>NC_142028.1:3427500-4633500 GCF_982192425.1 Myodes glareolus
TACATCCTCAAATCCATTGTGAGTTTGATAGCAGCTGGAGCTACAAAAGACCCTAAAGATAAATGAATTAGTTTTAGTATGAGGTAGGCAGGGTAGTTTTATCTTAGTTACTTTTCTGTTGCTGTGATTAAAACACCATGACCAAGGCAAATTCTAAAGGAAAGCATTTAATTTGGGTTGATAGTTGCAGAGGGTAAGTCCGTGACAGTCTGGCAGGAAGCATGGCAGTGGGCAGGTAGGAGTGGCACTGAGGCAGTAGATGAAAGCTTGTACTTTGAACTGCAGTCTTAAGGCAGAGGTGGGGGCTTTTGAAACCTCAAAGGAAGCACACCACCAGTGACATACATCTTTCCTTTAACAAGGCCACTCCTCCTAATCCTTCCTAAATAGTTCCACCAACTTGGGACCAAGCATGCAAATATATGAGCCTATGGAGGTCATTCTACTTCAAACCACCACAGTGATTCAGGTCCCGTTCAGGCAGCCTTCCAAGCTGTCTAGAAAGAGGCATACATGAACAAGTGCTCACGGGGAGAATGGAGCAAGGAGAGTGACCTGTCAGGAAGAGAAGAAAGCCTAACCTCTAGCCAGGGCATCACCTGGCCTCTTCCCTTAAACCACAGCAGCAGAACTTCATGCAGGTCATTGAGAGCCTCAACTGTCTTAGCACACACCCACAAGATTCTTGGCAGGAAACCTCTGAGTTATGATGAAGGGGTCTTCCCCACTCCACCCCTCACATCTAGAGAGTTGTTGGCGCTTCACGATAGGTACCAGGTGATTATATTGAATACCTTGTTCTGTTTTCTCATGGGGAGTGGTTGTAAGTTTGTTAGGATTTTGGTTTTGTTTTATTTTTAAATTATTAAACACTTGATGTTGGTGGAGTTTCTGAACTGCCTGGTTCCTGTCCTCCCACCAGGTCCCACAGCCATTTAGCCCCAAAGAAATCACACAGAGGTCTATATTAATGATAAACTGATTGGCCCATTAACTCAGGCTTCTTATTAACTCTTATAACTAATATTAACCCATTATTCTTATCTGTGTTAGCCACGTGGCTCAGTACCTTTTTCAGCAGGGCGGGTCACATCTTCCTATCTCTTGCCTTCTGTCTGGGCAGGACTAGGGAGTAATGGGTTTCCTCCTTCCCAGAATTCTCATTGACCCACCTCTACTTCCTGTCTGGTTGTCCCACCTATACTTCCTGCCTGGCTACTGGCCAATCCGCATTTATTTAAACCATAATTGACAGAATATAGACAATTGTCCGGCACCAACTTGACTTGAGTTGTAGTTTGCAGGTTCTGTGGCTGGGATTTGAGGATTTCTTGGATTCCTTCCCAGTGCATCGCAAACCTTGGACTTGGCTATTCTGTCCATCAGCAAACTGCACTGAGTCTTGGGAAAAGCTAGCTTGCTTAGATGGAGTTTTTCCTACAGAGACTTACAGTTGACCATCCCATAGTGTTTTGGTTTATTTATTTCTGACAAGAATGTAAACAGTAGGGGGCTGGAGAGATGGCTCAGAGGTTAAGAGCATTGCCTGCTCTTCCAAAGGTCCTGAGTTCAATTCCCAGCAACCACATGGTGGCTCACGACCATCCATAATAGGGTCTGGTGCCCTCCTCTGGCCTGCAGGCATACACACAGACAGAATATTGTATACATAATAAATATTTTTTAAAAAAAATGTAAACAGTAGGACTATATATACATACACACATACATGCATGCATATATGTATTATGCAGATCATTGTATACATAATAAATCTTTTTAAAATGTCGACAATATTGATTCTTTTGCAGAGCCCAATGCTGGCCAGATCCAGGAAGGGATTGGAGAAGCTGTGAATAACATTGTGAAGCACTTTCACAAACCTGAAAAGGAGGTACTGGGGGGCAGTAAAACTGCTCGTATGCGGGGACCTTTTTTGTTGTTTTGTTTTGTTTTGAGACAGTTTCTTTGTGTAGCCCTGGCTATCCTGTAGCTCTCTTTCTATAGACCAACTGGCCTCAATTTGACTGTCTCTGCCTTGTGAGTGCTAGATTAAAGTCATGCACCACCCCCGCCTGGCTACCTCGCTCAGCTCGTGTTTCTCTAGTGTGGTCATTGTTTGGGGTTTGGTGTGGGATAGGGGATTACTTTATTTCTTATGTATAAGTTTTTTGCTTGCATGTATGTCTGTGTACTATATACGTGCCTGGTTCCTGGAAAGATAGAAAGGAACAATGATTTCCCTGGAACTGTAAAGGGACTGTAATGTGGGTGCAGGGACCTGAACCCCAGTCCTGAAAGAGCAGCCGGCGCTCTTTACCTCTGAGCCATCTGTACAGCCCCTCCAGTGTTGTTTTTGTTTTCATTTTATTTCGTTTAAGCATAGAAGCAGCAGAATTCCCTTGTCACACACTGTGTTAACCTATGGTTTACAGAGAGGAAGCCTCACAGTGCTGCTCTGCGGAGAAAATGGCCTGGTTGCTGCATTGGAACAAGTTTTCCATCATGGGTTCAAATCTGCTCGCATCTTTCACAAGAATGTCTTCATCTGGGACTTCGTAGGTAAACTAAGTAGAAGTTCGCTATTATAAAGCCACTGAAATGTTTCTTTAAAAACTCCGAAAGCTGGGCTGGAGAGATGGCTCAGAGGTTAAGAACACTGACTGCTCTTCCAGAGGTCCTGAGTTCAATTCCCAGCAACCACATGGTGGCTCATAACCATCTGTAGTGAGATCTGGTGCCCTCTTCATGTCCAGCAAGCATACAGACAGAATATTGTATACATAATAAATAATAAATCTTAAAAAAAAACAAACTCCGAAAGCTGGGGCCTTGAGAGATGGCTCAGTGGTTAAGAGCATTGCCTGCTCTCCCAAAGGTCCTGAGTTCAATTCCCAGCAACCACATGGTGGTTCACAACCATCTGTAATGAGATCTGGTGCCCTCTTCTGGCCTGCAGACGTGCAGACAGACAGAATATTGTATACCTAATAAATAAATAAATAAATAACTCCGAAAGCTAACATTTTAAATAAATAAAAAGTAGTGTACACTTGCATGTCTTTAGACTATTGAGGGCTCAACAAATAGAGCACTGAGTTTGATCCCAGGGACCTACAGGTGTAGAGAGAACTGACTCCCACAAGTCGCCCCACACATACACACACAAAGTATTTAATAAAATAAAGGAGCAGTCTGGAGAGATGGCTCTTCCAGAGGACCTGGGTTCGGTTCCCAGCATCCACCTGATGGCGTACAACTCTCCTTAACTATGGTTCCAAGGGATCTAATGCCCTTTACTGGCATCTGAAGGTACTGTATTCCCCTAGTACGCAGGCAGACAGGCAGGCAAAACTCCCATACACATAAAGATAAATAAATTTTTTTTAAAGCATCCTAAGTTTTGTGATTTTTTTTTCTTTAGGTTTGAAGAATTTTAGCTCCCAGTTTCTTTTTTTAAAAATATTTATTTACTTATTATGTATACAATATTCTGTCTGCAGACCAGAAGAGGGCACCAGACCTCATTACAGATGGTTGTGAGCCACCATGTGGTTGCCGGCAATTGAACTCAGGACCTTTGAAGAGTAGGCAATGCTCTTAACCGCTGAGCCATCTCTCCAGCCCTTCCAGTTTCTTTAAAGGTTCAGTGAGCCATATTGTGTTTGTAAAGCAGGCCCATGTGAACTCAGAACTTTTAAGCAAAGAAAGGAAAATTGACAAGACACCTAAGAGTGATTTGTTTCCCCCCTTTCTGGAAAACTTAGAATTTATTTTATTTCTCCTGGCTCTTATGTCTGCATACTGCATCTCTGTTCTCTGATTTAGTCAGTGCTCCACCAGGCTCCTTTAGGTTCGTTTAATAATCTTACTGAAGGCAGCCATTCTAGAAGAGGGATATGGTCACTGTGTTGTTACTCCTTGCAGGGTCCACTCTACTCTTAGAAGATAGTCTAAGTCTCCTTTTCTTTTCTCTCTCTCTCTCTCTCTCTCTCTCTCTCTCTCTAACTCTTTTGTTTTTTAATGCCAATTTCTGTTTCATGAGAACATTTAAAAAGATTAAACTTTCCAGCCCTCTGGAATGTGTGATTAGGAAATAAATTACTGCCAGGCAGTAGTGGCACTCACCTTTAATCCCGGCACCGGGAATCAGTGTTCTGTCATGAACCATAGATCTCTGTAATTCATTCTGAAATCAGTGAAGGTAATGATTTGGATTAGAGGGCTGACAATGATGCCAAGCCTCAGTAGAGTTTTCAGAATAAATCAGAGGATTTTTACTACATATAGAGTGTTGACATTTCTATATATAACTGTTGTAGTGTGGTGTGATTCTGCTTGTCTTCCTCAGAGAAAGCAGTGGCTTATTTTGAAACTACTGACCAGATTTTAGACAATGAAGATGATGTACTCATTCAGAGATCATCTTGTAAAACCTTCTGCCACTATGTGAATGCTATAAATACTGCACCCAGGAGCATTGGGAAGGACGGCAAATTCCAGATCCTAGTTTGCCTTGGAACAAGGTACAGAGTCAGAGTTATGCTTTTCTTCTTTCTGTTGTGTGGGTAACGTGAGTCTAGAAAAGTTATACCGGGTTATGCCCGTTTTCTTGGGTTTCTTCTTTCCAATTTTTATTATGAGACTGCTGTTTTTTCATTAACTTTGTGTTACAATAGCAACTGATATACCCACTTCTTAAGAAGATTTCTGTATTTTTATTTTGTGTATAAATGATTTGCCTTGCCAGGTGTGGTGGCTCACACCATTAATCCCAGCACTCTGGAAACAAAGAATGAAGATCTTTGAGTTCAAGGCCAGCCTTGTCTGCAAATCAAATTCCAGGACATGCAGAGAGAAATCCTGTCTCTTATAATTTTTTTTTATTAAAAATTTCCACCTCCTCCCATTTCCCTCCCCCTCCCCCTGTTCCCTCTTCCCCTTCCTCTCCAGTCCTGAGAGCAGTCAGGGTTCCCTGCCCTGTGGGAAGTCCAAGGTCCTCCCCCAAGAAATCCTGTCTCTAAAAGCCAAAAATAAATGCATGTATGTTCTTTTGCCTGCATGTGTACATGGGCTAAGTGCCTGGTGCCTTTAGAAACCAGAACAGAGTACTGGAGTCAGTTTTGAGAACCATGTGGGGCCTGGAAGCTGAACCTAGATCTTCTGCAAAAGCAGCAAGTACTATTAAAGACTGAGCCATGTCTCCAGCCCCCATCTACCTATTTTATAAGTGAGAAAATAGGAAATAGATGAGATCCAAATACATTAACAAACTATCCCAAAATCACATAGTAACAAAGTAGTCATTCTTCGTGGCACTGGTCTGTAATACCAGCTCTTCAGGAGGCAAAGACAGACAAACCATAAGTTTAGGCATTGCTTTGGCCACAGAGTAAGTTCAAGAGCAGACTAGGGAGTTAGTGAGATGCTGCCTCAAAATACGGAAAAAAGACCGGGGGTGGAGCTTAGTGGTAGAACCCCAACCAATGTGCAAAAGGACATAGGTTCAACATAGCACTGGGTAGAAAGGGGGGGAGGGAGGTGTGGGGAAAGAATAAATAAATAAATTCAGTAAAAGTTAAAATACTTTTTTGTTTTGTTTTGTTCTTTTGTTGTGGGGGGGGTTGTTGGTTTTTGTTTTCTTTTTTGCTTTTTGTCTTTTGAGGTAGGATGTCTCTGTGTAACCCTAGCTATCCTTGAACTTGCTTTGTAGACCAGGCTGGCCTCGAACTCAGAGAGATTCGCCTGCCTCTGCCTCCTGAGTGCTGGGATTAAATGCATTTGCCACCATGTTTTGCTTAAAATAATTTTTTTTAAAAAGAAAGCATTTTTAAAACAAGATATATTTGTTTTGTTTTTGTTGTCGTTTTGTTTTGTTTTTGTTGTTTTTCAAGATAGGATTTCTCTGTAGCTTTGGAGCCTGTCCTGGAACTAGCTCTTGCAGACCAGGCTGGCCTCGAACTCACAGGGATCCACCTGTCTCTGCCTCCCAAGTGCTGGGATTAAAGGCATACGCCACCACCACCCAGCTCTGATATTTTATTTTTTAAGCAAACAATCTTGAGATATAAATCAGTGCTAGAGTGCTTGCCTAAAGTGCACAAGACCCTGGGGTTGTACCCCAGCACCACTAAAAATATTAATAATGATGGTAGTAATATAAAAAATTTAAAAGAAACCATGCGGTGGTGGTGAACATCTTTAATCCCAACTCTCAGGAGGCAGAGGCAGGAGAATCTCTCAATTTAAGGCCAGCCTGGTCTACAGAGTGAGTTCCAAGACAGCCAGGGCTACATAAAGAAATCCTGTAAGGGGAGGCAAATTAAAGGAAATAAACTATTTAGCTTTGAATGTCTACCCTTAACTCATTCACTCATTTATTATTTCTCTCACCACCACCCTCCCCCAATCTCTGAGTAAATTTGGTGCTAGAATGAACTAAATAAGGAGAGTTTATTTCAAATAGCCAAAAAGAAAGAAAGAAAGAAAGAAAGAAAAGAAAAGAAAAGAAAAGAAAAAAGGCAGAGGGATGAATAGCTAAGAGAAGCTTGCATAGCCAGCACTTACTCCGGAGGTTTTGAGAGGAACATTGAGATGGATCCCAGCAGGGAATACTGAGTTATTTGGCAAAATTATTAAGTGAACAAAGCAATGAAATAAAAGGATCCAGGCAGTGGTGGTACACACTTTTAATCCCAGCACTCAGGGGCAGAGGCAGACAGAGCTCTGTGAGTTCAAGACCAGCCTGGTCTACAAGAGCTAGTTCCAGAACAGGCCCCAAAGCTACAGAGAAACCCTGTCTTGAAAAACAAAAAAAAAAAAAGAAAGAAAAGAAAAGAAAAGAAAAAGAAAAAAGAAATAAAAGGATGATGATATGACTACTCCTAAAGTATGGAGAAGATTTTTACTATAGGTGTCAGAGAGAAAGAGGCAGAGGGAAGAGTCCAGGCTGAACGTAACCAGCAGTCTAAACTGGACCATAGGGAGAGGATCCTGTGATCAAGAGAGGATCCTAGGCCAAGAGACCAGAATGGCTGAGTTATAAAATATCTGGCTGGGGGAAGGGAAGCAAAGCCCCTGAGATGGAGAGGTTTAGGGAAGGGCAGGGTGGAGAAGTGCTGGGAGGAGTCATGGGTACAGAGTGAGACCTAACAGTTACATAGTGAACAGACAAGAGAGGTGACTGAGAAGCTCAGGCCCTTGCATGCGCAGACAACATGGCAGGGTCTCTGAAGAGGGGAATCAGCCCAGATGGTGGAAGTATGTATGTTCCATTCCTACGTCTTTCTGAGAATGGAGAAGTTTTTCCTTTACAAGCCTGCAGCTAGGCACTCTGATTCCTAGACAGGCAGGAGGGTGGGGAACAGGGTGTGTGACCAATACTTCCTTTAATGTAAACTCATTTCCTAAGTATGCTAACATTAACACAGAATTTGGCCAGATTGGTCACCATCTGACTCCTTCTCTGCCAATTGAAAATACTAGTGTGTTCTTGCCTGACCTGTGGGTCACAGCTTGTGCTTCAAATCAGGTTCAGCTACTTGGTTAAACCAAGTAAAAGCCAAATTAATAGTGAAATCAGGGTCTGGGAGATGACTCAGCTCAGAGCAGGTGCTCTTCCACAGGACCAAGTTCAGTTCCCAGCACCCACATCCAGCAACAAATAACCACCTGTAACTCTGACTCCAGGGAGTGTGGCCACCACTGCTGGCCTCCTAGGCATTGTATGCACATGGCACAAACTCACACAGGCATACAAACATAAATAAAATTTAAAAAATAAATAGTGAAAAGCAGAAAAGGGTTATTTATTCAATATAGCCACATTAGGAAAAGAGACAGAGATATATATTCTCCTAATCCATTTTAGGGCCCTGACTTAAGGAAAAGGATTGAATAAGAGATAAGAGATGTAACTACAAAGTAGTCCCACCAAGGTGTGATTCCACCCTTCATCGCCTAGACGGTCACCTGACAAGTTGCCTTTTTGTTTGTTTGTATTTGTTGTGGGCGAGTTCTTCCTCTGACTGTACCCAAGACTTCAGCCTTCTCCCAGGAGAAGATGCCTTGCGGAAATTTTATTTTATTTTATTTTAAGACAGGGTTTCACTATGTAGCTGTAGCTAGCCTGTAACTCATTATATAAACTAGGCTGGCCTCAAACTCAGAGATCTGCCTGCATCTGCTTCCCAAGTGCGTGAACTAAACAGGCATAGCCACCACAGCTGCTCCTACTGAGAACTCGTATTTTATTGTAGTGTTATTGTTTCAGTTGACTGATGATTAAAGGGAAAGACGCAGGGAGCTCAGCTGCTGTTTCTGTTTGGACCTGCAGGGATCACCTGCTCCCACAGTGGATCCCATTGCTAGCGGAGTGTCCTGCCATCACCCGTATGTACGAAGAGAGTGCACTTCTCCGAGACCACATGACTGTCAACTCCCTGATCCGAATTCTACAGACCATTCAGGATTTCACCATAGTCTTGGAAGGATCTCTAATCAAAGGAGTAGACGTGTAACCAGCAGACAGAAACTCTTCATCCTGCGCTGGCTCCTGAGCCCTCCCCAGCTCTGGGGCCTCTGGACTGGTCTGACCATAGGGAGCACTGCCTGGGCGGTCACTGCCAGGGCGGTCACTGCCTGGGCGGTCACTGCCTGGGCGGTGCAGTAGAAGCCCAGTTTGAACAATCTCCACTCTGCACACGAGGCAAAGTGCTGTATTGTAGTTCATTCGAACCTGAAATTTAGTATAAAACAGAGTATTTTCATGTGTTAGATGTGTGTAAATATGCTATCTTTAAGAAATTATATTACTCTAATAAGATACTTTTCTTAGATTGAATATTCCTGTGACTTAAAATAAGTAGCTTAAAAATGTCGGGGGTGGGGAGAGCGGTGCTAGTCAGGAAGAAGCCAGTAAATGTGTCAGTAGCGCAACCCTCCAGGTATCACAAAGGAACCCATATGCATTGTTGTGAAGCAGCCGTCCTTCCTGGAGTTCCGTCCTGTGTGTGGTGAATGGATACAGCTTTACACATTATACAAGAGTCCTCATTTACCTTTAGGTTATAAACCATTTAATATGTTTGAATTATGAGTCACTTCTCCAGTTTGGAGAAATTTTTTCAATTGGTTCAAGTAAAAGATATAATTAAAGTATTTTAAATGCCAGACTCCAGCAGGGTTTGGTGGCTCACACCTTTAATCCCAGCACTGGGGAGGCAGAGGCAGGTGGATCTTTCTGAGTTGCAGGCCAGACAGAACTACAAAGTGAGACTCTGTCTTCGAACGCAGACACACACATACAGACAGCAAATGCCAGGTCCCAAGAGCTTGACTCATCGGAAAGAAAAGCACGAAAGTCCTGAGAAGTGTGTTTAAGTATGAGATTTTAGCTTCTTTACTTTACTTTGGAAAGATTAGCCTGAAGTAGCTTCATTCTTGGAATTTTTATTACTGTTATTTGAGAGCACCTTGGCGATAATGAATTTCAGTATTAGCCGTTTAGTCATAGTAAGTGCAAAACCTTTATGACTCGGTATTTTCACTCGGCCTTCTAAAATCCGTAACCAGAGTTAGACTGCCAACCCTGTCTTTGTTAGGTTCCAGCCACCCCCTCCGCCTTCCCCTTCCCCCTCAGGAAATGGAAGGAATGTGGAAGAAGGGGAGGTCTCTGTGTGATTTGGAATGCTTTTGTGAAAGTATTTGTTGACCATGATAATGCAAATATCAGAAGCTGGGAGAAAGAGTGAAACCTTTGTGGGTGTTTCAGGGAAATGTAAAGCAGTTGGCACAGGCAGTTCAGGCTGCAGCTGACTGAGAAGTGAAACAATTTAGAAAGACCTGAAGTTAGAACTTTCTAGTTTGATAGTCTTATTTTTTTAAGCTAAATAAATATGTTAGCGATTACATAACTCTTCATCTTCTGCTAAGCCGTAGCCTCTAATTAGGCGCTGATACCCTGTTAGTAGCAAAATTGCCTCAGCAGGGCTCCAGGTCTATTCCCCTTTGTACCCAAAAGGCAGGGCTGCAGCCTCTGAGGACCCTGTGCAACCTGAGGGTCCTGGGCTCTTGCCAACTGCACTGTTTCCCTTATTTACTAGACGAAGAAGCTAATAGATGAGGGACCTGACTCCCTGTGTCAGACACCGTTGAGCCAGGGAACAGCTCCTGGGAATGTGAAGGAAAGGGAAGGGCTGAGGGCTCCAGATGGCCTGGGTGAACCAGACATTTGTTTACCTAAAATAAGTATTCTAGAGATACAAACCTACTATGGGAAACATCCAGGAGCTATAAATGGTCCAGATCAGGCTGTTGTTCCCTCTCCCATAGGCCGTCCTGAAACAGCACCAGGTAGATTTTAAGCTAGTGTGCTACAATTGAGTCTGTTACAATTGAGTCACCCAGTACAGCTGCTTGGTTTATAGGTGGGAACAGAATCAAAGAGATTACATTCTTGCCCTTTCCCCCTTGACAACACAGGGTTTATAATTTGTGCTTTTTACCACACCAGACTGCATGAAACCAACCTTCAAAGCATTCTTACCTAATCGTATTTCTCCTATTGAATCTTCATTCACCTGTACAGATATAAAGCAATATTCCTGTAATACTTAATAAGGACTGATACTTAAATGGTTTTGTTGTTGTTTTGTTTTTCGTTTGTAAGACAGAATATCACTGTGTAGCCCTGGCTGTCCTTGGAATTCCACTTTAGACCAGGCTGACCTGGAACTCACAGAGATCCAGCTGCCTCTACCTCCTAAGTGAGGGGATTCAAGTGAGTGCCCTGCCCAACAAACTGTCCTTAATCTCTTAGACATTGCGTCTGCTGTAAGAACTGGGAGCAGATTGGCATTTCCACTGTGTTTAGAATTGTTACTTACAGTAATACCAAAAAACAAACAAAAAAAAAATGCCTATAAAGTTCTGTTCTGTGAGGTATCATTTGGGTGGACTAGTGAAGTGACTGATTAAAACCAACGTCCATCCTCCTGAAGGCCCGTCTCCCATGTGTAGCACCTGCTCGCACAGCTAGGCCTTTTGGGAACATCTTGACTGGCCCATATGCCGATTCCTTTGAATTTCCCTTTGCCTTATGGAATAAATTCAATGTGTAGAAACACCATAAAGACCTTAGGATGTGATAAATAAGAATGCTCCCACTGAGTTTGGGGTTACCTCTTACAAATGATAAGACTTATCATGTGGTTTATAACAAACTGAGTCAATATGGAAAATATTTACATCACAGCAGAAGCAGATTTCTCAAAACATAGCCCTCCAGGCCAACGTTTGTAAGGACCATACAACAGGCACCCTTCTTGCTATGCGTTTTTTTAAACTAGTACTATACTTTAGAATCACCTCAAAGTAAATGAAAATCAAAACTGCTTGTTTTTGTTAATTTTTATTAAATTTGCTATGCCTGGAGATGTAGTTCAGTGATAGAGTGTTTAGGTAGCGTGTACAAAACCTGGGGCTCTATCCTCAGCAGGCAAAAATAAAATTGCCAAAATCTTGAGTTCTTCAAAAGTTTACTGTCTAAGTATTTTTCTTCAATACTAAAGCTTCTAATCTCAAGCACCTTCATGTCACCTCTATGGTGACTGGGTTTGCATATTAGATATGAGAAGTTGTCTATACTCCAGGAGGCGGGGAACCCCCAGCACCTTACCATGACTGACCAAGAGCAAAGTGGAGCCTCCCAGCCTAACCTTGTTTCCCACTCGGGATGAACACTTGATAGAGGAAACCTAAAACTTGCAAAATTCATTTTAAATGTTTATACTTACTGTACCTTTTCTAGCTCTGTGGGATTTATTTAACATGACTTTTTAAGAAATTATTTTAATGAACTATAACACTGAATAATACTAAGTTGCTTCTGCTTTTCTGACAGTAAGCACATATAAGTAAATGTAAAGAAAAATAGATTAAAATAATAATTCCTGTGTAGCATGTGTTAATATCTCTAAAATACTTCAAAATATGAGGCAGTAGACAAGAATATCAGATCCCCAGGAAAATAGTTGACGGCATTGGGAACAGAGCTCTTCATAGCATAAAATATCTAAGAATGATGTCTTTTCAATAGTTTTTTTTTTATTTAGGAAATTGTATTTTCTCTGAGGTCTACAGAGGCTAGTCTACCCTTTTCATGGTATTGACAGAGCATTCTGAACTTACATATTTCAGTATTAGCATACCTTCATTGGTTGACAGCAGAGTTCTCTTCCACTTTGATGCAGTTCATCTGTTTCCAAGCCCCTCTGTCTTTTGCCTCTGGTTGGTTTGACTTTTATTATTATTTTTTAATTAATTTTTTTGTTCTATTTGGTTTGGGTTTTTGTTTGTTTCTCAAGACAGGGCTTCTCTGTGTAGCTTTGGAGTTCCTGTCTTGGAGCTCACTAGGTAGACCTGACTGGCCTTGAACTCACCTGCCTCTGCCTCCCAAGCACTGGGATCAAAGATGTGCACCACCACACTTGGCAAGCATCTGTGTTTTTAGAAATCTTTGTTTCTAATGTAACGATTGCATTATCATTTAGCATAACTTGGAAACAGTTATCCCTTATTTCTATTAAAATACATATACAAATCTGCTGGATCAAACTGAATTTGAAGCTTTTTGAAGACGTGCTGTTACAGTATAGGAAAGGAATCCAAGGATGGGCTAGACTGGAGCTCACTGATACACGTGCTTAGCATACCCAGGCCTGGGCTCAGCCCCCCAGCAGAAGAGAACAGTAAGTTCAGCAGAGATCATAACTCCCCAAATCTGGTGCCTCTCTCAAGGATAGGGTCAAAACTGAATTCAGAAAGACAAACTGAAGTATTCATATTTATATCAGACTGAAAAGAAATCACCAAATAAACTTCCCCCCTCTCTGAAAGGGTTCTGTCATATCCTTATTTAGGAAGGAGCCATGCTTGTTCTAATTACTTGTGGGTTGGATCCAGTGTATAAACAGACTTTGATGTGGAAAGGAATATTAAGGTCAAATGAGGAGAATAAAACAGAAAAAAACTGCTGCACTTGAACCACATGTAAAGGTACCCTGTGTTTTTGTTTGTTTGTTTTTTAATAGTTCTCCATTTAAATTATATTGTTTCCCTTTGTATTATTAACTATGTATGTCACAACTGGAATTTTCTCCCCCTCCCTCCCCCATCTGAACATAGTATAAAGTCTGAAGAGTATTGTGACATTAAGCACTTTAACATATTGAACAAACTGACATGGATTTTTCAGGTTTTGGAGTACATTTAAATATGACTTTTCATGCTTTGTTCTTTACAAATAAAACTGTGGGGTTGATACTTTGTTGTTTTGTTTTATTGTTGGAGGATTTACTAAGTTTCACAAGATAAGACCCTTGAAAAAGCAGAGATAAAACTAAAATCATTATATAAAAAAGGAAGACAGGAAAAATCTGCTGAACATATGATTGTCCCGTGTGGTGGTTTGAATAGGTATGGCTCCCACAGACTCGTGTTCCAGTGTTTGGCCTATAGGGAGTTTCACTGTTAGGAGGTGTGGTCTTAAGCATGTCATTGTGGGGGCAGGATTTGAGGTCTCCTGTGTTCAAGCTGCACCCAGTGTAGGACACACAGTTAACTTCTGTGCCTGTGGATCAAGATGTAGAACTCTGAACTGGTGTGGGAGGTCCTTCTATCTATGTGCTGCTTTTATTGGTTAATGGATAAAGAAGTGCTCTGAGCCTATGGCAGGGAAAAACAAAACTAGGTGGAAAAACTAGGCTGAATGCTGGGAGGAAGAAGGGCAGAGTCAGAATGATGCCTTGGAGCCACCGCCAGAGTCAGACATGCTAGAACTTTAGCTGGTAAACCACAGCCACGTGACAATACACAGATTACTAGAAATGGGTTAAATTAAGATGTGAGGGTTAGCAAATAAGAAACTAGAGCAAATGAACCAAGCAGTGATTTAGTTAATACGGTTTCTGTGTGATTATTTCGGGTCTAAGCGAGTCAGGCGGCCAGGAACCAACAAGTAACCCTTCTTCCAACACAGAACTACCGCTCCAGCACCATCTCTGCTTATATACAACCATGACAGTAATGGACTAAACCTCTGAAACTGTGAGCCAGAGTCAATTAAACGTTTTCCTTTACACACATTCCCATGGTCAGCCAGGCATGGCGGCACACGCACGTCTTTAATCCCAGCACTCTGGAGGCAGAGGCAAAAGATCTCTGAGTTCAAGGTTATTGTTGTCATGGCGTCTCTTCACAGCAATAGAAACCCTAACTAAGACATCCAGTAAGGGTGGAGAAAAAGTGAGGTCAGCTTTACCCCATGTAGAAAAACCAGTTCTTTGTGGAATTGCTGTATTAAGGCCTTCAGCTTAATTAGATGATGCTGCCCGTGTTGTGGTAGGCACTCTGTTTTACTCAATATAAATCCAGTTTTTGGGGTGCGAGGGTAGGATGATGGGGTCAAGCCCAAGGCCTTGCACATGCTAGGTAACCATCCTATCATGGAGCTATGCCTTTACACTTTAAATACTAAACTTGCTGGCGGTGATGACACATGCTTTAATCCCAGAGGCAGGCAGATCTCTGAGTTTGAGGCCAGCCTAGTCTACAGAGTGAGTTCCAGGACAGCCAGAGAGACCCAGTCTCAAATAAGTGAATGAATAAACAAATAAAATGAATACTAAACTTAATTTTTTTAAATGACAGGGTATGGTGATACATACCTTTAATCCCAGCATTTCATTTAGGAGGCAGATTCTCTGAGCTTGAGACCAACCTGGTCTACAGTGTGAGTTTTTTTGTTTTTTGATTTTTGAGACAAGGTTTCTCTGTAGTTTTTGGTGCCTGTCCTGGAACTAGCTCTTGTCAACCAGGCTGGCCTGGAACTCACGGAGATCCGCCTGCCTCTGCCTCCTGAGTGCGGGGATTAAAGGCGTGCACCACCCCCACCTGGCTGCAGTGTGAGTTCTAGACCAGCCAGGGATACTTAGCAAGAACCTATCACAAAAAGACAATGTTTACCATAACGAAATAATGTTAAACCAACTGTCTGGGCACCCTGGCCAATTTAAACTGATGCATAAGATTAACTACTATAAACAAGAAAACATAGTTGAGAACTTCAGAGGAATTAAAATCTCTATAAGCCAGGTACATCTATCTGTGCACTTACACAATCACTATTCTCTCCTGCCCCCTCTGGGATCTTGGAATTGAACTCAGGTTGCCAGGCCTGTGTGCAGTCATCCCTACATCTGACCCACCTCACAGTCTAATGTTTTAATATGTATCTTTCCATCAACTTGGTTCCTCTAGCCACTCCTGCCTCTGGGTTCAAACTCTGTTCTTCATATTTGTATGGCCACCACCTTGCCTACTGGGCCATTTCTCTAGCCCCCATAAATATGTTTTCGTTTGTTTTTGCTTTGTTTTATCTTATTTTCTTTTTAGATAAGGTCTTCCCTCTGTGTAGCCAGGACTGTACTAGAATTTTACTCTGTAGACCAGGCTGACCTGGAATTCACAGAGATCTGCCTCCAAATGCTGGGGTTAGTGTACACCTAGCTCAGTCCACTTTTTAATATGCATGATTGTTTTTATATTAAACTTGTGATAATTAGTATTAACTGTCAACTTGGTAACATCTAGAACCACCTAGAGATAGACTTCTAGGTATTCCACAGCTAGGAGCCTGAGCTGTATAAATGAAGGACGATGCTTTCATTCTTTCCAGCCCTGTGGGTTTCAAGCTTCCAGTGCCCTGCCTGATTTCTGCTGTATCCTTGAACTGTGATCCAACATTAACCATTTGTACTTTAAATTGTTTTTAACCAGAGTATTTTACTCCAGAAGAAGACAAATTAAGACATAACTCAAAGACACTAAAAACAAAAGAGTCGCGTGTTGCCAGAGACTTGCTGCGCCATTCTGGAAGCTGACCTTGAACTCCAGACTCTCCTGCTTCCCTCCCCCAAGTGCTGGAATTAGACACCTGTGCTCTATTCCCAGTAAATTTTGTTGTCACAACATTTAGTTCCTAATTACTTACTTTCCTTTAAAAATGTTTTATGTATGAATAGTTTTCTGCCTGTGTGTGTACAAGTATGTACCCGACGTCTGCAGAAATTGGAGAGGGCATTGGAGCCCCTGGAAATGGCGATACAGGTGGTTGTGAGCGGCTGTGCGGGTTCTGGGAACCTAAACCAGGTTCCTTTACAAGAGCAACAAGTACTTTTGACCGTGAGGCACCTCTCGTCTTCTCTCCTTCCTCCAATTCCTTACATTCATTATCCATTGCTTTCTCCTGTCGTGGTTGAACGTCTAGCTTCCGGGACTACTCTGACAGAGACTGAAACTCTGCCACTTATACCAGCCAAGGCTCTAGAGTTCATTTATCTCTCTTTGAAATCTCATTATTTGACTCTCCATAGACTATTGGTGCCTAGAAGTGTACCTGTCTGTTTGGTCCAAAACGTCACCTCAGCTCCCTAACACCCCTTTATACAAAAAGTTCGGATTGTTTGGCTGGGGGCTTCACCCCAGCTCCTGGCATAAGCCCCCTCCCCTTGGGTTGCCTTAGTCTAAAGCCTGACAGTGACCCCTCCCCAGGGAAGGTCGGGACCATTTCCACAGGCTATTTAAACTGCCCGTCCCCAGAGAATGAGCACGTGGTCTCCGGGTTTAACATGGTCTCTCCCATCTCTTTTCCCCTTTCCACATTTTCCGGGGGCCACCTGGGTGCACTCCATTAAACATGGGCATCTTTTATTTGATCAGATTTGGTCCGATTGGAATTATTTGCTTCAGTGGAGAGGCTCGTCTTAAGAAATACGTAACACTGTCTTCATTGTTTACTGCAGTATCTAGTTCTGCGAAGTGGGAACAGATACATAAACATATAATTCTATCAAGTGGGCAAGATGACCCCAGGTAACAGCTAAAAAGAATAACTCTGGTATACGTAAGAAGTAATTGCGGCAATATCTGGGCCGTGTAAATCTCCCATCTGCCTAAGGGACGGGACTTGAGGCTGGCTTCCTATCTCTGTTTAAATGTTTGAAGTATAACCTGGAAGCAGGCAATCAAAAAAGATTTATGGATAACAGTATTTGTGAAATGTATGAGCCTATGGTATAGGTAGGTAAGTAAAACCTCTGTTCAACACCAACTCTTGTTTGGGCCTCAGCCCTGGTGGGACAGGAGCTTTAGTAAAGAGGGACTTCTCGCTGAGGAGGCATATTTCTTCCATAACAAAGATCTCAAACGCCTTTGCAAGGAAGTGCACATACATGTGTACAATTCAGAGAATTCATAATGACAACCCTAAACTAGCTTAAAAATGTTTCTTGTAATTTTGAGATGGCTTCTTATTTGTTTATTTGATTTGTTTATTAAATTTGCAGTGCTGGAGATCAAGGGTCTCCATGAACATTGGTCACATATTCTGCACAGAGTTGCAGCCCCAACCCCTAGTAATTAATATTTGCAGTATTTTTAATATATATTTATTTTATGAGGTACTCCAGAACCAGAAAGACAAATGTCAAATGTCCGTTCTCATATGAAGCTCCTGGCTCCAAATCTCCAGGTATCTGGGAGTAGCTGCAGAAACTAGGAAAGTAAAAAGGGACCAGTGCTGGGGTAGAGTGTTTGGGAAGCACTAAAAAGGGAAATAGCAGAGTACAAGTGATCTGATCAGGGAAATGGGAAAGGGGGAGGCTCTTGGGAGAGGGAGAAGGAGAGGGAAGGAAATACAGAAGAAGGAAGTAGAAGACAAGATAATTTGAAAATATCATAAGGAATCATACTATTAACTATCTAAAAAGCTTAATACATGTAATTCTGTGTATAAATATATGCTTTTAAAGAACTTTGCTCATTTGGGCCAACAGTGCTCACCCCGAGAGCCAAAGACTACTTAATAAAAACCAGATGTGACTGGCCTTTTGAGCTGTTGATCAAGGTTGACTCCCAAAACGTACAGCCTTTTGCTATTGCCCTTGGTTGCTCCATAGAAGTAGAAAACAAGTCCCTATTGGCGAAGACACCATGTACTTCAAACCCAGGACCCAGAAGTTCCTGAGCCTGAATTGATCTGAATGCCTCCTCCCTGAAGTCTAGCTTTCATGGAACCAGAAGGCATCATGCAAGCTGCCAAAGAAGAGAAGCAAACAACACTGCTACCCAGCTATGTCACCTATGAGCCACATCAATGACCAGCACTGCATGATACCCCAAGGGTGCAGTAGTGGCACATATACCCTGGCAGAAACCAACAGCTCTCTAGTTGGACATAAGACTCACTGCACAAGAGGGAAAACGTTCCTGGTACTGCAAACCTGCATCTAGTGAAGTCTTGAGACTTGGAGGAGAATCCTCAAGCACCATTTTACTAAATCAGCATAATTCCTAACTACAATCTAAACATTAGTCCTTAGACCCACAGATAAGTGTAGTCTTCACCCCTCATCAAGGAAATTTCTCTTTGCAACAGGGACTATTACAGAAAACTACAACCAATCAAAATGTAGAGTTGTACAGCTTGGTCCCCATTGAGAAAAACTATACAGCCCTGAAAGTGTATGTGTGTGTGTGTATATATATATATATATATATACACACACAAGTAACATTATACAGACTGAGCAGGTTGTCTTTATGTATTTATGAATGTTGTGTTTAGAAACACATGTCTATACATATATGAGTGTAATCAAAATTAAAGAAGAAAGAAACCATGAATTTGAAAAGAGCAAGGAAGGATATATGGGAGACTTGGACGTAAGCAAGGAAAGGAATAAATGATGTGGTTATAGTACAATCCAAAGGTTTAAAAATGACTTAAGTAAGGGAAGAGCATAGAAGCAGTGGAAGAAGCCATGCGTTCCAGAACTGAGTGAGAATAGGCTGGGAGTTCCCTTGCTAGAGGGGCACTCATTCCCTGCCCTTCACCTTCCCACTACACACTTACAAACCCTGTGTGGAGGATGACTGATTTACAAATGTCACAGAGCCTTTTGTTTCCAGTATAGTTCTCCTTTGCTTTGTCTTGTTTTCTGGAGATTTCTTTATTATGTGTACCATGTTCTGCCTGCACTCCAGAAGAGGGCACCAGATCTCATTATAGATGGTTGTGAGCCACCATGTGGTTGCTGGGAATTGAACTCATTACCTCTGGAAGAACAGTTAGTGCTCTTAACTGCTGAGCCATCTCTCTAGCCCCCATCTTACATCTTTGAGCAAGATTGTGTGTGTCTGCGTGTGAGTGTGTGTGTGTGTGTGTGTGTGTCTTGCTTCAGGTCTGGTTTGGTTTTCATTTTCAATCTTATTTTTTAGATTTATTTATTCTATGTATGTGAGTGTTTTGCTTGTGTTTGGGCCCAAAGAAACTCGGACAAATGGCTAACAGAGGTGCCTAATAACATATTAAGTGGTGGCCCACACCTATAATCTCAGCACTTGGGAGGTAGAGGCAGGCGGATCTCAGTGAGTTCGAGGCCAGCCTGGTCAACAGAGTGAGTTCCAGGATTGTCAGGACTGTTACAGAGAGAAGCCCTGTCTCATCTTGGAAAAACCAGAAAAAAGAAAAAAGCATATCAAAATGAGTGATGGCTGCCAGGCTCTCCCAGCATAGCAAGTACGTGTTACAGAGTCCTGGCTTCTCTAAGCACTTGTCACTCCTGCCCCCACCTTAAACCTCTCCAGTCACTAAGCTTCATTTGCCTTCCCCCAGCTTCTGTCTCCTATATAACCCAGCCATTTTGACCATGTGTTCTCTGTAATGGTCTGTTCTGTCCCTTTAAGAGACAAGCCTCGCCTACTCCCTCCCCAGTCTGCTAAGGCAAGCAGATCTTCCTTCTGCTTCCAATCTGGGTCTTTCCTTTCTGTCTCTCCCCGGAAGAGGTAGCTGCTGCCGTGGCTCCTCTCCTCTCTCTGCCCCCACCCCAGTTTCTCTCTCTCCTTTCTGCTCTTCTCCCCTTTCCCCTTTCCCTTTCCCCTCCATAACCCACTTTCTCTGCATGGCGTGTCTCTGTCTCACCAGCGGAGCAGCTCCCATGCTTTACCACTGCAGCTCCTCGTGGCCCGCTGACTGCTGCAGCCACTCGGGGAATAGCACTGTTCTACTTTTCCATGACACTCTCTTGGTTCTTCCCTTTCTCCTGGTCTTCTCTTCTTTTCCTCTCTTGCTTTCCCCCACTCTCTCCTCACATGGTCTGGGTCTATTCCGCTCGCCCTGTTCAATCTAGACTTTTCAAGATGCCTCTGGCTGCTCACTTCCTCAAGTCTAAGATAAAAACCTCCTTAACCATATTTTGGAGTGGCCATGTCCTCATTTTCATTCATTCTGCAAGTTTGCATGTGTACCACGTGTATGTCTGGTGCCTAAGGAGCTGAGAAGGCACCGGACACCCTGGACCGGAAGTTGTGGTCAATTGTGAGCTACCTTGTGGGGGAAGTGAACAGAGACCTTCTGCAAGGGAACAAATGCTCCTGACTGCTGAGCCGTTTCTCCAGCTCCTGACTTTGTTTTGGTTTTTTTGAGAATGGGTCTACGGTACTGCTGACTGGCCTGAACTTGTTATGTAGACAGTGCTGGCCTTGAAGTCACAGAGATATTCCTGCTGTTGCCTCCTGGGTGCTGGGGTTAAAGGCATGTGCCGCCACACCTGATTCCTGGCTTATTGTTTTAATGAGGTTTGGAAATGATGCTTTTACATTCTGAAGTATTTAGTAATGCTTTACGTTTCTAAACTGTTCCTTCTCTTCTCTCTCTACATTCTCCGTGGGCTTCGATTCTCCTGTGTTTTAGGTTTCGTGAGAGCATAGTGCTGTCACGCACACCCATCCTGTTCTCTTCTGGCATTGCCATGGTTCCCGAGTTCCCTCTGACAGATTTAGGACTTTACTCTGTTTTTAAAGATGATTTCGTTTTTAGAAAGAAATTTATTCATTATTTAATGTGTGTGTGTTGTTTTTTTTTTTGTTTTGTTTTTTTTTTGCTTTGCTTTTAAAGACAGAGTCCCTCTACGTAGCCCTGGCTCCCCACTCACTCTGTAGACCAGGGTGGTCTTGAACTCAGAAATCTGCTTGTCTCCACCGCCTCTTAAATGCTGGGATTAAAGGTGTGTGCCACCATACCTCCCTTGTATATTTTATCACCCACAATTGGCATCTTGATACTTCTGATGCTCTAGTCTCCTTCTCTCCCCATTCCTCTGAGGACCTCTCCAGATCTGACTCTCGACATGCACTCCTTTTGACCACGCTCATCTTCTTTCTGGGCTTCATCTCAGAGAATGACGTTGCCCGGTTACCCAAACCAGAAAGCCTTTCATTCTTTCCTCTGGGCATGGTGCTGTACCCATAACCCCAGCATTTAAGACTCAGAGGAGGAGGAGGATTCCTTGAGTGTAGGAGTGACCAGCTTGGCTAGCAAAGCAAATCCCAGTCTCAGAACAGGGCTGGGAGTTGGCCGGAGTGCTTGCTGAGCTTGCATGCAGCCCTGAGTTTGATCCCAAGTCCATTCTGCCTCTCTCGGCACTGGCTTGGTTTACGATTACAGTTGGCACTTGTAGGGCCCAGCCATGACATGCTCAACAGAGGCGTGAGTTTCAGTTCACCCTAAGGCAATACCTGGTTCCAAGAAAGACCACCCAGGCATCATCCAAGAGAAAATACCTAACATTCCAAACCCAGCACACACCCATCGCCTTTTCACCAGGACACCCGTAGACAAATGTCAGTCAATCAGGTCGCCTTTTCACCAGGACACCCCTAGACAAATGTCAGTCAATCAGGGGACCTGAGTTCAAACTTGAATAAAGGTTCTTTGCTTTTACATAAGGAACTCAGCCTCCTTGCTGGTTTCTGCAGACGCTACCATCTGGACTTAACAGTGCGCTCTCTCTCTCTCTCTCTCTCTCTCTCTCTCTCTCTCTCTGTCTGTGTGTGTGTGTGTGTGTGTGTGTGTGTGTGTGTGTTTGTTTTGTTTGTTTGTTTGTTTTTGTATGAGTGGAGGGTGTTGTTTTTGTGCTGGGATTAAAGGCAAGTGCCAGCACAGCCAGCTGGCTTTCTCTTTTATTTTACTCCCTTCAATCTATTCTCTCCAAAGCAGCATAATCTTTTGTTTTGTTTTGTTTTTGGGACAGAATTTCTCTATGCAACAGCCCTAGCTGTCCTGGTACTCGCTTTGTAGACCAGGATGGCTTCAAACTCACAGAGATCCACCTGCCTCTGTCTCAGTCTGTCTAGTACTGCCAGGACTCCAGGCTTGTGTCACCATGCCCACCCCACTTTAATATTTGAAAAGCCTGTTCTTGGTCAATGATGTGTTGGTATGTATTATCTGAATTTCGCTGATGTGTAATAACACTTTCACTCTAGAATTACGCTGAGACCCTGAAAAGGTTAAAAAAGAAAAAGAAAAAGAAAAAAAAGCTAGTTCTTCCATGTGCAAGCAAGATGAAGTTGTGGTTCTGTAAAGAAAAGATCCAGCTCTGCACAGCTCAGCTCTGTATATCTGCCCGCTCCATCTCTACCTGTGGCTACCTCTCCACTCAGCCGCAATGAATTATGCCTGCTTTGCCTGTGTTTACTGACCTAGCCTTTCTTAGTCCCTGCCCTGTCTGTCTTCATAGTTGGTTAACAGGGTCACGCCCCAGACAACCTTCTGCCCCCCAACTGACTCCAGTGGGCCCTGTGATCCTCTGGGCAGTCCTGCTTCTTCCTAATCTCCTTCCTTCCAGGGCACTGTTTGTGGGTGCAAGTCTGAATAACAGAATACCAAAGCAGTAACGGGATGTGAACTCTAAGGCTGGGTTATCGGGAAACTAGCTTTTTTCTTGTAGTTCTTCCTTGCAGCCTCTACCTGTGAGCAGTGGTGGAGGGAGGACTGCAGCCCTCAGGAAAAGGGTCACAGAGACTGTGAGTGGACCCGGACTGGGTTCTTTCTCTTGTAAGGAGCATCCCAGCAGCCAACAAGGCTGCTACTTCAGGAAAGATCAGCCAGGCAGTGCCCAACCAAGCAAACCTGGTATCTTAAACCTGGTGTGTTTGGTAAGTTAATTACACAGTAACGGATAATCCAGTGCAGCCACAGAAGCCCTGCCTGCCTCCACACCAGATCCACCGTCCTGAGTTCTAGAGCCAAATGTCTGCATCTTCCACGTCTAGCCATGACCTTTCCTATAAGTGACCAGTATCCAGTCCATACCCAAGTCTCCAGATTGCGGCACTGTAGTGAGAGGGAGAATCGTGCCTCGGATCCACTTAATGTGAACGGGAGCTCGCACAGCCCCTTGGTCGCTCCGACTTTCTGAATGGAGGGAGGGAGGGCGCCTTCCAGGGTGGTGCAGGAGCGCTCAGCTCTGTGGCTGTATGGTTCCTGCAAAAGCGAAACTTGCGTTCTCCTACCGCTTTCACTTTCTGGGGCTTGCATAGCAGGGCACCACCCCACCCCTACCACACACACTAAGGGCCCTAGGGCATCGGAGACCTGACCTGGCCTGGCCTGTCTGTCGCCGGGTTCTGCTGGGCTGGAATGCAGTCCCCCAGCTCTAGAGACGCTCCAAGGACAGAAAAGCAGTCCTACTGTGCTTCTGCACCCGGGTGTCCTGGGTCGCCCTGCCGTTCCTGTGATATCTAGTGCTGAGGTTGTGCGTGTGAACTGTGCTACACATTCGTGGCTGAATTTTCACAAAAGGGAATGGGTTAGAAGGGGAGAATTCTCCCGAATTCCAGTTTTGTCACTTATGATGACCTGACCTGACCTGACCAACCTATACCTTCTGTTCTCTGGGTTGGCTGGGAAGCTAATTTCCCAAGATTGTTCAGAAACAAAATTAACCCACATGTACGACATTGCAAGGTATGAAAATTCTTGGATATTTTTAAAGGAGCGTAACGATCCTGTTGTTTTTTCCATTGGCAATGTAAAAAAACAAAAGACGCTTTGAGGTTTGTTGTTGTTTGTTTATTTGTTTTCTAATGCTGGGGTTCAGACTCAAGGCCCTTCCAGTACCAGGCCCGCATTGACTGCTGAGTGAAACCACCAGTCTTTAACAGATTCTGCTAGCTAGTTGACAAGGTGACACTTTTTTATTTTTGTTTTTGTTTTTTGTTTTGTTTTTTTGTTTTTTGTTTGTTTTGGTGTACTGGGATAAAGGCTGAATGTCATCAAGGAACTTTTGTATTTGTATTGTTGGTTGTGTTTTGTTTTGTTTTCTGAGACAGGGTCTTGCTATGTAGCCTAGGCTAGCCTCCTCACATTTCTGCCTTCGCCTGTGAATACTGGCCTACAAGGCATGCGCCATCATACTTTATGACTTCTGTTTTATTGTTTTTTTATTATTTTTCTGGTACTTTTTGTTTGGGTACAGATGATCAGTCCCTGAGCCGTGTTCCTGTGAAGTGAGTGCTCTCCCCGTTTTGTTGGTTCTTCAGCCCCATGAAGCCAGCTGCTCTAACACGAAGAACAGATGTGTCTGAACCTGCCCCTGACTCTCAGGAGCTGAGGTATTTCCCCATCTGTAGTGAGATCTCCTTGGCACCTTTGCTGTCTGGTCCTGCCACAGATGGAAGTGGCCGTGGCAGATCCAGAACCACACAGTACAGTGGTGATAATCTGTGTCTCTGCTGTCATCGTCAGCAGAGAGACAGACTCCTGGACCACACTCAGCTGGCCTACGGGCATTATTCCATTTTCAAGTCAACAAACCTGTTTTCTATGCTAAACACATTTGAGTGTCTGCTTATTATTCAGATTAGAACTGGTGAGGAAGATACAATGGGGATCCAATGAGGAAGATCATTGACCCGTTGTTTGTTTGTTTTTGTTTTTCTTCAAATCAGCCATGTTAATTACCCGACAGTGTTTTAGCTGCCCAGCAAGGTCAGAAAAGGATCCAAACACATTCCATTGAGGGACCGGGACTGTGGCTCAGTTGGAAGAATGCTTGTCTTGCACACATGAGACTCTAGACACAATCTATAACATGACACAGAAGCTCACAACTGTCCGCAACTTCAGCCCCAGGGAAGCTGACACCCTCACATAGGTACACACGCAGGACAAAGACTAAAGCACACAAAATAAATAAAATCATTGAAAAAAAAAACGGGCAATGGTGGCACGCGCCTTTAATCCCAGCACTCAGGAGGCAAGAGGCAAGCAAATCTCTGTGAGTTCAAGGCCAGCCTGGTCTACAGAGCAAGTTCCAGGACAGCCAGGGCTACACAGAGAGACCCTGTCCTGAAACAACAAGAAGAAAAGGCTGTGAGTAAGGCTGGCCTCAAACACAGACCTTTGCCTCCAAGGGGACCACCCGTGTGCACCACCACCTGACCCCCCCCAAAAAAAAAGAAAGAAAAGAAAAGAAAAAAGAAAACAAAAATCTTTTTAAGTTAGCTATGGATGGTTTATAGGCACAGATTATCCGCTACCTCTTTTTCCTCAACAACACAGAAATTATTATACTTTGTAGCCAGTTTTCACCAACAGTAAATTTAAATTTAGGGTGCTAGAGATATAACTCGATGGCAAGGGCCCTGGTTTAATACCTGGTACAATTTTCCTTTTCTGTCTTCCTTCCTTCCTTCCTTCCTTCCTTCCTTCCTTCCTTCCTTCCTTCCTTCCTTTCTTATTTGATTTTGGTTTTTTGAAATGGGGTTTCTCTGTGTAGTTTTGGAACCTGGCCTAGAACTCGCTCTGTAGACCAGGTTTGGGCCTCGAACTCACAGAGATCCGTCTGCCTCTGCTTCCCAAGGGCTGGGATTAAAGGCATGCGCCACCACCGTTGTGCCACCACCGTCCAGCAGTTTTTCGTTACTTATAGGTACTAAATATTGAATCTAGAGCTTGGTGTATTCTGTAAGCATTACATTGCTGAAGTTTTTGTTGGTGGTTTCCTTTTTTGTTTGAATTTGTTTTTAGGTTGTTGGTTTTGTTGTTTTATCTCGGGTGTTTTGCCTGAATACATGCATATATGTTTGTATACCAATTGTAGAGTTGTTGCTCACGGAGACCAGAAGATGACATTGGGTCCCTTGAAACTGGAATTATGAAGAATTGTGAGCTGCCATATGGGACCTGGGAACTGAACCTTGGTCCTCTGGAAGAGCAGCCAATGCTCTTAACTCCTTACTTATTTACTCAGTCTTGCTGCTACTACTTTTGTTGCTGTTTGCTGCTTTTTTAAAGCAAGGTTTTGCTTTGTAGTTGGCCTGGAAACTCTATCCGTGAAACTCAAGAGTCTTCCACCTCTGCCCCCTAAGTGCTGGTATTACAGTCACACACCACCATGCCTGACTTTGCTTGCCATTAAAAATAATAAATATTAGTCATCACTTACAATAATTAAAGATAAACAAGATGTTGTGAAGCTACATGAATTTAGCTGGTTAAGAATTTTATGACAGCCAGGCGGTGGTAGTGCACGCCTTTAATCCCAACACTCAGGGGGCAGAGGCAGATGGATCTCTGTGAGTGTGAATCCAGCCTGGTCTACAGAGTGAGTTTTAGGACAGCCAGGATTACACAGAGGAAACCCTGTCTCGAAAAATCAAAATAAATAAATAATAAGAAAAATCTAAATAAATAAGAGATGGATTTATAGATCAACTGCCAATTTACAGTAAATGGTAAGAAATCTAGTGCCAAAAAAAGCAGATGGTCGGCCCGGATTCCCAACATCAATACTGTGGACAGTACAGAAACCAAAGCTACCCTGGGATGATGGAAGTTAGAGGTCAGGAGTTCTACGCTGAAAAGCATGAGACTGAGTAGGCCTTCCTTGTAATATGTGGAAATTCAGATTATGAATCAGTATTATAGTGCAAAGTTACAAAAAGCATACAGAACACCAAATAGATTGAACCAGAAAAGAAAGTCCCCTCACCATATAATATCAAAACAATAAACATACAGAACAACAACAACAACAAAATTATTATTAAAAGCTGCAAGGGAAAAATGTGAGTAACTTGTAAAGGCAGACTATTAGAATTACACCTGACTTCTTACTGGAGACTGTAAGAGCCAGAAGGGTTTGGACGTGTGTCCTGCAGACTCTAAAAGACCAAAGATGCCAGCCCAGACTACAATAGCCAGAAAACTTTCAGTGACCATAGAGTGAGAAAACAAGAAATTCCATGATAAACTCAAACAATTTTCTAGCCACAAATCCAGCCCTACAGAAGGTGCTAGAAGAAAAACTCCAACCCTAGGAGATTAACTACACAGGCAATTAGTAATATCATACCAGAAAAACCAAAAGAAGGGAAACACAGACACACCGCCCCAACTACCACCACCACCACCACCAACAACAACAACAACAATAATAGCAAAGAATTAACAACCATTGGTTGTTAATATCTCTCAATATCCATGAACTCAATTCCCTGATTAAAAGACACAGGCTAACAGAATAGATGGGAAAACAGGATCCATCCTTCTGGTACATACAACAAACACTTCAACATCAAAGATATACACTACCTCAGAGAAAGGATTGGGAAAAGATCTTCCAAGCAAGCAGACCTAAGAAACAACCTGGCAAAGCCATTCTAATGTCTAACAAAGTAAATTTCAAACCAAAATTAATCAAAAGAAATGGGGAAGGACACTTCATACTTGTCTAAGAACACATCTAAAGCATCATCCACCATGACCAAGTAGTCACCATTCCAGAAATGCAGAGATGTGAAACTCAGTGTGATCCACCACATAAACAAACTGAAAGTAAGAAACCACGTGATCATCTTTTGACAAAATCCAACACCCCTTCATCATAAAAATCTTGGAGATGGTAGGGATGCCAGGAATGTGCCTCATTTACAGCAAACCTATAACCAACATGAAATTAAATGGAAAGAAACTCAAAGCAATTCCACTAAAATAAGGCTATTTCCCCTCTCTGTGTCTATTCAATATAGTACTTGAACTTCAAGTCTGAACTCTGAGACAACTGAAGGTGATCAAGGGTAAATAAATTGGAGAGGAAGAAGTCAGTTTCATTCTTTGCAGATGATATGATAGCATACATAAATGACACCCAAAATTCTACCAGGGAACCCCTAAAGGTGATAAACACCTTTCATTGAAGTGGCTGGATAAAAGATCAACTTAAAAAACAAAGATAGTCGCCCTTCTATATACAAATGACAGACTGAGAAAGAACTCAGGTGAGTAACACCCTTCACAAAGCCAAAGATGACAGAAATATATTGGGGTAATTTTAACCAAGCAAGCTAAAGACTTGTATAGTAAAAACTTCTAGTGATTGAAGTGTTACATTTCAAACTCAGGAGAAATGGCTGCTGTGCCTATTGAACATCAAAGCTGGGACCTGGCCTTCAGTCATGTTCTTTGCTTTCCTTTTTACATCTTTTTTCATTCATGAAAAAGAAATTGAAGAAGATAACAGAAGAAGGAAAGAGCTCCCTTGCTCGTGGATTGGTAGGATTAACATAGTAAAAATGGCCATTCTGCCAAAAGCAATCTACTGATTCAATGCAATCCCCATAAAAATTCCAACACAATTCTTTTCTTCTTTCTGGGTTTTTCGAGACAGGGTTTCTCTGTGTAACAACTCTAGCTATCCTGAAACTAGCTCTGTAGACCAGGTTGACCTCAAACTCACAGAGATCTGCCTGCCTCTGCCTCCCAAGTGCTAGGATTAAAGGCTTATGCCACAACTGCCCAGACAAACACAATTCTTTACAGATTTTGAAAGTGCAATACTTAACTTCATATGGAAAAACGAAAAGCCCAGGATAGCTAAAACAACCCTGAACGACAAAAGAACTTCCAGAGTTCTCACCATCCCTGATTTCAAGCTTTATTATAGAGCTATAGCCTTTATTACAGAGCTATAGTAATAAAACCCATATGGTATTGGCATAAAAATAGACACACTTGCTGGAACAGGCTCCAAAACTACAGGGAAACCCTGGACAGAGAGAGAGAGAGGGGAAGAAAACAATCAAACAAACAAACAAAAGCCAAACACGTTGATCAATACAATCAAATAAAAGATCCAGATATAAACCACACACCTGTGGACATGGACACCTGATTTTTGATAAAGAGGCCAGAAAGACACGATGGAGAAAAAGACAGCATCTTCAACAAATGGTGCTGGTCTGACTGGATGTCTGCATGTAAAAGAATGCAAATCGATCCAAGTTTATCACCCTGCCCAAAACTCAAGTCCAACTGATCAAAGATCTCAACAAAAAACCAGAAACTCTGAACCTGATAGAAGAGAAAGTGGGGAATAGCCTGGAAGGCACTGGCACAGGAGACAACCCTCTGAAGAGAACACGGATAGCACAGGCACTACGATCGACAATTAATAGATTGGGCCTCATGAAACCGATAAGCTTCTGTAAGGCAAAGGACTTCAAAGCTGCCGTCTACAGAATGCAAGAAGATTTTTACCAACACCACACCACATCTGATAGAGAACTAATATCCAAAATACAGAAACAACTCAAGAAAATAGATATCAACAAACCAAGAAACCCAGTTTAGAAATGGGGTACACCAGACATTGTGGAACCTGCCTTTAATCCCTGTCTCAAACAAATAAACAAACTAACAAAAAGTATATCAGAGAATTCTCAATAGAGGAACCTCAAATGACTGAGAAACACTTAGAGAAATATTCAACATCCTTAGCTATCAGGGTGATGCAAATCAAAATTACTTTGAAATTCCATTTTACCTGTCAGAATTGCTAAGATCAATAACACAAGTATATCCCAGTTACCTTAGAAAAGATGAATAGTACAAAATGATAACAAAAGATATGTGATTTCTAATCATTGAATGTTTTGTTTATGGGGGAAATATATATAAATTTGGTCTTTCAAGTCAGGGTTTCTCTGTGTAACAGCCCTAGCTGTCCTGAAACTAGCTCTGTACACTAGGTTGGCCTCAAACTCACAGAAATCTGCCTGTCTCTGCCTCCCAAGTGCTGGGATTAAAGGTGTGCGCCACCACTGTCTGACTGTAGTAAATATTCTGAAGGAAAATAATAAGAAAACCTAGAGGGGCTCATTTTCTTTTCTTTTTATTTTCAAGTCTTGCTATGTAGCCCAGGCTGGCCTCAAACTCACAACAATACTCCTGCCTTAGCGTCCTGAGTAGAGAGCATAGGCATGCTCTACCATAACCAGCTATAGTTTAGTTCTTTAAGAAGCATTTCCAGTGTTTTAGTTATACTATACTAGGGAGAATGCTCTTGCCCCAACACAACTGTATTCTGCAAACAGTTGTTCAGGTGTGATTTCAACAACCTAGTAAAATTTATCTTCCCTCAAGTATCATTTAATAAGAGCTAAAAATAATTAACCTTAAGTATGGGAGTTATATTTAATAAGCATCTTAATGCCACAGATATTGCCTCATTAATCTTCACAGTAATTCTGTGAAGTATGTTTTGTTATCCCTTTCTTTAAATATATGTATGTATGTATATATATATGTATGTGTGCATATATATACATATATGAATAAATCTTATTTATTAAAAATAGATTCTCCTTTCATATAATACTGTCTCTTTATAGAAATGAAGAAGCTGAGCTGGAGGATGCCCAGGGTTTGTAAGGTCACATATCCAGTGTAATGGCAGATTCTGGGTGACAGAAACCCAAACATCAAGAAAAGTTCCTGGTGATCTTTCCACATGGAGTGTCATGGCACACGAAGCTGATGTTTCTGAGGTAATCCCAGATACTCTGACTACCCATCAGCCGAGAACCTCTAAAAAGAGAAGCTAGAAGAAGAAATGTAAACATTTACTGGGCTCCATGGAGCGGACTTGTAATCCCAGCTACTTCAGAAGAGAAAACCCAAAGTCAGCCTAGGCGTCTTCATAAAACTATGTGTCAAAACAAAAGTCAAATGAGGACTGAGAGTACATCTCCGTGGTAAGAAAGAGGGGGCTGGAGAGGGAAGAAGGAAGGAAGAAAAGAACGGAGTGTTTATTTCAGATGGGGTCATACTATGTTGTCCTTGTTGGCCCAGACCCCACCCATGTGTGTAAATCAGTCTGGCCTCAAGTTTGTGACAACCTGAATCTGCTTGCTGAGTGCTGGGATGCCAGTCCTGTGCATTTGGAAAGGTGGGTGAGTGTCCTGAATTCATCATTTAGGGTTCTTTCCCAGGTCAACCTTGCTTCTTGGAACTCAGTCTTTGTTTTAGAAGTCCCAGCAACACATAGCGTTCTACTTCCCTCCTCTGTGCTCAGAGCAGGGCGTCTGGTGTCTGGATGACATGTGAAAGAGTGTTGCCACGTGACCTGTCTTTCTCACCGCAGACAGGAGAATGAGAGCTGAGGTGTGGCAGAGCTTGGGGGCTGCAGTACCTGCCTGTAATTCCAGTACTTGGGGCGTTGAGGTCGGAGGATTTCTGTGAATTCAAGGCCAGCCTGGCCTATGTTGGGAATCAGAGGCCAGACTGAGTGTGTGAAACTGTCCAGACCAATCACCACCCTCCCTTCCATTCCCCCACCACACCATGTCCACCACCACATCACAAAAAGAAAGGAAGGAAGGAAGGAAAGAAGGAAGGAAAAAAAGAGAAATCTCTTTTGTGTCCTTTGAATGCCAATAGAACAGTTCAGAAGTCCAAGGTGACCTGTCCGACCAAGTGAACCAGTGTGCTTGGGGAGGTGTCCACCACAGTGAAGTTATACTACCAATCTCAATGCACTTCTTAATGAGCCGCAGGCTGAAAAGAGATGGCCCTTTCCCGGGAAGGTGTCTGTAAACACTAAGTAGGCAAAATGTTGACTTCAAAGCGGCCGAATTAAGCCTAGGATATTTTAAAATCAAAAGTTACTAGCACAAGGCAGACGAGATTGCTCAGTAGTTACCTACTGACACTTGCTGTCGAGCCTGTTGATAGGAATTCCATCACTGGGGCCCACAGAGTGGATGGAGAGTCAGCTCCTGCAGCTTGTCCTGTGATCGCTGCGTGTATGAACACACAGACACACATTTACTTAAAGACCAGTGCGGAAAGACTGATTCCGTGCTCATTAGCCCTGAGAGCTGCGTTGTCTCCCAAGCTCATTTTGTGCAGTGATAAATGAAATGCGCATCAAGATTAGATGCTTAGCACCCAGGGAAGGTGTGCCCTAAAGAGAGCAAGCTGATTAACTGCCCTGTGTTTTGTTTTTCAGGATTCCTCTTCAGCACTAATTCCTCTTTCCTAGGTCTACTTTAGCCGTGGGTCTCACAGTCCTCCAAGAAAGCACTGGGAATCTGGGAGGGTTTTTTCCTTTTCCCACTCCCTGTCTTCTTTCCTTCTTTTTGTTTTTGGAGACTGGATTTCATGCTGCCAATCCTGGTCTTGAGCTCCTGTCTCAAGGTTCTGAGAACTGAGATAAAGGCATGCACCACCCTAGCTGGCTCCTGTGAACTTTTGAGAATGGTTCAGGGGTAAGGAGTGGAAGAAGTGCGGTTTGGAGAACTGAGGAGCTGCGAATACATTGGAGAGGCCCACTATCCTTAGGATGGCATGTTTAGGAAAATCTGGGTCCGGCAGCCAATCATTCCTCACATTAGATGAAGGCGCAATGCCTCTACCTTTTGAGTCTTTTATTCATCCTGGGAAGCGGGCAGCATTTACAGCTGGATCCTTGCTGGTCCTGTTCTTCCTGAGCTCATGTGCTCAGAACCTGTTTATCAAGACCAAGACCAACGCTGTTGGCTGGTTTGCAGAAAACAAAGCCATTAATGCTAGTTAACGTATTAATTGCAGAAAGTGTTTCTTTAGGTTTCTGTTGGCAACAAGTTACCGACTGGCTTACTGAGTAAGTGAAGTAGATCCAGACTCAATTTACAACCTCATCATATAGTGGTTTAATCTTCCTGATGCCGCCTTTCTTTATTAGAGTTGCCAAAGTGCCAAGTTTACCATTTACAGGCCCATACCCATATCTCATTTAGGAAAAAACAGATAAATAAATCTATGTCCAAAGGAGAAAGCCTTAACCTGTACTCAGGGTTACAGTAATTACTTAAATTCCAACTGATTAAAGCAGCTGCACTCCCTGGCCAGTCTGCCGCCATCCTAAGGAAGCCAGCAAGCCTCACGATTTGGAAAATGTCCTCCTCTTATTCCCTAATTGTCTCCTCCTGTGTGCTTATTGGTCTTCAGGTAACAGTACCCTTCTAGAGCAGCCAGGGGAGCATCCATTGGGATGGACTATGCCCCCCACAGGGCACCCAAGGGACTAGGGGTGGAGCTTCATCGCTTTGCCACCTACTGCATCTGTAACCACCAGATGTTAGGCACATTTTATATATATATATATATATATATATATATATATATATACATATATATATATATATATATATATAGTGTTCAAGGCCAAGACTGAGCAAGAATAAAAATGAATAGCTGGGAACTGTTGCTACCGAGCCTCAAAACCTTGAATTTTCTTTTCTCGTTTTTCCTTGTTTTTGGCCAATTGATAAATTCTATTATTTCTTTAGGGGTTTTGTTGTCTTTTTAGAAAGTTTTTCTTAAAAAAAAAAAAGAACAGAAAAAAAAAGTTTTTCTTAGATTTGTTTATTTTATTTTATGTGTGTGAGTGTTTTGCCTGCATGGATGTATATGTGTCTGTGAGTGTATGTACCATTTGTGTGTGCCTGGTGTCTGCAGAGGTCAGAAGAAAGCACTGGGACCCCAGGAACTGGAAGTACAGATGTTTGTGAGCCACTGTGTGAATTCTGGGAACTGAACACTGGTCTTCTGCAAGAGTAAGAAGTACTCTTAACCACTGAGACATCACTCTAGTCCCATTTTTCAAAACATATATGTATGCATGAACATGCATGCCTCAGTGTGTGGAGGGGTGTTTTAGGACGGGATCATCAATCCCCCCTCAAACAGTAGTTCCATGGATCAGTTTAGCTAGGTTTTAGCACCATCCTTAATAGAACTAGGTCCCCTGGAGAAGGTATTTTGTGTGGATAAACCTTACCCAATCATTTGAAAGTATCTTTGAGAGAAACATCCCTCATTCTTTGATCGATTAGCTGAGATCTGTGAAACAAATTTACATATACACAAAACAAGTTAGTGGGGCTGGTGAAGTGCCAGTTTATTTCATATCCAATAGGCACACGCAAGAGGAAGCACCCAGTGGTGAGTTACTGGAAGGGGCAGTCAGGATTCCTTGTTTCTATTGTCTGAACTCTTACTGGGTTAAGAGGAGTGAGAGGCAGGCACTTGGAGCAAAGCCAGTGACTTGGGGAAAGATTGGGAATGTTTTCAGAACTTCTGGGAGTCTCACAGGTTTGTCTCCTGTGATCTGCCGCTTCCTGAAGAAGAAACTCAGGCAAGTTTCTGTCCTGAAGAGGATGTAAGGTGATTCCATTTCCCTGAAGTTGTTCTCAGTCAGATGGGTAAGGGGCCAAGGTGGCTTTTTTTCCTGTAATGGTTGATTCTCAGATCTCGGCACTTTACAATAATATTGATACCAACTTCAGCTTTCAGGTGTACGGCCTTGAAAGGCCTAGTTACACATGGAGAAGAAGAAATAAAACAGCTCAAACCCAGACTCAGTTTCTCCTGTCACTCATAGGTTACCAGATGTGTGGGGTTTACTAAGACACAAAACAAGCAGGTCTGTAATTGACCCTGGCTGGGTGGGCCCTAATTTGTTTGATCTATCTATCTATCTATCTATCTATCTATCTATCTATCTATCTATCTATTTATTTGTGGTCCTAGGAACTGAACCCAGGGCATTTCAGGTAACCCACCCAGAAGTAGGAAAGTGTCCTATTACAGAGCTACAGCCTACTGTGCCCCCTAAGTTTTGTTTAGTTTGAGGCAGGGGGGCACTATGTAGGCCTGGGAGCTCTCTAACTCAGGCAGGATGTAAGCCAGTCTGGCTTTGAACTGTCTAAGAAGCTGAGTATGACCTGAACTTCTCTTCCTAGTCAGTGTGTAGCCCAGGCTGTCCTGGAACTTGTGTCAATCCTCCTGCATCAGTCGCCTGAATGCTGGGGTCACAGACATCACACCTAGCTCCTTTCCCTTAGTTTACGTAATACTGCAACTCTCTGTTGGAGAGAGCGCCCAATCCTAGGCGAGTGTTTATCACCAGCCCTAGATTGTTTCAACAGCTTCCCTCCAATCACTGCCAGTCAGTGTTTTCAAATTTCAAAGTGTCTCAGTTTCAATTTGCTTGAATGCTCTCAGACTTCAGAGAAACACGTTTGTCAGGACAGCTGAGAAAGATACAAAGGATGAGATAGCACTGGGCAGTGTGGGGCAATGGTCAGAGCTTCCCTACCCTTGCCAGACAAGCCTCAGTCCCGGCTGCCCTGTGCTTATCCAAAATGAAGCTTTCTGAACCACGTCCATTTGGTCTTTATGGAAATTGCCCTGAGTAGGCATGAGCAAACAAGGCACAACAACATCGAAACAGGGACTGAACCAAAAGAAGATAATCATAACATAACCAAGTCCTAACAGACAACTGTCAGGTAGGAAACCAAGCCAGGCCTGTTGGTTGGGATTCTTCAGCCATTCTCCTCTCTGTTTGGGACAGGGCCCCTGTGAAGCAGGTCTTATCATCCCCCATCAGCCAAAGGGCCAAAGGAACTCTTAGCCAGGGCCAGAGGAGATAAGCTTTTCTAAGACCTGCCTTGGGGGGAGAAGGAGCAGGTGAAAGGGAGGCAGAAGGTCAGGGATTTTTCCTGCTGAGGCCAGCAACATCAGCTTTAGTCTCCTGTTTTTGTACTTAGCCAGTAACAATGACTATGGGCTGTGGTGGTCTTTGTTATTTTTGAGACAGGGCCTCATATACCACAAATTAGTTTCTAATTTAATATATACCCAAGGTTGATCTTGAACCCTTAATCCTCCTGCCACCAGGTCTTTCCTGCTGAATGGCAGACATCTGACACCACGCCCAGTCAGTATTTGCAGAGCTGAGAACTGAACCGGCCAGGTTTGCTGCTTGCTAGGCAAGCATTGTACCAACAGAGCTATGTCCACAGCTTGTGATGTTTAATATACAAGGTTGTTTGAGAAAAAGCAAACTCCTCTCTCCTCCCTCCTGCCCCTCTCTCCCCCCCCTCCTTTCCTCACACACCACACAGACACACACACACACACACACACACACACACACACGGGTTTTTGTTATAAAATTATTAGTGGAGAAACAGCGATCTCATCTAAAATGGTTCCTCGGGTAAGAAAGGTCTTTACTCTGCATGTATGATCCATTCTGTTCAACCACATTCCTGCCCTGGTCTCTTTAATCCCCTTCCCCAGCCTAGATCAACTATTCCTTTTCAAAGTACAGTCAGCATGACCTAGTATTTTTGTTATCCTACAAGTTTGGAAGAATTTAGGGAGTTGAGCAAGTTGTTTATTCTTCCAAGGTCATAAACATTTTCAAACAGATAAAAGCTGGGCAAAATAAATATTCTTCAAAGGAAAAAGACTATTATGACAAGGCGACTCCTAGACTAAGCATGGCCCGAGAGCCTGTTTTCATTTTTTGTGGTGGTTTCTACGCTGACATTTCAGGTATATTTGTGCATACCTTCTATGTCACCCTTTTAACCTACGGTCCAACTTGATCTCTGTAACCTCTCCATCCTCACAGCGACCCCTCACCTGTTTGGGCGTATCTTCTCGGAAAGGCAGCTTTGATTCCACATTTGGGTTTATGAACTTTTTTCAATGAATTTAGATTAGTTTACAAAAGGATGGGCTTTATGGTGCCGTTTTCACACACATCTGTCATTATACTTTGCTGTCCTTTGCTCTTCCAAGGCCCTCTCCCTGATCAGCTGGTCCCTTTTCTTGCCCCCAGATAATCTACCTCTTTGTCCTCTTATTGGGTGTAGCCTGTTACCTTCCCTTTCCTCGCAGAACGTTTCTTCCTTTGCTCTCATGATCCCCTTTCTAGTTTCATCTCTCACACCCCCACCAACCCAACTCACCCACCCACACCATACCACACCATTAAAAAGGTTTTCAATTTTGCATGTATTTGTTTAACAGGTAAAGGCACTCGTCACCAACCTCGATGACTGGACCCTACATGAGAGAAGGAGAAACTTAACTCCCGAGTTACCCTCTTACATCCACAGGTATGCCATGCACACTTAAGCTCACCCACATATAAATAAGACACACATATTACAAATAAATAAACATTCAAAGCTTCCATTGTGTCTGTACCACAGTTTTTTTATGCGCTCATCTGGCGGCTAGGCTGGCTCCTATTTCCTGGCTATTGTGAATCTACCGCAGTGAACATGGGGTTTAGGGACCTCTTAGAGTCCTTTAGGTAAACATCCAGGAGTTGGAGAGTTGGGGCACATAGTAATTTTATTTTCAACTTAAAATTTTTTCTTAGACCGAAAGACGGACCACAGACTGGGAAAAGTCGGAAGATAAGCACATCCGGATTTCAACGTCTCGCCTGCCTAGTGTGATGGGAACCGTGTGCATCGGCCTGTGTTTGGAAATCAAATGTCACATTTCCAAGGGAGGAATCCCAGGAAATTGGCCGTGTTCTAGAGATTTACCACCATTGCAGTTTTTTTCTTTAATAAAGTTGGGGAAAGTAAAAAAAATAAATTAAAATTATTAAAAAAAAGAAAAAAATTTACATTTGTTTGTGTGTGTGGTATGTGGTGTGTCAAGGTGTGTCTGTAGCGGTCAGAGGACAACCTGCAGACTTCATCTCTCTACTTCACCATGTAGATCCTGGAAATCAAACACAGATTGTCAAGCTCAGCAGCAAACACCTTTGTTAAGCAATCTTGTCAACCCCTACTTTCAGCTTTGCTTATTTCTCCAGTAGCTATACGAGTCTACATTCTTTTTTTAATTTTATGCTTGTGACTGTTTTGCCCACATGTATGTGAGAAGTTCCTGCACCCTGATAGGCCTCTCCACTGACACAATCATCCCAATCACACCAAATCAAAGTGAATTAGAAAAAGCCCAGGTTTAATGGATACCAACGCTCCCGGATGACATTCCAACCCCCCCCCCCCCCCAACAGCATCTCTGGGGAAGGGTCACCATTTGGCTGGCTTTCTCAGGGGTGGAGTCTGGACTAAGGCAACTCCCAGGGGAGGGGACTTGGGATAGGACTTCCACCCAAACATTCCAGACTCTCTAGACAGATGGATGCCAGGGGCTGGAGCAAAGCCTGAACCCGAACATTCTAGACTCTTTGGGTGTATGGATGCCAGGGACTGGGGTAAGACACACTGCAGTCTTTGCTAGGGTAACTGTTGCTGTGATGAAACCACCATGACCAAAAACAACTTGAGGAGGTATCTTACCATTCTATATCACTCCTCATCATCTGAAGGAAGCCAGGCAAGAACTCAATCAGAGCAAGAACCTGGAGGCAGGAGCTGATGCAGGGGCCCTGGAGGAAGGCTTCTTTATACCTGGACCTTTTCCTCGGCTCCACTGGCTCCCCAGAAAGGACTGGAGACTTACTATTAATTATAAAAGCTCGGTCACAGTTTAGGCTTATTACTAACTAGCTCTTACAACATACATTAACCCATCTCTAGTAATCTATTAATCTATCTATTGCCATGTGGCTCGTCGCTTTATCTGTCCCCAGCATGTCTTGCTCCCTCTGTGTCTCTTGGCGGCATCCCATGACTCCAACCCTTTCTGTCTCAGTGTCCTCTCTGCCCCGAAAGTCCCGACTAGTTATTGGTCATTCAGCTTTTCATTAAACCAATCACAGTGACATATTTTTACAGAATGTAATCGAATACCTTGCAACACTTCACCTTTTTGTCTAAATAAAAAGGAAAGGGTTTTAATTTTGACATAGTAAAACTATATATAATAAAGACAATTTTCAGGTAAGAATTACACTTATGGGCTGGAGAGATGGCTCAGAGGTTAAGAGTACTGGCTGCTCTTCCAGAGGTCCTGAGTTCAATTCCCAGCAACCACATGGTGGCTCACACCACCTATAATGAGGTCTGGTGCCCTCTTCTGTCATGCAGGCAGAACCCTGTATACATAATAAATAAATAAATGAACAAACGAATAAATAAATAAATAAATAAAGAATTAAATTTACAATGCTCCATCCATTGTATTTGGCAATTTCAAAGAAAATATTATTTATCCTATCTTGGTGAGTCCAATGTTTTATACCTAATTTACCTTCGATCATGACTAAGGAAAAATATAGCTTTAACTGTCTAGTCTTCTACTCCATGAACGATCTCAGAAGGATAAAATATTACCTGAATAAACAAAGTGCATTGCAAACAACTACCAAAAACATAGAAACGGCAGAGACATCTGGCTACCTGATCTGTCACTCAAAGTTTCTTTATAACATTAGGGCATCCATCTTCAGCCTATGGGTCTAGAGTATCTGACAGACTTTTCTGGAAGCAGGGATTTTTGAAGGACTTTCCTACCCTGTGATGGCAAAGTTCAGCAGTCACTTTCTTTTGTGTCCCTACTGTCAGCAGGTGAGGCAAGGGCAGTTCCTTGCCCAAATGGCTAGCTTGAAAAGATAGCAAACTCCATATGCAGGTTCTTCAATGCCCATCATCATTCTATGAAATAGATTGGTGCTGCTGGGAGCGGAAGTGTCACATTGTCACGAAAAGCCCTAACTAAACAAAATAGTTTAAATGCCACGTTCTGTAGGTCTTGGAAGTGTTTGAAGACCACTTATCTATCTAAAATATATGTTTGACCTTGAAAACTTACATAACATGACTACAAATTTGACAGTTATAGATGACTACTAACCTGTATATATATTTTAATTTTTATGTATTTATGATGTATACTGTGTTCTGCCTGCATGTATGCATGCAGGCCAGAAGTGGACACTATCCTTATGGAGGATGGTTGTGAGCCACCATGCAGATGCTAGGAATTGAACTCAAGACCTCTGGAAGAGCAGCCAGTGCTCTTAACTACTGAGCCAGCTTTGCTAAGGCATACTCAGGTCCTTCACCTCCAGGGTGCACCAGGAGCCCCTCAACTCTTCTGGTTTAAAGTCACAGGTGAGCCTCTTTCTCTCCAAAAACCAAAGCTATGAGAGTCAGCTCTCACCCTTATACAGATTCTGGGCTCTAACAAATAACTGAAATATAAAGTAGAAACTAATTTGTACCTTAAGAGGTATGGACAGAGTGTTAAAAAAGAATACAGAAGAGCCCAGTGGTGGTGGCACACGCCTTTAATTTCAGCACTCGGGAGGCATAGGCAGGCGGATCTCTGTGAGTTCGAGGTCACCATGGTCTACAAGAGCTAGTTCCAGGACAGGCTCCAAAGCTACAGAGAAACCCTGTCTCAAAAAAAAAAAAAAATACAGAAGAGAAAACTATTATTTCCTGCCCAAGAAAGCCAGGCAAAGTAGAATGAATTTACAAGGACCGAGAGGAAAGTAGCTTCCTCACTCACCCTATCACTTAACACTGAATGTCAGAGACACTGAAGCAGCTTAACTGCTGATGGATTAGTTTGACTCTATTTTAAGACTAAAATCTGGGGTGTGGTTGTTCACACCTTTAATCACAGCACTCGGAAGACAGAGGCAAGAGAATCTCTGAGTTTGAGGTCAGCCTGGTCTACAAGTTTCAGGACAGTCAGGGCTACACAGAGAAACTCTTGTTTTGAAAAGCCAAAAAGTCAACTTATTACAATGTCAAAATCCATTCATTCCTGCTTTCTGTAGAATTTAGGTTTGATCATGTCTACACCTGTTTCCTGGAATTTGACATGTTCCACAACCTATACCTTTACCTCTACCCTGAGAGGATAAGATATTCTGCCAGGTAATTTTGAGATGTTCTGCCAAGTTCTACATAACCCAAACCCTTGAAACCCCCCTAGCCTTGCAGTTGGGGACTATATAATCCCCACCTTCTGTGTTCAGTGCTATTTTCTCAAGGCTATTTTCTCAAACTCTGCTTTAGGAAGACAGCTCTGACAGAAAATAAAGCTTACATAATTTGATCAAAGACTTTGGGTAATGATCTTTACTCTTGTTAGGTGGGATTAACACTACCAAAGCCTATTTCATATGTAAATGAGAAAGACTTGCCTCCTTTATTAGAGGGTCCCTGAGGGGATTTTAGGCAAAGAAGTGCGATAAAGCGTTTGGACACACAAGGGGCAAGCCTGCTCCAGAGGCTCAGCACAGAGCTGATCGTCAAACTCTAACCCCTTATTTGATGGGGTGGGTGTGTGGCTTTGTGGTTATGAGCCTATACTACTCTTAGGAAGGAACAGTGCTTCCCAGCTCTGTGTTGGGTGCTTCACAACCATCTGTAACCTAGCTGATCTGATTCTCTCTTCTGGTCTCTGTGGGTGGCTGCATTCAAGTGTATATGCTCACACAGAGACCTACACAAACACATAATTAAAAATACCTGGAAAAATAATCTTTAAAATTATAAAAACAGCTTATGTTTATAAAAAAAAAATCAAAGAGTAGGGGGCTGGAGAGATGCCTCAGCGGTTGAGAGCACTGACTGCTCTTCCAAGAGGACCTGGGTTCAATTCCCAGAACCCACATGGCAGCTAACAGCTATTTAACTCCAAGATCTGACACCCTTATACAAGCATACAGGCAAAATACCAATGCAAATAAAATAAAAATAAATTTAAAAAAATTAAAAGAGTAGCTGGGCTGTGGTGGTACATGCTTTTAATCCTAGCATTCAAGAGGCAGAGGCAGGTGGATATCTTTGAGTTCTAGGCTAGCTTGGCCTAGAGAGTGAGTTCCAGGATAACCAAGGCTACACAGAGAAACCCTGTCTCAAAAAACTAAAACAAACAAGTAACCACAAGCAACAACAAAATTTAAAGAGTGCAAAATAAATGCCACTTACACTCGCTAACACTGGTAAACTTCCTTGCTGGCCATCCTAGAACTTGCTTTATAGACCAAGCTGGCCTTGAACTCACAGAGACCCATCTGCCTCAGCCTCCTGAGTGCTGGAGCTACAAGTGTGTACCATTATGACAACTCTAAGTAGCAACTTTGTTTGGCAGCAGTTGATGGTTTGGGGAGAACCCGGGTGTTTCGCATGATGTAACCGACGTTGTACCTCACAGTGTAAAATTATTTGACTTGTTCAAATCCCTTGATAGTTGAACATCCAAGAGACTTAAATAAGTAACAAAATACTATTCTTGCTTTGTGTGAGGTTAAAAAATAACCTCTTTCTTTAGTCTTAAAGTTATTCACCGATGAACAATCTTTCTTAGTTGGTTCTGCTTTCAGTATAGGAAATTAAATTTATGCATGCTGGGCAAGCACTCATCTATTGAGGGATGAGTGCTCACTCACCTTATTTTTTTTTTTAAATATTTTTTAATTTTTTTTTTTTTTTTTTTTGAGACAGGGTTTCTCTGTAGCTTTGGAGCCTGTCCTGGAACTCACTCTGTAGACCAGGCTGGTCTCGAACTTACAGAGATCTGCTTGCCTCTGCCTCCTGAGTGCTGGGATTAAAGGCGTGCCCAACCACTGCTTGGCTAAATGTCTTATTTAGTGTTGTATTGCCAGTGACTCTACCAAGTGTTTACTTTCATGTAGCAGGTGCTTAAAAAAACATTTGCTGGATAAATGAATGAAATTCAAATGAAAGCTATTAGAAAGAAATCATTGATTTTTGTCACAATTATATGTCATAAGTATGGCATATAAATTTATTTTTGTCATTATAGATATGACATAATTGTCATTATAGATACTTCTAGGTTGCAAATAATCTCCTTCACAATCAGGAGAAATTTGATTTTTTTCAACCTTTTATATAACATGAATTTCAAGAATATTAAAATTCCAAATAATTGGCAGATAAAAATAAAAATAAAGAATAAATTAAATTCTATAAAAGGAAAACCAACAGAACTATATAGAAACAGATTAGAAGAGTTGAGGAAGCCTGAGCCATCCGGTTGTGAAATGATTTCACTATCTGGCATATAATTATGCTCATTAAATGTTGGCTAAACAAACACAAATATTCACATAATTAAGGCTATTGGATAGCAAGAACAGTACATTATTATTAAAGTAACCGTGTTAACCACAGTATCTCTCTAGTTAACTAAAAAAATTTTGAGAACTCTTAAGTTCAGCATGGCACTATAGCCATTAAAAGTACACAGGCATTTCCCTAGCATTGTACAATTCAATCAGTTACCCAAATTTTTATATAATCATGAATCATTTCTTTATTTCTTCGTGATTAAAAATTCACTTAGGGTGTTTAGGTAATAGTAATTTAAAGGTAGCTCATAAATGAACTATTAGCCCTGGGTAGGGCCAGTTATAACATGTTCAAGCAAAAAATGAAGAAAGCACCTTTGGAATGTACCTAGATGTTCAAAAAAATAGCAGATGGTTATTAAAGAATATCTAAGGACTGTTTTATTAGCTGGGTGGTGGTGGCACACAACTTTAATCCCAGCACTCCTGAGGCAGGTGGATCTTCAAGTTCCAGGATGGTCAGGTGTAGTATGAGGGCCGGCTTGTTGGGGTTTCTGTCCCTCCCAGTACCCCAACAGCCGGCAAGCAACAAAGAAAATCACACACAAGACTCCATAAGGTTATAAACTGATTGGCTCATTAGGTCAGGCTACTTATTAGCTCTTATAACTTATGTTACCCCATTATTCTGATCTACGTTAGCCACATGGGCTCGTTACCTTTCTCAGTGTGACAGCTTACATGTTCCTTCTTCCGTGGTCTGCACAGGAATGGCAGAGGAACCTCTCTGCTTCCCAGAATTCTCCCAGTCTCTTTGCTCCACCCCTACTTCCTGTCTGGCTTTCCCGCCTATACTGCCTGCCTGGCCAATCAGTGTTTTATTAAAATATGATTGACAGAATACAGATAATTCTCCCGCACCATTTCCCTCTCTTTTTTTTTTTAAACAAAGGAAAAATACCCATAATCCATTTGTTGGGAATGTGGGCGTAGTATTTCAGGCTACTTCCTGCTGGTTGGGGGCGCTGATAGTCTTAAGGGGACCTAAAGAAAATTTAGAGTTATAGTCAAGTCCTGACTGAAGTATCCTGGGAGTCTTGATCATCTCAGGCAGCAGTCTTGAATCAGTTCTGGATGTAGAACTCTGTCATCTGGGCCATCTGTTCCTGTCGATTTCTCAGGTGGCCTCCCTTGGTCAAAGATGATTTTTCTTAACTCTGAATAAATCCATAGCCTCTCATTTTCTGTGGAAACAAAAGCAGAATCTCTTCTCCAAAGTAACATACCTTTTGACTTCAGTTTTGAAGCCAAGGTATTTTCAAAATGTCTATCTTGGGTTAGTTCAGCAGCATTTATAAACAAATGTCTTTTGGTGACTGTTGCTCCTTCCTCAGCATTCAAACAATTAAAAGAGAGCATAACACACAGTATCAAGATTCTCTGTGTATTTTCCATCTTTATGCAGCTTTATTTTACTTCTATTTCTTTTATTTTTACTTTTACTTTTTGAGACAGGCTCTCTGTATATCTTTGTCCTAGAATAACTCTGTAGACCAGGCTGTCCTTGAACTCAGAGATCCTCCTGTCTCTGCCTCCCCAGTGCTGGGATTAAAGGTGTATGCTACCACACCTTGAACTCACAGAGATCTGTCTGTCTCTGCCTCCCAGGCATTGGGATTAAAGGTGTGCACTACCACACCTTGAAGTCACAGAGGTCAATCTCTACCTCTGTCCCTTGAAGTCACAGAGGTCAATATGCCTCTGCCTCCCAGGCATTGGGATTTAAGGTGTGTACCACCACACCCAACTATTCTCTTTCTTCCTTTTTTTTACATTAAGAACTTTAACTTTTAACCTGCATATATTTTTAACACACTGTAAAATATTTAGAGGTTTTCTTCCTCTTTGAATCTCTCTTTACTGTATATCTCTCTTTTTCTGACCACATGAGCCTTTAATTTACTAAGCAATATGGAGAGCAGTGGCTTTGACGGCTAAATCCTCGTGGCTGAGGTACCAGCCAGAGCTATGTTTACTGCCACAACTCTATGGCGTTTCAAGGTCCTTGCTAGCAAGCAAGCTGCAGCATTCTGCTCACAGACCACACTCAGTCGGACTGCCTGCCTGAAAGAGTCAGAGATTGCCCTGGCAGGACAGCCCAGAAAGCCGGCATTTTAAAACAGCGCAGCGTTTTTCCTGCTACGACTGAAAACCGAAAAGCATGCGTTCAGCTTTTCATCAATACCATTTAAGTGTTTCGCGGCAGGACCTCTTAAAGGAGCTACAAAGTTTTGCAGCTAAAGCTGAGTTAGGAAGCCTCTCTTAGATGAGAGCATTTGCTTGCCTCTAGCAAGCAGAACAGACCCGAGAAATTGCTGCCACCAAGAAACCATGCAATGCTGTTATTTTGTTCTAGAATTACTTCCCAAGCTGTCTCAAGCTTTATGTGGATACAGTTGCCCCACGTTGGGCGCCATATGTAGTATGAGGGCCGGCTTGTTGGGGTTTCTGTCCCTCCCAGTACCCCAACAGCCGGCAAGCAACAAAGAAAATCACACACAAGACTCCATAAGGTTATAAACTGATTGGCTCATTAGGTCAGGCTACTTATTAGCTCTTATAACTTATGTTACCCCATTATTCTGATCTACGTTAGCCACATGGGCTCGTTACCTTTCTCAGTGTGACAGCTTACATGTTCCTTCTTCCGTGGTCTGCACAGGAATGGCAGAGGAACCTCTCTGCTTCCCAGAATTCTCCCAGTCTCTTTGCTCCACCCCTACTTCCTGTCTGGCTTTCCCGCCTATACTGCCTGCCTGGCCAATCAGTGTTTTATTAAAATATGATTGACAGAATACAGATAATTCTCCCGCACCAGTCAGGATATAACAGAGAAGAAAAACAAACAACAAACAATAAAACTGTTAGCCTGTCCGTGGTGGCACAGACCTTTAATCCCAGAACTCAGGAGGCAGAGGCAGGTGAATCTCTGAGTTGGAGGTCAGCCTGGTCTACAGAGTGAGTTCCAGGAAAACCAAAGCTACTACACGGAGAAACCCTGTATCAAAAACAACAGCAAAAGATATCTAAGGAATTCTCTTAAGGATTTTGTTGCTATTCTTCCTATGAAAACTACCCCGTGGGCTGGAGAGATGGCTCAGTTAAGGGCATTGACTGCTTTCCCAAAGGACCTGGGGTCAGTTCCAAGCATTCCCAGGGCAGCTCACAACTGTCTATCACTCTGGTTCCAGGGGACCCAAAACCCTTGGCAAAACACTAAAGAAAAGAAAAAAGTAAACTACCGCAATTACCTCTTGACCTCTACTCTGAGTACTTTGAGAGCAGGGGATGCTTCGCAGTTTTTAGGTTCTTCTTTCATAGATCAGGCTGGCCTGAATTTCATAGAGATCCCCTGAGTCCTGGGATTAAAGGCCTGCACCACCACACCAGGCAGTTGTATTTCTTTTAAGTAACAAAAGTTTTAAAAATAAGACACAATTTTTTTTAAAGATTTATTTCTATTTTATGTACCTGGGTATTTTGCCTGCATGTATGTCTGTGCATGATGCTTGTGCCTGGTGTCCAGATAGGCCAGAAAAGCATGTCAGATCCTCTGGAAGTGGAGCTAAAGACATTTGTGAGTGCCACGTGGGTGCTGGGATTGAACTTGGGTCCTCCGGAAGAGCGGCAAGTATTCTTAACTACTGAGCCATCTCTCCAGCCTCTGGTAATTGCAATTTTCATACTTTTAAGGCATTTGATCCTTTTAAACTAGTTTTGGAGACTCGGTCACAAACTAAGTAAGTATTTGGCACAATTCATAAGTTCTAACATTTCTCCAAGAGAGTTGACTCAGTTCATAAAGGTGCTTATGGCCAAATGTAACAGTCTGAATTCAACCCCTAGGACCACATGACATGCATGGTCAAAGGAGAAAGCACTGGAAGACTGGAAACAGTTCTTAAAGCTGTAAGATTTTCTTACCTAAGGACAAAGATGGCGATTAAGGTTTCATTATAACCTCCAAACTCATTTTAGGTCAAATACAAAAACTATAAGGTATTTTAACTTGAAACAAACTTCTAATAAATATTCGTTTTGTTTTTGGAGACAGAGTTTCTCTGTGTAGCTTTGGAGCCTGTCCTGGAACTTGCTTTTTAGATTCGGCTGGCCTTGAACTCAGAGATCTGCCACCACTGCCCAGCTAAATTCAAGTATATCTTACAGGCAGTTATAACAAATCCATTATGTAGCCGGGCTCTGATGGCACGGGCCTTTAATCCTAGCATTTGGGAGGCAGAGGCAGGAGGATCTTGAGGCCAGTCTTGTCTAGAGAACAAGTTCCAAGACAGTCAAGGATACACAGAGAAACCCTGTCTCAAAAAACAAACAAAAAAAAAAAAGAAAAGAAAAAAAGAAAAAAAGAAAAGAAAAGAACCCATTATGCGATTATGTGACAGGCATTCTCTTAGGCACTGGAATACAAACAGAACAGAACACCTTTGCTTTAAGGGATTGCATTTAGTGAGAGGTGGCATTTCTCTCCTCCTTGTAGGGAGAGGGTTACAGCACTTTTTAAAAAGCTGAGGTCTTCACAAGTAAGTTTGAACTGTGTTCTAGGAATTGGCTATTGAACTGGAGTAGCACTTCCTAAGAATTTACTTGAATCTGTATTGTTGGCTCCACAGCGAAAGCAGTGAAACTTGCCAGCAATGACCAAGTTTTACAGTGATTTGCACGCCTTGCAGCAAGGGACCAATATTAAGTCCTGGAAAAAAAAAACCTTTTTTCCCATCCTCTCCCCAGCAGGCTCCCAGAATCACTGGATTCGGTGTTGGCGTCACTGGGCTAAAGGGCAATATCACAGTCTTTCTCTCATTTCCCACTTTTCCATCCAAAAAGTCATTTCGGGATCGTTCTCCTTCTTCCCTTACATTCATTCTCTGGAACCTCCATTTTGTTTTCTCTAGATTAAGTCCTTCTAGAATTGTCTCCCTTTTTATTTTCTTTAGAAACACGTAGATGTTAGATTACCGTATGTTCCACAAGGACCGGTGTGTATTTTGCTTCCACTTTCTCCATTCACAAGTGGTTTTTCTGGGGATAGGAGCTCTTCATGGCTGGAGGACTTGTGTCTTTTCAGAAAGTGGCACCATTCCCATGGCGATTACCACCATGCAGTTCGCGGAGGCTTGAAACTTAGGTGCAAGCAAGCAAAGCAAAACAACTCACTCATGGGTTGGATCGTGTTTGAGAAGAGTAATGGACAGTATCAAAATGGGACTTTATTAAATGACTCATTAAAAAAAAAAACTACAAGAACGAAATCTCTGCTGGAGAACTGACATCTTGCTTTGTGTGTGTGCATGTGGTGTGTGTGGAGGAGAACTTGCAGAAGTCAGTTGTCGTCTTCAAGTGGGTTTGGAAAAATACTCAGCCAGGCCCTTAAAAGATTTAAGACGAAATGGAAAGCACACCTGCAAACAGAATTTAGGAAAGGTGAGGATAGGAGAATCTAAGTGGGTGTTTCCAAGACAACCCTCTCTGTCACCTCAAGCTAGAAACTGAGCATTGGTGCGCGGATGCTGCAAAAGTCCCTTCCAGAACTTTCTGAGTTCTGCGGCGTCTTAAACGGGTGCTGAGGAAAAACCGCTCACCTTTACGCCTTTCGCGCCCTGCCACACCCCCACACGTCTCCTCCCTCCCCGGGGCGTTTGTTTACGTGACTTTGCGTAATCGGCAGGCCCCGCCCCCGTCCCCGCGGGGCCACCGCGTTTCCCGCGCCGCGCTGCTTCTCCCCATAAAAGGACAATAGAGGCCGCGGGAGCGCGCGTGGACGCCCTGCCCTCTCCCCGCCCAGCCCGCGGCGCGCACGCGCCCGTATGCAAATCAGCTCGATTCAAGAGAATTTGGTCCCTGGGAGCCGCGCGTGCGCAGAGGGAAAGCGGAATCTACACCTCCGTCCGCGGTAGCAACTGGAGAACTGCAGGAGACAATCTTTCTGGACTCGGCGCAGGCGGAGGGAGTGCTTGCAGGGGGTTGGCCTGGTGCAATCCGCACCGTGGGGACGCTGCTGCGCGTGGAAGGTGAGTTGTTCTAGCCGGGACAGTGGTGCAAAACTGTGTGCGAGGCTCCGCTTTTTCTGCGATTTTTCTTTCCTCCCTTTACCTCCCCCGCCTCCCTCCGTCCTTCCCATACACAAACACACAGGAAGTTTTGTCTTGGAGATGGCATTGCGTGGAGCGCTGTCCTCGTGCTCCGCGGACTCCGGATTCCTTTGTACAGAGGTGTTGGATGTGCGCGTCTTAATTGGGGAGGGTATTGGAGGTAAACCGAAAGTCAGGGTGTGGGGAAAGTGAGTGCAACGGGGAAACGAACGGACAGCGGCGGAGTTGCATCCACGCTGAAGGTGACAATGACTTTTCTCAGTAGTAGTGTCCCCCCCACCGACCCAGAGGGCCGAGTCGGGGTCGCGGAGCCCTTGTGGGCTCCGGCCGTGGTCTCGTGCGCCGCGGAGCCACCCGCGTGTTGCACTACCGAGGCGCTCGCGAGGGCTTTGCACGCGGGTGCACAACAAAGCCGGAGCTCGGAAACTTCAACTTGCCACCGCCTGGAGCCGGCGGCCACGCGGGGCTAAGGACAGCCAGCGAGGGCCAGCGCCGGGGCTGCGCGACGCACGCGGCGTGGCGTTGTTGGCCAAGTCCGCTGGGACGCGTCTGCGACAATGAGCGCGCAGCACGCGGTCCCTTGCACTCGGGCCAGAGCCAGCGGTCTCTGCAGCCCCGAAGTTCGCCGCCGGTCTGGTCACCTGTAGCGTGGGTGCGGGCGTCACGCGAGGGGGGACCGTGGCCCGCGCGCGGAGCCGAGTCGTTCGGATGGAGGCGGCGACACAGTCCGCTGCAGGAGGCACCCAACTCTTTTTCCTTTCTTTTTGTGTGTGTGTGTGTGTGTGTGCGCGCGTGTGTGTGGGCTCCACCTGACAAGCCACGTGCTCGGGGCCGCGACCGGTCTGCGTCCGAGTGTCCGGCTCGCCATGAGCCTCGGACTGCGGTCGCCGTCGGGGCGGTCGGGAGCAGGACAATGTGATTTCCTGGTGATGGCGTCTTGCCAGTTTCCAAAGCACAGCAAAAGTCGCCAACTCGCGGCGTGCGCGCGGCGAGGCAGCGCCGGGCGTTCCTGATGGAGGACTCGGCAAAAGTTTGGCCTCGGGGACCGACGGCCGAGGGCACCCGAGCTCTCCTGGGGCCTCGCACGCGGGGGTCCCTGTCGCCCCGACGCCGCCGGACAACAAAGGGCCGCGTGTGCCCGAGCGGCGCGGGCCGGGCGGGGCGCGGGGCGGCTTTTGTCCCTCGGGTCCTCTCGGAAACTTCAGCGGCGGCGCAACGGGCGAGCCTGTGTCCGTGGGGGCGCCCCAGCCCCGCGGGTCACTGATGCGGCTCGACGGAGCGCGACTTGGCGGGGCGCACGCGTGGCCCGAGCCCGGAGGAGGCACGGAGGCCGCGTCTGGGAGGTCCGTGCATCCGCCTTTGAAGTGGAACTGTTGCCATGTTTGAATTACGTCAGGCCGAGCGTGCGGAGCGGCCCGGGAGCGGAGGCGCGGCCTTCGGGCGGCGCCGGCGGGGCGCGCGGGCCGTTGTTCCGCGCAGGTGAGGGCGGCGGGGGGCGCGTGGGGCCCGGGAGCCCCGCGCCCCGCAACCCTTCGAGGAGTGGAGCTCTGCGCCCTGCCCCCGGACCTCCGACTACACGCGCGGAAGTTTCTGGGCTCCGGGAAGTGGCGGCTGAGGAACTAGGGGTGCGTGCCGTGCCGCCTTTGTGTGTTTACACGTGGGGCGAGCGGCGAAGCACAGGGCAGGTTTGGCAGGGCGGCTTTCAGACGCGGTGCACTGTGTTCTGGTGACCAGCACCCCAGCCCGCCTCTTGTTTTTATTTTATTCTCACCTTGCATTAGTGCAGGTGATGGATGACTGCAGAGACAGACGCTCACCGACACCCCTTTCCCCACCTCCCGCACCCTTGTTTGGAGTTCCTTCCTTGTAGGCTCTTCTCCTGTGTCGCCCCATGTTGTGTAAAGATCCGGGCAACTTTTGCCTTTTTTTAGTAAGAGACGAGCAGTTTGTTATTAGCAGTGTACCGAAAGCACCTGCTTTTGAACTGAAGTTTGTCAGACTTGAAAATAATATTTAGTGATCTGTACCGCAAAACTGAACACGTTTAAATTGCCCACTCTAAGTGAAGGTCTGGGATTCGCTTTTGAGTCGGTAAAGCCTAGAAGCATATCTAGTATTCAAGGGATGATTCGGAGGATGTTTTGTGTTTTAGCATTGAGAAATGCAGGACACACTAATCTCAGAGATGACCTTGAGGGCTTCTGAATTGGGAGTCGGGTCTGTCAAGCTGGGAGAAGGTGCTGGAATAGGATGCAGCTAGGAAGCCCTTGCTAGCTTCACAGTTCCTGGGAACTGGGTTGACCTTCGAGTTACCCCTCTTAGACATTTTTTTTCAACCTAACTTTTGGTATGTGGCTCCAGGCATAGCTCAAAAATTATGCTGGTTTGACACATGGATGCTTCTTTGGTATTTGGGGTTTGCCTGCAGTCTAGACGTCTGCAACACGGTATCTACTGCTGCTTTCCTGAGTTCTCCTGTGTTTCAGTGACTTGGTTAGCACCTAGGTGTGGCGTTGACTGCGAAAATAGAAAATAACGTTAAATGCTTTGCCCCAGGTGCGCGATACAAATTGAAATCAGTTTTTTCCTGTTTATTGTTTTATTATTAGGGAAACACATTCCTTTCAAGTTTTGTTTGACCAGGTTAACAATAGTGAAAGGTAACCCATCTTGGGGTGCTCCCCCCACAAAGTGACTGGAGAAAGCTCATCAAGAAAATGAAAAGCCTTGGATGTTGCGGCCTTAACTTTCTTTTAGGTGACTCCTGGGGCACTCTGCAAGCCTTTGATCTATTTTTTGTTTCGTTTTGGTATTTCATAGACCACTTACTGTAAGTGGAAAGACTATGAAAGTCAACACACCAAGTAGAACTAAATGTTTCTGTTCTTATAATGATGTCTGTAAAAGAGATTTTAGTGAGTTAAGAGAAAAATAAAGGCAAGGTCTTGACTCCCTTCTTGTGTTGTTTTTGTGAGTGGTTGGAGATTTTAAAGAGCATTTGTGCATTTATTTGAATCTGCATGCTTGAGACCAGAGGGCTGCCTGGAGGAGTTGGGTATCTCCACCACAGTCGTTTAGGGATCACATTCAAGTAGGTGAGACCAGAGGGCTGCTTGGAGGAGTTGGGTATCTCCACCACAGTCGTTTAGGGGTCACATTCAAGTAGGTGAGACCAGAGGGCTGCTTGGAGGAGTTGGGTATCTGCACCACAGTCGTTTAGGGGTCACATTCAAGTAGGTGAGACCAGAGGGCTGCCTGGAGGAGTTGGGTATCTCCACCACAGTCGTTTAGGGATCACATTCAAGTAGGTGAGACCAGAGGGCTGCCTGGAGGAGTTGGGTATCTCCACCACAGTCGTTTAGGGATCACATTCAAGTAGGTGAGACCAGAGGGCTGCTTGGAGGAGTTGGGTATCTGCACCACAGTCGTTTAGGGATCACATTCAAGTAGGGTGGTCGGGCTTTATTGGCTGAGTCAACTTGCTAGCCCTGTTTTGGTCTTTTGAGACAGGGTTTTGCTGTAGCTTTGGAGCCTGTGCTGTATAGACCAGGCTGGCTTCGAACTCACAGAGGATACAGAGATCCTCCTATCACTGCCTCCCTAGTGCTGAGATAAAAGGTGTGTGCAGCACTGCCAGACACTAGCCATGTTTTAAACACCCACCCCCAAAACTTGCCATGCTTATGTTCTGAGCCCCATGTATAACACATGTTATATAAGTGTTGTGCCACTGTGCTGCCTCCACAACTATAAAATAACTAATGGGGGGGGGCGTTCTCTGTGTAGCCCTGGCTGTCCTGGAATTCTCTGTAGACTGGGCTGGCCTCGAACTCAGATCTGCCTGCCTCTGTCTCCTGAGTGCTAGGATTAAAGGCATGTGCCACCACCATCCGGCTGAAAGAAACATTTAAAAAGAAAAAAATTTTTTCTTTTTTACAAAGACTTTTAATTTTTATGTGCATTGTCATTTTGCCTGCATGTATATCTGTGAGAGTCCTGCTCCCCTGGACCGGGAGTTGAAGATGCATACCATTGTGAGCTGCCTTGTGGGTGCTGTGACTTGAACCAGGGTCTCTTGAAACAGCAGCCTCTTAACCACTGAGCCATCTCTCCAACCTCAATGGAAAAATCTTAAGCCAGCTTCCGAAGGCTGCTTGCTTTGAGAACAGTTAACTTTCCATGGCAAGCTCCATAGTCCAGTGAGTTGGTTTGCTTGCTGCTCTAACTGAAGACCTGAACTGCGATCCCAGCACCCATGCAAGGTGGCCCGCATCCACCACCTGTAACTCAAGCTTCAAGAGATCCAGCGCTCTCTCCTGGCAGCCTCTTTGGGCACCCTCACATGGACATAGTACACGTAGTTTATAACAAATCCTTTAGACATTTGAGCCATCTTTCAACTCCCAAAAAACAATTTTAAAAAATCACACACACACACACACACACACTCCAACCAGAGATGGTAAGACTGGGAAGAAAGGTAACACATTCAGAAGTTTCTGGGATTAAAAAAATGCCTAGGATGGGGGACGAATGCACCTTTTAAATATTTAGTCCCAGCACTTAGGCAGAGGCTTACAGGAAGGATATCTGTGGGTTTGAGGCCAGCCTGGTCTATCCATCCAGCTCCAGGGCAGCCAGGACTACCCATAGAGACCCTGTCTCAAACAAAAAGGTAGGAAAAGAATGCCTACAGTGGGAAGGAAGCAGCATTCCTTTGGTTCACTTTGTCCAGTTTTTCCATGTGTGGTAATGGCAGTGACACCTGTGTTGACAATGACCTACTATGTGGGTTGTAAGTATCTTACAGGTGGTAACGCTGAAGTTTAGGTCAGTTGCTTTCCCCAGAGAAAACAGTAAATGCTGAGTGGGAAGAGTGGGTGCTTGGCCCCTTCCCCCACCACCAGAAACCAGTTCTGGGAAGACACTGCCCTCAACTTCTGTTTGTCCTTCCAGATCTGATTCAACCATCTTACATCAAAAAGCCCGGTGAATACCTAGTAAATGTCACCACTTTGTTCCTGATTTCTCTACAGCTCTTCCCTGGGTCCCTGCACTTCTGATCTTTGTAGATTTAAATTGGAAATACTAAGTAAGAATTGGATTCTTAGAGATACGAAGAATTTTGGTAGTGTAGGAATAAATCCAAACATCTAGTCTAAAAGGAAAGGCATTTATTTTCCACGTGAGGAGGCTGTCTTTGCCCACCAGGAATACAAAGGTCACAGATACCTGCTATTACAAATGTTTTGTTCGAGCACAAGAGTTGAAACCTGAGCTAAAATAATTCATTTCTAGTTGTGTATTTTGTTTCGGTCTATTATAAGTTTGATTGATTGGAGACTCATTTCTCCTAATTGCTCTCCTCTTGAAATAAGCATGAAACATCTTCCTGCTATTTGTTAGGAAATTGTTTACCACTAATAATCTTAGCAATCCACTTGGTTTACATTTTCAAGTAATTTTCAAGCAAGTCTTTAAGATTTTAACTATTAAGGAAAAATTACTTTTGAAAACTGAAAGATGTTCATTTATTTTGTGTGTCTAAATGTTTTACATGTGTGTATGTGTATGCACCAGGTGTGTGCCTGGTGGAGTTAATAGAGTTGTGAGCTGCTGTGTGGGCGCTGGAAATCGAACCTAGGGTGATCAGAAGTGCTGAGCCATGTCCACAGTCTTTCTCTTTTTTTAAAAGTTTTCCTTATGGTGGTTGTTTTTCGGTTCTGCCCTTAAGTTCATCTTTGCTATCCTACTTCGTCGGTAGTAAGCAGATGCCCATGTGTAGAGTTAGTGCTTGGGTGTACTGCAAGAGTGTGTCCTGTCAGGTTTACTACTGAACAGAGAAGACCGTGCAGTGCATAGGTGAGTGTGTTTGATAGGTGAGAGCGGGACTTTGTGGCTCAGGCCTGTAATCCCTGTGCCTGGGAGATAGAAGCAGGCGTATCAGGAGTTTGAGGTCATCTTCCGTTACAGTTGAGTTCAGGGTCATCCTAGACGTGCAACTCTGCTGCAAAACTAAATTGATCTGAGCAGTGGTGGCGCACACCTTTAATCCCAACAATCAGGAGGCAGAGACAGGTGGATCTGAGTTCAAGACCAGCCTGGTCTACAGAGGCAGTTCCAGAGCCAGGGCTACACAGAGAAACCTTGTCTCAAAAACCAAAACAATATTGAAATGATGAGGGGCTAGAGAGATGACTCAAAAGTTAAGTGCACTTGGGATTTCAGAGGACCTGAGTTCAGATCTCAGTGTACATAACTGCCTGCAACTCCAGCTCCTCCATGGGGATCCACTCCCTTCTGAGGCTTCCGTGGGTTCCCACACAGAATGTGGTGACACATGTAGATACACATGAATACAAATTAAATACGTTTTAAAAGAGTAAAGACATGGAAAAGCTTTGTGAATAAACTTCCCCGGGTGAGGGATGGAAAGGAAGCCATCTCAGACACAAACACCAGCCTGAGTGCTGGAGTGGCTAGTTATCAAAGCGGATTCGGCACTCCTGGAATACCAGTGTTAAAATTGTGAGCAGCTGGTAGGCAGGGCTAGATCCCGAAAAGCTTTGAATTTCTTGCCAAGGAGTTCAGAGCTTAGCCTGCAGCCAGAGTTGGTACCCTGGATGGGTGATTAATATTTGAGCTGTAGGACGATAACCCTGTTCGAGAAGTCAGTCCTAACAGAGGTACAGGGAGGGAAGGGAAACAGCATAAGGACCTCTGTGAGATTCTATGGGAGGGCCACAGAGAGAGCGACGAGCAAGAGATCCGTTGACTTTCAGATTTTTGTCTTGCTGTGGAAGCTGACATTGAACAACAGATTTGAAGGGGCAATAATATCATCTGTGTGGGGCCTTTAAAGGGTAGAATGGTTTGGTAGTCACTTGGCCGTATTGTTCTCCAGAGCAAAAGGAAGAAACTGGTTCAGGTTGGGGATGTTGGAGAATTTCCTGAGTGTGGACTAGTCCAAAACTAATGGGAAAATGAAATGTTGAGGGTGAGTGGAAGAGAGAGAAGAGCTGGCATAAAACGAAACTGTCATTTAGAGGTGTAGCTTACTGGATGCACTTCCATCCTGTCTAATGTGTTGGTGTGAAATATTCGAGAGTTGGGATTTAGCCTTATTTTAAGATGACATCAAAGTTTAGGAATGTTTCTGAAGTTTGAGTCTGGTGTGTGTGTGTGTGTGTGTGTGTGTGTGTGTCTGTCTGTCTGTCTGTCTGCCTGCCTGCCTGCCTTAACATTTTTGTTAAGAGTGGATTACTTACGATCTTCCTTATGACACTCCCCACCCCAAGTTTAAATTTCACTTTTTCTGTAAAAAAAAAACCACTCAGTTGAATCCCTTGGATATATATTCTGGGCCTGTAAAAGTTTGTTTCAGTAATGTTCAGCTCTTAACCACATTCAAGAAAAAAATGTACCCTGGTATTTTCATATACTTGGCAAGAAGTGAAATTTCACTTTAATGTTATCAAAGAGCCTTTAGAATTAGGAACAATTTTTTTTTCCGAGACATGGTTTGTCTGTAGCCCTGGCTGTCCTTGGACTCATAATGTAGATTAGGCTGGCCTTGAATTCAGAGATCTGCCTACCTCTGTCTTCTGAGTTCTGAGATTATGGGTGTATACCACCCTGTTTTTCTCTTTTTTTATTTTATGTCTAAGCATGTTTGTGCATTTGGGTATGCGCACATGAGTACAAGTACCGTGGAAGTTTTCCTCTGGAAGAGCAGCATGTGCCCCTGACCATTGAACCATTTCCCTAGCCTCCTAACCCCAGCAATTTCTTAATTGTGAAGAACTGGTAGATAACCTTTTTTAAAAATATTTATTTATTATATATACAATATTCTGTCTGTGTATATACCTGTATGCCAGAAGAGGGCACCAGACCTCATTACAGATGGTTGTGAGCCACCATGTGGTTGCTGGGATTTGAACTCAGGGCCTTTGGAAGAGCAGGCAATGCTCTTAACCACTGAGCCATCTCTCCAGCCCGATAACCTTTTTACCATTTACTGTATGGTTAAATAAATTCTGTGACATAATTGCCTCTTAAAGTTTACAAAGATCCTGGCCTCCTACATCTGTCTTAATCTAGAATTAGATAGTATGGTTATTTTTCCCTTCATGTTGCGCAAATGGGCAGAACTAGGTTTTTTGTTTTTGAATACCATGTAAATTCCAGAGGCCTGGGATTGTGATTTAATTTTTAACCTGTGCTGTCTTAGTGGGAGACTTTTTTTTTAATGAGTATGGACCCCTTTCTTACAAAGTGAGTTTTGGGCCCTGCCAACTGCAGCCATAGTTAAAAATGCTGGGGCATATGGCTTCCTAGAGTTGGAGTATGTGTTTGGAGCTCTCGGCAAACAAGTGGGGTCTACAACCTCATACTCGGCTTCCAGGCAAGTTAAAAATCCATCACTTTAAAAGTGTTGGTAAATTGGAAAGCTTTAATGCAGATATCTAGAAGAGAGAGGAAACAATAATTACTCTATTGCTCCCCTGATTTCCCTAGGCACTGATGCAGTGTGTTCCATTGTTGAATTCTACAGCCAAGTGGCCTAGCAGTGGGAGAAACAAAATGCTTCTTCTGTTGCCCCTTTGTGAAGGGTGTTGCCCAGTTACACTTGGTTTCTGTGGGCACTGCTGGTTAAAGAGCACAGAGTTGACGAAAGAGCCCGTGTTACCAGTTGTAGCAACTTGGAGATCCCCAGACCATGTGGTCGGTCACCACTGGGTTTTTATGCTGTCTTTCCCAGTTTTTCCTTTTCTGTCTTCAAAGTTGTCTCTGTATTTTTTTCTTGGTTCTGTTTTTGTCCATAGCTGTTTTGTTTGTTGCTTTACAAGGGTTATTCTATTGTCCTGTAGTATTTAGCAGTGGAGTGGGTTGACAGGTAGGTATCTTCCATCTGTTTTGTTTGTTTGTTTGTTTTATTTTTCTAGATAGGGTTTCTCCCCGTAGTTCTGATTGTCCTGGAACTCTTACAGACCAGGCTGGCTTAGAACTCATAAATCCTCTTACATCTGCCTCCCAAGTGCTGATATTAAAGGCATGTGCCACCACGATCCAGCTCTGTCTGTTGTTAGACTTTTAAGAAATTTACTCAAGCTCTCTGGTTTTTGGGTTCTTGAGGTGAATGAAGGGGTAATAATGACATCTGGGCTGTGGTGCTCGTGGTTAAGAACAGGTAGCTTGTAGAAGAGAATAAAGGAAAAGTCAATTTCATGTTTGCATTCTCTAGAGGGACACCATTATTTCCTATATAATTTATACTTATTTTATGACTTAAAATGAAAGTGTTTTACAGTACACAACAGGCTTCAGCATATTACTTTATTGTCGCTATGGACAGACTCCGTATATAAAAGTGGAATTGGTTCACCGTGTCAGGTGCAAGTAACAGCTTACTTTTTACTATTTTTCATACTTTTCCCTATGGCTGGAAGGGGCCGGGCACTAACCTGAGGCCCTGACTTCTGCTTTTCCTTCTCTTTGTTTCTGCCACCCTGGGACTCTGTGTATGGTGATGTTGATCTGGAGCTTTAGCAGTCATTCTGTTCTGCACTCCAAATGCTGTAGCCATAGAGTATGTGTGGGGAGGTGCTGTGCACGTGAGTGTGTAGGGGAGGCCCCTTGGAGCAGAAGTTATAGGCAGTTATAAGCCCACCCTCTTGAGTACCCCTGAGAACAAGGTCCGAGCCATCACTCCAATTCATATGGGAGATTGACTTGCTTTTTTTGTTTTGATTTTTATTTATTGAGCGTAGTATTTATAGCCACTCATCCTATAATTCTAGATATTTATACAAGGAAGTTGTAAGAAGGCATGTGTGTGTTGAATGGATACATTATCACTATTAATTATTTATTGTGGAATAAATTGAAATCATAGCTTGTGGTTTCTGCTCTCCTTGCATTTATGACTTTCAGATGCGATTTGTGTGCTGGAAGATTTACTATTATGCTTGTAGTTCTGTGGTTTTAGGTACGTAATTTGTCATTGCCACCGCTGTCTATAACTTTAGGAAATAAATTACAGTTTTAAGTCCTTTCTAACTTCAATTTTCTCCTGTCCCCCAGACACATTCTTACAGATGAGACTGTGTGGTGTCTGTTCTGCTGAGCTGCAGTGGGCTTAACCCTCAGTCGGGAGGCAGGTGATTGCCTCTGCACAATGCACTCTCAGTACAGATAAGATGTGTAGCTGACCAAGCTGTTTGAGCAAGCCAGACAGTTCCAGAGGAACCTACTTACTGGTTCACAAAGCGGGAACTTGGAAAGGAGTAAACAGCCACCAGGTTGCTTGAAATACCAGAACTGTCAAAATCACAACCAAACTGCCAGATTTACTCACCACCTTCTCAGATATAACCTGATTTGAGGCATGGCTGTGCTGTGTCTGTCTGGCTTCACTACAGAGACTGATTAGATGTTTTGGTTTGAACATAAGTGACTCCATAGATTTTTATAAAAATATGTTCAGTTAGTTCTCAGGGTTCCCCAAATCTTAAAATGGTTAAATACAAACCACCACTTAGCCGGGCAGTGGTGGTTACACCTTTAATCCCAGGACGCAGAGGCAGAGGCAGGCTGATCTCTGTGAGTTCGAGGCCAGCCTGGTCTACAAGAGCTAGTTCCAGGACAGGCTCCAAGGCAACACAGAGAAACCCTGTCTTGAAAAAACAAAAAAAAAAACAAGCCACCATTTAAGGAGGCCCCTGTAAACAGTGCGAGGAATGAACACCCCCGTGGTTTACTGCAGATTCCCCGGTTCCTCTTAAGGGCATGGGAAGGGGATTTAAAGGCTAAGTGGTGGTCATCCAATAAGAGACAACTTGGATGCTTGCTTCGTTTTTCACAGCACTGTCTAGATGAGGATGGACCCTGGGTTTCTGCTCCCATCCGACCCTTGTGCAAGCCAAAGCTAGCCCACAGGAGTGTGGTGGACTGTTAAAGAGTCATCCTGACAGGCTGATGGGTTGCTTTTGTGTCTGTCCTCACCAAGAAAATTATGATTGGCCTCACGGTTCAGTACTGGCCATAGTTTTGGTGTGTGTGGGGGAGGACAACTGTGGGGGTAGAGTTTGCACACTGTCAGCTTGGAGCTTTGTTGTGTACTTCCTTTGTCCTTGCTCGAAGAGGCTGAGGTTTCCTAGCGCTATTGATGATTGTAAGAGGAACTGTGGACTTCTGACCTTGATGGCAAGGGTGTTCAGAGAACAAACAGGAATATACACGGCTGCTTTCTTGAGTCTTGTCATTTGATAATGTTTTGGCTAAAGTGGCATGACCATTTGCTCGGGAGGACATTTTCTTTACATTTTCCTCTGAGTTCAGGTTAAAAGAAAAAGCCTCAGATTCGTTCTTCAGTCTCGCTTCTAATGGTCCAGCTACTGTCTTAACAGTTTTTACAGGTTAGGTCAGACTTAGTAATTGAAAAGTGTATTAGTGGCCTTATTTATTCATCCATCTTTGTCTGCTTCCTGCACAAAGAAAACACCAAGAAACACTGGAGTAACAGTTGCTGGCTTAGCTGTTGTGGTCTCTGAGTTCAAAGCCAGCCTGGGCTACAGAGCGAGTTCCAGGACAACCGGGGGCTACGCAGAGAAGCCCTGTCTCCAAAGCAGAAACAAACCCAAGATGCACATGCCTCTGGATATTTGGTCACCTGTGAACCTCTGTACTCTGCCGTGGTCCACTGAACAGCACTGGGCTCAGACCAGAGATGATCTAGTGGCGGGTAGAAAGCTTCATTGCCCATATTTACTTCTAAAACATGTATAAGCATGGTCTGTGGTTATAAATATCAACATTGTATGTGCAAAGAGAATTATACTTTTTTTCTTTTTTGCGTGATGTTTTGTGGTAGTTGGTAGTTGGGTATACACCTCCTGTGGTTGGTCCATTGGGGTTTAAGTTTCCATGTTTATTTTCCCTCCACTTGGCAGATCAAACTGATCCCATGAATTCATGGCAGTCCTGCCTCAGTCTCCCTAATGCTGCTGAGATTAAAGGCATGTGCCACCATGCCATCATGCATTGCCTTTTGTGCCCCCTAATCCATCTGCTGAAGTTGACTTAGATGTGGGGTCTCACTGGCCTCCAACCTAAAGATAGTTTTTACCTTCCTTAATATTGGGATTTTGACCAGAGGAGTTAATTCCACTCATTGGTGCATGGACATCATTTCTAAACTCTAAGGTTGGGTTTCTGTGATTTTCATATCTTCCTTTCAGCTCAAGGTGATAAATTTCCCATTTATCCCCTGTTTCCATAGAGCACAGTTGATGTGTGGAGTTTCTTGTGTCCTGGGAACAGAGGTCTTGGTGAACGCATACAACTTTCCTCCGGGGGAGTTACATTAATAATACAAAGGCACAAAATGCCAAAAGTGTTATAGAGTTTTAGTCATATTTCTTAATGGCGTGCGTATGCGGGGAGGCACAGTGAAAGAAAGAACCAGCATGACTGACTGCTCATTGTATGATGGTTTATATGTGGATATGAGAGAGAACAGCCGGAGGCATCTGGAAGAGTCCAGAGCAAGGGAGAAGGTAGATTGGACATGGCCAGGGTTCTGTAAGAAAAGGGAGAATAACCAGAGGTAGGGAAAGTAGAGAGAGCATAGTTGGAGGGAGTTTAGGGTAAAAGAGGTGAGAAGGGCTAGTGTGAAACGTATAGCAGGTATTTGTGATACTGAGGGACCCTAGAGCCCAGAATGGGCTTTGATATGCTGATAGCTGCCATGTTCCTTGAGGATGTGGTATAGTTAGTTGATAGGGTATGTAATTTAAGAAAAATTCTGTTCTCTTTTAGAATATTTGCAAGGAGAGATAAAGGAGATAGTGGGTGCCTCCCAGCTACCCAGGTATTTCTGCGTGTTCTGTGTACTGGCCCTGGTACTGTGGAGTAGTAGATCTGGGGAACCCTTCTAGTTTGTTTGACTTGGTTGTAAAATTACCTGTGCTGGGGGTGAGGTGGGTGGAGCAGAGGAAAATCCTTGCATGGTTTCTTGTCATTGCCCTCAAAAAAGCTGTGTCAATCTCCTTGTCTTTACAGCTACTGCCCAGAAGAGAAGATGTTTGGTTTTCACAAGCCAAAGATGTACCGAAGTATAGAGGGCTGCTGTATCTGCAGAGCCAAGTCCTCCAGTTCTCGGTTCACGGACAGTAAACGCTACGAGAAGGACTTCCAGAGCTGTTTTGGGTAAGATTAATTATGTTCCGTTCTTAGAGGGAAAATAGTCAATGTGTGTGGAAATATTTCCACGCAAAGCAATGGGAACAATGTGCTAATATTTAAAATCACCAATTTTCTAATATCTGGGTTAGTGAGGATTCCATGTTCTTAAAATGAGTCAATACCGACAGCTTACTCTGCCTAATTAGTTGTGAAATCTTTTATGGTTCCAATTAGACAAACCCTTTTGTTCTTAACTGTTGGGTGTATAAGTAAATTTTCAAAACGTGTCCTTATTCTCTTACCAATAGTGGGCCTCCAGTGCTGTTTCTCCATTGTGCTTATCCATAATAGACTTACGTTTTAACTTGCTGAGGAGGAGGATGACAATATATTTAATATTCTGCCCTGAAATTTACCAGAGTATTTTTCTAACAGATACCTGGATGAAATAAAATATTTAATGTTGAACCACTTCCCATGATAGAAGATAGTGTGCTTGAGAGAGAGTGCATTTGCATGAGATTGATTTTGTTTGGTTGCATGTGCACTTGGTTTTCCATACAGGGCTTCCTGTAGACCAGGCTGGCCTCTGCCAGCCTCCTGAGTGCTGGGATTAAAGGCGTGCATCACCATTGTTTGCATGTGAACATTTGAGTGCTTGTATGTGCTGTGATTCATGCTGGGTCGGGCAACCTTGGCTGTTGATCCTTGCCTTAGAGATAGTCATTCTATTTATTCCTTGCTTGTTAGGCCAGGCTGGCTGGCCTGTGAACTTCAGAGAGTCTCCTGTTTCCACCTTTCTACTTATAGATGAGAACTGGGATTACAGACGCACATGACCATGCTTGGTGTTTGCTGTGTTTTGCATTGCACACCTCCACACCAGGTTTTATGTGATTTTTGAACCCAGATCCTCCTGAAGTTTGTTCAGCGAGTGCTTTTTACCCTCTGAGCCCCAGACCGCACACTGCTTTTTCTTTACTTACTGATTGCTCATTGTTAGTTAGTTCTAGACTTAGACTTTGTCCTGCTGTTTTGTTTTTTGAGACAGGATGAACTTGCCCTGTAGGTAAGTTCTTAACTACTGGCGCTGAAGGTAGTACCTGGCCTCCTGTGTGTTCTTAAAGAGCGTGTGCTATGCTAGCCCATGTTTCTCACAGTAGCCCTCCTGCCCCTACCTGAGTACTGAGATTGTAGGCTCACATCACCAGAGCTCATACTTGGTACTCTTCAGTTTTAAATCTTGGGACTGAAGGCTCAGCAGTTCAGAATACTTGTTGCTCTTGCAGGGTCCTTCTGATCTCTGGCACTAGGCATACACGTGGTACACATGGATACACGTCAAAATTAAATAAATCTGATTTGAGTTTTTCTTTTTTCTTTTTCTTTTTTTCTTTTTTTAAAGGCAGGTTCTCACTAAGTAGCTTTGGCTGTGCTGTAACTTACTATGTCTATACCAGTCTGGCTTTGAACTCACAGAGATCCACCTGCCTTTACCTCCCAAGTGCTGGAATTAAAGGCATGCACCACTATACTTGGCTTAAAAGAGATTTTTAAATGGAATACATTGATATTGACTGGGTCTCTTGAAGCTAATGATTTCTTAGAATTGAAAATTTCGTGTGTGTGCGCACGTGCGCGCGTGTGATCATTTCTTCCCACCATTCCCTGTCATCATATTTCTCTTCCAACTTCAACTACATAGGCTCTTCTCTCTCTCTCTCTCTCTCTCTCTCTCTCTCTCTCTCTCTCTCTCTCTCTCTCTCTCTCCTTTTTAAAAAGAACCCTGATGCGTGTCTTTAATCCTAGCACTCTAGGAGACAGAGACAGGCAGATCTCTATGAGTATGAGGCCGGACCAATCTACAAATTGAGTTCTAGGACAGCCAGGGGTGACTAATAAATAAAACATAGAGGTTAAAAAAAAAGAAAAGAGTTTCTTTTAAAATACCCCTGACTCCACCTAGTGCTGTCTGTATGTACGTACGTGGGTGTAGGACTTACTGGTGCTTTAGTTTCGTATCTGAAATGCGCTAGAGGAACAGTGGAATAGATCATCTTAGGGTAGTCAGAAATTACATCGATGAGCGCATAAATGGATGTATTTTTCTCCAAGAGAAGTATCCACACCTGAAGCCTCATGAGTGAAAAGCAAGATAACACTGTTTTCCTGTCAGGTTGCACGAGACTCGCTCAGGAGACATCTGCAATGCCTGTGTGCTGCTCGTGAAAAGATGGAAGAAGTTGCCGGCGGGATCAAAAAAAAACTGGAATCACGTTAGTTTGTCCTTTTCTATCTCTATTAAAATAGCGTCAGCATCAGCACTCCCAATTTAGGAAGTTCTGTATCACTAAGATAGAAAATACTACAAGAATAAAGAAAACACTAGCCTGGTGTAGCATTTCCTGGAATGTTTACAGTGTCCTTATATTACACGTGGATCCCTTTTCACCCCTTAGAATGACATGTTGCTTTGAACTCGTGAGCACATAAGTTTAGTCTTGTTTTGTGTTTACTACTTACTACTTGTAGGCTTCTGGCTACAAAGCTGTCAGCTATCCATAGAGCTACTCTGGGGCCTGAATGAGGTGGTGCCTATAAAACAAAATACAAGGTGGATACTGTTGCGTAGGCTGTGATTAGGCCAACGGTGTTGGTGTGAGTTCTGTTACCCTTTTTACTTTATTGCCCTGTCACTAGACTCACGTAATATATATTTAGATCTATTTTTTTTTCTAATTATTAGTCTGTGAGTGTACCAGAGGTGTGGGCTGTTGGATCCTTTGGAGCTGAAGTTGCAGGCAACTGAGCTGTGTCTGTTAATGCTAGGCGTGGTACTCAGAGTCCACTGGATGAGCAGCCCCCTTATTTAATTGAGATGATCTGAGCAGCACTTTTTAGTGTTATTTTTGAAAGATGTATTTATTTTATTTTTATAAATTTGTGTGTTTTGTCCACGTTTATGTATGTGTGCTGCATGCCCCTGGAGTTCCCACAGAGGCCAAAAGATTACATTGGATCCCCTGGAACTGGTTACTGAGTGCTGAGCCGCCAGGTTGATGCTGTGACCTGAACTCACTTTTCTGCAACAGCATCAAGGGCTTCTAACCACTGTACCATTTCTCCAGCCCCCAGCGCTTTTGATTTTTCGTGCTGGGGGTGGAACTAGGGTGTGGAGCTTGCTACATTAAACCTGTGCTACTCAGCCGCCCCTCGTCTAGAGTTTTGTTAAATTCTTTAATAATGCTAGCCGGCTTTTCAGATACTTGTCTTGGTTTTTGCTTTATTAAGACAAAGTCTCATGTAGCCCCAGCTCAGTATGGCAGAAGACAACTTCGACCTTCTACTTTGACTACCCTGCCTCTCAGGCACCAGGGTTACAGGTGTGAGCCACCATCTCTGGTCAAGGTTTATGAAATTTACATTACATGAAATACTTTGCTTAAATAGCCATTTTTCTTTACCCCGCACAGTACTGTCCATTGATAATGTTAAATTGCTGCGATACATTTCTTAGGGACCTGTTATCCTAATATGTAAAGAAGTTTTTCTTTAATAGCTTAACTGAGGAAATCACAGTTGTGATGTTTGAAGGTGATGACGATCTTTTATGTTGAAGGCCCAAGAAGTAGAACCATGCCATGCTAGACAAGGGAGAGGAAATGCTGTGGTGGTAAATTTAGGGGTTAGCAGGCAGAACGGTCATAAGTAGTGCGTACTCTTTGTCATGTGACAGTTAAAGGCACACACAAACCCTCAAACACTGGTATCAACTGGTTCTTGAGTAAGCGTGGGCCTAAATGGTATTAAATATTCAGTGTTTCCTTCCAGGTGGTAGATGCAAGGGCAGGACCCAGTCTGAAGACAACGTTGAAACCAAAGAAAGTGAAAACTCTGTCTGGAAACAGGATGAAAAGCAACCAGATCAGTAAACTGCAGAAGGAGTTTAAACGCCACAGTGAGTTTAGTGTTTTATTTTTGACTGGTTTACAGTATGTGTGAATCCATTTCCTGCTTACTGTCTAATAAGTACTGGGGTGGTCCACTTCCTGTTTTTGAGTCTTGGCCTTTGGAAGGTACTTTTGACTTGGTGAATATGTTCTTATTTCTGTGAACTATGACTCTGATTTTGATATCTTAAAGTAACTAAAGGGGCTTGGGAGATTCTGCAGTGGATAAAGAGCTTGCTGCAGAGACATGAGGGTTTGTCGGATCCTAGCACCCACATAAAAGCTGGGTGGAGGCCTGCAGGGGAGCTCATCTGGAAAGGCAGTCGCTGCCCAGCCCTGGTCTTCAGGACCAGCGTGTTAGGAGAGAACCAACCCCACAAGTTGTTCTCTGACTTCTGCATGTGCACGTGACGTGTGTGTGCCTGTATACATACACAGAAATGCAGCAACAACCAGAAGCTGGGCAGACGTGCCTGCCTGTGATCACAGACCTGAAAGTTCAGAGACAGGGGGTCCCGGGGACAAGGTGGCAGGTTCAGTGAGAGACCTGCCTCAGGAAAGATGCTAGCCTGGCTTCCACATATCACATACCATGGATGAACATGTACACAGGCAAAACCAACATATTCTCATTCTCTCTCTCTCTCTCTCTCTCTCTCTCTCTCTCTCTCTCTCCACACACACACACACACACCAGAATACTGTATAATATCTGTTTAGCCCTTGTGACCTGAAGCAAAACTGCTCTGTTAAATATAAGAGTATTATTTCATAATAAGAATGTGGTTATTCACAGCAGATAGAATGGCCAGGTTGTTGTCTTTTTATTCATTTAGTAAATAGACGAGTCACTACTACAATAAAGATAAATGACGATTTCTAAGTGTTTTGGGCGTTCTGGTTCAAAGAAGCCCGAGGCTTTGTTGCCCACCTGTCTTGTGCTCTCTTGTTGATGCCTAAGTGATCCTTACCGATGAAGACGTAACAATTTCAGTTCTTCACTCTATGTAGTTGTTATGTATCTTGGTATCCTAAAGTTGTAGATTAAAATCTAAGGATACTGTAGCTTTTAAATGTAAAAATAGTACACACTGAAACTTTAAATGATTCAAAACCACTGAGCATTTGGGATAGTCAACCTCCCTCACACAGAAACTGTTTGCTGATGTTACTGGGAGGTTTAAATATCTTGCTAGATTACTCCTGAAGATTTTTTTTCTTTAGGAAGTTAAATACTATTTATTAAAGTGAATTAGCATGCTAATAACACATGACACTTAATTGAGATGTTTAATTTTACTTTATTTCTGTATTTTTTAAGAGGAACTTGTGAGATCCTTATATTCGTAAGCTTTTATTTTCCTTGTAATGCCGGAGCTCAAGCCCAGGGCTCTGTGCCAGGAAAGCACTTCAGTGCTAAACTCCGGGAAGATGTTTTAGTGAGGCTGGAGAGATGGCTCCGCATGCAGCAGCTTTTGCGGAAGACCTTGGTACCCATCAAGCACCCTTATCTGGTAGCTCATAGCTACCTCCGACCTCAGCTCCAGGGTGTCAGATAACCTCTGGTCTCCAAGACTGTATGTACATGTGCGCATGCACACACAAAATCTGAACTAAAGCTTTGCTGGTTCATAAATATCAATTAATTGTTTCTCCGGATTAGAGGACTATTCTATCCGTGTTTGTAGATGACAAGTTTAAATGGTGGTTGTGATATTCAGTACTATAGCATAGTGACCAATCAACTGAAAAGGTGTATTTTCTGGCTTTTATTTCTTTACTTTTTTTTTTTTTTTCCTTTTTTTGAGATTGGGTCTTTACCTTTCTCCAGCCATCCTGGAAATCATAGTGTTGACCAAGCTATCCTCAAACTTAGAAATTGAACCCACAGAAATGTGTGCCTCTGCCTCCTGAGTGCTGGGAGAAAGGGTGTGTGTTGTCACACTTGGCTTTATTTTCTGTTTATTTTCTGGCTTTTACATACATGGTGCAGAAACATGCTGGTGTAGCTCTAGGCTGGCAAATCACCTTTATTCTTGAGGTTATTTTCTCAATTAGAGAAATAGAGCAGCACCTGGACTTTGCACATGATGAGACTCGAATGTCTCCCGTCTTTGTTGCAGATTCGGATGCTCACAGCACCACCTCAAGTGCCTCCCCTGCCCAGTCTCCCTGCTACAGTAACCAGTCAGACGACGGCTCAGACACAGAGATGGCGTCCAGCTCTAGTAGGACTCCAGTGTTTTCCTTCTTAGATCTTACCTACTGGAAAAGGTAAAAGCAGAAGAAAAGCCTGTTTGTCATCACCTGCCCGTCTCCACCACTGGCTGCGGCGTACTGTGTGTGGAGCAGTTGAAAGTTAGTTGACAGATAACGGGTGGTTCAGAGAGGAGGTCGACTGAACAGGAATTGAGCAGACCTGGGGTGTAAGACATACATCAAGGTCCTCAGGTTTATATTGATAGAGTAGGACTAGCTGTTCTGAGAGTTGTCTCTTTAAAAAGGATAAGTGGTTAAAGTCTCTTCAAGTGTCATTAATAGGTGTCTTGGTTTCATTTCTGCTTACTGTGATAAAATATGTGAGGGGAAAAGGTTTATTTTAGCTCTCGGTCAGTTCAGGTTACAGTGTCTATCACCACAGGGAAGTCACAGTAATAGAAACTGGAGAGACCTGACCACGTCACGCCAGAGCAGAGCACAGGACACGGATCCATATGTCCTCGTGCTCAGCCAGATTCTCTGCTCTCACACGGTCTAGGGGTCTAGGCTTGGTGCCGCCCACAGTGGGCAAGTTTTCCCACCTCAAGTTGGCGGTCAAACTGTCATGGTGATGGGGACACTCCGACCAGTTCAGATGTGGACATGTGGCCAGAGAGCAAGAAGAGACAATAATTAGGAAGAGGAGAGTGTTCTCAAAGGAAAAGTAGTATCCCTGGGACACAGAACAGTTAAGACATTTCCTGTAGCCATGCCTAAAACTATACAATATGAAGGACAGTGTAGGATCGTGCAGAGAAAATACACTGCTTTCACAGGAACAACCAAGGCATAAGGATGAATTCTTTGAAACAAACAGAAAACAAGCTAGAAATCAGTATATATTAAGGTCTTCAGTTGGCTAGGAGATACTACCTCTGAGCCAGGTGTGGCCTTCGATCCCAGCATTTCTGCTGCAGGGGCAGCTGGATCTCTGAGTTCAAGGCCAGCCGGGTTCACCAAGCAAGTTCCAGGACAGCCAGAGCTACACAGAGAAACCCTGTCTTTAAGAACCGAGGGTGGGGGGCAAGGAGAGGAGGGAGAGACCCAATATAAACCTGTATTTACTGAAAAATACCTTATGAACAAGTGCATAAGACAGTTGACTGGAGCTAAGGTTGGGTTTGAGGCAACTCTGGGTGACATAATTAGGACCCCCCCACACGAAAAAAAAAAGTAATTGTGGAAGCTTAAAAATGAAGAGGAGCTAGAGAGCTTGGTGGTTGAACACTTCAGTTAAGTGCAGTTGGTGCTCGTGGACAGGACCTGAGTTAAGCTCCCAGCATCCTGCTGTGTGGAATTCACTACTGCCTCTATTTCCAGCTCTAGGAAATTTGACATTTTATGGCCTCAGTGAGCACCTCTACACACAGGAACACACACATACATAAATAATAATAAAATAGAGGGAGAAGGTTAATTACTTGTTAACATCTGTGGTAGTAAAGATGATGATGGATTTGAAATGTCCTTGCCTTGCCAATCCTAAATCTACTGAGGTCGCTAGAATCCTATGACGTGACTAAAGCCAGCAGACATGTCCGATCAGCGTGTTAACCCATATAGAAAATGGTAAATACAGGAAGAACAGAAAAAGTGAAGTAATGTGGTAGAATAGGGCTGGGCATAGGTTCCCTAATTATATGTGTAAGGACCTAGGTTCAGTCCTTACCTAGTTCTGGTCTAAACAGAAAGAAACACTAGAACCCAAATTCGTGATCATGGTGACAGCAACACTGAAAAGATGGGTAAACAAAGACTCTAGCAAAATAAAGTATATTCTATACAAGGTCAGAGACAGGAAAGTTCCATCCAGCAAAACAAAATAGTAGAAACCAACCCATATAAATGGAAGTGAAAGTATACTATAAATTGGAGCACTGGGAGGCAGAGATGGGACCCAGGGCTGTGCTGTCCAGCTAGGCTCTCCCGATTGCTGTGAACTCCGGGTGAGCTACTGTCTCAAAAATAAGATGAGGAACAATTGAGGAAGACACTCGTGTTGAGCTCTGTGTTCCACGGCAGGGTGTTTGGGTGAGTGGTCACTGCTTTTAGAGCAGTGTATAGATAGAGGTAGATTGAGCAGGATTTTTTGTAAATAATCTGAGTATCTAAGATCAATAATGTACGTAAATCCTAAAGGTCAGCATAGAAATAAGGGAGTCAAAAGGAAGTAGACAGAATCAGAGTAGAGTGGGATTTGCTAAAGAGAGTGACCGAAGAGTGCTTCAGGAAAGCTGGAGGGATGGCTGAGTGGGTAAACCTGACAATTTGAGTTGGAAAGAACGCCTGCTCGTAATGTCCTGTTTTCCTTTGTTTAGACAGAAGATCTGCTGTGGGATCATCTACAAGGGCCGCTTTGGGGAGGTCCTCATCGACACGCATCTCTTCAAGCCTTGCTGCAGCAGTAAGAAGGCAGCTGCTGAGAAGCCCGAGGAGCAGGGCCCGGCGCCTCTGCCCATCTCCACTCAGGAATGGTGACTGAGGTTCATGTAGAAGGGAACAAAGAGCGATTTTAAACTTTGAAAAGACCACAGAGCAACAAATTGACCCTCCTATTTTTAACTTGGATACCTGCTATTCTGCCAAAAGACATTTTTCTAGAATAGTTTCATGGGTTACCCATCCCCCCCATCCAACAAACTTTGAAGCCAGTTTCTTCTAGCTTACTACAAGAAAGAAGTGTACATAATATTTAAGATGCTGGGTATTTCATAGGAAAGCTGAATGCTGCTGTAAAGTGCTCTTTAAAGTCTTTTTTTTTTTTTTAATCCCCTCTAATGAATGGAAGTAGGGGAATTTCAGGGGACAGAGATGGGATTTGTGTGTGATAAATAAACCATATGTAGTTTAGTCTTTCTGTGGAGAGACAGTGGTTGGGGCATTTTTATATGGCTGGCTACACTTGTTTTCCCTCATGATGATTTGTCATAACTCAGTAGCACGACCTGCCCCCTAGAGGTAGTTAGGAATTTTTAAATGCTAAGGTGTTGCCAAGGCTCTGATGATTCAGACCTGTACTACTGATGATTACGCAGGACAGACTGAGCTTTCTGCAAATAGCTTGAAGGAGGAAGCAATCTCTGAACACACAGGCAGCACCGAGTCGCCTCCCCTCGTCATATTTGATAAAAAGACTTTATGTGAATCTTAGAAAACAGAACCAGAGCTCCTTCTGGGGAAGGCCAGCCTGTAGGATGAGCAAGGTCCTATAGGGATAGTACCAAAGCATCACCATGCGGTAGAGAACACGTGGTTATAAACTACTTAAACAGAATGTGTAAGTCCTGGGGATGCGTGGGGCACAGTTGATGCTGCTTGGGGCACATTTCTTAGAGGGCTTGCAGTGTGTAAACAATTGACATTGGTGTTACACAACTGTCTGGGATTCACTGAAATCCACACGATTCAGTTCTAGCTCTGGATTACCTCAGTTGACCTTTTGTGGAGGTTTTTTTTTTTTTTATCTATAGAGTAGCTCTTTGCCTTGTCATAACTTTATTAGGGTTTTGGGTTTTGTCTTATTGTTTTTTTCTCTCTCTATTTAAAGTTTGATTAGAAGAAAAGAGTTGTGTGTTGAGGCTAAGTTGTTTGGTTGGATTGGGTCGGCTTCTTGGAGTTGGGCTTCTGAACATCAAGATAGCTGAATGGAGCTCCTCGTGTGGAGATCTCAGTGAGGGCTTCTCAGTTGAGCCAGACTGAAAGTTGTCCGATTGCCTCTTTTCAGAGTTCAGGAAAAATAGTGCCATTTCAGACCTCTTCTAGAGGGAGGGGTGTGTGGCTGCCTTAGTATTCTGTCGCTCATGGTTATTTTAAAAACTGGAGTTTTAAAAGTCTGTTGGTGTTTCACAACGGGGAGGGCCACAGTTTGTGGCATCCTATAGTTTTATAGTTTTACATTTTGTGTGTCTCTTCCTTTTTGGAAAAACCTACCTAGTACAAGCCACCGCATGCACAGACTGCCCAGTGAGTGGGTTGGTTCTCCACGGCCCTTGGTGTAGTACAGAGTCCAGCCGTTACCATTCTCCCGCGGTGCTTTGACGCGGGATGTTTCTTTTGTACATTTTGGCTGCAGTATTGGTGGTAGAATATACTTTGATGGATCATCTCTACTTCTGTATTTATTTATTTATTACTAGACCTCAACCACAGTCTTCTCCCCTCCACTCTCTGCCGTAGGATGTACTGTATGTAGTCATGCACTTTGTATTAATATATTAGAAATCTACAGATCTGTTTTGTACTTTTTATACTGTTGGATACTTATAATCAAAACTTTTACTCTAGGGTATTGAATAAATTTAGTCTTACTAGAAAATAAAAGGAGCTGTTCTGTGGTTTTATTTTAAAGGTCTCTGGTAAGAGTGTTTTTCAGCGCTAGAGAGATCGCTCAGTTGTTAAGAGCACTGATTGGTCTTGCAGAAGACCCACGTTGGGTTCCCAGTACCACTCATATGACACCCCAAAAACATCTGTACTCTGATGCAGTCTGGCCTCTTGGAGATCAGACAGGCACACCGCGCAGTTAGTGGCAGATAAAAGCATCCCATGTACATAAAATATAAAATACAAACATGATGTAAGTTTATTTTGATGAACTGGGGTGGGGAATGAAGAATAAATGGATATTACAGCTGACATGTGGAGAACTTCATGTCTTGTTTTAACTTGAATGGAATGTCCACAGTATTAGAATGTCCATGCTAAGATTTAATTATCTGTGGGAATTGTTGTATAAAACAACTTTACAGAGTTATGAGGCACTCAAAGTCCAGATAGAAGCTTTAAACAATGTTTTTGAGAGTTATGTGTGCAAGCTGGTAGGATAGATAGGTAGTAAGCGTATGTGCTGCCAATCCTGAGTTACTCTGGAGTTACTACTATGCCACACTCTGGACCATTTCCCTCTGCCTTCGTGTGCCAAGGGTCAGAGTGCTCTATATACAGAACATGCTTCTCAGATGATACTACAAAATACCTCATTCCCAGGTTTTACTTTTTTTTTTCAGACAGGGTTTCTCTTTGTAGCTCTGACTGTCCTGGAACTTGCTTTGTAGACCAGGCTGACCTCTGAGATCTGCCTGCCTCTGCCTCCTAAGTGCTAGGATTAAAGGTGTGCGCCACCACCGCCAGTTTAGACTGTTTACTGCTGTCCTTAGTGTGTCAAGGGTCTGAATGTTAGCATAGAAACTGGAAAGCAGGAATTGAAGCAGGGGCCATAGAGAAAAACTGCTTGCTGTTTGCTTTTCATGCCTTGGTCTGCGGCTCAGTAGTGGCTGTGTCCTCAGTGGGCTGGGCCCTCTAACATTAATCTTAAATTAATCCCACAGGCTTGTCTATCAGGCTCTCTTATTAAGGCTATCCTTATTATTGTTCTATTGCTCTGAAGACACTGAGCAAGGCAACTGGGAGCTTGCTGATAGTTTCAGAAGGTTAGTCCATTATGGTGGTGATACTTTACATATTTACATATTTATCAGTAGACAATGGGCAGGGAGAGAGACACAGTCAAGCCCAGACGTTTGAGGAGGAGAAAGGACGGGTGGGTTTTTAAAGCCTAAAGCCCAGTCCCAGTACTTCCCACACTTTACCAACTGCAGCCCAAGTATTCAAAATTAGGAGCCTGTGGGAACCTTTCTCATTCAAATCTCAACCCAAGTTAATTTAAACTTGGAGAGTTGGCTCGGTGGTGAAGAGCAGTGGCTGCTCTTCCGGAGGACTCAAGTTCAATTCCTAGCACCCACATGGCAGTTCATGGCAGTTTGGAACTAGTAACTCTAGTTCCAAGAGATCTGGCACCCTCACACAGACGTGCACACAGGCAAAAATGTCAACGCACAAGGCCTCTTTGGCAGCTGAGTAGACGTGTAAAGAAGAGTGTGATGTGGATAAAACCCCACTTCTGATCCTCTTTTCTTTTTTTCTTTTTTTAAATGGTTTCTCTGTAGACCAGGCAGGCTGCCTTCAAACTTAGAGACCTTCCTGGCTCTGCCTCCCCAGTGCTAGGATTAAACCCTGCCCAGCAGTGTTTGCTTTCTTTCTTTTTAAATGATTTATGTATAACTAGAAACCTCAGGGTCCCTCCTGCCTCCGTCTCCCAACACCTGAATTACAGCTGTGCCCTCCCCACCCCCAGTGTGGCTTACTTTGTATGTGAATGTTGGGGTTCTAAATTCTGGTCCCCATCTTGTATGACAGTCACTCTACCAGTGAGCCAGAACCCTCAGTTTTTTAATGCTGATCTTCAAAATGTAAAGCGCCCATAGTAATATACACCTGTGATCCCAACATTTGGGAGGTGGAGGCAGGCAGCTTGCAACTCGAGACAACCTGAGGTACATGCGGTCCTGGGTTAGCAGTTGGACAGCCTCAAAATGTAGCCAGAATTTACTGCCTGCTGTGAAGACCTGAAGCTCTCCAGGGACTGGGGAAGGCTTCTTAATATTGCAGATCCAGCATCCTGGTGCCTGGCAGTAGGAAAGGGAGGAGACAGCCAAGTTGGATCAAAGTTAGGTAGTTTCACAGGTTCATTTATGAAAGAAAGGGACCAGAGGATCCTGCTGAGCGATTTCTCTATCTAGCGGTGGAGTTTGGTTACTCGCTATTGGTATCATGTTCCCCTACACCCTTGAGTATAGAATTGGGGGTGTGTGTCTTAGACAAGCCTATTCATTCAGCGTAGAAAGCGACTAAGATTAGAGCTGTCCTTTTGTCTCCGGGTCTGAAAAGGGAACTTACTCTGTTTTAGAAGGTCTGTACATAGCTTACCTGCACTTCACTTCAGCTGTGGGGTTTTACAGCTACAAGGAAAGATGGGGTTTATCCTTGTGTTTCTGCTTCAGTCTCAAACAATGGCTCAGCATTCTCAAGTTGTTTAGTAGGTCCCCAATAGCGTTAGAAAAGGAACCGAACAATTGTGCTGTTGTTTAACAAGTATATTCTCGGTCCTGAGCTACTTTGACAAACTCCCTGTTGACTGTTCCCACCACTCAAGGTCCCTGATGGCTTTCCTATGGGAAATGGCAAATCCCTTATAATCAGTCTCTCTGCAGGTGACCTCCTAGGGCTTCTGAGCTCCAACACCAAGTTACAAACTCGGCTTTAATTAGAGCAGAGTTTACCTGGCCTCAGACTCAAAAACTTGGCTAGGGGCACAGGGTGTAATCCCCAAGTTCAATAACAAAATCTTTTCATAGATTGTAAGTGGGCAGAATTACCGGGAAGGCTTTTGGGGAACTGTCTGCAGGAAGAGCTGCCTGCTGCAGCTGCTGCTGCTACTGCTGCTACGTACACAAACTTAACGGATTTCCTTACCTTACAAATTATGTACGAATGCCCACCAGGTGGCATAGTCGGAAAAAAACAATGAGAACATTGTCGGCATCCTTTTTAAAGACGGGATCTCCATCCCCAGCATGTGGAGCGATGGGAAGATGAGGGAACCTTTAGGAGGCAGAACCAAGCAGAGGAAGATAGGTCATTGGAGGAGTTCCCTAGAAGAGATACTGGGATCCTGAATCTCTCTCTCTGTGGCGTTGGTGTCTGTCTCTCCCTTCTCTCCCACCCTGCCCCTCATCTTCTTCCCCTTTTTCCTCTTCCCTAGCTCCTGTGTTGAACAACCTCCCGCCCCTGCAGGTTCTGTCACAATGCTCTGCCTCTTTGCTAGGATTGGAACCTTTAGTCATTAGCCAAAATAAACTTTTTCTTTTTATAAGTTGACTTTTCCAGGTGTTTTGCCACAGGATGCTTACTCACCTTAAAGACAGAAATAAGGCCTACCTTCAAAACTTTTCTTTTCGATAAGGACAAAGGATATTCCAGGCCAATATAACATTTTGATAATAAATCATTTTTATGTTAATCAGCATTTAATTACATCATTTACCCCCTTCTTCCCTTCAATCACAAAAGAGAGAGAGAGAGAGAGAAAGAAAAAGAAAAAAGAGAAGAGAGAAATTAAGAAAACACTTCACTTAATAATCTCAATTTAGATAAATTCACTGAATGGTCACCCTAATATTTTAGAACAAAAACAAGCTAACCTGTTGATTGACCCATAGTTTAGTAAAGGGTTATTTCAATCCAAATGCAAACTTTAAAAATAATTCTTTTTATTTTTGTCTTGTTTTTTTATATATGGGTGTTTTACCTACATGTATATGTCTGGGATTCCCTGGAGCTGGTGTTAAAGTTGTCCGCAGCCATGTGGGTATTGGGAATAGAACCCAGGTCCCTTGGAAGAATAGACCATGCTCTTAAACTGCTGGATGAGCTCTCCAGCACCCCACCCCTATCTGGCCCCAACAGGCTCTCCCTCTGTAGCCCAGGATGGCCTCAAACTTAAGGCAAACTCAGGGAATCCTGGCTGCCCTTGCTGCTTGACTGTTGGATTGCAACATAAACCATTGTGCTCAGTTTACAATCTGTTTCCATTTGTTTGACCAGGATAATTTAGGTTTTTCTAGACAAGGTTTCGCTGTAGTTTTAGACCCTGTCCTGGAACTAACTCTTATAGACCTGGCTGGCCTCGAACTCACAGAGATCCGCCTGCATCTGCCTCCCGAGCGCTGGGATTAACGTCATGCACCACCACCTAATAATTTAGATTCTTAGTAAGAACTCAGACAGTGACAGTTACAGCTAATGCCTGTAATCCCTGAACTTGAGACACAGAGGCAGGGTGATCATAGGCAAGTCAGAGCCTCAGTCATGACCCCCCCCCCCCTTTTTTTTAATACAACAACAATAAAAAGATTTTTTTGAATTTATTTGAATGTTATGATCGTTTTTGCCTGTAAGTTTGTATGTGTACTGTTTGCATTCCTGGTGCCCTCAGAAACTGAAAGAGGGTGTTGAAGCCCTGGGAACTGGACTTACAGAGAATTGTTGGCTGCCATATGGATACTGGGAACTGAACTCAGGCCCTCTGCAAGAACAGCCAGTGCTCTTAACTGCTGAGCCATCTCTCCAGCCCTTTTCATTTACTTATAAGGGAGGCATGTATGCCTGGTGCAATCTGCAATCGTGGTGTACTTCAAATTATTTTTAAGAGGATTTTTATTTTTATGTTTAATCATGTTACTGTCTGCGGGCTGTACATAATTGAATGAGGGTGCCCACAGGTACCAGAAGAGGATGTCAAAACCCATGGGAGCCAGTTTTTTGTTTGTGTGTTTGTTTTGCTTTTCTTTGTCTTTTTGTTGCTGTTGTTGTTGTTTTAGATGGTTTCTCTATGTAGCCCTGGCTCAGGATCCATACGTTGCCCCCATCTTGGTCATCAAATCCAGGGGCGTGGCGCCTGCTATGGAGGGAGGGAAAAGACTGTACCCCGAAGTATTTGTAGGCCTTCGTTAATTCCTATCATCAGGAACTGGAGTGTATGTGTAGGACTGGATCCTGGGAAAAGGGAGCTGAGTTTAAAATGGAAAAGGAGAGTTTACTTAGAACAGTCTTTCACAATACAGAATTGATTCCCTGACTAGGCATCCAGGAGATGGCGCTAATACACTGTAAGGTGTCTTCTAAGTACTGATCACATGACCTTAGGAAACCTTGGAAACTCTGCTGTAGCCACAGTGAAGGAAGTGGAATGCCCATAGAACAGCTATGCCAGAATGTATGTATGTATGTGTATATATATGTGTGTGTGTGTATGTATGTGTATATATATGTGTGTGTGTATGTATATATATGTGTGTGTGTATAATATATAACATATATATAACATATGTGTGTGTTACTGGGGAGGTTAAAGTAGGGACTATGAGTTGAAAAGTGAGTTTAATACCAGTCTAGAAACTTAGTAAGACTCTGCTTCAAAATAAAAGCATTTAAAGAAGAAAGGAAAGGAAATGCGGATAGGAAGGTAGAGTGGTGGGGAGCTTAGCCAGCATGCAAAAGGCCCCTGGGTTTGATCTCAAGTGCCTCATATCATAAAGGCCATAAAACCCATCATCGCTCATGTCAAATGGGAGACCCAGAGGATATTCCATCACACACACACACACACACACGTCTGGTGAGAAGGGGGCAAGAGTTGGGTGAGCGTAGTTAGTGGTAGAATATAGTATCACAGTACTGATGCCAGAGGCCTGTCAACAGCATCGATCATGGTTGGGGCCGCGTTTGATGAACATCCAGAAACAGTTGGTCATGGACATAGAAGTCAGGACGGGTCAGGAGGAAGAGATCCAGGATCAGCCCTTTGGCAGTTCAGCGAGGCCAAGTCTTCCCACCTGTGGTAGATGTGTTGTTTTCAGACGGTCTCATTTTGCAGCCCAGGCTGCCCTAGAACTCATCATTTAGGCCAAAATTGCCTTGACTTACAGAACTCCTCTTGTCTCAGTGTCTCTAGTGCTAGGATTATTGGCATATGCCACCACACTTAGACGCATGTCTACTCTTAGAGGTATGTCCCTTCCCATCTTTTCCTATAGGTCAAACTAACCCATGCCAGCCAAACCCTGGGCCTCATTTTTCATACCATTATTCAGCCAGTGTTATCAACCATATTTCAAAAACTGGGCTGCTGTTATTTAATCCATCCCTATGTGCAGACATTTCTTTATCACCAGTGCAATTAACCCGAAGTGTGATCATCGCTTATGTAGAATGCTAAGCATTTCCCTTGCTTGTCTCTGCTTCAACCTTGACTTACAATTTTTATTCCACGCTGCAGCCAAAGGGTTTTATACAAATACTAAGACTCAGATTAAAACATGAGATCATCTAATAACGCTGCTTAATGTCCTCTCTTCATTTCCCATCACACTTTGAATAAAATCCCAAACCTCTTCCATCACCCTCAAGACCCTGAGTGACCTTGGCTTCCCTCTCTGTTCTATTTTTATTATTATTCAAGCTTGCTTGAAACTAGATAGACAGGTTCTCTGTTTATCTCTCATAAAAAGTAACTCAAGCTTAACTCAAACTCCTCTAAGTGTTTTATTTTTATTTATTTATTTATTAATTATGTATACAATATTCTGTCTGTGTGTATGTCTGTAGGCCAGAAGAGGGCACCAGACCTCATTATAGATGGTTGTGAGCCAACATGTGGTTGCCGGGAATTGAACTCAGAACCTTTGGAAGAGCAGGTAATGCTCTTAACTTCTGAGCCATCTCTCCAGCCCTCCTCTAAGTGTTCTTACTGAGATACTCATGAACACTGTTCTATTTAGAAGAAGAAGGGTCGAAAAAGAATTAAATATTTTTTTCCTTTTGGTTTGATCAACTTGGATGGTGGTTCTGTTTACCGCATTGTTAATATTGGGGGGAAAGGAAGGAACTTGAGAATTCTGTCACTAGCTGATATTTGTAGGGTGTTTGGTGCTGTTAGCCTATTGCTGCATAAGAAATTAGCCCTAGATTTAGTATTTAATGGCTTAATACAACCTTGTTTTACAAAAATCTTTTTTTGACAGGGTTTTACTATGTAGCTCAGTCTGGCCTGTAACTCACAAAGATCCACCTGCCTCTGCCTCCTGAGTTCTGGGATCAAAAGCATGCACCAGCAGGGCTGGCTTAACACAGCTTTTTTTTTTTTTTTAGTATTTATTTATTATGTATACAATATTCTTTTTTTAAAAAAATATTTATTTATTTATTATGTATACAATATTCTGTCTGTGTATGCCTGCAGGCCAGAAGAGGGCACCAGAACCCATTACAGATGGTCGTGAACCACCATGTGATTGCTGGGAATTGAACTCAGGACCTTTGGAAGAGCAGGCAATGCTCTTAACCACTGAGCCATCTCTCCAGCCCCTTAACACAGCTTTTATTAGTTCAGTTTGTGTGGATCAGGGATTGTAGCTTGGCTAGGTTTTTAGGGGTAGTTAAGACTCCGCCATGAAGGCTCAGCTGCCCACTCGCTTGAACTGTTTGTTATGTGGGCAAGGTTCTACCGAGGCTTCATTTTCTCATAGCCTGGGAGTTAAAGGCTTGGCCCAGTTTCTTACCACACAAGACTCTCTTAAGAGCAGTTCACAAACTCGAGGGTGATGAGATTATTAGCAACAGAGGGATGGAGAAAAGGAAAAAGGAAAGGAGAGGATTAGGAAGTGGTATCATTTTGCAAACTGATGACCTAGGTTTCCTTCTAGCTGAAGAAAGGCCTAAGGACCAGGAAGCCCATGTTAGTGGGCAAAATTGGTGAAAGTGACTATCCTACCTCCAGCAGAGTAAATTTAGTCTGTGTTCCGATTGTCTTAGTGTCTTGGGTGATGCCCACCACATTAGTGAGTGTACTTTCCTTCACTCAAGCCCATACTTCAAATGATAATCTTTTCTGGGAATGTCTTCACAGACACAGACAGATGTAATATTTTTTACCAGCTTTCTGGACATCTGCTAGCCCAACTTTCACTGATATAAAAAAATTCACCACCCACCATCTATTTTGTTATAGTCCATGTTTCAAAAGGAAATCATTGTGCTCACACTCAAAGGACGATATCACACAGATCTGAATCAAGAATCAGAGACCATGGGGTACTATGTTGGAAGCTGCCTACCACGGGAAGGTGGTCTATGCAAAACACTTCACATGTCTTAATTCGCTTCAATTTTTCTTTTTGTGTAAAGATTTATTTCTACTATGTGTATGCATGCATCTGTGTATGTTTATGTGCACATGAATGCTCCGGCTGTGGAGGTCACAGGTATCAAATCCTCCAGAACTGGAGTTACAGGTGGTGGTGATCCACCCACTATGGGTGCTGGGAACTAAACTCGGGTCTTCTGGAAGAACAATGAGTGCTCTTCACTGCCAAACTGCCAGCCCCAAATCACAGGAATCTGACTGTGGCTTGCTCATCTTACCTTAAACGGTGCTGATATTGTTCCATTCATAATATCAACAGATAAAGTAATGTGTCTGAGGTCCGGCAACTTTCAGCCCACCCTGACCTGCTTCAGTATTTCTGTCTCCTCCTTTCTGGTGCTGGGAATTGAAAGCAAACCTTGAATACACCGAGAAAATACTGAGCTGCATCCCCGTGACGTTCTTTCTTTTAGATAGGGTCTTTCTTGCTCTGTAGCCCAGGATAGCCTTCAGCGTGCCATTCTTCTGCTTCAGCCTCCTGAGTGCTGGGGTGACTGGGGTGACTACCACATCTGGTTCAGCATCTGCATTCTCAGTGCGTTGAATGGAATGTGAACTAGAAGCTGAATTGCTTGGGTGAGCAGTGAGTTGGTGAAGAAATTCCCTGCGTTGAGAGAAGAGTCTAGGTTAACCTTAGGCGGTTCCTCCTCTCAAGCTTGCAAATCCCTGGTGCCAAAGATAGTTGCCTGCTCCTTCTGTAAATATTAAGACAGATATAATGGTGCACACCAGCACATGGGAGAGTGAGGCAGGAGGATCATAGGTCTGAGGTTGACCTGAGCTGTGTAGTCTCAAAATACCCTCCCCGTCCCATAAAGATTCAGATATTTTACTCACTGCCAAGCAGTTGCTGAAAAGAGTACTATTTTGGGGATTGCATTTGTAGCTCTCTGACTATAAAGATGATACATAAATTGAAAAGTTTGACTGACTTACTCCAATCATTCACTTAACTGTCATTTATTAAAACTTGAATTCTGTCACCATTAAATGTACCGCTATGGAGTGCTGCGATATTAGAACATAAGCAATTTGTGCTGGGTGGCGGTGGTGCACACCTTTAATCCCAGCACTCGGGAGGCAGAGGCAGGCGGATCTCTGTGAGTTCGAGGCCAGCCTGGTCTATAAGAGCTAGCTCCAGAGAAACCCTGTCTCAAAAAACAAAAACAAAAAGAAAAAAAAAAAGAACATAAGCAATTTGTAAATTATGTGCACAGATTTTAATCAGGCTTACTACCTTGGCTTTCTTATTATCTCCTTAGCAATCAAAGCCAATCAAAGTCTCCTCCACTTAGCATACAGAACTGAAAAGACCCTTCACAATATTTGCAGTTAAGATCCTTACCCTGTTACTGTTGCTTTTCCTGTAATCAAGCGCAGAATGATGTTCTATTTTCTATTTTATCAATAAATCTGTGTTCTTCCATTTGGTTCACTAATAACTCTCTATGATTTAATTTCAGAGATATTAAATACTATTCTACAAATTACACAATAACCAACTTCTCCAAATGAACCCTTAAGTTCAAACCAAAGCTAAGCTACTTTTTCTTCATTTGTCAAAGCTTGATAGTTCATTTTAGTAAGCAGAGTGGGCAGCATTCAGGAGTTAATTGGTAAGAAGTCTGATCTAGAACACAGAGAGGATATTATAGGAAAAAAGACAAGATGAAGTTACCTATGTTATCTAATTCATAATTTATAGTTGGAGAATATAATTGAAAGGCAACCTGAGAAGAACAATGTTGTTTTGCATTCAGCATTCATTAAATAATTGTGAAGAGAAATGGGTTGTAAAAGCCTACATATAAGGTGGGTGTGGTATCCAATATCTGTGATCCTAGCACCCAGGAGTCAGAGGCAGGAGGATCGTCACATGTTCAAGGCTAGCATAAACTACTTATTGATTTCCAGACTAGGCAGGGTACATAATGAGATCCTGCCTTAAAAACATCAAATCAAACTGGGCATGGTGGTGCAAGCCTTTAGTCCCAGCACTTGAGAGGCAGAGACAGGCAGATCTCTGAGTTCAAGGCCAACCAGGTCTACAGAGTGAGTTCTAAGACAACCAGGACTACACAGAAAACCCTGTCTCAAAAAACAAAAAAACAAACACAAAACAAGACTCGGGAGATGACTCAGTGGTTCAGAGAACAAGCTGCTCCTCTAGAGGACCCAGATTTGATCCCAAGTGTACCCGTGGTAGTAACTCACAACCGTCTTTAACTCCAGTTCCAGGGAATCAGACACCATTTTATGAATTCTGAGGACACTGGTGCATAGACATATATGCAGGCAAAATATTCATACACAGAAAAAAATATTTTAAAAATTAAAATATTTAAAAAACAAACCAAAAAAGCAGCAATAGTATATGGAGAATGTTGGGGACATAATGCCACCTGTGAAAAATGTATTAATTTTTGTTGTTGTTTGAAAAAGCATCTTGCTTCATAGCCTAGGTTACGTAGAACTTACCATGTAGCATATGCTGGCCTTGAACTTGTAGCAATATTTCTGCCTCAGTTGCCTGAAGGGTGGGCTCACAGGTTTGTGGCACTATGCCTTGTTTAAATATTTAGTTTTGATAAACATATGAACTACCAATCTGGTTATATTGTTATACTGTTAGATTTAGTTAAAGGACAATCAATTTCTTTTCTTTTTCTTTTTTTTAATGTGGGGGAAGGGAAGGGAGAGGGGGAGAGAGAAACAGCCCAGAGCAGCTTTGTGGGAAAGAGAGAGAGAGAAAGAGAGAGAGAGAGAGAGAGAGGGAGGCAGAGAGGGGGAAAGGAGGGGTACCAAGAGAGTAGAACAATCAATTTCATTTCGTTTTGTTTTGTTTTGTTTGAGACAGGATCTCTCTGTGTAAGAGCCTTCGCTGTCCTGGAACTCACTTTGTAGACCAGGCTGGCCTCCAACTCACAGAGGTCCACCTGCCTCTGCCTCCTGAGTGCTGGGTTTAAAGGCGTGCGCCATCACTGCCCTGCAACAATCAACTTCTAAGGGATAAATGGACACGGGAATGATTGCTTCATTTGCTAGGCCAGTTTTAAAGTTTTCATGTTGTAGCTATGGTAACACTCTGATGACTTACGTGGCTATGTCAGAGTCTTCTTATTCGTCTATTAGAATTGCTAAGACCTTCCTTCACCAAAGTGTTCATTTTTATGTATCTAGGATACCCAAACAGTTGTCCTCCAAAGAATATTATATCAGGAATTAAATGTAAAGAATTAAATATACAAGAGAGTTCACATTTGAGTCCTGGAAACGCACTGTTGGTCTAAATGAGTTCATCTGGCAAGCTTCAGTAGCCTTGAAACTCTCACTCTGTGACTCAGGCTCAGCTTCCTGAGGACTGGACCACAGGTCAGGGCTTCTTTCTTCTCTCCCTTCCTTCCCTGATCATGCCTCCCAACCCCACCTTCCAGACAGGGTTTCTCCATATAGCTCTGGCTGGACTTGCCTCAGACTGTGGCCCTCCTTCTGCCCCAGCCTCCCAAGCACTGGGATTATGGGCAAGTACTAGCTCTTAGTGTATTTCTGCGTACTTCAGCCTGTGAAACATTATATCTGTTGAACATCAAGATGCAACTTAGAGGTTTCTCAAGTATACCAGTAGACAGATCCGGTGGGCCACACTCTGGAGAGTCTAACTGGGCTCTGGCACAGACCTTTGTGGGTTTTGTTTTTTATTTGGTTTTTGATTTTTTGAGACAGGGTTTCTCTATGTAGCCTTGACTGTCCTGGAACTCATTTTGTAGACCAGGCTGGCCTCAAACACACAGAGATCCACTTGCCTTTGCTTCTCAAAGGATTAAGATTTTTACTGAATCTCAATTTTACCAATAAAGACTCAGGAGTCAGATGCTGGGGTTGAAAGCCTGCTAGCTCAGAGAGGCAGAGAAAGCGCCCAAATGACCTTCCTCCTCTGTCGACATCCCAGAAACCTCTCCTCTCTCCTACCATCTCAAACAAGACTCCTTCAACTGAATGTCCCTCCTTTCTACTTCATATGTGTCTCTCTATCCATGCTCCTGACTACTTTTCTCTCTACGTTTTTGTCTTAATAATCCTATATTGACTTCCTGTCGACTGGTTGCTTGCTCTGCCTCTTGACCTATGATTGACTTTATTTAATCCTGTTTACAATATTCAAGCAGAAAGATCTTGGATTAAAGGTATGTGCTAGGGCTGAGCCACACCACACCTAGGAATAGTTTTTTCCAGTAATAATGAAATTTCTTTCTTCTTCTTTTTTTCTTTTTTTTTGGGGGGGGGGGACAGGGTTTCTCAGTAGCTATGGAGCCTGTCCTGGAACTCCATCTGTAGACCAGGCTGGCCTTGAACTCATGGAGATCTGCCTGTCTCTGCCTCCTGAGCACTGGACTTAAAGATATGAGCCACCACCACCCAGTTACTAGCTAACTCATACAACTTTAAATAACCCATTTATATTAACCTACATTCTGCCACATGGCATTACCTCCCTTTCATTTTGTACCTCCTGTTCCTCACTCCACCCTTCTTCTTCCCAGTCTCCTTGGTCTGGTTCTCCCACTTAACCTTATCCTGTCCAGCTATTGGCTTGTCAGCTTCTTTATCAACCGATTCACAGCAATACATATTCACATAGTGTAAAAGAATATCCCACAACCCCTCCCTTTTTTTTAAACCCATCAAACTGTCTCACTGACCCTCTCATTTCTAAATTTTGTTTAAACATCAAACAAATGCCACACAGGCTGCTGTGAAGAAGCAGTGTGCTATAACTTAAAAAAATACTTTGGAATTGAGAACCATTATAGGTAGAGTATAAAATGTCCCCAAAGTCCATTGTGTTGGAGGTGTGGCTCTTGGCTGGCAGCACTACTGAGAAGTAATTTGATTATGAGGATGCTAACTTGATGAGTTAAACAATGGATGATTTTTACGGCTGGATGGATTATTAGGAGTTAGTGCCCAGTTGGAAGAAGTAGATCCTTAAGGTGTAACTTTGGTGTTTTCTCTCTCTCTTTTTTTTTCAAGACAATGTCTCTCTATACAGAACACCAGATGGTCTGGAAATAAGAGTAGCCTCCCAGTTAAGACCCTAAGCAGGGGCTGGAGAGATGGCTCAGTGGTTGAGCATTGACTGCTCTTCCAAAGGTTCTGAGTTCAATTCCCGGCAACCACATGGTGGCTCACAACCATCTGTAATGAGGTCTGGTGCCCTCTTCTGGCCTGAAGACATACACACAGACGGAATATTGTATACATAATAAATAAATAAATATTAAAAAAATAAAAGCAATAGTGGAGAGGGTACCTGAACTGGCCTTCCCTTAATTGTCATCATAGAATTTTCATCCAGTAATTGATGGAAGCAGATGCAGAGATCCACAGCTAAGCACTGGGCTGAGCTCTCAGAGTCCAGTTGAAGAGAGGGGAAGGGCAATAATATGAACAAAGGGGTCAAGACCATGATGAAACCCACAGAAACAGCTGACCTGAGCTAATGGGAGCTCACTGACTCCAGACTGACCACAGGGGAGCCTGCATAGTACTGAACTAGGCCCTCTGAATGTGGATGACAGTTGTGTGGCTGGGGCAGTCTGTGGGGTCACTGGCAGTGGGATCAGGATTTATCCCTAATGCATAACTGGCTTTTTGGAGCCCATTCCCTGTGGAAGGATGCCTTGCTCAGCCTAGATACAGAGGGGAGGGGGTTGGTTGTCCCTCAATGTGATGTGACAGACCTGTTGACTCCCCATTGGAGGCCTCTGAGAAGGAGGGGAGGGAGGGGAAACTTGGATTGATATATAAAATTAAAAAAAATACTGTTTTTTAAAGAGTAGCCTCAAACTTCTGGTTTCAGGGGTCTCTGTTACCATCATAGGCATTAGAATAATAACCCAAGGGATACAAGAAGGTAGTTTGGTTCAACAGGACTAAGCTCGTGTTGGTTCAAACTTCTAGAGTCTGACCCTGAGTAGTTTATTTTACTCACATTTAAGCACAGAACAATGTTGGCAAAAAATTTGCTGATGATAATTAACTCAATCCCATGTGTACAATAAAGTATAAAATACAACTGAACGTGACTACATTGAGAGTCTTTCTAAAGTACATGTGGCACCTTCCATAAAGATGGGTTCTATAGATTGGTTAATAAAAACAAGCTTGGGATGGAGAGATGGCTCAGCAGTTAAGAACACTGACTGCTCTTCCAAAGGTCCAGAGTTCAATTCCCAGCACCCACATGGTGGCTCACAACCATCTGTAATGAGATCTGGTGCCCTCTTCTGGCCTGCAAGCAGATATGCAGGCAAAACACTGTATACTTGATAAATAAGTAAATCTTAAAAAAATAAGTCTAAAACAAGTAATTAAAAAAAAACCTAATAAGGGGGCTGGAGAGATGGCTCAGAGGTGCTGAGTTCAATTCCCAGCAACCACATGGTGGCTCACAACCATCTATAATGAGATCTGGTGTCCTCTTCTGGCATGCAGGCAGACATGGAAAGAATGTTGTATACATAATAAATAAATAACTCCTTTAAAAAAAAACCCTAATAAATAAAGAAAAAAAGAAAAAAATCTAAAAAATTAAAAAAAAAAAAAGAAAATGAAAAACAAGCTCACAGTAAGAGTCTGGGAGAGGATCTGGTGTGGTCTTGGCCAAACAGGACAAAGGTTCTAGGCTACTTTCTGGGTAGATAGCAGGTTATGTACCTCTTCCTTTGCAGGAACAACTCTGTGTGTTTAACAATCCAGGTTCCGCAAGTGCTTATCTGTGAGTCCAAGGACCTCCATGCCTCTGACATCTGGGATCCTTTTGCTTCTTCTGTCTCTGGAGTGCTGAGATGATAGGAGCATGTCAACTCCTTGGCTTTCATGGTTGGAGCTTGTCCTTGCTGTCTCTCATCACGGACTTCCTGGCTGCCATGAGTGAAGAATGCCCTGCAATCCCCATAGGCCCAGCAGACACAGCAACAGAGCCAATGGTCTGTGGAAGGGAATCTCTGAAACTGTGAGCCCAAACCAACCTTAAATCCTTCTAGATTGATATCAGGCATTTTGTCACAGCGACTGAAAGTGACTAATACAGTGATAGTTAAGTAGGTAGGGATACCAAAAGCAGTTGTCCTGGAGAAGATGGTACTTTAGCATTGGCCGGAGTCCTTCAGCATGGGAAGCATGTGCATGGGGATCTGTGCTCCCCTAAGGTGAGGGCTGTCTTAATTACTTTTCTCTTGTTATGAAGAGACACCATGACCAAGCCATTTACCATCATGGCAGAAAGCAAGGCACAGTACTGCATCAGTAATTGAGAATTTACAATCTCTCTCTCTCTCTCTCTCTCTCTCTCTCTCTCTCTCTCTCTCTCTCTCCCTCCTTCCTTCCTTCCTTCCTTCCTTCTTTCTTTCTTTCTTTCCTTTTTTTTTGAGACAGGGTCTCTCTACATAGCTGTGACTGTCCCAGAACTCATCATGTAGACCAGGCTGTCCTTGAAATCACAGTGGGATTCCCCTCTGTATGCTGTAAATACCATTGGTTAATAAAGAATCTGCTTTGGGCCTATTGCAGCACAGAATAGGGAAAGGCGGGAATTCCAAGCAGATAGAGGAGGAGAGAGTAGGTGGAGTCAGGGAAAAGCCATGTAGCCACCCCAGGAGACAGACACTGGACACTTGACAAACCTTACCAGTAGGTTACAACCACGTGGCAATACACAGATTAATAGAAATGGATTAATTTAAGATGTAAGAGCTTGCTAGAAATATGCGTAAGCTATTGGCTAAACAGTATTGCAATTAATATAGTTTCTGTGTGTTTATTTTGGGTCTGGGTAGCCGGGAAACGAACGAGCAGTCTCTGTCTACATAGAGATTTGCCTGTCTCTGCCTTCTAAAGGCTGGGATTAAAGACATGCACCACCACAATTGGCAAGAACTTGCATTTTATCTACAGGAAGCAAGCAGAGAAAGAGAGACTAGGTAGGCCTGACATGGGCTTTTGAAATCTCAAAGCCTACCCCCAGTGACACGCCTCCTACAATAAAGGCACAATTACTAATCTTTTTAAACAGTCTACCAACTAGGAATCAAACATTCAAATAAATGAGCCCACGGGGGGGGGGGATGTCATTCTCATTCAAACCACCACAGGGGATGCCTTATTTTATGAACTCCTATGTAGGGATCCATGTCCTTCCCTTTGGCTGCCTTTAAGAACTTTTCATGAGTCACGTATTTTTCTATTTGCTATGAAAATTAACATGCTAGTTTCTTTTTATCCTCCGTGCCCCGTAGGTTGCTAGCTTGTAGGAAGAATATCATTCTCTCAGGATTCCTCATGAGATGACATGAAATATTATTTTTCAAATAATTCACTGAATTTATTCTGATACAGGCATTCACTTTAAAGCTTTAATGAGTGTGGCATGATTTAAAAGAGGCTAATTTCCAAAATCTTTAAAAATAAAATTATGATGGATGAGGCAAATGGAGAGTCATTTATTTCAAAGAATCAAAAACTCAGTTGCCATGGGGGATAGAACTTGCTTGCACACCTTCATCTAGCTAATTCTTTCATTGTGATGTGTAGTGTGTGTATCTATTTGTGTGCACATGTGTGTGTGTGTGTATGTGTGTGTGTGTGTGTGTGTGTGTGTGTGTGTGTGTGTAAGCCAGAGATCAATGCTGGGTGACTCCCTCATGTTGTGGAATAATCTTTTTGTACATTGTGAAGATGTGTACTTGTATTGGTTTAATAAAAAGATGACTGGCCAATAGCTAGACAGGATTTTGGGGTCACAGAGGATGCTGGGAAGAAGGACAGACTCACCAGCTAGACACAAAGGAAGCAGGATGTGCAGGAGAGGTAACTGCTACCAGCCACGTGGCAGAACACAGATTAATAGGAATGGGTTAATTTAAGTTATAAGAACTAGTTAGAAACAAGCCTAAGCTATAGGCCGAACTTTTATAATTAATAATAAGTCTCCATGTAGCGATTTGGGAGTTGGCTGGTAGGACAGAGAAAGACTTGACTTGCTACACCCTCAGTTGCCCCCTATCTTATTTTTTGAGACAGAGTCTCTTGCTGAAAGTGAACTCCTTACCACTTCAGCTAGACTGGCTGGCCTGCAAGCTTGAAGGCTTCTGTCTCTGCCTTTCTAGTGCTTAGCTGACAGACACATACTAGCATATTGTGTTTTTTAATATTAGCTCTGGGAATCCAAGCCCTCAGGTCTTCATGCCTGGATGGCAAGCACTTACTGACTGAGCCATTTTCCTAGCTAGTTTTTACGAGACAGGTTCTCACTTTGTAGACCAGGTTGGCCTCCAACTTGCAAAGATGGTCCTACCCAACCTCCTGAATGCTGGGATTAGGGGCCTGTGCTACAGCTGGCTTTCTGATACAGTATTCATAAAGAGAATTCAAAGTAGAACTTCAAAGTGTGCCGGACTCCTTAGCCTTAATCCCCAGGGAAAGGTGAGTGCACTCTCTCCACAGCCCCAGGATGCAGGGCAATCAGATCTGCAGCCCCACAATGCAGGACAATCAGACTCAGATGCGATAGGGAATCGAGTCAAAGCAGGAACTCAGTTTATTACTGTGAGCATCAGCTTATATAGGTTAAGTGACATCATGGCGATGTGGGGGTATCTCCAGCCAATGAGAGAGAGCCAAACCTTCCCTCTGGCTGGAGGGACATCTACCTAGATTTTGCTGGCTCATCCTCATTTGGTAGCTTTGAGACTGTCCTTCAAACTCAAGCCAGGCTTTTCTCTGTTCTACAGGCCTTGAGGTACAGGCCCTGAGATAATTTCGGCCCAAAAAAAGTGGGCAGGTTGGAGGTGATACCAGAAGGGGAAGAAGGGAAGTGTCAAAAGTGAGCATGTCAGGTAGCCAGCAGCTACTCAGTGCTCTCCCAAGGGACATCAAGGGGACTGAATGACAAAACATAAAGTAGTCGCTCCAGTCTCACAAACAGCATAAATAAGTTACTGAAACATGTTATAATGTGAAGGAAAATATAAGCCCCTCAGACATCAGTCTTAGCTGGGTGTAGTGGCACATGCCTTAGACCCAGAATTTGAGATGGATCTCTGTGAGTTCCAGGCTAGCCTGGTCTACATAGCAAGTTATACTTCAGACAAGGCTGTGTATTAATTGATTAGATGAATTAGTGTCGTAGCTAGGTTAAGTGTGCTGTGAAGAGTCACCCTAACCACAGCGACTCGCTTACACAGCAGAGGTTTAGCCCGTTAGCATTATGATAGGAAGCAAGGCAGCTGCACAGACATGGTGTTAGAGAAGGAACTGAGGTTCTTACATCTTGACTCACAGGCAACAAGAAGTGGTCTGAGATACTGGGTGTGGTCTGAGTATATATGAGACCTCAAAGTCCACCTCCCCAGTGACACACTTCCTCCAACAAGGCCACACCCACTCCAACAAAGTCACACCTCCCAATAGTGCCACTCCCTTTGGGAGTCATTTTCTTTTAAACCACCACAATTAGTTAGAAACTAGGAATTATTTCAAAAATACTCTAAATGGAGAGAGGACGGGAAAGAATGTGTGTGGGGAAGACCAATAGGGGTGTTGAATAAGAACAACATTTAGCAGGGCATGGTGGCGCATGCCTTTAATCCCACTATTCAGGAGACAGAAGTAGGAAGATCTCTGTGAGTTTGAGGGCAGCCTGGTCTACATATGGAGTTCTGGTGCAGCCAGAATTACATAAAGAGACTCTGTCACAAAAAACCAAGCTAAACAATCAAGCAAACAAAAAACAAACCCCAAAATGAACAAAACAAAATGAAAACAAATTTAGTGATATGTATGAAAATGCCATAATGAAACCCATTACTTTTTATAACTAAAACGGCTATTACGTGGATATGTGTGGTGATAGCAGCAATTTCTTCCTGTCTTAGTAACTGTTCTATTGCTGTGAAGAGACACCTTGACCAAGGCAATTATAAAAAAATCATTTAATTGGGGGCTTATTGTTTCAGAGGATAAGTCAATGATCATGATGGCAGGGAACATGATGGCAATTATCATGATGGCAGCAGCCAGACAGCTACGCATGGCCCTGGAGCAGTAACTAAGAGCTTACATTTTAATATGCAAGTTGGAGGCAGAGCGTAGCCCAGGCTGCCCTCAAACTTGGGATCCTCTCGTACCTGAGCCTCTTGAGTGCTGGGAGGCGTGTGCCTATAAAGGTGTGTGCCTGGCATCACCCCTGGTTGGAATACTATTTTTAGGTTCATTATTGCATAGGCTAACAAAGGCATAAATGCTAATGTAAATATGTCAGTTGAATTTTCCCAAGATGTGCTCATCACAGGCTTCATGTCCATTCTGTGTGGTGAAAGGTGAGTGTCTTAGTTTTCCTTCTCTCAGTTGAGTAGTGTGTTCTTCCTCTGGTATAAACAAGGAGGAAACAGACAGACTAATGTTTGTCTAATGTTCAAGGCACATAGAGGGTTCAGAGAGTCAAGGCTAAAACACAAAATTAAGGAACCGAACAGGAGAGGGAGGAGAGATGGCTCCATGGCTAAGAGTACTGGCCGCTCCTCCAGAGAAGCCCGGGGCTCAATTCCCTGTACTCACACGATGGCTCACAAGTATTTGTAACACGTTTCAGGGGATCCAACACCCCTTTCTGGTAACCATATATATATACACACAGACAAAACATCCATACACATAATACAATAAAATAAAACAAAATAAACATAGGTATATAATACCACCAGGATGAAATCAAATGGTAAGTTGCAAAATACAGAATCAAGAAATGCCAAAGGCAAGGTGATCTTTTGTGGTCTTGGTTAGACTTTAAATTGGTTGTGCCTTTGCTCACTACTGACTTTTATGATTCTTTTGAATGTCTTGTTCTAAATAATTATTGCCTCACGAATGGGACTTACAATCTATGCTAGTAGTTGGGTGTGGTGGCACACACTTTTAATCTCAACACTTGGGAGGCAGAAGTAGGCAGAGCTCTGTGAGTTCAAGGACAGCCTGGTCTACAGAGGGAGTTCCAGGACAGCCAAAGATACACAGAGAAACCCTGTCTCAAAAAGCCAAAAATTAAAAATAAAAATAAAAGAAATAGAGGTTAAAATAAAACCACGTAAAGATGAAAAATACATAGACTCTGGATACTGTATGTAATTATGTTCTCCTTGAATTGTTTGAATGCTGAAGAAGGAGCGACAGCTGATAAAAGATATTTGTTTGTAAATGCTGCTGAATTAATCCAAGATAAGTATTTTGAAAATACCTTGACTTCAAAATTGAAGTCAAAATATATGCTACTTTGGAGAAGAGATTTTGTTTTTGTTTCCACAGGAAATGAAAGGCTGTGGATTCATTCTGAGTTAAGAAAAATCATGTTTGATCAAGGAAGACACCCTGAGAAACCTGTTAGGAGTGGATTGCCCAGATGTCTGAGTTCTATATCCAGAACAGATTCAAGACTGCTGCCTGAGATGATCAAGCCTCACAGGATACTCCAGTCAGGACTTGATCATAATTCAAAATTTTCTATAGGTCCCCAAAAGATTATCAGCGCCCCCAATCAGCAAGAAATAGCCTAGAAAAACTACACCCACTTTCCCCAAAAATGGATTATAAGTGTTTGCCTTTGTTTAGAATGTTGGTTACAAGTTGTTATGGTTAATGGTCAGTAGAAAAGCTAAACAAAGGGGAAAAAAACTATTCTACTTGGTAAAATACTTGGACACAAATTGGGGGCAAGTCATTGTTTTTAATTTCTTAGTCTTATTACTTGGTTTATTTATTTTTTGCCTGTCCCAGCCTTCCTAGGATTAGGGAGTAAGCCACCCCCACTAAAACTTCTTTTGATACAGGAAACATCACCAGTCCCTCAGAAGTTTATATACTTCTAGTCTTTATATACTTCTAGTCTTTTCTACTAACTTTATGCAAGTTGATAATTCTACCAGCTTTCAGGAAATGAATTGCTTCATTGCTACATACAGCCTTGCCGCCTATTATACACACCCGCCTATTATAGTCATTGGCTCTGCTTTTGTGGCAGGGCTATTCCAGAGCGTTCTAATCTGACAGGCTGAGTCCTCAGAGAGGAAAGGGTCTTCATTTCACAGTGAAGGAAAAAAAAAAAAATCACCGGGTGGCGGGGGCAAATATGCTCTTTTATTTTAAAAGTGCGGGAAGGCCAGCCTGGTCTACAAGACCTAGTTCCAGGACAGGCACCGAAGCTGCAGAGAAAACCTTTCTCAAAAATAGGAAAAAAAAAAAGTAAGTGCCCACCTAACCATCAGTGCACACGCCTTCCGGCCTCTTTTTCAAGGACTGCAATCATCTGCACAAAGTCACGCAAGCCGCTAGTGCTGGCGGACACGAGTGGGTCCACCGAGGTCGAAAAAGCTCCGAGACCGCAGGCGCGCTCAGCAGAGAGCAGCGGAGAGCAGCTCGGGTAAGGATCCGTCCCAGGCTGGTCCGCGGCCCCGGAATGAGGCGGCTGAGGAGCCGAGGAGCACGAGAGGGGGCGGGGCGAGGACTGGGCGGGGACACCTGGAAGGCGAAGCTTCCACAGGGTAACTCGGGGGCGGGGCAGAGAACAGGAAATGGGCGGTGTGTAGGCGTGGCCTCCCGGAGCGCGGCCTACATAAGCTGCTCACGCGCCGGGCAGGGCGAACTTGGGCGCGAGGCGGAGTGGGTTTCGCGCTTCGTCGGCTGCCGGAGTGCGGGGTGGCGCCGGCTGGCGTCGCAGCGCGCCGGCTCCCGCGCGCTTTCGGAAGCAGCCCGGGAGGTGATGCTGGGGGTGGTGGGGTGGGCGGGCTACTTGGTCAGCGGCGGGGGCGGGTTGCGGTGCCTCAGGCTATTTTAGCGGCCTTGCAGAGCGCTCTGCGTCCGGGGGGCTGCGTGGGCCTTTGAACCTGTGACCCCTGCTGAGGCGCCTCTAGTTGGCAGCTGAGGGCACTGGAAGGAGCAGTGGCGTGCAGGAGCTGTCCGGCTTTGGCTTTGCTCCCTGGGTGGAGGTGGAGTGCCCGACACCTTGGTGTCTTGGGTCCTTTGGTGCGAGCTGTGGAAGTCTTGCTGGTACGGGAGTAGATGGTTGTGAGTTAGTGTAAATACAACCGGAAGCCACCTCGGTATGCAGTTTGTGAGAAGACTTAGTTGGCTACGGTGTCCGGGGGTGATGCACTTGGCTAGGCCCTGGGCCAGCCAAAAACACCTTAACATTCTTGTTCAAGAAACTTGCTTCACGTAGACTTTGAGGGAGATTGAAGTTGGGGCTAAAGTAAAGGCTCAGGTAAAAGAGGTGCTACTGTGGAAAGTGGTTGCTCCGCCCCGGGTGATGACCATAGAAATTATTCAGAATGAGGAGTCAGAAGCCTTTTGCTTGTTTGGCATTCTTCTCCGTGTGGGAAATAGAACTTCTGGAAACGTTCCTATAGTGTAAATTTTGCCTGCGTATGGGCTGTCTTTATTGGCCTTTGCTTGCGGCCAGTTACCTTAGTGGGGGAGTAGAAGTATGCTGTCTGAAGCACCATTGTGTTTTGAGTTCATTTCTGTGAAAGTGAAAAACTTTCCAGAGAAGTTAAAGCTCGCTGTGCTCCTTTAGTTTACGCTGGTTGGTACTTAGTCGTCGTCTCCCCCTCCCCCTTCTGTGTCAGTGGTGCAACTCTTCATCTTTTTTCTGTTTACCAGTCCCCTTCAGGCCATTCAGAGGAGGGAAGAGTGGGAAATATGACGTCAACCAAGTCCCATGCGAACCACAATCAGCACGGGGAAAACCACCAGGCCCTGAGCCCCCAGCCATCTACTCTCAGTTCTGCTGCTTCTCCTTCCCAGGCCTATGAAACCTATATCGATAATGGACTCATATGCCTTAAACACAAAATTAGAAACATCGAGAAAAAGAAGGTAACTTTTTATCCCCTCCAAGTTCTGAATGTGCATGACCTTAAGCCAGGGTTAAGGAGCTGACATAATCTTTATCATCAGAGAACACAGATCTTCCAAGAAATTTAGCTGACCTTGAGATTTAGTTGCCTGGGGATAATTAAGCATCCAGGCTAAATGCTTGCTTCATTTGCCAACATAGCTGAATAATAATAGTCTTCACAGTAAAATTGTTACACATACTGCTTTTGAAATATTTACTGTTTTAGGTCTGATTAATTTCTTGAATTATATTATCGTTTCTTATCCTAGATAAGGAATAGCTTGATATTTTAGTTCATTCTCCTTGTGATTGCATCAAGTGATACAGTGGTACAGCTGTTGCAGTCATTGGAAGCGTTTTATATGAGCCAGAAATGTTTTAACATTATTTTTTCCACTGGTTTAAGTTTGGTTCATGAAAGTATTATAGAGACCTTTGTAAAGAGATTTGGATTCTTACCAGCCTACCATTACAGTAAGTGGTATGGTAAAGATCCAGATAATTTCTCATTTCCTGAGTCATTTAGCCTGTGAAACTGTCCTTTGGGATGCACTGTTATGTTGTGATTCTCATTTGCTTCAGACAGGTAAGGCTGAATAAGTATCTGGACCTACGTTTTCTTAAAATGTGTGCTGAAGACCTAGCGGAACATTAGGAAAGTTTTTTTGTTTGTTTTTTATTTTTACTTTTTTTCGTGGAGTGATATGAAGAGATTTTTGAGTTTTATTAATTATATCTTCCCTTGCTTCCCTGTTTTGAAAGCTAGTGCAGAAGGACTGGTGGTTGGTAGTTTCTGATTATCTTTTTCCATGCATCTTTTGGATGAATGCATTTGATTACTAGTGTGACAAGAATATTGTGCCTGGGTCAGCACAGGTTCCTTAACCCTGAGAACCAGCCAGTGCAGTGTCTGTTAGTGGAGATTCATTAATGACTTTCCTAGCGGAGAAGCTGAATATGTGTGTTCCTGTATTATCCAGCTAAACCGTAATACTTTAATTCTGAATGTCTGTCTGCTACTACGAGTGTCTTTGTTTCCAGCTTCTAGAAAAACATTTTAAGACCTAATACCAGTGTAGGAGGAGCTTACAAAATGCTTGTGGTTTTATATCATGATTATGGGACTAATAAATGCAATATTTAAACGTGTCTTCTTAAATAGCAAATTTAGTATGAAAGACAGTGTAATATCTTGGTCCTTCTGTTAGAAAGTTAATTATTATGAAAATGTAACACAGTTCAACAGGTAGCAATTAGTAGTATAAGCAAGCATGAACTGGTGCAGAACTAGTCAGCCGTGATGCTACCGCTGTTTGTGCAAGATCAGTGGTTCTCAACCTTCCTAATGCTGTGACCCTTGAATACAGTTCCTCATGTTCCATAAAATTATTTCGTTGCTACTTCATTACTGTAATTTTGCTACTGTTATGGATTGTAATGTAAATATCTGAAATGCGACCCCCAAAGAGGTTTGCAACTCACAGGTTGAGAACCACTGTGCTAGATAATTTCTTGTTGAGAGACTGCCCTGAGCACCTGCTTAAAAGATGCCAGAAGCATTGTCTACTTCTAGACTCTGCAACTTGTGATAACCTCAAATATCTCTGGGAATGAATTGCCCTGGCTGAGCACCTATAGTTTGGGGTCTTTGGTTGACTTTAGACCCATTTAAGTAGACTTATTATAAATAGAAGCCATTAAGTGGAAAAAATTCAGGCTGTTGAGATGTCTTAGCTGGTAAAACTGTTTACTGCATAAACCTAATGACCTGAGTTCAGCCCCAGGATTCTGCAGTGGAAGATCACCAACTCCCCAAAGTCCTCTGCCTTCCACACATACACTTAAAATTTAAAAAGATTCGGGGCTGGAGAGATGGCTCAAAGATTAAAGAGTATGTACAGAAAACTGGGCATGGTAGCGAATGCCTTTAATCCCTGCACTTAGGAGGCAGAGGCAGGCAGATCTCTTGAGTTCAAAGCCAGTTTGGTCTACATGATGAGTTCCAGAACAGCCAGGGCTATGTAGAAAGACCCTGTCTCAACACCAACAGCCGCAAAGATTATTTAGAGCTCTTATTGAGGACCTGGGTTTGATCCCCAGCTCCCACATAAGGCATCTTACTCACCACCTGTAACTCCATTTGCTGGTGGTGGAGCAATGTTCAGTGATGACTCTGGCCTCTTAGGGCATCTGCACTTACGTGCATATACCCTCACTCAGATACACATAGTTAAAATAAGTCGGGCATGGTGGATTGTTCCTTTAATACCAGCATTTAAGAGGCAGAGGCAGGCAGATCTCTGAGTTCAAGGCCTGGTCTATAAAGTGAATTCTAGGACAGGCAGGGTTACACAAAGGTACCCACCCTGTCTTGAAAAACCAAAGAAAACAAAAACAGAAAAAAAAAAAGAAAAATTCAATCATTAGACTTATAAGACTTACATACTAGTTTATAATAGTAAACTTAGCATGCTGACAGCTCTGCGTATCTTGTTACTTGCCATATTTTTTCCTATAAAATTTTTCTTCATCAGTGCTGATATTTTTTGTATTCTAATTAGGTAACTCCAATGTAATCCTTTAAATAATCCCTTTCACACCTTATTTTACTACACACATTAAAAACCCCAAACACACCGATCTGCTTTTGTGTCTCATTTTGGAAAACGTCAGGTTCAATAATGCTTTTAAGTACAGTGAGTTTACTTTTTTTCTTTTTTTCTTTTGGTTTTTCGAGACAGGGTTTCTCTCTGTAGCCTGGCTGGCTTGGAACTTACTTTGTAGACAGGGCTGGCCCTGAACTCATAGAGAGCTGCTGGGATTAAAAGTGCACATCAGCACAGCCTATCTAGGAGTTTACATTCTTTTTTTTTCTTTTGGTTTTTCAAGACAAGGTTTCTCTGTGTACAGCTCTGGCTGTCCTGGAACTCGCTCTGTAGACCAGGATGGGCTCAAATTCACAGAGATTTGCTTCCCTCTGCATCCCGAGTGCTGGGATTAAATGCATGTACCACCACCACCCAACAGAGCTTACATTCTTAATAGTACTACTGTGGGTCTTTCTCCCAAATGAGGCTTAACTGTTGGATAATTTTACTGCAATACCAGGTTTCTAGGAATTCTATCATTCACATAGAAAGTTATTCCTGTGAGATTCTTTGAGTTAATTCATGGCAAAAACTCAATCCTCTAGCCGTTTTTTTTTTTTTTTTTTTTTTTTTTTTTTTTTTTTAAGTAGTGTATATCCAAGTGAAAGACTAGTGCTTATCTCAGAATTGTGGCCTAAATGAGTGGGGAATGGAGCATCTGCCACACTGCTCTGTCACCACATGACCTGTCCTCTACTTTAACTGCTGGGCAGGTTTGCCTTCTGAGAGGCATTTTCCTGTTTCCAGAAAGGGAGATCTTTGAGGTAGTTGAAATACCAGCACCAGTGCATTCCAACTACACTGGTTTGCACCTGTAGTGTTCAGCTTTTCCTTAGCAGCGTCCGCTCAGCCTCAGCTGCATTTTTGAGATGCAGACAAATTCTCGGAGCACAAGGCAAATTCTGGTTGGATGGAAGTTTTTCTTCTTCTTCTTCTTCTTCTTCTTCTTCTTCTTCTTCTTCTTCTTCTTCTTCTTCTTCTTCTTCTTCTTCTTCTTCTTCTCTTCCTCCTCCTCTTCCTCCTCCTCCTCCACTTCCTCCTCCTCCTCTTCCTCCTCTTCCTCCTTCTTCCTCTTCCTCTTCTTCCTCCCCCCCTTCCTCCTCCTCCTTCTTCTTTTTTTTTTGCATTGGTCAAGGACCTGAAATAGCTACCAGGTTGTGGTAGCTATTTCAAGTTTACCTGGAATCTGCTGGACTGATTACATGGGGCAAACAGCAGACCGATAATGCTCTATGTTTTTTCACCTTGCTTGGAACACAAATAAAGTTGCTGTCTGCCGAAATGAAATTATAGTCTGGCCTGCTGTCTTATTTCAAGAATCTTGTTTGCTTCTGTTTTTTTCTATCAGACTATACCATAAAACACATATTTCTGTTTTGTAGCTCAAACTGAAAGATTATAAAGACCGCCTGAAAAATGGAGAGCAGCTTAACCCAGACCAGTTGGTAAGTAGCTTGAGATCCTTTGTTAGGTGTACTGGTCCGCTTTCTTTTTTTTGTTTGCTGTGTTTTTGAGACAAGGTTTCTCTGTGTAGCCCTGGCTGGCCTTGAATTTACAGAGGTCTGCTTGTGTATACTATTAGATGATATTGGTTGGAAATGGGTTAAATAGAACAAATTAGATGAGTTACCATGTACATAGGAGTTTAATTTATGTGAGGAAGATGTGTATGCTCAAGTTCTCAGCTCCTACTGGTTTTATATAAACTTAACATCTTTCTCTTCTTCTCTGTTTCTTGTAGCTTTGTCTCATGATTCTGAGTTGCTCTCTTTCAATTTCTTTCATACTTGAGCTACGTCTCTAGCCTTTTAAAAATTAGCTTCACTATAAATATTGACAATACATATTTTTCTTTTGAACTTATAGTGGTACTCCTGTATCACCCTATGAAATCCTGGAATTGCAGGCATGTGAGGTGCCATGCCTAGCTACAATGTTTTCTTTTACACAGTTGGCCTGTTCATGGTATACCTGATAATTCCAGATTTTATCTAATTTGTGAAAGAGAACATTTGCAATATGGACTAAAAAAAATTCTTTATTGTTATTTGCTGTTTCTGCCTGATCACATTTCCTGCCTTTAAGATGGACAAAATGTGCCTGAAGTTATTTAAGATTCTTTCTTTCTTTCTTTCTTTCTTTCTTTCTTTCTTTCTTTCTTTCTTTCATTTATTCATTCATTTATTCATTCATTCATTCATTCATTCATTTATATTTTCTGAGACAGGATTTTTCTGTGTAACAGCCCTAGCTGTCCTCAAACTCACTCTGTAGACCAGGCTGGCCTCGAACTCACAGAGATCTGCCTGCCTCTGCTTCCCAAGTGCTGGGATTAAAGGTGTATGCCACCGCTACCTAGTTTAATATTTATTTATTTATTTATTTATTAATTATATATACAATATTCTGTCTGTGTGTATGCCTGCAGACCAGAAGAGGGCACCAGACCTCATTACAGATGGTTGTGTGCAACCACGTGGTTGCTGGGAATTGAACTCAGGACCTTTGGAAGGGCAGGCAATGCTCTTAACCTCTGAGCCATTTCTCCAGCCCTTAAGATTTATTTTTTAAAATGTATGTGTATGCTTGTATGTATGTGTGTGGGTATGTGCATGTTAGTGCAGGTGCGTATGGAGTCCAGAAGAAGATGTTGGATACCCTGAAGCTGGAGTTACAGGCAGTTAGTTCTGAGCTGCCCAGTGTGGGTGATAGGAACCAAATTCACATACCCTGGAAAGAGCAGCAAGTGCTATTAACTACTGGACTGTCCCTCCAGCGTGAAGTTATTTGATCTGGCTCATGGACTTGTTAACCTTTTATCTAAAATTTGGTTTTGTATTATAGATTTTAGACACTCAAGACTTTCTCTCCTTGCTGTGTTGTCATCTCTGACTCAGAAGTTCTATGGTGTAGAAATTAGATTCTACTGAGGCATGACTTTGTGTTGTGTCACCTTTGAGCATGATATACCCTCCATCTGGTGAAGGGGCCTGGCTTTAGCGAGCATTATTTCTTGTTTTTGTTTTCATGCTCTGTTTACTAACTTCCAAAGCTTCAGAGAAGCCCTGTCTCGAAAAACAAACAAACAAAATTAAAAAATCCTAAAAAGCACCAATGGACCTGGTGCGCACACCTTTAATCCCAACACTTCGGAGGTAGAGGCAGTAAGTCTCTTGAGTTTCAGGGTCGCCTGGTCTGCACAGTGAGCTCCAGAAAACCAGGCTACACAGGGAGACCCTGTCGTGAAGCAAAACAAAATAATAGCAAAAAATGTGTGTGGACAGTTGTAACATGAGGGCCAGCTTGTTGGGGTTTCTGTCCCGCCGGGTACCCCACAACCGGCAACTCCCAAGGAAAATCACGCACAAGACTCCATAAGATTATAAAGCTGATTGGCCCATTAGGTCAGGCTACTTATTAGTTTTTTTTTTTAAATATTTATTTATTTAGTATACAATATTCTGTCTGTGTGTATGCCTGCAGGCCAGAAGAGGGCACCAGACCTCATTAAAGATGGTTATGAGCCACCATGTGGTTGCTGGGAATTGAACTTGGGACCTTTGGAAGAGCAGGCAATGCTCTTAACCACTGAGCCATCTCTCCAGCCCCCTACTTACTAGTTCTTATAACTTACGTTACCCCATTATCCTTATCTACGTTAGCACATGGCTCCGTACCTTTTCCAGCTGGGCAAGTTACATGCTGTCTCTTCGGTGGTCTGCGCAGGAGTGGCAGAGGGAGCTTCTGCTTCCAGAATACTCCCAGTCTCTTTGCTTCACCCCTACTTCCTGTCTGGCTTTCCCGCCTATACTGCCTGCCTGGCCAATCAGCGTTTTATTAAAATATAGTTGACAGAATACAGACAATTCTCCCACACCAGACAGTGCTTGAAAACTTATATCTGAGGTTTCTCTTTGGCTTCCATATATCTGTACTTACATGAGAACACACATATATGCAGTAACATTAAAGAGGAATCACAGAATAAGGTTTCCTATGAAGGTAGAATTGAATTTGGTCTAGGTACCAGGTAGGACCCTTCATTCCTGGGTGAAGAGAAGGAAGAATGGTACACACTGATAAATTGAGATACTCCCTGACTAATTATTGCTGCCTCTTGAGAGAGGGTGTGGAATGGGATTCCTTCTAGTTTTATAGCCCTCTGAGGATTATATGCTGTCATTACATTTTCTGCCCATATAGCTGGAGAGCTTCTTTGTCTTTTCTATTATGAAATCTATGGTTCTGACAAAATGTTACTCTTAAGTTACAATGGATATAAAACAAGCGTAAGTGTTTATCTTGACTCAAGTAATACATACAAACATCACTGATGGGTCTTTTTAAAAACTTCATTTGGTGGCAGCAGCGGAGGTGTAAAAGTTCCACCAGGCCACTGCGCGAGAAGCGGGCCAGTAAGTTCATAGCTGCAGTTACTGGCTGAAACAGCAGTAGATTTGGGTGCAGCTACTGTGCCAAAAGAAAAACAGTAGAAGAGGATATTGAATCCTTTGGAACTGGAGTTCTGTATGGTTGTGAACCGCTGTATAGAGGATACTGAATCCTTTGGAACTGGAGTTCTGGGTGGTTGTGAATCGCTGTATAGGTGCTGGGAATAGAACCTGAGTCCTCTGCAAGAGCAACAAGTGCTCTTAACTACTGAGCTATCTCTCCAGCCCAGCCCCTGCTTTTGTTTTCAACAAAACCTGTTTATTCCTATTAAATTTATTAGAACTGTTTTTTTGTACCTTATGATCAATTGTTATATATTTTACAGTTTGTCTTTATTTAGAACTAGTCACTCAATTTTTATTAATGTAAGTAGCTTTATTTTATTTTTTGCTTACTTACTGTGTATGAATAGATGGACACTTCAGTTGCTTTTGTTTTTGACAGTTTGAACAGTTCAGCTTTCATCACTTTTACATATTTTGATAGGTGAAAGGCTTTCTTTTCAGGGAACAGATCAATCATTGGTTGATATCAATGGCTCTCAACCTTCCTAATGCTCTGTGACTCTTTAATCCAGTTTCTTTTGTTGTGGTGAACCTCAACCATAAACTTATTTTGCTACTACTTCATGACAGTAATTTTGCTATCGTTATGAAACATAATGTAAATATCTGATATACTACTCTAAAGGGGTCTTGACCCACAGGTTGAGAACCAGTGGTCTATAGAGTTCATCTGTAGTTAATTTTGTAGATAAAAATGTCTGATTTTTAGAATCATCATATTCATTTATAGTAGTGGGTATTTAGCAGTTCCTCTTTCTGCATATTTATAGAGACTTACTATTACCAGAATTTTATTGTTATCATGGAAATTGAGTCTAGGGCCTTGCTCTTGCTAGGTTAGTACTCTACTTAGCCAGTTTGTCAAACTTTTCTTCTAGCAGCTGTACTGAACTATAATGTATGTCACAAAGAAAATTTAATTATACAAATTAATTTATAGCATATTTATACAGCCAGGCAATTCTTACCACAATCCAGTTTTGGAAAATTTTTATCAACTTCTGATGTTCCCTTTTATCCTCTGCCTTGTTTTTTATCTTTATAAATTTTCGTTTTCTGGACATTTCATGTAAAGTAAAGACTTAAAAACATTATTTTAAAGCTAGGCACTTGGGAGGCCAAGGCAGGTAGATATCTCTGTGAGTTCAAGAAGGCCAACCTGGTCTACATAGTGAGTGGACAGCCAGGGCTACATAATAGAGAGACCTTGTCTCAAAACAACAATAACAAAAAAAAAATCTTTAAAAAACTTTAATGTATGTGAGCATTTTGCCTGCATGTGTGTCTGTGTAACACTGTGTTCCTGGTGTCCTTGAAGGCAAGAAGAGGGTATTAGATCTCCTGAAATTGGGGTTAAGAGCTACCATGTGGGTAGTCAGAATTGTACTGGGGTTCTCTAGAAGAACAGCCAGTGCTCTTAATTTCTGAATCCCCAAAGTAAATACTTTGAATCTAGAGTCTGTTTTTAAATATAGCTATGAAACTTTTTTTTTTTAAGTTGGGACTGTGCTAGGGATTGATCCCAAGTATTCAGGTGATGTATTTGTGTATTTATGTATTTACCAACTGGACCATATTCCCAGAACTCTGTTGGGTTTCTCTTAATGAGCGTAATATTTTTGAGGTTTGTTTGTGTTTTAGTATGTGGCAATGTTTTATCACTCTCAGGAAGTTGGGTTTTTATTTGGGGCTATTATGTATAATCCCTCTAAATGATCTATTTATTTTTATTTTATATACATTGGTGTTTTCCTGTATGTATGTCTGTTTGAGGGCATCAGATCCCTAGGAGTTGGAGATCCAGACAGTTGTGAGCTTTCATTTGGGTGCTGGAAATTGAACCTGGCTCCTCTGGAAGAGCATCCAATGCTTTTAACTGCTGAGCCATTTTTCCAGCCCCAGGAATAATCCTTCACTGTATATTGACATGCACATTTATCTAGATATATTTTCTTTTGAGTAATACCTAGGAGTAGAATAATGCACTACCTGTAAATATATGCTGTGTTTTTCTTCAACATATATTTGCTTGCTTTTTGGATGTGTGGATGTTCCTTTACTATACAGTGTATGTGAAGGTCAGCGAACAATCCACAGTAGTCCTTTCCTCCTACGGTGTGGGTTCTAGGAATTGAACTCAGGTTGTTGGTTTGTACATTCATCCACTGAGCAATCTGTTGATCGTACTACACTATCTTAATTACTGAGACTCCAATATTGCTCTAACTGCTTGAATAAGTTTCCTAACTTGTTCTGTTCCAAATGGACCTTGTTTTTTTCCATTTTAAATTAAAAAGGAGCTGGGCATTGTAGCACACACCATTAATCTTAGAATTAAGAGGCAGAGGCATGTATAAATCTCTGTGAGTTTGAGGCTAGCTTGGTATAGTGAGTTTCCAGACTACCAGAGCTACATAGTAAGATCTGTTTCAAAAAAACAAACAAACAAAAAACCAAACACCCTCTCAGACCAAAAAAAAAAAGCTCCAAAAAAGCCACAACAACAAAAACAAAACAAAGCAAGCAAAAACAACAACAACAACAAAAAACAACAAAACAAAACAAAAAAACCAAATTACATTTATTTATTTGATTTATTTGTATGGTGTGGAGGTCCGAGGAGAACTTGTAGGAGTTAGTTCTTTTCTTCCACCTTATAATTCCTGGGGATCAAAGTTGGTAGTCAGGCTTGGCAGCAAGTGCTATTATCCACTGAGCCGTTTCATGAGCTGGTCTCAAAATGACTTTTGTCTTTCTACACAAAGAGTTAAATTACCAAGACAAACTTCTCTTTCATTACCAGTTTTGTTGAGTATGAAATCTTTTGCCGGGCAGTGGTGGTGCACGCCTTTAATCCCAGCACTCGGAAGACAGAGGCCGGTGGTGAGTTTGAGACCAGCCTGGCCTACAAGAGCTAGTTCCGGGACAGACTCCAAAGCTACAGAGAAACCCTGTCTCGAAAAGCCAAAAAAAAAAAAAAAAAAAAAAAGAAATCTTTTATATATTATTATACTTTCTGTGTGATTATTTTGGACTTAGCAGCTGGGAACCAACAAGCGGCCTCCTTCAACAGAAACCCTGTCAAAACACACACATACACACACACACACACACACACACACAAGATTTCATACTAGAGGGTTTGGAAAAATGGCTTAGGGTATATGAACACTTATGCTCTTGCTGCTCTTGCAGGGGACCTGGGTTTGTTTCAAGCACCTATGTCATGGCTCGCACCATCTGTAACTCCTGTTCCAGGAAAGACAACACTCTCTTCTGACCTACGCAGGCAAAATGTACATACAATAAAGTAATTAAAAATAAATAAATAAAAGATGTGTGTGTGTGTGTTTGTGTGTTTGACAGGGTTTCTGTTGAAGGAGGCCACTTGTTGGTTCTCAGCTGCTAAGTCCTGAAATAATCACACAGAAACTATATTATTTAAATCACTGCTTGGCCCATTAGCTCTAGCTTCTTACTGGCTAACTCTCACATATTAACCCATTTTACCCATTTCTATTCATCTGTGTGGCTGTGGCTTACTGGGTAAAGTTCTGTCCAGCTCTGGCAGGGCTACATGACTTCTCTTTGACTCCTCCTCCTTTCTCCCAACATTCAGTTTACTTTTCCCTGCCTAGCTAATTTCTACTGTGCTGTAGGTCCAAAGCAGTTTCTTTATTCATGAATGGAATTCACAACATACAGAGGGGAATCCCACACCAGGTTTCTTTGTGTGGCCTTTGTTTTTCCTGGAGCTAGTTCGGTAGACCAGACTAACCTCAGACTCATAGAGATCCACTTGCCTCTGCCTCCTGAGTGCTGGGATTAAAGGTATGCATCAATCACTACCTGTTATGGTATGAAATCTTAAAAAAAATACTTCTTTAATTTCAATAGAATAGTGCTTATTATAATACTTACATCAGGTATTTATACATTTTCCACCATGTTTTAGATGTTTCACAGTTGCTGTTCTCCTGTGTGATACATATTATTCCTGTAGTATATTTGAGTGATGAATGGTGTTGATGAGGAATCTTAATGGCTTAGTGTTCTTAAAACCCATAGCTATCTCTAACTTAGACATTATAGATAGGGTAGAATTAGGGATCTGATTTCTATTTCTTTTTTCTTTTTTGCTAAATGTATGTATATGTGTGGTGGGTCAGATGGCAGCTGGCTGAAGTTGGTTCTGTCCTCCCACCATGTGTACCATGTGGATTCTAAGGACTAATTCAAGTCTTCAGGTTTGGCAGTAAGAACCTTTACCCACTGAATCATCTTGATGGCCCATGACTCTGATTTCTAATATAAAATTTGAGGTCAGGCATGGTAGTATATCTAAAGATATACTTGAGGGATTGAGGCAGGGGAATCACAAGTTTGAGTCTAGCCTAGAGTACATATGAGTTTTAGGCCAACCTGAGATACAGTGAGAACCTATCTCAAATAAAAGTTCTAGCATTAAAATAGATTTTTAAACATTATATAACTTGTAGATACTTTTCTATCTTATAAAGTCTTATTTCCTTTATCAATTAAGAATGATTTATGTTTATTTGTATGTGTCTGTTTGTGTATGCAAATGTATATGCAGGTGTCTGTAGAGGTCAGAGGAGGATGTCAGATCCTCTAGTACAGGCGTGCCTGATGTGGTGCCTGGGAACTCAGATCCCCTAAAGAGCAGCATGTGCTCTTAACCACTAACCCATCTCTCCAGCCCTTTAACAATTTAAGGAACACTTACTGATGCTGAGTTACCACTGATTTGCTGTTTTTAATTCTGTCTGGTAGGAAGCAGTGGAGAAGTATGAAGAAGTTCTGCATCATTTGGAATTCGCCAAGGAGCTTCAGAAAACCTTTTCTGCGCTAAGCCAAGATGTGAGCATGTTTTCATTGCTTTTCTTAGAACCACTTTAACCACTGACCTTGAAGAATATGCTACTACCTAAAAATGGTATTTGCTTGCCATTCATCTGATACCGTGTTGACAGTATACTGAGGAAGTCTCACTAACTTGCCTAGAATGTCCTTGAACTCACTGAATATAACCCAGACAAGCCTGGGTATCTGGGATTATGGGTGTGCACCACTATGCTCGGCTCTTGGCTACTTTTATTTATTTATTTATTTATTTATTTGCTAAATTTAATTAGATTTGATCTACTTGACTCTGAAGAGATTTTTCACATCTTTTTGTTTAGATAGAAGCATATTCTACATATACAAATTTGTATAAATTTGTATATATTTGTTTTCTTAAACAAATCTTCTTAAAGCTGCTTTCTCATATTTTAATTTCAACTTAGGTTTTTTTCCCCCTCATCTATGATCATTTCTTTTTCTTTTTTTTTAAAGATTTATTTATTTCATGTGTATGACTGTTGCTTCAATGTATATTATATACACCATGTGCATTCCTGGTGCCCACAGAGGTCAGGAGATTGTGTTAGATCTTCTGGAATTGAGTTACAGATGGTTGTGAGCTGCCATGTGGGTGCTGGGAATTGAGCCCAGGTCTACTGCAAGAGAAGTATGTGTTCTTAACCATTGAGCCACCTTTTCTGCTCAGGTTTTAAAACTATTAAAGAAAACAGCTGCTGGTTGTCTGTGTAGCTCCACTAGATTGTTTTCAGCAGAGTAGTTGGAGATATAGAGCCCTGTTTTATAAGTTTGGGATCTGAGACCCATGACAAATGGAATTTACTAAAAATAATGGCCAGTAAGTCACAGAACCAGGATGTGACCTTGGGTTCTTGGATCCCTTGAAAGATGTATTCTTTCTCTTAGGGCACTCATGTATGTTTTCCACCATGGTGGTTGAGAGGTAGCATCTACCTTGGCAAGTTATGATGTGTAGTCAGACTTTCTTTTTGGGTCAGCAGCCCCCAAATAATGATACTGAGACTTAATTAATTATGAAAGTTTGGCCTTTAGCTTAGGCTTGTTCCCAACTAGTTCTTATAACTTAAATGAATCAGTTTCTATTAATCTGTGTTCTACTGTGTAGTTTATACCTCTTTTCCATTCTGTATGTCTTTCTCAGTGTCTTGCTGGCATCTCCCACGTAGCTAGATTCTCACCCTCTAAGTTCATTTCTTTGCCTGAAAGTCCTGCTAACCTCTCCTGCCTAGCTGTTGGCCAGTCAGCTCTTTATTAAACCAATCACAGCGACACATCTTCACACAGTGAAAACAAATATTCCACAACAATGCTGGTTCCATGAAAGCATTTTCTCCTTTATCGTTTGTCTTTTTTTCCCTTCCAAGACAGGTTTTCTCTGGGAAACAGTTCTGGCTGTCCTGGAACTCACTTGGTAGACCAGGCTGGCCTTAAACTCACTGAGATCCACCTTCCTCTGCCTCTCAAGTGCTGGGATTAAAGGCGTGCACCACCACTGCATTTTTTTGATGATTCCTTTTTTAAAAAATTAATTGTTGTGAGTTGCCACTTGAACCAGGGTTCCCTGGAAGAACAGCCAATGCTGTTAGTCTTTGAGCCTTCTCTCCAGCACCCATGAAGGCATTCTTACTTGCTGCCAGTGCTTTAGATCTTTCCTTTACCTCTTACCTCCCCCCTCCCACATATACCTATTTGATGTGACAAATGCAATTTCCAGGATGTCATAAACCCTTAAAACACCTTGTAGTCTGAAGGCTTTTCTCCTCATCCAGTACCACTGGACCGGTTTTTCTCCATCCACTGGGTCTTGCTCACTAGATCCAGAGCTTATGAAATAACCACTCTGAGGCTTATTATCAGTTACATTTGTTTGTCCAATGTCTTAGGCTTCTTACTGGCTAACTCTAACTGTTAAATTAACCCATTTCTATTAATCTACTTATTGCCATGAGGCATGTTACTCCTTCAGCCACTATGTGGCGTCTCCTTGACTCCACCTACTCTCCTTCTGTATCTTTGTTTGGACTTCTGCCTGACTTTACTCTGCTAAGCCATTGGCTGAAACAACTTTATTCATCAATCAATAAAAGCAATACGTACAGAAGAGTATCTCACATCAACATCTAGTCTAATTTTTGGAAATAGGCTAAAGAAAAATATGAATATTTATTTTTTGTGTGTTGTATGTGTTCGTGTGTATATGTGCATGTGTCCATACATGTGCATGTATTTGGAGACCCAGTGTTGACTTTGGATTTCTTGATTATTCTCTATATTGAGATAGGGTTGCAAATGAATCCAGAGGTCACCTATCAGCTAGTCGAGTAGCCAGATTCATCAGGGATCCTGTCTCTGCCTTGTGAGGGCTTGTGTTACAGGCAGCCACCATGCCTACCTGGCTTTTAAGTAAATCCTGGGGATCTGAATTCTAATCCTCACACTTGTACTTGGTCAAGCACTTTATCCACTGAGTCATCGCCCCAGTTCAATGGTGTGGTATATGCCATCATGAAGATCTTTCGGGTAATTATTTGCCTTTCTTGTATATACTTAGATGAAATGTCTTGGAAGAGTTAGAAGTAGCACCTTTATCTTTCTGTCCTCAGACAGAAACACAGAGCCTGTAGCTTTGGGAAGTGTGACCAGTGAAGCCCATATCCAGGTCTCAGAAAAAGCCTTCGTGTGCCTTTGCCACCTTCAGAGCACAGCCCTTTTCATGCAATCCCTTCCTGTTGTCTCTTTTCTTCACTAGCAAGTTTTATTAAGTTGCTTCTAGTCTCTTAGGAATGAACTGAATATTTTTGTATTTCTTTTGAATTCTCTAATCTCAGTTAGGATTTATGGACATCGCTCTTAGGGTTTTGTTGCTATGAAGAGACACATGGCCATAGTAACTTTTTTTCGAGACAGAGTTTGTCTGTGTAACAGTTTTGGCTATCTTGGAACTTGCCTTGTAGACCAGGCTGTCCTCAAACTCACCGAGAAATAGCAACACTTTAAAAAAAACATTTAATTGGGGCGACTTGTTACAGTTTCAGAGGCTCAGCCCATTATGACAGGGAGCATGGCAGTGTGCAGGAGATGTGGTACTGGAGCTGACAGTCCTTGTTTCTTGACTCAGAGGCAACAGGAAGTCGACTGACAGGCAGACTGAGGGAAGCTTGAGCAAAAGAGACCTCAAAGCCCAACCCTCAGTGACACCCTTCCTCCAGCAAGGCCACACCTAATAGTTCCATTCCCTTTGGGGGGGCCATTCTTGTTCAGACCACCACATCATCTTTTGCTTTCTGTCTGTCTGTCCGTCCGTCCTTCCTTCCTTCCTTCCTTCCTTCCTTCCTTCCTTCCTTCCTTCCTTCCTTCCTTTCTTTTCTTCCTTATTTTCCTCTCCACCTCCCCTTTCCTTTGTCTTGCTGGGTAGACAAGGCTTGTTTAAAACTCATCTTGTGGTTGGCTATGCTCAAACTTGTGGCTCTGCCTTAGTCTTCTTAGTGCTGAAACCTTAGGCACACCTCACTATACTTGGCTGGACTGATCGTTTATAGTCTTTAAGATACTTGTATTAGTAACCCATTTATGGGAACAAATCTTGAATGTTTTCTTTCTTTGCTGTTTTGTTTTTTTTAAATAACTAATATTATGGAAACATAATCATAAAAACTATTCAGGAAAGCTATATACCTTTAGTGGAAACAGATCCACTATTTAAAAAAAATTAACCTTATTTTTAATTTTGTGTATTTGAGTGTTTTACTTGCATGTATGTATGTGCACCATGTATGTGCCTAGTGCTCAAGGAGTTCACAGGATATCAAATTTCAAACTGGAGTAACACGAAGTTGTGATCCACCATGTAGTGTTGGGTCTGAACCTGAGTCCTCTGCAAGAACAAGTGCTCTTAATTACTGAGCCGTCTCTCCAACCCCCAATTATTATTATTTTTGAGGTAGGGTCTTACTATGTAGCCCAGGTTGTCCTGAGTTTCCTATGGATACCAGGCTGGCCTTGAACTCACAAAAATTTACCTTCCTTTGCCTCCTGAGTGCTAGGATTCAAGACATGTGTCACCATGCCTAGCAATATACTTTTTATTTAAATGGTATGTCACCTTGCTTATATAACATGTTAAACTTCAATATATAGTTATGGGGGCTAGAGAGATGGCTCAGTGGTCAAGAGCACTGACTGCTTTTCCAGAGGTCCCGAGTTCAATTCCCAGCAACCACATGGTGACTCACAACCATCTGTAATGAGGTCTGGTGCCTTCCTTGCCAGCAGCACATTGTTTGGTTAACAAATAAATAAATCTTTAAAAAAAAAAGAAAAGAAAAAAGATGTAGTTATGAGCTGGGTGGATCCCAGCACTCAGGTGTCAGAGGCAAGTGAATCTCTGAGTCTGAGGACAGCCTTCTACAGAGTGACTTCCAGGACAGCCAAGACTATACAGAGAAACTCTGTCTCAGGAAAAAAAAAGTTAATAAAGTTGGGAAAGTTGATATGATTATGTTGGGTGAGTGAGTGGATGGGGGTGAGCTAGACGGGAAGGATTAGGGGATGGATATGACCAAGGTTCCTATTGTATTATACATGAATGGAGTTTTCAAAAAATAAAAATTGAAAAAAAAACCCTAAGTCAATTAAAAACTTTAATGGTGGAAGTGGAACATTAGGTTGTGTTTTTGTCTCAAATGCCTGTGGTTAGAAATTTTGGCTTTTAGAATAATTAATTACACATATAAAATGAACTATTTTGGGGATGAGACTTAATTCTAAATATATTTAATATAACTTGAGGGTAATTTTCTATACTACTTTTAATGTGCTTCATATTTAATTTTACATTTATTTATTTTGCATGTGTGTGTTGGGTGGTGGTGTGTACATGCCACAGCACACATGTGGAGACCAAAGAGCCACTTGTGTTTCTAGTATGTGGAGTCTGAGATTGAACTCAGGTAGTCAGGCTTGAGGGCAAGTGCCTTTAGTCACTGCGCCGTCTCCCTAACCCAGGATACCTACTTTTTTGACTGTGACCCATTACATGGGGTTAGATGTGGAATTTCACCTTGGTACTCAATTTCAGATATTTTTTGTTGTTGTTGTTGTTGAGACAGCAGGGTCTCTCTGTGTAGCCCTGGCTGTACTGAAACTCACTTTATACATCATGCTGGTCTCAAACAAGCAGAGATCTACCTGCCTATGCCTCTCAAGTGCTGTGATAAAAAGGTGCTCACCACCACACCCAGCCTCTGTTCAGTTCTTTAGTTGCAAAATGTATCATTTAATTCCAGCTATTTTGGGTTAGATTTTGTTATATATAAATTGCTAACATGGGTAGTTGAGATATGTGAACCTATATTTATTTTAACATAACAGCTACTGAAAGCGCAGAAAAAGGCCCAGAAAAGGGAGCACATGCTAAAACTTGAGGCTGAGAAGAAAAAACTTCGAACCATACTTCAAGCTCAGTATGTATTACAAAGCTTGACACAAGAACATGTACAAAAAGACTTCAGAGGGGGCTTGAATGGTGCAATGTATTTGCCTTCCAAAGAACTTGACTACCTCATTAAGTTCTCAAAACTGACCTGCCCTGAAAGAAATGGAAGTCTGAGGTAAGTCAGAGAAATGATCTTCATGAAATAGAGCTTGTAGCACTTTTAGCTTTTCTACTGTAGGTAGTTAGGAATTAACTAAAAAAAAAATATTAATTTGATTCAGTATGGAAAACTTAGTTATGTTTGACAGCTCATTCAGAAATTCAGTAAGTTTGAATGTCCTCATTGACATTGTCTTTCGTATAACACTGGTTTTAAAAATAATGTGTGGCCAGGTATGGTGAGACCTTCTCTCAAAACAAAACAGTTTGATCATTGTCTTAACCCTATGCAGATATTAACTGTGATACTAATTACAAATTAACTGGTAATTTAAAACTGCAAAATTGAAATTACCTAAGATTTTCTTTCCCAGTTAGCTACTATTTTTGTATGAAATGTATCAGCTAACAGACAGATCTTTATGCTTTTGCTTTGTTTAGTATGGATTGGTCCAACTCTTTGTTAGCTGTGAAGGCAGAGCCAAGAAGAGCTCATCTGTTACTAAAACATCAGCCTGGTGTAGGGAAGAAGCTAGATGAAGCTCAGTCTACTCTAGAGAGCTGCAGGCCTCACTCCATGCCGATGCCCTGTTCCTTCTCACCTACTCACTGTTGGCTGCTGCCCTCTCCCTTCGGCTGGTTCAGGGAATGAAGCTTTGAGCGTTTCAATTTCATTTTTATTTCTGAGACACATTTGATAACTCATGATACTTCACTGACAGCTTAAACTCTTGGTCTATTCCTTGATAGCTGTATTTGGTAAAATCTTTTTTTATTTATTTTAAGGAAGGCATTTATTTTTGATAAATATATATAAAATTCAATATTTTGCTTCCAAATAGTAAAAGGATAGAATTAGCATATTTACATATCTTGACTATGGATGGGTTATATTTCATATGTACATTGTTCTGCTCTTCATGTATATGTGTATGTCTAAAGCCATTCTGTTCTGCTGCTGCTTTTCCTTGTCAGTGTTGAAGACCAGATGGAGCAGTCGTCCTTGTACTTTTGGGACCTTTTGGAAGGTAGTGAGAAAGCAGTGGTAGGAACGACATGTGAGTTTCGTGTACTCTGGACTTAGGCAGTAAATAGTAAACCTTTTGTCTAGAAGTTTAGTATGATATTGAGGGTCTAAACTGTGTTAGTCCATCAGAATTTACATGTCTGACAATGCTGTATTTATTGAAAGAATGATACACTTATTTATTTGTTTGTTTACTTTTGGTTTTTGAAGACATGGTTTCTCTGTAGCTTTGGAGCCTGTCCTGGAACTAGCTCTTGTATACCAGGTTGGCTTCAAATTTACAGAGATCCACCTGCCTCTGCTTCCCAAGTGCTGGGATTAAAGGTGTGTGCCATCACCACCCGGTTGACCACTTTATTTATATTAAAAGAAGCTATTGTATATTCCTGTTTGCTGAAAGGGAAATAACAAAAGTTTCATGTGACAACCAATATGATTTGGGAACAAAAGCTTATTTCTAGTACTGATTTCAATACTAGCTTAATCATTTTCAAGTTTAGTTTCCTATTCTGAATAGTGGTACCTGTTCTATTTGAGATCTTTAAATCCCTACATTGTTTATATAAGACTTATTTAGTAGGTCATTGTAAGAAATGACAAATGGTCTGTCTAGTCTGTTGGATTGTCAAATGACCACATTCAAATTGCCAGACATGAAATATGAAGTACACAATTTAGGATCATAAAAACTCCCTATAAGCTAATAAATATTTCCATCATCAGTTGACTTCTTCCTCTTTAGAAAATATACAAGTCTAAGGCCTAGAATATGGCTTAGTAAAGTGTTTGTTGTGTAAGCATGAAACCTGAGTTTGATCTCCTAGTATCTATTTAAAAAAAAAAAAAAACCCAACTGGGCATGTAGTGGCTGAAATCCCATCACTGGGGACATGAAGAAAGGAGGATCCCTGGAGCTTGCTGCCCAGCCACTGTAGCTGAATCAGCAAACTTCAGATTTAATGAGAGAAAGTGATTGAAGAAGAGTCCTCATACTGACCAATGGCCTCCATAGACATGTGCACATGCAACCGCACACAAGTACATATATCTACAGAAAAATAAGCCATGTAGGTATAGCTATCAAGATTTATAACTGTTTAAAACTTAAACTGCAAGTTAAAATTTATATTTTTGGTCCCGGCATGGCAGGTAGAATGTACTCTAGTCCTATTCAATCAGAAGACTGAGGTCAGACGGTAGCTTGAACCCAAGAATTCAACACTAGCCTGAACAGCATGGCAAATCTTGTCTTGGAAAAAACAAAACAAAACAAAACAAAAAAACCAAAAAAAGTGGTTTGGAAAAGAATTTGGCACTTCCTCATAAAATTAATTGTATTCTTATTGTATAGCCAATTAGTCACATGTCTCAAACCCGATAGAAATGAAAACAAGTTCTCACATGAGTACCTGTCTACAGTGTTATATTGTTTATTCACAGGAGTTCTCAGTTAGCGTTAGTGTAGATGCACAGCAGTAAATTGATAAACAAATTACGCTATTTTCTTCCAATAGAATTTTAGCAATTAAGAAATGTCTGTATCTGTTTCCCATGTCTGTAATCTCTTGGGGGGCCGAGGTAGGAAGATCATTATCAGTTTGAGACCAGCCTAATCTACACAGTGAGTTCTAAGCCAGTTCTAAATTCTAACTACATGGTAAGAGCTTATTTCAGAACAAACAAACCAAACCCTCCCCACCAAAAAATCATTAAACATGCAAGAACATGGATGAATCTCAAAGTAATTATGCTTAGTGAAAGAAGCCAGACGACACATGAAAATATATGTTGTATGACTTTATATGGAATTCTAGAAAAGGTCACTATATTGTTAGGTGAGGTAACTAATTCAGGAGGGCCTTGTGGGATTTGGTGGGTGGTAAAAATGCTTTAAAATTGTGGTTCTATTGGTGATTGCATGATTTTGCATCTGTTAAAGCTATGAACTTGAAATGGGTGAAAAGTTTGGTTTGTAAGTAATACTTCAAAGATGACTAAAATATAGCCGTGGTGGTACAAACCTGTAATTCCAGAATTTAGGAAGCTGAGGCAGGAAAATTGCTGTGAGTTTGAGGTCAGTTTGGCTACAAAGTGAAACCCTGTTTAAAAGGAAAAGAAAAAAAAAAGGCTGATTAAAAAGTATCAGGCTGTGTGATGGTGGCGCACATGTTTAATCCCAACACTTAGGAGACAAAGGCAGGCAGATCTCTGAGTTTGAGGACAACCTGGTCTACAGAGTTCCAGGACAGCCAGGACTATATGGAGAAACCCTCTCTAGAAAAAAGTCAAAAACAAAAACCCACAACAAAGAAAAAAAAAAGTGAACGAATCAATGTTATAATATGCTGTGAATAATAGGCACAGACTATGGTTGTTTTGCCTGGGTTGGAATTGGGTTATTTTAGATTTGTAAAGTAAAAAATATGCAACTTTGATATTATTTTTACAATTTTCAAAAAACTATTTAGTGCCAGTTTGTTAGGAGTGACATACAGTATAACTTGAGTGAAATCTAATGAAGGAATTTTGTAATTTTTAAAAGTACTTAAGCCAGTTCTGATGGCTCAAATCCCAGCTCCTGGTGGGTGGGAGATGGCTAAGGTAGGAGAATAACTCGTTTTAGACTGCCTGGGCTATTTAGTGAGAGTTGGTTTCCATATAACCAACCAAATAGAGCAACAATAAAAACGGGAGTGTTAAAGATAAGGTTTCCTATTGGCTATGGTGGAGGAGCTAGCTTTTGTTTATGCAAGTCTTTAATTAATGGTCAACACAGAGTAGTAACTAGTTATAATATCTTGGAGGTAGGTAGGAAAAATGTTTCAATTCAGGGAATATGTGCTTCTCACATGCTCCTTGTTTAGGTTCTTTGTTTGTTTTGTTTTTTTTTTTGTCATTTTTCAAATGATAAAAATGGAGACCCAGAGAAACTTCAGCTATTTGTTAAATATCTGGTCTCATCATTTACTGTTTGTGTTGATTCAGCATGAAGTATAAAGATGAATTACTCTTATTTTGCTGGCACAGACGATTCCAATGTCTCTCCCTGCCATCCACTCTTGTGATGGTTGACTGTAAGCAGGGTAACATTGAGATTCTTGTTTGCCATAATTTTCAGTGAACTCTTAGGTTATATGCTAAGTCTTAATCACTCTTTCTTAGACAAACATGTGAAAGATCTGCTGTCTAAACTGCTGAACTCAGGGTATTTTGAAAATGTCCCAGTTCTCAAAAATTCTAAGGAAAAAGAGGAAGAGATGGTAATACAATCAGAAAAGAAGAAACAGTTACTGAAGACTGAATCTATCAAAGAGTCAGGTTTGTTGTAATCTTTGAAGTTCTTTAGCTAGCTATGCATTTTTATTTTTATTTTTTGGGGACAGGGTATAACTCTGTAGCCTGGGCTGGCTGGACTTACTGTGTACAGCAGGCTAGTCTTGAACTTGGATGATTGTCCTTCTTCTATTTTCTGAGTACTGAAATAAATAGGTTGTACCAGGACTCCTGTTTTGATTTTAAATTTTTGCTTAGCATACAAAGAAATGGGTTACACTATGACGTTTTCATTTTCACACATACATCATAAACTTTGTTCCTAATGATGCTTGTACTCCCTCTTGGTGGTATCCTCTGCTTTCATGACATATTCCATTATAAAGGTCGCATTTCTCACTGTCACCACCTCCTGGCTGAAATGTATTTCTTGATTAGCCATTTATTTCTGTCGTTCCCTTTTTTAAAATTAAAAAAATGTTACTTGGGTGGTGGCGGTGCACACCTTAAGCCCAGCATTTGGGAGGCAGAGGTAGATGGATCTCTATGAGTTTGAGACAAGCCTGGTCTACAAAGTGAGTTCCAGGACAGGCTCCAAAGCTACACAGAGAAATCTTGTCTTGAAAAACCAAAAAGAAGAAGAAATTAAAAAAAATGTTTTTGTTTGACAGGGTCTCATGTATCCCAGGCTGGCCTTACTTAAATTTACTGTAATTTAGGATGATTTTGAACTTCTCAATTCTACTACCTCTGTCTCCCCAGTGCTGGGATTAAAAGTTTGTACTCCTATTACTAGTTTATGCTGTATTAGGAACCATGCCTGGGAACCCATGCCTTGTGCATACTAGGCAGAAACAACCAGCTAAGATGCCTCCTTAGTTCTGCTTCATCTTAGTGCTAAGTTCAGTGCTTCTGTGTCTCTCTCTCTCTTGACCATAGTATGGTTTCGGTGAGGCTCTATTTCAAGCTGAGATTACTGATTTGTACTTGTACACCTTAGCTGTAATTGCAGTTTTAGTAAGGCTATTTGTGGGTGGAAGGAGATTTATTTTAATTAGGAATAAAATTTAAAACCAGATCGTGTTGACACATGTGTTTAAATCTATTGCTCAAGAGGCAGAGGCAGGTGGATCTATGAGTTTGAGGCCAGCCTGGTCTGTAGAGCGAGTTCCAGGACAACCAAGGGTACACAGAGAAACAAAAAAAAATTTTTTTAATGGATATGATGGTCCACACCTGAATTCCAGCATTCAGGAGACTGAGGCAGGAATATTGAGAGTTTGAGGCCAGGCTGGACTACACAGTGAGACTCCATCCTTAAAGAAATGAATTTTTACCGGATTTAGTGGTGCACACCTTTGATCCCAGTGGCAGAGACAGGTGGATCTCTAAGGATTTGAGGACAGCTTGGACTACAAAGTGAGTTCCTGGACAGTCAGGGCTACACAGATAAACCTTGTCATAAATAAGTAAATACAGCAAAAGAAACTTGGAACTTCAGTAAATATAAAATACTAGCTTCAATTACAGTTATCCTTAGAACCCATTCTCTTTTTTCCTTTCTTTTTGCTGGGGATCAAACCTCAGGCCTTGTGCATGCTGTGCACATGCTCTACCACCGAGCTACATCTTCTGACCAATAAACAATAGCTGGAATAGTCCTGCTATGAGTATATTTAATTGTATTAATTTTTTATTCCTCTGAGTACTTTGAAATTTATTGCTAGAATGAATTACAGCTATAATTAGACTAAAAACTTAGAATTTGTATTTATTTACTTTTTTTATCTTCTCAGAATCTCTTGTGGAACTTGTGCAGCCAAAAATACAACCACAGGAGGTAAGAAGTGAGCAGGTCGTTTGCTGAAGTTGTTTACAATTTTCATGTTACTGTGGTTTTAGAGTCTGAGGCTTGGGCAGACAGACTGAACTTGAATCCTGCCTTGCAGCTTATTAGCTTAGTGTCTGGCTAGATTGTTCTCCTGCGTCGTGAAGACTGCGATCATATCTGGTATCACTGTGAGGGTTAAAGGGGCTAGTCTGATGCACAGTATCTTCTTTAGCATTAGCTATTGCTGTTTTCAACCCTTATATTAGACTTTAAGGAGCTATAGAATTTTGTTACCAGATTTACACTGGTAGCAGAAGACAGTGTTTACTATTTTTAAGAGACATTAAAATTTGTGGAAGCTGAAAAGAATTGGAGAAACAGGTGTATAATATAATAGATATGTGAGGGAAGTAGAGAAAAACTTGGGAACTGAGGAGACACATAGCTAAACAGTATAACTTTCAGTGATTGAACTGTCCTGGCTGTGACTTTTAAAGGATGGTTATAGTTGTGTGGAAAGACCCTCAGGCAAGCAAAGACAGAATTGCTTAGGTAAAGGGACTACATAAAGTGATTGTGGTACTATAATGTGTAGTTCCTTATAGTCTTAAATGGGTCACAGATTTCTACTTTTGAAGTATCAAAGTTTGCATTTCAGTTACAAAATAGTCTAGTTTCTTCATTAGGGTAAGGATAAGAGTCAGGTCATGTCACAGTTTCGTGTGAGACTGATAGATATAGGAATACTAATAGAGTTGAACATTGCATTCAAAGTTTATATATTTTAAGCCTGAAGCACATTGTTTATTTCTCTGGCTTAGTTTCTGAACAGACGCTATATGACAGAAGTAAATTATTCAAGAAAACAAGAAAATGAGGAACGATCTTGGGAAGCAGATTATACTAGAAAACCAAATCACCTCAAATGCTGGAATATGCTTCCTGAATCAGATGGCCAAGAGAAGAAGCAGGAGTCCTTGGAGTCTTGGGAGTCTTCTGTTAAGTTCCAGGAGGTATCAAAGCCTGTAGTTTCCTTCGATCAGGGGGATCTCCGGTCAACATTGCAGGAAGAGCAGAAACAACAGATCTCTATGACACCTGTTAGTCATTGGAAGCCAGAAAACCCTGAGTCCAAAGTGGGCAGCCCTCAAGACGAGCAGGACATACAGGATACACCAAAGCCATGGGTGGTTCAGCCTCAGAAAGAACAAGATCCAAAGAAGGTACCTCCTGTATCCTGGACAGTCTCTGTGCAAAGTGAACAGAGCAGCAGCAGGTCCTGGACCACTTCTGTGTGCGGAGAACGGGATTCAACAAAGCCTCAAACTTCAATGTCCAGGGAAAACAATGCTGAGAACCAGAAACACTTCTCAGCACCACAGTCACAGACTCCTCTAAAGTCCTGGGGAGCAGCTTCAGCTGACCTGTTACCAAATGACCAGCTCCTGCCCAGGAAGTTAAATGTAAAACACAAAGATGTGAGTAGATCCTGTTGATGATAAATCTTTCTCTAGGATGTGAGGTTTATAAGAAATGATCCTTGGATAACCTCGGCTACTATTGCTTGTTCTTAAATTCTACATTACTTAATATTGCTTATAAAGCAAACATGTCATCACTTTGCTGAAGACTTCGCTTCAACTTCCACCCCAACTTAGTAGTTTTCTTTTAACCACTTGCTTTTTTAAGTCAGCAATGTTCTGATCAAGTCTTTGGTCATCTAATACTGTGAAGAATCATTTTGCTTGGAGAGGTCAAAACATTGCTTTGTAAATAAACAAACTGCCTATCAGTGCTGCCTTATAGAAAGAATTTTAGAATTTTTTTTTCCCTTTTTTGAGACAGTGTTCCTCTATGTAATAGCCTTGGCTGTCCTGGAACTTGCTTTGTAGATCAGGCTGGCCTTGAAATCATAGAGGTCCACCTATCTGCAGAGTACTGAAATTAAAGGTGTGTGCCACCTTTAAATTGTTTTTGAGACAAGATCTCATTATGCAGCTCCGGCTGTCTTGGAACTCATTATGTAGACTTGTCTGACTTTAAAACTGATAGAGATCAACCTGCTTCTGCCTCCTAAATGCTGGCACTGGAGACATGTGCCACCTTGCCTGGCTTTTTTCTTTTTCTTCTCTCTTCAGATGCTGATTTTTTTCTCTTCTTTTCTTCAAGTGCTGATATCTTTATCTCATTTCTGCCCTTGTAGAAGATTGACAGCCACACATCATTAATTTATAAATAACATCTAGTAGTAATTGTATGATTGTTGTTTTTGAGGTACATATTAAAAACTTCATTTTAATATCCCAATAAAACAGTAAGACAACAGAACTCTAATTTGAGAGTTTGAGGCCAGCCTGGTCTACACATAGCAAGTTTCATGCCAGTTAGTGCTACATAGTGAGAGACTGTCTTAAAAAATAAACAGAAAACCAAAAAAGGCCCTCAAGTCCCTCATTATTTGCAAATCTGCTAGGTATATTTGAACCTTTACCATACTAGAATATTGATCTCATGCTATTTATTGAATGGTATTGAAAACTAGGGCTATTTAGTTATAAAGGTCCAAATATCTTGAATTTGTTTTTTTCTATCTAAATTAAATAGCTTTTCATTTAATTGTTCCATTTTTAAGCTGTTTAGCATATTATACAGAGACCCAAAGCCTTCTGTTATAAAAGTTTCCTCTTGGGGGCTGGAGAGATGGCTCAGTGGTTAACAGCTCTGACTGCTCTTCCAAAGGTCCTGAGTTCAATTCCCAGCAACCACATGGTGGCTCACAACCATCTGTAATGAGGTCTGGTGCCCTCTTCTGGCCTGTAGACATACACGCAGAAAGAATATTGTATATATAATAAATAAATAAATATTTTTTTAAAAAAGTGTCTTCTTCCTTTTTTCCTTCCTTCCTTTCTTTCTTTTCCTTCCTTCCTTCCTTCCTTCCTTCCTTCCTTCCTTCCTTCCTTCCTTTTTTAATTTACTAGATTAAAAAAAAATACCAATCCAAGTTTCCACTCCCTCCCCACCGCCCATTCCTTCCACACACCCCCCACCTCACCCCCATCTAATCCTCAGAAAGGGTAAGCACAGTGCCTTGTGGAAGGTCCAGGGCCCTCCCTACTATATCTAGGCTGAGCAAGGTATACCTCCAAAGAGAATAGGATCACAAAAAGTCAGTACATGCAGTAGGGATAAATGCTGGTGCCACTACCAGTGACCCCTCAGTCTGCCCCAGCCATGCAACTGTCAACCACATTCAGAGGAACTAGTTTGGTCATATGCTTGTTTCTTTCCAGTCCGGCTGGAGTTGGTGAGCTCCTATTAGCTCAGGCAAACTGTTTCAGTGGGTTCCATCATGGTCTTGACCTCCTTGCTCATATTCTCATTCCTTCCACTCTTCAACTGAACTTTGGGAGCTCAGTCCAGTGCTCCAGTGTGGGTCTCTGCCTCTGCCTCCATCAGTTACTGGATGAAGGCTCTCTTAAGTCCCCTCAGTATTGGAACAAACTCTTGAATTTGTTTTTATGGTACAGGCAGCATTATGTTGAAGTTTAGGCTCAGTAACTAAGAGGGCATTCACTTCTCTATGAACAGCTGATCTCAGCTATAAAAATACGGCTAAAGGCTGAAAAGATGGTTCAGTGGTTAAGAGCACTCACTGGCTGTTCTTCCAGAGGAGACTGTGGTTTGATTCCCAGAACTCTTATGGCAGCTATAACACCTGAATCTCCAGTCTGGCTATCCCATGCCTTTTAGCCTCTGTAGGTACCAAGCACGTTCATGGTACACACACACACACACACACACACACACACACACACACACACGCACGCACGCACGCACACACGCATGCACTCACAGAGACAAAACACCCATACACATAGATTTAAAAAAAAAAAGCAAGAACTGTAAATGTTAATAGGGTAAATTCAAGATTTTTATCAACTTATCATGAGAGCTTCTAAACAGTAGTCACCTCCAAGAGTATACTTTTAAATTAAATTTAATAAAGTATTTCCTCAATCCTATTGTATGTATATTGCATATGGATATGTATATATTGATATATATGTGTTTATAAATATTTTAGTAACTGAAATCATATGTATCTTAAAAATTGGATGCATATTTAATGCAATAATAGTAATTTTTGCCTTGATGAGAAGTATTGTTATGTGTCATAGTCAGTGGCTTATCACAGAGAACAAATGGTATAACTATAATGAAATACTTTTAAAGGAAGGGCCTTTATTCTGGGTCTCTGTAGAAAGAGAATGCTTTATTTTTTAGAAAGATTTTTGTTAAAGTTGTTTTGAAAGGGGAAAAATTAATTGGGAAAATGGATTTATGTAAAAATTTTTATTGTGATAAGTCTAATAAATAGTATTTCCATCTGATTTCTGAAGATGTAATGTAAACTTTCTGATTGAGACTCACATACGGTGGGTTTGTCTTGTAGGTGCCTAAGTCCATACCTCAGCCTATAGACTCTTCCTCTCCCTTTCCAAAGGATCCACTGTTGAGAAAAGAGAGACTGCAGGACCTCATGACCCAGATTCAAGGAACTTGTAACTTTATGCAAGTATGAGCTGTTTTGTTTTATTTTGATTTTAGGATTTTTTTTATTCTTTGACAATTTCTTACATGTATAGTATGTCTTGATAATATTCAATTCATATTTCCCTTTCCCATTGTCTCTTGCAGCCCCCAGTATTTCCCAGTCCTACCTTCGTATTCTCATCCTCTTTTTAAAAATAAACCACAGCAGCTGGGCGGTGGTGGTGCACACTTTTAATCAGGAGGCAGACACAGGTGGATCTCTGTAAGTTCGAGGCCAACCTGGTCTACAGAGCAAGTTCCAGGAGAGGCTACAGAGCTACAGAGAAACCCTGTCTCAAAAAGCCACAAAAAACTAAAAAAAACAAACCAAAACTCCACAGCATTTAGTTAGTGCGGCCTGCATACTTGTGAGTGTAGAACCATTTACCCATTTACCAGAGAAAAAACAATCTGGCAGCCACAAGAAAAGTGATGTGCTCCCTCCACCCCAGCACCTCCAGCAGCTGTCAATTGCTGATAGCTCTTCAGCTAAGGGTAGAGCCTCATAAATACCTAATGTCATCCATGCTAGGATATTGACTGGCTTGGATTTCTGTAGGTCATCATAGCTTCTGTGAGTTCATGAGTGCAAGAGCTTTGTCATATCCTGAAGAGAGCGTTTCACAGCACTCTTCCCTGCGCTTGCCTCTGGAACACTCCTTGAGCTTTGTAGGAGTTGATATATGTGTCCTATTTAGAGCTGAGCATTCAACATTCACTCCAAACCCTTTGACCAGTTATGAGTCTCCTCATTGACTGCTGCCCACTGCAAAAGACTTCTGACCAGGGTTCAGAGTAGAACTAATCTGTGGGTATAAAGTAAGTATTTAGAAGGCAGTTTGAGACAGATGGTAGTGGTGCACGCCTTTAATCCCAGCACTCGGGAGGCAGAGGCAGGCGGATCTCTGTGAGTTTGAGTCCGGTCTGACCTACAGAGAGAATTCCAGGACAGCCAGGGCTCCAGAGAAGCCTTATCTCAAAAAAACTCAAAACAAACAAACAAAAACCAAAATACCACAAGGTAGGAATTAGCTAGATGCCTGCACCTTTAGTAAAAGTTGTAGTCAGTACAGTGAACTGTTTAATCGTTTTAAATAAATAGCCTGTTTTCCTCACTGTTTTCAATCCTATCTTCAGGAGTCTGTCCTAGATCTTGACAAACCCTCAAGTGCAATTCTGTCATCACAGCCACCTTCAGCTTTTCCAGGTAACCCAGCCCAATAATAATAATAATGTTTTCTGAGAATAGTAATTTTAAAGACTTAAACAGCTTTATAGCTAACAGTTATTTCTTTTATGAATCATTCATTCCAGATAGCTTGAGTGTTTGTTAATTTATTCTAGTTGTATATATCAGTCAGTAGAGTTGCATAGGGATAAATTATCATTAGGCTATAAGTATACTTCAGTAACATGTTTACACTTGTTAGAGAAAAGTTCTCAGATGGGCAAGTAGAAAAACTTAATAGCTGCTGTCACAATTTTCCATGGTCTTTCTGGGGTGATTTCTGACTAGAACCTACTTGACCTTTGAACTGTGAATCTACTGTGGAGGCTTTTGGGTACTAATATTTAGAACAATGAATATCATGTTAACTAATGATGGAGTCTAAATAAAAAACTGGTGTGATGCCTCAAAGCTTAGGCCTCTGGCTTCATGCTAATTTCTCTCAGGTAAGGAATAACATGCTCAAGCCATAGTCCAACTGTGGTAAGCATTGAACACCTGCTAAAGACTGATGCTGTAATGCTGGGTGAAACAGAACAGTTAACAGAAGTGACTGATATTAATAAGAGAAACCAAGCTGAAAACTACGTAATTGTAAAAAGTATGTTAATACATATAACTACAGGGGAAAAATTTGAACAAACAGATTATCAACTAAGACTTACCATGAAGATTATATGTATCAGTGGCTTAGTCTTTGTCTTCCAGATTATTTTCCCCAGTGATTTTTTTTTGAAAGTCTTCCAGATTATTTTCCCCAGTGATTTTTTTTTGAAAGTCATAGTTCTTTCCTTTTGGAATCTTTGAAATGCTGCTTTTACCCATATAACCTTAAAACCTCACCAAGGGGACTGGAAAGATGGCTCAGTGGTTAAGAACATGTATTATTCTTGCAGAGAACCCGAGTTAATTCCCAGCACATGCCCATATACAGACATACACACATGTGCACATAAACAGATAATAATAAAAATATTAAAAACAAGAACAAAAAGAGAAAAACCACATCACCATATACCGTAGATGGAATTAGTATTTCTAACTTGTCTACTTTCTTCAAAGTTGTAGTAGGAACCCGTTCTTCCAACTGATACTTTGTGAAGAGTAAACTTTGTTTTGTCCAGTTGATATGTATTAACACTTCTCTCCCCTTGTTTTGTTTATTTTAGTCTCTACAGTATCTGCAGAGCAAAACTTGTCCAATCAAAGTGATTTTCTTCAAGAGCCATTACAGGTAGCTTCTGGATTAATTTGTCTTACACTCTTTTTTGCTTCAAGAGGAAGACTTCTTACTTTGGCAAGAATAATTGAAAAAAAATTCTCTAGGTTTTATCTTAGACCTACTAGAAGAGGATTTCGTGTGTGTGTGTGTGTGTGTGTGTGTGTGTGTGTGTCTTAATGTAGCCCAGGCTGGCCTTGAACTCACTCCGTAGCCTTGATTGGTTTAGAACTTGTGATCTTCCTGCCTCGGAGTACTGGGATGTTGCCCCGTGTTAGTATGCTAGTAGCATTTGTGCTTTGAATAACCTCTCTAGGTGAGAGTTTGCACACCTACATTTAGAAGCACTGGTCTCAAACACCATGTTTACTATTATGAAAAGCTACTTCTGGTTACTCTACTTAATGTGATAATTTAGAAACAAGAGTGATTGCAACTTATAAATGAATATTAATATTAAAGATTTTGTTTTTGTTAAGTAAAATGTTTTCTTTTGCCCAATGTGGTGTTAGACATTGAGTAAACCTAGCTTCTGTGGTTGTCCACTCGGCAAGTTCCACTGAGCTACAGCTGCAACCCCAGTAAGTGAAACTTTTAAGTAAAATTTGTTATTTGTTTGTATTTTGAGTCAGGGTTTTGCTTTGTAGTCCAGGGTGGTCCTGAACTTGTGATCTTCCCATCTCATTCTTCTAGCCCTGGCATAATAGGTACATTCCACGGCACTGACTTTCAAAGTCTTTTTAGCTTGACTAATAAATGGGCAAAGACTGAACTTCTCTGAATGATGGACTGCAGCTGTAATATAAACAAGCCCTTTCCTCCCTGAGTTGTTTTTGGTCAGAGTCTTATGGCAACAGCATGGACCCTGAGACATTGTGGAGTGGGGACTCACTCTGAGACTTGTCCTCTCTAGTCCTTTAAGTTCCTATGTGATATATTCATTACACAGTAATGATTATGATAAAGTGCTTTAGGATTCTGATTAGATTGAAATGCTTTTCTCTAGATAGCATTCTAAAAATTATACCTTGCCTTTGGCCTTAAAACTACAAGGCCAAAGTTGTAACATAGTTCCTGGGAATGATCATCACACAGATGTCAAAATTAGTCAGCTTTAGATGGACATTGAAACACATTACATACTGTATTTTGATAGAGTAACATTTCCTATGCCTGGAATTCTTTGTCATCATGAAATCTTCAAACTCCTAATAAAAATGGGCATTTATCTTCATATGAATGAAGAGAAAATAAAAAAAAAATAAGTGGACAAAGGAAGAGTAACTTAGTGTCTGTGGGTTTCCCTTGTACACAAGTATACTCAACAACAACCAGACCCAGTTATGATGAGTTGACTTATTATTTTAATTCAAAGTACTGAAAAAAAGCATAGTTTAAAAACAGTTTCATAAATCTAATATTTTGGTTAGATCTAAATCATATGTGTTTAGTATATAAAATGTAAAGTATTAAAACAATTCCCTCAAACTCTTCCTTTGGGGTGGTGGTGAAATGGACGAGGTCTGGCTATGTAGCCCTGGTTGACCTGGTAGACTTGGTAGACCAGGCTGGCCTCTTTCTGGTGTGAAAATGTGTGAATGTGCAGGTGCACGCGTGTGTGTGTGCCTGTTCTGTCTTTTTGTTTTATTGAGACAAAGTCTTTTGCAACAGTAGCTCAGGCTGGCCTGGAATTCACTGTGTACTTGAGGAGGATGACCTTGAACTCTTTCCCCTCCTGACTCTACCACCCCAGTGCTGGGAGCAGGTTATAGAAACATAACCACTCTGATGTTTGATTTCTGGTTCACCTGTATTGCTGGAGCTTCTGAGAACCACGAAAAAGTCTTGGGATACAGGATTGGATGCACAAACACTTTGCTATCATTACTGCTACATTTTTTCCCCTTAGGTTTCTCTTACATTCTAATACCATAGTTTTTCTACCAAACTGCTCTTGGTGTTTTATTGTTAAATTGTCACAGCCTTAATTCCTTTTGTGCTTGTTTTTAGTTTTTTTTAAATTTTTTATGATTTATTTATCTTTATTTATGTGCATTGGTGTGAAGGTGTCAGATCCCCTGGAACTGGATTTTCAGACAGTTGTGAGCTGCCATGTGGTTGCTGGGAATTGAACCCAGGTCCTCTGGAAGAGCAGTCAGTGCTCTTAACCGCTGAGCCATTTCTCCAGCCCCTTGTTTTTAGTTTTTATTTTATACATGCTTTTAACTCTTAATTTTCTCTTAGAAATTTGCTACTATTTTGATTTTTGTAACACTTGTCCATCCTTTTTATACTTCTGCCTACCACTGTAAGGCATGAAAAGTCTTCAGACCAGAAACTTGATTAGCTCTATGCCTAGCTTACTAGTACGCATTGTAAAGTGTCAGTCACATTGTAGATATGGCTCCAGATTTTCAGGGCCAAGAAACTTGGTCAACAAGGCTGGGGTTATGTCCTAGAAAGGTAGTAAGGCAGTGTATGAATATAATTGTTCTGTTATTGAACTTTATTCTAATCTTGGGCAGATTACTTCACCTTTTTTGCTCTTGCTTCTTTTTTTCCTTTTGGCTATTTTCAAGACAGGATTTCTCTGTATAGCCTTGGCTGTCATAGAACGTGCTCTGTAGACCAGGCTGGCCTGGAACTCAGAGATCCAGAGATCAGTCTGCTGTGTCTTGAGTGCTGGGATTGAGGTGTGTACCACCTGCCCAACTAACTATTTGCTTTTTCTTGATGTCACTAAAATAAGGATAATTGTGCTTACCATACAGGTTTGTTAGGATTAAGTGTATTAATATATGTAATGCACTTAGCATACTGCCTGCACTACTGAGTGCTAGTAAAAGCAACAAATCAAGGAGTCCAGCACCCAGGAAATAAGAAGTGACCACACAGCTTGTGTTGACAATGTTTTCTGTCTTTCTGTGTCTAGGTGGCTTCTTCTCCAGTTACTTGTAGCTCAAATGCTTGCTTGGCTACTACTGATCAGGTTTCTTCAGGAACTGAAACAGAATATATGACCTCAGAGACCCCTGAGGTAATGAGACCCATGGTCTTATTTTTTTTGTGTCTTCAAACAATGACAGAATGAGCTTATGAATTACTGGCATGATTAATGGAATTATAATGTTTGTATTTATTAATGCATTACTTTCTGTAGATGTTGTGGTTCGAGAACATATACAGGTCACTATTTTGGCTTTGCCATGTATGTAGGTTTAATAGTACTTACCTTACCTGATGTAATAAATATATATTTTTTAGAATTATTATTTTTAAGTTTAAAAATTTCTTTATTTTGTGCATGTATATATTTGCACTACGTGGTGCTTGGTGCCCAAGGAGGTCAGAAAAGGACATTAAATCCCTGTAACTGAAGTTGAGGATGGTTGTGAACTACCATGTAAATGCTAGGGATTGAACCCAGGTCCTTTGCAAGAGCAACAATGTTTCTAAATTGATAAGCCATCTTTCCAACCTTCATATTACTATTTTGAGATGATCTCCTGTAGCTCAGGTTGACCTTGAATTCTTGATCCTTTTGCTTCCACTTTTCAAGTGTTGAGATTACAGTAGAGTATGGCCCAGCTTAGTCAATATATTAATTTATTTTAATAAGTAGCATTCAGGACTGGAGAGATGGTTAGTTCAGTGATTAAGAACTTGCATTGATTTTGGACAGAACCTGAGTCTTGAGTCTGCACTCACCACAGGTAGCTTACCACTCCCTGTGACTCCAGCCTCAGGGAATCTGAGGCGTTTGACTTTCACTTGTACTCCATGCACAAATACAGATATTCGCACATACACATACTTAAAAATAAAGTATTAGGTTTCCTTATGGCATTTTTAATATAAAAAAGAGAAAATCTTTAGGTAGGATTAGGATAAAATATCCATGTAACCGAAGATTTGTTTTTTTATAGTCTTATTAGCACTGAGTTGGAATGAGTTACAGTCTTTCTGGCTCATCTTATCAAAGTGTTTTGGCAAGCCAGAGGTGGTGACCCATGCCTTTAATCCTAGCACTCGGGAGACAGGTGGATTCATGAGTTTGAGGCCAGCCTGGTGTACAAAGTTAGTTCCAGGACATCCAGGGTTATAGGGGAGAAACTCTTTCTAAGAACAAACAAACAAACAAATAAAAAAGGAGCATTTTGATAGTATGAGGTTTGTGTGTGTAGTTCTAAATTTCAGCCTTTGCTGTTTGAACAAATCCTTGAACTATATAGATATGGATAGGATGAATTTTGGGGACAATTCAAGAGCTGTTAGGTTTTTGAGTGAACTAATAAATGAGAATTCATGACAGACTATAAGAAAGTATAGATGAGGATTAGTTATTATAGTGCTCATTTGGTCTAAACTAAGATAGTGGGCTTCTTTATGACAAGGAAAAAGTGATTTTTACCACATGACTGTAGTGATCTGCTTTATAATCTTCTTGGGATTGGGTTTGTGTCATACTAATTTCGCTTTATAGGTAAGGATTGCTTAAATTATATCAAAGTTGTTTTATTTTTTTAGGCAGAGAATTGAGAAATCCACTAATTTTTTAAATAGAAAATTAACACTAAGGAACTAACCCAAAGCTTTTCTTAAATTCAATCTTTGCATACATTTGGAGTAATATTAGATTATAAGTTGGAAAATAGCAATTCAGGGCTTGTAGAGAGCTTGGTGATGGTAGGAAGTTGAGAGCCCCTTGTGTGATATCACTTTGTCAGCACCCTATCAAAAGCAAGTGCTGAGTGCATCCTCAGCAGCCGAGGTTTAAAAATTGTAAGCAAACTCTGCTCTCTGCATTCCTGTGTTCCCCTGTCATCCTAAAGAACTTGCTGACCTGTGCCAGCTTGGGGCTTAGTGTAAATTCACCTCGTCATGTGGAAAGTGTGGCTGACGCAGCATTTCCCCTCCACAGATGACAGTTCCCCCCAGCAAGCCACCACCTGCACTTGTGTCTCCAAATCCTCCCTTGTCAAAAGGCTTCCAGTTACCTCCTGCAAGGGGAAGCTCAGCAGCTGTTAGCACAGTGCCCTTTCAAGCCATGCAGACAGTGAGTATGAAGGGAAAGATGGCTGTTGGTACTGGATGGAAAGTTTGCCTTCGTGTTGCTCCTATCTGGGCTGCGTGCCAATATTTGTCCATTGAAAATAATGTTTGTGACAGAGTATTAAATCTGTAACCTCTAGAATTTTGAACAAGTATTTTTTCTTTTTATTGAAAATACATTTTTTTCATATAGTATATTCTGATTATGGTTTCCCTTCCCCTTCCTCTTCCTAGTTCCTCCACACCCTTTCTTTCTCTCTTTAGAAAACAAACAGGCATCTAAGAAATAATTATAAAGTAAAATAAAATACAATAAAAAACCAAATCAGAATATGACAAAACACCAAATAAGAAAAAGCAAAAGAAAAAACACAAGAAATACATGTAGACACAGAGACACAGGTTCACACACAAAGGAGTCCCATAGAATCCTCCCAAACTGGAAACCATAGTATATATGTAAAGGACCTGTAAGGTAGAGGAAAAGTTCTGACTTAACATGAGACAGAAAACCTTCAAAGATGCTGTTGAGTTTGCTTTCTCTTGGCCATCTTCTGCTGGGCATGGGGCCTACCCTTAAGAGCGATTTGTTCAAGGAATATTTTTTATCAGAGCATTGCTTTCTTTCTGAAAATTAATAGACAAAGCTTAGGACCCATATAAAAATGTGTGTGGCTGATCCCCAGTACTCCCTCCCTACAAAAGAAATATATGAGTGATAAACACATTGTTTTACTAACAGCTCATTATTAATCATTGTTGGTTCTGCATTACTGAGGGCCCTAGTTTTAGTAACTTGAAGTAAGAGGATGCATATATGAGTTCTATCATTGTTGAAACATTCATTTTGTTTTAGTCTCATTCTGGTTTAGGTTTGTTCAGAATTGGATGTGTGTGCTCATTGTGTATTCCTCTACAAATTGTAGTCTAAAACTTAAAAGATATTACAGGGCCTGGAGAGGTGGATTAATGCTTAAGAGTATTTTTCAGGGGGGAGAAAACCATTCAATGAAGCAGTAAGTGCCTTTCCTGTTGGTGCTTCATGTTTCACATGATTCATACCAGGACCTTGGGGAGAGTGGCAGTGGGCCAGCAGTGTAGAGCAGGGCTGCTGAGCTCAGTAGCATGAATTCATAGATGTTCCTATTCTGGCTGCACAGTTTGAGGGACTTTTTCTCGTGTTCTCCCCCCCCTCCCCCGGCCACTCATAATATTGCCACTTAAATTTATTTTTTCTTTTGCCTAATTAAAAACAGACCGTGGTTCATCACGTGATGAAATACAATCCTTCACCTGAGCTATTGAAGTCCTGTCTAACCTGTCAGACCAGTCCACTGGACTTGCTTGTCTTCTGTTGTTCTGTCCAAGTATATCTTTGTTGATAGTTCTGTCTGCTCTTCCTCTTTGCAGCTTGCCCGGTTCAAGCAGGTTCTCACTCATTCATTTTATTTAGCAGGAGGTTAAGCACTATTTATTTTTAAAGATTTATTTTTTTCTTATTTTTAATTACGTGTCTGTGTCTGGATATATACATATAAACACAGGTGCCTTCAGAGGCCAGAGGCATTAGATCACCCTGTAACTGTCTGTACTCTTCTGCAAGAGCAGTACCAGCTCTTAAAAGCTGAGTGCTTTCTCAGACTCTTAAAATCTTGTACCAGATTTTTGATTTTTTTGCTTGTTTGCTTTGTTTTGGAGACAAGGTCTCACTATGTAACCCCAGTTTATCTGGAACTCACTATGTAGACTAGGATGACCTTGAACTCACATAGGTTCAGCTAGGCACTGTTTTTTTGTTTGTTTTGAGACAGGCTTTTTTTTTTTAAATTTTTGTTTTGGAGACAAGGTCTCACTAAGTAACTCTATTTACTCTGGTACTTTCTACTAGACCAGACTGTCCTTGAATTCAAAGAGTTCTGCCTGCCTCCTAACTTGGGATTAAAGGTGTGCTCCACCATGCTGGCCTCAGGAATTATTTTTATTCACCAGAGGTATAGACATGAAAAATAAAACAAGCCACTAAAGTCTTTCTGGCAACTGGTCTTTTACTATGGAATGGAGAGAGTTATTCCTATCGGTTATGTGTGCTATACACAAAAGCTTCAGAGTAGGGAAGGCAGAGGGAAACAAGTGTTAACTCATGACTTGTGGCTAGGTGTCTGGAAAACTCCTTTTTGGTAAAAATTTAATAACTGATTCCTTTTTTCTTTATGGAGATTGAACCTAGGATCTTGCATATATACTAGGCAAGAGTTCAGCCTTTGAAGTTTTTAAGATTTTTTGAAAATTTATTCCTTGAAAAATTTATACATTTATCCAATCTGTTTTGATCATATCTATTCACCATTACTTCATATCCATTTATTGCTACCCATAATGTGGGGACCATTAGAGGTCCCCACAGCTTCCTCTAAGACCCCTGTCTTTAACTCCTTTCTAATGCCATGTTCTTTTTTTGCTAATATCAGTAATAATCCTGAGTCCACTTAATGTTACCTGTATATACATGGGTGTGGGACCATTCCCTGGGATGTGAGTAATGTACTAGTTGGTCACATTCCTAAAGGAGGGTGACTGTCCCTTTCTCCACAGCCATCAACTGCCAGTAGTTCCTCTGTCGAGGGTGGAGTCTGGGGACCTCTCCTCCATCCGTGAATTTTGACTGGCTTGATTTTGTGTAAGTTTTGTGGAGGAGACCATACCTACTGTGAGTTGATGTGTACAACAACCATGTCATGTTCAAAAGTCAGCATTCCATAGCTCCTGTTCTCATCTACCAGCTCTTAAATTCTGTCTACACCGTCTTCCACCGTGTTCTCTGTTCCCTGGATGAGGGGAGCTTGATAAAGATGGTTTATCCACATCTGAGTGATCACAGGCACTTAAACTCAGCTAGTGTCTGCATTAAGAAAGAAACGCCGGGTGGTGGTGGCACACGCCTTTAATCTCAACACTTGGGAGGCAGAGGCAGGTGGATCTCTGTGAGTTTGAGGCCAGTGAGTTCTAGGACGGCCAGGGCTACACAGTGAATCCCTGTCTAAAAACCAACCAACCAAACAAACAAAAAAAGAAAAGAAAGAAAAAGAAAAGAAATAAGAAGCTTCTCTGACCAAAGTTCAGAGCAACATATATCTCTGGGTATAAACAAAAATATTTGGGAAGTTGCTTGACATAGTAAATATAAAACAGTAACAGTAGCTTTTGGCCAGGTTTACAGTACCAGGCATGAAATCCCTCCTGTGTACAGGCCTCATAGCCAGTCAGAAAGCAGCATGTTACCCTAATAACTATTCTGCCAATCTAGCACCAGTTGGCTCATTTTGCCAGATTAGTATTTTTCCATGCAGGGTCCATCACAGGGTGAGACTTGATGTCTTTTCTCCTCTAGTAGCTCCAGTAGCACCTTCTTGTATTATGTAAACCAGCTAGAAGAGAGAGAGTTACCTAGTCAGGTTGATTTCTCTCATCCTGCATCCACAGTGAGTGGTGTCTTCAGCAGTAGGGTCCTACATTTAATTGGCATCCTTGAGCCATGGCAATGCCCTGTTTGTTTGGAGCCTACTGACCAGAAACTCGCAGCAAGGCATCCCTTGGTTGGGCACTGCAATATTTACTTACTGTTTATTTAATTATTTAAGACAAGGTTTCATTTTTGTATCCCTGGCTGACCTGCAACTTAGGCCAAGGCTGGCTTTGAATTCAGAGATGCACATGCTTCTGCCTCCCACGTTCTGAGGTCAAAGGCATGCAATTACCATGCCCAGCCTGGTTAGTTTTATTGCACTCTCGTCTATGGGGCATTGTCTTGATTGCTAATTGATGAAGGTGGGCCTCCCCCCTCGTGTGTGTGTGTGTGTGTGTGTGTGTGTGTGTGTGTGTGTTTGTTCCTTAGGCAGGTGATCTTAAGCTGAATAAGAAAGCTAAGTTTCTAGAATGAGCCATCAAGCAGCCTTCTCTGTGGTTTCTACCATACTTCCTTGTCTGTGATTGAGTTCCTCCATGACAGTTAATGGTGCTGCATGGAATAGCAGCAGACTTGCTTTCAAGTAACTTGGAAGTTAAGCCATATAAACCCTTTATAAATAAAACACTGATCACAGCGTTTTATCACAGCAACAGAAAGCAAACTAGAACACTCACTAGATTGTAATTCCCAATATTTCCCCCTTCCTGAACCTCTATTCTACTTCTGCCTCTAGTTACTTATCTAGGTAGAAGTGAAACCATCTAATTCTTTTCAGAACCAATATGATTTCTCAGCATGTGCAGAGCAGGCGCACACTACAGCATGTGGAGGTCAGAGGGTAGTTGTGTGGAGTTGGTTCTCTCCTCCAGCTTGTTTCACTTAACATAATGTTTTTGTCATGTATTACACATCTTATTTTCATTCTCTTTGTGGCTGAGTAATATTTAAAGTATGTGTCTCATTTCACTCAGGTTCTGTTACGTTTTACTCTTAGGAATAATGTTGATAAGATCATAGTCTATCTGTTCAAGTCTTAACTTTCACTTCTTTTGGTGGATGCCTACCATGAAATGGGTGGGTTTATATTCACCTCTACAAGGAGCCATTATCTTTTCCCACAGGGCTTGTACCATTTTACCTTTCCATCAGCAGTGAGGTTCCAGTTCCTCCTCCTCCTTGCCTAGTCTTGTTTTTCATCTTGTGACAGTGGTGGGCCCACTGGCTATGAAATATCTCCTAGTGGTTTTGGTTCACATTTTCCTGATGACTGGTGATGATTAGAATGTCACGTGCTTATTAGTTGTTTTATTCTTTGGGGGAAATGTCTGTTCAAATCCGTTGCTCATCTAATGCCTCAGAATCTGGTAGAGTTGTACAGATGCTTTTGAGACATTTCCTCTGAACCATACCCAGTGTCTTTGTGTGCTCTTCTTTAAGGTGTTTAATGTTAATGCACCTCTCCCTCCACGGGAAGAACAAGAAGTGAAAGAATGCCCTTATTCACTTGGCTACAATCAAAACTTTACTTCAGCAAGTACGCAGACAATATCCCAATGCCAGCTCCCAGCCATACACATAGAACAGACAGCCCAACCTCCAGATACTGGTAAGACCTCTGCGTATATTCTGTGGCCCTGGGATTTTCAAAAAACAAAAAACACTTTTTATGTGTGTTTTGCTTGCATGTCCTGATACCTTCAGAAGTCAGAAAAAGGCATCAGATTCCCTGGAACTGGAGTTGTGGATAATTGTGAGCCATCACATAGTGCTGGGAATGGGACCCGGGTCCTCTGCGAGAGAAACTTGTGCTCTGAACTGTTCAGCTATCTCTCCAGTATCCTGAACTATTATTTTGAAGACCTATTTTTTTTAACAGTTTATTTATTATGTATACAATATTCTGTGTGTATGCCTGCAGGCCAGACCTCATTACAGATGGTTGTGAGCCACCATGTGGTTGCCGGGAATTGAACTCAGGACCTTTGGAAGAGCAGGCAATGCTCTTAACCACTGAGCCATCTTTCCAGCCCTTGAAGACCTATTTTTATTTATGTGTGTATGTATACCACATGTGTTTGGAGGCCAGAAGAGGGCACTGGATCTCCGTGAACTGACATTCTAGCTGCCTGATGTGTGTCCAGGGGCTTCTCTGAAAGAGCAGCAAGTGCTCTTAACTGTCTCACCTGCCCCGATTTGAATTTGGAGAGGTAGAACTTCAATGTCTGCTTTAGATTCGTTGGCTCTTATTTTGAAGTCTGGCTGTTTTGGTTACCTGGTGATTGAGACAGATGGGGGCACTCTGGCTGTTCTGGTGAAGATTCTGAAGCTTTGTGTTACATTGTGTTACCCTGTAAGCACAGATGATGGCTCGTACAGAAAATAAAATCTGATGTGAGGAGATTATGTAGAATGTTATTGTACTGTTAGCTCAGAGAATGGGGGACAGTTTTGATCTTTTAAAGCTGTTTTGAATGATAAAAGACATAGATAACCTTTTCTTTTTAAAAAAACTCTTTTTAAAATAATTTTTAAAATTTCATTTTTTAAAAACCTCTCTTCTTAATACTGGTAGGTTTGTGGTGTTGGCATTGCAGCCCTTAATGTGCTGATCAAATAACTGAGACTCTGGGTGCTTTCTTCTTCAGTGGCAAAGCGAATTAGGCAGAGGTCCTAGATTTTGATATGGAGGCACTTGATGCTGTTATTACTGAAATATAGGGCGGTTTACATAACAGATGCTTTGGCTAGAGGCCTTCTCCATTTTGAATTCTAGTAAGATTAAGTTTCATGGCCTGGGGATATAGCTCAGCTATAAAGTGCTTGTCTAACGTGCAATAGGTCCTCTGTTTCATCTTCCGCACTGGCATAAACTAGGCATAATGGAAGATGCCTACGATCTTAGCACTTGGGAACTGGAGAAGCTAGATTGCAAGTTCATGATTATCCCTGGTTATATAAGAAGCTTAAGACCAGCCTGGGCTACATGAGACCCTGTTCCTCCCTCCCCCCCAAAAAAGATTAGAATTAATTTTCTTTTACTATTTGTAGTAAAGTGTATATAAAATAAAAAAAAAATCGAACCTTTTTTTTTTTTTTGAGGTCGATCGATCGGCTGACTATATTGACAAGATACTGATTGGTTACATGTTGAAGAAAACATACAATACAAAATACAGAAAAAGTTGGTTCCATCCCCTCCCACTCCCCCCTCACCCCCCCAAATACTCATCATCGTGATTTGGTCAGAACAGGGCTCAGAGCCAGAGGTCAGGGTGACCAAGGGTGGAGGGGTCCTGGGCCATGGTGTGTGGCTGTCACAAATGATGCTTAAGTAATGCTGCAGTTGGGAGTCAGATGGGGAGGCTGCAGCCTGAGGACAGCCAGCTGAGGGAAGCAGCTGAGGGAAGCGCCGCCTGTCCCTTCCCCAGCCCAGGGCCTATCCACTGTCCTGGGACCAAGACCACTCCCAGCAAGGTAAGATGTGGGTGCTCTTGCTGAGTCTGCTCTCCAGCAAGAAGGAAAGAAAGGGTAACTGCTCCAACCCGTCCCCACAGACCAGGGGCTCAGGAGGGTAGCTACTACCAGCAAAGGGCAAGTGGGAGAGCAGCAGAAAGGGGACTGGGAAGAGCAGAGATCATATATATTAAAAAAGTGACTTAAGACTTAAAATTGAATTAGTATTTGTACAGAAAGGTGCAGGTGGAATAACTCCCTTCGGCCTAGGATCAAAGTTATGCGGAGAATTCATGTTGGACCCCTCCCCTGCCCCCAGTGGTGGCCCGAGTCGTTAAGTGCGATTGGTTAGAGTGGATTCCAGTCGGGTCATTCTGGTGGAGGAGTGGGGGCAGTGGCAGGCAAGGGGGCTCAGTTGCTGCAGCACTGGCTCCGGCTGGCTGGGCTGCTCTCCTGCAGATCCACACCTCTGTTCCGGCCTGGAGCACCAGCTACATTCTGGGGCTCGTTCTTGGGAAGCTTCTTAGCTATTGCCATGAAAATTTCATTCACGTTCATTGCAGTTTTTGCTGATGTCTCCATGAACAGCAAACTGTTGTCATCTGCATAGGCTTGTGCTTCCTGAAACTCCACAGCTCTCTTGCTGGCCAGGTCTGCCTTGTTACCCGCGAGTGCAATGACGATGTTGGGGCTGGCCTGCCTCTGTAACTCCTTCACCCAGTTCTTAGCCCGTGCAAATGTATCTGTGTTGGTGATGTCATAGACCACGATGGCTGCTTGGGCCCCCCGATAGTACATGGGGGCCAGGCTGTGATATCGCTCCTGTCCAGCTGTGTCCCAGATCTCAAACTTGACCGTTGTATCGTCTAAGCAGACAGTCTGTGTGAGGAAAGCCGCTCCAATTGTGCTCTCCTGATACTCGTGGAATTGTCCCTTGACAAAGCGGAGAACAAGGCTGGATTTGCCCACTGCAGACTCCCCCAAGAGGACCAACTTAAACTGACAGATCTTGTTGCCAGCAGCTGGTCCATTGGGTCGTGCTGCACCTCCCCGACCAGCCATGGCCCGATGCTAGGTAGCAGTACCAATGAGCGTGGGGGTGGGGCCGGTGCTATGCAAAGAGGCACTTAAGGGGAGGGAGGCCTTCAACGGCGGCTCCGGAGCGGCAGCGTTACTTGGGCCGGGGCTCCTACAGACTCCGCTCCTCTCCCTCCCGGCGGTGTCCCAGGCTCCGGCCTCCACTTCCCTTTTTGTTTTGTTTTTGAGATCTCTCACTATGTATCTCTAGTGGATTAGGAACTTGTAGTATAGACCAGTACAGTCTCAAACCCAGAGAGATTCACTTGCCTCTGTTTCCCAGTGCTGATTTAAAGGCATACATTGCCATCCCTGGTGTCATCTTACACATGGAGTTCCTTGATCTCACATCTGGTTGTTGAGTGGTCATCACCCTGTCACTGGCTGTAACTGTACCTGTTTATCACTAACTCCTTTTCATTTCCCACTGGCCCCTGGAATCAACCATTTGACTACTCTGGCTTCCTCATCTGAGTTGGCATCATATACTTGTTCATGTATCCTAGTTCATGTAACATATCACCTTCAAGGCTCATTCGTACTGTGACATGTGCCAGATCTCCTTTCTCTATAAACTAAGCAATGTTCTGTTTGTCATATATATGTATTTATGTATTGTAAATATGTTTTTAAAGGAAGAAAATATAGGTGAGAGGTTTATATATATTACGTATATGTTAATATATATTTTGATATATATTGATAACATGGGGACTTTATTACCACTTAACTCTTGGACTTGTTTTCTCATAAGCTACAGGTTACCATCCTGATGGAACTGTTCAAGTAAGCAATGGCAACCTCGCCTTTTACCCAGTACCCACGAGTGTGTTTCCCAGACCTGCTCAGACGTTCATCAGCACTCGGGGGTCTGTGAGAGGATGCACACGTGGAGGAAGGTTACTAATGAACCCCTGCTGGTCTTCTTGTGGCTACAAAGGTATGTTTTGAATCTTGTGTACTAAATTATTTTAATATGTGTATTTTCCTGACTCAAACTGGACTCAATTTTAACTTTTCTCTGTTCTCTTTGTATTACCTACCTATTAATAGGTAATAGAGTACTTAAAAATTTTTTACTTATTTTTTATTTATGAGTATTTTTTCCTCAATGTAAGTGCAGTGCCTACAGATGCCAGAAGAGGTTGTCAGCTCTCCTGGAACTGGAGTACCAGACAGTTGTGAGCTGCCCTGTTGGTGCTGGGGTCTGAACCCTGGTTCTCTGCAAGAGCAGCCAGTGCTCTTAAAGCATTGAGTTATCTCTCCAGCCCTCCAGTATTTTCAATATACCTGTTCTCTGCAACAGACCTAACTTGCTGTCTGCAAAGCAGCTTAATCCTGTGGCTTACTGAAGAGAGGTTGATCAGTTTGGTTTTCAAGGGGGATTTTGATTTTCATATTTGAACGGTATCTCTTAATGATTTATTTAACTCTTAAAAATGTTTCATAATTAACTCTTAAAATGTTTCTTAAAAGGCTCATTTTCAAGTTATTTCCAAAGTATATTGCAGATAAAAACAAGAGAATTTGAATCCACATAGTGTATTCTTAAGATTTAGATTTAGTTATGGTTTCAAATATTGTGTTGGCAGTTTGATATTAGCAAAAGAATTTGATGCTGAAGTTTTAAGTACCAATTACATTAGCCCCACCCTCACCCAACCTCAACTCATGTTTCAGTAGTGTTAGAGGTCAGCAGAAGATGCTGGGCCTGGTGGTGCATGCTCTTAACCCCAGCACTTGGGAGGCAAGGCAGGGGGATTTCTGAGTTTGGGTGCAGCCTTGTCTCTAGAGGAAGTTCTATGACAGCCAGGGCTATACAGAGGAACTCTGTATCAAAAAAACAAAATAAATAAATTGCTAGCAGAATTATGGTATTTTACTGTAGAAACATTTTAGTATGTTTTTACTTAAATAAGGAGCACATCTCTTTCACTCTGGCCCATGATGCCAACAAGATGGGCAAATATTGTGGTCTCCTTACGCCAGTCTCTGACAGGACCTGAAGTGGTATGATGAACAATACAAGAAACCCCACTTGGAGTTTGATCCTTTTGGGGGTGCTTGCAAAGGGAATTGTGCTGAAAAAGTAGGGGTCAAAGCCAAATAGCCAAATTCTGCTATCAGGAAGTGTGTCAGGGTGTGGCTCATCAAAAATGGCGAGATTGTCTCAGCATTGATACTCAGTGAGTTCGCTTGAACTTCATTGAGGAAAATGATGTTCTGGTTGCTGGATTTGGTCAAAAAAGTCATGCTAGCTGGGAAAAGGTGGCACATACTTTAATTCCAGCACTCGGGAGGCAGAGGCAGGCAGATATCTATGAGTTTGAGACCGACCTGGCCTACAAAACAAATTCCAAGACAGCCAAGGCTACACAGAGAAAGCCTGTCTTGAAAAACAAAACAAAACAAAAAGGTCATGCTTTAGCTGTTATTCTTGGAGTCTGCTTTAAGGTTGTTAAAGTAGCCAGTGTTTCTTCATTGGCCCTGTACAAAGACAAGAAGGAAATACCAACCAAGTCCATAAATTTCGACAGTGGGAACACAGTAATGAAGTTTCATATTCTTTTAAAACAGAGAAGACATATATCTAATGATGACATTGTAAGATCTGTCCAGCTGTCCCTGTCCAGGTTAACTTTTAGAGTCAGAGTTTAGTGAGCTTCATTTCCCATCATTTTATGCATGTTGTTTGTTTACTCATTAGGTTTTGATAGTTGCAGAGGACCCCTTTCAGCTTCTAATGGGAATTACAGTCAACTGCAGCTGCAAGCTACAGAATATCCTGGCACACCTTACACTCACGGGGTAAGTTATTGCTACTGAATTGTGGGACAGTTGTGAATGTTAGACTGGCGAACATTTTTCCTATCATAAGGGAGGATGAAATTTAGAAGGTATAAAGGACCTTACATGTTCACATAAGCTCATTTACTCTTCCACTTTATAGGAGAAGGGTCCAGAGGTTGAATTCTTTGTTGGTTGGTCACTACATTGCAGAAAAAATTTTTTTTCAAACGTACAGTGCTTGTGTTCCTTAGTGTCACTAAACTACTTTCAACTTGGCTGGAGAAATAGCTCAGAGGTTAAGAACATTGACTGCTCTTCTAAAGGTCCTGAGTTCAATTCCCAGCAACCACATGTTGGCTCACAACCATCTATAATGAGATCCCATGACCTCTTCTAACATTGTATATGTAATAAATAAATAAATAAGTCTTTAACTACCTTCAACTTAACTTACTTGTAATGTATAGCAGAGTTCATCTTTACCAATTAAACTGTTTTGTTTATTCCAATTTAATCACTCAGCTAATTTTTGTCCTTATATCTGAAGAAAACTGATTGGGGTTTAGACATTACATTTTAGCAAACCTTGTAAACGTTCTGTCATGGTTATATATGGGTTACACCATTATTTCTTTTTTAAAACTTTATTTTATTTACTTGTTTGCATGTGTGGGGTGTATATGTGAATGCATGTGTGCACATGTGTGTGTATTTTGGCTGGAGGATAATTTATAGGAATTGATTACCTCTTTCTATCAGGTGGGTTCTAGAGATTTAACTCTAGTCAATCAGGCTTGGTGATGAGTGTCCTATCTACTAAGACTTCTTGCTGACACTAATTTTTACATTGATGTACAACCTGGATTATATTAACTAAGTTATGTGACTATGCCCTTTTATATTAAGATGAATGACAGAGGCCATCTCTGCTTCTGAATTTCCATCCTTACTCTGCACTGTATATGGTGTTCCCTAAATGCTAATTAATCTGTACTTTTGGTGCCAAGTTAAATATTCATGTATTCATTTTAGGATAATTTCCAGCAGTGTTATAACAGATCAGGGACATCTAGTGGTCTTCAGGCAAATTCAAGAGGTAAGGGTAATTACCTGTATAGATTACGAAAGCATGCTTGTACTTCACTGTATCCTGTCAACTTCTGTAAAGCACATTGCTTTCAGCATTTATCTGTTGAAGTTTCAGTTTGCTTAACTGTAGTTCTAAACTATTGAATGAGGAAGTGAACTACCAAGAAGGATATGGAAACTGTCAATTTAATTGTGTATGTTTATTTAACCCTTGACACAATTCCCCATGTTAACTTTAGGTTGAGTCTGATGATTCTAATTGATGACCTTTTTTTTTTTTTAGATTTATTCATTTTATTTTGTGTATGTTTTACCTTCATGTATACCTCTAAACCATATGCGTGCTTGGTGGTATCAAGAAGGAATCTGGGGGCTGGAGAGATGGCTCAGAGGGTAAGAACACTGATTGTTCTTCCAGAAGTCCTGAGTTCAATTCCCAGCAACCACATGGTGGCTCACAACCATCTGTAAAAAAAATCTGGTGCCCTCTTCTGGCCTGCAGGCACACATGCAGACAGAACACTGTAAACTAACTAACTAACTAAATAAATCTTCTTTAAAAAAAAAAAAAAAAAGAAGGAATCTGATCCCATGGAAGTGGAGTTACAGAGGTTGTGAAACAACCATGTGGGTGCTGAGAGCCAAACCTAGGTCCTCTGTGAGAGCAACAAGTGCTCTTAACCACTGACCACTTCTCCAGCTCCCAGAATGATGGCTTTTAAAATAATTGGTATAATTTATACCACTGATACATGGTATAAATGATATAGGACAGTGATAGATTTTAATAAGCAGCAATTAAAACACAGGTAGTGTGCTTAATCACTCTTGTTAAAATGAGACATGACCACTAAATGATTCAGTGTAATTGAAAAAGAGTTACTACAGAGACATTTTTCACAGGGTTTCTTTCTTTCTTTTTTTTTTTTTTTTTAATTTTGTTATATGTACAGTGTTCTGCCTGCATGTATTCCTGCAGGCCAGAAGAAGCTATTATAGCTCATTACAATTGATTGTAAGCTACCATGTGGTTGCTGGGAATTGAACTCAGAACCTCTGGGAGAACAGTCAGTGCTCTTAACTGCTGAGCCATCTCTCCAGCTCCCGAGACATTTTTCGAAGCAAAGAAGTCTTCCTATTTTGAGAAAATGGTCAATGTCTATAATACTCTTCCTCATATTGAGCAGTGTTTTTCACACAGTACCTAAAACATTATTATTTCAGGTCTGGGGAGGTGGTTGTGTGTGGTGAAGTGCTTACCATGGAAACATGAAAACCCGAGTCAAGATTCCCAGCATTCATGTAAAAAGCTGGGTGCTGTGGCATTTGCCGGTGCCCCTAGTGGTAGTGGGCAGATCTTAGAGGCTTGCCAGGCCTTCTGTCAAGCTCTTGGTGAGCTCCAGGGTCAGTGAAAGACTCTGCCTCAAAAAAAGGGGTAGAGAGAGACTGAGGAAACTGAGATAGCAACCTCTGGACTTCTTATGCACATACATGGCACCTACACCTACATGTTCACACACACAAAATTTAAACTTAGAAATGAGAATGAAATCTTTACCTTGGGGCTTTAGTCCTCCTGTCAGAAGGAGGCTGAATGGCTTAGCAGTTGGTAGCTCTAAAAGCTGATGTCTTTTAACTAATCTTAAATTTTCTTGAGCCCTTTTATATTATCTACTTTGAGTGGAAGACTGGTCACTGAAAAATTAGCTGAGTGACAGTTACTGATATTAATGAGTTTTGGTAAATTACTCAATTTGGGGAGAAAGATATATTTTTTTTGACCTTTTAAAAAACAAAAGGCAATCGACACAAGATATCTTAGGACCTTCTGGCTACATTTTATTGCTTTTGTTTTGAAATTTTGTGTTTTCACGAACTGATTAATATTAAATGTCCTGTCAAAGCTAATGCCTCTCTAAAAACTCATTGTTATTAATGAACAACAGGGTGGAGTGACTCCTCTCAGGTGAGCAGCCCAGAAAGAGACCATGAGGCTTTTAACAGTGGAGACTCTGGGCAAGGAGACTCCCGGAGCATGACCCCTGTGGATGTGCCAGTGACAAGCCCGGCAGCTGCCATCTTTCCCGTACACGTCTATCCCCTGCCTCAGCAAATGCGAGTTGCCTTCTCAGCTGCCAGAACATCCAATTTGGCTCCTGGAACTTTAGACCAACCTATTGTGTTTGACCTTCTTCTGAACAACTTGGGAGAGACATTTGATCTTCAGCTTGGTAGATTCAATTGCCCAGTGAATGGCACATATGTATTCATTTTCCACATGCTAAAACTGGCTGTGAATGTACCACTATATGTCAACCTCATGAAGAATGAGGAGGTTTTGGTGTCAGCCTATGCCAATGATGGTGCTCCAGACCACGAGACAGCTAGCAACCATGCCATTCTCCAGCTCCTCCAGGGAGACCAGATATGGTTGCGCTTACACAGGGGAGCAATTTATGGGAGTAGCTGGAAATACTCCACATTTTCAGGTTATCTTCTTTATCAAGATTGAAATTCAGTTCAGAGTAAAAGATGAAGTTCTCACTAGTGGATCTAAGGGAAAGTAGTCCTTACCCTGGTGATTAGCTGGTTGGGGAAAATATTTTGTTCCTAGTGGAAGAAGGAGGTCCTTACTTTTTGTTTTCCTCTTTATGTGAAAACTTTGAAGCGGAGTTACAGTTAGCACTAATCTGGCACTTTACAAATTGTGATGTAGTCTTGCTAGTCACACAGTGAATGTGAATTGTTTGCACTTAGCCCTCAGCTGTGTTAATGGTCCTGACTGCCTCAACTTCAGACCAGTTACAATGCCTTGTTGTGCCTCAATAAAAACTTAGACTGCACCTCCAGCTGTTTCTGTTTGCATAAACATTTGATTTGAGAGGTAAGAATTAATCACTGATAACTCTGGAATGATGGTTGACTGAAGGGTTCGTGGGTTATTTTAAAAGAAGACCTTTTGTGTACTAGGTGTACATGTGTATACTCTGCTTTTAGTAAGATGCTGGATTTAGTTTGCATAGACAAAGTGCTGAGTAATCAAAGTTTAAGCTTTGTGTTTATATCCTGCCTCTCCTACTCCTAATTAACCTTGGATTAGCTATTTTACCTCTAGGATTGAACTCTCTTTTCTTCCCTTCTTCCCTCCTGTTCTTTATAAAACTTTATTTATTTAATACAATATTCTGTCTGTGTGTATGTCTGCAGGCCAGAAGAGGGCACCAGACCTCATTACAGATGGTTGTGAGCCACCATGTGGTTGCCGGGAATTGAACTCAGGACCTTTGGAAGAGCAGGCAATGCTCTTAACCACTGAGCCATCTCTCCAGCCCTTCACTCCTGTTCAGTGTAATGGGGGAGTTGTGAAATTCTACTAAGGACATATCTAAACATGTAACCAACACAAAGCCTGGCGTATGTGTGTGTGTTTACATACATACATACATACATGTATATATGTATATGTATATATGAATATATATATACACATACATAATACACACACACTATATATATAGTGCTATAGTTCCCCCACATTCTGAAAACTAGGGTTTTGTGGATATGTGTCACAGTCTGAAACAGTTCACAGCTACTGTACCTTTGGCATTCATTTGAGACAGCATTGTCTCATATTTCACTTTATTTTATTTCTCAGTTACTCTAAGGAGTTGTTTCCAGAACTGCTTTGTTATAATGCTAGAATATATGAAGATTGAAGAATGACATGGATGCAACTCACCTTCCAAGGCAGAAAGTTGTTTTGATTCTTTTTGTTTGGTTTGGTTTTTCGAGACAGGGTTTCTCTGTGTAACAGCCCCGGCTGCCCTGGAACTAGCTCTAGTAGACCAGGATGACCTTGAACTACAGAGATCTGCCTGTTTTTACTCCCGAGTGCTGGGATTATGGGTGTGCACCACCACTGCCTGACTGTTTTGATTCTTGATTTTCATGTCCAGAATACAAAGTACATAGAGAAACACTGATATCATTAACACCTGAAGGCAGAACAGCGCTCAGGAGCAACGAGTTATCAGGTCGGGGCTTTCTCAAACCTCTGAATCTTTAGCTTAGTCTTCATTTTCACCATACAATCAATGCATTTACAGTGTTGTTGGCAACTCTATCCTCTGAGGTTAAGTCCTGTAACAATAGATTTGCTCACTAGGTTGTCCCCTAGCTGTCTGGAATTTCCTATGTAGACCAGGCTGGCCTGGAACTTACAGAGATCTGACGATCAATGCCTACCAAGCACTTGAATTACAGGAGTGCACCACTGCGGCTGACTACTCTCTGCCTTTAAAGAAAATACTTTGCGTGTGTGCCACATGCGTGCTGGAGCTCCAGCAGGTCAGAAGAGAGCATCGGCTCCCCTGAAACTGGATTACAAGTGTTTGTGAGCCAGTGTGTTAGTGCTGGGAACTATCAGAGCAGTAAGTGCTTTTAACTAGCAAGAATCTCTCTAGCCCCCCATTTTCCACCTTTTTTTGAGACAGAGTTTCTCACTAAACCTGGACCTCAGTGATTAGGTTAGGCTGTGTTTCCCCTTGGCTCGGGAGATTTGAACTGAGGTTCTCATGATTGAACAGCAGCCCCCTTACCCATTGAGCCATCTCTCCAGCCCAGATGCCTTTTTTAGCCAGAAAGTCTGACACATTCTTTTGGCAAAGTCTGCTCAGGGCTTCTGGTAACTCATGCTATTTTAAGGGATATTATCACTGTCATTAATATAGTACCAATTTTTTTAAATTTATAAACTATGTATATGCTCTCACTAGGCACCATGATCCAGAGCCCTGCCAAGATAGGCTCTTTTAGAATCGAGGTGCACAAGCATAAGCTAAATAACATTCACTGACAGATTATTTAACATGATCTTAAATGTGCTCTTTTAAACTGATGAGATTTACTTGTTGATTTTTGATCAGATGAGATCAAGTGCCTTATGGATGTTGTGGCAGTAGACTATTGTTTTTTGAGACAGGGAGTCTCATGTATGCTAGGCTGGCCTCAAACTAGCTTTGTACCTGAGGCTGGCCTTGGACTAAAGATCCTCCTGTTTCTATCACTTTAGTGCTGGAATTATAGACTTGCACCACCATGCCTGACTCTAGGTAGTTTTTAGGTCTGGACTGTTAGCTTTCATTTTCTCTCTACCGTATGAACTACTGACAGATTAGTAGATGGGCTACTGTCCACAGATTGGGTGGACAATAGTTATTTTGTGTGATATTCTGTTTGAACAGCTAAGGCATTAAAATCTTTAAAAAGGCCATAGTGGCAGTGTCTAGGTAAAAATTACTTTGATATTTCAAGCAGTAGCTATGCCAGATAATTCTCACTCTGAGCCATATCCCCTGGTAGGGTTGTCCATATGACTTCCCTGGGTATAGAGCTGTTTTATTTTATGACTTTAGCCCTTCATTCACTTTTCTTCCCCTGCCAACTCTTGTAGGAATGTGGGTTTTCCAGCTGCTCAATGAAAGTCTCTAATTGAAGCTACAGCACTTAGCTGGCATGAAAAGTGGCCTCAACTGAAGACTGGATAAGAAAAATGTGGTTCATTTACACAGTGGAGTACTACACAGCAGAAAAAAATAACGACAGCTTGAATTTTGTAGGCAAATGGATGGAGCTAGAAAACATTATTTTGAGTGAGGTAACCCAGACACAGAAAGACAATTATCACATGTACTTACTCATAGGTGGTTTTTAAACATAAGACAAAGAAAGCCAGCCTACAAACCACAATCCCAGAGAAGTTAGACAACAATGAGGACACAAAGACTTACATAGATATAATCTACATGGGAAGTAGAAAGTAGAAAAAGACAAAATCTCCTGAGTAAATTGGGAGCATGGGGACCTTGGGGGAGGATTAAAGGGGGCAGGAGAGAGTCAGGGAGGGGAGCAGAGAAAAATGTAGAGCTCAATAAAAATCAATTAAAAAAGAAAAGAAAAGAAAAGCAGCCTCCCTAACCCAGTCCACTTTACCTTGGGGTAGTGAACTTGCCATCAAAGCTACAATTTTACAACCACTTGTCTTCCCATAGCTAACTTTTATGTCTACCTAATCTTACAATCCTGTTGATCTACCCTTGAGATGCTGCATTGTGGCTGTCCTGTTTGTGACCTCCATCACGCTTGCATTCATTTTCTTCACTCAGGACTTACTAATTGCTTATGCAACATAGAGTGTGAGCCTATTGCCAAAGACAGAATAAGGTGGCTTTTCGATTAAACAGACGTTTGTAACAGTCAGTACTTATTGAGCGTGCCTATGTTTATCTCATTAAGTCCTTAAACAGCTCTTGGAAGAGGATGGAGAAAACAGACTCATAGGTGAAGTATATATGCAAATCATAATAACAAGATATCCAGGCCAACAAAAGCGAGGGCATCTGTAAAAGATAGCCTCTTATGCAAAATAATATAAAAAATTGGGATGCATATTGAGTCATAATGAACCATAAGATATAACCATAAGTTATAGCTGAGGGCAAGCCATTTAAGAATGTAAGGACATTTGAGAGCAAAGTTTGAGCTTCCTGTTTTATGCTGACTTCCTGTTGTTTTGGCTACCTTTAATAACATTGTCTTTAATGAGTATTCTAAGTAGCTTTCTATCGCTGTAACAAAAATTCTGACCAAAAGCAATTTGGGGAGGAAAGGGTTTATTTTCTCTTACAACTCTAGGTTAAAGTCCATCATGAAGTAAGGGCAGGAAGTCAAGGCCTGGAGGTGGGACCCAAGTAGAGACTGTAGAGTAATGCTGCCTACTGGCTGGTCTTCATGGCTCACTCAGCTTGCTTTTTTTTTTTTTTTGGTAGAACTCAGGAGCACCTGCTAAAGGATGGCACTGTTCACCGTGGGCTGGGCCCTTTGGGCTTATCACATCAATCTTTAATCAAGAAAATACTTCACAGACTTGCCTACAGGTCTATAGATAGATTCATTTGAAGTTCCCTCTTCTCAGATGACCTGAGCTTGTGTAAACTTGATGAAAAACTATCACATGGAGTCTGTCAAAAAATAGGGAAAATTGGCTTTTAAATTATATATTCTAAATTATTTATTTAGAGACAAATGTAGGGTCACATGTAGTTGTTAGAAATAAGATGGATTCCATGAAATCTTACCCAGTTTCCTTCAACAACAACGTCTTGTAAAACTAGTCCAGCATCACAGCCAGTATGCCAGCACTGACAGGATAGCATTTTCACCACAGAATCCTTGGGTTTCCTCTCTGTAGCTTCACCCACTTCCTCCTTATGTCCTCTCTCATGTTAGTTCTTAGAAACGTCAGATATTTTAATAATTCTTATGGGATTATATAAATACAGACAATCTACATACAGGTCTCTGCACATGTGTTCAGGTTGCTGTCTGTTTCATTGTGTCTTAGTTCCATTCTGTGATAAAATACTCTGACAAAACAGCATGGTGGAGAAAGGGTTTATGTGAGCTCACAGTTCCAGGCTATAGTCCATACAGCAAGGAAAGGCAAGGAAGTTGGCAATAGGAGCTTGAAATCTCTAGTCACGCCACATCCATTATCAAGAAGCAGAGAAGAAAAATCCATATATTCTTGTGCTTAGCCTGCTTTCTTCACTTACACAGTTCAGGATCCCTTATATTGCCATCCATAATGGGCAGAAATGATAGAAAAATATTTCTTCAAATCTTTGCATTAATATAGTGTTTCTTATGAAATTATGAGACTTCTAGTGCATTTTCTATTAATAGCTGATTAAATTTGTCATTACCTTGTGCTGGAGGGCCTGATAGACCCATATAGGATCTGATAGGTGATATATACAATGGATGATTGCTGTTTCTGATTACTTGTTGTAGTTGAATAAATAGCGAAGTTAATTATGAATCATCTGGAATAATTTCAGTGGTTTCACTGTGTAAAAAGATTCTGCATTTTGAGTTCAGTAACTATATTGAGAGATTCAGGAAAATCTAATAACACCATAAAAATAGCATACAGCTCTGATTTTTTAAACTGAACCATACGGGTTTGGAGTCACAGTACTTAATTTTCTTGAATTGCCTTTCCAGTTTTATCTGCATCAGTATAGAATTTAAGAGCTTCAGAAGTTGGTGTCCCTGTTACTATATGAGGAAGAATCCAATTAGTTCTTTTTATAAACTGAAATCTTTTGCTTCTGGGGTATTTGTTGTTAGTCTCGGAGATAAAGTTCCAATCCCTATAAGCTAGGGATTTATCTCCTGAAGAGGTCAATCTGGATGCCAAGACTTTGTTGAAATTATTGTTACATCTGCATCTTTGTTACATCTGTGTCTATATCTAAAGTTTCAAATTCAGTGCCATTTATTTGTATTTTTAGCTTTGGTCTCAGGTCATTTATAGCAGTTTGCCAAAATACTTGTTTTCTGGTCTTTCCTGAATTTTTTTGTTTTATATACTGAAGCTGTTCTGTTTTGATTACATCCAGAGCAGTGTTTCTAGCAGGACCACCAAGTCCCAAATAATGACACAGAGGTTTCTTATTAATTATGAAAGCTTAGTCTTAGCTTAGGGTTGTTCCCAACTATTTCGTAAAACTTACATTAACCTGTTTATATTAATCTACATTCTGCCACATGGCTTGTTATTTCTCTTCAGTACAGTAGGTCCGACTTCCTTCACACATTGCTGGTGAATCCTCTGCCTCTGAGATTCCTTCCCAGAGTTTCTATCTCTTTCTGGAAGTCCTGCCTATCTTCTCCTGTATAAGCTATTGCTGTTCTGTTCTTTATTAAACCAATCAGAAGGTGCCTTAGGCAGATGAGGTAAAACATCTTCACAATGTACAAAAAGATTATCTCACAGCAGTGTTGTTTTTTTCCAACAGATATTAAATATTTTAATTGCTCTGTGGATGAGTTTCTGACATGGAATGATTGAATCAAATTTGATATCAAGGCATTCTCTCTATCTTGAAAATCTTGCCTAGCTACTGGCTGTTCAGATTTTTATTAAATCAATCTGAACGACAAATCTTCATAGTGTACAAAAAGATTATTTCACAATTTTCTCTTTTTGTCTAAATAAAAAAGAAAGTTTTTTTTTAATTGATTTTTATTGAGCTCTACATTTTTCTAGGCTCCCTCCCTGCCTCTCCCCTCCTGGTCAACCCTCTCCCATGATCGTCATGCTCCCAATTTACTCAGGAGATCTTGTCTTTTTCTACTTTCCATATGGATTCGATCCATGTATGTCGCTCTTAGGGTACTCATTGTTCTCTAGGTTCTCTGAGATTGTGATTTGCAGGCTTGTTTTCTTTGTTTTATGATTAAAAGCCACTTATGAGTAAGAGTGTATTATAATTGTCTTTCTGGGTCTGGGTTACTTTACTCAAAATGATGTTTTCTAGCTTCATCCATTTGCCTGCAAATTTCAAGATGTTATTTCTTAGAAATTCATATAAATAGAATATAGGAAATACAGATGCATGGAGTTGACTTCTTTTGCTTCATGTTTTTTTCAAGATTCCCTCTCTTTATAGCATACCTCAAAACCTTATCCCTCTTCATAGTTAAATAATATTCTGTTGTATGGATATACCATGTTTTATTCATCAGTTCACACATGTTTGGGTTCTGTGCATTTCAGGACATCATAAGGAAATTTCGAAGGCCCATGAGAAAGAAATCTCTACTTTTATACACAGCTCTGCAGGAATATGGTGGACAAAATATGATTTAATGATATAAGACCTCCACATATAAGCAGGATATGTATCACAGGAAGATCTTCAGGGTATATCAGAGAGTTCCATTCCTGGTTTCATGACCTGATTCAAGAAGAAAGGTGCAGAGGCGAGAAAGACTTCCCACTGCCCTCTCAGCCTCCTCTGTTTCTAATGACCAAGTCACAGGAAAGACTTGTGAGTGCTACAGAAGCTCGCTCCCCCTACTCACGACTGGGTCAGTCGCTCTAGTTAGGTGGTCTGTTTAGTTGTTAGTTTTGGTTTAGTTGGAGGTGTTGTTTGTGATAGGATCTTGCCATATAACCCAGGCTACTCTTTCTCATTGCTGGGCTTAAAGGGATGTTGCCACTCCATGTTTGAAAAGACATCTTTAAAGCTTTGCTGAACTATGCTGATTTGGATCACACATGTGCAGGAGATGCAGAATCTAGTGGTGAGCTGTCAGAAACCATCATGTTAGTAACTGGGGTCATCAGTCAGAGGCTCCTAGGAAATGTACCTCAACCATGTGCCCCACTATTGAACCAAAGTGGAGTCCAGCCTGCAGCTTGCCAGGTTTTCGGTCTGTCCACTGTCACAGTTTCAAGTGGCTCCTCTGTAAAATCTGCTTGGCAGCAGGTTCGTCCATGGACCAGAATGGAGGAAACTGGCCTCTGGCTTGATCTCCATGGAGACCAGAAAAGTGACTTGTCTGTCAATGTGTTCAAAAGGAGGCTGTGCTGTGCAGGTCATTAGGGTGAGTGCACATCTCAGCTCAGGCAGGTGCCTCTTTTCTAACAAATAGTTTTGCTCTGAATTTGTTGGACAGCACAAAAAGCATCACATGGGGGATATATAAGTGATAGTTTACAGAAATCTTTAACAAAGTTTTCCAAAAAATTAAGCTATTTACTCCAACTGACCGTAACTTGTAGTCAGAGGCTGCTTGTTTGTTTCTGGCTGCCCAGATCCGAATAGTAACACAGAAACTCTATCAATTACAACGTTTGGCCAATAGCTTAGGTATATTTTTAGCTAACTCTTACATTTGAAATTAACCAATTATTATTATTTTTTTTAAAATCATAGTCTTTTTTAATTTTAATTTTATTTATTTATTTATAAAAATTTCCACTTCCTCCCCTCCTCCCAATACCCTCCCACTCCCCCCACTCCCTCTCCTCCTCCCTCTCCAGTCCTAAGAGCAGTCAGGGTTTCCTGCCCTGTGGGAAGTTCAAGTTCCTCCCCCCTCCCTCCAGGTCTAGGAAGGTGAGCATCCAAACAGACTAGGATCCCAAAAAAGCCAGTACATGCAGACGAAACAAGTCCCAGTAACCTTATTAATGACTTCTCAGTCAGCCCCCATGTCAGTCACATTCAAAGAATCCGGTTCAGTCCCAGTCCAGCTGACCTTGGTGAGCTCTCATTAGATCAGTCTCCTTGAACGCACCCCTCACAGTCCTGACTTCCTTGTTCATGTTCTCCCTCTTTCTGCTCCTCTTTTGGACCTTGGGGACTCAGTCCAGTGCTCCAATGTGGGTCTCTGTCTCAATCTCCATCCATCATCGGATGAAGGTTCTCTCTGATCCTGACTTCCTTGCTCACGTTCTCCCTCCTGCTTCTCATTTGGACCTAGGGAGTTAAGTCCAGTGTTCCAATGTGGGTCTCTGTCTATCTCCATCCATCGCCAGATGAAGGTTCTATGGTGATATGCAAAATATTCATCAGTATGGTTATGGGCCAAGGCCAGTTCAAGCACCCTCTCCTCTGCTGCCAGGGAACAATCTGGGGACCTCTCCTTGGACCTGGGAACCCCTCTAGAATCAAGTCTCTTGCAAATCGTAAAATGGCTCCCTTAGTTGAGATATATACTTCCCTGCTCCCATATCCATCCTTCCTCCTTCCCCCCATCCCATTCCCCCAAGCTATCCCCCAATCCTCCCCTTCTCCCTTCTCTCTAACCATCTCCCCTTACTTCCAACTCCCGTGCACCCAAGTTTGCCTGGAAATCTTGTCTACTTCCAATATCCAGGAGGATAACTATATGAATCAAATGGACTTAACAGACATCTATAGAACATTCCACCCAAATAGGAAAGAATATACCTTCTTCTCTGCAGCTCATGGAACCTTCTCGAAAATTGATCACATACTCGGTAACAAAGCAAACTTCCACAGATACAAAAAAATATTAGTAAACACCTCTGTCTTGTCGGATCACCATGGAATAAAGTTAGAATTCAACAACAGTTCTAACCCCAGAAAGCCTACAAGCTCATGGAAGCTGAACAGTCAACTACTGAATCACCCCTGGGTCAAGGAAGAAATAAAGAAAGAAATTAAAGTCTTCCTTGAATTTAATGAAAATAAAGACACACATACTCAAACCTATGGGACACTATGAAAGCAGTGTTAAGAGGAAAGTTCATAGCACTAAGTGCCCAATTAAAACGGAGAAAGCACACATTGGAGACTTAACAGCACACCTGAAAGCTCTGGACAAAAAAGAAGCAGACTCACTCAGGAGGAGTAGAAGACTGGAAATAATCAAACTGAGGGCTGAAATCAACAAAATAGGAACACAGAAAACAGTCCAAAGAATCAATGAAACAAAAAGCTGGTACTTGGAGAAAATCAACAAGATTGACAAACCCCTAGCCAAACTAATCAAACGGCAGAGAGAGAACATGCAAATTAATAAGATCAGAAATGAAAAGGGGGACATAACCACAGACACAGAAAATTAAGAGAATCATTAGATCTTACTACAAAAGCTTATATGCCACAAAGTTGGAAAATAAACAAGAAATGGACTTGTCTTTAGATAAGTACCATTTACCAAAGTTCAATCAAGACCAGGTGAACAATCTAAATAGATCTGTTAGTAGCGAAGAAATAGAAGCTGTTATCAAAAACCTCCCCACCAAAAAAAGCCCAGGACCAGATGGTTTCAATGCAGAATTCTACCAGAACTTCCAGGAAGAGCTAATACCTATACTCCTTAATGTATTTTACAATATAGAAACAGAAGAGTCATTGCTAAATTCTTTTTATGAAGCTACAGTTACCCTGATACCAAAACCACACAAAGACACAACCAAGAAAGAGAATTACAGGCCAGTCTCATTCATGAACATCGACGCAAAAATTCTCCACAAAATACTGGCAAACCGAATCCAATTTTTATTATTTTATATTTTTCCACTAGGCTTATGGTTCACCAGTAAGGCTCTGGGGTCTGTCTTCTGCAGCTATATGGCATCTCCCTGACTCTGCCTACTTTCTCCCAGTATTCAATTTAGTTTTCCCACCTAGCTCTATTCTGCCCTGCCACAGGCCAAAGCAGTTTTTTTAAATTAACCTATGGTAATAAAACATATTCACAGCATACAGAAGGGAAATTCCACATCACTAACTGACCCTGAAGCATTCAGTATTGCAAACATACCATTTATCAAGTAATATTTGTATGCAGGATCCAGCATTTATGGTGGGTACTTGTATAAAGTTACTTGCACTAGGTTACAGCCATCAGTAATCCCCCTTCTGTCCCCATTGTTTGGTCTATTTTGAACACTAATATACTGAAATATACAGTGTGTTTGGTTTTTTCTGCTCAGCACATTTTCTGGGTTCATCTATGTTTCAGCACATAACAGTACTTCATTCCTGACTGACCAAATAATGCTCCATGGTATGGATACCACATCTTTATCCATCTGTTGGTGGACACTGGACTCTTTCCACTGTTGGGCTACTATGGATACTGCTTCATGTCAGAGTTTTGGTATAAATGCCCTTCTACTTCTCTGGTGTAAGTGTCTACAGAGATGGAACTGCTGGGTGTACCGTTCTGAGGAGCTAAAAAAACAAAACTGTCTTCACAGTGGCTCCCTCTGTAGGTGTTCCCCGGTGTTCTGTAAATGTTCTGATTCCTCACATCCTCTCAGGCACTGCTCCTTGTCCAGCATTTCACTGTGGCTGGCCTAACCGGCCAGTGTATCACTGTGCTTCTCGTGGAATTTGTCTAGTGAGCATCTTCTCATGAGCATTCGGCCATCCACACTTCTTGTCTCATGAAGTGCTCACTTTCATCTTTTGCTCCTTGTTTAACTGGCTTATCTTTCTCTATTGCACTGGGAAAATCCTTCATGGATTTATATCATATCAGATATATGATTTGTGATCATTTTCTCCTGTAACAAATATTTTGTGAGCTGTCTTTTCACTTTCTTGATAGGTATCCTTTAAAGCACAAAAATTTAAATTTCTGTGAAATCCAATTTTCCATAACTTTGTCTTTCTTCTTGAATTTTTGATGTCTCATGTAAGAATTCTTCACCAAATCCCAGATAGGGAAGATTTTTGTGTGTTTTCTTTTATACCTTTTGAAGTGTCATACTTCATCTCTATGATCCATTTTTAGTTCGTTTTTGCCTGAGGGATGAGTTGTGTGTTGAAATTTTTAGTTTTGTGACTACAGGTGTTATTATTACAATACCACATATTGGAAAGATTATCCTGGTCAGGCAACATGGCTCTGGTAAAGGCACTTGCCATTAAGCCTGACAACCTGAGTTTCATCCCCATCAACAATCACGGAATATTGGCCTTTTGCTTGAAAACGTAGCTAAGTTGACTAATTGTAGTTGAGTTGTACTTGTTGAATTGCTTATACAATACTTGGGATTCCTTGTATATTTTGAAACCACCTGTAGATAAGGACAACTTTATTTCTGCTTGTAAGCATGCATAGCTGTATTTTACACAGTAGAGTACTACACAGCAGAGAAAAATAACAACATCTTGAAATTTGCAGGCAAATGGATGGAGCTAGAAAACATCATTTTCAATGAGGTAACCGAGACCCAGAAAGACCAGAGGGTTCGAAGTGGACGAGGGTTTGAAGTGGGGGAGGGGTAGGGAGGGCAGCAGAGAAAAATGTAGAGCGCAATAAAGTCAATAAATATATATCTATAAAAATAAATATGCTTTTTTCCATTTGATATTTTTTGCTTATTTGCTTATCAGGTGTTCGAAGGTGTGTGGATTAATATCCAGGTCTTTCAATCAGTTCCATTGATCCTCCTGTCTGTTTTTATGCCAACACCAGGGTGTTTTCAGTACTGTAGCTCTGTAGTAGAGTTTGAAGTCAGGGATTGTGATGTCTCCAGAAGTTCTTTTATTGTACAGGGTTGTTTTGGCTATCTTGATTTTTTTTTTCTTTTCCATATGATGTTGAGTACCATTTCTTTGAGGTCTGTGAAGAATTTTGCTGGGATTTTGATGGGCATTGCATTGAATCTGTAGATTGATTTTGGTAAGATTGCCATTTTTACTATGTTAATTCTACCTACCCAAGAGCATGGTAGATTTTTCCACTTTTTGGTGTCTTTTTCAGTATCTTTCTTCAAATATTCTACATTCTTGTCATCCAAGTCTTCCACTTGTTTGGTTAGGGTTACTTGAGTCATTTTATGCTATTTGTGGCTATTCTGAAGGGTGATGTTTCTCTGATTTATTCCTCTGCCCATTTATCATCTGTGTAAAGGAGAGCTACTAATTTTTTTTGAGTTAATCCTGTTTTGTGCTACATTACTGAAGGTGTTTATGAGTTGTAGAAGTTCCTTGGTAGAATTTTTGGGGTCGCTTATGTAAACTGTCATATCATCAGCAAATAGTGAGAGTTTGACTTCTTTTCCCCATTTGTATCCCCTTGATTTCAAAGGGAAGGTTTTAACTCTAACATAATAAAGCTATAAATAATAAGTACAATAATCAGGTAAAAATTACCTTTACAACGTCCAGTTCATTTGCATTTGTATTGTATTTCTCTGTACCACCAGCTACCAAACAACCACACAGAGACTTATATTAATTATGAAAGCTTGGTCTTTAGCTTAGGCTTGTTTCAACTAGCTCTTTTAACCCATTTATATTAATCCATGTTCTGCCTTGTGTCGTTATCTCTCTTCCATCCTGCATCTTCCTTTTTCCTCTCCGTGTCTGACTGGTGACTCCACCTTTGTTCTCTCCAGTGAGCTCTCTCCCTGTCTGCAAGTCCCATGTAACCTCTTCCTGCCTAGCTAATGGCCATGTAGCTCTTTATTAAACCAATGGAAGCAACACATCTTCACAGCATACACAAAGATTGTTCTATAGCACTAAAGCCAAAGATGCAGTTTATATTTGTCTGGCTTCTGGATCTGATACTATTCTACTTACAGCTGAAGCCAGACTTTGCCAAAAAAAAAAATCAAAAACTTCTTTTGGGCCTTGTGTAATTAATTACTCAGACCTCTTTCCTGATTCTTCAGACTTTTCCCAAGCATTTAAAGCTGCTAAAATCATATAGTGCCAAGGTCTGATCCCCAGTTGAAGGTGCCTTTATATATTCAGCATATTGACCTTCATCTAGATATTGGAAAATATTAATCCCTCTAGCCCTATTTTGTTGTTCCATGGCTCTAGCTTCCTCTTTCCACCATGTTCACCATTGTAACTGAAGATCATCTTCCAATATTGCTGTTGCCAAATCTTTCCAGTTTTTGGGCATAGTTCTGTTCTTATTTGCCCATGAAATTAATATATGCTTCATGTGTGTGAATACATACTGTATGAAATGACCACATCCTTAAATCTCAGATCTAGTATTTCTTTTTTTTTTAAATATTTATTTACTTATTATGTATACAATATTCTGTCTGCTGACCAGAAGAGGGCACCAGACCTCATTACAGATGGTTGTGAGCCACCATGTGGTTGCCGGGAATTGAACTCAGGACCTTTGGAAGAGCAGGCAATGCTCTTGACCACTGAGCCATCCCTCCAGCCCCTAGTATTTCTTTTATAAATTTTTTATTAAGATTTTTTTTAGTACATTATTTTCTCATTTTACATAGCTATCCCTATTTCCACTTCCTCCCCTCCTGCCATCCCACCCTTTTCCTTCACTCCCATCCATTCTTCAGAAAGGATAAGGATTCCCTTTAAAACAGAAGCAGAAAATAAAAAGATGAACAACTTAACTGTAGCATTATTCAGGGTCGTATGATATTTCCAATCCTTAACATGGGAAAGGTTTTTCTTTTTATCTGTAGCTGTCAAAATTTCTATGTCTTTGTGATCATGCCACATGCTGTAGGTGCCAAGTGTTGTTTTATGATAATCTCAATTGTCCAATTTCATCAATGAAATCCTGGAATCCAGATACTGATATGAAAGCCTGCTAGCTCAGCAAGGCTGAGAAAGCACCCAACTGCCCTTCTTCCTCAAGCAATGTCTCTGAAATTCCTCTGCTGTTGTGGAATAATCTTTTTGTACACTGTGAAGATGTGTCACTCTGATTGGTTTAATAAAAATCTAAATAGCCAATAGATAGCTAGGCAGGATTTTCAGGGCAGAGAGAATGCTGGGAAGACGGCAGAGACGCCAGGAGACATAGAACAAGCAGGATGGACCCCATGCAAGAGATGAGTTAATAAAGATAGAAGCAGAAAGTAAACTAATAGAAATGGGTTAAGTTATAAGAGCTAGTTAGAAACAAATCTAAACATCAGCCAACCTTCCATAATTAATAATAAGTCTCCTTGTCATTATTGGGGAGCTGATGGTCTCTGATGAAAACTTTGCCTGTACTCTGTTATCTCAAAAAAACCAAACCAAAACTCAAACATAAAGCAAAGAAAACGCGCTCACAAATCACAATCCCGGAGAACCTAGACAACAAGGAGGACCCTAAGAGAGACTTACATAGATCTAATTTACATGAGAAATGTCCCTCCTTTCTACTTCCTGTGCATCTCTCTCTCCATCCTCCTGACTCCATCTTACTCCCTGTGGTTTTTCTTATTCACTTCCTGTCTGTTATGTGATGTTTTATTTTCTCTTTTGACTTTTTAGGGGGGTCCATCACCCAGGTCCCAAAGAAATCACACATCGAGACTTATTCTTAGTTATGAATGCCCTTCTTTAGCTGGGCTTATTTCTTTCCAGGTTTTCTTAAATTATCCTGACTACCTTTTGTTCCTAGATTTTTTCCCTTTTGTTACTTCTTTTTTTTTTTAATTATTTATTTATTTTATATACAATATTCTGTCTGTGTGTATGTCTGTAGGCCAGAAGAGGGCACCAGACCTCATTACAGATGGTTGTGAGCCCCCATGTGGTTGCCGGGAATTGAACTCAGGACCTTTGGAAGAGCAGGCAGTGCTCTTAACCTCTGAGCCATCTCTCCAGCCCCTTTTGTTACTTCTTTATATCTTATTTTCACTCTTACATTTTTCTGATTGGGTGGCTGGTCCCTGATGCCCTTCTCTCCTTGTTCTATCTTGTTCCCTCTCTTCCTCATTTCTCCTTCTATTTATACTCTTTGCCTTCCAGCCCCACATATCCTTGCTCCTGCCTCACTATTGACTGTTCAGCTCTTTATTTTACCATCAGGTGTTTTAGACAGACAAAGAACCACAGCTTCACAGAGTTAAACAAATGCAGCATAAACAAAAGCAACACATCTTTACGTCATTAAACAAATGCTCCACAGCATAAACAAAAGCAACACACCGTAAAATAACAAAATATTCCCAGCACTGTCCACTGGTTGCTTGCTCTGCCTCTTGACTTATGGTTAACTTTATTTAATCTTTACAGTGAGCAGAAAACTCTTGGATTAAAGGTGTGTGCTGAGTCATACCACAACTAGAAAACAGGTTTGTTGTGGAATAATCTTTTTGTGCATTGTGAAGATGTGTCACTTTGTTTGGCTTAATAAAAAGCTGATTGGCCAATAGCTAGGCAGGGTTTCCAGGCAGAGAGGATGCTAGGAAGAAGAAGGGTGGAGATGCCAGAAGATGCAGAGAAAGCAGTATGGGCAATATAGAGTAAAAGTCACCAGGCCATGTAACAGAAGTAAATTAAAAGATATGGGTTAACTTAAGTTGTAAGAGCTAGTCAGAAATAAGTCTAAGCTATGGGCCAAGCTTTCATAATTAATAGTAAGTCTCCGTGTCATTATTGGGGAGTCAACAGTCCTCATGAAAAAATCTGACTATAAATGGTTTCTAAAGTGGAACTAGAACCCATGACCCTGAAACTAGGAGTATCATGCGCTACTGACTGAGCTAGCTAGACTTAAATTATAAAAGGAAGTGGGACAAGCCCAAACTATAGACCAAGCTTTCATAATTAATAATAAGTTTCTGTGTTGTTTTTTGTGAGCTGAAAGTCCAAAGAAAAATTTGTGTACAAAGGTTTTTCCAGTAAATAATGCAATCTTGAGGTTTACAGTATGATCCAATACCTGCCACAAAGGAGAACTAATATTTTCTTCTGCCTACTTTGTGCATTATGTGCGCAAACACGCATCCAGTCAAAACAACAAAAGACAATAAACAGAATAAAACACGGCTACAACCAGCGGAAGACAATTTAGTATGAGGAATTAAAAAAACAAGGACCTGCTGCATTTGGTCTCTAAAGGGACCAGTCCTGATCTTGTCAGTTTCAAGCGAAACAAGGCCAGAAAGTTGGGGATAACTGTTTGATGCATGAATGGAAAGAAAGAGGAGAAATAGAAAATGAAGAGCATTCTTTGCAACAAATTTGAATAAAAATTAGGAATTAGTATCACTTAACGTTTTTATGTTTTCCCTATTTTTTTTTTTTAATTTTTGAGACAGGATCTAGCTATTGTCCAGGCTGGTGATTCTTTCACCCCAGCCTTCTACCTAGCTTTTAGGCTGAACTTTAGTTATTGGGGAGAAAGAGGCTGGATATCTCGGGGGGGAAAAGTCTTATTTGTCAGCAAAGAACATTTAATAAGTACCACAGATTTATTTTATTTTTATGTTAAAACTTTTTAGATTTATTTTACATATCTTAGTGATTTGCTTGCTAGTATAACTGCACCCTGTGCGTGCCTGGTGCCTGAAGAGGTCAGAAGAGGGCTTTGGATTCTCTGGAACCTGTGCCATGGGTGGTTGTGAGCCAACTTGTGGGGGCTGAGAATTAATCCTGGGTTCTCTCCATAAGCAAGTGCTCCTAACTACTTACTCATCTCTCCAGCTCCCCCTGCCATTTATTTTAATGAAAAAATAAGCAAAATAGAGCCAGGCCCTGGAGAATATGGGAGAGGTTCTGTTCAGGATATAGGGACTGAGGTGCAGAGGTGCAGAGGTACAGAGGTGAATTGGGGGTGAGTGAATACTGCTGCCAGGGGCTTTGCTCATCTTTGTAGTGCTCTCTAAGGCAGAGTGGGGGTACCTGCAAACATCCCTATGGTCCAGAACAGCTACCAAAGGAACAAGAGGTAGTATTGGTTGAAGACAAGGAACAGAATTGTGTCAAGCATAGTAGGTCGGAGGACAAACTGGAAGACAAGAAGCAGAAAATGATGTGTAGTCTGCAAGAAATAGTTCAAGAACCAAGGGACAAGGGAGTTGAAGAATAGGTGTAGTGTTTCTAAGGGGAAGATAGAATAGGTTATGTGGGGTTACGAACAAGCAACCTCTACCTACAAACAGGTTTTACGTAGTAAGGAGCATATTGAAGTGAGGTTCAGGATTGGAATATCAGCACTGGAAAGACTGAAGCAGCAGGATTGCCAAGAGTTTGAGACCAGCTATGAAGAGAGATTGTGTATCAAAACACAGGGAGAAAAGTCTCTTAGAGTTAAGATTTCACAAGTAAAGGAAATTGAGGGTTGGGGTAGGAAAGGCACTGTTTCAAATTGAAAATGTGTTTTCATGCTGATGGCTGAGCGCATAAAGGACTGAAATGGGTGACGCTGGAAGCAGTCCCCATATCACGCACACTCTGTCTCATTTTGTATCTTTTTTAGGTTTTCAAGACACAGTATCTTTGTGAAGCCTTGGCCTGTTCTGGAACTCACTTTGTAGACCAGGCTGGTCTCAAACTCACAGAGATCCGCCTGCCTCTGCCTCCCTATTGCTGGGATTAAAGGCGTGTGCCACTACTGCCGACCTTCCCCGCCCCCACCTTTTTCAAACCTAGTTAATTGAACCAATATGTCTTGATTATTGCTCCTGGGAGGATCACAGCCTCTCAACAGTATTTGCCCACAGTCATCCTGACTGTGTATTTAGAACCCTCTTTTGGGTTCACCGGAGGCAAATTTTGCTGATACTTGTATGCGTTGCAGTTGCGGATGGAAATAGTGTAACCCTTCCTGCCTTTCACGTTGAAAGTCTGGACATTTTTTGGCACTTTTAGTCATAAGGTTTATCTACATATGGATATTTGATTACCTTTCTATTAGATGGTGAGTTCTTCCATACAAACTTGCATTAATTTCGTCTTGTTATAATATTATATCTAAAAATTATAATATTCTGTTTGAAAACACATTTTTTAAAACATGTTCAAATAGTGAATGGCAGGATGAAGGGTGTCTCTCATACATTGAAGGAACCTTTTCCAGAGGTTTTATGATTTCAAGGTCCCAGCAAGATTGTCTTGAAACAGCTCAATTGTGATGCCCAGAGGTCTTGAACAAGAGGTTCCGCTGCACTTAGATATGCCTAATTTGCAGCATCTGTAAGTAGATGCCAGGCCAAGTAACTTAGATTACACTGGTGGGCGGGCAGGCTAGGGTTTCCGTACAGCATTATGGCGGCCGTCTGCGGGAGTTCAGCGGGCGGAACGAATCAGAACGCCTTTCCTACAAAGCCATATCAGCTTCCTGCAGGAGCACAGCAATGCGATGTCGGCTACTGACAAGCGTTTTCCGTACAGCATCATGGCGTCCCCCAGAGGAGCCGGCTGGCGCAGCACGCGCCAAGGGAAGAGGCGGTCGTAAAGGAGTCGCCACTTCCTCTTCTCCCACCTCCCACCGGCTGTCGTAAAGGGTGAATGGAGAGAGAGTTGTGGGGGGGGGCGAAGGAGGGAGGACAGGGGGCGCGGAGTCAGAGTGGCGCAGCAAGTAGCTGCAGGCGGCGGTGTCGGCGGCAAGGGGTTGGGGTAAGGTGGTTCCCTGTGGCGTCCGGGCCCGAAAGGGCCAGGAGATAACCCGTCTGCAACCCGGCCTGCTGGCCCTGGGGCCGGAGTACCCGCCCGGGGCCATGGACCTCAACCGGATCATCCAGGCGCTGAAGGGCACCATAGACCCGAAGCTGAGGATTGCGGCCGAGACGGAGCTGAATCAGGTGAGCAGCGGGCCTGCTTTTTCCTCCTCTTCTCCCTTACCCGCCTCCGTCCTCCCATCGCAGCCTGAGACTCGGACCCCTGCGGAGCTGTTGGAGCACCTGTTGGGCACCCGGTCCTTTCTCGGTGCGCTTGTCCAGCCCACTTGGACAGCACAAAGAAGCTATGAAGCCCTTGCCAGTGTTCTTTGGGTGTGATTTCTTTTCCTTAGCGCGCTTAACGCGGGGACGCGGTGAGAAAATTCACTAAAGCTGAGCTAGCTTTTCTCCGGACCCGCCCTTTTCAGGTGTTGCTGTTGGAAACCCGTTCTCTCGCCTGCTGCTGGCGTGGGGCAGAGTTTTGCTGGAGCGCTGGGCAGTGCTGTCAGAGAGGCTTCTAGGGAGCACGCGGTTTCCATGTACCGTGTACCCTTTCAAAGACCGGACTATAATACATATTTGAGGCATTTCTTTCCAGTGCTGAAATGTGTGTTAACTTTTCCCTTCTTTCCTTTCTCCTTTTTGTCTTTTTCTTTCTTTGCGGGGACAGGGTCTCACTATGCAGTTTAAACAGGCTGGCCTGGAACTCAGAGATCCGCCTGCTGCTTCTGCCTCTACCCCTAGACTTCTGGTATTAAAGGTGTGCTACCACATCTGGCCCAACATTTCAAGACCGTAATAGTCATAAGCTCTGTTTCTGCACATGTAAGAGGGACCATGGGCCCCTTACTAAAAAGTACAAATTAAAATCTCCTTGCATGACTTGACAATTGTTTGAGGTTGCTCCAAGTGTGAGTGATATTACTTAACTAGTCTATCTTAAGGGGTCACCAGGACCAGTGGCCTCTGCTTCTCTGAGAACAATTGGGCATGCGAATTATGGGGCTTCATCCATGATGCAAAGACTCTGAAAAGCTGCGAGTGGTAACAAGTTTGTATTTTTACTGGCGATTCTGTGCCTCTTAAAAGTATAGGCCAGTGTGTCTGTTCTAGTTGAGTTTTAAAAGCAGGTCTATTCGATCTTTGAAAGTGATACTGTTAACTGAAAATCTGTGTGAAGTTTGCGGTACATGGGAATCCAGGATCCCCAAGAGATAAGAAGGAAAGCCGGGACTCTGCTACTATCTATTTGGCTCTGCTGTGGACTGTTCAAGAATTCTTGAGGCAGGCCCTATTTGATTTCCAGCCCTGCTCAAGCCTGTAATCCTAACACACACAAAGTTGTGTTGAATGAAAGGCTAAGAAGGATGCTTTGATGTTTCAAAAAGGAGAGTGACAGTCACCCTAGAGCAAGAGACAGTTAAAGTCAGTGGCTGTCCCAGACTTTGTAGAGTACTGTCTGGAGCAACAGTCGTTAGGTACATCCTAGTGACTGTTAGTACATCTTACTAGCTGTGTGTTAGTAAGAATGCCATATGAGGGCAGGACTTGCAACTTGCTGGTATGCACACGGAAGGCTTCTTGTTTGACACTGCTCTCACCACAGAGCAAGAGGTCCCTTTGATAGTGATAATAGGGAACATAGCTTTGATGCTATGTTATGCTTTTTGCCCATAGCCTAACCTTGCCTTCGGATTTGCCAGCACATAAGTACAGCTTTGTTTGGAAAGCAGAAGAGGCTTGAAGCCTGCAGAACCTGGAGAGGTTCGATCCCATGCTCTCTTCATAGTATTTTAATCCAAATTCTGTCTTTACTCTTCCATGCTCCCTGTCTGATCATCTCACCAGAGACTATTTTCTTTGTTACTAACTAACACTACAAAAATCAAACCAAAACAACAAGGTAACATTGCTGTGTAATTCATTTAGCATCTAAGTCTTGTACCATGTTTTGGATTGTAATTTGCCTTCAATAAGTTTTTGTACTTGAAGCAGAAAGACTAGATGTGTGGTGTATCTTATTGTTCATAAGATGTGATTTTGGTATTGGGTTTTGCATCCTTGTCTCTTAGCACCCCTGTGTCATCCTGTCTTGCTGCACGGTTGAATAAGTGTCCGCTGTAAGGGATTAGAGCTCAGCTCTTTTACATCCTCCCTCCCTTCAGGGGGCTCTCATATAGACTAGACGGTCTCCACCTTGCTGTGTAACGGAAAATGTTCTTGTACTTCTGATCCTCCCGTGTCCACCTCCTGAGTGCAACACTACTATGTGGTTCGTGTGGTGCTGGCTCTGGCTTGGGGCTTTGGGCATGCTAGGCAAGCACTGTGCCAGCTGAACTACACTCCTCCCCATCTGTTTTTTTTTTTTTTTGTATGTTTACTCCTCTTCCTCCTCCTCTTTCCTTCCCCATCTCTTTGAGGTAGTGTCTTGCCATGTAGCCTAGTCCTCCTACCTCAGCCTCTTCTGTGATGGAATTATTGTAGGTGTGTACTGTCAGGCCTGGCTTTTTGGTTCTTTTGGTGGTAGAGGGGTTTGAACCTAGGATTTTGCTCATGCTAGGTCAACTGTTTACCATTGAACTCTTATTCTCAGCCTTAAGACATTTACTTTCATTGCCAAGTTCTGGAATCCCTACTTTATAGGTGTGTGTGTGTGTGTGTGTGTGTGTGTGTGTGTGTGTGTGTGTATCTTTTTGTGGTGGTGCTTACTGAACCTAAGATCACACAGGTGACATATGCCCCCAGCTGCAACCTTAGGCATCCATCGTTTTCTTTGTCCTTTAAGGAGTTTGCTTTGAGGAATAGCAAGTTATTTGCTGAGTTGTGTTTTAGGCATTGGTGTGAGACTCTGCTCAGGTAGCTCACAAGCTAGTTGGAGACAGGTTATGAGTTCTGTAGGGAGCAGTCTACAAGTGTGCTGGGATAAATAGATGGGATGGTCACTTTCTAAGGGCGGCATTGCTGGAGACTGGGAGGCTGGAAGAAGAGAGGCAGGGCTAAGCACAGGGCAGGAGCAGAGGGTACAACAGGTTGAGAAACACTTCATCCATCCATTACACCAGCTGGTGTTTGAGGGGCTAGTGGGTCAGAGACCAGGAATCTCAAGTCTTGGCGTTGTATGAGTTTTCATAAACTGTAGGATTTAAGTAAGAAACACAACAGTTTATTTTCAGAAGGCTTCACAGATACAAAGCAAATAGACCTAAAAAGTCATTGAGAAATGACTCATCTTATTTGTTAGAAACTTGAAGCCCAAAGAGGAACAGTGATGGGGTATGATTTGTAAGGGAAGTCGCATAGGAATGCATCTGCATTTGCCTTGATGTTTTAACTTGCCAAATTAACAGCGGTCAAATCAACAAAGAAGTCCATGTTTCAAAGTTCCTTAAAATGACCAGCGGTTGCAAAATAGGAGTTCCAAAATGTGTACAGTGGCCACAGTTTTAATAAGAAGCATTAGTCTAAGTGTGCAGGTTATTTCTGTGTGTATAACAGGTTTGAAGAATTGTGGGGTGATGGTGGTGCATGCCTTTAATCCCAACACTTGGGAGGCAGAGGCAGGTGGATTGCTGAGTTTGACGCCAGCTTAGTCTACAGAGCAAATTCCAGGACAGCTAAGGCTGTTACACAGAGAAACACTGTCTCGAAAAACCAAAAAAACAAAAACAAAAAACCAAAAAAAAAACCCAACCCAGCAAAAAATAAAACTAAAAAACTGAAGTCAGTTTTTATGATTATAATAAACTATAGATGTTTATTTTTGATTTGATCTTCCACTTTTCAGAAAGCTATAAACCTAAATTATTTTAATAACATATATTGAAATGTTAGAAGACTGAGTTAAATTCATATTAAAATTTCCCCCATTAAAAACTACTGTTAAGCTGCACATGGTGGTACACTCTTTTAATCCCATCACTCAGGAGGCAGAGGCAGGTGGGTCTCTGTGAGTTCGAGACCAGCCTGGTCTGTGGCTGAGTTCCAGGACAGCCAGGGCTGCACAGTGAGCCCTGTCTCAAAAAAAACAGAAGACAAACCAAACAGACTGATGTTAAAAACACGCCTTCTTTTAAGTCAAGACTTTTTTGAGATCAAGTCTCACTGTATAGCTCTGATTGGTCTGGAACTTGTTGGATAGATCAAACTGGTCTTAAACTCAAAAAGATCCACCTGCCTCTGCCACCAAGTGCTGGGATTAAAGTCACATGCTGCCAAACCCAACAGAAAGATTTATTCCTAATTGTATGTATAACTAAGAATACACATACATAAATAATGTGTATGGGTATGTATGTACACGTGAATGCAGGCTGCGAAGGCCAGAGTCGTCAGATCTCCTGGAGCTTGAGTTACAGGCAGTTATGGGTGACCCAGCGTGGGTATTGGAAACTGAACTCAGGTGACTGCAAGGGCACCAAGCACTCTTAATGGCTGAGCCATCTCTCCAATTCTCATATCTGTTTATTTTCAGACAGGATCTCATGTAACCCAAGCTAACAAATCTGTTTTTATTTAATTTTAATTTATTTTTTTTAAATTCTGTGGATGTATATGGGTATATGCAGGTGAGTTCCAGGCACCTGTGAGCGACTTGATGCGGGTGCTGGGAACTGAACTCGGATCCTCTGAAAGAGTGGTAGCTGCTCTTACTGTTGAGCTCTCACCACAGCTGTTCTTAAACATTTTTATTTACGTGGATGCTGTGTGTGTGTGTCCTGAGAAGGCCAGAAGAAGGTCTTGGCTACCCTGGAGTTGGAGTTAGGGATGTTTGTGAACCACCTGATGTGGGTATTGGTGACTGCACTTGGGTCCTCTGGAAGTTAAGAGCAAGAGCTCTTAACTGCTGTGCCCTCCCTCCAGTCTCTCAAACCTGCTTTAAAATAACTACTTAAATTTTTTTGTACTTTCAATTATGAATTAAAAGGAATGTGTCCTTTTATTGATTGATTGATTGATTGATTGAGATAGAGTAGCCGTCCCTGGTCTGGAACTTGTTTTTAGATCAGGCTGCCCTAAAAATGACAGAGATCCACCTGCTTCTGCCCCATGAATGCCAGGATTAAAGTGTATACCCCCACACCTAGTTGGAAAAGTCATTTTAAAAAAATTGAGTAGGGCCTGGAGAGATAGATTAGCAGTTAAGAGCTGTTGCAGGATGTAAGCTGTTGCCAGCTTGTTGGGGTTTCTGTCCCGCCCGGTACCCCACAGCCGGCAAGTCCCAGAGAAAATCAATCACACAGAGATTTCTGTAAGTTATAAAGCTGATTGGCCCATTAGGTCAGGCTACTTATTAGTCCTTGTAACTTATATTAATCCATTATCATTATCTATGTTAGCCACACTGGCTCAGTACCTTTCTCAGCGTGACAGCTCACATGTTGCCTCTTTGGTGCTCTGCGCAGGAATGGCAGAGGAGGCTTCTGCTTCCCAGAATTCTCCTGTTCTCATTGCATCACCTCTACTTCCTGTCTGGTTTTCCCGCCTATACTGCCTGCCTGGCCAATCAGCGTTTTATTAAAATACATGATTGACAGACTACAGATAATTCTCCCACACCAGCAGGTTATTTGATTATGCTGTGAACCCTGAGATTATGATATTTATTGGAAAAACCTGTTTTCTAGTTGTGGCGTGACTCAACCCTAGCACATACCTTTAATCTAAGAAGTTTTCTGCTTGAATACTATAAACAGGATTAAATAAAATCAACCATAGATCAAGAGACAGAGCAGGCAACCAGTTGACAGAAAGTGAATATGAATATTAAGAAAAAAACTATAGAGAGTAAGAGGGAGTCAGGAGGACAGATAGAGAGACTCACAGGAAGTAGAAGGGAGGGACATTCAGTTTAAAGAGTTATTTTGAGATGGAGTAGAAAGGAGAGGCTTCTGGGACTTTGGTTGAGGAGGAAGGTCACCTGGGTGCGTTTTCTGAGCTAGAAAACTTTGACCCTAGCATCTGGCTCCCGAGTCCTTGTTAAAATTGAATGATTGATATCTTGTTAAAAACAACACTGGATGCTTTTCCAGAGGACCTGAATTCAATTCCCAGCACCTGCATGTTGGCCCACAACCATTTGTATCTCCAGTTCCAGGGAATCTGACTCCCTCTTCTGACTTCTGTGGAGACCAGGCACATACGTGGTGCACAGACATACAAGCAAGCAAAGAACTTATACACATAAAAATAGATTTAAAAATATTGAGTGGGCTGGCAGCAAGTTGGCTTAGTGGGTAAAAGTACTTGCCTTCCAAACCTGATGACCAAAGGTTGATTCCCTAGATCTCATGTAAAGATGGAAGGAGAGAATAGTCGTCACAAGTTATCTTCTGACCTAGCGTGGGCACGCGTGTGCTCTCTCTCTCACACACACACAAAGAAAGAAAGAAAGAAAGAATATATATATAGATATATCTATATATCTATATCTATATATATATTTTGAGAAAAATGGAGCGGCTGCACTTGCCTAGCTGTGTCTCAAAGGGTGATATCGCCTGCATAGGCTTCAGAAACCGTCAAACTGAATGGACCCTGCGGAGTGTTCAGGGTCTGGTTTCTCTCCTTGAGAATTTTTGAGGCTTCTAGCAATGTCAGTGGGCAGGTTGAGCGGAAGTCCAGGAATGTGCAGAGCTGTGGGATGGTTCAGTACTAGACATCTATGCAGAAATATGGTCAGAAGCAGTGGGGTTCTGTGTTGGTTGTGCCCATGGCCAGACCCAGAAACAGGTCAGATCAAACAACCTGCGGACGAAATAGCCCAGGCAGCAGGCTGAACAGGAAGTTGTTAGCATGGACTCTTGAGGCATTGTGATATTGAGACGACGGAGCCTGGGAATACCTGTCCTCTGTGTTGTCCATGCTTCATTGTCCCTCTGGACCAGCCTCTCTCTATAGCCCGTGGAATTCACTGTCCCTCTGGATCAGCTTCTCTCTATAGCCCATGGAATTCACTGTCTCTGGACCAGCTTCTCTCTATAGTACGTGGAATTCACTGTCTCCCTCTGGACCAGCTTCTCTCTATAGCACGTGGAATTCACTGTCTCCCTCTGGACCAGCTTCTCTCTATAGCACGTGGAATTCACTGTCCCTCTCTGGACCAGCTTCTCTCTGTAGCACGTGGAATTCACTATCAACGTGTTTGTCTTTTTCTCCCGTGCTGGGGCTTCTGGTTTCTGAAGATGACATTTTGTTTTGTTTTCTGTTTGTCAAAAATAGATATCAAGAAAATTAAATCCCAGATAATCTGTGGTGAGTAGGTTATATTAATTGCTTTTCTTCTTCAAGTAACACAATACCTGAAACAAGCAACTTAAGGGAGGAAGGGTTTATTGAGGGAGTAGTCCATCATGATGGGGAAGGCCTGGCATTCAGAGCTTGTAACAGTTGGTCACATTGCAGTACACAGTAAGGAAGCAGAGAGAGCTAAATGCTGGTGTCAAGCTGGCTTGCTGCTTTTTCTTCAGTCCAGGACCCAGCCCATGTAAGGAGTGTCTTCCCATCTCAATGAACTCAACTAGAGGTCCGTTCAGATATGTCCAGAGGCTTGTCTCTGAGGCCGATCCTGTCATGAAGACCGACAATGTTGACTCCCACAGAGGTCCAGTAAAAGGTTGAGATTGTAAATCCATTAGTAACTCTTAGAGTTCATCAATAAAAAATGAAATATCTCCTTTCAGAGGATAAAGGGTGTAAGAAATTTGTAGAGGAGATGAATGGTCAACAGAGAGACCTTGAGTAACAGAGGAAGTATCTTTTAAAACAGTGATAAGATTTTAAAGTTTGAAGGCTTTCCTGAGGTCGGTGAATGAGCCCTCCTGTGCAGGTGTTAGAGGGTTGTTCCTGAGGTAGGTGAACGGGCACTCCTGTGCAGGTGTTAGAGGGTTGTTCCTGAGGTCGGTGGACGAGCCTCCTGTGCAGGTGTTAGACGGTTGTTCCTGAGGTAGGTGAACGGGCACTCCTGTGCAGGTGTTAGAGGGTTGTTCCTGAGGTTGGTGGACAAGCCTCCTGTGCAGGTGTTAGAGGGTTGTTCCTGAGGTAGGTGAACGGGCACTCCTGTGCAGGTGTTAGAGGGCTGTTCCTGAGGTCAATGAATGAGCCCTCCTGTGCAGGTGTTAGAGGGTTGTTCCTGAGGTAGGTGAACGGGCACTCCTGTGCAGGTGTTAGAGGGTTGTTCCTGAGGTAGGTGAATGAGCCCTCCTGTGCAGGTGTTAGAGGGTTGTTCCTGAGGTAGGTGAACGGGCACTCCTGTGCAGGTGTTAGAGGGTTGTTCCTGAGGTCGGTGGACGAGCCTCCTGTGCAGGTGTTAGAGGGTTGTTCCTGAGGTAGGTGAACGGGCGCTCCTGTGCAGGTGTTAGAGGGTTGTTCCTGAGGTAGGTGAACGGGCACTCCTGTGCAGGTGTTAGAGGGTTGTTCCTGAGGTAGGTGAACGGGCACTCCTGTGCAGGTGTTAGAGGGTTGTTCCTGAGGTAGGTGAACGGGCACTCCTGTGCAGGTGTTAGAAGGTTGTTCCTGAGGTAGGTGAACGAGCACTCCTGTGCAGGTGTTAGAGGGTTGCCTAGACTGCTTTGTGGAGAACATCATAAAAGTATTCACATTTTTGTTAGTTATAAAATTTTTTTCCTCTTTAAAGTATTTTCACAACCTTCATTTTACCTTGGAATTTCTCTAATTGTTTACAGTTTTTCTTTCATTTGGACAGTAATGTATTCTGTAATGGTGCTAATAGCTATTCTGAGTGCCCTATTTTTACAAAACATTTCTTTGTAATTTCAGTCCTACAAGATTATTAATTTTGCCCCCAGCTTGCTTCGGATCATAGTCTCCGACCATGTGGAGTTCCCAGTGCGTCAGGCAGGTAAGTTGCCTTTTCAAGTCAATGAGAGTTCCACTTTAAATCTGAATAGTTAAATGTACTGTACAAGACCTGCAAAATGAAAACATTTACTTAATAATTATTAAAAAAAAAAAACCTTCCAAAAAAAAAAAAAAAGACTCGTACAAGATCTTGACAGTCAAAATTCTAGCACAGATGCAAGCATGATCCTTAAAGCCCCTCCCCTAGTGGAAGAGCTGCTAGCAGTTGGTGGCTGCTGAGGAGAGTCACTCTCCTTTGTGGGTGTGACTCTGTTAAGTTGCTCGTGCCTCAGTGGATGTCCACACACCCATGCTCGTAGGGCATCACTAATTAGACTCGGGACTATAATAACAACAGCAAAGCATAAAGAGGACACAACGATGGGAGGGTGATGCCATAGTGGTCCCTAGGGGAGCTGAAGGGAAGCAGTGGTGGGCAGATATGAGCAGTACACGCTATCCATGGTTGCATTGCTCAGTACACGCTATCCATGGTTGGATTGCTCAGTACACATTAACCATGGTTGTATTGCTCAGTACATGTTTTCCGTGGTTGAATTGCTCAATATATGTTATCCATGGTTGGATTGCTCAGTACACATTAACCATGGTTGTATTGCTCAGTACACGTTATCCATGGTTGGATTGCTCAGTACACATTATCCGTGGTTAGATTGCTCAGTACACGTTATCTGTGGTTGGATTGCTCAGTACACGTTATCCATGGTTGGATTGCTCAGTACATGTTATCTGTGGTTGGATTTTTTTCTTTGCAAACTATCAGCTCCTTAATAATGACACAGAGACATGATTAGTTATGAGAGCTCGGCCAATAGTTTAGGCTTGTTTCTAAATAGCTCTTATAACGTAAATTAACCCATATCTTTTAATCTATGGTCTTTTACATGGCTAGGTTACCTTTAACCATTTCTTAACTCTGTCCTTTTACATGGCTAGGTTACCTTTAACCATTTCTTAACTCTGTCCGTTTACATGGCTAGGTTACCTTCACTCTGCACTGCCCATGCTGCTTCCTCTGCGCCTCCTGTGTCTCCGCCCTTCTTCTCAGTGTCCTCTGCCTGGAAAACCTGCCTACTTATTGTTCAGCTTTTTAATTAAACCAGTCAGAGTGGCACATATTCCCAGTGTACACTAAGATTATTCCACAATTTCCAGATGTCATGTGTTTATGCTCAGTCTGAAAACATGTATATGATTTCCAGGTCATTTCTGTGTCATTTAGGGATGTCCTCCTGCTTAATGTTGCTGCTTTGACTCCCATATGAAACTCTTGAATTCTTCCCATCTCCCCTTCCCAAGTTGGCTTTTTGTACCTGTAAAGTTTTCCATCTCTGTTGGACATTGCATTCCACATGGAAGGCTGTTTAGCCTTTGAGCTCCGTGAGATTGAGTTGAAGTGGTCCCTCTGATTCCAATGCATCTGCTTTTCTCTTAAACTCAGCTGCCATCTACCTGAAGAACATGGTGACACAGTACTGGCCGGACAGGGAGCCTCCACCAGGAGAAGCAATATTTCCATTCAATATCCATGAGAACGACCGACAGCAAATCCGTGACAACATTGTGGAGGGGATAATTCGGTCTCCGGATCTGGTGAGGTAGGCCGTGCCCTGTCTATGATTTGAAGGAGGTATTTGAACTCCTTGGTTGGGACTGACTCTTGGGTGTAATCTTCCGCTGTGTGTGTGTGTGTGTGTGTTTTATTGTTTTGAGACAGGTCTCTTGTATCCCAGACTGGTCTCAAGTGTGCTCTGTGGCCAGTGATGACCTTGAGCTTCTAGTCCTCCTGTCTCCCTTCTCAAGTACTGGGATTACAGGTGTACGATGGATATATGTGGAATTGGAGCTTCTTTCTGGGCAAGTTTTTACCAACTGAGCTACGTCTCCAGCTCAGGAAATGAGTTTGTAGTGCCGTGTATTGGAGCTTAGCTGTGGAGTCAAGCATCTTGCAATCTTAAAATAGAAATAAATTTACTTCAGTATGTGATCCAGTCATTAAGTTTTCAGCAGATGAAACGGTGGTGAGGCATAAGATTGTTTATATCAGATATTAAGTACAATCATGATGAAAACAGGAAAAAAAGGAAACTTGAGGGAGGCGGCAACAGGAAGAACAGGCGTTGAATTGTGGTGTGGTTATTTTCTCAGCTAGGAGAACACAGGTGTGTGCACTAAAGAAAACCTCCTTATTCTCACTGGTTTTCTACAGGACACTAGTGTTCCAGGACCCTCTCAAAACCATTGTATGTTTATCTGTGAAGATGCTTGTTCCCTGGTCTCCAGAATCTCCCAGTGTTCCTACAGCAACACACAGGAGTAGCTTCTCCTGCCAGTCTCACACTTGGCCGGCAGTGAGCAGTGGCCCATGAGGCCCACCTCAAGGTGGAATCTTAAAGAAAAATTTTAGCTATGCTTAACGCCAGTGTTGTTTAAAGGAACAGCTACTGGTAGTGGACAGGGTTCCTGTTTGTTTTGAGACAGTCCCCTGTCTGTGGGTTTGCTCTTCCGATACCCTAAAGACTCCTGAAGATGCTTGTTCTCACTGTCTGATTTTGACTTAAAGTATTGAAGAGAAAACTGATTTGGTACCATAAGGAAGGCAGAAAATGCTGCTTAAGTTTTTCTGGTTGTTGTTAATCTAAGTTATTGGATATTCAACTGAACACCAGTTTATCTTTTTTTTTTTTTCAATTTGGAATCCTGGGACTGAGGGTGTAGCTCAGCTGGTGCAGTGCTCTCCTAGCGTGAGGCGTTGGGCTCGTTGCCAGCACTGCTGCAGTGGTGTGGTGCATGTGTGGATCCCAGCACTGCGTATAGCGGTGGGGTGCATGTGGTGCATGTGTGGATCCCAGCGCTTGAGATGTAGCAGCAGGAGGGTCAAAAGTGTAAGGTCATCTTCGACTACATATTGCACTGGAGATCAGTCTGGGCTACATAAAACCTTTTCACAAGTAACCAGCCCGCCAAAAACTACAGTTTGGAATGCTAATTTTGTCAGGTTAATTTTCTAATCAAATAGCCTTATGTAGACATCCTTGCTAGTAGCAATGGTCGTTTGTAGAAGGAGCACTTTTGTTTCCCTTTAATTATCTTCTCAATGTTAATCACAAATGAAATCCCACTGAAGAGGTGATGTCTGCACCAAGTGCTGTGGGACAGCTTCTTGCATCCTTTTGCCAAAGCGGAGGAGGTATTCCTCTCTTTCTGTTTTATTTCTTTGGTTGCTTTTTTTTCCCCACTTATTTCTTTGGAGGTGGTTCCTAGATTTCCCCTTTGCAGAAATTCCCTAGCAAATCTATATTTGTTTTACTCAAAGTACAAAATTTAGCGTGTGTTTTCACTATGTTTATCCACTTGATAGATATGTGTATATGTACACATGCACCTTATACTTAGAGAGGTGCTCTACCAATGAGCCACACACCAGCCCTAGGCTTGCCCATTCGGTAGATTTATGTGTATCTGTGTGTCTGCCTGTCTGTCTGTCTATCATCTATATTCTATATGTTTGCATATCTCTCTATATATTTATGTGTGTATGTATGTATCATCTATCTCTGAGTGTGTATACATAATCTATATCTTATTATTCTTTCTCTCTGTGTCTCTGTCTGTTTGTCTGTCTTTCTCTGTGTTTATGTGTTCTATAGATCAGACCCAAGACCCTATACATGCCTCTCTTTCTGGATATGAAGACCCAAATATAAAATAAGTAACAATTTTTACAGAGTTGAGATAGATTTTCTGCATACTTTGATTTTTTGATAGTCTTTAAATTAATTTTTAAAATTTTATTTATACTTTTATGTGTGAGTGCTCTCCTTGTATAACTGCCTGCCAGAAGAGGGCGCCAGATCCTATTACAGATGGTTGTCAGCCACCATGTGGTTGCTGGGAGTGGAACTCAGGACCTCTCAAAGAGCAGCCAGTGCTCTTAACCTCTGAGCCATCTCTCCAGCCCTTGAATTTATTTTTTTAAGTTCATTAAAAATACCTTTAGGATAAGACGAAGGTTTCATATATTTGAAAAAATTCTGTTTATTTTCAGTAGATTGAGCCACTGAGGTTTTTAATAGGATCATTTTTCCTTACACCCCACCACGTGTACAGTAGTTTGTTCACAATATATACATTGTATCCCATGTTATTACATCCCTCTAGATGCATCTAGATGAACATCTTAGGTTATAAAGACACGCTCTGGTGTTCACACAAGTTTGAACTGACTAATGACACATTTCTCAGTGTTGCTCATGCTCAGTGGTCCTGACTGTAGGTGACTAACAGAGGGAAAGGGGGTTACAGAACTTGATAACAGTACTGTAGTTCTTTTGTGGACGATACTCCCAACTGTTTCATGTGGACATTTCTTTCCCGCCTTACAGAGTTCAGTTAACGATGTGTCTCCGAGTTATCATTAAGCATGATTTTCCTGGCCATTGGCCTGCAGTGGTCGACAAGATGGACTTCTACTTACGGTCACCAAACAGTGGGAACTGGCTTGGCAGTTTGCTGTGCTTGTATCAGCTGGTGAAGACCTATGAGTAAGTTCATCCCTCCTGGCCAGGGGGTCAGGCTCATAGAGTGACAGTCACTGTGGAGATGCTGAGTCAGCATGTGAATGTGTTCACTGTGGAGATGCTGAGTCAGCATGTGAATGTGTTCACTGTGGAGATGCTGAGTCAGCATGTGAATGTGTTCACTGTGGAGATGCTGAGTCAGCATGTGAATGTGTTCACTGTGGAGATGCTGAGTCAGCATGTGAATGTGTTCACGTGCTGCAATAGCTCGGCGGCTCTCAGGTTTTCTGGTGTACACTGCTGATTTCTGAGGTGGTGAGTGCATACTTTCTTTATATTTTTTTTGGGTTTTAGGATGAATGTTGCTTTTGTATGTGCAATCCTGTAGTTTTCCTTTGTTTTGAGACAGGGTGTTACTTGGTAACTCCAGCTGGCCTTGAACTCACAGCCATCCTTCTGCTTCAGTTTCCTTAGTGCTGACATTACCACCCAGGTAGTTTTCCTTCTTTAAGTTTTATATGATTTCTGTTTAGAAAATATTTTAGGTTGGCTGCAATAGAAGTGGTTAGCGAGCACCAGGCTTATAAAGTACATTCACTCTCAATGTAGGATGGTACAAGAAAGTTTTCTCTGTTGTTTGCTATACAATGTCACGTTTAAACTGGCAGATCAGTTTTCATTTTATAGATTGAATTATGGTTTGATATTAACTACTAGAAAACTTCCCATATAAAATTACTAGATAGTTGGACTTTTCTTTCTTTTCTTTCTCTCTCTCTCTCTCCTGCTCCCTCCCCACCCACCTCTCTCTCTCTCTCTCTCTCTCTCCCTCTCTCCCTCTCTCTCCCTCCCTCCCTCCCTCCCCACCCATCTCTCTCTCTCCTTCCTCTCTCTCTCTCTCTCTCTCTCCCTCTCTCTCCCTCTCTCTCCCTCCCTCCCTCCCCATCCACCTTTCTCTCCTTCCCTCCATCCCCACCCACCTCTCTCTCCTTCCTCCTCTCTCTCTCTCTCTCTCCCTCCCTCCCTCCCCACCCACCTCTCTCTCCTTCCTCCTGTCCATCCCTTCTCTTTTCCACTGATGCACAGGACCAATCCAGGACCTTTTCCGTGAGCCACGTAAGTTCAGGCTGACTTTGAAATCGTCATCCTTCTGACTTTACCTCCCAAGAACTGGGATCGCAGGTGTTTAGTTTGAGACTCTACAATTAGTCCAAACCTTTTAAGAAGGATTTTTGTCTGCCTGAACCAAGACCTTATCCTTCCAACCTTATTGCAGCAACTACATAGAAAATTGAAGCTTGCGTTTTACATGGTTCTGGTTTCATGTGGTTCATCATTGTTTATAGCTCACTGGGAAGGAGAAAAGTCATCACTTTCTTTATTCTGTCTCCTTCGCTCATGTAGATACAAGAAAGCAGAGGAAAGAGAGCCTCTCCTGGCAGCCATGCAGATATTTCTGCCTCGAATTCAGCAGCAAATCCTGCAACTACTTCCCGATGCCTCCCATTACTCCGTGCTGCTGCAGAAACAGATTCTGAAAATCTTCTATTCACTTGTTCAGGTCAGTTCTACTTCAGAAGATAAACATGGAGCCTTGTCATTATTTAGAATCACATATTTTAAGATATATTTATTTTTATTTCATGTGCATTAGTGCTTTTCCCTACAATATATGTTTGTCTCAAGGTGCCAGATCCCCTGGAATTGGAGTCATAGACAGTTGTGAATTGCCATGTGGGTGCTGAAAATTGAACCTAGGTCCTCTGGGAAAACAGACAGTGCTTTTAACCACTAAACCATCTCTCAAGCCCTAAGAATTGTATATTTTTACTGTAGGAGAATCAGGCTCTCAGAAATTAACTCAGTTAGCCATGATCACTGAGTATTCAAGGTTCAGTCTGGTGTCTGTGGGCTGTTTTCTCAGAACCCAGGTGTTGCTTGAGCTTAAATTCAAGGTGCCTGTCTGCAGGTCAGCTGTGGTTATAGGAGGGGGACACAGAGTCCTTATGGGAAATCACACAGATCGATGACCTTTCTCTTCTTCAGCCAACTTTAAACCAATACAGATTTAGCTGCTTATTTTTGTGGGAGGATCCCTGTAGGCTTTACATCAGGCAGGGTCAAAACCAATCATGGTAGGTAAGAATGAAACTCGGCTCATGGAGTCTGACCCAGATCATTTTACTTTTGTCATATTTAATCACAGCACAGTTTTGGAAAAAGTATTCAGATAACAGCTCAGCCCCATGTGTATGACAAAGCTTAAGACATGTTTACGTTGAAGTTCTTAGGAAAGTACATCTGACTTCATCCACAAGATGGTTTCTTGTTGTCTTAGAAACAGTGCTCAGGATAAAGGTCTCCGAGGTAAACAACACCTGCAGAAGTCAGGACTGGCCTGGTCCTAAGATAACCTAGAAGTCACTTAGGCTGTTGTGAAGAACAAATGACATCTCTCAAGGATGTTTCCTGGCTTAGAAGTAGAGCTCAAGGTTTTAGGGGGAAAAGTCTGGGATAAACAATAGTCTGGGGCCTACAGGCAGAGCCTGTCTCAGCAGGTAGCAAAGGATTATCAGTTTGTAAACTATATTTGCCTCCAGCATTCCAGAAGAAACTGCTAAGTATTTACTCCTGTTGGAGAGATCAGCTGTATGTTTAACTTTCCCTGTATTTCCAGTGCTTATCTGGGTGCACAAGGCCTTTTTGCCCTCCACATATTTTCTCTGATTTAAGCCAATCCCCTTTTGTTATGTGGAAACTATAAGGGATACTAATATGGTAATTAAAAATAATTAGAAGATAAAGATGGAATGTCTTTAAAATTTGAGAATATTTAACAATGAATCCTTGAAAAACTTGAGTAAATGATTTGGCCTGGGAAGAAGCATTGGGGTCAGCCAGTTGTGATGATGGGTTAAAGGCTCATTTCTGTGCTTTCTTGATAATTCCTTGTGACTTGTGGGTGGTTTAGTTTAGCTAGGGAGGCAGGGGAGGCTGGACATGCTCATTTTATTTTGACTTGAGTGTCTTCTCTCATAAACTTCAAAAAAATTTTTTTTGGGAGGAGTGTTTTTAGAGATAGGGTCTCTCTGTGTAGCCCTGACTGTCGTGGAACTCAGAGATCTGCCTGCCTCTGCCTCCCAAGTACTGGGATTAAGAGTGTGGCCACCTCACCTGGCCTCATACTTGTTTAATAAAGGCAGATTCCCTCCCCCCCTCCCCAGGACAAAAGGAAGGTGATCTCACAAGAGAGAAGAAAGTAGGCTATCAGGGAAATACATTCCCCCACATTTCTCAAGTGTTTGGGAGGAAAGCTGCACATCTGTCTTGTAGGGTTAGTGTTAGAGTTCTCGCCCAGCACCATTCTTTATGCTGGGGCGTTGTAACAACAATAAGAGTCCATGTGCCTTCCCTACCGGGTAAACAGAGCCCAGGCACTGGTTGGGAACGTGAAGACTCCTGGCGTGAGTTTTCTGTGGTGATTTTATCTACTTGGCTCACTAACAGGGCAAAAAAAATCTTTTAAACACATAAAAAGAAAACAAAAGATGAACCGCTCTAACATCTTTAACTGTTTTGGTAATCTGTTATTTATAAATACAGCAGTGCGCTCCTTTGCAGGCAAAATTAAAAATAATTGAACTGCGAAACTGCAATCATGATGTGAGAGAGAATTGCCTGGCTGGGACCTAGAAGGCCCAGATGAACCACTCTTCAATGTCTAAATCATTGAGACTGATTTTGTCTTAAGCAGCATTTATCTGTGTAGAGGTACTTGGTTCCTTCAAACATATGCCAGGAGTCACCACTTTCTGCGTAACGCCCTGCCTGCTCCTCCTCTGGACCCTCGTTCAAGGCCAAATGCCTCACTCTCACGTTTTACTGGGAAGTATGGCCTTTCTTTTTTTGAGACAGGATCCCACAGTGTAGTCTAGGTGGGCCTCAGACTCAGATTACATGTGTGAGCCACCATGCCTGACTTGTAAGTATGAATTTAACATCCATGGTCGCCTCTCTCTCCCCCCTTCACTGTTTGCCCCTCCTGCTCTTGAATGCAGGTTTTCTTGCTCTTGAATGCAGGTTCTCCTGCTCTTGAATGCAGGTTCTCCTGCTCTTGAATGCAGGTTCTCCTGCTCTTGAATGCAGGTTCTCCTGCTCTTGAATGCAGGTTTTCCTGCTCTTGAATGCAGGTTTCCTGCTGCAGTGTGAGTTGTGTGAGACAGCAGCGATATCTCTTTTAGGGTCATGTCCTTAGCTCTTAGCTAGGACGGTGGGGCACTGGGCATGGAGGAGGCTCCCCGCAGTCACGGCATAGCAGGGCTGATGGAAGCCTAGTCCTTGTCAGTGTTGGGCCACACACTAGAGGACAGGAATTGAGAAAACGTCATGTGTGTTCATGAGGGGAAGGTTTTCATCAGAGTGCTTATAATTACGAATTGGATAGACGAAGTTAAAATAACCCAAAATATTATGTGAAATAAATGGGACATTATTGATAGTAATCTTTTTAAAGGTAGACAAGGGAAACAACTAATGTGTGTATTTCTAAATTTAAAAGATTTGTGTATAAAAGCCTGGGGTAAGTTGTACATGTCTGTGATCCTCCTGTTTGCAGAGTGGAGGGTGGAAGATTAGGATCTCAAGGCTCTCTTTGCTCCATTGAAGCCTGCTTGGGTTACAAGAGACCCTGTTTCAAAACACATCCAGCCAGTCAACCTGACAAACAGAAAAAGAAATCTGGGGAGTAACCCAGGTGTTAGAGTTCTCACCTAGAATGTAGGAACCCTGGGGTCAATCCCCTGTGCTACATAAAACTAGGTACGGTGGCAAACACCTGTAATTTCAGTGCGCAGGAAGTGGAGACAGGAGGATCAGGAGTTCAAGGTCATCCTCCTTGGGTGATTGTGAGGCCAACCTAGGATATGTGAGCACTTGTTGCCTTCCATCCCCCAAAAGTATATATTTGATTATAGATTTTTTTAAAGTTAAATTTTAGGTTGAATCACGAATTGCTGTTTCTTGCTCAAATGTTAGCTATTTTGCATATGTTAACCTTCTGCTATAAAGTGCTGATTTTATGGGCAGGAGGGATGACTGCTGCTGCTCTGTTTTCTAGTATGCACTGCCTCTTCAGCTGGTGACTCACCAGACCATGACAACCTGGATGGAGATCTTTCGGACCATCATTGATAGGACGGTCCCTCCGGTATGCCGGGGCTCCAAGGAAAGCCTGCAGAGGGGTTGGAGGGCTTACCTGCTTCGCTGTCCGGTTTGCTCTTTGGAAAACAAAAACCACTGTCATATTAACTAGTAAAAATAGCATAATAAATAATTAATAATGTTCACTTTTAGAAAGTCAGATCAGCAAGAATATTAAAACAGTAACTGTTTACTTAAACTGGTTAAAACATTTTAAACCTTGCTACATATCTCTCTAGTGTTTTTTTCTGCATGTATATTTAGAATTTTACTTACAAAAATAGTACATGTAGCTATTCCTTCATATTTTTTGCCTATATATATATATATGCATGCTTTCCTGGTTATAGCTTTTCTAAAATTAATTTTTATTTTACATTAAAAATTTTTATTTTAAATGTGTGTGTGTGTGTGTGTGTTGTATGGAAGTACACCATGGTATATGTGTAGGGGTCAGAGGACCCTTGTGGGTCTTTCTTTCCACTTTGTGGTTCTTGGGGCTCAAACTCAGATCATCAAGGTTGGTAGTAGGCGCCTTTACCTACCGATCCATCTTGCTGGCCCTCGACTGTGCTTCCCTGGAGTGGAACTCAGTGGCAGAGTGGTTGCTTCCTGAAAGTGTTGGGCTTTTGGCGGGCTGTGCAAAGCAGAAACAGGGCTTAGGTGTGTACTTTGATAAACAGTGACTGAGAGCTTGCTGCAAGTGTGCACTTGGTTCTAAGCCACCTGATTGACAGGTAGAAAAAGTATCTCAGTGATCTGTGGTAGCAACAATAGTACCTCTTCATCTGTCAAATTAATCTTTGTATTTTAAAAACTTGAGTTGGCCTGAAAATGTTCGCTATTCTTTTTTGCATCCATATCTTTTATTTATTTGCAGATTTAGGTTGAATCCAGGGCCTTTCACATGCTAATCACACTGTTCCTTGTCCTCATCTTCTCCATTGTCCATATTTGCAACAAATCATTTCAAGTTTTAGTATGTCCATACAGGCAATACAGTGCAGTGAGTTTTGCCAACAGTCTTATTTCTGTTGCCTACATCAAAACTCAGAACCTTCTCATCCTCTCAGAGTTCCTCCAGTGGCTTGGTTCTTGTGTTTTGTTTCTGCTTCCTTACTTCCCTTGAAGATCAGTGCAAACACCAGCACTGCCGGGAAAGATTTACTTATTTTATTCTTCGCTAGCTACGGCTTGATCTATACCAATATTTATGCTGTTTTTGTAAACCAACCTAGGAAAAACAATCTGATTTGGATGTTTTTCCCCCTTAGGAGACTCTTCAAATTGATGAGGATGACCGGCCAGAGCTGGTGTGGTGGAAGTGTAAGAAGTGGGCTCTGCATATCGTTGCTCGACTCTTTGAGCGGTACCAGTCCATTTATTATACTGATGATGTTACAGTTGGTGTCGTGGTATTGGGTATACTAGAACTGAGTGGATCCCAGATGTTCTACAGAATATGATTTCCTTTTCCTTAAAGATGCAGAGAGTAGCTGGGTATTGTGATGTATACTTTTATTCTAAGTCTTAGGGAACTGGAGGGAGGAGGATCACAAATTCAAAGTCGTTCTCAGCTACATAGTGAGTTGCAGGCCAGCCTGACCTATAGGAGACCCTGCCTCATACAACCAAAAACCAAACCAAATCAAAATACACAGAGAGGCCAAAGGTTTACCAACTGTTCAAACGAGGCTTGTGCCCACTGACTTAGAAACCATTACAAAGTGGGTAGCCTGCTCTGGCTCTTTCGTACTCTGTGTAAAACATGGAAACGTTTATTTTTTCCCCCCATTGGAAATATCCAGAAATTATCTAAGAAGGTGCACATGAATACTTGGTTCCATAAGAAAGTCAAGTTTAATTTTTAAAGCTTTTATTGAAAAGCATGTCAGGTATAACATTTTTTTTTTATCCCTTCTAGGAGTTAATTGGTTTAGAAGTTAAAGTTTCTGTCCCAAATGTTAGCTGTGCTGTAGAGTCCAGGAGTTCCTTCTGATATGTGTTGTGTCTAGTGGAAAAAGAGGATGTATTGGTTTTCTGGCCCAGTAGAATACATCTTTTAATATCTGTGTTTAAACTGGCAAGGATGCTTTGTTTTTAAACTTCACAGTATTTAGATGTGTCTTTTTCAAATTTTAAGGTATGGAAGCCCGGGAAATGTCACAAAAGAATACTTCGAATTTTCTGAATTTTTTTTGAAAACATATGCAGTCGGAATTCAGCAGGTAATAAACTTATGGTTATTACCGAGTACTATTTCCATCAGTTTTAAAGTAGCTTGCTAATGGTAATTCATGCACACGTAAAGGGGATGGAATGGCGGCTGTGGAGGCTGATACAGGGCGACTGGCCTGAGAACCCAGTGTCCTCCATCTGCTTCCACCGCAGCTGCCTTCAGGACTCTGACCTGGAAGAAAGCCTTGGATGCTGGTGTAGCCCTCTCTGTCTTCTCAGAAGTTTTTATTTCTTTGAGCTTTCCCTTGTTTATTTGAAGATTTATATACTATGAATAAGTCTATAAATAAATCGAGAGTAGCCAAGCTTAGATGTTAATGAAGACTTTTAGTTAAGAACATACATGTGTTCATAGAAGTTGGAGTATCCATTCCACATAAGGAAAATGTGGACCTCATGAGACTGTTGATGTTAATTAAAAACAAAAAATTGATGGTAGACTCTGATTGGTTCATCAAGTATTGCTAACTGAATCATGGTATGTTTGCTATTTTTTTAAGTGAGAGTTGGTAATTAGCTGTGCCAGGGCCTTTGTAGGAAAGCCAGGACTGTTTAATCACACACAGTCCAAGACTTCAATGATGCAGAGAGTGTCTATAGATTTTTCATAATACCTCGGTAATGTGAAATTAAGAATTTCAGGTGGAAGCGTTTGTGAAAAGTGCTTTGATAGGTTGCCCATGAGGTACTCTATAGAGGAAATTAGTAAATAAAAAAATGAAATTTTCTGTCTAGATAGTCAAAGCAGATACCAGCCTGATCCAGAAACGGATCAGTTGTGTCTTTGGCTCTGTTCTGCTGCTGTTAAACTTCAAGAAGTGTCTTAATGTTGATGTCTCTTGAAGTGTGTTTACAATTTTCTCATCTAAGCATGCATGTGTACATACATGCATATATTTGTATTAAAAAAAAGTAAATGCCACGTCCATGTGTCTTTGCCAGAATGTTACTTAAGACATATCCTCTTGATATTTAAAATTAGTTTCCTTGCCAAAACTGTCATCGGCTGCTGTCTTGAATCTCCACTATTGCTGCCATGAGGACCAGCCCACAGCAGCTCAGGGATTGAGGGGGATCCAGCAGGGTTGGAGAACTAATCAGTCTCCTTGACTTTTCTGTCTGAGAGAGTAGAACTTAATTTTCTGGGACCAGCAAAAAAGGAAAACACACACACAGAGACACACAGACACAGACAGAAACACACACACGCACAGACACACACAGACACACACAGACGCACACAGACACACACACACGCACACAGACACACACAGACACACACAGACGCACACAGACACACACAGACACACACAGACACACACAGACACACACAGACACACACACACGCACACAGACACACACACACGCACACAGACACACACAGACGCACACAGACACACACAGACACACACAGACACACACAGACACACACACACGCACACAGACACACACGGACACACACGGACACACACAGACACACACGGACACACACGGACACACACAGACACACAGACACACACAGACACACACACACGCACACAGACACACACAGACACACACACACGCACACAGACACACACAGACACACACGGACACACACAGACACACAGACACACACACACGCACACAGACACACACAGACGCACACAGACACACACACACACACAGACACACACAGACACACACGGACACACACATCTGCAGCATGTCAGGCTCTCACCTAGACTGCTGATGAAGAGAAAGCCGTCAGCAGGTCAGAGACTCTGAAGGCACATGGGGACTTTTCTGAGAGCCAGAGCTTGGTTCTTCATCTTACCATTCTTACTGTTTGTTCTGCTCTCCTTTTCTGCTCTGTTTCTCTACCCCGGTGTTTCCCGTCTGTCTGTCCTCTAGCTCTCCTTCTACATCTTTCCTGGTGTTTTCCTTTTCTCATGTCTTTATTTTTTTCCCTTAAAGCTCATATATCCCAGCAGAATCTTTCAAGGAATATAAAAATTACTCTGTGTTTATATACCGTTTTTCAAGTGAATGATTACAATGAATATAAGTAAAAGACAACATATTTTTCATATCCCTTACAACTCAGAACAAGTTGTTCCAAGAACTCACATACATTCATGTCCATGTTATAGATTAACAGAGTGTAAGCAAGCAAGGTATTTTTCTCAGTCAGTCCTTTTGCTAGCAGACTGCATTTTGTGGTTGCAAAGAAAGGACCAATTTTATTATTTGTCTTAAAAGGTAATCTTGTAAAAAAAATCTTAAAGGAATCACAAATCTAGACTTTTATATATAGGAAGCAATCAGATCTACTTTAAATCCTCAGGGTGCATGCCATTCATCAACAGTGTTTGTATCAGGAGGGCAGAAATGGTATAAGGAATTAGTGTTACCCTCGGTTACCAGCCCAGCCCACCCAGAAGCAGTCAGGCTGCCCCTGCTTTTGTTCCCTGACCTCAGTGAGTTCCTCGCTCAGCTATTAAACGGATGCTTTTAAATCGTTTTCCAAGATTTTTTTTTAGCCTCAAAACCATTAACAAAAACTTGTTAATCTAATGTTAAATTATTTTTTTAAAGCCCCGTTTTAGCTATGATGCACACAGAAACCTGTGAACACACCTCCCAACATTAAGATTACAAGAACTTGAGCTGGGCTTCTGGGACTCAACTGTTTTTCTTAATCATTAATCTTAACCACAGTCTATACGGCTCCTCAGGAAAAACTGGCTGTGTGACATACATTTACTTGTTCTAGTTTTCTGTCCTCTACAGACTCTGCTTTATCAAGGGCAGGGCAAGGGCAACACCATATCTTGCTTTTATCTACATTAATTTTCCCACTAAGCTAACCTTTGTCATAATTCCTAACTATATTTATTAAAGACCCTCAATCATCAAAGTCTTTTTCAAACTAATACTATTATTGTATAAAGTCATTGCTTCAGTTAAGCAGTTCAGCTTAAGAGGAAATAATCTTCATAATAATTCAAAGATAAAAATGTAGAACGGGATCATCCATGAGATAAACCCACTACGTTAAAGACAGTGGGGATCTCCCTACATCCATTCACACCACGGCAGATACCAGAGAAAATGTCAGTGGCAAACATGCAAAGACACGGCAGTAGCACGAGACGCTCACTTGTCACCTGCTGCTCCTCTGACATGGCCACCACACTTGTTTGCACCCAGCTGTATCAGGACAGCCCTGTTCAGTATCATCCTCTCAGCTTCTAGGTGGCAGTTGGACTCAGACCAATTTTATTAACCTAGATTTTTAGGTGGTTGGCAAAATTCATATTCTGGTTTGCAAATTTTGTACTTGTTTTGAAAGATTTAACAACTCTCTCATAAGCTTGACACAGTGACGTGGTGGGGACCAGGAAATAGGATGGGCAGGAGCCTTGTGCTGTCTGTAGGCCCTTGAGTCAGTCATAGATGCTTTTCAAGGTTCTTTCTTATAAACACGATTGTAGCCAGCCCACAGAAAAGTCAACTTTGTGTTATGATTCAGAGATTGTCTGTGGCCTAAGACTGTAAAATACAAAAATCCTGCATTTTCTTCTAGGAACTCCGTGCTTAGGGTTTTTAACTGCTAAAGTGTTTACCTATCTGGAGTTTATTTTGATATGAAGGTTAGTTAGGGATCTAATTGTTTAAAAGAATAATTGGTGATAAGAGAACTATTTTTAGAATAGAGTTTATCTTCTGGTTAAGGTCTGAGCTTTGGTGCTGCTGGTTCTATGTGAACATGTGCTGCCCCTACATCAAATGTTTGTTTACTCAGTCAGATCTGTAGTTTTACTGAAACTAGGAGAAACTAACTGTCTGAAAGTTCTGTTGTGAAAAGACACTCTGCCATGACATCTCTTATAAAGGAGAGCATTTACTTGGGCTGGCTTACAATTCAGAGGTTTATTCCATTGTCTTAATGTCAGGGAGCAGGTGGCACTGAAGCAGGCATGGTACTGGAGAGGGAGCCGAGAGTTCTACATCAGGATTGGCAGGCAGCAGGAGGAGAGAATGGCTCTGGGTCTGTCTTGAGCATCTGAAACCTCAAAGCCTATCACCAGTGACAATTTCCTCCAACAAGGCCACACTCTTAAGGGTGCCACACCTAGGAGCCTATAGGGGCCATGTTCATTCAAAACCCCACACTAGCCATGGACTAGAACACAGACTTATTCTGAACAGCATACAGGTTAGAAGAACAAATGCCTAAAATTGAGTGCAGCATCTCTGAGCTCAGTGTAACATACAGACCTATGTAAAATGCCTGTGTGAGCTTTCTCACAGTATCTCCCCATCTGTTTGCACAGTACTTTATGTCATGCCTCAAACATTCATTTCCTCTTTAACATAGTAACTGCTCTATCTTCATCCCTTCCAATCCCCACCTATTTTCCTATAGGTCCTACTAAAAATTTTAGACCAATACAGACAGAAAGAATATGTAGCCCCCCGTGTTCTTCAGCAAGCATTCAATTATCTCAACCAAGGGGTTGTCCATGCTGTGACCTGGAAGCAGATGAAGCCGCATATACAGGTTGGTGTTGGTGGTGGCTGTCTAAACCATGGCCAGTTAAGATGGGTTTTCTAGAGAAAGCAGGCCTTATTTACACCTATGTTTCTGTTTGATCTCTGTTTCCACTAACAATAATTTCTAACAAGTGCAGTCTTACATTATGAAGGCCCTCCAAAGTTTTAAGCATTTGAGAAGAGAGAGATCTTCAGGTTTGTGAATTGGGAGGGTTGGCATCAGGTGTCATTCAGTCATTCATTTAGCCTTGGTTTCTGTTCTGTAAAGGGAGATTGTAATGTTTTTTGACCTTTATGTGAAAACATTTTAAAAGCTGCCAGCAGGGCTTTACAAAGGGAGTGTTATTTTGCAGAAAATGAAGCCTGATAAATGACTTTTCTTCTGGATAAGCACCAGAAGGCCGGCCTGCCTCCCTGCCCGCCTCCCTGCCCGCCTCCCTGCCCGCCTCCCTGCCCGCCTCCCTGCCCGCCTCCCTGCCCGCCTCCCTGCCCGCCTCCCTGCCTGCCTCCCTGCATGCTTTCTTCCCTCCTTCCCTCCTTCCCTCCTTCCCTCCTTTCCTCCCTTCCTCCCTCCCTCCCTCTCTTTGATTCAGAGAAGTTGAAGTTTTGTTTTATTAAAAACAGCTTTACTTTTATTATTAAAAAGTTTTGTTAAAATTGATAACAGCTAACCCTGTTTTTAATACCAACTGGGTTGTTTTTTTTCAAAGATAGAATTCAGCATTGTTATTTGTTAAAATTAAAGAACAAATCAGAATGGAAAATGATGGAATATATACATTTTATTTGCACATGAATATCTGGGTAATTTAAAGACATTAAGAACTGGCTCTCCACTTCCAATAAACTCTGAATTCACTATTTTCTTCTTCCATTTTCTGAATGCTAGGACTACATTTGCTACTATACACAGCTTTGGTTAGCATTATCTGAAAACAAGTCCTACATACGTAAGACTTTTTAAAAATTAATTTAACTTTATGTGTAGTGGTGTGAGGCTGTCAGATCATCTGGACCTGGAGTTACAGAGAATTGTGAGCTGCCTTGTGGGTGCTGGGAGTTGAACCCGGGTCCTCCAGAAGAACAGCCAGTGCTCTTAACCATTGAGCCATCTCTCCAGCCCACTGTAGTATCTTTTAAATTTGTGAACTGTGGGCTCTTTGTAACTATTTGCCTATGTACTATGATTAAGTAGTGGTGATTTATTTGCAATAAAGATATTGTTTTCATTTTGCTTCCTTTATAGCTGTAATTGTAAGGGTGACATGAAGGATGAAATAGCATCTTTTCCTTTGGCCTTATTTTTACATTGCTTCACACAGGAAGTTTCAGGAAAATACTGACCTTTAGGCTGAATTTCAACTAAGTGATAAGAATTAATCCTTTTTTTAAAAAGATGTATATTTATTTTTATTTTGTTTGTATGGACGTTTTGCTGCATTTTTGTCTGTGAACTGTGTACATGCCTGGTGCCCACAGAGGTCAGAAAGTCTTTGGATCCACTAGAACCGGAGTCAGAGGTGGTAATGAACCTCCATGTGGGTGTTGGGAATAGAACCCAGATTCTCTGGAAGATTGCCAGGCCACCCTTCTAGCCCAGGCCATGTTTTTATATGAGAAGTGACTAGAATACAAAGACTGCTTCCGCTTAGCTGCTGTGCAGACTGCTTAGGGAGCTTCCTCTCTGAAACACATGGCTGTGGGTAGAGCACTGGTGCCTTGGAGATGGAGCAGAGAAGGCACAAATGTTATATTGATGCTTAGGATCAACACGAACACATGAAGCATTTTCAGAGTGAGAACTATAACAATAGTAAATATAACCCTGGTGACATTTTTCTTCCACAAGAAATCAAGGTGTTTTTAATGTTGATCTGTTAGTGAAGTTCTGTTGTTCCTGTCCTTACTCCAAGGAACATCACTGTTTTTTTTTCTGCTCCTAGCCTCCGGCTTCTAAGTGTTCAGTCTGCTGAGTCTTCGGCTATTGCTGTCCTCGCTGATGTGAATACAGGCTGAGAAGGATTACTGTAACTTTGGAAAATCTGATGTCATGAGTCTTGCTGGAATGGCCGTACTCAATTGTGTTGTTTGTTTCTCACTTTAGAACATCTCTGAAGATGTGATTTTTTCTGTGATGTGTTACAAAGACGAGGATGAAGAGCTGTGGCAAGAAGACCCGTACGAGTACATACGGATGAAATTTGGTAACTGAGATGAGTTTTCCCTCAGCCGTTCCTGAATATATAAATATGATTAAATTTATATTCCCAAGCAGTCTGCTCTGTATGGTGAACTCTGAAATTCAGAAAAGTTTGATGGTATTTTGCACCAATGAGCTTGATGCTTTTGAGTACAGGAGATGAAAGAAGCCTTATTTATCTCTTCCATCAGAACTAAGGCCCTTGCTGAGTGAGTGAAATGGAGGGACCAGCTTTCCTGTGCTGTGTGACCACAGCACCCATTCTGGGATAACTGTGGTTCATGCTGTTTTTAGAAGCACCTCAGCTTGATTGCTTCCCCTCCTTTGGACCACATAGTCCACCAGGAATAGGATTTCCTTCATCAGCCTCACATGGCTTGCATCTTTCTGGAAGCTGTAGTACTGAGTAGGTTGCCTGGTAATGAGTCCCGCTTTCTCTGGGAAAAGCCCTGTGCAGATGTTATGTGTAAATCTGTGTCCCATAGCTGAGGTATGTCAGAGCAGGAAGGCTGCCGTATTTATTTGCTTTATTTTATATTCTTCTTTCCTTTCTCATGTCTATATTCTCCTGGTCTTGATCGGCACAACTAAGGTATGTTGAAGGTGCTGTGGGAAAGTTGTTTTACTGTTTGAGTCAGGTGTGTAAAGTTCCATTGCAGCTTAAACTCCTGCCAGGGCTCACCGTGTGGGACCTCGGGTGACAGAGCTCAGCATACTCAGCTCCCTACTCCAGGGGAGCAAGGGAAGGAGCAGCTCTGACCTCCATTCCCTCTCCATTCTGCCTTTTCCTTTGAAACGTCACTGTCCTGTGCGGGATTTGTTTTCTCCTCTTGCCTGTGTCCACCCCTTTCCTTGTTTGCTACGACAGCATAATGAAGTCATTCTTCCTTCTGGTTAAGGCTTTGTGAGATAGGTGTTCACTCGCTTGTCCAGTCAGTCCTAGAACTTACTATGTAGACTGGGCTCAGATCTGACAGTCTTCATGGGCTTAACTTTCTGAGTGCGGCATTTATAGGTGCATACCACCTTGCCTGGAAAGGTGTGCTGGGATTGAGTCTAGGGCTCTGTGTGTGCTAAGTCTGCACTGTGCTAACCTCCAACCCTGGAGCATTCTTCAGCTGGTTAGCGTTTTCTATTTTATTTTTAAGACATTTTTATCTATGAATGTGTGGATGCCCGAGAAGGCCAGAAGACAGTGTGTTATTCCTTAGAGCTGTAGTGAGAGGTCATCGTGAGCTGCCTGAAGTGGGTGCTGGGGAACTGAGCTCGGATCCTCTGGAAAACAGCAAGTGTTAGAAACCACCGAGGCATCTCTCCACCCCCATGTTAACTGCTCAGCCGTCCCTCCACCCCCATGTTAACTGCTCAGCCGTCCCTCCACCCCCATGTTAACTGCTCAGCCGTCCCTCCACCCCCATGTTAACTACTCAGGCTTGCCTTGAACTTGCAGCAATCTAGCCATGGCCTCCACACTACTGGATTATATGTGTGTGCCACTGTGCCCTACGTCTTACCTTTTCTTTTAGCCCCTGTTTGGTTTTGTAATGTACAGTGTATTTACTTAACTTTTAGAAACCTAACATTATTTAATTTATTCTTTGTTTTGGTAAAATGGTATCCTCATTTTTTGTTTTGTTTTTGCTTTTTTTTAAAAAATATAACAACTAGTAGTTCTAGTATCTTTATGCTATAATACAATTAAAAAAACTCTTTTATATTTGCTCTCAGCCTGCTTGCTATAAATTTCACCAACTTGGGCTAGAGAAATGGCTCAGCAGTTAAGAGAACTGGATGCTTTTTTTTTTCCTCCAGAGAATCCAGGTTTAATTTCCAGCACCCACAGGTGGCTCACAACTATCTGTAGCTCTAGTTTCGGGGGGGGGGTCTGACACCCTTTTATAGCCTCCCTGGACAACAGGCATGAGGGGTATCCTGACATTCATGAAGGCAAAATCTCATGCACATATAATTTATTTTGTAATTGCAAGTTGGTTAGAAGAGCATTGGCAACTGAAAAAAGTCACCGAGGAGCTTTGCCCTTGCTTATTCTCTCCTGGCACGATCGAGAGGTCCTGCCAGTCATTTGACATAGGTGCTGTGTTTTCAAATGACGACAGGGAAGAAATCACTACATTCCTGTCTAAATGTATTGATTAATCTTAAAACTGATGGTTTTGTCATATTCTGTAGTCAGATTTGTCCAGTTTCCCTAGAGTAATGGTTTTAGAGTTGATCGAAGCTGACCTGAGCTCAGGGTTTGATGCTGTGGAGGTGTGAGGTGAGCACCACAAGCTTGCATCCCTGTGTACCTGTGGCTCAGCCTCTGTAAGAGGCAGTGCGTTCACTTGTGAGCAGGATACAAAGACAGTACTGTGAAGACCGATTAAGGAGCTGGAATCCTAGTGTAAAGCAGTGTACGGTACTCAGCATGGAGTGGTACTGAGTTGGGGGATGTGTGGAAGGGGCTTTGGAGACAGGATTTCTCTGTGTAGCCCTGACTGTCTTTGAACTAGCTCTGTAAACCAGGCTGGCCTCAAAGAGATCCACCTGCCTCTGCCTCTGAAATCTGGGAGTAAAGGTGTGGACCACCACCACCACCAGCAGCAAGTTTTCAAATTCTTTATTTTATTTTATTTTTCCATTAAAAAATTTCCACTTCCCCCCTCCTCCCATTTCCCTCCTGCTCCCCCAGTCACCCTCCTCTCTTCCCCTCCCTCCTTAAGAGAGGACAGGGTACACTGCCCTGTGGGAAGTCCAAGGCCCTTCCCCCTCCATTCAGGTCTAGGAACGTGTGCATTCAAATGGACTAGGGTCCCAAAAAGCCAGCACATGCAGTAGAAACAGGTCCCAGTGCTAATATCGATGACTTCTCAGTCCGCCCCCATTGGCAGCCACATTCAGAGAGTCTGGTTTGATCACATGCTCGTTCAGACCCAGTCCAGCTGGATTTGGTGAGCTCCCATTACACAGCCTGTTGTGAAGCTGTGGAAGTCTCCATGGTATTAAGTAGTATTTAAGTACTTTCCCATTCAACATAGAATCTGTTGAATGCTGTAAAGGGCCAGGCCCTCCTAGAATTCTTCCCCCACTGTTTCCTCTGCCTACCTGATGTAGTCTATTCATGTAATCTCTATCTCTTAATTCTTGCCGTGTAAGCTTCTGTGTTCGATCCTTTTCCCCTGGAGTCTAGAGCAGTGCCTGGCACATAGAACACTCTGAATAAGTTTCTGTTGCATTTTGATAGAGGTGAAGTACATTTCCTGTGATCAGTAAAATAGATACCTGAGACATATTAGTTTTCCTTAGTCTTGTCTCTTGAAAGGTTGAGCACATGGTGTTCGCTAAACATGCTAAATCATAAATTAGATTATGCATCGAAACCCTGGGAAACTCTGCAATCCACTGGACAGGTTTAAATCTGTATAATAAAGAGTTGTAATTTTATTAACAAGATTTACTTTGTCATTTTAGATATTTTTGAAGATTATGCATCTCCCACCACTGCAGCCCAAACCCTCTTGTACACAGCTGCGAAGAAAAGGAAAGAGGTATGCAGTCGTTCTTAACTGAAAAGTAGCTTGTATTATTTGACGTTCTAACATGTCCTCAATATTTATCAATTTATATCATTATTACTTACAACTTATCACTTTAAATAGTTTTATTAAGTAAAAGATTGAAATATCTTTGATACCTTTCTTTTTGAACTTATAGTTGATGAATAAAACAGTAAAGTGACCTTAATTTTGAAAATTAAATTTGAAAATGCACATGTTTAACATGGTGGTGATAAGATGGAGATTCATGCAGATTGAAATGGATTCTTTTATTTCTTTAGGTGTTGCCAAAAATGATGGCCTTCTGTTATCAAATACTAACAGACCCGAACTTTGACCCTAGGAAGAAAGATGGAGCCTTGCATGTGATTGGTTCCCTGGCTGAGATTTTGTTGAAGGTTAAGACTATCAGTTTCTTTTTTTTTTCATATGTTGGAAGGTATTTGTATCGTGTTTATGTGATAGTGTGTGCTCATGTGTATAGACGTGTTTTGGAGGTCAGAGTGAGGTGCCTTCCTCTATGACTCCCCTTATTTTTGTTCATATTTTACTTATGTGTATGGGTATCTGTCTGCATGTGTGTCTGTGCACCATATGCATGCCTGGTGCCTGAAGAGCTAGAAGAAGGTGTCAGATTCACTGAAGCTGGGGTTGCGGATGGTTGTGAGGTGCCGTGTGAGTACTGAACTGAACCGGTTTCTCTGGGAAAGGAACCAGTACTCTTTGCTGCTGTTTGTTTATTTCCCGACAGGTCTCTCATTAGCTTGGAACTTAGAATTGCTAGACTGGCCATTCAGCTTTGGGGATCTCCCATGCTTGGATTACAAATAAGCACGGGTGCACCATTACTCTGGCCGCTTTGAGAGTTTCAGTTCAGGTCCTCATGCTTGTGTGGCAGACAGTTCATCCACTGAGCCGTTTTCCCAGCTCAGTTTATCAACATTTAGCTTGAAGCTGTGACGCTCAGGCCATATAAGCATGAAAAGTCTTGGTGCCCAGTTCTGTCTGATTGGCTTTACTGCAAATATCCTTTCCATTGTAGCCTACATACATTTAAAAATATGTAGTTATTATTTTTATGTTTGGGATTTAAAAGTATTTTTATTACATTTTTTCAACATAATATTTTTATTGATTATATGGGAATTTTACATTGTGTACCATGATCACACTCACTTCCCAGTCCTCCGAAGTCCACCGCCACCCCTCTGATCTCTCCCCCCTACAAAAGGAGGAAAGCCCTTATTGCGTTTTATTTACTGATTTTGAGTGCGTGTGCCTGTCCCTTTGCATGTGTGCCCCGTAACACAGGCATGGAGGTCAGAGGAAGACGTGTGAGGTTGGGAGTCAGTTCTTGCCTGTCTCTATGTAGGTCCTAGGGACCAAAATCAGGTGATTGGCTTTGTGGCAAACATTTTTATTTGCTGAGCCATCGTACCAGCTGTGTTTCCCACTTTCCTAACTAAAAAGAAAATTTACTTTTTCCAATTTATCAGTGTGGAACTATAGCTGTGTAAAAAGATCTGAAATGATTTAGTATAATTTCTTCTTTGTACAAAAATCAATGAATATAAAATCACTCTAAGATACTATTTTTGACTTGCTTTAAAGATGTAGATCAAACAGGTTTACAAAGCTTGGTATTAACTGCAGGTCGTCATAGACACTTGTGGGACGTGGTATTAACTGCAGGCCGTCATAGACTTGTGGGACGTGGTATTAACTGCAGGCCGTCATAGACACTTGTGGGACGTGGTATTAACTGCAGGCCGTCATAGACATACTTGTGGGACGTGGTATTAACTGCAGGCCGTCATAGACTTGTGGGACGTGGTATTAACTGCAGGCCGTCATAGACACTTGTGGGACGTGGTATTAACTGCAGGCCGTCATAGACATACTTGTGGGACGTGGTATTAACTGCAGGCCATCATAGACATACTTGTGGGACGTGGTATTAACTGCAGGCCGTCATAGACTTGTGGGACGTGGTATTAACTGCAGGCCGTCATAGACATACTTGTGGGACGTGGTATTAACTGCAGGCCATCATAGACACTTGTGGGACGTGGTATTAACTGCAGGCCATCATAGACATACTTGTGGGACGTGGTATTAACTGCAGGCCGTCATAGACTTGTGGGACGTGGTATTAACTGCAGGCCGTCATAGACACTTGTGGGACGTGGTATTAACTGCAGGCCGTCATAGACACTTGTGGGACGTGGTATTAACTGCAGGCCGTCATAGACACTTGTGGGACGTGGCTCTTCGGTATAGTGGAATCATTGGCCTCTGAAATTGACTTTTCTTTTTCACTTTCTGTTCTTAACAGAAGAGTTTATTCAAGGACCAAATTGAGCTGTTCCTACAGAATCATGTATTTCCATTATTATTGTCTAACCTGGGATATCTTCGAGCTAGAGTAAGTTTTTCTTATTTACCGTCATCCCCATCTCTGTCCTACACTGTCACAGAGAACCGTCACCCCGTCTGTCCTACACTGTCACAGAGAACCATCACCCCGTCTCTGTCCTACACTGTCACAGAGAACCGTCACCCCGTCTCTGTCCTACACTGTCACAGAGAACCGTCACCCCGTCTCTGTCCTACACTGTCACAGAGAACCGTCACCCCGTCTCTGTCCTACACTGTCACAGAGTACCATCACCCCGTCTCTGTCCTACACTGTCACAGAGAACCGTCACCCCATCTCTGTCCTACACTGTCACAGAGTACCATCACCCCGTCTCTGTCCTACACTGTCACAGAGAACCATCACCCCGTCTCTGTCCTACACTGTCACAGAGTACCATCACCCCGTCTCTGTCCTACACTGTCACAGAGAACCGTCACCCCGTCTCTGTCCTACACTGTCACAGAGTACCGTCACCCTGTCTGTCCTGACACTGTCACAGAGAACCGTCACCCCATCTCTGTCCTACACTGTCACAGAGTACCATCACCCCGTCTCTACCCCTTCTTTTATTGCAGTCCTGCTGGGTGCTGCACGCATTCAGTTCTCTGAAGTTTCATAATGAGCTCAACCTCAGAAACGCTGTGGAGCTAGCGAAGAAGAGCCTGATTGAAGATGAGGAGATGCCCGTCAAGGTCGAAGCTGCCCTTGCACTGCAGTCTCTGATCTCTAACCAGACCCAAGGTGAGACTGCATGGTTTTGTTTTTTATTTATTTATTTATTTATTTAATAAATGGTCTTAAATAATCCCATACATTTCCTTCCTTAAAGAAGGAGATTTCTAAGTCTCAGGATCCAGTTTAGATTCCTTGCCCCATTCTGAATTTTATAGGTACTTATTCTGCTTGTTTTAGGAGCTCTGTTAATGTGGTTTCCAGTCAAAAATTGTGGATACTGGGGTAAGCTGGGCCTTAAAACACCTAGACCATTGGTGCTCTCCTGACTGGCTGAATGAAGCGGGGGAAGGCATCTGGTGGCTTCTCTCTGAAGCGTAACAAAGCTGACAAGGCTGTAAACCTTTCTCCTGTCTCAGTTTAAGAAGTTAGCGTGGACAGCACCAGGATTTAGCTCCAGGGTCTCTATGGTTCTACCAGTTCAGAAATTACCAAGTGATATTTCCAGTGGACAGTGACATAGGTATTTTGTTCCTTCACAAAGATCTAAATAATCTTTGCAATTAAGTTCAGCTTTTTGAGAACTGTTGGAGCCCATGTGGCTCCAACACAATTATCTATTTTCCCTAACTGGACTGGTATGGAGGCGCAAGGAATAACCAGACACAACTTACATCATTATTACGGAAAAGGGCATCTCAGACAACTTACATCAGTATTACGGAAAAGGGCATCTCAGACTTCTTCCTCCTGAAGATCTCCTCTGAAGATCTCTCCTGAAGATATCTGTGTTTATTCTCCAAACATCTTTTATACCAATACATAAACTGGGCGGGAAAATACATCATCACACTGTCTCCTAGGTAACCAGGTGAATGGCCTTTTGTCACGTCCACATCTACCTGTCTGCTGAGTATGCTAGCTGTCATGTAGGCTTGAATTAGCATCTCTATAAGGCATCCTCTAAATTACAAAGAAAGGGAGCAGCCAACATCCTGACCTTTGTCAGGTAGAGACAGCCTGTCTGCAGGGCTACGTGATCACTTTGGATCAGCCCAATGGCTTCAGAGCCTGGCTGCTACACCATAAAGAAATATGGGCCTACAATCCATTCTCTCTTATTAATTTTAATAACTCCTGTGCTTCTGCAACAGGACAGATGGATCACTCCTGGCTTGGGCAAAGTCCTCCTCATTTACCCAAATTTTACTGTCTTTGGAACAGGCATTTATATATGCGAGCCCCTGTCTTAGGCATTTGGGGAGAAGAAGCTTCAAACCCGTCATTGACTGTTGATCTCTGTAAAGAAAAGAGATTAGTGAAGAGAAATATACTTTTTGTTGGAGCCCATGTGGCTCCAACAGAGAACATGAGCTTGTGTCCTGTATCTGTGGGTAGAGATGGGTCAGGACAGTGACTGCCCCCATCAGTGCTGACCATGGTGTCTGTGGGTAGAGATGGTCAGGACAGTGACTGCCCCCATCAGTGCTGACCATGGTGTCTGTGGGCAGGAGTTCTCATACTTGTCATGTGGATACACAGTCAGGCTGATGACACAGCATTTGTGTAATTAGAATTTCTTAGAGTGTAGGACAGCTCTTCCTTAGGCAGAGCACTGCATCCTGATGCTGTGTGACTCTAGGAGAGTCACAGCTTTGTCACTGGCTCAGCACAGCACAGCAGCGTCTAGAACCTCATCTAGAGTTCCAGTGTGTGAGTGCCCAGCTCTTGCTGATTTCCTTCATCTGCCTGCACTAGCCAAGGAGTGCATGAAGCCGCACGTGAGGCCCATCATGCAGGAGCTGCTGCACATCGTCAGAGAGACGGAGAATGATGACGTCACCAACGTCATCCAGAAGATGATCTGTGAGTACAGTCACGAGGTGACCTCCATCGCTGTCGACACCACCCAGCACTTGGTAAGTGTCAGATGACTTCTCTAGGGAGGTGTGGACAAGCCTCCGTGCACCCCAAATAGGGCACTGATGACAGACTAAAGAAATGATTCTATTCAAGCCTAGCTTAGTGAACCAGTGAGTTTACTGGGGTTACTTAAAGGAGAGCGGCTGACCCAAGGCAGCTGTATCCTTGAAAAGCCTATTCTGTCATGGGTTTTGAGCTCCCTGTGTAACTTCCAGGCAACTTCCTCTCTTCCCCAGCACTTGCTGTCTTTATAATTTGGAGAAGAGCCTTGTGAATCCTAAGAACTTTGTGAATTCTGTTTTCTGAACTTTGTAAGGTTTGTTTGTTTCCTGAGTCTTCCCTTCCCTTCACTCCCTTTAAGAAGAAATAGCCACATAGCAACAGTAAGAAAGAGCTAAATGTATACTGGTTTTGTAAAGAACCCTTAATGGGGGCTGGAGAGATGGCCGGAGTGGTTAAGAGCACTGACTGCTCTTCCAGAGGTCCTGGGTTCAACTCCCAGCATCCACACGGCAGCTCACAACTGTCTGTAAAATAAAAGCCCTGAGGAGTCTAAATAAGGCCACCTTCCCAAATAAATTAAACTCCAGAATTTGGAGTTGAGTTTTATTTATATACAAAATCTTAACATGACATCATTTGCGTCGATCAGGATAGTCCTTTCACCTGTAGTATATTGAAATGCCCTAACGACACTCTTGATGTGAGTCATTTGAACTTTTACACTTGGAATTGGAATTTCATTTCCCTTCTTTGGAAAATTTAAAATTTATTTTTATTGTATGCATACTTGGTGTGTGTGTGTGTGTGTGTGTGTGTGTGTGTGTGTGTGTATGTGATTTAGAAGCTGGAGGGTTCAATGACAATACTATAGAATTGGTTTTCTTCTTCCACTGTAACATGAAGGGCTGGCTTGCTGGGTTTCTGTCCCGCCCGGTACCCCACAACCGGCAACTCCCAAGGAAAATCAATCATGCAGAGATCTCTATAAGTTATAAAGCTGATTGGCCCATTAGGTCAGGCTACTTACTAGCTCTTATAACTTATGTTACCCCATTATCCTTATCTATGTTAGCCATATGGCTCAGTACCTTTTCTAGTGGGGCAGCTTACATCTTTCCTCTCCGGTGGTCTGGGCAGAACTGCAGAGGGAGCTTCCTGCTTCCCAGAATACTCCCAGTCTCTTTGCTCCACCTCTACTTCCTGTCTGGCTTTCCCACCTATACCGCCTGCCTGGCCAATCAGCGTTTTATTAAAATATGATTGACAGAATACAGACAATTCTCCCACATCATTCCACCTTTATGTGTGTCCTGGGCATTGAACTCCTGTTACAGCCTTGTGTGGCAGGTGCCTTTTCCCACAGAACCATCGTGCCAGTTCAGGAGAATGCTTTTTGTTGCATCTTTGATAAAAATATTCCAATTTATTCATTTTCTCAGTGATCTTTGATTTCATCTTCTAAATATTCTGTTACATCTTTCCTTTTAGAAACACTTTCAGTGTTTCTGGAATTTGACTTAGTCTAAAGGTTACTAGAAGTTAAATAAATATTAGTCAATATTATAAATATTTATAAATTAAATAAATATTATAAATATTATAATAGCTCATATGTGGTTCATGTCAGTGACTATAACGGGTGCAGAAGGGTGTTCATAGAAGCATGACATGATCTGCCATTGCAAGAGACAGGGTGTAGAACGTAGTGTCTGAGAAATGCTGGCCTTTGGGTGCAGCACTACCCCTCCACCATGGTGCAATGATACCAGCCAGTGAGTATTCTGATGTGATTTTTACAGGCTGAGATATTTGGTAAAGTTCTTCAAAGTGATGAGTATGAAGAAGTTGAAGACAAAACTGTCATGGCTATGGGAATTTTACATACTATCGACACTATCCTAACAGTCGTGGAAGATCATCAAGAGGTGAGACTCCTCGTGTTTTATTATAGTGGTTATATTAACTGAAATTTATATGACCAGTGGTTACGAATTCTTGTCTTTTTAGTTTGGTGTGTGTGTGTGGGGGGGGGTGCGTACTGTGGCGTGTGTATGGGAGTTAGGGTACAGCTCTGTGTTTTCTTGTTCCATTGTGGGTTTTGGGGACTGAATTCAGGTGGCCAGGCATTTGTGGCAAACGATTTTTTCTCTTTAATTTATTTTTTAAATTTATGTATTTGTTGTGTGTATATTGAATGTATGCATGTATGTGGGTATCCTTAGAGGCAAGAAGAGGGCCTCAGATTTCCTGGAGCTGGAGTTATCCGCAGTTGTGGGCATCTGATATGGGTGCTGGGGTAGGAACCCAGGTCCGCTGAAAAAGCAGCAACCGTTTTTAACCTCCTGATATTTCACCTCCTGAGCCATCTCACCAGCCTAAAGTCTTGGTGTTAAAGAGTTGTATTTATTGTATTGGTAAGTTTTAAAAATTGTCCTCACCAAATCACAATCTCAGAGAACCTAGACAACAATAAGGACCCTAAGAGAGATATACATAGGTCTAATTGACATGGGAAGTAGAAAAAGACAAGATCTCCTGAGTAAGTTGGGAGCATGGGGACCTTGGGAGAGAGTTGAAGGGGAGGGGAGAGCAGAGAAAAATGTAGAGCTCAATAAAATCAGTAAAATCTAAAAAAAAAAAACAAAACAGGCTGAACAAGCCATAGGGGGCAAGCCAGTAAACAGCACTCCTCCATGGCCTCTTCATCAGATCCTGCCTCTAGGTCCCAGCCCTGTCTGAGTTCCTGTCCTAACTCCTTCACTGATGGACTGTTACCTGGAAGTATAAGTCAGACAAACACTTTTGTTCTCAAAAAAAAAAAAAAAAAAGAGAATTGTTCTCATAATTGAGCATTTATACAGAACCAGTACTTGGTAGTGAAATCCTTTGTCCAAACACACAAACAAATAAATTGAATTTCTCTCAAATTTTAAAGTAATGTATTAAGATGATCAAGGAAGGAAGTTACACATTTATTGAAAGTAAACTGCATAAACTTTGTATTAATCTGATCTAGGTCATCCTAGCCTCCCAGGCTAGGTTTCTGTGAATTCCAGATTGAATAGAATAAGGGACTTGCCTTCTAGGAACCCACAGTCTAATCTTCGTGGAGAAGGATGGAACTTTGGATTACAGTGGCGGGTTTGTAAAGAAGCAGGGTTGTGATACCCAAGGTACAGTAAGGATGGGAAGGAGTAAGCAAGAACTTGATGACATCTAAATCCCAGAGGATCATTGAGCTATAGAATTAACTTTTTGAGACTAGGTGTCATGCCACCCAGGCTGACCCCAAACTTAGGCTGTAGCCAAGGATGGCCTTGAACTCTGGATCCTCCTGTCCTTACCTCTTTCCCTTGTGCTGGGGCAGAACAGGTGTATTTCATCACATGCTTTTTATGCAGTGCTGGGGCCTGGGGGGCAGAACCAGGGCTTCATGCTTGCCAGGCAGTCACATCGAAGGCCCAGGGAGAAGAGTTTAGACATCTGTTCAGTGCTCACCCCTTCACTGGCTAAAGAATGCCAAGAGGTAATGGAGTCTCCTTTGCAGAGGAGGAGATGTGAGGGTCAGGAAGACTATTGTATCCAGGTCTAGATTTGTCTTTGGGGTGTTGTTGTCACACACCGGCTTTTCTAACCTGCAGTCTGTCTGGGTTCTCTTCTCCTTCGTGAAGGTTAGCCGTGTGTCCATTGCATCTGTGAGCACAGGCTGCTGTGTTTAGCAGTGACAGATGCTCAGTGAGGGGTTGGGAAGCAGGTGCCAGCTCTTTACAGTGCACTGTTAGCCGTGTGACTACAGGTTCATCCTGTGTTCGTACGGCACCCAGATTGCTGAAACAGTGCAGTTTTACTCTGCACCTCAGGACTTTATGTAAAGTTTTAATTTACATATTCAGTATTTTATTTTTGTGTTTTCATGTTGAAAATCTGGTCTTCTTGGTGACAGTGCGTTAGACAAATTAACTTAGGATAGCTGTACTTTTCTTTCTTGTATTTTCAATCTCATGAGACCTAAGAAATCACTAAACTCAGTTTTTCCTAGTATGGTATGGTGAGGAGAGCAAACTGCAGGATTATTTTAGAAACAGTAGCTCTTTGTCTTTTGCTTAATCTTTTTGATCTTGATATTAATTTTTTCAACTTCAAGTAATGTTGAGCATTCAAAGTTAACTGCAATCATCAGAGGAGGCATGACTTAAAGTTGAGGCTCATTAAGTGAATCACATCTGGCTTCCTGCCTAGGGATGAAAATATAAAAACTTCAGTGTAACTAGAGGCAAACTTGGCTGCGATCTGCCTCCTCTCACCTGTTCTCTCGTCCTTTTCCTCCCTACAGACCCTCCCGTAGGCTCCCCTCTTTCTTTCATCAATTGTTGCGTGCATATGTGTGTATCTTAGTTACATATGTGTGCGTGTGTCTACACGTGGGTATGTGTATATCTTAGTTATATATGTGTGCGTGTGTCTGCATGTGGGTATGTGTGTATCTTAGTTATATATGTGTGCGTGTGTCTACACGTGGGTATGTGTGTATCTTAGATATATCTGTGTGCGTGTGTCTGCACGTGGGTATGTGTATGTGTATATCTTAGATATATCTGTGTGCGTGTGTCTGCACGTGGGTATGTGTATGTGTATATCTTAGATATATCTGTGTGCGTGTGTCTGCACGTGGGTATGTGTATGTGTATATCTTAGATATATCTGTGTGCGTGTGTCTGCACGTGGGTATGTGTATGTGTATATCTTAGATATATCTGTGTGCGTGTGTCTGCACGTGGGTATGTGTGTATCTTAGTTACATATGTGTGCGTGTGTCTGCACGTGGATATGTGTGTATCTTAGTTATATATGTGTGCGTGTGTCTGCACGTGGGTATGTGTATATCTTAGTTATATATGTGTGCGTGTGTCTGCATGTGGGTATGTGTATATCTTAGTTACATATGTGTGTGTGTGTGTCTGCACGTGGATATGTGTGTATCTTAGTTACATATGTGTGCGTGTGTCTGCACGTGGGTATGTGCACATAGGTGTATCGAATTCCCAGGAACTGGAGTTACTACAGGCAGTTGTGCTCGGCCCAACATCTGTGCTGTGAACTGAGCTGGAGTTCTCACACGCCCTTGACTGCTGACACCTCTCTCCTGCCCCATTCATTAACTTTGAACTTCCATGTAGTGAAGGTGAACTCTGGAAGCCAGAATTCTCTCAAATAGGAACACACCTATGGTTGGTTAGAAAGGGCAAAATTGGAAATCCAGAATGGGTACTCAAGCAGGTTCATTTTTATCTGATATTTTAAGGATATTGGTAAAGTCTAGAGTTTGGATCATTTAAACTTCAAAATAATAGTTTAGCATATATCAAATTATCAAACCATACCTATAAATTAATTTCAATTAAATAAAATACCCAAAATGAAATTAAAATTGAGTATTAGGATATGTTCTAAGGTTGAATTATAAATTTACATGAAAGTGTATCTCACCACTGATTTTAACTTTTACTTATTTTAAAAATACCTGATGCAAAATATTTTATACAGGAATAGTATCGTTCACCTTTAATCCCAGCACTTGGGAGGCAGAGGCAGGCAGATTTCTGTGAGATCAAGGCCAGTCTGGTCTCGGGTCTATACAGTGAGACTCTGGCGTGGGCGTAGTATATGTTGAATGTTGAATAACTAAAGTGATGAAAAGATGCTTGTCAAGCTCGCTGCCTACTCAGTCTCCAGTTTCCAGTTGCTCTTCTCAGAGGAGATATTTTTCATCATGTTTTTTTTCTTTTGCCATACTAGCAAACATGAGTGCATGTATGTGTCTTTCATGATGATGATAATATATTTTGCTAGAATTCCTTCCTGGGGGAGGAGTATGAATAGCACCTCCCTCCCTCCCGCCCTCCCTGTAAGGTTCCAGTGACAAACCAGAGTGTGATTCCACCACAGTTACCCTGGAGAATCATTGAGTTTATTGAGCTTAGATCGTATGCTGCATAATATTTCATTACACCGTGTAAAGATGTGTCATTGTGAGTGATTTAATAAAGAGCTGAATGGCCAGTAGTTAGGAAGGAAGAGCTTAGATGGGACTTCCGGGGACAAAGAGTACTCAGGGAAGAAGAAAGGTGGAGGTGCCAGGAGATGCAGAGCAAGCAGAATGTCCAGGAGCCATGAGCCATGTGACAGAATGGAGATTACTGTAAATAGGTTAACTTAAGTTAGAAGAGCTAGTTAGAAACAACCCTAAGCTGTAGGCCAAACTTTCGTAATTAGTAAGAAGTCTCTTATTTGGGAGCTGGCAAGATAGAGGAATACTTGTTAGAATGTGGGTGAGCCCAGCGTAGCCACACTGGAATGTCTTCACTCAGCATGGATGCGGCTTCCTCACAAATGAAGCCCTCTTCAGTTACGCCTCCCCCTACTTCAGCCTATGTGGTTAGCCCCTTCCCAGAACCCCAAAGCCACGTGCATTTAGGGCAGAATTAAATATACATGGCTAGAAGGATTCTCAAGTTCGGGTCCAATGATTGCCCTATACCCTCCTCTGAGGAACGTTGGTAGTTGGCAGGTCCACTCCTGATAGACTCTTGATTCTTGTAGTCACCGCTGATCTGATGAAGATGGGAGTTGTTCTGCTCAGAAGGTGGAGCTGCATAGCAACACATGCAGTAGTTTTAACTGACATGTTCTACTCATTGTATCTCGTGATTCTTCCATATCAGTCAGTAAGCATAGAGTTTTAATGGTTTTAGTAGTATTCTCTTATATGTGTGTCACATTTACGCAGCAGCTCCGTCATGAATAGACACTGATGTTCTCTGTTAAATGGATACTTGGTTGTTGCTGTCACAGATACTGCTGCACTGGATGGCTTCACCCATGTCCTGTTGCTGGAGTGGGAAGTGTCTGTGGTTGGCTTCCTCGAGGAGATGGTGGTGTTTGTGATCTAACGAATAAAGCTTGCTTGACGATCAATGCAGACCTCGCCTCTAGTTAGCCACAGAGGTCAGACAAAGTTGGTAACACACCTTTTATCCCAACACTTGGGAGGCAGAGGCAAATGAATCTCTGTGAGTTCAAGGCCACCCTCGGCTACTCTAGATTGATCCAGTCTCAAAGAGAAACAGAACCAGGCGATAGTGGCTCACACCTTTAATCCCAGTACTAGGGAGGTAGAGACAGGACCGGATATGACTGGGCAGAGAGGAATATAAGGCAGGAGGATACAGGAGCTCAAGGCATGCATTCTGAGCATTCAGTCTGAGGATGTGTAGAGACAGGATGGCCCATTTGGTCTGAAGATTTTGTCAGAACCAGCGGCTGCTGCTCTGCTTCTCTGATCTTTCAGCTTTAACCCCTATTTCTGACTCAGGGTTTTTATTATTAAAACCAATTAGAATTCGTGCTACGGAGATGTTGTTGGCTGAGATTGCATGTGAGTGTGTAATCCTGAGATCAGAGCGCCTGTCCTCCTGCCCCCCACTTCTGACACAGCCGTATAGTGTCATGGTCGCCATGTGTGAGGGCGACAGTCTCTTCGTGAGCTTGGGCTCCTCTTTATCACTGTTTCATAGGCTTAGCTGCTTTCCTGTCGGGTTGTTAGAGCTCATGTATAAGGGGGATTTAATGTTGTTTGCGATACCACTGGACTGTTTCAGTCTGTGTGCCTTTGTCTTCATCTGCACCTACCCTGTGCAGGAGTGCTCCCTGTGCAGGAGTGCTCCCTGTGCGGAGTGCTCCCTGTGCGGAGTGCTCGACAGTGTTGCAGTCAGTTGTTTCTTCCTTTGGTTGTGACTTTCTTTACTTCTTATGGTTATACAAGAATTCTTTTACTTTTTCTGTTTTTTTTTATGTTAAGCTTTTTGCATAGAAATCGTTGATCTATTAGGAATCATTTGCTGTAGAATATGAGTTAGGGAAGTATCTAATTCTAGTTTTCCATGAATTTAACTTCCATTCCTATCATTGGTCTGCTTTCAGAATTCTCTTGTGTTTTTTACATATTTAAGTTCCACATGAAGATTATAACTGCTCTCAAAAATATCTGTGAATATTTTATTGGTGTAATATTAATTTACATACCTTAGAATGACTACAGTAAATTTTAAACTCTTTAAAATTTGTCTTTAGATCACACAACAGTTGGAGAACATCTGCCTGAGAATCATCGATCTTGTTTTACAGAAGCATGTCATTGGTAAGTTCCGAGGCCAGAGAAAAGGTAAACTGAGATTTTTTTCAATTTGATGAACTCAAAAGTGATACTTTTAGCTCTTTAAACTTAGTGATGTAGACAGTTTTAAGAGAGTGGAACTTATGTTCTTTAAACTTGAGGCTCAGCTTTCTGATATTAGCGAGGTATATTCTCATTCAGTGGTGAACGCCTAATGTGTCCAGAGAAGACTTTGTTTTTAGGAACTTTAAAGGATGGTGAATGTAGTGTCTACATTTTAAGCAGAACTGGACTGGGGCTGAGGATCCAGGTCAGTTGGTGGAGGGCTTGCCTGGCAGGCAAGAAGCCCTGGGTTTGTTCCCAGCACCAACAAACCCTGATGTGGGTGGGACTTGCCTGAATTTTCAACTTCTCAGGAGATGGAGGAAGGAAGATCAGAAGTTGGCCACACAGTGAGTTTGAGGCCAGTCTGGGCCACTTGAGACCCTAGTGTGGAGGGGCAGAGGGAGAAGGAAAGAAGTGGGGGAAGGAGAGAGAGAGAGAGACAGAGAGAGAGAGACAGAGACAGAGACAGGGAGGAGGGAGGAGACTGGGATGAAGTTTACTTGGGATTTGAAAAGTACACACGACTAGACAAGTATTTCACCAGGAGTATACATTAGCAGAAAAGCTGTGAGTTTCCAAGGTATGTACTAGAAAAAGCAGAGTTTAGAAGTTAGATATCTCTGCCCGGAAGTAAGAGCCATGCATTTTCTGATGAAATATTTAGATACAGCTTTCTTTTGACCGAGAGTCATGATAGTGCGTATGAATACACAGCATTTCTTTGGGCGTCTTATAGTTGGTATAAAGTGTTCTGGGGTAAATAAAGAATACTGCTCAAACTGTAAGTTCTATAACTTGAAGAAAATGCTCTATCTTTTATAGTTGTTAGTAAAACTATAAATGAGATAGTAATATATATTATCTGTATTATTAAGCTCTCCAAAAATTACTAATAGTTTATACATTTTAAATCTACACGATAGAGGTATGCTAATATAGTTCTCTTATATATTTGCAATATGAATTTATAGATAGAAATTCTATTTTATGCTATAAAATAGAAATTTGATTTTGTTTTGTTATGGTTTTTTGTTTGTTTGTTTGTTTTGAGACAAGGTCTCACTGTATAGCTCTGGCTATCCTGGAACTCTTCTTTGTAGACCAGGCTGGCCTCCAGAGATCTATTTGCCTCTGCCTCTGAGTGTTGGGGTTAAAGGTGTGCGCCACTATGCCTGGCTGAAATTTGATTCCTTTTTTTCTCCACAGGATTTCACTATATTGTCTTGGCTTTGCCTGGAACTTGCTATGTAACCAGGCTGGCCTTAAGCTTAGAGATCTCTCTGCCTCTGGCTCCAGAGTGCTGGGACTAAAGGCCACTATACATGTGCCACTATACATGGCCTAAAATAGAAATTCTAAGTTTGTTTTTTGTTGTTGTTTCAGTACTGTGAGCAGATTGCCGCTTTGCCTTGTTGAGTAGAGGATACATTTTAGAGTTGAAGGCAGCCTCGTTATGCTCCTGAGGAATCTGTTCAGGACGCTTGTGGCTCATGGGAGCAATGTTTTCAGTCCTCTGTGTGGTCCCTTTGATCTCTCTGTTTCCTTCCATTCTAACGAGAGGTTTTTCCCTTCTAGAATTCTATGAGGAAATCCTCTCCCTGGCATACAGTTTAACCTGCCATGCCGTCTCCCCGCAGATGTGGCAGCTCCTGGGCATTTTATATGAAGTTTTCCAGCAGGACTCCTTCGAGTACTTTACAGGCACGTAGTGATCACACCACAGTTCTTTCTAGATATACTTCCCTTAGCAGTTGAGATGAGTACTAATCAGACGTGGGGTACTTGTAGCCCTTAGACAGGCAGAGGCGGTGGGTTTGGATGTCTTGTTTCTTATGTTCGTTTGCAGCCAGAGCATGTATCCATGTGTTCATCGAGTAAATATTTCTGAACACAGCTATGTTCCAAGCACTGCTTGCAGCCCAGCCATCCTACAGTGAACAGCTGAGCCCTTCTCTAGTTTTCTTTCTTGTGGGAGTGGGAGTCGGCAAGGGTGAACTAAAGGCAGCCACTGAGAACCTTGACAGTGTGTCGGGTTCTGCTGCTGAGGGAGACGCGGTGTTTGAGTGCCGCAGCAATGCTGAGGGAGACGCCGTGTTTGCTCCAGTGGGAACCATTTGTTTCTGCTCCTGTTGCACAAGTCTCAGTGGGCTTCTGGATCTTTCCCCAGATATGATGCCTCTCCTGCATAATTACGTGACAGTAGATACCAACACGCTGCTGTCCAATCCAAAGCACTTGGAAGTCCTGTTCTCGATGTGCAGGAAGGTAGGTGCAGCCTCAGCTGTCACGTGAGTCTTTGCAACGTCTGGTGTTTAGTTTACCAGAATAGACTTGTCAGTTTCATTTTAAAAATTAGTTTGTGATTGTTGTAATTTTAGTTTTACAATATGTGTTATCACTTACAAGTGTCACTTCCGTATACACGTACTTTAAGTAAATACGGCCATCTCTCTGTATCCATGGAGACCCTGTGGACGTCAGACTCTGTGGTCCTCCAGCCTATAACTGACAAGTCTGGTGTCTGCCCATAGCCCCCGTGCACATCTCACTGTGCACATCTCACTGTGCACTCAACCCACTTTTGTGATAACACCCAGTACAATAGAGTGTGATGTAAACAGTTGTTAAACCGCGTGGGCCAGAGAATCAGGACCAGCAAAAGAATCTACAAATTTAGTGTAGATCCCAGTTCAAAGAAAACATTTGACTTATGGTTGGCTGAATCCATGGATAGAGTGTCAACCTCTTGTGGCTATGGTGGACCAGCACTCTACTTTTCTTTCCATTTCTTTTTCTTTCAAAAAATATAAACTTGTGGGTGCAGGAGAGATGGCTCAGTGGTTAAGAGCCTTGTTGCTCTTGCAGAGGACTCAGGTTCGGGTCTCAGCACCCACATGGTAGCTCATAACCATCTGTAACTCCAGTCCCTGTGGATTTGAATACCCTTTTTTGGCCTTTGTGGGCACCAGACATGTACATGATGCACATACATAGATGAAATGAAATAAATCTAAAAAGAAAATTTAAAAACATAAACTTGTGGATAATTAAAGGGATGAGAAAACTAACCGGCATACAGTTTGCCAGTCGGTGACAGAATGGTACCAGTCTTTACCTTCAATTAATTGTATATTGGAAGTCACCTGTGTACCTAGATGTAGTTAATTTGAACATAAGCAACATCAAACAATGATAAAAGTTACAAAAGCACACTTTGCTCAGTATGTGATAATTTATTGATGCTTATGCACAGACATAATTGTTCACTATGTTAACTTAATCCTCGTTTGATTACATCCTAAGAAGTTTTTGATGACTAAGTCATGTTTGCCTCCTTCAGGTAAGTGTGTGTGTGTGCGTGTGTGTGTAAACTTGTATTACATCAAGCTGGCAGGGATTGTGAAAAGTTCAATTAGTCAGAAACTAAGAAATTTGGCCGTGGAATTAGAGGGAAAATAACTATAATGCAGCCCATGGTTCTCATTAGCAGGGAGGTGTGTTCAGGGCTGGTGAGAGCTCTCAGCTGGTCACTAGTGTATCTGTTAGGTCCTGTTAAATTATAAACAGCTCATAAAATTGTGCAGGTGTCTTATCCAACCTTCTGTAGCTCTGTGATAGCCCCTTGATCAAACCATTCCCACCTGTCAGTATTCAGGTTTTAGCCTCAGTTGTGGGGTGCTGAGGAAAGGGGGGCAGAGAGCTGCAGCAGAGCAGTGTGTGTCCTATCAGCAGTTCAGCTGCTCCCTGCAGCAGACAAGACAAGGTGATGTCACAGCGGGGGTTCTTGTCAAGTAGGTGACATGTAGCTCCTATTTTTAGTTCTAATACTAGCTCATATTTAAATAATTCTTGCAATGCATTAGACATTTCCTGTGTGCTTTAAAAATATTTATCTTTAGCTGTGTATGTGTGTGTGTGTCACTGTATTGCTCAAGGAGGCCAGAAGAAAGCATCAGATCCCCTGGAGCTGGTGTTACAGGTGGTTATGATTCTCCCAGTGTGGGTGCTGGGAACCAAATTCTGGTCCTCTGCCAGGGCATTCTTAACTACCAAGACATCTCTGTAGGCCGTCCCCCACATCCCCTCCCCAGTATTCTGTTTGAGACAGGGTTTTACTGTGTAGATCTGACTGACCTAGAACTCACTTTGTTCACCATGCTGGTTTGGAACTCACAGAGATCTGCCTGCCTCTGCCTTTTGAATGCTAGGATTAAAGACATGTGACACCATGTCTGACTCCTTTAAAAATGTTTTTGATAACATGAATTAATTATACATAATAATTCATTATAACATTATTTTCATACATGCACTTGTATGTCAGTCATATTTACTCATTATCACCCTCTCTTGCCTGGCTCCAACTCCCGGTGACTCCTCTCCCAGACTCGTGCCCTGTGCCCTCCCACACCTCAGCCCTGTGAACGTTGGTGCCTGCTCCCCTTTCTGTGACCTAGTCAGTTTCCTTGGGGTTGTTTACAGAAGCTACACCTGTGAAGAAAGTATCTCTTGCTTAGCAGTAATTCTGGGCTTTTTGACCTTGTTGTGCCCAAAGACATTCCGGAGCCCTACTTTTATCACTGGGCTGCTTGCTGCTTAGTAACCAGGTTTCAGAGCTTCTGTGTTGGAGCCAAGTTTGAACTCAGGTGTGTGGCTCCACAGCCTCTTTGTAAATTACACGGTATGTCTTGTTTCATTACCTTTTTGCAAACAAAGATCAGACAGACTTTGGGCTCAGAGAAAACTGCCTGCTTCTGCCTTACAATGCTGGGATTAAAGGTGTGTGCACTACCACACCTGCCTAGCCAATTTCTTTTCTAAAAACTGTGATCCCTGCAGGGTTGATGGCACAGGCCTTTAATCCCAGCACTTGAAAGGCAGAGACAGGTGGAGTTCTCGGAGTCTGATGCAGGCGGTCCATACAGTGAGTTCCAGGCCAGCCAGGGCTACATAGAGATCCTGTCTCTAAAAACAACAAAGCTTATTTCTATGACTGAATTCACAGGAGTTTGCTTCCTCCGACACTCATGCTGAGCTAACTGGTCACTCTAGGTACTGTGTGGAGACGCGGGGGAGGACGCCGAGTGCCATGCTGCCAAGCTCCTGGAAGTCATCATCCTCCAGTGCAAAGGAAGGGGAATTGACCAGGTGATGCACACTAGGAAAGCCTCCTCCTGGGCGCTTGTGTAGAAATGTCCTTGCCTGACTGATATTCTACTTATATTTTGATGGAAAGGTAAAAAGGCAGCCATAGTTTGTGCTTGCTGGTGCAAATCCTGTTTGAATGATAGAAAAAAAAAAGACTCAGAAACATTCATGGCAATGGTAACAGGAACAAACAGGAGCATATGCAATAGAGATCACATGTGGCTTGCAGAGTAGGAATCATGTGGGCTAGCTCCTGCTCTGAGCAGAGAAATGACAAGGGCAGAGGCCGGTTGCCGAGTGTGCTACCAACGAGCGGGTCTTCTGCAGATGAGCGTGGAGGCTGTGGCTGGTGGAGGCTTGGGGAGAGCAGTGGGAAGGGAAGAGCAGGATCTGCAGCAGGAGCTCGTGTAGCCTTGGGTGAGAGCTGGACACCTGCCCTGTGGAGAGCAGGTGGGAGCAGGGCCGTGCTACCCACACTTACTGCCTGCAGGTAGTCATAGATGTTCATGAAACATGTTTTCTAGGGCCAAATCTAGGGAAAAATGAGCCACACAAAAGTCGACGGATTCCATTGTGCAACTGTCTGGAGTGTGTCCAGGAAGCTGGGTTTATATTGTTTTCCAAGTTAAATATGAAATGATTTTGCTTTCTAAACCCTAGGGCCATACTGATTGTCTTGAAAGGGCTGTTTAGATAATGCTTATGGTGATTTGTCTTGAGATAGAGAGATGGGATGTGAAAACTTCTGTCTGGTGACTTTATCTCATCACCAACTTAGGAGAGTTGTATTGGGTGGGAAAAGGTGACAGCTTCAGTTTGGAGGGATGTGAGTAGGAAGGAGTTGGATAAGTGCCTGTCGGCTAGAGGAATCCTAGTGAGTTATTTCTACCAGAAGGGCTGGTGTATCTCGTCTGGGATGTCAGTGCTGCTGCTGCTGGTCTTTCATTCACTTATTGATTCGTTTCTTATTGGATAATGTATTTCTATGAATATATTTTCCTAAGTCGTCAGTCTTCTTTTAATTTAACGGAAGGGATAATTGTTATATTAATTTTAAAATTTAAAGATTTTTTTACCTCTTGGTGGTTTTACGTATGATAGTAAATATTTGTTAACTTTAGTTTTGAAACATGTGAGAAAGGTTTTTTGTTTTTTTGTTTTTAGTGGGGAGGTTCTTGAGATAGTGTTTTTCTAAAACTTGCTCTGTAGACCAGGCTGGCCTCAACTCAGGTCCCCCTGCCTCTGCCTCCTGAGTGCTGGGATTAACGGCGTGCACTACCACGACTGGCTCAAAGTTACATTCCTTGTGATTTTACCGATTTTTAAATAATTATTTTACCATGACTTGTGATTCTTAATGTAGGTATCAGATGTGTGTGACACAATCCAGCCCAATCCAGTAACAGTGAGTTTCTGAATGAGAAATACATGCTTGAGTTAACATTGCAGTCAGGGGACTTGAGACCCACAGTATTTTTGTTTTCCCCAACATTTTTGAGCTTTCATGTGTAGCAGTAGGATTTTGTTTTTCAAGAGACAAATGGATCATGTCTTAATCTGATTCATTTATTTCCAAATTGGCATCAACCCTGCCTTTGTCATTTACCTTGAACATGGAAGTGGAGCGAGCTGTTTCGCAGGTGGAGCTCACAAGCGATTTCCTGCTGGCTCCAGTGTGAACATAAAAGGGAATATGAGACTCCTGCTTGACTGTCACTTTCTGTCGACTTAGTCTCTTGGTCTCTGTGAGTTTGGGAATATTGGTCTTTAAATATCTCCTACACACAGTTGAAATAAACAAACACTTTGTTTAGTCACAAAGACACATTTATTGGGGACACAGCCGCATCAGCCTTCGGGAAGTCTCTTGGCTGCAGAGTGTGGGTGACTCTTGCTTCCATCCCCCCCTCCAGTGTATCCCGCTGTTTGTTCAGCTTGTCCTGGAGAGATTGACCCGTGGGGTCAAGACCAGCGAGCTGCGGACAATGTGTCTTCAGGTGGCAATCGCTGCCCTCTACTACAGCCCCGAGCTGTTGTTCCACACTCTGGAGCAGGTCCAGCTGCCCCACAACCCAGGACCTGTCACCTCGCAGTTCATAAACCAGTGGATGAATGACACGGATTACTTCCTTGGGTATGTGCCCCGTTGGTTTTACATGGCCTTAATGTTTTGGGAAGTTTAGTTTTTAATACAGTGATGTGTTGAGAGATAATCTATATTTTTTTGCGGGGAGGGGGGACTATTTTTAGTGTATTATTTAAGTTTTGAAAATTAGGAATATTTAAAAAGATATTCTGTATCTGTGCCAGTGTGTGTGTGTGGGCACAATGTGTCATGTCGTGTGTGTGGAGGATGTCTGAGCACGGCTTTTAGGGGTGATTTTGTTCTTAAATCATGTGGGCCCAGCACCTTTACCTGCTGAGCCATCACTTTAATCCAGAAAATTAGGAATGTGTTTTGAAGTATAACCTGATGGAAAGATACATTATATAGTATATAATATAGAATAGTTGTTTTCAATTTTGTTTCAAGACAGATTTTGTGTGCCCAGGCTGGCCTTGAATGCTTGATCCCCTGCCTCTACCTTCTGAGTACTGGACTCTTAAGATTTGTTTTTATTCATGTGTATGCGTATATCTCTGTGGATGCTTTACTGTGTGTATGAGGTTCATGGTGGGTACCCTCAGAGGCCAGAAGAAGTGTTGGGTCCTCTGGAACTGATGTTGTAGATCCTGGGCATCAATCTCAAGCCGTCTAGAAGAACAGCAATTGCTTTTAACACTGAGTTCCCCCACTCCAATTTTGTTTTAATTTTTGATGTCTTTAAACAAAAGAATTTCATAGAAAAATCTATCTAACATAAAACAACCAATCATTTTTTCCTTTGGAATTACAATTTTCTTATCTGGTGGTAAATGTGTGTGTGTAGCCACCTAGCATGCTGACTTTTTGAAATACTGCTTGGCACCTGGGGTTGGTGTGGATGGAGCATCTCTGCCGGGAGCACGGCCTGGAGAGCTCTTCATTTCTCCCGTTGTATGCAATCTTACGTTGTGAGTAGACATTTCGGCTCTACAACCTCAGATACAGCTCTTTCATTAATCATAAGTGGCATTACAGCAAGTTGACTCCTGTAAGCCTTTCCCCTGTTCCTGAAATCAAGTCTTTTTATAGAGCTTAGGCTGGCCTTGAAATTGCTCTATAGTTGAGATATTCTTGAGTTTGCAGTACTCCTGCCTCAGCGTCCTCAGTGTTGTGGTTAAAGGTATGATCCACCACACCTGACCTCCCTCACAGATTTTTTGTGGTAAGGGCTGGTTGGTTGGTTTGTAGAATTTGGTTTATAAGGATTTTACTTGCTTTAGTTTTTCTAGAGCAGTGGTTCTCAACCCCTTTGACTGACCCCTATCTCCAAAATATTACATAATGATTCATAACAGTAGGAAAAGTACAGTTATGAAGTAGCAGTGAGGTTAGTTTGTTTGGGGTCCCCACAGCACGAGGAGCTGTATCAAAGGATCACGGCACTATGGAAGGTTGAGAACCACTGTTCTAGAGTTGGCCCTCTGTGACCGCATCTGCGTGGTTTTCAACTTTCGCAGACACCACGACCGGAAGATGTGTATAATAGGACTGAGCATCCTCTTGGAGCTGCAGAACCGCCCTCCTGCTGTGGACGCCGTGGCTGCACAGATCCTGCCCTCCATCCTCTTCCTGTTCCTCGGCCTGAAGCAGGTCTGTGCAACACGACAGCTGGTCAGCCGAGGAGATCCTGCAAAAGCACAGAAAGCCGACATGGAGGAAGATGGTAAAGCCTACTTACGATTTGTACTGTATTGATTTTGCTTTGTAAAAGTAATTTATCACTGAGTTGTTATTATAAAAATTAAATTATTTTACGTGCATGAGTGTTTGCCAGCAGGCATGTTCGTGTGCCATGTGTGCCTGGTATCTGTGGAGGTCAGAAGGAGGTGTTGGATCTCCTGGAACTGAATTTAGATCATTATGACCCAGGCCAGAAGGAGGTGTTGGATCTCCTAGAACTAAATTTAGATCATTGTGAACAACCATGCGGGTTCTGAGAACCAAACTTTGGTCCTCTGCAAGAGGTCCACTGAGCTATCTCTCCAGCCCCAGATTTTGCTTTAAAAAATTTTAAAAAAATTATAATTACACTTGTTTGTTTGTGGAAGTCAGAAAACAGCTTACTGGGTCTTGGGATTGAACTCGGATCTTCAGACTTGGAGGCAAGCACCTAACTCACTGAGCCATCTCACCGGCCTTCGCTTTCTTGTTTTTTGAGACAGGTCTTGCTTTGTAGCTCAGACTAGCTTTGAATTCATGATTCTCCTGCCTCCATCTCCTGTATGTTAGGACTGTGTGTGTGCACTGTCATTTCTGACTTGGATTTTGATTGGAACATGTTTACTTTATTTCAGCGTGTTTGGAATCATTAAACAGATTGACATCCTTTGGCCTGTGACACCTTTAAACTGGGCCTTGCATGACTTTACAGATTTTATCATGTGGAGTACATTTAGATCTGTGCCCCTTGATTCTTAAAACTCTGTGACTTCTAAGTGGAGCCTCGTAGGTGTTGTTTTGCCTTGAAAAGCATATATATGAGAATCAGATGGTCATGACCATGAGTTAGAAACTGAAGACTTACTTTTTTGTGTACACTGACAAGCTCAGTGAAAGCAGCTGCCATTAACTAATTGAGTCCCTAGACTAAGTGCACACTGTCAGGACAAGAGTTTTATAGGATTCTTTTTTAATGGCTCTTGGGTAATTCATCTTCAAAAATTAAAATTTCGAGAGGTTTAAGGTTTAAACAAATTTAGTGTAAAATGGATGAATGCAGGCAGTTCAGTCAATCAAGACTCACAGGGCTGGCAAGATATTTCCATGGGTGAACATGCTTGCTGCCAAACCTCGTGACCTGATCCTGTTGTGCTTTTGTATCTGGGGTAGACATTAGAGCGAATAACTGTTTTCTAGAAGTACTTGACCTTGGAGAATCAATGGAGTAAACAGTAAAGAATCTTTGCTTCTTTATAATTTCTTACTTTCTTACCTATTTATTGGTTCATAACTAGTATGGTCTCGGGGATACCCCAGACCTGAGAGTTGAAGCCATTGTGATGGGAACCATTCTCTGTTTCTTCCCACGGGAAGAGTAGGGCAGTCTGCAGTTCAGCGGCATGTGAGCAGACGTGCTGCCGAGTTTCAGAGGGAGACGCAGTCAGTCGGCTACAGTGAGGAGAAGGTTTAGATTTTAGATAGATCCTGTGCTGATTTCACATTTCCAGATTACTTCATCATTCTTGTTTTTTATTCTTTACACGGTGATTGGGTCCCCAGAGGAGATTTCCAGTGAGGAGGAGGAGACGAACGTCGCAGCCGAAGCCATGCAGTCACACCCCGGCAGAGGCGAGGAGGAGGAGGAGGAGGACTGGGATGAGGATGTGCTGGAGGAGACGGCCCTGGAGGGCTTCAGCACCCCGCTGGACCTCGACAGCGGTGTGGACGAGTACCAGTTCTTTACACACGCTCTACTGAGTATGTCTTCGCCTCCCCCACTCCATTCCTCAAACTTGAAGATTTTTTTTCCAAACATCTTTAATTTCTTCCTGTTAGAAGGTGTTTTGGGATCTGCCCCCATATTGGTATAGACTCTTTAAGATTTTTTTCTTTTGCTTTAGAAATATCCAAACACATTTCAAATGATAAAGGTTAGAACATTAAACACTTGAAAGCCACCCTGAACTCCCATTGCTGTAGCAGCAGCATCAGGCTGAGCCTGCTAGCCGTCTTCACAGATGTCATTTTAGGCGCAAGTGTCTACGAGTTGTGCTTGGTCTCAGACAACAATGGCCTTTTGTTCTCTTTCACAGCTGAGATTTTATTGGTTGAGGTGCACTCCTTTAATCCCAGCACTCAGGAGGCAGAGGCAGGCGGATCTCTGAATTCCGTGACAGGCTCCAAAGCTACACACAGAAACCCTGTCTTGAAAAACCAGGGGTTACTGTATACGGCTGTAAATACTGGGTGGCAGGAGTTGGGAATAGCCGTGGTAGATGTTGTGCGCACGCTGTCAGTGTTTGCACATGGACCCCAGGAAAGTTTTGCCGTTCTCTGAACCTCATCTGGGGAAAACTTCGCCACTCCCATGGGGCTGAGGCACTGGGGTCCTTGACTTCGCTATACTCATGGCAACAACACACGTTCAATCCAGAGCTGCAGTTGCTTCCTACAGATAAAAATAGAGAATAAGCCATTGAAATCCTTTGCAAATTATTAATCTAGCCATTGTACTGAAAAAAATCCTTAATTTATGTCTGTTATTTGCTTTATGGTTAAATAGTAGTTATGTGGTTATGTTATCTTTCATTTCTACTATTGGATGTTTAAAATTCTCAAGTGTGCATCCTATTTTTGCCAAGTAGGCAATGCCAACACAATATACTACCATTGTTCAGTTCTGACACAGTACAGGAGTGCTCTCAAAGCCAGCTGTGGAGATAGAAATAGGAAAGTGTGCTCTAGTGTGGTCATCTGTAGATACAGCATGAATCCTGACCACGGCAGGAGCTTTCGGGTCTCAAGTACAACTGAACATGCTCAACAGTTTAGGTGCTCCTCTCATGGGCTGCACAGCCATCTGTTGACAAGCGTGAATAGACCACTAAGAAGCCTGAGGACCGCGGGCAACTGCCTTGAATATGGACTCTTTTTGCCCAGTGCAGAGTGGCTCTAAGCTGTTGACCTATTATGGTATTTTATTTCTGGGAGTAATTAGGTTTGAAGTGCAAGATCTCCAGGATCCCAGACAATGTGAGATTGTTAGATCAGGAGTAGAACAGTATGGAATTTGATGAGAAGAGTGTGTAGGTGGATTTTGCACAAGGCTGCAGATTTGGGTCCTCAGTGTAGAAACAGCTGTTGTGGAAGGTCTTAGGAAGAGTCCAAGGAGAACTCTTAACCCAGGTGTTTTCCAGGGTCAGAATTTTAGGGAATATATATATTTAGGGAAAACTTCAGAAGAAGATAGACAAAATTAGGGGAAACCACAGATTTGTAAAGTGAACTTTCTTTAGGATTCCTTATAGTTGGTAAATGGGGTCTGAAACGATTGTCTGTGGGGATCAGTTTCATCACTCTGTCTTATTGTCTGAAATAATTTTATTAAGATTTGATCATACCACCTACTTTTCCTGAGATAATAATGGGCACTGGCTTCTTACCTTTTCTCCTCCACCGCTCCCCCCGAAATGCTGTAGCTGTGCAGAATCGGGATGCTGCCTGGTATCAGCTGCTGGTGGCACCGCTCAGTGAGGACCAGAAGAGAAAGCTGCAGGAGGTGTACACATTGGCGGAGCATCGGAGGACAATGGGAGGTCAGCCATCCTTTCCACACTGTATGTCAGAGGCCCACCATCCGCCCCGCTTGATTGGCTGAGGAGCACCCTTCATGATAATGAAGAATTCTATTGCCGTATGGCTGTTCTTGCTTTGGTGTCATGGCAGGCTCTTGCTGCGCAGCCTAGACCTCCCTGAACTTGTAATCCTCCTATTTTGATCTGTATGTGCGTGCTAGAGTTACTGGTATGTGCTACTTCTCCTGGGCTGATTTGCAGGTGGGGGCTGCTCGTTTGCTTCCTGGCCTCCCAAACTCAATTTAATCACTCAGAAACTATTAATTACATCACTGCTTAGCCTATTAGCTTGTGCATATTTCTAGCTAGCTCTTACATCTTGAATTGACTCATTTCTATTCATCTGTGCATCGTTATGAGATTGTGGCCTACTGGCAAGGTTCCAGCATCTGTCTCTCCAGCTGCTTCAGGGTGTCTCCTAACTCCACCTCCTCTCTCCTCTATCTGCTTGGAATTCCCACCTTGCCCTATTCTGCACTGCAATAGGCCCAAAGCAGCTTCTTTATTAACCAATGGTATTCACAGTATACAGAGGAGAATCCCACATCACCTCCCTTTTTCTGTCTAAATAAAAAGGAAGATTTTAACTTTAACATAGTAAAATTACATATGCAAAACAGTTATCAAGCAAGAATTATAGTTACACTCTTTAGTCTATTTACATTTGGCAAATTAAGAAAAATACACTATCTTCTGTCTTTGTGAGTCTAAAAGTCTTTAAAGTTACTCAGTGCTCTTCCCTTCCCTCTTTCCAGTAGCAGGGAGGCTTCACATCTGAGGACAAGATCATCTTCTCTGCGTTTAACTTTGGGGTCGCGCCCAGCAACACCCGAAAGGCGTGTCCACCGTTCACCGACCAGCATCACCGCTGCTGCTGCTTTCACGGAATGCGTGAGGGCCAGGAGGGAAGCAAGGGGCCGTGTCATCGGCATCAGGCAGCCATGGACTCGCTCGCCCTTCCCTTGATCCTTCTTAACCTGGAATGTGTATTTTTCAACAGCTACTGTAATGTATGAGATTAAAGCAGAGCAGAGCATTGGGTGGAGAGGACAGAACATCTGGTCTGAAGGCCGAGGCTGAGGGGTTAGAGTTAGGCATCTGCGCATGCGTCTCAGGTTTTTGCCTTGCAGGATCAGTGGATTTACGCGGATCACAGTGCCTTCTGTTGTACATGAATTATCAGAAACAAATTTTTTTGGAGTGCGTTGCAATTTTTTTAAATCACAAACGTATTTCTAGATATCCTGTAAACCTTGGTTAGATGCCTCTTCATTCTTCATTTTCCTCTGCATCGACTGTCAGGCAGTTAGTGCGAGTCTAACTCTGGTTTCAGAAACATCCTTGCTCCTTTGACCACCCTGTGCCCAGTGACTTTCTTCAGGGCTCTTCATAAGACATCCATGGCTTTCCAGAGAACTGCTGTATTCCCTTTTCCATCACATTTTCCCTCTTGAATGGGGGTGATGTTCTTTCAGGATCACAAATGTATTGATTACGTCAGTAGCCTGCTAAGTTCAGGCTTTGCCCACTTGTTGGCACCAGCAGCAGGGGCCTGTTAGTCACTGGGCTTAGCGACAAGACTGAAGTTCTTACGAATCACATGTTTAATTATTCTGTATGTTTGGGGGCATCCAAATACGAAGGCACATTAAAGTTCTAAGAAGGCAATTTCTGGGGGAGGACTTGGTCACTACTTACCATTCCAGCCACGTTGGACAGGACCCAAAGCATTTTATCATTTTTTTCTTCTTTTTTTTTCCTTCCGGCCCTCCCTCCTTTCTTTTTAGATAGAGTGTTGCACTGTATGCAGCTCAGGCTGGCCCCAAAGTTGCATCCCTCTTGACTGCTGTTGACAGACCCAGCTGATTTTTTAACTTCTTTTTAAGTCGGGGTCTTGCTACACAGTTCTGGCTGGACTGGAACCGCAGCCTAGTCTGGCCCCAGTCTTGTGGCAGTCCTCCTGCCTCAGCTTCCCAGGGATTGGAGTTATGGCCCACTTCAGGTGACCCAACAGATCTCACTACCTGCTTTCTCAGAGTCTGAAATTTCTCCAGCCTGATTTAGCTTGTTCTCTATTACGGCTCAGTTGGTTTTTAAAAATTCTCCAAGGGTTGGCCTTTTGGTCAGCTGGGTTTATAAGTGAATGATGTCAGTATTGCAGATGACTTTTTCCTGAACTGTTGAAAGCCGAATATGAACCCCACAGTGTTTTTATTTAGCAAAATGAAAATGTGTCATCAGGACTCGATGTGTTTCTGGACGTGATACAAATTTAGTTTCTGTGAAATTCCTACAGTGTAAATTTCCATCAGCAGCTGGCAGAATTTTCTGGATGCGTCCTGAATTGCCAACCCTTACTCATATATTTTGTTTTAAAATTTAGGTTATTTAATTTTTCTTTTAAAGAAGTATCTTGAAAAGCCATACGTTTCAGAGTGAAATGGCCCTGCATTTTCCCATCCCTCATTTTTCAGGGCACCAAAGCTGCATGACCCCCAGCAATTAGAAGGGAAAGATTGCATTGTGGGGATTTTAGATCTTTGAAATTGTTTGGTTTCCCCCATGTCTCATACGGTTTAATTGTAACGTAGGTAATATGCCTTCACACTGGATCTCGGGGGCATGTGTTTTAGGGATTTGCTTTGTGGTGGGTTGTCATCTGCAGTTGTAAAGGTAAGGGAGACTCCTGCACACCACCACACCTTGTTTTTGAAGCCAGAGTCATTGTATGATTTTATTACCAGAAGTGCTAACCGGAATGTGATCTGGTTACCTTGGAAATGCAGGAACTTACATGAATGTACTGTAAAATAAAGTGTGGGCTAATTCCCACCAACTGAACTCTGCTATGTGGACTGTTTTCTGGAGTGTGGAGGTGATAACTCGTTAGCCTGTTTTCCTGACTTCCAGGAGCCTGGAACAAGAGGGCTGCTGGTATTGAGGGGAGAGCGGGTAACATCAGAACCTCAGGTCTCCTTGTGAACAGGGTGAGCATGAGAGTGCTTCTGCAGGCCATGGGCGTGCATCCTGGTAGGCAGATGCTAAAGTGGACAAGGCTTGAGGTCATCCTCCACTGTACTTTTAGAGCCCGTGGTAGCAGGCGAGAGGATCATAGGTTCAAGGCCATCTTCATCTATGTGCTGAGTTAGAGGCCAGCCTGGGTGATGTATGACTAGCTCAAAAATAAATGTGTAAGAATTTAAAATATTAAAAATTGATTTGAATAGCACACCAGAAAAGGATTATACTCTGTGGTTACACGGAATTCATCTTAAGGGATTTGAGAATAGTTTGACCCATATAAACATACCTGCAGGACCAAACTATCATCATTTCAAACAGTATTGTGAAAGTATTTGATAAAATTTAGCATCCTCCAATAATAACAACTTTAAAAATCAGGTATAGCAAAAATTTACCTCAACACAATTTCATATACAATGTATTCAGATAACACCATATTATAATGTAATATATTCAGATAACATATAATATATTCATAAAACACCATATTAAATGGGGGAAAATTGAAAGCCTGCCTTCTGAGAACTAGAATAAGACAAGGTTCTAACTTTGTTGTTATAGTTCTGAGAAATTAGGTAAGAGAAAGAAATGGAGGGCACCCAGATCAGAAAGAGGACACTTTATTATTATTATTATTATTATTATTATTATTATTATTATTATTAACTTTATTTTTATTTTTTGTGACTTTTTGTCACATCTTGCATCACAGTCCCATTCATTTCTCACCCCTTTGTACCCTTGCAAACCAACCCCCCCAATAAAATAAAACTTGAGAAGAAAAATTTTAAAAAAATCTCATCATAGAAACTGTAGTGTGACACAGTGAGTCACACAGTAAACCCTTCTTTTATCCGTATATCTTTACTAACAAATGTTCATTGCAAAATGTCATTGGTCTGGTTGGAGACCTCTGGTTTCTCTGTCAATGCTGGGCCCTCACTGGGATTCCTCTTAGGTCTCCTGTTGTTGCCCTGTGTCATGGAGATCCTGCAGCTTTGGATCTGCAGAGCCAGTCCCTTCGTGTGGTCCAGCAGATCCAGATGGGGTGGATGTTGGGATGGGCCAGCTCATAGCTGATTCTGGGCATGGGTAATTGAAGGATTAGTCAGCTCGCCGCTCTCGCCCTGTCTTTACCACCAGGATGAACTCTCCAGCATCGCCCCAGCTAGTTCACCATTTGCAGTGATGAGCGAGGGCGGGGCCAGTTCAACTGTTTTCACGCCCTCAGGGTCGGCTCTCCCACACCTACAGGGCCAGAGCCAGCTCTACTGTGTTGCCCAGGCGAGGTGCAGGGGCCATTTCCCAGAATACTGCAGGCGGTGAGGGGAAGGGACAGCTCTCCCACCTGCCACAGGTGTTGAGGGGTGGGGGTGGGCAGCCCTTCCCCACCCACACCACCACATGGCAAATGAAGAGCGGGACCAGATTCGTGCTCATATTCTCGGGGCCACTTCCGCGTCACCGCTATCGATAGGGTCAGCTCTGCCGTGTTGCCCAGACAAGGTACTGGGTCCACAGGAAGAGGACGTTATCTCTGTTTGCAAATAGCATGGTTTTAAAATTTTTATTTATTAATTTTTAAATTTTATAGGGTTTTTTGACTTTTTTTAAATTGCAGTATATTCTGGTTATGCCTTTTTCCCTCCTCCAATTCTTCCTAGAACCTCCCCAGCATATTTTTTTTTGTTATATTTAGTGTATGTATGTATGTGTGTGTGTCCTGCCATAAAGTTTCTAGGATTAAATTCAGATTTTCAGGCTTGGCAGCAATCACCTTGCAGCAATCACCTTACCTGATGAGCTTTGTTGGGAGCTTAGCATGATCCTAATGAAGAAAAATCTAAAAAGACAACTAAAAACCTGTTAGGATTGAAAAGAAGTTCAGTTAAGTTGCAGAATATAAGATTTACCTATCAAATTAGCCTATCTATACATGAATAATAAACTAGTTGGAAATCAAGAGAATAAGACTTATAAAAATAAATATAACCCCAAAACCTATAATAAATTTAACTGAGAAGGCAAACAAGCTATAATGAAGATAAGCCACTGATAAAAGAAACTGAAGACACACACATAGAAAAGTGTTCCATGTTCACATTGGAAGACTGTTGTGTATGTACATGCATGTACACATGTGCATATGCATGTGGAAGCCAGAGGCTAACTAACACTGGCTATCTTCAATTGATCCCCACTTTATTTTTTAAGACATTGTCTATTCTCTAAATCTACAGCTCATCAATTGGCTAGATTGGCTGGTCAGTGAGCTTTGAGGATCTGCTTGTCTTCCCTATCTACTACCAATGCTGGGGCATGTGCTGTCTACTAGATGATGTTCCTTGATTCCAAGATGGCCTTTGTAGGTGGAGGCTGCTTGTTCATTCCTGGCAGCCCAGACATGAAATAATTACACAGAAACTATATTATTTAAAACACTGTTTGGCCAATACCTTAAGTATATTGCTACCTAGCTCTTATATTTTAAATTAATTAATTTCTATTATTTTATATTTTACCACCAGGCTTGTAGTTTACTGGTAAAGTTCCCAGACATCTGTCTCCTTCAGAAGCTGCTACATGGTGTCTTCCTGACTCCGCCTACTCTCTCTCTCTACATCTCTGTTTGAATTTTCCACCTGGCTTTACTCTGTGAAGCCATTGGCCAAAAGCGGATTTATTCATTAACTAATAAAAGCAACACATATACAGAAGGGCTTCCCACATTGTTTCCCCTTTTCTGTTTAAATAAAAAGAAAGATTTTAACTTTAACATAGTAAAATTATATATAACAAAACAGGTATCAAGCAAAAATTACAGTTACAATATATATATATCTACTAAGGAAAACTATAATTACAACTATTCAACTCCATCAAAGACACCAGAAGGATATAATATTACCTAAGTAAACAGGAAGTACATTATAAGCAACTTCCAAAACTCTGGAATTGACAGAGACATCTTGCTGCCTGGACAGTCACCCAAAGTTCTTCTGTAACATTGGGGCATCTATCTGTAGCCTACAGGTCCATATTATTCAACAGGCTTTTTTATGAAGCAGGAAATTTGAAGATCTGTTCTGGCTTATAATGACAAAGTTTTTTTGTTTTTTGTTTTTTTTAAATATTTATTTATTATGTATACAACATTCCTTCTATGTATGCCTGCACACCAGAAGAAGACACCAGATCTCTTTACAGATGGTTGTGAGCCACCATGTGGGTGCTGGGAATTGAACTCAGGACCTCTGGAAGAGCAGCCAGTGCTCTTAACCTCTGAGCCATCTCTCCAGCCCCGACAAAGTTTATCAGTTGCTTTTTTCTGTGTCCTACAGAAACCCTGAAGGGTGGTCTCACCTTTAGTCAAATTCAGTAGTCATTTCTCTGTGGGTCCTACATGTCCAGTTCACACAGTATAGCATCAAGCAGTCCAGGCAAGAGCTGTCTCCTGCCCAAATGACTAACAAACTCCATGAGAAGCCTCTTCAGTGCCCATCTTCATCTTGAAGTAATTGGTGCTTCCAGGAGCAGATGTGTCTCATTATTATGAAAAGTCCTAAGTTTTTAAACATTTTAAATACTATATTCCATAAGTCCTTTAAAGGTTTGAAAATTATCTAACTGAAATATATCTCTATATCTAGAAAACCTAACATGACTAGTTCAACTATTATAGGTGACTATTAACCCATATTTTTAATTATACATTACATTTTAAATGAACTGCACACACAATGCCTTAATCAAGAGCAGAAATATACATATAACAAATTGACTTTAAATTTGTATCACTAGACCAAGATCCATATCAGTGCTAAGTATTCATCTTTATAGCATATCCCCCTTTAAATGTAAACAAATGTTTACAAACAATCATTTAGGGAATTTGGGCATAGTTCTCTCCAAACTGCTTCCTGCTTTTTGTTGGGCAAAGTATTTTCTTTTTCTGGGATTCACAGAGACCTTTCAGGGGCTCTCGATCCATCAAACCACATTAGTCTGGCAGGAATCCGCAGGTTCTCATCTTCTGTGGAAACAAAAGCAAAACCTCTTTTCCAAAGCAGCATATCCTTAGACCCAAATTTTGAAGTCAAGATACCTTTAAAGCATTTATGTTAGTTTAGTTTAGCAGCCTGTACAATGAAATGTCCCTCTGTACTTAGCTCATTCACAGTCAAAAAAATTCAAAGAAAACAAAAATATGCATAATCCAGACTCTCTGTGTAGTTTCCATCTTTGCATGGCTTATTTTTCTTTTCTCCTTTAATCTATGACTGTCTGCACTTTGTCTCTTTAAAGACTTTGGTTTTTTTTTAAATAATTTACTTCTTTTTAATAACTCTCTATACTCTTTTTCTTTTCTCTCCCAAACCTACGTACATTTTTTAAAGACACTAACCTGTTTAGAGGTTTATTTCTGTTGGACTCTGTCTTCATTATGTATCTGTACTTTCAATTTTTGACCAGGAGCACTTTTAAAATGGTAAGCAGCTTGGTTGCAGCAGCCCTGAATGCTGGCTCCACCTCTTACAGCTTTTTAACATAATTGAGGTAATTTACTGCAAGCTCTGGGACTGCCAGGAGGGAGCTGTGCTCACCACCTCAACTCTGGTTAGCAGTTGGCTCCTGTTGCCACCAAGTAACTTGCTACCACAAACCCCATTCAAGTGCTTGGCCTCCTGAAAGATCCAGAGTTTATGCTGGCAGTATGAACCAGGAAGTCCCTGTGGGTTTTTTTTTTTTGTTTTGTTTCTTGTTTTTGTTTTGTTTCTTTTGTTGTTGTTGTTGGGGTTTTTTTTTTTTGTTAATCCTGAATCAGGAAGACCTCTCTTAAAGGAGCTATAGCACCCTTGTTCATTGGCTGCAAACCGAGTTTATCTGAAAAAAAAAATGCTGTTAAACTTTATTTTTTTGTGTCTAGAATTTCTTTCCAAGCTCTCTCGGGTTTTATGTGAATAAAAAAGCCTGTTGAATAATATGGACCTGTAGGCTACAGATAGATGCCCCAATGTTACAGAAGAACTTTGGGTGACTGTCCAGGCAGCAAGATGTCTCTGTAGAGAGAAGTTTGGACATCTGGATGAGTGAATAAGAAAGTCATATTGCAAGAGTGTGGGCACAGGCTGCTGCAAATTTGGGGAGCTATTGCAGTAAATAGTCACCATTGTCTGCACTCCCTAGTAACTCAAGTTACTTCTTCATGAAAAATACACTCACTTCTTCCCAAGATCCCTGAAGTCTCATTATTTTAGAATTGGCATCACATGCACAAATGATTTGTGTTGTTTTTCATGTAGAGACCTGAGAACTAAGAGGTTTTCTGCATTCACACTCAGTACACACATCCACGCACTCTCAGTACACACACACCCCTCCATGTAACATACAAAGGTGAGGTAAAGAGTGTGTCTACTAATAAACAGGCTCATTTGAAAGAGGAGGACAGGAAGATACTTAGTGACTAGTTCTCACTAAAGGAGAGGGTCCCCTGCAGAGATGGATTGGTCCCTCTGGCTTCTTATTACCCTGTCATTTCCTTATTAGTTTTTGGAAGCATTCTGCTGAACTTAGCTGCTTTTGAAAAACTTCTATTCAAGTTTCTGCATCTTCTAGTGTCATAAAACTTGGGCTTGTGCTTTTAAAAAAATTATCTGTCGCTCTGTGTGTGTTTTTACCCCAGAGAAGCTGTCTTTAGAGATACTACCACTGAGTTTACACCAGTGGTCTGCAGCTTTATGAGAAAAGGCTGACACTGTCAAATTCTAGTGTTTAGAAGCATGACAGGAGCGTGTACCACGGTGTCAGCCTGTGGTTGTGACTCTTGTTTCTTCAGTACACAACTTTAGCATGACTCAGGAAGTCAGCATAAGAGACGAGGTGGGGAGTCACTTAAAATGCTCATACCAGTTCTAATGCATGGAGAATAGTGTAGTCTCTTGGTGATTTTCTTCAATTAGTCTCAGAGAAAGAAGTCAGATGCTATCTGTCTAAGACGACTGTGAGAGTTTCAGCTGCCCCAAATTCACACTGGGCAGTGTTGGTTATTTTATTGACTCAGTATTAAGATTTCAACACATATTACAGATGCAAATTATTTATCAAATACATGTCTGTGCCTGACATTTATTTTTTTTATGAGTCAGAGTCTCACCTTGTAGACCTGAACAGTTTGAACTGCTATGTTGATAAGAGCAAGCTTCGACCTGATTCTTACCTTTACCTCCCAAGGTTTGCTGTTACAAGTACACACCTTCGTGCCTGGACCAATAGTGTTTTTTGAGCAGCAGAATTTTGATGCCATTCAATTAATCAATTAACTTTTTATAGCTTATGATAAGTTTTTGCCAAAATAGGACACTATTGTGGGAAATAAATTGAGGCCCTCTCACCCAATATTTCAGGATGTGATCTCATTGAGGCAAGAAGGCTCACAGAGGGTCAGGTTGAAATTAGGTTACTGAGGAACATACCAGTTCTAATGCCTGGTATCCTTACATGAAAGAGAAATTTGGCGGCAAATAGAATGCCATGTAATCATAAATGTAGAGATTAGAGTGTGCATGTGTGTGTGTGTGTGTCATACCTTAATAAATGAGGAATTTCCAAATTGATGGCAGAGTTGTAAGTGAGGAGAGATGCATGGAACCAGAAGGTTCTAGCAGATTACATCTGGATTTGGGACCGTCACCTCCAGGACCACAAAGTCATTGTCATGTAGAACTTTCATTTTGGGTACAAATGTCTTAGTCAGTAAACAGCTTGCTGCACAAGCACGAGGATCTATGTTCAGTCCCCAGAACACATGAATAAAAGATGCATGAGTCATGTGTGCTTGCAGTCTCAGTGCTGAGGAGGCAGAGGCAGGTGGATTCCTGAGGTTCGACAGCTAGCCAGTCTAACCAGCCCAGTCAGGGAACTCCAAGCCAAGATGAGACCTTGCCTTACAGGAGGTGAATTTTATCCCTGAACATGACACCTGAGGTTATTCTCCACAAATAAATACACAAAAATGCATACCCACACATTCATGCTCTTAACACACACACACACACACACACACACACACACACACACACACACACTAAAAGAAGCTTCGCTTCGTGAGACTTTGCTATAGCAATGATCACTAAGCCATGAAAATGTCTTATCTTTTTTTTTAAAGGAAGTCTGTAGCATTTTGATGAGCCCAATCTTGAAGAGGTGTCAAAGAGTTCTTTAATTCAGAATATTTCAGTGTGTCCTTAAGAAGTCGGAAGATGCCGATAGTGCTATTTTTATAGGAATGAAGATCTTGCCTTGTTTCTGGTAAGCAGCGTGATTTCATCTTCAGAGGTTCAGAAGTTCAGTTTTGGTGGCAAGAAGCTACAGTGTAAACTATCCTTCTGTTCTTGATGAAGAAATGGTTTACTTCTTTATTGGTAGAGCTCTGACAGAAGGTTTTGGGGAATGAAGGGAGAAAGTACTGTTCTGTGCATATAGTAAAGTGCATGGGCTAGAAGTCTTGTGTTAAATTTCAGCAGAGGCGGTGTTGTGCCATCCTCAGCTCTGCCAGTCCTCCTGAAACCACAGGGACTTCAGCGATTCAAATAGACAAGGGATCACTGCATCCTCTGTCTTATCAAGATAGATAGGAACCCATAAGTTGAAGTCCAGTACTTATGAAATCTGTATAATCACTTCTGTGATTCTCATACATTCTTATGACAATCTCACTGTGGGATGATCTTTCTGCATGCTGAGAATATGCATTGCTCTCGTTGGTTGATAAATAAAACAGCTTTGGCCTATGGCAAAGCAGGATAGAGTCAGGTGGGCAATCCAAGTAAGAAGGGTGGAGTCGAGGAGATGCCAGCTAACTGCCAAGGAAGCAAGACAGGTAGAAAATGAGGTAACAAGTCACAAACCACAGGGCAAAGCATAGATAAGAAATATGGGTTAATTTAAATTTAAGTATAAGAGCTAGCTAGTAATAAGCCTAAGCCATTGTCCAAACATTTATAATTAATGTAAGCCTCTGAGTACTTATTCGGGAAATGGTGGGTGAGAGAGAAACCTCCAATTACACAGTCTTGAGGATAAGCCCATGCTGGAACGCTTAATAAAGAATTGTAAGCATGTAGTGATAGTTTGTGTTTTAACAAATAAAGCTTGTCTGAAGATCAGAGTGCAGAGCTAAGCACCAGAGGCTAGAGAGTGGTGGCATACACCATTAATCACAAGACTCAGGAGACAGAGGCAGAGGGATCTCTGTTAGTTCAAGGCCACCCTGGGCTACATGAGATTTAATCTGTCTAAAAGAAAAACAGAACTCACACAAAGGTGATCCCAGCACTTGGGATCCTATGCCTTTAATCACAGCATCAGGGAGGTGGAGATAGGAGTGATGTGACCAGGTAGAGAAAGGAATATAAGGCAGGAGGAGACAGGAGCTCAGATGCAGCCTGAGAATCACCCCTGTAGTCTAAGGAGACAGTCTGAGAACAAGATCATCCTTTCAGTCTGAATATTGGTAGAGGTGAGTTCCAGGACAGCCAGGGCTGTTACACAAAGAAACCCTGTATTGTAAAACAAAGAAAGTCATGTTAGCAAGGATATGGAGAAAGTGAACCCACGTCCTTCTTAGTGGAAATGAACCTTTTTATTACTTGCTTTATTACTTGCTGTTAGAAAGTTGAGGACTGCAAAGGAAAGATGTAGCATGAGGGCCCGGCTTGTTGTGGGTTTCTGTCCCACCCGGTACCCCACAACCGGCAAGCCCAAAGAAAATCACACACAAGACTCCATAAGATTATAAACTGATTGGCCCATTAGATCAGGCTACTTATTAGTTCTTATAACTTATGTTACCCCATTATCCTTATCTACGTTAGCCACACGGCTCAGTACCTTTCTCAGCTGGGCAGCTTACATCTTTCCTCTGCGGTGGTCTGGGCAGAACTGTGGAGGGAACTTCCTGCTTGCCAGAATACTCCCAGTCTCTTTGCTCCACCTCTACTTCCTGTTTGGCTTTCCCGCCTATACTGCCTGCCTGGCCAATCAGCGTTTTATTAAAATATGATTGACAGAATACAGACAATTCTCCCGCACCAGAAAGAGACCACCACTCTTTTTTTGTTTGTTTGTTTGTTTTTGAGACAGGGTTTTTTCTGTCTCAAAAGAGCCTGCCCTGGAACTAGCTCTTGCAGAGTAGGCTGGCCTTGAACTCACAGAGATCCCCCTGTCCCTGCCTCCTGAGTGCTGGGATTAAAGGTGTGAGCCACCATTCTTGTCTTAAGAGGTTGTACTTAGAAGAGGAAACATAGAGAGACAGAAGGTACATTTGGTTTTTATTCTAACTCAGGTGGTGACTGTCTTTTCCCCATTGACTGGGGTCTGCCTTCACAGTCTTAATTCAGTTGGCTAGTATGAAAAAAATTGGCTCACAGGAAATGAAGGATGGGGAAAGGAATCAGTACTCCAAGAAGAAAAGGGGCCACTGTTCCAGACCATCAAATTCCTAGAATTTAACAGTGGGCTTTTATGTAAAAAAAGGTTTTACTTTGTATGTGTGTGGGGGGATTGAAATATTTGCATAAATTTCTACAAAGTATTTGATAGAAAAGACTCATGTTTGATATTTCTTACAACTCCATGGGAAATGCAGAGGTTCCTTAAAGAAAGATGAACTAGACTTATAGATAATTCAGCAGCCCCACTTCTGGGCAGATATTAAAGGACAGACATCACTATGCTGAAGTGATCTGCAGTCTAGCTGCTAATGGGAATCATTGGTCAGATTCAAGATACAGAAAAAGCTCAGCTATACCCTTGTGGATGAACACAAAGAAAACATGGTATTGATGAAGGAGGAATCCAATTTAATAGAATTGGTGTTACAAAGAATTTGCTAATAGATTTGTTTAAGAGACATTAGATCACATAAAGTAGGATTTAGCTAAGGGAGCACTATCCCCACAGACACCCCAAAGATAAGTAGTCTGCTCACCAGGCTGTTAGAGATAAGCAAAATTCACGATCACTGATTAGTCATTAGGCCTGTCCCCAAAGAACATGTCTCTAACGGGGAGCTGAAGGAGACAGCTCAGGGTCACAGCCAATGTTGTAAAGGCTCATAGTTCACTTTTTTTGAGAAAAGCATAGCTTTGCTTGATGGGGAAGATGACCCCAGGTAGCAACTGCTCCTAAAAGAACAACACTGGTGTCATCTTCGCTGTGCCATATCTCCCATCTGACCGAGTGCCCAGACTTGCTGTTTCCTGTCTCTGTTTAAATTCTTCAGCGTGTAACCTGGGGCTGGAACTGAAAAGACATTTAAGGATGACAGCGTCTGTAAATTGCACAAGCCTAAAGTGTAACACAACACTACAGATCCCACTTAACTGCAGAACTTAAAAGCATGAACCTAGAATTAGAGAGCATTGTGGTAGTTTCCAGGGATGGTCAAAAGGCACAAAGTTTCAGTTACTCAGGATGAATAGTTCTGGAGACTTTAGCATGGTTGCTCTAGTTAACATATGCATTCTTGAAACTAAGAGCACATCTCCAGTATTGTAACACCCGATTCTGTGTTACCCTCTTGGTACAGTTCGCGCACAACCATACCTTACATGAGTTTGGGCAAAGGTCCGGAGATTGAAAGAAAGGCACAAGAGACCATGGTCATTCAAAAAGAGATCAGCCAAATGCCACTTTATTTAGCTTTTTGCAAAACTAATATACTTAGGCCCCAGTAAAGGAATTCCTCCCTGGCAGGTGGGAAATTACCATACCAAAGATGAAACAATGCCCTACAGCTAAATCACCAGGCTATGATTGAGTGAGCACAGGAACTAGCAGGAAGCTTTAGCTGGCTGACCAAAACTGTCCTCGAGAAGCACCCCAGGGAGCAAGGGTAGACCCGGCCCTACACAGTATTCTCACTCCGAAAACAGAAGAAACCAGAACAGCGGTAGGTATTGGAGGTAACCGAGTGTCAATTGGTTGGTTAAGTCAGACGTCTGACAATGTATTAAGACCTCATGCAATACACATTAACTGTTTATAGTCTTTGTTGGTCATCTTTCCATAAATCTGTACTGAGATTCATCCTGGGAGATCCTGTGTATGTGTGTATCTCATGAAGGTTGTGTGTGTATAGTATGATAAAGATGTTGACAGAGGTTTCTGTCCTGCCCAGTCCCGCAGCACAGTTGTTCAGTCCCAAAGAAATACACAGAGGTCTACTACATTAATTATAAGCTGGTTGACCAATAGCTCAGGCTTCTTATTAACTCTTATAACTTTTATTAGCTCATAATTCTTGTCTGTGTTAGCCAAGTGGCTTGGTACCTTTTTCAGCGAGGCAGTCACATTTTGCTTCGTCTGGGACTGAACAACTGTGGGAACTTATGGGACAGAAACTTCTGTCAACAATGGTACCCACATGAACAACTACATCCACATAAAACCTGAGAATTGGGGAAGTAATTCTAGACACAAAATAACAGCATTAAGCATGGCTTCTTGGTAGCAGTAATTTCTCAGTTTTTTTTCTCTTTGCTAAAGGCAAGTGCATCTCATTCAAGAGAGGCTTCCTGACTCAGCTTTAGCTGTGAAACTTTGCAGCTCTTTTAAGAGGCCCTGCCACCAAACACTTAAATGGTGTTTATGAATTGCTGACAGCATGCTTCTTGGTGGTAGAGAGACCTTGAAACTCCATAGAGTTGTGGCAATAAACATGACTCCAGCCAGTACCATGAAGCTAGGCTCTCAGAAAGCTGAGGAATGGGTTGGATCCAGCCGTCAAAACTACAGCTTTAATCCTAGCATATCACTTAGCAAATTAAAGACTCATGTGGTCAGAAAAAGAGAGGTATACATTAAAGATAGATTCAGATGAAGAAAACCTCTAAATGGTTTACAGTGTGTTTAAATATGTATGTAGGCTTGTAAGAGAAAAGAAAAAGAATAAAGTCGAGTAGTTGGTGTGGTGGCACACACCTTTACTCCTAACACTTGGGAGTCAGAGGCCGCAGAGTGAATGCCAGGACAACCAAAGGTACACAGAGAAACCCTGTATAACAAAAAGCCAAAAATTAAAAAAGAAAAATAAAGGAAATAGAGTTTAAAATAAAGCCATGTAAAGATGAAAGATACACAGAGATTCTGGATAATGTATGCTATTGTGTTGTCTTTAAATTGTTTGATGACCGAGGAAGGAACAAAAGTTGCTAAAAGACATTTGATTATAAATGCTGCTGGATTAATCCAACATATGTATTTTGAAAATGCCTTGACTTCAAAATTTAAGTCAAAAGGTATGTTACTTTGGAGAAGAGGCTTTACTTTTGTTTCCACAGGAAATGAGAGGCTGTGGACTCATTTTAGGCTAAGAAAAACCAAGTTTGACCAAGGAAAATCCCCTGAGAGATAGGAATAGATGGCCCAGATGTCTGAGTTCTACATCCAGAACAGATTCAAGACTGCTGCCTGAGATGATCAAGACTCACAGGATATTCCAGCCAGGACCTGACCATAATTCTAAATTTTCTTTAGGTCCCCATAATATTATCAGCACCCCCAATTAACAGGAAGGAGCCTGGAAAACTGTGCCCACATTCCCAAAATGGACTATGGATGTTTGTCTTTGTTTAGAGTGTTAGTTACAAGATGTTATGGACAATGGCCTAGACAAAAAGCTAAACTAAGGATATTAGATTCAGAGTTCTTGTTTTGTTTTTTTTTTGAGGGGGTGAGTACTGTGGGACAATGGTCTTTTTTTCATATCATTTGTATTATTTTTAATAAAATGCTGATTGGCCAGTAGCCAGGCAAAAAGTATAGGTGGGCGAGGGGAACAGGAGAATGCTGGAAAGAGGAAAGGTCAGTCTGTAGTTGTCATCCAGACACAGAGGAAGCAAGATATTACTGCCTCACTGAAAAAGGTACCAAGCCACGTGGCTAACACAGACAAGTTATACGAGTTAATAAGAAGCCTGAGCTACTAGGCCAACCAGTTTATTATTAATGTAGACCTCTATGTGTTTCTTTGGGGCTGAACGACTGTGGGACTGGGCAGGACAGAAACCTCAGTCAGCATAAAGATTGTGGAGACATTGATAAAGATTGTGGAAACATTGATAAAGATTGTGGAGACATTGATAAAGATTGTGGAAACATTGATAAAGATTGTGGAGACATTGATAAAGATTGTAGGGACATTGATAAAGATTGTGGAGACATTGGTAAAGATCGTGGGGACACTAATAAAGATCGTGGGTACATTGATAAAGATCGTGGGGACATTGATAAAGATCGTGGGGACATTGATAAAGATCATGAATCCACTGAAGTTCATGAAGATTATGGGTAAGGCTTTTTGTGTTTTCCTTACTTTGCCACATTTCCACAGATCTATGCTGTAGCACACTAAAATCTCTTCTTGAAATGGCCAACCTGCATTCCCCCCACTCTCAACGCTGCTCTGGCCAGGACACAGGTCCCCAGTGGGTCCATCTGAGTGAGTGGCATCACTGTCCCTCTGTGTAGACGGAGACTACTCATTCGTTTCCTGACTGTTCACACCCAAATAATCACACAGAAACTATTAATTACAACACTGTTCGTTCAATGATTCAGGCATATCTCTAGCTAACTCTTACATCTTGAATCAACCCATTTCTATTAATCTATGTATTGGCACGAGGCTGTGGCTTACTGGTAAGGATCCGCCATTTGTCTCCTTTGGCAGCTACATGGCGTCTCCTTGACTCTGCCTACTCTCTTCTGTATTTCTGTTAGGATTTCCTGCCTGGCTTTACTCTGCTAAGCCATTGGCCGAAACAACTTCTTTATTAACCAGTGGTAATGAAACATATTCACAGCATACAGAGGGGGTTCCACATCACCACTGTGAACTTCAGTATTGTTGCCTTTAGCTCATGTGATATCTATTGATGTGTGTCCCTCCAGGAAGGACTGGACCATGGTCACACTGTCTAGGTCAGAGAATGCACAGAGATAAATGTACTGTGGTTAGTTAGTCTGGCTTGCAACATGAATTAACTGTTAAAATCAGTTGCAAATATTAGAATTTTTTTCATGGAATTAGTTTTTTGACCCCTTTTGAAAAGATGAAAGATTTGGCATTTCAGGTCTCATGGTTGTTTAATAGACACAGTGAATTGGGCTGACTATGTTAGATTACTCAATGATCTTTAGCTCAGTTAATTAGCAGCCTGGAGGCTTTCACATGTGGAACTGGTAGACTCCACCAGGCTTCAAACTCATTGTTGGATAAACCACTTAACAGGAAAGTAAACTTGTCTTCTTGCTGATAAACCGCTATGCTAGTTCCTAGTACCTACCTGTTTCAGGGCTTATCACAGCCTAAAAAGTCACAGGGCAACACTAAATCTCTTCTAATTCAAACCCTCACACATTAAACAGAGAACTTGGTCTGTCACTAACCCATCCCTGGTTACGGTTCCGCAGGTTTCAAGAGTGGCTTGTGCTTGTGTTCCTTTTAGTCATAGTCCCAGGAGTGTACCACCCCTGCTGAGTAATTCACTTTTAAGTGGTTTTTCTTTTCTTTCCTTCTTCCTTTTTTTGGGGGGGGGTGTAGGGTGGGACCGGGGTTTTCTATGAATTATTTTTTTCCTTGCTGCAAACGAATACCTGACAAGCACTTAATGGAGGAAGAGTGTGCTCTGACTTGTGGTTTGAGCAGATGTGGTCTACTATGTTGGGGAGGGCAAAGTGGCAGGGGCTCCCTGGCAGCAGGATCGTGAGACTGGGTCCTCGCATGATGGTAGAACAGGAAGTAGATGATGTCAGTCCTCTTTCTTTCTCTTTTTTGTTCAGTCAAGGACCATATCCTGTGGAACAATGCCACCCATGTTAGGTCGAACCTTCCTTCCTCAGTTAAATCTCTCTGGAAAAGCCCTCCCAGACATGCACAGAGCTGCTTCTCCTAGGTGACTCCAAATCCAGTCACATGGACAGTAATTAACCATGGCAAGATTGAGCCTAAGGATTAAGTTGCTTTTTAGAGGAAGTTTTGAGTCCATTTAAGGACGCCTTCTGGGTAGCTCTGATTTAGCTAGGTTCCTTTAATTTTGTCTGTACTACTTTGCTCTGTGTTTTTATACCAACCTGAGGCAGGACAAGGTGCTCCAATGGGAAGCAAGTCAAAGATCCGTGTTGTGAGTCACCTAAGACCACCGACCTCTCTAACCCAGACGAGAGTGAAACCAGACCTTTGGTGAGGGCTGCTTTAATTATCATTCCCCAAAAGAACATTGTGCTCAGCAGAAAAGGAATGGAGACATAGCAGCCCATTCCTGACCTGTATCTCTTTGTAAGAATGATAATGCTGTAAGCCTGTAGATTTCACAATACACATTTATAAACAAAGATCATCTGCCAGATTTGTTTTTACTTGTACATTATAGTTGGCGGAAGGGAACTGGTAATTTTTAAACTCCTGAGGCTCTATCTTAATTCAACACTTCCACAACTTCCTCATGCAGCTCTGAAGGTCAAGTCTGAGCACCGAGGCAGCCTAAGCCTCCAGCAGTGTCTTCTTCAGTATGCTCGGAGCATTTCTCATCACTAGATGACAACTTGCTACTATGGAGTATTCGACCAGAAAAATGAAAAGGGAACGAAGAGCGAAAATTAAATTAACACATTCTCAGAGATAACACCTTTAGCTCATGAATAAAGATGTGCTAGAAATTCACATTAGGTGTTGTCAAGATCTAAATGTCACCTTGCCTTCTGCATCAGCTACCATTGATGCTACCTCTTCAACACAGAGCTTAAAAATAATCCGAAGAGACCTGGGATTTCAAGAGCACAGTTCACACCACAAAATTGATTTTTCCTGAAAAGATACATTAAAATTAACTCTCTAATACCATACCTCCAAGAAGTAAGATATAACAGAAAACAATAGTGAAACTATCAAGTTTAATTTTCATTCCCCAAACATGTAAAAAAAATTAATGTAAAAATGTAGCTCTGACTACATTTGTAGTCCTGGAAGTTATGTAGACCAGGCTGGACTTGAACTCACATAGATCCACTTGCGCCTGCCTCTTGATTGGTGGAATTAAAGGTGTGGCACATATTAAAGGTGTTCTGTTCCATTTATGGACATCTGAGGGACATTTTTCATTTTTTTTTTTTTTTTGGTTTTTTGAGACAGGGTTTCTCTGCAGCTTTGGTACCTGTCCTGGAACTAGCTCTTATAGACCAGGCTGGCCTCAAACTCACAGAGATCCTCCTGCCTCTGCCTCCTGAGTGCTGAGATTAAAGGTGTGCGCCACCACCGTCAGGCTAGTTTTCAACTTTTGGGACCACGAAAAGGTAACAAAATATTCAGAGTGACCATGCATTTTAGGGGTAAATAGCCTCTCCCATGGCTTCAAGAATGCCCATAAAACTGTGTTGCAGGGACAAGTGCTGCCAGCAACTGGCCTTCTTTCTCTTTCTCTCAGGTATAAACTGAGGGAGCAAAGTGCTACTTTTAAGATCTATGAAGGGGCCAGGTATATGGTGCACATACAATCCCCGCACTTGGAGGTTGAGACAGGAGGATTGCTGTGAGTTTAAGAACAGTGTATTAGTTGCTTTTATGTTGCTGTAGTAGAACATCATGACGAAAAGAACCTTAAGGAAGAGTTTATTTTAGCTTACAGTTCCAGAGGGAGCAAGCAAAGCATGGTGTCAGGGATAGGAAGAATCAGACAGATTGTGTTTCATCCTTACACAGGAAGGAGAGAGAGAGAGAGAGAGAGAGAGAGAGAGAGAGAGAGAGAGAGAGAGAGAGAGAGAGAGAGAGAAGAGACGAGAAGGGGGAAGTGAGGGAGGGAGGGAGGGAGGGAGAGAGACAGAGAGAGACAGAGAGAGACTGAAGAGAGGGGGGAGAAGGGAGGGAGGGAGAGAAAGAAAGAGGGAGGGAGGGAGGGAGAAAAGGAAATGGGGTGAAGCTATCCTCAGACCCTATACCCAGTGACATATCTCCTCCAGCAAGACTTCACTTCTGAAAGCTTCTGAAACCTCCTCAGACAGTTCCACCAACTGTGCCTATGGGAGACGTTTCTCAGCACCTTCCACAGACAGCTTGGAACATATAGTAAACCTCTGTGTGGTGGTCTGAAGAAAACGACCTCATAGGGACTGGCACTATTAGGAGGTGTGCTTTTGTTGGAGGAAGTGTGTCACTACGGGGTGGGCTTTGCTTGCTGCTATATTGCACCATGAAGATAATGGACTAAACCTCTGAAATTGTAAGCCCTCCATTGAAATGTTTTCCTTTATTAAGAGTTACTGTGGTCATGGTGTCCTTTCACAACAATAAAGAAACCAAAGACGGTAGCTGGTTCCAGGTACTGTGGTGTTGTGATAGGCTGACCCTGTGTTTGTTTGGAGGAATGTGGAGTTTGGCAGTTTGGGTTAGGGAAGCTTTAAGCACTGCTTAATGGGCCATACCAATAAGTATGGAAGACAATGGTACTGAGTCATTTGAACTGTTGGGGGCTAGGTCAAGAGGTTAAAGGGGAGGAGAACTTTAGTGTGTTGCCTAGAGATCATTCTTGTGATATTTTGGTGAAGAAAGTGGCTGTTTTTGCCATTGTCTGACGGGTCTGCGTGAGGCTAAAGTGAAGAGATTTGGAGTAATTCTATTGGCAGAGGAAATCTCAAAATGGTCTAGCATTAACTCTGTTGTGTGGTTATTATTGATCACGCCTAGATTTATAATGAAAAGGAGCAAGAACATGTTAAATTGAGGAGAAAAGGAGAACCAGGAAGTAGAATGGAGCTAAGTCCTGTGTTCAAGGAGATAAACTGAGAAATGAAATAAAGGGAGTGATGGCCTCAGGGCAAGATACCAACCAGTTAGCTTTCCAATTTGTGGAAAGGAATTAAAGAAAAGCTTCGAGTTGGATGTACACACCTTTAATGCCAGCACTCCAGAGGCAGAGGCTGATAAGTCTCTGAGTTGGAAGTCAGCCTGGTTTACAGAGAAAGTTCAAGAAACTGCAAAACTAAGTCAGTGAAGAAAACCATTAAACCAGTATTTTTGTATTTATATTCTTTTTTTTAAATTTATTTATCTATTTATTTATTATGTATACAATTTTCTGTCTGTGTGTATGCCTGCAGGCCAGAAGAGGGCACCAGACCTCATTACAGATGGTTGTGAGCCACCATGTGGTTGCTGGGGATTGAACTCAGGACCTTTGGAAGAGCAGGCAATGCTCTTAACCACTGAGCCATCTCTCCAGCCCTGTATTTATATTCTTTAAGAAGGATATTAAGAAGGATATTCTATTGCTGTGAAGAGGCGCCATGACCAAGCCAACTCTTATAAAAGAAAGCGTGTAACTGGGGGCTTGTTTACAGTTTCAGAGGGTAGTCCATTACCATGGTGGCAGGCAGGCAGGCAGGAGAGTGAAGCAATAGCTGAGAGCTTTATGTTCTGATCACAGGCAGCAGGCAGACACACACACACACACACACACACACACACACACACAGAGAGAGAGAGAGAGAGAGAGAGAGAGAGTGACTAGGTTTGGAATGGGCTTTTGAAACCTCAAAGTTCACCCCTAGAGACAAACCTTCTCCTACAAGGTCATATCCCCCAGTCCTTCCTGGACAGTGCATCAGCTGGGTACAAAGCATGCGAATATGTGAGCCTATGGGCGTGAAGATCGTTCAGACCTCCACAGAGAGCATCATGAAGTTGGAGGGTTGTGAACTAAAGCTTCTGCTTATGATTTTGGTTGACGCTGAGTTTAGGTGCAAGGGAGAGAAAGCATGGGCAGGAGCAGGTCAGCCCCTAACACCTGCTGTCACTCAGTGCGTCACTTCGTACCTGCCTGAGGACAGTAGGGATGGCCAGTGTCTCACGGCATGGTCCTCCGTGGATTTCAAAGCCTTGTGGTAGGGTAAAAGTGAAATGAGCCATGGTAGAAGACTAGAATCAGAAGGTGGCTCTTTTGCTTCTTTTCTTCTTCTTCTTCTTTTTTTTGTGTGTGGGTTTGTTGGTGTTGTTTGAATCAAGATTTCCCTGTGTAGCCCTCGCTGTCATGTAACTCTCTGTAGACCAGGCTAACCTCGAACTCATAGAGATTCACCTGCTTCTGCCTCCCAAGTGCTGGGATTAAAGGTGTGCACCACACTGCCTAGCTCTTTTTTTCTATTTAAGTTACATTTTTGTATTCTCTTTTTCTCTCTCTCTCCCTTCTTCCGTTTGTCCCTTCCTACTTCCATCCTCTCTATTTGTTTCTCTCTCATATGTATGTGTTGTGTGCATGTGTATCTGTGTTTCTGTCTCTTTGTATGTTTCTCTGTCTCTGTCTCTTTCTCTCTGTCTCTCTGTCTCTCTCTGTCTCTCTCTCTCTCTGTGTCTATCTCTATCTGTGTGTGCCTGTGTTTTGGTCCAAGTGCCTGTGCAGGTCAGAGGACAACTTTCATGAATAACTTTTCACTTTCCACCATGTGGGTTCTGGGGATTTGGACTTGGCTCATCCTGACTGGGGGTAAGTGCTTTGACCCACTGAGACCTCTCACTGCTCCAGAAGACAGACATTCTTATCTTATGTGAGGCTTACCTGTTGTGTTTTTGTTGTGTACTGAAGACCATGAAGAACCCATGACGGTCAAGTTCTCCCTTGGCCAAATGATCACAGTTGATCACAGTTGGAGACTTGTTCTTATGACTTGAGGTCCATGGTTCTGAAGAGAAATGCACTTTACTTGATGGATAGCCACACAACATAGACACAGCATTCAGCACCATGGCGACCACCATGGGGAGAAGACTGCATCAGCCACCTGTGGAATTCTGCCGGGCATCCTGACATCACGTCCACGTGTCTGTGATACTTTCTTTTCTACAAAACAATTCCTTCTAGTTAGTGTGGGAAGAATGGGTTTCCTTATGTGACTTTCAAAATATTTATCACTGTTTCTTGTTCTCATTCACTCCCCAGTCCTCTCCCATCTTCTTCCCCTGCCCACCTCGATGGTTCCCTCCCTCCTCACAAACAGGCCACCTTAGTTGTCATACATACGTGCAGTGTGTGTGTGTGTGTGTGTGTGTGTGTGTGTGTGTGTGTGTGCTGCATGAGAGAAAATATGCAACATTTTCTTTTTAAGTCTCCTGCTTTCTAGAAGTACTTCCACTCCAGACCTCAAAGTAAACACACATTGTTCCATCTGTGTCCCCATCCAGGTGACTTTCTGCCAACAACAAGAGAAAGTTTAGAACAAGGAGAATGTAGGCTATGTTAGTTCTTCCAGAGAAGCAAGCAATTCAAGTCACACCGTCTCAGAACATGGCAGCCACACGTTTTTCCTTGCCCCATCTACAGGACAGTTTCCCTTGCTGTATGGTATGAAAATTTTGTGAGAAACACTCTCCAGGATCTGCTTTGCATTTAATTTTTCTCGAAGACTGAAGACCTTCTCTCCACCCACCTTTCCAGAAACGTCTCCCTTCCAGCTCCCGAAGTTGGGTTTTCTCAGTGGCCAGAGGAGGCAGGAGCTGCGAGGTGACTAGAGGAAGATAATCAACTGTGATGTCCCATTCCTGTGGACTTTTCCTTCAGCTCAGGGTCTGCCTTATCCTTTGCTCTTCCAGAAAGCCCATCTTCCTTCTAGCGCTGGAATCCTTAGGAGGAGGTGCTTTATTCAGGCTTGCCTGGAGGACCACAGGAGCCTGAGGACTCAACATTGTATTCTTTACTTTGGGCCCCTTCTGTAAACTTACATTTCATTGACCCAATGTTCTTTTTATCCATGTGCTGGGTAAAGACAAACACCAAAATGCGTTCAAGGAAAATATCCAATTAGATGTGCTGTTAATTCTTCCAGTTTTTCCAACACTTCACAAACTTGGGGCTGGGCAGCCATAAGACAGGCAGCATCACAGAAAAGTTTGGTTATTTTTAATATTATTGCATGAGACTATGGGGCAGAAGTAAGCGGCGTGTAAGTGTTTATGAATCACTGTGAGAAGCTGGTTAATGATCGGTTCTCAGACCTGAAGGAGGCTCAGAGGACATCCTGTGATATAAGAAATACTCCCTTCAAATCCAACATTTTCCCTTTCTCTGATGTCTTCTTTTGGCTTGGTTTGCTTACTATCTATTTATGAAAATCCTACATGTGTATTTCTAGATCCAATTTATCTCGCTTCAAACAGTCCAGCTGCCATCACTATATAAAGGTCCCATTCTAATTCAGACCTAATCGTCAAGCCTTGACAGTGAGAGTGGGAATTGGTACCCTCTCCTGGAAGCAAACTAATAACCTGAGTCCATGAAATATATTCATACTGTTTATTCAGGCATTTCAATTTTAGGAATCCATCATAAGGAATTAATTCAATGTAGACTTTGGGGGAAACCCAAAATGTAAACATACTCAAAACTGAAAAGACTTTAAATGACCAACAACAAGGAACCTAGTAACTCTTAAAACATTATTTTTACCGGTGCCACAGTATTACATATACCAACATTCTTGCCTATGAGCCGGACACCACAGTTTTTACAGGAAACAAAGCAGAATGATGACTGTCCTGTCTAAGTAGCAGGCGGCATATGAGTGTTCAGCGTGTGCTTTTCCTTTTCTGGGAAAAATATCTGTATATCTCTATTTGTGTAATTGGGGAAGAAAAAATCAGGGCTGAAACTAGATCCTGTTTCCTTCTTTCTTCCACATTGACCTACTTTGGCTGCTCATGTCTTCACAGACCTCTGGGGCAGTGGTTCTCAACCTTCCTAATGCCACAGCCCTTGAATACAGTTCCTCATGCTGTGTGACCACCAAGCATAAAGTTATTTTTGTTGGTACTTCATAGCTAATTATACTGCTTCTGTGAATCCTAAATATCTGATACACAGCATGGTCTTAAGCGACCCCAGTTAAAGAGTCATTTGACTCCCAAAGGGGTCAAAATCCACAGTTTGAGAACCAGGTGCCTGTGGAGGTCAGAATAGGGCATCAGATCCTTTGATGCTGGAGTTACAGGTGGTTGTGAGATGCCCTGTCTGTGTGCAGAGGACTGAACTCAGGTTCTTGTAACTGAGCAGCAAGCCCCAGCTCTGGCTTTTTTTTCTTTTTATATCTTATGCTCCACCAACCCCATGAAATTCTCTACAGTAGATTTTACCTGTGCCATACCCTCTGCTGCAAACTGAGCTCAGTCTTTGTGGCTAGAATGTATTGTGCAGTCCACCAATACCCTAAACATTTCTTTCCCCATAGACTTACCTTGGCTGTCTCTTACCTGTCTGTCATTTTCAAATTTCAAATGTGGTCTTTCTGCTCCTGTTTGTCAGACAGCTCCCTTTCTACCCTGACTCAAGTGTGACCATCTAGGGATTTCTGCTCCAGTCAGTGCTCTTTGGGGTCCCCCTCCCGAGGTTGTATCCTTGACTCTTCACTGAAAAACCCACTCTCTAGGTCATGTGAATTTTCGTCTCCACATTTGGGTTATCCTACCCATGTATCCTGGATCTCGTTTCCTATGCGGAGCTTGGGCTGCACTGGAATCAGAGCTAGCTGCTCTCTCCCCCTCGCCATGCTTTTTCGGGGCACCCGGGAGCGCTGCATTAAACGTGGGCATCTTTTATTTGGCCTAATTTGGTCCGATGGGAATTATTTACGTCGGTGAAGAGGCTTGTCTTAAGAATATACCTAACACAAGGCACTGATATCTGTTCAGGTGGTAGGTGTGAATCGACATCTCGGTGTGAATTGTTGTCTAGGTGTATCTAGGTATGAACTCTCCTGCTGGAGGGAAGGATCTGGGGATGGTAAGAACTCACCAGGAGCTCCACTGTCCTCAGACTCCACGGCAGTGGTGAGCCTGTCTGCTTATAGCTATTTCCAACATCAGCCTGCTTGCTGGCTTCGGGCTCAAGGCTGTCAGCTCCAGATATATCCTTAATTGATGAGAGTCAGCTCTGAGGGTGGGGTTCTCTTCTTCCCTATACTGTTCTCCGGAACCCTCAGCATCTGGCTCTCTGCACTGTGTCCTGGGCTGTCTCTCCTCCTGGGCTGTGTCCCAGGGTCATCTCTCTTCCTGGGCTGTGGCGTGTTGACTTTGTGTTTCCTGACTGGTGATTCTTCCTTGCCACCCAAGTTCCTTCTCAAGATGGTGTGGGCACAGCCCTCTGAACCATGAGTATCCCTCGCCACTGCTGGCTGACCCAGATGCTGCAGAAGTCACCATCTGAGCAAGACCCACAGGTGGATTAAGGCTTTGAGGGTTGTGAGTTGTTCCTAGCGATGCTTGCATCACCTTTTCTATGAATCTTCAGTTTCTCCTCACCCCTGGAGCCCTGGAGATCTGTTTGGCTCAGTTTCCTTGTTTTTGGTGTTTGTTTCTCTGAAGTTTTTTTTAGCTGTTCTATCACTTCTTTTGTGACTTTCTGAAGTAGGAGGAGTGGGCTACGTCCTGCTGCCCGGCTAGCTTAACCCCTGAAATAACCACATGGAAATTGTATTAATTAAATTGCTGCCTGGCCCATTATCTCTAGCCTCTCTTATTGGCTAACTCTCACATCTTGCTTTAACCCATATCTAGTAATCTGTGTATCCCCACAGGTCGTGGCTTACTGAGAAAGATCCTAACCAGCATCCGTCCCAGGCCAGAGGATCATGGTGTCTGCCACACTTCCCTTCTTCCCAGCATTCTGTTCTGTCTACTCCGCCCACCTAAGGGCTGCCCTATTAAAAGGCCAAGGCAGCTTCTTTTTTTCAACCAATGAAATCAACACAAATACAGAAGGGCATCGTACACCAACTTTCTGAAGTTCTTCCTCTTTTCTCTTTGGAACATTTTTTTTTCCTCTCCCTCTTTTAGATTTATTTTTTTCTTTAAATTGGTGATTGTTCCTTGTTCTCAGGTCCCGTGTGTGTGTGTGTGTGTGTGTGTGTGTGTGTGTGTGTGTGTGTGAGAGAGAGAGAGAGAGAGAGAGAGAGAGAGAGAGAGAGAGAGAGAGAGAGAAACTTGTGTGCAGTGTTCAAAGAGGCCAGAAGAGGATTCTCCTGCAGCTCAAGTTATGGGCAGTTTCCAGCAGTTCAGCCTAGGTGTTGAGAACTGATCTTGGGTCTTTTGGAAGACCAGTAAGTGCACTTATCCACTGAGTTATCTCTCCAGCTCCTAGAACCTAGTTTTTCTTATCCTGACATTCCTGCGTCTCTAAGTTGCACAGACAGTGTCTAGTCTACAATCTTCTCTATGTTCCAAGGAAGGATCTTCAACTCAGGAAGCCAAGGCTGAAATTATGTCTCTTAGAACACAGCATGATTGGACTCAGGTGTTATTCCAACCTTGTTAAGGAGGTGTATTTTCAATATTGCTTATTCCCACTTCAAATGGAACTCTGTAAGTCTCTATATCAAGTCTCACAGAGTAATGTTCTTATAAGCTGGCAAATTTAAATGCTTGGAGTCCTCCATAAACACCAAAGTCTAAAACGGCACCTCCAAGGAGCCCTGAAAGGAGCTGGAGAGATGACTCGGTGGTTAAGAGCTGATGTTCCAGAGGACTCAGGTTTGATTCCCAGAACCCACACAGTGACCCACAACTGTCTGTAATTCCAGCTGAGGAGTCTGATGTCCTCTTTTGACATATGTGGGCACCAGACACTTACATGGTATACACATACATATGTAGATAAAACAACTATAAACAGAAAACAAATGAATAATTAAACCCCACAAAACCTTGAGAGATGTCATCTTCCTGGCTCAAAGGGGAGGCAGGGAGAACCTCTTCGAGTATTTGGTTTTATATGGAAATATTAAGACTTGTCGTGTGTTTAAGTGTGAGATTTCTGAATTTTGCATGCCAGGATAACCTTGCTTTGGAGGAGAGAGTTGTTTAGGGATTTTATTTTAATTCTCAAATTTATTCATTTATTTTATGTGAGACTGTTTTGCCTGCATGCATCTCTGTGCCTCAGAAGGAGGTCAGAAGAAGGAGTTGAATCCCCTAGAACTGGAGTTACAGCTGATTGTAAACCACCGTGTGGGTGCAGGGAACCCAATCTGACTCCTCTGCAAAAGCAACAAGTGCTCTTAACTGCTGAGCAATATTTCTCATCTTGTTTTGGGATTTTTAAATCCCAGTGGATTTTTTTTTTTTTGAGACAGGGTCTCTTTATTACAGAGCTCTGGCTGGCTTGTAACTCACTGTGTAGATTAGACAGTCACATAGATCCACCCCCCTCTGCCTCCTGAGGCACATGCCACCACATCTGGTCAACCCCAGTGTTCTTCTTCTTCTTTTATTTTTTTATTTTATTTATTTTATTTTTTATTTTTGGATTTTTGAGACAGGTTCTCTCTGTAGCTTTTGGTTCCTGTCCTGGAACTAGCTCTTGTAGACCAGGCTGACCTCGAACTCACAGAGATCCACTACCTCTGCCTCCTGAGTTCTGGGATTAAAGGTGTGCACCACCACCACCCGGCAATCCCAGTGTTCTTGAAGAAAGTCTTTTGTAGTTCCCTGTGTCCAATGACTCTCAGTATGACTAGTGCCCTCTAATGGAATCATAGGCTTTTTTTTTCTTTTACATTATGGAATTCCCTGAAACACTTAAATTTTTGAGAGATGGCTCAGAGGTTAACAGCGCTGATTATTCTTCTAGAGGTCCTGAGTTCAATTCCCAGAATTGACATGGTGGCTCACAACCATCTACAGTGAGATCTGGTGCCCTCTTCTGACCTGCAGGCAAACATGCAGACATAACATTGTAAACAAAATAAATAAAAATTTCCACAACCAGGTTACCTCTAATACTAACTCTTAGTGTCCACGGTCTCAAGATGTCCAAGCTCCAGGTCTCAAGATGTCCAAAAGTACTCCCATGTTGTTTTTTTTTTTCATAGCTAAATTTGTCAGCCAGCTCGAGCGGCTGGATAACTTGCCCTTACAAGGGTGTTGTGTTGTGTGCATGCATGCATGAGCATGTGTGTGTCCTGACGTGTGTGTGTACTTGTGTGTACAGGTGTGTGAAGGATAACCTGGGTTGTTCTTCCTTAGACATCATCCCTGCTCTTTTCAGACAAGCCTCTGATGGGGCTGGAACTTGCCAAGTGTGCTAGGCTGGCTGGCTAGGGAGCCCCAGGGTGCTCCTGCTTCTGCTTCCCGAGTGTTGGAGATTACACACTGATGCCACCAATCCTGGCTTTTTAAAAAACATGGATTCTGGGGGCTGAACTCAGGTCCCCCTGCTTACAAATCAAACATTTTACTCTCTTCCCAGCCCAAGAGGCTTAACACTGTCTTGAGAAGGATTTAAGAAGCGATAGTTATAGAATCAAATGGATCTCACAAACCACTGGGTGGCAGTCAGCTCTCGGCATCTGCAGGAAAGATCTGAACTGGAAGACTATTTTTTTGAATGCCTGTTTTCTTTGTGGCTCCCTCCTCCAGCCTGAATAAACACTGCAGAGAGAAGGAAGTGGCGTCCCTTGCATGCTCAGAAAGTCACAAGAACATGCGAACATATCAGATGTTCTATAGAAATACCTTTTGACTTTCTTTAAAAAAAATTATCAAGTGCTTTTTTCACCTTTTGTTTATTTAAAGGACCAGTGAGATACCTAAACATATACTTATTTATTTAGCGTGTGTGCATTTGTGTTGGGAGGTGCACTGTGTAGAGGGAGGTCAGAGGACAACTTGTAACACCTAGTTCTCTCCGTGTACCAAGTGGGTCCTGGGGATGGGACTCAGGATGTTAGCCCTGGCAGCAGGTGCCTTTCCCCACTGACCCATCTTGCTAGTCCCTAAAATATAATTTCATACTAATTCTAAGTGATTAGATTAGGAGCTGGATTATTCTAACTGAAAATCTTGAGTTTGGTGCTAGGAATCTACAATAGGATCCTTATGCTGTAAGTGAATTTAGTGCTGAAGCCAGCCCTGGTGACAGTGACAGTCATTGGTTACTTACGACATGCAAGTCCAGCCCAGAGCTTGTCATCAACTGGCTCTAAAAGCTGAGTTAGCGCCACACAAACTCCCTGAGCTGTGGTTTCTCATTTGAAAAAGATTAGGCCAGGCAGATCTATCACAGGGTGCTTTTTCTTTCTTCAACAAAACTATGAAGATAAACTAATAACTTAGCTCTAAGTACATCCCCAGGAAATAACCTGGATGTGTAACGCCTAGTGCAGGGTTTCATCAGAGCAGATGCCGTCAGTCACACCATCATGGGGATTCTCTGAAGGTTGTACATCCAGCCACATGCTGGCGGTGAGAGAAACTACTCAGTTCTGAAATCAGAAAGGAAGTCAGTCATTTTTTTCTTTGTCCTGAGAGTCAAGCTTCAGGTCATTACCGGGCCCTGTGAGGCAGCCTGGAGGCTCCTCTTACTGTGGAGTAAGTCACTCTCCCCCATGGACCATGCCTCTGTGTAAGGAGATGCTGACAAGGAGATGACCTCATCTAGCGGCTGGCAGTAATTTTAGTCTCAGCCCTGTCATCAATGGCTTTGCATTCTCTCAAACTTGCCAACTCTTTGAGGCAATCGCTTGCTGTGCACGGGTGGGCTGCGGAAGAGGCAATGATAGTTTTGTGTCGATGGTGACCACATTCGAGGAAGTTAGTCCCAGCCTACAAACAGCTAATTACTAGGGAGGAAAAGATAATTTATTCAGTGGTGTAACTGGTAAACTGCCTGTGCTCCTGTGAATCTCTGACCTGTGACCTACAAGCTACTTTAATTAATCTCATGCTCATATACACAAGGACATGGAAGCAGAAAGCAGACCAATTGGGAAGAATTATATGGCAGGAGGACAAGGGAGAATAATGGGGTAAATATATTGAAATGCATTATTTATATGTGAAAATAATGCTATTAAGTATAATTTATTTTAAAAGATTATTTTGTTTTATGTGTGTTAATGTCTTGTCTGCATGTATCTACGTGCACTACATGCATGACCTGTAGAGGTCAGAAGCGGGTATTGGATCCCCGAGAGCTGAAGTTACAGATGGTCGTGACCCACCGAGTGGATGCTGAGTCCTCTGTGAGAGTATTGAGTGTTCTGAGCTGTCTCTCTAACTTTATTATGTATAATTTATACAAGCTCACACAACATTAATGATTGTATGTTAATATTGATATCAAAGCATTCTATGATTGGATGGAAAGTATTGAAATGACACTCCTGTGCATTGACAGAAAATTTGTGACAAAATGAGCTTTTGTGGTTGCTACAGTCCAAGCCTTTGCATTTCCTCTAAATCCACAAGCTGAAACTCCCCGAGGGAGGGGCTAGGAGGTCAGACCCTTAAGTGATTAGGTGATGAGGAAAGAGATTTCACGAAGGAGATAACATCCTTATAAAAGAAGTTCAGGAGAGTTCGTTTGTCCTTCTACACTGTGAAGACATAACAAGAGTCCTCTATAAGCACAAAAGCACTGAACACTTAATCTGCCTTGGCACTGGTCTTCCCAGACTTTAGAGCTATGAGAAATAAAGTTTATATTTCACTTTTATATTTTGATAATAATCGGAATCAACTAAGAAAATGGTCAAAGACTAACACTGGGAAAAAGGCAAATATTGCAACTTAACATTGTACTGGAAGTCCCAGATAGTGTGACAAGACAAGAAAAGATTAAAGTTATGCACATTGACAAGCAGAAATGAACTTGTCCTTTTCTACAGATGACTTCAAAATATACAAGGAATCCCAAGTATTGTATAAGCAATTCAACAAGTACAACTCAACCACAATTAGTCAACTTAGCTACGTTTTCAAGCAAAAGGCCAATATTCCGTGATTGTTGATGGGGATGAAACTCAGGTTGTCAGGCTTAATGGCAAGTGCCTTCACCAGAGCCATGTTGCCTGACCAGGATAATCTTTCCAACATGTGGTATTGTAATAATAACACCTGTAGTCACAAAACTAAAAATTTCAACATAAACTCATCCCTTAGGCAAAAATGAACTAAAAATGAATCATAGAGATGAAGTATGACACTTCAAAAGGTTTAAAAGAAAACACACAAAAACTTCCCTATCTGGGATTTGGTGAAGAATTCTTACATGAGACATCAAAAATTCAAGAAGAAAGATAAAGTTACGGAAAATTGGATTTCACAGAAATTTAAATTTTTGTGCTTTAAAGGATACCTATCAAAAAAGTGAAAAGAGAGCTCACAAAATATTTGTTACAGGAGAAAATGATCACAAATCATATATCTGATAATAGCCTTTAAAATCCATGAAGGATTTTTCCAGTGCAATAGAGAAAGATAAGCCAGTTAAACAAGGAGCAAAAGATGAAAGTGAGCACTTCATGAGACAAGAAGTGTGGATGGCCGAATGCTCACGAGAAGATGCTCACTAGACAAATCCCACGAGAAGCACAGTGATACACTGGCCGGTTAGGCCAGCCACAGTGAAATGCTGGACAAGGAGCAGTGCCTGAGAGGATGTGAGGAATCAGAACATCTACAGAACACCGGGGAACACCTACAGAGGGAGCCACTGTGAAGACAGTTTTGTAGCTCCTCAGAACGGTACACCCAGCAGTTCCATCTTTGTAGACACTTACACCAGAGAAGTAGAAAGGCATTTATACCAAAACTCTGACATGAGGCAGTATCCGTAGTAGCCCAACAGTGGAAAGAGTCCAGTGTCCACCAACAGATGGATAAAGATGTGGTATCCATACCATGGAGCATTATTTGGTCAGTCAGGAATGAAGTACTGTTATGTGCTGAAACATAGATGAACCCAGAAAAATGTTCTGAGCAGAAGAAACCAAACACACTGTATATTTCAGTATATTAGTGTTCAAAATAGACCAAACCATAGGGACAGAAGGGGGATTACTGATGGTTATAATCTAGTGCAAGCAACTTTATACAACAAATATCCACCATAAACACTGGATCCTGCATATAAACATTGCTTGATAAATGGTATGTTTGCAATACTGAATGCTTCAGGGTTAGTTAGTGATGTGGGATTTCCCTTCTTATGCTGTGAATATGTTTTATTACCATAGGTTAATAAAAAATTGCTTTGGCCTGTGGCAGGGCAGAATAGAGCTAGGTGGGAAAACTAAATTGAATACTGGGAGAAAGTAGGCAGAGTCAGGGAGATGCATATAGCTGCAGAAGAAGACAGACCCCAGAGCCTTAACGGTAAACCATAAGCCAAGTGGTAAAATATAAAATAATAAAAATTGGTTAATTTAAAATGTAAGAGTTAGCTAAAAATATACCTAAGCTATTGACCAAACAGTGTTGTAATTGATAGAGTTTCTGTGTTACTATTCGGGTCTGGACAGCCAGGAACGAGTAAGCACCCTCTGCCTACAAGTTAGGGTCAGTTGGAGTAAATAGCTTAATTTTTTGGAAAACTCTGTTAAGGATTTCTGTAAACTATCGCTTATATATGCCCCATGTGATGCTTTTTGTGCTGTCCAACAAATTCAGAACAAAACCATTTCTTAGGATTAGCATTCAACACACAGAAGAGGGACAGTCAGACACCAGGCAGGCATAGACAGACACACAGCAGACATACTACAGACAAGCCGAGAAAACACAAGCTACAGACCAATGGAGAACACAGGGAGCAAAGCCGAGAATTCAAACTTGTGCTGGCCCATGATCAAACTAATCCCAGGGGATGTGATGAGCTTTCTTTCCTTAGTGCCCATAGGACATTTTGGTGCCTCTATCTTTAACATTTTAACCGATGTGTTTTGGTGCCTCATGTGAGGAATCTCTAATAAATTTATCCATATTGAGACACCTTAGAGAAGTCTTAGAGAAGAAGGGGACCCTGTCATCTGTGACCGTGTCCACTGCTATCACTTGAGGAAGTTGGAGTCCACATAAAGTGGCTGTGCTGGAGCTGGACCACGGCAAGGATCCCATCATCGAAAAACCTGATGAGAACATCTAAGGATCTAAGATGCTTGGCCGTTAGAAAAGAGGCACCTGCCTGAGCTGAGATATGTACTCACCCTAGCGACCTGCACAGCACAGCCTTCTTTTGAACAGATTGAGAGACTGGGTACTTTTCTCATCTCCATGGAGATCAAACCAGAGGCCAGTTTCCTCCATCCTGGTCCATGGACGAACCTGCTGCCAAGCAGATTTTACAGAGGAGCCACTTGAAACTGTGACAGTGGACAACCCGAAAACCTGGCAAGCTGCAGGCTGGACTCCACTTTGGTTCAATAGAGGGGCACATGGCTGAGGTACATTTCCTAGAAGCCTCTGACTGATGACCCCAGTTACTAACATGATGGTTTCTGACAACTCACCACTAGATTCTGCATCTCCTGCACATGTGTGATCCAAATCAGCATAGTTCAGCAAAGCTTTAAAGATGTCTTTTCAAACGTGGAGTGGCAGAACAACATCCCTTTAAGCCTAGCAATGAGAAAGAGTAGCCTGGGTTACATAGCAAGATCCTATCACAAACAACACCTCCAACTAAACCAAAACTAACAACTAAACAGACCACCTAACTAGAGCGACTGACCCAGTCGTGACTAGGGGGAGCGAGCGTCTGTAGCACTCACAAGTCTTTCCTGTGACTTGGTCATTAGAAACAGAGGAGGCTGAGAGGGCAGTGGGAAGCCTTTCTTGCCTCTTCACCTCTCTTCTTGAATCAGGTCATGAAACCAGGAATGGAACTCTCTGATATACCCTGAAGATCTTCCTGTGATTCATATCCTGCTTATACGTGAAGGTCTTATTATCATTAAATCTTTTTGTCTACCATGTTCCTACAGAGCTGTGTATAAAAGTAGAGATTTCTTTCTCATGGATCTTCATTTCCTTATGATGCCCCAAAATGCATAGAATCCAAACATTTATGAACTGAAGGATAAAACATGGTATATCCATACAACAGAATATTATTTAACTATGAAGAGGGATGAGATTTTGAGGTATGCTATAAGGAGAGGGAATCTTGAAAACACATGAAGCAAAAGAAGTCACCTCCATGCATCTGTATTTTCTATATCCTATTTAGATGAATTTCTAAGAATAGGCAAGTCTATGGACTGAAAATAGTTATTAACTTATGCTGTACAGGGAGAGTGGTAGCTGCTGTGGGAAGTTTTTGGGTGGAGATGAAAATGTTCTGAACTAGACACAGCAGTAGCTGTGACTGCTTGAACAGTCATTGCTTTCGAGACTTAAATGGGTAAAATACATAATATGAGAATGATACCTTAATAAAGCTACAGAAATAAAAAGAGCCAGTAGGATGGTCACTGTCACAAAACGAACATAAAACCAACACTGATCCAAAACTCTAATGATCAGAAAGTAACAAGTGCTATCGGTGAGGGCCACAGAAAAATTAGAAGCTGGTGTGCTCTCTTGGAAAGACTGTGAAATGGTCACTAAGGAATATGGTGTGATGGCTCTTTGATGTGGAATACCCTCTGTGTGCTATGAATAGATTTTATTACCATTGGTTAATAAATAATCTGATTTGGCCAATAGCCAGGCAGAATAGAGCTAGGCAGGAAATTCAAGCAAAGATCCAGGGAAAAAGAAGGCAGAATCAGGGAGACATCAGGAGCTGCCAGGGAAGCAAAATGTGAGGTAACGATCCATGAGCCTCGTGGTAAAATACAGAATAATAGAAATTGGTTAATGTAAGTTGTAAGAGCTAGCTAATAATAACCCTGAGCTAATAGGTCAAACAGTTATAATTAATATTAAGTCTCAGAGTGGTTGTTTGAGAAGTGGTGGGCAGAAGAGAAACTGCCAGTTACAGTTCATCAAAATTTAGAAATAGAATCAACAAAGTAGGGATGTAAAAATGCTTTACAGTTATGCTCCTAGTATTATTATTGGCTTTGGCCAAAAACAACCCAGGCATCCAATGCCAGATGAGTGGATAAAAAAAATGTCTGTGTGCATAAGTGAGATAAAATGTAGCCTTGAAAAAGAAGGAAATTCAAATGCATACATTAATGTGGTTGAACCTTGAGGACATTGTGCAAAATGAAAGAAGTTGTCACCAACGGCTAGATAAATATACGCAACACCCTCTTCATGTATGCGTTTTATTTTACTCCACTAAAACATTAAAAGTCTTGTATTTGGAGTTTACACTGGAGAAAAAACTTGGGATCTGGGAGTTCAGTAGTCTGGGCTTTGTCGTACAGGGTCTGTGGCCATGGGCAGGTCATGCAAGCCTTCTGATGCTGGGCCTTTATTAACAGGACATACATGGTGTTTTTGTACCTCACAGGGTTGTAATCAGAGCACCTGAAATAAATGTCAGGTGACTATTAATGTCTGTCAGGTGTGGTGTCATCAGAGGTGGAGCCAAGAAGGTAGATGTGAACTTGGGGACGGACACCCTGCCAGTTCAGTGTCTGTGAGACAAGACAAGTTTCAGGAATATGCATAAAGCAAACCCTACTCACGACAGTTACATGTAGTGAAGTATTTAACTATATAAATATGTGTTACATTTGTTTATGCTGTAGACTATTACTCTAAGTGTCTAAAGGTGGTTTATTTGTTTCGTTGCCTTTGTTTAATTATGAAAAGATGTGTAGCATTTGGTTCATCTTGTCTGCCTCAGGCACCTGATTGGTCTAATAGAGAACTGAATAGCCAGTAGGTGAATGGCAGGAGAAAGGCTAGGTAAGGTTGGTGGGCAGAGAGACCAAATAGGAGAATAATCTAGGTGAGAAGAATGAGAGGAAGAAGTCAGGTAGTCACCAGGTAGTTGTTAGCCAGCCAGACATAAGAAAAAGTGAAGGTAAGATATATAGAAGGAAAGAAAAGTAAAAAGTCCTGAGGCAGAAGGTGGATAAAGAGAAACAGGCTAAATTAAGTTAAAAGAGCTAGCCAGAAACGAGCCTAAACTAGGCCAGGCGTTCATAACTAATAAGTCTCTGTGTCGTGATGTGGGAGTTGGTTGGTGGCCCAGAAGAAAAAAGCCTGGTAGGTTATGGTTTATTTATTTAATTTAGAGGGTAATCACTTGCCTTTTAAGATTTTCTGAAAATATTCTTAAAAAGGCAACTTCCCTGTAGGATATTATTTATTTTAAGAAGTTTTTTATTTGTTTAACCATCAGGCTATGGTGCAGCTCTGGAACCCTGTTGACATTTTGTCAGCTGGTAAACCTTGGCCTGTTTTTAGCAGCCAAGTTGCCTCTTGATAAACTTCTGAGCCTCCTGAACTTGGCTCTGGTGGTGCCTACCCTGCACCCCTGGTTGGCTGGAGCTCATATCCCATCTACATATGCTTCCTTTGGTTTTCATCCAGGTGAACTTATCCTGATCAGGACACCCCTTGCCTCCCAGTGCAGCCTACACTGTGGCTTCCAGACCACTTCTTCCTGCCTCCATGGCCCCTTAGAGAGCACTATGTCACAGGAGGCCCTCCTTCCCTGACTTACCCCGGGGGACTCAGAGAAAGAGGAGTAAGAGGGAGAGAAAGGGAGGAGGGAGAAGAGGGGGAAGGAGAAAGAGAAAGAAGAGGAAGAGGGAGAGAAAGGGAAGAGGGAGAAGAGGGGGAAGAAGGAGAAAGAGAAAGAAGAGAAAGAGGAAGAGAAAGGGAGGAGGGAGAAGAGGAAGAAACTTGAAGGAGGAGGTTCAAGTGTCACGTAAAGATTTGAGTGATTATTTTATTTAATCTTAATTTTGTCATGTAAGGATATCAACGAATAAAGCAACTATATCATTTACCCTCATTATCATTTTGTAAGAGAAACAACACTCTAGTAGCACTAAATTGAAACAAACATAATTTAAATAATTTAGAAACTGCACAAATTAGCTTTATGAAGAATTCATGACATTGTCTGCTAATTTCCGTTTGGTTACAGATGTGCAGAACCCTGTCAAGAACTGAGAGTCCACAGCCATCCTTTCCTTCAAACAATATTCGGGGTGGAAGACTGGCCCTCATTTTATAGATCAGAGTGTGGCAGCGAGCCAAATCCCAATTATTTTCCAAGGTAATGAACCAGATTGGCATTCTTTGGGCCGCATTTGCAAAACTCTGTTTATGATCACATGAAAACTCTCCCTGCTGATGTTAACCTTGACAAAAACTAGGCTCATTCTTAATTCACTATTTCTTTCTACATCTCCCAGACAGCAGAGGTTAACATGCAGATGCAAAATCAACCCCACATGCCATGTCTTATCTCAAGAAAGAAACACCAGGACTGCCTCTTCAGGGAGATCCCCATTCATTTTCATTTAATGTTGATAACTATCTTTAGAAATGTCATCTTCAATAGAAAATAACAAAGAAATTAATTAAATTAAATTAATGACATATTATGGAGTAGCAAGAGAGGCAACAAGATGCCCATACATACAAGGGACCAGACAGTGAGATACTGGGTCATTTTCTATGGCCATAACAGAATACAACAGAATGGGTAAAATATAAAGAAAACACCTTCTCATGATTCCAGAGGCCCCAAAGACAGATACATGGGGCCAGCATCTTGCTTACCTCTTTCTGTTCCATAATATGGCAGTAATTAAATTAAATTAAAAATTTCTTTGTTATTTTCTACTGAAGATATAATTTAAATTAAATTGTTGATTTAATACAGTAGCTTTAAAATTCCCTATTTTCAAGTGTCTTCACTTTTGGAACCCCATGGTAGGAACCACCCCTCTTTATGGTGACTATTTTTAGTTTTTTCTCTACCCCTAAATATTTACAACAGCCCTTTATCTGCTAGTCTAAATCCTTTTCTAAGTCATGACATCTGTTTTCGTAAATTTGACTTTCTTCCTGTTCCAACCTACACTATGTTCTTATTAGCTTAGCATTTTCTTCCTCTCTCCTTTGAAAGATCTACTTTAACTATGTCTCTGTGTGGGTAGTGTATGTGAGTGGCAGAAGATGAGAGGCCCAGGATTCCTTGCAGTTGGAGTTAGAGGCGGTGGTTAGCCTCCCAGTTGGAGCCGTCTCTCCAGTCCCGAAGTTTCCCTTGAATACCGGAAAGAGGGAACTGTCTTATAATGGGGGTGTTTCATCAGAATCTATTGCTTATCTGTTGTTTCTTGCCATTTCAACTTTTTCAACCATACGACACATTAGTCATTTGAAATACAGCTAAATCCTGAGGAGAGGATCTGAAGTTTTATGTCTCCTTAGATTAAAATTAGGGCTTCAGTTTATGGAGTGAACATGTCATAATGCCTGCCTGTTCACAGAGCATGCCTGCAAAGTGGTTCTTGTCACCAGAAAGATGGATCATTCTCATATATTTATATTTTACCAATAAAAGTCTTGACCCTGGGACTATACAGTGAGATCTTGGGTCATTTTCTATGGCCACAACAGAATACAGCAGACTGGGTAAAATATAAAGAAAACACCGTCTCATGATTCTGGAGGCCCCAAAGACAGATAAATGAGGCCAGCATCTTGCTGCCCCTCTTGCTGCTCCATAATATAGCAGCCAGTAGCTTGTCCGTCTTCCTTGTCTGGCAAAGTTATAGATCTCACTATGTCTTCATCCAACACTGGTTACCTTGCAAACACCCTACCCCAAAGTTTGACCAATCTGTGAATTTGGGGCTGAATTTTTGAAGCATTGAATCTGGAGCCCCAGCCCATGGGGGTGCCACACACTTGTGTTTTCTCTACTCAGTGAACCTCTGTAGGGGGCACAGACATGCCTACAGGTGTCTCCTAGGCGATTCTAAGTCTTGTTAGAATGACAACAAAGAATGGACTCTACAGCATTGAGTCTTTTCTATAATCTGCTGCCTCGCTGCATCTGATCATGGATCAGAACCTCTAAAAACACAAAAGCAAGGTCCCTCCTGGGGTTCTTAGTCTCATTAATAAAAGAATTATTAACTATTAATTAATAAAAGAATACTCAGGGGCTAGAGATATGGCTCAGCACTTGCTGTCCTTTCAGAACAGAGTTCAATTGTCAGCACCCACATTGGTGGCTCACAACTGCCTGTAACTCCAGTTCTAGGGCATCTAGAACCTTCTGTTCCCCGTGGGAACACACTCGTATGTTTACACATACATGTTCACATACCCAGACACACATGCACACACATCAATATTTTTTTTAAAGGACTCAAACAGAAGTCCGAGGACACTTTTTAGTCAGAGTTTAAAAGAACCCCTAGCCTGATCCAGGCAAGCTGCAAATCTCAGCAACTGTGTGGAGGAGAGAGGGGAAAAGGCCATGCTTTCTAGTCAGACACATGGCTGATGAGCAGTTATATGGCGGGTGGGGGGGGGGGGGGAGAGGCTTAGGAGAGATTCAGAAGCCTAGAGTATCCGAGAAAGCTTATTTAGGTCCTGGTCAGCGCCCGAAAGAATGAGAGAAAACAGAAAGGCTTTCAAGTTCGGTCTGACTCAGGCTTCAGAAAGGTGGACAGACCTAGCTGAGCCTCCTTGGTGGCTTATAGGGACTGTGCTGGAGTAGCCAGGGGCATGGGATTCTGGGAAGGAAAGTATAGAAAAATTATTTCATCTGTCTCTTTAGCATAGCCCAGATGGGCTCGCCTTCCTAGGGATGGTCCCTTGCACGGGTGCTTGACTGGCCCAAGTGGACTGTTAGATCTCTGTCTGGCCAGAGATTCTATTTTCTTGACAGGAAGGATTTTTTTTCCTTTATTGGACTTTTACTGCTACTATTACAAATTGGAGGACTGAACAGATCAAACTGAGCTATGACCACGTCTGTGGGGATTTTCTTGGTAATTGATACAGGACAGCCCAGCTCACTGTGGGCAGGACCATTCCCTGGCCAGGTGGTGCTGGGCTGTGTAAAAAATCTAGCTGAGCACAAAGCCATGAGCAAGCCCACAAAGATCTTTCCTTCCTGGTTTCTGCTCAGACTTGTGCTTCAGTTCCTGCTCTGACTTCCCTCAGTGATGGACCTTGACCCATAAGCCAAAATAATACCTCCTTTTTTTTTTTTGTCCCCTAAGTTGGTTTTGTTCAAAATGTTTTATCATAGAAGCAGAGATGAAGCTAGAGCTGGAAGGTGCTAGTGTCTTCCCTGTGGCCGGAATGCTGGGCTTGAACTTTCCCTTTTGCCTTGGGAGGTTACAGGAAAGCATCCCCAGGGACCTCCAGGGGCTGACCTTTTCTCTCAGCGCGCTTGCTACTGTCTCCTAGGCGACCAAGTGTGAATGAGTCACATGTGTTGTTAAATAGCTCAGAGGAGAGCAGCAGCCTTTCTCAGGCTACAAATTACCAGAGATGAGTCATAGTATCCACACCTGGTGTCCTGGAAGCTCCTTTATCTGCCTGTCTTCCCCGTAGTTCAGCTTCCAGAGCTTGGCATACAGTCAAGGAAGCAAAGCGGGATGCAGATTAACAGGCTGATGCAAATGTGTAAACGGGAATACTCAGACTGCCATGCAGAGGCAGCAGATTAAAGAGCCGGACGCTCGTTCTAGGAAGTTAGATTATTCACACCACAGCTAAATGCTTGTGCCTCTGGCTGAGACCCACGTTTAGGTCTACACAGCCACGTGAGCACAGGCCACACCTGGCTCAAACACAGAGCTATGGAGGACCACATATTCTGTATTCCCAAAGTGACAGGACAAAATTGAGTTGGAAGAAATGATACCTTAGAGGTTTCCATGGCAGGGTACCATGCCTGGGGCTCATTGCCTGGAGAAAGTAGACCTTGGGAGGTTATTTTAGACAACTCCAAAGAACACTTTTCTGAGTCCAAACTTTTCCTCCAAGAGATTGCAATGAATGCAAATTAAAATCAGATTACTTATGTTTCCAAACACACCTCGTTTTTTCCTATTTATTGACTACCACATAGAAAATAGTGTACTAACTTTGCAATCTGAAATTAATAAGGAAAAACTACCCCAAATGACATAAATCCTTTAAAAACTGGGTTTCCTGAAGGTGGCCAAATGTTCACTGCAGTTATACAAATCTTTTCCAGCAACAAGATGCTAATTCCTGGCTTACTTCAAGCCACATGAAAGAAACAATAAATCCTGAAAGTTTCCATTTTAATGGTTGAAAGAGGAGATAAAGACATGTTTGCGTAGCGGTTTCTGGGAAAGGCACTTTTGTAGCGGACTTGATTCCTGCTATCCAACTGTATTCATGCAAAGCAAAATCTGTAATCAAAACATGTTGCCTCTCTTTGGGCAAAGCCTTGTGTCTTACAACGGAGACGCATGGTAATAAAAGTGTTGTAGATTATGTTACGTCTGAAGAAGAGTTTAAGAAGGTCCTTGCAGGGGCTGGAGAGGTAACTGAGTTGACAGAATGCTTGCCCAGCCTGCAGAAAGTTCAAGGTTCAATTCCAATGCTGCCTAAGTTGGGCATGATAGGAGAATCAGAGGTTCAAGGTCATTCTCAGCTACTGAGGGAGTTTGAGGCCAGCCTGGACCACAGAACTCATGCAAACAAACAAACAAATAAATAAATAAATAAAATAAAGCAAGCAAGCTACTTTCACAAACTGCCACAAGAACAACTCACTTCCATCAAAGTAAGCATGTATGAGGACAGCTTACCTCTTCACTTCAGACGGACTGTAACCGATTCATAACATGTTATATGTGGCAACAAAGAAAAGACCCACACATGACATCAAAGATATGGAAGATGCCCCAGAAAAAGACTTCTATAAATTAGGATCTATCACTTTTTGAAAGAAATTTATTTTTTTGTGGTTTGTATATACGTATGTCTCCATCTAAGATATATGCACATGAATGCAGTTGGCCAAAGAGGCCAGAGGGGGTTTTATTAGAAAGAGGGCTGGATGGCCTTAGTGGCTAAGAGTCTTGTTGCTATTGCAGAAGATTCAGGTTCAAGTCTCAGCACCCACATGGTGGCTCGCAACCATCTATGGCATCAGTTTCCGGGGAATCTGATGCCTTCTTCGGACCTTCATGGGTACCAGGAACATGTGCAGGCTAAACACTTATACACTTATACACACAAAGGAAAAAAAAATTAAAAAATACTCTAAAAATCATTTACTTAAAAAAATAAGAAAGAGTAGCTGGAGCTACAGACAGTTGTGAGCCACCTGATGTGGGTGCTGGGAACTGACCTGGGCCCTCTGTAAGGGCAGCCAGTGCCCTTAGCCACTGAACCATGTTGCCTGGTCCCATGAAAAGGTATCAAATTAAATTAAGAGAGGCAACTTTACACAATTCCTTTGAAGTTTCAAGACTCGATAAAGAAGCAATGAGAACTGAACACATCATGAGGGTTTTTTTTCATAGAAATTCCTTCAAGATGGTAGAACCACATACTTGACTAAAAGCAAAGAAAAAACTGGAAAATTGCAACACTTGGGTGGCATGAGTTATTACACAGACAAAGAATGAATGAATGAAAGATAAAGAACCAAAGAACTCCCTTCCCTGTCAAATAAGGTTTGTGTCTTTGTATAATATCTGTACATAGATGATAGAGTCCACTGGGTGAATTTACTAGTGCCCAAAGGAATTTTAGTAGATTTGAATGACTAGAATTTTTCCAGTGATCCTGGAAGTCTGATTTACAAAATAGTCCTGTCATTGGGTTATTGCAAATCCCCAATACTGGAGTCCTGATGTTGGGAATTCACTTAAACTACCCTGGCTGCCTTGAGATGCGTGACCTTCACAAATACTGCTGGTCAGTGGTGTTGGGAGCCAGATGGACTGTAACACAGACATCAAGACTTGAATAAGATGCAGTTGGAAGTACAAATATTTATTAGCAAACAAGTACAAAGTGAGGTTTACACCATCTGTTCTTGCAAGCTCAGACAGTCCCTGCTCTGTCTAATGGCTGTCCTCTCCTGCCTCACACAGAAGGGTGTCTGAGAATGATTATGTATCTCCACGGAGGAATGGTTCCTCTTCCAGTCACACTGGGCTCAGAGCCTTCGGCAAGGATGGAGACCAGGTAGGGTTGGGTTCAGTGCAGGGAGGCTGATGTGCTCACGGCCTGACCAGCCCCTGGTCTTCTGTCCAAGGAAGATGGTGTCAGCACAACCTTTCTAGATAACTCCCCAGTTTGGCTACTACCAAATTAACTGGTGTAAAATTACCTCCGGACACTGCTCACCCTGAATAAACCTTTGGCACTGGTATTTTGACAGCAGTTTGGAAATGCCGTGGCAGCCCTCGAGGGCACGGACTCCAGGTAAGCTATGTTTATACTGATCAACAGGCTGTAGATATGATTTCAATTAACACACGTGGTTGTAACTCAGTGTTAGCACCAATAAGCTTTCAATGGCCACATAGCACACATAGCTTACTTCAGTGGTTTTGTCCTTTTCTATTTACTTTTGTGCTTCATATTTTCTTTCCAAGTCATTTGTCAAATTATGTGACTTCCACTCCACAAAGATTCACTATTGAATGAAAACTTAGGAGAGAAACAGAAAACTGAGCTACATATGATGTCACGTTGGTTTTATGTAGGAAGGAACTGTCACTTCACATGATGGGTAAGCTCTTGCAGGTGAAATACCATCTCCCCATGCCCCTCTTTGTGTCTAGCAGTGTGTTTATTCCATGTCAGGATGTATTTTACAGAGACAAAGTCAAGCATGCACAGTCCTAATCATAGCCTTTGCTGTTGGGACCAGCAAGTGATGTTTCTGCCCTCTGGCATCTGGAATGTAGAAGAAAAGTTGCAACAGTCTCAGGCTCTTATCTTAATGTTGCCTAGATGAGTTCTCAGTAACTTTAAACAAAAGCGTCCAAAGAAATCCTTTTTTAGGTGACGTTGTTAAAGACAGATATCTGTGTGGGTTTCCTTGTAACCACCTTCTCCTTTTAAAGATTTATTTTATGTGTGTGTGCTTGAATGTATGTGCACCGTGTCAGTGCAGTGCCCACAGAGGGCAGAAGAGAGTGTTCTGTCCCTCAGAACTAGAATTACAGGCAGCTGTAAGCCATTCGGTGTGGGTGCTGGGAATAAATGCCAGTTGCTGCAAGAGCAGCAGGGGCTCTCATCCGCAGAGCCTTCTCCCCAGCTATGGCTACTGTTATTCTTGAAAGCAGGAGTGAGGAAAAGTAGACGTAATACTTTGCATCTGGAAGGACCCATTGCTTGCCTGGGTCCTTTTGTCCAACTCCACACTTTCCGTGTGTAGTTGATGGCAGAATTCCAATTCTACGTAAACGCTCCACGATGGTTAGTTTTGATTATCAACTCCATTGTGTGGAGAGACACCTGGGCTCTTAGTAAAGCACACTTTTGGGTGTGTCTGTGCAGACAGCGGCAGCTCTGACCCAAGCTGCTAATCTATTAACAGCTTTGAATAAACTGTCGGAAAGTGGTGGAACTTTGGGAGGTGGGTGTGACCTTTGAGGTTACCTTCCTGTGCTCCCTTCCTATTATGGTTCCACTCTGCTTCCCATCCTTTGCGATGAGAACAAGCTTCTCCTTCACACTTACTAACCGCTGTGATGCTCCTGCCTCATCACAGGCCCAAATCAACATAGTCAAGCAACCATGGACCAAATGTCTGAAATTACAAACCAGAGAAAATCCTCGTCCCTTTAAGTTATTTCTGTTAGGCATCTGTCACAGTAATGTACAAATAATAACAAACTCTCGGCGTGCTATATAAGTCTAGACTATACTTTGAGAAGCGCTGGTAAAAAAAGGTTTTAGTGAAAATGAGGGTGGGGGAATCCATGTAAAAAATCAGGTACAATGGTTCTGCGATCCCAGGGCTGTGAAGGCAGAGACAGGAGCTCACTGGCCAGGTAGTCCAGCTGAATCAGTGAGCTCCAGGGTCAGGGGGACATCCTGACTCAAAAATAAGATGGAGAGCAAACTTAGAAGATGTTGGGTGTCTTACCTTGGTAGGTGCTTTAGGCCGTGCCTTTAGAGCTACAGAGAAGCACTGAGGACTAATTGTACTCATGCCCAGTACGTTGCTTACTGTGCTGGCTAGTTGTGTATCATGTCAACTTGACACAAGCTAGAGTTATCTGAGAAGTGGGAGCCACAATTGGGAAAACACCTCCATAAGATTGGCCTGCAGGCATGTCTGGGGGATAGTATTGTCTTGATTAATGATTGATGTGGGAGGACCCTTCACAGTGGGCAGTGCCACCCCGAGCAGGTGGTGTTGAGCTGTGTAAGAAAACAAGTTGAGCAAGCCAGTAAGCAGCAGCTCCTGCCTCTGGGTTCCTGTGCTTTTTGAATTTCTGCCATGACTTCCTTCAGCAATGGACTCCTAACTGGAAGTACACAATGGAATAGACCCTTTGCTTTCCAAGTTACTTTTGGTGATGGTGTTTATCACAGTAGCAGAAACCATAATGAAGACAGCAATTGGTACAAGGTCATAGAATGTATCTGTGACAGACCTGATCATATTTTTATTTTATTTTATTGAGGTTTGTGATGGAATTTGGAGTTTGGGCTGGTAAAAAAAAGAACTGTGGAATGCTCTGTACTCAGGGTTCAGAGCTCGGTGGGCTGTCCTGTGGGTACATGAAACATGAAAGGATTGAGAGAAATGCAGATGATCGAGGGCTGACTTGTCAACTTTTAGACGGAAATTGAGACAGCCTTAAAGACTCTATCCATGACGTGAATATTGTGAGAATTAAGAATTTGTGATTCTGGTCAGCTAGTGCTGAAGAATAAGCTGTGGTTAATAAGAGACCGGCACCACTGAAATAAACCTCTGCTTTACTGGTACAGTGAACTGATTCCCGTCAACTGCATCTGATCAATTAGCAGTGATTAAGAAGAGACCTGCGTCACCGTGGTGAAATCTTCTGGGAAGTGTTTCCTTAGAGTCAGCACACAGTAGTTGTGTTTCAGAGGATAATTTTTCAGGAGATTCCCACGAGGAACTGATTTTAAAGGCACGAAGGGATCAGAGGAAGCAGCTGAGATGCGGTATGGGGAGAGGATTGAAAGTGTCATGGTGAGAGAGTCTGATGATTGATGTGGCAGGATGCCCTTGAAGAAAGTCCAGGGGAGGCTATTGGTGAAGTTCCAGCGAACACCCAGTGTTTGGAGAATCGAGCACCGTCGGATGACTCCCAAGGCCAGCTGCAGTGGTGGTGTGAGCTGATCTAAGCCTAGGAGAAAAACTCTAGGCGCTGCAAGAAGCTGCAGTGGTGGTGTGAGCTGATCTAAGCCTAGGAGAAAAACTCTAGGCGCTGCAAGAAGCTGCAGTGGTGGTGTGAGCTGATCTAAGCCTAGGAGAAAAACTCTAGGCGCTGCAAGAAGCTGCAGTGGTGGTGTGAGCTGATCTAAGCCTAGGAGAAAAACTCTAGGCGCTGCAAGAAGCTGCAGTGGTGGTGTGAGCTGATCTAAGCCTAGGAGAAAAACTCTAGGCGCTGCAAGAAGCTGCAGTGGTGGTGTGAGCTGATCTAAGCCTAGGAGAAAAACTCTAGGCGCTGCAAGAAGCTGCAGTGGTGGTGTGAGCTGATCTAAGCCTAGGAGAAAAACTCTAGGCGCTGCAAGAAGCTGCAGTGGTGGTGTGAGCTGATCTAAGCCTAGGAGAAAAACTCTAGGCGCTGCAAGAAGCTGCAGTGGTGGTGTGAGCTGATCTAAGCCTAGGAGAAAAACTCTAGGCGCTGCAAGAAGCTGCAGTGGTGGTGTGAGCTGATCTAAGCCTAGGAGAAAAACTCTAGGCGCTGCAAGAAGCTGCAGTGGTGGTGTGAGCTGATCTAAGCCTAGGAGAAAAACTCTAGGCGCTGCAAGAAGCTGCAGTGGTGGTGTGAGCTGATCTAAGCCTAGGAGAAAAACTCTATGTGCTGCAAGAAGCTGCAGTGGTGGTGTGAGCTGATCTAAGCCTAGGAGAAAAACTCTAGGCGCTGCAAGAAGCAGAGCCAGACAGGTATGATTGTTCGAGCTCTTTGCAGCTCAGAAAATCAAGAGTGAACACCAGATGTCGGACACTAACTAAGTTGTTTACACTGTTGGAATTTGGTTTTGCTTTGCTTTGATTGTGACTGTGCTCTGATTCTTCCTTCTGGAACAAGAAGTTATGTAACTTATTTCTGATTTTTAATAGGTGCCCACAGTTGAGAGAGACTGGTGTTTTAGAGAGACTTTATATTTTAGAGCATTTTTGGCTACTTTGGAGAGGGTTTGAACTTGGAGAAACTAAGAGATGAAACTTTTAAAGTGTTTGAACTTTTAAAGACTGGGACTACAGCCAAGCCTGATGGTATGTACCTATAAACCCAGCATTTAGGAGGCAGAGTGGGTGGATCTCTGAGTTTGAAGTCAGCCTGGTCTACAGAGCGAGTTCCAGGACAGCCTGAGCTACACAGAGAAACTCTGTCTCAAACAAAACAAGCAAACAAAAAAGACGGGAACTTTAAAAAAAGTTGGAATGTTTTATATTGTGCTATTAATATTAACTTGCCTTCTTGGGGACAAATAAGAAAGGAAATGTTCTAGTTGGATAGTGATGTGTTTGTGTGTCAAATTGACAAGGGGCCAGGTGGGCTGGTTAGTTTTAGGTCAGCTTGATACAACTAGAGTTACCTGAAAAGAGGGAGCCACAACTGAGAAAATATTGGACTATAAGGCAAGTCTGTGGAGTATTGTCTTGATTAATGATTGATGTGGGAGGTCCCATTCCACAGTGGGCAGTGCCACTCCTGGGTGGGTGGTTCTGAGTTAGGAAGCAGGTTAAATTATGTGGACCAGGTCACTAGGCAGCATTCTTCTATGGCTTCTGCTTTACTTCCTGTCTCCAGGTCCATGCTCTGAGTGCCTGCCATGACTCCCTTCTGCAATGAACTTAACTGGAAGTCAAGATAAAATAAACCCTTCCTTCCCAAGTCGTTAAGACATTCACCTTCCAGCAGACTTTCTGCCCTGTGAACTGGCCTCAGCGCTTTTGTTCCTAATTTCTTTAGGGCATGATTTCTTTAGGGCAGAACATGATGAGTCTCCTTAAACAAGTATTTCTCATTCTGAATAGAAACAGGAAGGGCTGAATGGCTCAAGAGTTATAAACAGATTCTTTTGACCAAATTAGCAGTTTTGAAAACTCCAAAAGTACACCAGGACTGAATGGCAAAACATTCCTTTAATAAGAACTTGAAGCATAACACGGCTTCAATAACCAACACTGCCTTCAAAATTAAGTAATTTTTTGGCACAATGAAATCATAGTACAAATCATAACATCTTCCTGAGAGTCATAAAGAGTAAAGCAAAGTTTGTTTGTTTGTTTTTGTTTTTTTAGCTTTGGAGCCTGTCGTGGAACTCACTCTGTAGGCCAAGTTGGTCTCAAACTCAAAGAGATCTGCCTGCCCCTGCTTCCCGAGTGCCGGGATTGAAGGCGTGCGCCATCACTGCCTGGCAGTAAGCTGTTGGTCATCTAACTTCTTCCCATGCGATCCCAGTTCTTCCCCAGTAGCTTTAGTGATTGCTGAGGGGTGAGGATGATGCAGGAGCGGCAGCTCACACAAACCACCAAGTTATTAGAAACTTTGAAAATATCTATAAAGTCAAATAAAAAGGTAACAAAAATCCAAATAAATAAGCAAACAAATAAATGCCTGCGTGCTGTGTGCTCCAGGTTCTAAAACGCCATATTGTGCAGAGCCTTAAGAGAGGGGTTTGCGTAAGACGGAGCCCCAGACAGGAGAATAATCTCGCTGGTGACCTGCCTTCACTGTTGATGGAAAGGAACACTTTACAGAGACAGAGTTTCTGCCTTTCAGGAATGCAAAGCTGAGTTTTTAGCATTTGTTTTGTTTGGGACCTACGACTGAGGGGTTTGGAAAACCTGTAACAGATCTGATGATAAACCCCAGACTGATTCATTCCTGTCTCCTGGTTGTTGTTGTTGTTTCTTAAATTTATGTTCCTTAAGAACTACGAACAGAACCTCCCTCTGTGCTTGCACTCAGAGACCGCAAGTTCGTTTTTCAAGGAAGTCACTGGATCTTCACCATTCTTGGTTTCAGGAGCCGTGTATGTTGAGTTCCTCCAGTGCTGGTGCTGGGTGTGGAACCCAGGGCCTCCTGCAAGAGCAACCCTTTTGTGATGGCTGAAGAAACTCCATGCTATGTTAGTCATCCATCTTGACACCCACAGGCCTCCTGTCTCTGACAAAAAGATTCATCCCCAGTAACTTTGAATCAGTGACCCCTACTCAGAAATGTAGAGCTGAACACCTGCTTTTTTGGCTTTTGAAACCTGTCTATGCAGACAGTCAAGGACTATTTTGAGGTTGCCTTCTCTATCTAAGCTTGGCAGAGCAGAACAGCTCTTGACTTGCCTGTACAGATGCTCGAGACCTTCCTGTGGTTTTCACCTTTAAGAACCTTCCCCTCAGCCCCCTTTACTCAGTGCACTTCTGATTTGGCTTAGAGACTGTGGCCCTGCTAGAATTTGGGGGTTCTGAACTCTGTAACACTTTCTCTAACAGGAAGGTTTGATGTCATCCTGCCTTTTAGTTACATCTGTACATATTATCATATCATCCCAATTTAAGCATAAGCACTAAAACTCAAAGTATGTCATTAGTATTGAGTTTTAGGACAGAGATTCATGTCGTCGGATCCAAACTGGGGGAGGAGAAGGTACTGGGCTAATTTTCACCACCACATGTATGTTTGGATCATGTCTGGATCTTGAAATTCACAATTTAAAAGGCTAATCAGTTGGGCTGCCTTCCTTCTTGCTTTCCTGGCATTTGTAAAGATGTGTTCCTGGAGCTGACTTGTGGCCCTTTGAGGAGGGTTGTGACCTTGACAAGGATCACAGCCAGACTCTGTGAGCAGCTGGTGTACATTCAGCGCTCCCCTGACACACTATGAAGGCCACTGTGTTGAGAGCATCCCAAGGCATGAATACCCTTCTCTGACATCACAGCATGGTATAGAAAGGCTGGGGGCCGGGCGCCCACACAACTGGCCAGCTGCAGAGCCAGCCTCCAGCTCACACCTCCCCTGCCCTCCTTCCAGTTACAGGACACTTGACCTAGATCTTGAGCTGAGACAGTTCTCCCCCTACGCACACCAGGGCTCATCAAAGAGGGAGCTGGTGCAGACTATCTTTCTGGGGACACTGGTAGATGACGTCTGCTTCCTGCAGAGCTAGAAGGGCTCTTGGCCAGCAATCTGGTTCTTTTACTCTGTAACCAAGGAAACACACACTGTTGGGAATGGAGGCGGGAAGAGAGAAATCAGGGCTAGAGGAGATTGACATGCGGAAGAGACTCAGGGAACAGGAGGCGTGTGGCTGAATGGATATGGCTGTCTGTTCTTGAATGGGATGAGAGGGGCTGCCTTGAGTCCTTGCCCCGACTTCCCTTTAATGATGAATTGTGAGCAGAATTAAATGTTTTCTTCCCTAACTTGCTTTTTGCCAGGGTATTTTACCACAGCAGCCGAGATAAAACTAGGACAGTATCCAAAAAGGAACTCTGCAGGAAATCAGTTGTAAAGCGACACACAGGATTGCGAACTGGGGAGGGGCAGGTTTCTAGAGCATTTCTTAGGACTATGTGTCCCCTCCTTTCTGAAGCAAAGGAAGAAAAGCAGCAGGCACAGTAATCACACTAAGCATTCTAAGGCGGTATCTGGAAAGGGGGATTGGAAAACCACCACACAGTCCCCGAGCCGAAGACTGCAGCGGTGGCTCTGAGGTAATGTGTACAGTACGTGTGCCAATAAATCACCGGAAAGAAAGACCAAGTGTGGAGGAAAGATGCTATCTCCTGGGCATGTGGAGTTATTGAGTATCTGAGCCAGGGAGCAGGGTTTTGTGGGAAGGCAATTTCCTGGGTCTGCTCACAAAGGCAATGAATCACGGCTGAGACCTGCAGCACTAGGGCAGAAAGCCAGCAGGTGACATGTCCAGGAAACTTGAAGCGACTGACAAGCACTCATGCAAGACTTTGGGGCCACTTTCCGGAGCCGCACGTCTATGCTCCACTCAGCTCTGAGTGTGGGATGGCCCATGCCACCCCAGCTTGCTCTTAGGAGCTCAAACTAGTTGCTGATGCTCTCACATTCTCATCTCATTCCTGGTCTTATTCTGCCCCTTGGGAAAGTCCCCACATAGGCTTCTTCCCAAATCATACTTACCCGTCACTTAGGAGTAGAAGCCACAGGGGCTATCTGTGTGGGTAATTAAGGCTAATTAAAACAGATCAAAACTTCTTGAGACAGGGTCTTTCTGTGCAGCTTTATGGTCTTGAATTGATGGAACTTCTTCTGCCTTGGCCTCCCAAGTGCTGAGATAACAGATATTAGCACTGTATCTGACTGTTAGTGTTAATTTTAAGTCTCCTCTGTGAAGGCTCAGCAGCCAGTGACAAGCAGGAGGACATCCTCAACAGGGATTGTGTCTGGTCACTATGGGCTGGCTTGTTCATGGGTCAGTGTTGTGAGGCAGGAGAGTTGAGACATGGGTGCGACAATTCCTGACCCTTCGTCCCCCGTTTTCCTCAGTGGATGGTTACTGCGGGGGGGTGAGCAGGGAGCTGTGTGGGTGGAGTGTGCTGTCCCCATTCCCAGTGAAACAGGAAGCCAAGCCATCAGCGGAGAGATGGGGGAAAAGGGGGAGGACGGTTATGGCAGTGGCAAGGGTCCCCCTGAAGTAGGCACCTGTGAGTAGAAGAAGGGAGCCCATATGGAAGAGAAGTAGAAGCCAATTTAGTCTGCATCACAGCAGCACTCACAAGGAAAAGTGCTGTGGGGAATGCCCTTGTATGCTATAAAGATTTGTCACTCATTTTGGTTTAATAAAACGCTGATTGACCAGTAGCCAGGCAGGAAGTAGAGGCTAGGATAACCAGACTAAGAATTCTGGCAAGAGGAAAGGCAGAGAGTCAGTCACCAGCCAAACAGAGGAAGCAAGATGAGAAAAGATACCAAACCATGTAGCTAAACATAGATAAGATTTACTGGTTAATTTAAGCTGTAAGAGCTAATTAATCATAAGCCCGAGCTAATAGGCCAAGCAGTTTGTAATTAATATAGGCCTCTGTGTGTTTCTTTGGGAAATAACTGCGGGACAAGGCGGGACAGAAATTTCTGTCAACAGGAGAGTATCCTGGGTGTAGGAACTCCCATCTAAAAGGCGTGGTTCTAGTGTCATTGTGTTGTTGTGATAAATACTATGACCAGAAGCAGCAACTGGGGGAGGAAAGGGTTTACTTATGCTTACATTTCTGGGTCACAGTCCACTGTTGGAATCAGGGCAGGAACTCAAGGTAGCACTGCGTTTTAGTCCATGCAGAAGCGCCTCCACTTGGGGAACTCACAACCAAGGAAGCACAGCAGGAACCATGGAGGATGCTGCCTGTAGGCTCACTGATGGCTCATGCTTAGCCAGCTTTCTTATGTAGTCCAGGACCACCTCCTTCCCAAGAAACATGTGGCCCACAATGGTCTAGGCCCTCTTATATCAATTAATAATCAGTATGATCCCCCACAGACATACCCACAGACCAACTGGATATAAGCAATTCTTCCACCGAGGCTTCTCTTTTCAAAATGACTCTGGGCTGTGCCACCTTGATAAAGTTAACCAGGACTGTCATTATCTTTAAACACGATCCATTTTAAGGTAAACCTAAACTGTACATATCCCAACACTGTCAAATCTATCCGTAAGTTTATTTTCGAGTTCTTTTGATGTATATGGAAATCTCACAATTTGAGAAGAGCATAATTACACACCATGGTCATTGTTATTGAACTGGGAATATGACAAAAGGAAGAGGCAGGAGATTACTCCTGGGGGGAATGGGTAGCAGATGGAAGAGCCAGTGAAGAGCGTTAAGAGGAGGCCCACCTGTGCTGGCTCAGTCGGGCACAGAGAGGCTATGGCAGTGCCCAAGGCAGCAGTGGGCAAGGATGGGCTGACCACAGTAACACAACTGGAACATCTTCTCTCATGATTGCAGAGCTCCTGATGTGGACCGTGCTGGTACAGGCAGAAAGTGACCAGAATGAAGGTCGATCTTACGAACTGAGTTCAGGAAAGGGAGGAGAGCCTGGTGCATGGAGTGAGTGGGGAGTGGGAAGGGAACCATCTTCCGGAAGGAAGTACCAGTGGTGTCGCCGCAGACCCCTTCGGTGCTCCCCTGCTTCACTTTCCTGAGTGCGACCTTACTTTCCTCTCTGTATATTGGAACACGGTGCCTATTCCCCTAGGCTTTGAGAGTGATTTGTCTGGCTTGGCAGTAATGCCAGCTTCCTCTTAGCTTTCTTTCCACACTTTTGCAGTACAGTGGTCTGCCTTATTGAACTATCTGTCTGTAATCAATCCTTTCTGGATCACGATGAATTATTAATGTAATAAATAGAGTCCTCTTGCAGCAGTGGGGTGGAAAGACTCTTAGCTGACTCCCGTTGTCCCTATCTTTGTGTATTTCCTTCTTAGGTATTAGCCTCTGGAGAAAGTTCCCGTTCCTCTGTGATTCCGCATACCGTGTGAGTTTTCATCTGGCTACCATGGACTCCTGTTAGGGAATGTCTCTTCTGTGGCTTTGGAGAAGGCTGCTGCCCTGTTATAAAACAGCCTGTGTAGGAAGGAACTGGAAGAAGGCTGTCACTGATGAGAGGGACCCAGCATAGCAGTCAGCAAGACGTTGGGGACTTAGCTTGCAGCAAGGACATGAATGTTACCAGGAGCTCAATGAAGTCAGACCATCCCGGCCACGCCTTCAACCAACACAAAGCCTTGCAGACGACACAGATGACTGGGCCTGGACTCCTAGCCCACAGAGGTTGTAGGTAAAAATGTGTGCTCCTTTCATCCACTAAGTTCATTTTTTAAACAACAGATAAAATAATAGTACTCTATATTCTATTTTCATTTTCTCTTTAAGATGTATTTAGGGCCCCGGGAAGCCCTGTCTGTCTTTCTGGTGATCTTTGTCAGAGAGATGTAGGGTCATAATTAGGAAAGTCCAATCTTCTCTCCCCACAACCCCATCCAAGCCTCTGCATCTACAGGCATGCCTCATCTCAAGATAGCCTGTGAGCATGTGATGGAAAGTCACTTCCAAACACACTGCTCATCAATAACGCTCAGCGACTCGGCTGCTAGTGGTGCAGGGGAGCTATATTACAGAACACAGAGGCAGGGAACTGTAAAAAAATAGAAGTGATGGTATTAATTCTCTTAAACAATCAAAGTTGGGCCAGCTATTTTCCTGATTTATGTCACCCTTTATTGCAAAACAGCATGCCTCGTCCAGCTTAAATCTAAAAGAGCCATGAGGGAAACTCAAGTACATCTTCAGCCTGTGTTCTCCTGGGTATAAACTAACTGCTCACAAGAAAATAGAATAAGCAGCCCTCACTGCTTAAATACCGTTTATTTCTGCTGTGCTTACCTTCCACTGGGGTGATTATTCTAATCACAAGCATCGAGAGCAAATTAGTCCGTCTTAAAATTCATTATTGACAATGGACTTGGTTCAATAGTGAATTTCTAAACACATTTCTGCATCCAGTAAAGTTGAATCTGGCCCTGGTGTATCCAGAGAATGAATGGAGGGAAGGTAGGTGGATAACGGAGAGCCAGGGTTGCCCAGGTTGGGAGCAGTCTTCAACTCTTTAAAAACGTTTTAAATTAATTTTTAAGTTAGCATGCCATGTAATAGGTTTCATGACGGCATTTTTGTATCTATAGCATTACACTTTGCTCTTACCTGAGCATCCCACCCCCACCCCACTGCATTCCCTTCTTCCTGGGAGATCTCTTGCTGTTCCTTTTCTTCCCCTGCTGAAATATGAAGTATGCTGTTCCTTTTCTTCCCCCTATGCTTTTATACCACCTTTGTACCATTCCTTCTCTTTTCCCACCCTTTAGACCTCTTTCCTCTCATCACCTCCTTTCTACTTCTCTCTCTCTCTCTCTTGCACACACACACACACACACACACGCATGCACACACACATGCACGCATGCACCCATGCAATGCACACACGCAATGAACACACACGCACACACACGCACACATGCACACACATGCACACTTCCAGACATTACACCCAGCCATGACTCACTCTCCACCAGCTGTGGCAGTCTCTCTGCTGTTCTGGAATGTTCTCCACAACTCAGGGCCTTGGTATTTATTTTCCTTTTACTTGGAATACATTCTCCAAGTATCCACATGGCTTGTTCCTTCAATTTCTGTATGTCTCTGTTTAACTGTCTCTCGAATTCTCTGAGCCTCATTCTGTTTCATACAACATGGAAGAGAGTGACATAGAGAGGAAGTGTAATAGTTCATGCAACGTGCTTAGCACGCTGTCTGCCTTATGTAGAAAACATCAAGAGCACGAGGGGACGTGAGAGAGCAGGCAGTGTGCTTCCACGTAAGACAAAATACAGGGCTGGAGAGATGGCTCAGCCGGTAAGAGCACTGGCTGCTCTTCCAGAGGTCCTGAGTTCAAATCCAGCAACCACACGGTGGCTCACAACCACCTGTAATGAGACCTGGTACCCTCTTCTGGTAGGCAGGCGTACATGCAGACAGGACACTGTATGCATGATAAATAAATAAAGAAACAAATAAATCTTTCAAAACCAAAACAAAAAAAAATCCAAAATAGATTGGTATATTAACTACTTTGTTGTTGTTGTTGTTGCTGTAAGTTAAGAAAGGAAGGCAGTTTGGATGCAGGTCAGTATGCCAACAGTATGGCGGTGAGCAGGTGTGGCGGTGGGAGGGTTCCTGGCTGTGGTGGGGCCGGCAGACATGGCGGTGGGAGGGGTTCCCGGCTATGGTGGGGCAGGCAGATGTGGCGGTGGGAGGGGTTCCTAGCTGTGGTGGGACAGGCAGATGTGGTGGTGGGAGGGGTTCCCAGCTATGGTCACGTAGGCAGACGTGGCGGTGGGAGGGGTTCCTAGCTGTGGCGGGGCAGGCAGATGTGGTGGTGGGAGGGGTTCCCGGCTGTGGTGATGGGAGCACGAGGCTTGTTCACATCTAGACAGATCAGGAAGGGAGAGGCGTTAGTCCACACGCAACAGGAAGGCTCACGCCCTTTTATCCAGTCCGGAACCCTAACCTAGTTCAATCGACTTGACCATCAAGAAAACATCTCGTGGTACCCAAACACGACTCATCAATCCACAACAATTGATCTGAAAATTTCGAGGAAAGATGTCACAGATTTTCAAAAGGAAAGCATAAAAGTAAAGCCCGGGGCAGGGGCAAGCAGTGACACCCAAACTATCAGAGGAGTTCAGATGCCAGGCTACAAACAGGTGATCCTTTCGTAGACACTTGTCCAATTTCCAAATGGCCTTAAAATTTAAAAAAATTTGGATTTTCTAAAAAAAAAAAAAGTTTTAAATAACTTTAATTCTCAAGTGTCTTTGCCTCTAAGAGTGCCCTGGTTTTCTAATGATATGATATCCACAAAGCATAAAATATGTTTTCAGTATTAATAGAAAGAAAATGAGTGAGGTGAGGTACAGCTCACAACACAAGAAGATCTCCATATTGACCTAAGCTGCTGCAAGATGGGTCATCAGCAGGGTGGGTCTCTTTGCAGACAAACTTTTCAATCTAGAGTTAATGACATCTCCTTTAGGTAAAGCAAAGAGGTTGTCGTTGCTGTCTGCTTCTCTCATTCATCTCTTCTTCCCAACAACTGGACAGTCTCTCACTGCCTTCTGATACACTGTGCCATGTCCCGCCTGCACTACTTTGCTGGGCTCTGTGTCCAGGCCTGTGAGAAGGACACAGCCATCCCTTGTAAGTCCCTGTTTCTCTGGATCCTAATGCCTGTCAGTTGGTTTATAGCTATTCTTTTTTTTGCAGTCAGAGGAACCATTTTTCTGGTTGACAATAAAGTTGAACCTCATACCTCATGTCTGTCAATAACCTGGGCCTCAAATCTCCTTTGTCTGACCTACTTGGATTCCTAGGAGATTGTTTGCAGATCTCGAAGTATATGACACACATTTTACAAGAGAGGAAGCCCCTCAAAAGACTTGGGCAGAAAGAGGAAACTGTCCAGGAAAGGGATAGAGGGAGGAGAGACTGCCAAGCAGTGCTGGGAATAAAGCCTGCTTCTAGCAGCCAGACTGGAAAAAGACGCACAAATCCCAGAGACCGGGAAAAGTGTTCAGGAGATATTTCAATAGTGAAAAACTAATTGCATGGCCTGGGCACCATTTCAGAATGTTTAACTACTTTTCCAGGTCCTAAAAGACCTGGAAACAGCTAACTATCACAATTACTTAACCACATAGTAGAAAAAAAAAGCCCAGGACAGTTTGAAAGCATCTAAACATTTCCATCATCCAACAAAGTGACTTTCACAAAGTCCGTCTGGTTTCTAATCAGAGGCCATGTTGCAGACCAAGGAAAAAAACACAGACCTCAATCCAGCAAAGGGTCAGTTACAACCATCTCAGAACTGGCCCCAGTGCTAGAATTAGCTGTCAGCTTGGAATAATTCCTCTGCTGAGGAATCTCCAACACCCGATTTATTTGGGAATAATAATATGAAGTTGAGCTTCAGCACATACAGACCAAGTCTACCTCCCATGTCCACACTACAGAGAGAAAGGGGATAGGGCCCAAAGAGTCTACGGGATAAACTGGTGCTGCCTGGGTCTTATACAGTTAGACTTCTGATTGGCAAATGTTAATTGTTGCTAGGCAGGATTTGAAGCTGAGTTCTGACTAGAACCCAGTAGTTTTAGATTAGGGGTACACGATGAGTTTTGAAACAGGGGTCAGCACCCTGTGTTCTTCCCATGGCCCCCTGACTCTGATTCGGTTGGTGGTCATACTTTGTGTTATTAGTTTTTTTTTTTGGAAAAAATGTTCAATTTTATTGCTGATTTTTCTTTTTTTTTCCTTATTTATTAATTTAAAGAATTTTTCACTTCCTCCCCTCCTCCCAATACCCTCCCACTCCCCCCACTCCCTCTCCTCCTCCCTCACCAGTCCCAAGAGCAGTCAGGGTTTCCTGCCCTGTGGAAAGTTCCTCCCCCTCCCTCCAGGTCCAGGAAGGTGAGCATCCAAACAGACTAGGATCCCAAAAAGCCAGTACATGCAGAAGAAACAAGACCCAGTGCCATTGTCAATGGCTTCTCAGTCAGCCCCCATGTCAGCCACATTCAGAGAATCCGGTTTGATCACATGCTCGTTCAGTCCCAGTCCAGTTGGCCTTGGTGAGCTCTCATTTGATCAGTCCCCTTGTATCAGTGGGTGAATGCACCCTTCGCGGTCCTGACTTCCTTTTTCATGTTCTCCTTCCTTCTTCTCTTCATTTGGACCTTGGGGGCTCAGTCCAGTGCTCCAATGTGGGTCTCCGTCTCTATCTCCATCCATCGTTGGATGAAGGTTCCCTCTGGTTCTGCCTTCCTTGCTCACGTTCTCCCTCCCTCTGCTTCTCATTTGGACCTAGGGAGTTAAGTCCAGTGTTTCAATATGTGTCTCTGTCTCTATCTCCATCCTTCGCCATATGAAGGTTCTGTGGTGACAAGCAAAATATTCATCAGTATGGTTATGGGCCAAGGCCAGTTCAGGCACCCTCTCCTCTGCTGCCTAGGGAACAATCTGGGAACCTCTCCTTGGGCCTGGGAACCCCTCCAGAATCAAGTCTCTTGCAAACCCTAAAATGGCTCCCTTAGTTGAGATATAAACTTCCCTACTCCCATAACCATCCTTCCTCTCCCCCCATTCCCCCAAGCCATCCCCAATCCTCCCCCTCTCCCCTCTCCCTAACCATCTCCCCTTACTTCCACGCCCCCACCCCCCATGCACCCAAGTTTGCCTGGCAATCTTGTCTACTTCTAATATCCAGGAGGATAACTATATGATTTTCTTCAGGTTCACCTTCTTATTTAGCTTCTCTAGGATCACGAATTATAGACTCAAAGACCTTTAACTATGGCTAGAATCCACTTATGAGTGAGTACATAACATATTCCTCTTTTTGGGTCTGGGTTACCTCCTCAGTAAAGCGTTTTCTATTTCCATCCATTTGCATGCAAAATTCAAGATGTCATTTTTTTTAACTGCTGAGTAAAACTCTAATGTATATATGTTCCACACCTTCTTTAACCATTCTTCTATTGAGGGGCACCTAGGTTGTTTCCAGGTTCTGGCTATTACAAATAGTGCAGCTATGAACATAGTTGAACAAATGCTTTTGTAGTATGATAGGGCATCTCTTGGGTATATTCCCAAGAGTGGAATTGCTGGGTCCTGAGGGAGGTTGACTCCCAGTTTCCTGAGAAACCGCCACACTGATTTCCACAGTGGCTGCACAAGTTTGCATTCCCACCAACAACGGATGAATGTTCCCCTCACTCCACATCCTCTCCAGCATAGGCTATCATTGGTGTTTTTGAGTTTAGCTATTCTGACAGGTGTAAGATGGTATCTCAAAGTGGTTTTGATTTGCATTTCCCTGATAGCTAAGGAGGTTGAGCATGACCTTAAGTGTCTTTTGGCCATTCGAAGTTCATCTGTTGTGAATTCTCTGTTCAGTTCAGTACCCCATTTTTTAATTGGGTTAATCAGAGTTTTAGTGTCTAGTTTTTTGAGTTCTTTGTATATTTTGGAGATCAGACCTTTGTCTGATGAAGGGTTTGTGAAGATCTTCTCCCAGTCAGAAGGTAGCCTTTTGGTCTTACTGACAGTGTCCTTTGCTTTACAGAAGCTTCTCAGTTTCAGGAGGTCCCATTTATTCATTGATTCTCTTCTTGTCTGTGCTACTGGGGTTCTACTTAGGAAGTGGTCTCCTGTGCCTATATCTTGTAGACTACTTCTCACTTTCTCTTCTATCAGGTTCAAAGTGGACAGATTACTGTTGATGTCTTTAATCCATTTGGACTTGAGTTTTGTGCATGGTGATAGATTTGAATCTACTTTCATTCTTCTACAGGTTGACATCCAGTTATGCCAGCACCATTTGTTAAAGATGTTTTCCTTCTTCCATTGTATACCTTTAGCTCCCTTGTCGAAAATTAGGTGTTCATAGGTTTGTGGGTTAATATCTGGGTCTTCTATTCGATTCCATAGGTCGACTTCTCTGTTCTTATGCCAATACCAAGCTGTTTTCAATACTGTAGCTCTGTAATAGAGTTTGAAGTCAGGGATGGTAATGCCTCCAGAAGTTCCTTTATTGTATGAGATTGTTTTGGCTATCCTGGGTTTTTTGTTTTGCCATATAAACTTGATTATTGTTCTCTCAAGGTCTGTGAAGAAGTTTGATGGGATTTTAATGGGGATTGCATTGAATCTATAGATTGCTTTTGGTAGAATTGCCATTTTTACTATGTTGATTCTCCCAATCCAAGAGCAGGGGAGGCTTTTCCATTTTCTGGTATCCTCATCAATTTCTTTCTTCAAAGACTTAAAGTTCTTGTCAAATAGGTCTTTCACTTCCTTGGTTAGAGTTACCCCAAGATATTTTATGCTATTTGTGGCTATCGTGAAAGGTGATGTTTCTCTGATTTCCCTCTCTGCTTCTTTATCCTTTGTGTATAGGAGGGCAACCGATTTTTGGAGTTGATCTTGTATCCTGCCACATTACTAAAGGTGTTTATCAGCTGTAGGAGTTCTTTGGTAGAGTTTTTGTGGTTGCTTATGTACACTATCATATCGTCTGCAATTAACGAAAGTTTAATTTCATCCTTTCCAATTCGAATCCCCTTGATCCCCTTATGTTGTCTTATTGCTTTTGCTAGAACTTCAAGCACTATATTGAAGAGGTATGGAGAGAGTGGACAGCCTTGTCATGCTCCTGATTTTAGTGGAATGGCTTTGAGTTTCTCTCCATTCAATTTGATGTTAGCTGTCGGCTTGCTGTATATTACTTTTATTATATTTAGGTATGATCCTTGTATCCCCGATCTCTCCAACACCTTTATCATAAATGGGTGTTGAATTTTGTCAAATGCTTTTTCAGCATCCAATGAAATGATCATATGGTTTTTTCTTTCAGTTTATTTATATGATGGATTACATTGATAGATTTGCATATGTTGAACCAGCCCTGCATCTCTGGGATGAAGCCTTCTTGATCATAATGGATAATTTTTCTAATGTGTTCTTGGATTCGGTTTGCCAGTATTTTATTGAGAATTTTCACGTCGATGTTCATGAGTGAGATTGGCCTGTAATTCTCTTTCTTGGTTGTGTCTTTGTGTGGTTTTGGTATCAGAGTAACTGTAGCTTCATAAAAGGAGTTTGGCAATGACTCTTCTGTTTTGTGGAATTTCTATATTGTGGAATACATTAAGGAGTATAGGTATTAGCTCTTCCTGGAAGTTCTGGTAGAATTCTGCATTGAAACCATCTGGTCCTGGGCTTTTTTTGGTAGGGAGATTTTTGATAACAGCTTCTAATTCTTCGCGACTAACAGGTCTATTTAGATTGTTCACCTGTTCTTGGTTCAACTTTGGTATATGGTACTTATCTAAAAAATGTCCGTTTCTTTTAGTTTCCAACTTTGTGGCATATAAACTTTCATAGTAAGATCTAATGATTCTCTGAATTTCCTCTGTGTCTGTGGTTATGTCCCCCTTTTCATTTCTGATCTTATTAATTTGCATGTTCTCTCTCTGCCGTTTGAGCCCATGTGGCTAACGTAGATAAGAATAATGGGGTAACATAAGTTATAAGAGTTAACAAGAAGCCTGACCTAATGGGCCAATCAGTTTTTAACCTAATGTAGACTCCGTGTGATTTTCCTTGGGACTTGCTGGCTTGTTGGGGTACTGGGCGGGACAGAAACCCCAACAAGCAGGCCCCTCATGCTACAGATGGCGCCCACGTGGATAACTGCATCCACAGAAAGCCTGAGAAAGTTTGGAAAAGAATAGAGTAAAGCATGTTTTCTTGGTGGCAGCAATTTCTCGGGTCTACTCTGCTTGCTATAGACAAGCAAATGCTCTCATCTAAGAGAGGCTTCCTGACTCAGCTTTAGCTGCAAAACTTTGTAGCTACTTTAAGAGGTCCTGCCGTGAAACACTTTAACGGTGTTGATGAAAAGCTGAACGCATGCTTTTCGGTTTTCAGCTGTAGCAGGAAAAAAGCTGCGCTGTTTTAAAATGCCGGTTTTCTGGGCCGTCCTGCCTGGGCAAACTCTGACTCTTTCAGGCAGGCAGTCCGACTGAGTGTGGTCTGTGAGCAGAATGCTGCAGCTTGCTTGCTGGCAAGGACCTTGAAACGCCATAGAGTTGTGGCAGTGAACACAGCTCTGGCTGGTATCTCAGCCGTGAGGCTGGAAAGCTAAAAAATGAGCTGGATCTAGCCGTCAAAGCCACGGCTCTCCATATTGATTAGTAAATTAAAGGCTTATGAAGTCAGAAAAAGAGAGATATACAGTAAAGAGAGATTCAAAGATGAAAAAAAAACCTCTAAATGGTTTACTATGTGTTAAAAATACATGCAGATTAAAGGTTAAAGTTCTTAGGGTAAAAAGGGAAGAAAGAGAGTAGTTGGGTGTGGTAGAACACACCTTTAATCCCAATGCCTAGGAGGCAGAGACAGAAGCATCTCTGAGTTCAAGGTGTGGTAGCACACGCCTTTAATCCCAGCACTTGGGAGGCAGAGACAAGTGGATCTCTGTGAGTTCAAGGACAGCCTGGTCTACAGAGTTATTCCAGGACAAAGATATATACAGAGAACCTGTCTCAAAAAGCCAAAAGTTAAAAGTAAAAATAAAAGAAATAGAGGTTGAAATAAAGCTGCATAAAGATGGAAAATACACAGAGAATCTTGATACTGTATGCTATTATGCTCTCTTTGAATTGTTTGAATGCTGAGGAAGGAGCAACAGCTGATAAAAGACTTTTGTTTATAAATGCTGCTGAACTAATCCAAGATAGATATTTTGAAAATACCTTGACTTCAGAATTTGTATCTAAGAATATGATACTTTGGAAAGGAGGTTCTTCTTTTGTTTTCACAGAGGATGAGACCCTGTGGATTGCGTCTATCCCAATATGGTATGATAGACCACGCCCTCCTGAAAGGTTTCTGTGAACACCCTCAAAAAATTTCTTCACTCAACTGCCGACTGAGATGAACCTGGCAGACAGGTTATACCATGAAAGACCTGATTAACAGCGCCCCTATTCAGCAGGAAGAAGTTTGGAGAGAAATAACTACGTCCATATTTCCAGATATTGTTTATAAATGTTCTTTTACATTTAAAGGGGGATATGGGATAGATATGACTAATTGGCTTTGTTATGGATTTTAAGGTCAATTTTGTTATTTTCTGATTTTGATTGTGTAGTTCATTTAAAAATGCAATGTATAATTAAAAATATAGGTTGTTAATGGATAATCATCGATAATAGTCAAGCTTGTAGTAATGTTAGTCTGATTTTCTAGAAGTGCATAGATATATTTCAGATAGACATTCATATCTTTCAAAGACTACAGAACATAGCATTTAATGTTTTAATAACTTAGGACTTTTCATGACAATGAGACAATCTGCTCCTGGCAGCACCAATCTACTTCAAGAGGAAGATGGGCATCGAAGAGGCTCCTTATGGAGTTTGATAGCCATTTTGGGCAAGAAACTGCTCTTGCCTGAACTGTTGTATAAACTGGACACAAAGAACCCGCAGAGAGAGGACTGCTAAACTTTCCTAAATGTGAGATGATCTTTCGAGGTTCTTGATTCATGAAAGAGTCTGCGAGACATTCTGCAGGACATAGCAGATAGTGACTGAACTGCCTTTGAAATTTCCTGCTTCATGGAAATGTCTCTGGATATTATGGGCCTGAAGGCCGAAGATGGGTGCCCCAACGATACAGAGGAACTTTGGGTGACTGTCCAGGCAGCAAGATGTCTCTGTCATTTCTAGAGTTTTGGAAGTTGCTTACTTCTTGTTTACTTAGGTAATATTATATCCTTCTGGAGTCTTTGATGGAGTTGAAGAATGGATAGTCATAGTTATAGTTTTCCATTATTATGATAAAGATATAGTTATAAATATTGTGACTGTAATTCTTGCTTGATAACTGTTTTGTTATATGTAATTTTACTATGTTAAAATGAAAGCCTTTCTTTTTTGTTTAAACAGAAAAAGGGGAAATGATGGAGAAGGGTTATCTGTCTATTGTGTTATTTTCATTGGTCAATAAAGAGACTGCGTTGGCCCTTTGATAGGACAGAAAATTAGGTAGGCGGAGTAAACAGAACAGAATGCTGGGAAGAGGGCTATGAGGCAGAAACCATGGAGCCAGCCACCAGGTCAGACATGCTGAATCTTTTCCGGTAAGCCACTACCTCGTGGTGCTACCACGAGATTATTAGAAATGGGTTAATATCAAGATATGAGAGTTAGTCAGTAACTAACTCTCTAGAGATAATGGGCCAGGCAGTGTTTAAATGAATATAACTTGTGTGTTATTATTTCTGGGACTAAGCTAGCCATGCAGGAGCCGGGCGGGATGAAAAGCAGGCCTGCCCGTAGCTCCTTGTTACATTAGTTTGGCTAGGGGTTTGTCGATCTTGTTGATTTTCTCCAAGAACCAGCTTTTAGTTTCATTGATTCTTTGGATTGTTTTCTGTGTTTCTATTTTGTTGATTTCAGCCCTCAGTTTGATTATTTCCAGTCTTCTACTCCTCCTGGGTGAATCAGCTTCTTTTTTTTTCTAGAACTTTCAAGTTCTAGATTTAAGTCTCCAATGTGTGCTTTCTCTGTTTCTTTAATTGGGCACTTAGTGCTATGAACTTTTCTCTTAGCACTGCTTTCATAGTGTCCCATAGGTTTGAGTATGTGTGTCTTTATTTTCATTAAATTCAAGGAAGGCTTTAATTTCTTTCTTTATTTCTTCCTTGACCCAGGGGTGATTTAGTAATTGACTGTTCAACTTCCATGAGTTTGTTGGCTTCCTGGGGGTAGCATTGTTGTTGAATTCTAACTTTAATCCATGGTGATCTGACAATACACAAGTGGTTACTAATATTTTTTTGTATCTGTGGAAGTTTGCTTTGTTACCCAGTATGTGGTCAATTTTCGAGAAGGTTCCCTGAGCTGCAGAGAAGAAGGTATATTCTTTCCTATTTGGGTGGAGTGTTCTATAGATGTCTGTTAAGTCCATTTGATTCAATACCTCCAATAAATCTCTTATTTCTCTCTTAGGTTTATGTCTGATTGACCTGTCCATTGGTGAGAGAAGTGTGTTGAAGTCTCCTACTATTAGTGTGTGGGGTTTGATGATTGCCTTGAGTTCTAGAAGAGTTTCTTTTACATATGTGAGTGCCTTTATATTAGGGACATAGATATTCAGGATTGAGACTTCTTCCTGATGAATTGTTCCTGTTATGAGTATGAAATGACCATCTCCATCTCTTCTGATTGATTTTAGTTTGAAGTTGATTTTGTTAGATATTAGAATGGCCACACACGCTTGTTTCTTAGGTCCATTTGCTTGGAAAACCTTTTCCCAACACTTTACTCTGAGTAGGTGTCTGTCTTTGTGGTTGAGGTGTGTTTCTTGTAAACAGCAGAATATTGGATCCTGTTTTTGTATCCAATCTCTAAGTCTGTGTCTTTTTATAGGTGAATTGAGTTCATTGATATTAAGTGATATTAATGACCAGTGGTTGTTGACTCTGGTCATTTTTTTTTTTGGGTAGTAGAGTGTATGTGTTTTCCTTCTTTGAGTTGTGCTAGTGAAGGGTCGCTAGATGTCTGAGTTATTGTAGGCAGTGTTGGGAATGTTGGATTCCTTGGGTTGTGATTTTCCTTCTAATATATTCTGTAAGGCTGGATTTGTAGCTACATATTGTTTAAATTTGTTTTTATCCTGGAATATTTTGTTTTCTCTGTTGATAGTGAATGATAGCTTGGCTGGGTATAGTAGTCTGGGCTTGCATTCATGGCCTCTTAGTTTCTGCAGTACCTCTATCTAGGACCTTCTGGCTTTCACGGTTTCCATAGAGAAGTCTGGTGTAAGTCTGATAGGTTTACCTTTATAAGTTACTTGACGTTTTTCCTTTGCAGCTCTTAATATCCTTTCTTTAATCTGAATGTGTTTTGATTATTATATGGCGAGGGGATTTTTTTTTCTGATCCAGTCTATTTGGTGTTCTATATGCTTCTTGAACCTTCATAGGAATATTGTTCTTTAGGTTGGGAAAGTTTTCTTCTATAATTTTGTTGAATATATTTTCTGGACCTTTGATCTGCAATTCTTCTCCTTCTTCTACCCCTATTATTCTTAGATTTGTTTTTTTTTATTATGTCCCAGATTTCCTGAATGTTTTGTGATGAGAATTTGTTGGATATGCTGTTTTCTTGGGTCAGAGCATTTATTTTCTCTATGGTGTCTTCATAATCTGAGATTCGTTCTTCTATCTCTTGTATTCTATTGGCTATGCTTGTTCCTGAAGTCTCTGTTTGTTTACCTAGATTTTCCATATCCAGCCAGCCCTTGGTTTGTGTTTTCTTTATTGCCTCCATTTCAGTTTTCAATTCTTGAACTGATTCCATTACCTGGTTGATTGTTTTTTTCTTGGTTTCCCAGGGTATCGTTTACGAATTTACTCATTTCTTCAAACTTTTTGTTATATTTCTCTTCCATTTCTTTAAGTGAGTTATTCATACCCTGTTTAAGAGACTCTATTGCTTTCATAATGACACTGTTTTCCACTTCTTCCGGAATAGAGCGTTCAAGCCCTTACCGGGCTTGTGTGGTGGGTCAGGAGCACACTTACCCCTCCATTGTATCTTCTGCTACAGGATCAGTGCCACTTGCTGGTCCTGTTATTAGTTTTTGAAGGGAAACAGAGACACTGCGAGTGTCCCAGTACTGAGGTTCCATTCCCAGCACCCACATGACAACCATGTCTAATTTCAGTCCTGTGGGATTTGACCCCCTTTTCTGGCCTCCGCAGACACTGAATGCACATGGTGCATAGATGTCCATGCAGGTGGAGCATCTACACGAATAAATAAAAATAAGTAAATCTTTAAAAAAATCAAATCCTCTAATGTGAAACAGTGCTAAGGAATATTAAACTCTTACTGTAAGTGATAAGAGGCAGGATATTAAAAAGTACATTGCCACTGCTGTAGTGACTCATGCCAATAATTCCAGCACTTGAGAGGCTGAAGTAGGAGAATTGGCATGGTTTTGGGGCTAGCCTGGGCTACAAAGTGAGACCCTGTTTCAAAACAAACAAACAAAAAAATCAAACAACAAAGCCAAACAATACCATACAATTTCAGCTGAAATTCTCACATAGGTAAAATTCATGAGAATAGAAATCTTGTTGTTTCTGGAGTATGGGATCACAGAAGTAAAGAACGCAAGAGAACATTGAGAAGATCAGGTATTCTCTGGGTTGTGCAAGTTACAGGAGTATCTGCAGTTATCACAATGGATTGGACTGTCTAGTTCATGGAATAAGAATTTTCATCAGCATGACAATAATCCAAGAGGAAATCCACACTACATGTAGAAGTGGGTCCAATGGCAACTATGAGCACATGAGAACATGCTCAGTACCATTAGGATTCTCGATAACCAGCAGAGCCCCAGCCAGAAAATGCTTAATACCTGCCAGATTTGTGATATTTTAAAACTTTGTCATATTTTGACACCTCTTATCACATTCCTTGTTGATGTAGGGTAATATATAGAGTGATCAAGTTAGGAAATATTGTGGCTGATTTGTGCCATTAAATACCACTCCCGTGAGTGATGGAGGAGGGTTATCTGTCTATTGTGTTATTTTCATTGGTCAATAAAGAGACTGCCTTGGCCCCTTGATAGGACGGAAAATTAGGTAGGCGGAGTAAACAGAACAGAATGCTGGGAAGAGGGCTATGAGACAGAAGCCATGGAGCCAGCCACCAGGTCAGACATGCTGAATCTTTTCCGGTAAGCCACCACCTTGTGGTGCTACAGATTATTAGAAATGGGTTAATATCAAGATATGAGAGTTAGTCAGTAACTAACTCTCTAGAGATAATGGGCCAGGCAGTGCTTAAATGAATACAATTTGTGTGTTGTTATTTCTGGGACTAAGCTAGCCATGCAGGAGCCGGGCAGGATGAAAAGCAGGCCTGCCCGCAGCCCCTTACTACACGTGAGTATTTCTGTAAAAAATGACTTGATTATTAGAGATATATAGAATTTATGGGACTCTGGACAAATGGTATAGTCTAATATGTGTTGAGTACAACCATCAAAAGTGTAATTTGTTGAAGCTACATAAATAACCTAGGTAAATCTCAGGGTGTAACACTGACTGAGGAAACTGGTCTCCAAATGCAGAATGAGTTGATGTCCACTGTTGGGGAATATTATTTTCAGGTGTATGATTTTTGTTTATGCTGCATTTGTTTAACTCTGTGAAGCTGTGTTACTGTGCCTGTCTCAAACACCTGATGGTCCTAATAAAGTGATGAACAGCCAATAGCGAGACAGGAATAAGGCAAGGCAGGGCGAGCAGGCAGAGAGGATAAATAGGAGACCCGAGCTGGAGGACAGTGAGGAGCAGTAAGAGAACAGGGAGAGGAGGACATCAGGGGCCAGCCGCCCAGCCCCCCAGCCGCCCAGCGGCCCAGCCCCCCAGCCGCCCAGCCGCCCAGCCGCCCAGTTACACAGCAAGTCACGGAGAAAGAAGTAAAAACCCAGGTATACAGAAATAGAGAAAGATAAAATTCCAGAGGCAAAAGGTAGTTGGGATAATTTAAGACAAGAAAAGCTGGCAAGAAACAGGCCACACTAAGGCTGAGCATTCACAAGTAATAATAAGCCTCCTTGTGATTTATTTGGGAGCTGGGTGGTGGGCCCCTCAAGAAGCCAAAACAGTAAAATACTCAATCGTTTACCTACCTGTCTACCTATCAGTCTGCCATCTATCAATCTGTCCTCTATTTAGCAACACACAAAACTAAACTGTATGAAGTTTGGAGGCATAAACATGGTATCTGATGTGGAACGTCCTGGAAACAATGAAAAGAGTTATGGACGCAGAGAAGAATGCAAAGATGCTTGTTCCTTATTCCTCCCCCTTTCCTTCTGCTTTCTCCCCCCCAACCTCTTCTCTTCTCCTTCGCTTTGGTAAGGCCTTGACATATAGCCGAGCTGGGCTCCTTCTCTTCCTGCCTCTCAGTCCTAATGTTATGTTGCCACTCTTTAAACTTGACATAGTCTCTGCAGAAATTCTTTCTTGTTCCCTTAATGTTTCACATGAGATTTAGTAAAAGAGCAAAAAAATAATATTGGAGAGTCAACCAAAGGTTTTAAAGTAAAATGATGTATATAAAAATTTTAAAGTTATCAACGACAACGTAAAAATCTCTGTGAAACTCAACTTAAACCTGCCTATTTTTCAACTGTGAAACGTCCTCATTTAGATTAATAAGATGAAGCTGTCTAAAGGCAGAGCTGAAGGGCATGAATGATGTTGTTAATGAAACAATGCATGGGGTTTCGAGGTATTATGAACATGTTATTCATTCCCGGATCATAGTTAGCTACGACCTGTGGAGGTGAAGTGATTGAGTGTGAAGATTTTGGCTCCTCACAACAGTTCATCACGTGTAGTGAGAGTCATCTCCCTTGCAGAACCTTTCACGTCATCGGAGGAACACAGGGAGTGCCATTGGTGGTGGGGGGCACCCAACACTAAATCCTGTTTTTGAGAACCCAATATTTAAGTTGAAATGTTATTCTATCTCTTCTGAAGACTGATGTCCCCCTGGTGCATTTGTGTCTTTTCCACACGCCGGCGGTTTCTGAAAGAAATGACCTGAATCTGAAGGATATATTGCCTATAAAAGGAGATAAGTTCCATTCTGAAGTTTTGGTCTTTTGCAAGACCAGCGTGGTCATGTGCAGAGCCATTTAGGAGTCTGCATCTGACTGAGTGGCTGAGCATCAGCTCCTAAGGAAGAGAAAAATCAGACAAAGTTCTGGGTCATTTAAAACTGCTTCCAAAACCACATGATACAATCTGAGGTGGTGGTCCAGGTAATAGCCTGCTTGCCTAGTATGCTTGAGGCCCTGGTTTTGGACATCACCGCATAAACTGGGCTCGGAAGCAAACACCTATAATCCCGGTGGTTGGAGGTGGAGGCAGCAGGATTGAGTTCCTATCCACCTTTGGCTTCGTAGAAAGTTCAAGGTCAGCCTGGGATACATAAGATTTTGTCTTAAGGAATAGAGAAAGGAAGGAAGGAAAGAGAAAAGGAAGCCCCTCTCCCAAGGACCTATAAGTAAACAGCTTATGGGTGGAATAGAATCATAGTCCTTAGAGGTATAGCCACTGGACGCTGCCCTTCCACCCCAAGTCACTTTAGCAATGCTAATAAAATGCAAAGGGCCCCAAAAAGGCACGAAGGGGACACTTGTTGGGTAAAGCAAGGGGTTTGATGTGAGTGGGAGGGAAACAAGGGGATAATGGTGGTGGAATACCAAAGTGCACTATATATATGTGTGTGTGTGTGTGTGTGTGTGTATGTGTGCGTGTGTGTGTGTGTGTTGGGTAATATTTTCAGGTGTGCTGCTTTTGTTTATGATGCATTCATTTAACTCTGTGAAGCTGTGATTCTTTGCCCGTCTAAAACACCTGATGGCTAATAAAGAATTGAATGACCAATAGCCAGGCAGGAGCAAGGATAGGCGGGGCTGGCAGACAGAGAGAATAAATAGAAGGAGAAATGAGGAAGAGGAGCAAGCGAGAGAACAAGGGGAGAAAGACATCAGGGGTCAGCCACCTGGTACACAGCAAGTAGCAGAGAAAGAAATAAAGGTATACAGAAAGAGAGAAATATAAAAGCCCAGAGGTAAAAGGTAGTCAGGATAATTTCAGTTAAGAAAAGTGGACAAGAAACAAGCCAAGCTAAGGCTAGACATTTTTAACTAAGAATAAGCCTCTGTGTGTGATTTATCTGGGAATTGGATGGTGGACTCCCCAGAAGAGTCAAAAGAGTAAAACATCACACAACATATATATGAATTATGAAGGAATGGTAAAATATGAGTGCTCTGATTATAGGAATCAAATAGTTTTAGCCGGGTGGTGGTTGCGTACACTTTTAATCCCAGCACTCGGGAGGCACAGGCAGGTGGATCTCTGTGAGTTTGAGGCCAGCTGGTCTATAAGAGCTAGTTCCAGGACAGGCTCCAAAGCTGCAGAGAAACCCTGTCTCAAAACAAACAAACAAACAAAAAATAATTTCTTGTGGAAATTACAGCGAGATTTGGAAGAAAGAGTGTCCCTTGAATGTCAGACTTACTTACTATCTCTAGTCGCCCCACCAGGATCAGAAAGCAGGATTCTTAGAGGTACAAAGACAGGGACGCAGGTTCTGGGAGATGCTTTAGGCTGGGGAAGAACCAGTAACAGACTAGGTTCTAAGAATCCGGGGTGGGGTGGGGTGAAGGTGGGGATGGTGGGGAGCTATTGAAAGTCTGTGTCAGTGTCTGTACCTGCTCATTCGATGCAGTCTCCACATGATCTTCCTCCAGTGTAGTAACCACTTTCTGGCCTTTCCCCTGAGTGATGGGAGGGAAACCTAGCATGTCTGTTGTGCACCACACCACCGTGTCTTGGCCTATTCACATGTGTAAACAATCTGTGAAAATGGCTCCAGTTAATCCCAATTTGATCTCTTACTTTTCTCCAATTTTTTGCTTCTTGTGAGTAGCCATACAAATCTTTAATTTTTTTTTACATCTGCCCCAAACATGGCAGTGATTTATAAGTTAGGAAATAAGTATCAGTTTAAAAGAATCACCTCAAAGCAGAAATTTCTGAAAAAAAAAATGACCTTGGAGATTTTTCTTAAAGATTTCACCTCTGAGCCAGACAAGGTAGTTCACAGCTACAAGCCAACATTTGGGAGACTGAGGCAAGATCAGACACCAGCCTGGGCTGTATGACGAGCTGCAGGATGTCTGTGCCCACAGAATGAGACCGTGGCTCAACAAATACACAAGTATTTTCCTTGATACTTCACTGATTGGATGAATGGCCATTTCTTGAAGATTTGAGGAAATTTGGGCTCTGGAACCCTACTAAATGAACCTCTGACATCTTGTGATATTGAAATATTAGCTCTTTTATTAATTCACAATTCTGTTATGTCACCTTTTGTGAACCATTGATTCACTTAATTATGCAAATTCCCTGATTATAAATCATTTCATTGCATAACATCAAAGTTTATGTTCATTAGCACCCAGTCTATGTTGCCCAAAAATGTTTATAGGATTAGGGAATTCTCAGTACAGGTGCAGATTTTCCAAGATTCTAATTTTCAGTTGAAAGGACAAAATTTGCCTTGGGCAATAAATTCTTTCAGCTGTTTTCTTCAAACACCCTTCAGCCATTTCCTTGGCAAACACTATTGAATCTAAACCAGCCTGGTCTACATAGTGAGCTCCAGGCGAGCAAGTGAGACCATGACCCCAAAAGTCAAATCAAACCCCAGGTAATAGCCCTAAGGTAAAGCCAACACACCGTGCGTAGCTAATCTGCCAGCCAGTCTTTCAAACAAGACTTTTCTGGAGAGTGTGTGTGTGGTTTGCCTGAGCCACCCCAGGAGTCTTTTCCTCAGTTTCCCACCTGTCTTGTGAAGCCATGAAGAAAGTGGTTTGTGGATACATCTGGTATCACCCACTAAAGATGAAAGGCAGAGATTTAATAAAATCAATATTCCCCCCTGCAAGTTCCTGACAGTAAAGACACACAACGGTTGCCATTGCCTTGGTTTGGGCCAAGAGCAATTTCCTCCCACTATTGCTTTTGCTCAGCCACTGCAAGATCAGCCCAGTGACAAAGGCAGACAGTTCACTGAAGACTTTTCATTCTGAGAACCCAATTATGAAGGTGATTTTGACAGTCAGCTGGATTGACTAAGATATACTTAGGACGCAGCGAGGCTCGCCTATGGCTGTTGTCAGAGTTAGTGTGATGCTGTATGACACCCATCATGAATGTGGCCTGGGATCCTGATTTAATAAGGGAAAAAGGACCCCATTCCTGTTTGGATGTTTCCTTGTCTGTTGAGATGTGAGCAAGCAGTTTTCTGCCTAGCCTCTTTACCATCCTGATGTGGTAGACTGTATCCCTTGAACTGTGAGCCATCCCTCAAGTTGCTTCTTGTTAGACAGGTGGTCACAGCAATAAGAAAAGTCAATAACAGCGCTGAAAAGCTCTTGTGGACCCCACCCCGTGCCCAGTCTCTGAAGGACCACTGACTGCTTTAGAAGGGAAAGCGATCCTCTGATTGAGATTTGCGTGGGGGCCTGAAGGTTGCTAAGCAGCAGCTCCCAACCAACGCTGAGCAAAGCGATCCAAGAACACCAGCAGCCAACTACTGTCCATAAATTAAAAGGAATTTGCGTCTTAGCGTGTGATTTATCTGGAAGAGGCTTTTAGTGCTGAGTTCTGGAAGAAGCCAAGAGGAATTTTATTACGGTGATCTATTTTAATATTGAGCTCAGTTCAGCCATCAAAGCCATTTTCAATAAGCTTTCAGAAAACACACGGATGTGTCTTCTCTGGGGCTGCTTCAGAAAGGAAATAAATCTTCTACTAATGTTTAGGAAATGACGATGACTTCAACTTCCCTAAAACTTCTCTCAAGCTTTGAAGCCTTGACAAGGAATAATTCACTGGGAAAGTTCTGCACATTTGTGGATTTATTATAGATCAAATTTCAAATTGAGATTCAGATTTGGGTAAATCAATTAATATATAGAATCTTAAGGTCTGGGTAACTTTGTAGGATGCAATCTTTTTTTTTGTTTTTGTTTTTTTTTTTTTTTGAGACAGGGTTTCTCTGTAGCTTTGGAGCCTCTCCTGGAGCTTGCTTTGTAGACCAGGCTGGCCTTGAACTCACAGAGATCTGCCTGTCTTGCCTCCCAAGGGCTGGGATTAAAGATGTGTGCCACCACCACCCAGCTATAATCCTGTTCCCCCCCACTATTCCTTTTTTCTATTGTTTTTATTGAGCTACATATTTTTTCTCTACTACCCTCCCTTTCTCCCCCTCCCCTTCTACCCTCTGCCATGATCCCCACACTTCCAATTTACTCAGGAGATCTTGTCTTTTTTGCAATCCTGTTTTCTATTGGTTCTTACAAACAAAGGTAAAGAAGCCAGGAAGGCCATGCTAATTCAAACCATTTTTAATAGTTTACAATAGCCCCTATCATTTCTGTCTCTTCTATGACAAAACAAGAGAATTTGGTCCCCTTACCCAGTGAGATATTCCCATCATCTACCTCTTCTTGCTTTGTCTCAGCACACATTAGGCTTGTGTATATTCCAGGACACCAAGTGTTGGCAGAACCCATCCTCATTCCACTCTGTTGAACAGATGTAATTTTGTAAACGGTGCAGAAGAACTGGGTGCGTTTGGAACTGAAGATCTGGAAAGGGCATGAGGAAATAGGAAGTGTATTCAGATGGTGGAGTCACGTGTAAATGACATAAACTTGTTCTGTGGCAATGGTGACAGTAGGTTTGTTGCTAAATATTGCCTGGAGGTTGCTGTGTCTTCAGGTTTCAGTATCATCACTTTCCTTCTACTAAAGATGCATGGTGGCAGTAGGTGTAGCCACCATGAGATCCATGTGAGAGACCCACGTAGTCCTACAACACAAGAAAAGGAGGGCTTCCACATATTCTTAAACAAAGGACATTCATGTGAGAAAGCACTGAAGAAGCTGAGAGTAAAAGAAGAGGAACTTTGCAAAATTAAAAAAAAATGTGATCTAAGGAAAGCAGTACAAAGCTGAGGTTCGGTTCAGTGGTAAAGCCCTTGCCTAGCCTGATTAAAGCTTAATCCCTTACATGATTGCAAGAAATAAACATGAATAACTGTGGGCCCACTTCCCTTTGGGATCTACTTATCTATTAGGTTTAATTTTTATCAAGGTATTGAAAATGATGGGGTGTAGGGGTATTGAAACATGGCTGTTAGACTCTTTGATGCCCCTTCACGGAGAGGCAGGGTCTGTCTGCTTCTTACATTGTGGTGAGCTCGTGACTGCCTAAGCCAGTGTAGCACAGCTAGGGGACACATGATAACTAAGACAGCAGTGGCCACTGCACTCGCTGGGGACATTCGCTCTGGAGAACTGAGGCACTGTAGAAGGAGTCTGGACATCGTACAGCACCATGTTAGAGATACCCAACATAGCCATCCTGCTTCACAGTCCAGATGTGATTTCACACCAGCATCCTAGTTCCAGTGAAGGATATGGAAGTGATCTACACCCGTTAACAGCAAGTTTATCTCTCACAACACAGCCATCGTAGATGGGGTTCAGTCAGACAGGGGAGCTAAGAAGATGCTTCCTTAGGGTACCTCTTCTAAGCTCCTCACCTCCACCCCACCCCACCCCAGAAACTATGAGAGTAGCTTGGTGGTTGTTGGCTAACCCCACTGAGTTCCAAGATGGTTGATTACTTATGAAGGACAGTAGGGAAGGGTAGGGGGCTATCAGTTAGATTAATACAAGCCTATAATATCTGATACTGCCTATATCTGATGGTTCTATCATCTCCCTCATATCTGGTTCATATAATCAGTTCATCGAAGGTCACAGCCAAGGGACCACAGACCGAGATGGCCCAGGATCAGCCATGGGGGAAAACATGCAAAAATTCATCGATTTCCTCTCAACACTAACACACGGCTGACATCAGCGACTTTGCCAACCTTAGTTACCATCTTTGCCTTGAAAACTCAGGAGCTCACCTTGGATATTTTAAGCATGACTAGGCAAATCTTGCAGGAATGTAATGTAAAAATGTAAAAGTGATCCTTAAAAACGCTAGCTAAGCATCCCACCAGTGAAGGTCACAGTATTTATATGCCTGCTTCAGTCTCCTGAATTTTAAATACCCTATGGTTTTAATTTAGTACCCAGCATGAAGCTGTTCTCTGCCCTCTAACTTCCCTTAATGTCTTGATTTACTTGGCTATGTAAAGGTAATTATAAGACTTTTTAGAGTCACCAAGAGTCCATATCTCATCCATATAGGAAAAAAATTTAAGCAAACTAGTGGTGATTGCTATCTAACTTCTGAGAACCACGCTTTGTTCTGTGGGCTGCTCTGGCTCCCAGCACCTAGCGTGGTGATTAGCATGTCATAAATATTCAAGAAGTGTTTGTTGATTAAATATAACTGACACTACCTGACTAAGCTACTGAACAAAAAGAGAGAAGTATCCACACATTATTAGAGTTAGTTCTTTGAGTAAAAAATTGTTTACTATAAACAGGCATGGTGGCCCATACTGGTAATCCCAGCACTAAGAAGACTGAGGCAGGAGGATTTTCTATTAGTTTGAGGTAATCTTGGGCAATGTAGTAAATTCCAGGGGGGCTTGAACTACAGAGTGAGATCCTGTACCAAGAAAATAAAATAAAACAAAATGAAAACATTTGCTTTTTGTATATTTTGGCTACTATGCAGCGAAAGTGAAGTCAGTCAAAAGTATATATAGGTGGAATTTTCCTGTCCCACCGGCCCACTCCTAAATTACCAAACAGAGACTTAATATTAGTTACCAATGCTTGGCCAATAGCTCAGGCTTATTACTTACTCGCTGTTAACACTTAAGTCAACCAATTTCTATTAATCTATGTGTTGCCATGTGACTCATGGCTTGTTACCTTATTTTGTCCTGCTTCTCTGCATCTGGCTGACAACTTTTCTGATTCTACCCTCCTTTCTAGCCTTCTCTGTGTCTGGTTGTCCTGCCTATACTTTCTGTCTAGCTACTGATCAGCCAACTTTGTTATTGAACTAATCCAAATGACAATTCTTTATAGTGTACAAAAGGATCATTCCACAGCAAGAATATATATGTAACATACATGTAAATAGGCTGGCGGTGTAACCCTGTTGTCCCAACTCATGGAGATCCTACAGTTATGGTTCCACAGGACCAGTTCCTTCATGTGCTCCAGCAGGTCATACATGGGGTAGAGTTGGGGTGGGCCAACTCAAAGCCCTGGACATGAAGTGTTCACACACAAGCCTGTGGATGGTTCAAGCATCAGGCTACTGATGCCTCTCCCCCTTCTCCACCCTTCTGAGAAAATACGTAAATCCTCTGCTATTTCTTGCAAACTCATGCCTCCTTGAAGGTATCTTATCTCTTAAGCCTTTTTCAGAAAATTCCTCTCTAATCTTTCTCTTTTTTTCTCTATACAATTAAACCTCACACTCAGGAATGCTGGAATTTCTTTTCTCCCTCATTCTATCCATTAATCGATCATTTTCATTCTATAAAGAAATGCACCCTTAAGTCCCCATTGCCCCTTCCTTGCTATAACCCAGGATCTTTCATACCTCACTGGCATCATAACTACCTGCTACCAGCTTTCTTGTTTCAAACAGCCATTGACTATTACAATAGAAATTATACTTATTTATTGTACATATCTGTGTGACGGTGGAGGTCAGAGGACAGTTTGCTCCTTCCACCAAGTGGATCCCAGGGATTGAACTCAGGTTGCCAGGCTTGGCAGCAGGCACCCCCATGGAACCACTTATTGATCTTTGATTGAACTTAAAAATAAAGCAAACTTATTCACCACTCCAATATGTAAACACCAAAATTTAACAAACACAAGGCTTCTCATTCCACTCAGAGGAAACCTTCACTGGGCTTCAAGGCTGACTCCTGACCCTTCTCCCACCCCCCTACCTGTACACTGCCCTCAAATCTGGAGCCCTTTGGCAGAGCCCTGCAGTACTGGCTGCCATTCACAGGGTATGGGGTGTTAGCTCAGACTTTGCCCAGTAAGGTCCACCCGGCTGGACCTCCCTCCTTTCTGTCTCACTCCATTGCTGTCTTGTTCAGCTGGAAAGAAAACCACATCTTGTTTCCATGGTTCACCAGGATGTCTCTGGTTCTACAAGAGTGCTGGAGAAATCATGGACCCTTGGCATCTATTAGCTGAGCTGGAATGAGTATGAATAGACAGGCAGACAGAGAATGACTGTGAGCAAGGCCCAGAGAAGAACATTTGCTGGAACTGAACAGAAGATGAGAATTGAAATATCCATGATACAAACGGTTTCTGCGGTTATTAGAATACTAACTTGCCTATGGCTGTACACCCAATTTACAAGATGCTGCTGAATTCAGGAGTCAAAGAAAGGAAAACATTACAAAGGTTTTGAAAATTCCCATGCCCTAAAATCGTTTCCTTTCTATTCTGTCCCCCAGGCTCTTTCTCATATTTGTGTCATAATAAATTCATACCAAACATCAAGAACAGGGAGGAAGTAGTCCCACAAAGCTGAGCATCTGCTCTCTAAGCCCAGCTGGGGGCTCTTCCACCAGGGAAATAGGAGCACACTTGCTTCAAGAACATAGGTCAGCACCCTGAAGCCAGATGAGTGTTTCATGCTATTCTTTTTCTTTCTTTTTTTTTTTTATTTAAAATTTGATCTTAGATGTTGAAGGAATGGAGCAGCAGAACAAACAGGGAGGAAGAGAAGCGATCACAAAGACTCAGGGCTTTACTTTTCCAGGTGAGGAGGGCTTTGCCTTATTCATTGAGGCAGAGTGGTCAGTCAAACTCAGAGCTCATTGTTTTGACTAGTTTTGCTAGCTGGGTAGCTCTGGGACCCCTGGGGTATAATTTATTTTTATTTTACAATTTATACATTTTTACTTATTTGAGGAGGCATGGTAATTGTGGTGGTTTGAGTAAGAATAGGACTATTCTCATGTATTTGAATACTTGATCCTTAGTTGATAGAACTGTTTGGAAAGGATTAGTAGGTGTGGCCTTGTTGGAGGAGGTGTGTCACTGGGGATGGGCTTTAAGGTTTCAGAAGACTCCCATCGCACTCAGGGTTTTTTGTTTTTTGTTTTTTTGTTTTTGTTTTGTTTTGTTTTGTTTTTCTGTGTAACAGCCTTAGCTGTCCTGGGACTAGCTCTTGTAGAACAGGCTGGCCTTGAAATCACAGAGATCCACTGCCTCTGCCTCCCAAGTGCTAGGATTGAAAGTGTGCACCACTGCCATTTGGCTTAACCTGTATTCCTTACTTACTCTAAATAGTTTTTAATGATGGCTTTTAAGGACTAGAGCTATACATTTTAAAATGAGCTGCATAGGTAAATACCTTAAACAAGGGTAGAAACATACCCACAGCATGTTAAAACAAAAATAACCTTAAATTTGTATCATCATACAAATATCCAGCTTGAAACTAACCCTCCCAAACTATAACAAACATCCACCAAACAACCAGAACCCATTTACCCCACCTTTTGGGAAGGTGGGCATTGTGCTCTGTAGACTGTTTCCTATTGTCTGGGAGTGATGACATCTTTAGGGGACTCTGAGAAAATTGGGATAATGGTCAATTCCTGGGAGAGCTACCTGTTTTACTTTTTTAGGCTCCGTGTGATGGGAAAGTGTAGGGCTTGTCTGTAGTCTTGGCCAGAGTAGTGTGTGAGGCTGGACCATCTCAGTTGGCAGCTCTGAAGTTCTTCTGGATGCAGAATTTTGAGTAAACTGAAACTAAGGTATCCTGGGAGGCTGGATTACCTGGCTACTTATCTTCTTTGGTGTTTGGTCCTTTCTTTTTCTTCTGAAAACACATAAACTTTTAAAGATACGATGTCTTCATTAGCACAAGTATGGGATGTCCTGTGTGCACAAGTTAGTTAAAGATGATTTTTTTGTTTTATATTTGAGCAGGTAAAAGACTTCTGTCAACTTTATAAATCTGTTTGGACTGCCTAACTAAACTGTAATATCAATCTCTATCCATCTCATATGAAAGGATAGTATGTACTAATAAGTCATGGGGACTCTGTAGCCAACAAGACGTATCATGTCTCATTCAGTCTTAGAGTTGCTCCCATATTGAGAGAACAGAATATACACCATCTGTCCTGTAATCTTTCTTGGCTTTTACCCCCTCATGTCTGTAGCCAAGATCCTCAGGATATCTCCCCTGGTCAAACCTGATCTCAATTAACTTTGAAGGAATCCATAGCCTTTTGTTTTCTGTGTGTGGGAGGGGTAGGGGAGGCACAGCTTCTCCTACAACGGAATACATTTCCCAACTTCTAGTCTGAAGCCAAGACATCTCTAAAGTACATAGGCTGGCTTCATTCAGTCCCTTCCACAATTCAATGTGTCTCAGCAGCTGCCAGGTTCTGTTCATCAACATTAAAAAAAATCAATATTAACAAAGCACCATATAAGGTTCAAACTCTCTGTAATACCTCCCATCCTTATGTGGCGTATTCTTCTTATGTTACTTCACTCTTTCTTTATAGACTTTATTATCAAGCTATTTATTTCCTCTATGATGGTCTGTACCCATTTCATTCTCTTTGTTCAGCACCTAAGCACCTTTTAGGAGCTATACCATTAGGCACACTGTTCCTTTTCAGAGGTTTTCTGTGTCTGGACCTGTTTTTTTTTTTTTTTTGTGTGTGTGTGTGTGTGCTTGCAGCATTCTCTGACAGCGTGAGCCAAGTCTTAAAGGGCCAGTCCATCTTCCACACAATTCTGGGCTGGTGGCTGACTTAAGCCCACAGGCAGCAGCGGGTAGCCAAGGCTATACACCAAGCATTGGCCTGCCTGAGAGATGCAGGATTAGAAAGCCATATCCAGCTCCTTGTTCAGAACTTTTCTTAGCTTTCATAGGCCCTATGTTTGGGTATGTGAGTCTCCATGTTGGGTGCCATACGTAGTAGTACTTTCTCATTAGGACTGCTAGTCTACAAAAAAGAATACAGTGACTGATGACTCATTATAAAAGCTTGGCCATGGCTTAGGCTTGTTCTTCACTAGTTTTATGACTTAAATTAACCCATATTTTAAAATATATGCTCCTCCACGAGACCTGTTGCCTCATCTTCATACTGCCCATTGGGCTTCCTCAGTGTGTGGCTGGTGTTCCACCTTTTTTTTTCCCAGAGTTCTCTCTCTGTCCGGAAGTCCTGCCTAAACTCTTCCTGCCTAGCTATTGGCCTTTCAGCTTTTTATTACACCAATAACAGCAAATACATCTTTACACACTGTACAAATATCCCACAACATCTCTCTCTCTGCGTGTGTTCATGTATATGTGTGTATTAGCATGAGGAGTGGGTACATTACTTCCATAACAGCCCCAAAAGATCTTCTGTGTAAGAAACCACCATATAATGTGTTAGAACAAAGCACCCAGCATTTCCTTAGGTTCCCAGCATTGAGTGAGGAATTCCAGCAGGGCATACTGTGGAGCTCTGTCTGCACAGTGCTGATAGAGACCTCAGCTGGAATGGGGCTCTCAGTGGCTCATGCTTGGGGTCTTATTTTGTATTGACTTATATCTCTGACTTTCTTCCTTGCTGAGTTGGTAGGGTGACTAACCAAGGGAGTTTTTCTGCTCATCTCTGAGGCCTGGGTTGTGGTGGCTGCAATAGTTCAGACGGACTGTGTATCTTTCTTTATTAGCCCAGCTACTCCAACGGACTGACTTGAGCTTCCTTCAAGTGTGGCTGTCTCAGGATCACTGAATTTCTTACCTGGCGTTCATCTCCCATCAGAGAAATTGTTCCAGGAGGCAGAGAGTGCAAGCTGCTGCTCCCTCCAGACTTGAGCCTGGAACTAACAGTGAGACTCTTATCGTGTTCTGTTGGTTGGATCCGACAGAGGGAAGCCCAGATCGCTACAGGGAACACAGGTCATGTCTGCCTGCAAGGGGAGTCTCTACAGGCTTGTGACCACCTTACTTTTTCCAAGGACACGTGACTCTTCAAACACAAAGATCCTTTGATGTAGTAGAAGCATTCCACGGTAGAAAAGTAGCCCAGACTCTGCGGTCTCTGATCATGGACGTATGCTCCTTTCACAGGAGACAGGGATGCCTATAGGTTAATGACATCAGCATGAGAATTACACAGACTCAGGTCCAGATTCTGACTCCATTCCTCACTACAGGTGTCTCTTTAGGTTGGTTGTTCCTTTTTATTAATTAAAAAATTCATTTGGGATTTTATACAAATTTAAAGAGCTATTTGGAGCATATCTACACTTCCCTACCTCTCTATCCCTCCCACTCACTTGGCATTCTCTTCTCTACTTCATATTCTCTTTTTAGTAATTTTTGGTGACCCACTTAATCCACTGGTGTAGGACCATCCCCTGGAGCATGCACAATCTACCTGTGGCCATTTTTCTGAAGAAAATGGACTTTTTGTCTCTCAGCAGCCATCAGCTCCCCAAAACTCTCCAGACAGGGGTGAGGTCTGATAAGCCCATACTCCATCCATGCTGGTGTGTTGACTGCTTGATCTAATGTCGGCAACCACAACTGTTATAGGTTCATGGGCTGGTTATTAAAAAAGATTAAACATTATTTTAAATGGTGTGTGTGTATGTGCATGCACATGTGCACTTGCGTGTGCATATGTGCACACGACATGCACACATTCAGGTTCTCAGATGCCAGCAGAGGATGTCAAACCCTGTAATTGGAGTGATATGAATTATCTGGTGGGGAGCTGGGAACTGAACTGAAGTACTCTGGAAGAGCAATGCCTGCTTTGAACTGCTGGGCTACCTCATCAGGCCTTGGGCTGGTTATTCTGGATGCCTCCGTTTCCTCTTTGTGAGAGGGAAACAGACACAGTCCCTGTTCGATTAGAATGTCAAACTCACATGTGGTCGGTGCTCAGCAACCACAATGTGCCGTTCATCAGGCTCCTCGTCATACATGTCTGGCATCATACAACGACATGTGTGAACACTTCCATCAGCAGTGTCATGGCTGTGACTCCTGAGACATGTATACTTTCTCCTTCACACTAGGATGTCTTTAGAGGTAGGAGTCATGCCTACCCTGTTCTTGGATTTGTCCCTAATTTCCTGCAGAGTTCCAGGCACAGAATACACACTGAAAGAGAATAAAAGAGTTAACGAATGAACGAATGACCATCCCCATATATGAAGTTGTAGGGTATAAGAGCAAACTGTTTTGAAAGGTACAGAAGTTGGTGCTGGGAATTACTGGTTTTCTCAGCTATAGGACAGCAGTCTTGCTCCTTTACAGAACTTCTGCTAGCCTATTAGGAAGGTCAGGGAAGGGTATTCTGAGAACAAAAGAGCCAATTATTCTCTTTGAGAAAAGCATGGCTTGGCAGTGACAGGATGAAGAGGAGAGAAATGAGCAGAGGAATCTGCTGGAGGAGTCCCAAGACCACAGGGATACGAGCGACAGGACAATGCTGATGGTACCATGTGCATTCGCGAGACCACAGAGATATGAGCGGCAGGACAGCTCTGATGGCACTGTGTGCAGTCCCGAGACCACAGAGATATGAGCGGCAGGACAGCTCTGATGGCACTGTGTGCAGTCCCGAGACCACAGGTATATGAGCGGCAGGACAGCGCTGACGGCACCGTGTGCAGTCCCGAGACCACAGGGATATGAGCAGCAGGACAGCGCTGACGGCACCGTGTGCAGTCCCGAGACCACAGGGATATGACAGCGCCGTGTGCAGTCCCGAGACCACAGAGATATGAGTGGCAGGACAGCTCTGATGGCACCGTGTGCAGTCCCGAGACCACAGAGATATGAACGGCAGGGCAGGGCTGACAGCACCGTGTGCAGTCCCGAGACCACAGGGATATGAGCTGCAGGACAGCGCTGATGGCACCGTGTGCAGGATGCACCTGCCGCCAGCTGTCAGGCTCCTTGGCGGTCATGAGGAAAAGCAGGAGGGTGTTGGGAAACAAGCTAAGTGGGGTCTCCAGGCTGTTCTCTAAAGCTGAGGCAGGCTTTACGGTTACTCACAGGACCAGGACTTTGACTCCTCCAAATTTCAGCCTTTGCAGTGATACCCACACTCGACATGAACCTTTGTGGGAGTGCTAAGAACTCCTTGCACTGACCCACAGGGAATGCCCAAGGATCACCTGCCAGGCAGGAAGACGTTCAGAATCTCTTCACTTGTCCAAGCTCATTGTCACTCATCAGTGCACTTGTCATTCAGGTCAAGAACCATAAAACACAGAACATTAAAAATCTCTCGGAGGTGGGCGGTGGTGGCCAACGCCTTTAACCCCAGCACTCAGGAGGCGGAGGCAGGTGGATCTCTGTGAGTTCGAGGCCAGCCTGGTCTACAAGAGCTAGTTCCAGGACAGGCCCCAAAGCCACAGAGAAACCCTGTCTTGAAAAAACCCAAAAAACTCTCAGATTTTTTTTTTTAGGGTAAATTCTTTTGTCTTTCAAGGTTGAGAGTAAATTCATCACGAAAGGAATGAGTTTTTTAAAAAGACAGGACCTTATAATTGCCACCATTAAGTACATCAGTCTGGTTGTCAAATAGCTGCTTTTTATGAGTATAATAGAGGAAGAAAATTTCAATGTGTGTTTAAACTTCTAACACATCTCAGTCATTCTTCATGAAGTACCTACAGGTATATGTTGAATATGCAGAGACTTAATTTTTTTCATGGAAACGATTGCAAATATAAAATTATTCTTTAATTTGAAGCTCATAAATGACTAAAAAGTTGTTTGTGGAATTCTAGTTGACTTAATTGTTGATTTTAATAGGCTTGATGATTGCTGTCTTCGACATTAGCATATATAGTGATATTTTATTTATGTTTTATTAAACAAAGCTTGCCTAAAGATCAGAAGGGCAAAGCAAGCCAGTAGAGGTTAGGCAGTGGTGGCACACACTTTTAATTCCAGGATCTGAGAGATAGAGGAGGATGGATCTTTGTGAGTTCAAGTCCACCCTGGGCTACACAAGATCAAAGCAGAAACAAATCCAAGTGGTGGTAGCCCACACCTTTAGTCCTAGCACTAGGGAGTCACACGGCTTTAATCCAACACTAGAGGGAAGACAAGATGAGGAGAGAGAGGTTTAGTCTGTTTGGTCTGTGGTCGCCCAGCCTCGGGAGAGCCAAGATTTCTCTAGTGGTTTAGCTGCTTTTCTGGTTTCCACTTGAACCCCAATCCCTGACTTTGGGTTTTTATTTTTCATGCTATAAGCGTATGTGCCTCTCACTGTCTTACGGTCACAGGGACCTCTTGCCTTGGTGTCCACAGTAGGAGAAAAAAGAGATTGAAGAGGCAAAGAAAGGTAGATTTCCTGCTGAGAAGGTTCGGCAGTGAGGAAAACATGCCGGGCAGGGAGGAAGCGTGGGATCTTCTCATCATCACAAAAGCTTTGTCAATGTGATTATGAAAAACAGGAGCATAATTTGCCATCACGCTTCCCACAAAAATGCATCTTTTTCTCTCTTCCTGATTAGAAATTTGTGCTGAGGTCTGATTGATTGATTGATGATTGTGATGGGGTGGCATGTGTGCAGACGCCAGGGGACGGCTTTTGGGAGCCGGTTTGTCCCTTCCACCTTGTTTTCAGGCAGTGTCTCTCTTGTTTTTACTGTTCTGCCTACTCCAGGCTGACTTACAGTCTTCCAGGTGACTGTCTCACTCTTTCATCTCATAGAGAAGCGCTGGGATTACAGGTGCATGCCAATGCATCTAGCTTTTTAATGTGAATTCTGAGGAGCAGACTCTGGCTGTGAGACTTTGTACAGGGAGAGATTTTACCTGATGAACCTTCTTGATGACCCCTAGGCTAGATACTTAAAAAGAGTCTGGGTCTTTCATTTTTCCTTTTCCTCTTTTTGCAGTGTTCGAATGGAGCTAGGGGCCTCCCACTCTTTCAGTACAAAACTGAGACTTTCACTTTGACTCTTTCCTACCCTTCCCAGCTTTGTGAAGTTGCAAACGGCCTCTGTCACATCCTGCCCAGGAAAGTATTTGCTGGCAGACTCCTTTGCTACTGTTACCTTGTTGCCCTGAGTCCTATCAACCAGCACCAGAGGCTGATGGGAAATTTTCTGTCCATGTAGCAAATAAAACCTTTTTTTCTGGTAGAATGCAGCCTGAACTCCGTCAGCCGTGATCACTCTCCCAGAGGCTACCTGTAGCGCCAGCTCTCTCAGGGCATTGCCGTGGAATGGCTGCTACCTGTGTCCTCTCTTATGGTTTGACTGTTGTTTTGTAACAATTGTCTCCAACAATTGTAAGCATGGATTTCCAATTGGAGGAAAAAAAAATCACTTGCCAGCTTTAATGCTGACTTTAAAGCAGAAATGGATTGGGCTGTAAAACTCTGCCTGTGCCATGGAACCATTTCACTGTTTCTCCTAAAAGAACTTAAACAATGTATGTATGTATCTTCCGTGATGCACTACGTCCGTCTGTGCTCTATGCGCCACCATACTGTTCGTGAACCCGGCAAGGGGCTGGAGATTGAAACACACAAAGACTCACAGAGACAGATACACGGGTCATTCTTGATGCCAGAATGCCCAAGAATGCCCCCTTTATTGTGTCCAGGGGCAGCTTATATAGGGATAGCCACGCCCCAGCCAACCGCACCAGAAACCACTTTCCTGCCATCAGGAACTCCTGAGGGTCTCGTGCTCAGAGCAGCTGTAGGCACTCAGATCAGGGGAAAACAAGTTGTTTACAAAAAATTCAGGATCTTTGCTCCCAACAATCTTCTTTGTCTGTTAGATAAAATTTGCAACATAATTTTAAATAGAAGTGTTTTTAGTTCAGCACATGTACTGATATTTTAAGGTAAAACTTAACTATCTCTGTTTTAGTGCACCCAGTGGAATCTAAATCCACTGAGATATGGAACTGCACTCCCATCCTCATCTGTATGGACAACAAGAAGCTTGCTTTTCCTTTTAAAAGGTTTATTTCATTTCCATGTATGTGTGTGGGTCTGTGCATGCGACTGCAATAGTCCAAGGAGGTCAGAAGAAGGCATTGGATACCATAGAGTTTTGTGTGTGTGTGTGTGTGTGTGTGTGTGTGTGTGTGTGTGTGTGTGAGAGAGAGAGAGAGAGAGAGAGAGAGAGAGCAGGTGTGTGCACTCATGTGTACAGGTGAGGATGCTAGAGGACACTGGTGGTGTGTTGTATGTGTAGGTGTGTGCAGCTGTGCACACAGATGAGGAGGCTAGAGGAGGACACAGGTGTGTGTGTGTGTGTGTGTGTGTGTGTGTGTGAGAGAGAGAGAGAGAGAGAGAGAGAGAGAGAGAGAGAGAATGTGCGCCCATGCACACAGGTGAGGAGCCTAGAGGACACTGTATATTCTTCTCTTCTCTATCTCTATCTTATTTCTTGGGACATTAAACCTGGGCTTGTGGTGTTTGTTTCTTTTCTTTTTTCCCCTAGAAAGCTCTAGAGACTTTCTGTTTTTATCTCTTCATCCTCAGTGCAGGGGTAACATGCACACATGGCCTATAGCTGGCTTTTATGTGGGGCTGGGAATCTGAACTCAGACCTAACACACAGCAGGAACTATTTCCTGAGCTAATTAGCCATTTCCTCAGCCCCCGGAGAGCGCTCTCTCTCTCTCTCTCTCTCTCTCTCTCTCTCTCTCTCTCTTTCTTGATCTCTCTTTCTGGAGGTGAGAACTGAACTTAGGACCTTGCACTTGCTAGGCAAGAGCTCTACCACTGAGCTAACTTCCCAACCCCCAGAAGCTATTTCTTAATATCTAGGATATTTTACATTCTTCCTTTTTTCCTGAAACAAGTATGTCTGTTCAGTTTCCCTCAGCATTTTAGCTCACATGAATAAGATTTAAAAACCTTCTTCTCTTATTAATGGCTCTGTTTCCAAACATTATAAATATGTATATAAATTTGAGAATTCTAATTTCTCATAGCTGCAAGGCTTTAAATGTCAAAAAATTCAATTAAGACTATCATTTCCTGTATTATTAACAGAAGGTTCATCAAACCACTTACTACACATATATGCACACACACTAAACAGAGTTTGATAATTAAATATTAAATGTAGACATGCACCTTGGAGGTTGCTGCTTATGCCTGAATAGCTCTTACCTGTTGCAGGAGACATTCTGTTTCCTCTTCATAGATTTTTTCACACTCAAAATTCACACTCAAAAGGGGAAAATTGTGACAGTTAAGACTCCTTTTGGTATGCCAGAACCCATAGTGATTCTTTTCAGTGTTGTGTCCCCGATCAATTGTTTTGTTAAAAGCAAACATCCAGAACTCCCCTGACACAAAATGATTATAATATAATCCTGGATATAACCAATGGATTGGATATATTCCTCTTTTAAGATTTTTTAATTACTGTGTGTGTGTGTGTGTGTGTGAGAGAGAGAGAGAGAGAGAAAGAGAGAGAGAGAGAGAGAGAGAGAGAGAGACTGAGTATTGTTCCCCCGAGTGCAGTTGGTTGAAGAGGCCAGAAGAGGGTATCAGATCCTGGATCTGGAATTACAGTCAGTCAGTTGTAAGCCACCTGGAACAGTACTGGAACTGAATTCGGGTCTTTTACAAGGGCACTCATACTTGATGAACCATTTCTCTAGCCCATGGGTCAGACCTGAGATGTCTCCCAAATGCAGTGCTTTGAGGTTTGGTACCAGGGTGGTGCTGTTGGTGGTGGAACCTTTAGTGAAGGTTATGCCATTGGAGCATCCCTTGGCGGGAACAGTTGGACTCCAGAGCCTGCCTTTCTCTCAAACATGCAGCCCTCCAACAATGAAGCCAGCGGACAGCCTGACACCTCTGAAACCAGGAGCCAGAGTCAATCTTTCCTCTTAGTTGACTGTTTAGCTCCTTCATCACGATGACAGAAACTGACATGTTGTGCCAGCGTTATTTCCTCTCTTGTTTTTGGAAACGTACAGACAGGCTTTCTTTGTCTCAGGAATTTTCGCTGACAGTCATTATTCTCTTAGAGATATTTTGCTTAACTCAAGAAGTTAGAATCAGTTATTAATGGGAATATCATAGTTTACTTGTCAAGTAAGACTTTAAGATATGTAGGATACCTTAAAATAAAATGGTTTTGCTATATGTACATATAATACAAATATTCATTTTAAGTATTTTTATAAGATGTCCAGTTTAACTTACGTATTTTAAGAATGATGTCTGCCATTTGACCTATTTGACCCAAATAAGTCTTTTCATGAAATAACAGATTAGACTTACTTAATATGACTTCATGTTAAGGCTATGAAACATATTCCTCTGAGAACTGTCATTCATGGATTCAAGGCAGTCAGACTGCAGGGAAAATACCAGATGGCCTATTTCCTTTTCTGTGTGTGTGTTCGTGTATATGGTGTGTGTGTGTGTGTTCGTGTATATGGGTGTGTGTGTGCGCGCATGTGTGTGTGCGTGCATGTGTGTGCATGTGTGTGTTCGTGTATATGGGGTGTGTGTGTGCGTGTGTGTGTGTGCATGTGTGTGTGTGTGTGCATGTGTGTGTTTTGCACATATGAACCTGTACATGTGGAGGTCCAAGATTGATGGTGAGAGTCACCTTTGATGGTTTTCTATGCTTTTCACCAAGACAGGATCTCTCAGTGAAACCCAGACCTCAGCCATATGGTTAGTCTCACTAGGGAACTTGCTGCTCTGGGCATTCTCTGTGTGTCTTCTGAAGCTGGAATCACAGACAGACCATCACGCCCACCCGGCATTTGTGTGGGTCCTAGGGATCTGAACTCCAATTCTCACATTTGTGGGGTAAACTTTAACCACTGAGCAATCTTCACAGCTCCTAAATACCTTCTTTCATTCATTTATTCTTCCCCCTCCCTCCCTCCCTCCCTCCCCCCTCCCTCCCTCCCTCCCTCCCTCTCCCTCTCTCCCTCCCTCCCTCCCCCCCCTCCCTCCCTCCCTCCCTCCCTCCCTCCCTCCCTCCCTCCCTCCCTCTCTCCCTCCCTCCCTCCCTCCCCCTCCCCTCCTTCTCTCTTTCCTGTTCTTTGAGATTTGTTTTCATGGAGCCCCGATTCATCTCAAACTTGCTATGCAGTTGAGGATGACTCTGTATCCTCATCTTACTGTTTCTGTCCCCCAAGTGCCGGGATTGCAGGCATCAAACCATCATAAATGTCCTTCTAAAAATGTCCTTGGATGCTATGTTTTCCTTTTTGGACAGTTACTGACAGGACATTTCTGTCCAATGCATCACTAAGAAGAGAGCTTCAGAGTCAGAGTACATTATAGGGTTAATACCGATATTTTTCTTTCCACAATTAACTGGGCTTCATAGGCAGTAGTGTGGAGTATAATTTGTGGGTCGCCCTGTCACTCATCCTAATGTGAAAAATATCGGGCTAACTTTTATAGCTCTTACTCTGCACAACTCTACATCATAAAGACTATGAATGGAAATCAGGATGAGAGAAGGTAAGATGTGAATTTGGAACTGGAATAATGCATTGGCACAGGCAGGTGCTGATGTGTGCTTGCTGCTTTGAGCACCTTGGGGCATCAGCTTTCCTCAGTACAAGATGATAGCGCTTCACGGTTTTGATAATAATGATGTTTAATAACTTCAAAAGCCTGTTTATCCTGAATGCTTCATGGCAGCGACTGTTATCACTCACCAAGGGAGACTGTCAAGCAAACACACACTTTATTATTTATAAAACATAAACAAAATATTTTAGTGGCTTTTTAATTCTTGTTCACCAGCTGTTGTTGGATTCAAGGAGAGGAAGAGAAAAAAAAATCTATTTAATCTGTGCTTATTTCTGTGTTCCTCAGTATGAACAGGATACAGAGAAAAAAACGGCACAGAGCCACACCATTTCCAAGCCCATCATGGTGGTCTATTCCTGTAATCACAGCACTCGTGAGACAGGGGCAGGAGGATCAGGAGTTCAAGACCAGCTTCGCTATATCGTGGGTTTGAGGCCAGCCTATGGCTCATGAGACCCTGTACCACCACCACCACCACCACGAATCCACAGAAACAAGAAAGAAACTATTAAAGCAAGCTCATGATTTCTGAGAACAGCTTTGTCACAGGCGTGCATGAGCTCAAAACCAGTAGGACACAGGATCATATTGATTGCATGGAATCAGAGATGATTCTTGCTTGTCAAAAACCATTTAATTTCCAAGCAAAAGTATGACAAAATAATTGAGTCTGCACTAGATAGGTAGAGATTATAAATATAATTAGAATACCACAGAAAAGCCACGCCAAAAAAAATCCATTAGTTATTGATTAGTTACTCAATGAGTTAGTACAAAGTCATTTCGAGCATCCAGCCAGTCTGTAATTTGGGTGTGGCTCTTGTTTATTCCCCCAGTTGTGGAGAAAACACCGCAAATACAGTACGATTGCAGTCTAAGGAAAATTGATGTTCTGGAAAAGGCCCGAAGACATCTGCACCTCACAGGTCTCAGACATAGGGTTACATATTGGCAGTAACCCGCCACCATGCCCACCCTTTCCCACAAACCCATCAAGCAACTCCTTGGTACTCATCCCACTAAACCTCTGGTCCTCCCCTGCTGCCCAATCAATCACCCAACCAGGGACTAGTGTCCTCAGCCCCTTGACTCAACATGTCACACATCAGGAAAATCATGAGGAAGGTGTTTGATCATAGAGGTATCAAATAAGGCGATCTTTAAAATCCCCAAAGGTTCTTCTATTCATAACCAGATTTGAGCTAATTGTGACACAGACATGCTTGTATCTCATGCTTAAATTAGACTGGGTTTGGAGAAACCCCATGAAGTGCCAGATTCCTTAGGAAGGAAAATTGTACCAACATTATTGGGACGGTTGGAGCTAAGTCTTCCTTGCTCAGCCTTGTGAACTGCCTTTTGACCTAGAACCTGGGAAAAGGATAAGGACTGTAATAGACCAATTAGTAGAGAATGATTCATTATTCCTTCTAGCCTGCTTGTTAAAACTCCAATGCAAGGAGGTGCAGCTTTGCTTCTGATCTCAGGCTATCAACACGATAATTAGAAATCGTGTCAGGTGATGCCGAATGAAAGTAAGATTTCCTTTTTGATGAGAGGCACTGATGTAGATTTAATATTTTAAGTACTTTCATACTTAGATTTAATATAGTAATGACAGTGGCAAAAGAAAAGTGTGGAGGTATGTGGGTGCACAAGTTCCCCACTTTTCCCGAGGCGCTATGCAGGGCTGTTCTGCTTCCTGGTTCCACTGCATCAGCTTGAGGGTGTAGCATAGAACTGCCCTCTCCTGTTATGTTAATTTCACCTACGGCCCAAGGGTGTAGCTTAGAGAGAACTCTCCCTCTACTGTCATGGTAATTCCACCTGCAAGCAAGGTTCTCGCCCACAGGCAAGGTTCCCCGGGTCAGCTTTTCTCTGAGCCTGAGCACGCCCACCTGGCTTCCTCTTTTCTCTGTTCAGCTGCTCTCCGACCTTGGGTGCGGCCCCCTGACTTTTCTCTTTCCTTGATCCTGATGGGGGGCTGGTGTCTTTTTGCCCCACAGTATATATACCCGACTTATGCTTAATAAAGCTGCCGTTTGCCACTTGCTCTTTGGCAGATGAGCCGGTCTCTTTGTGTGTGTGTCGTCTGTTCAAACCCCTAGGACATGCGTCCGTTCTCGTGGGCTCGAGTCAGGAAAGCGCGCGCCTGTTTCGAGGTTCGGGTGTCCACAGAAAAGTGCGGAAGCTTACAGAGGTAGATAAATATTTTTGTTATTATTGATTTTTGTTGGGAAATATCCCAGGGATGTGTATTTGCTAAATCTTTTAATTTGGAAATTAAAATTTTCAGGAAAAATGTAAAAGACTTTAAAAAGGGCAGAGAACTTTGGGTTCTGTGCTCTGGGACCCTGGAGTTGTGTGGGGTCTCTTGGTGCAGTTATCTGGTTCTCTATGGGCTTGGTTCTTTTGTTGCTTTTCAGCTACGCTGCAATCCCAGTTTTTACAGAAAACTGGTAGTTGCATAAGCACCTCTCAGCCACAGAAGTACAGATGAATTTTGTCCAAGAGTGATGTGAAGAGTTTCTTCTGTTCTTACATTTGTGTTACAGAGATTTGTGTCATTCCTTTTACCATTCACAATCTTACGTGAGGTGTCTGTGTTCAGATTCTCGCTCGAATAATTTGTTGGCTGGGGAAATAAAACTGTGGACTGATTCTCATCAATTACTCTTAGACTATTTTGAGCTGGGAAAATAACTCAATGGTAATGTACTTACATAGCATAAATATGGCTCTAGGTCTGATTTTCAGTATTGTAGTGTGTGTGTGTGTGTGTGTGTGTGTGTGTGTGAGAGAGAGAGAGAGAGAGAGAGAGAGAGAGAGAGAGAGAGAGAGCTAGCCAGCATGTGTGAATAATCTGTTGCCTGCGGTTGAAGAGCTGGGTCTAGTGTTTAAACTTGAAAACTTGCTGCTGTGGACGCCATGTTAGAACACCATTGTTAAAGTTCTCTTGTTGATTCATAGGGAAGTCAGCTATTCAAAGAGCCGTTCATTCCTTCCTTCAGAGGTTGGCTAGCATCTAAAGATTTTTTCCATCTAAGTCTCAAAAAACGTAGTGTTAGTTGAATGTGGTGGTGCATGCTCGCTATCCCAGCACTTGCAAGTCGGTTGCAGGAGGATTGCCCTAAATTCAAGGTCATCTCAGGCGACAGTGTGAGTTCTAAGTCATTTAGTGCCACAGAGTGAGACTTTGTCTCAAAAAATCCAAGAGCAAGCAAACATATAAAACATGCCAGTGTTACTGAGTGTATAAACTAAAGGGATTATAATGTAAGAATTGTGAGTGTAACCCTGCTGACCCTGTAATGGGGATGGGAGAGGCCTAGTGAAAAACCATCTTTCTAATGTCCCCAAATGGTCTCTCCTGACTCAATAGTTCTGGAACTTTCATGCTTCATTGGCCAGACCCTCTAGGCAACAGACTACTGGTGGAATTGGCCTCGTACATGTTATTTTAATGTCTACCAGAAAGTCATTTTAACAGTTCATAATATAAATTGACTTTTCAACATGGAAGCATATTTTAGAAGTCAAATCAGCATGGAGAGTATGTGAACACAGAGACCAGAGGAAGAATTCTCCTTCTACGCAGAGTGGAGAAGACTAGGGGCTCCAGGTTACCCCACCTTCCTCTTTTTCATAGTCTCATGGGTGCAGCCTTTCAACAGTCCATCCACAATAGAAGGATGCATGGATTAAATATTAGGGATTAATTTTAGAAATTTCCTATTTGAAAAATTCCTTTACATGCTTGTACTTGTTTGATTTTCTATTGCTGTAATAAACAACATGACCAAAAGCAACTTGGGAGAAAAAGGGGTTCGTTTGGCTTACAAGTTACAATCGATCACGAAGGAAGTCAGGGCATGAACTCAAAGCAGGAACCCAAAGGCAGGAGCTGAAGCAGAAACCGTGGAGGAATGCCACTTACTGGCTTGTTCTCCAAGCCTTGACCAGCTACCCATTTTTATCCTGTCTTTGCCCACCTGCCTAAGGATGGCACGTTCCACAGACACACCCACAGGCCATTCTGAGGGAGGGAGTTCTTTAATTGTGTGTGTTTGGGTTAGGTTAACAAAAATTGACCAGTATAGCACATCTTCCCCCATTTATAAAAAAACTTGACTTTCGTCAGTGGGTGTCTGTGTAGGTCTTAGGTAAGAGCTAGGTAAATTTTGCCTGGCTTCCAGGAAATAGTTGGGTTTTCTGTTAACTATGGTAGCTACTATAGTTCGAATTCCCAGAATTCTTTTCCTCCCTGGTTTAACCTGTGTTGGCCTCTATAAGAGCACCAACTTCCCAATGTCTATGACAATAATGACATAGCAGGCATGATCTATACTCCCTCACTTGTCAGTATTTCTAATAAAATTGTATCTCATTGAGAAGAATATTTTCACAAGGCAAGGATATTCACTCTCCATTCATAGATCTCTCTGCCTCAATCTGCTCAAATTTAGAATGAAATCATGTTACATTTTTGAAGCTCAGTCAGTACAGTGATGCACCTGTATCCCAGCACTTGAGAAGTAGAAGCAGGAGGATCAGAAATCCAAGCCAGCCTTGGTTACATAGTGAATTTGAGGCCAGCCTGGGCCGCATGAGACCCTGCCTTAAGATACAAACAAATCCTTCTGTCCTCTAAGGATAGCATTTCTGTAGTAAAGTTCGATTTCTCTCATCTGGTAGCTTTTGGTTCTGATCACAAATGTCCTACAACAACTAAAACATTCTCAGAAATGCCTGAAAGTCTGATTTTATTAATAATCATTATAATTTAAAATTTTTTTCTGAGTGAAAATAGATGTAAAATTCCTTAAGTGGCTGGACGATCAACTCAAAACTCACCAATGTGAGTACTTACTTCAAAGTCAAATCAGGCTGCCCTTTAAAAAAAAATTCATTTTGTGCACATGCCTGCCAAAACCAGAAGAGGGCATCAGATCTCCTGGATCAGAAATTACCATGGGAATGCTGGGAATCAGAGGGAGGTCCTTCCTCTGCAAACAAGTATGGTTGAGCCATCTCTCCAGTCCCCAAGCTGACTTTTAGAAACACTGTATTAAGCAATCTGTTACTTACATAGTTTAAGTAATCCATTTAAATCAGAAGCCAGTGCTTAGTCATAATTATAGTAGCTGGTGTGAATTCTACAAGCAGGCATGAAATTCTTATTTCTGGTATTTTCTGTCTGTGCTCAGTGCCTTACAGGAATAGACTATACATGGGCACATCATTACAAAATTAGAAAAAAGTTTACATTTAAGAGCAAGAAAGCAGAAAGAGTGGCTTCAACAACCTGAAAGTCCAAATTTAATATGGTTACTCTAGGTTTTTGTTTTTAATATTTTCCTGCTACGTTCTTTGATGAAATCTAAAGTGTTTGGTCACTTTCCAAACAGCTATTTAAGCCCCCACTGCTGTGGGACAATGGTCTTTTATCCTGTCACTTGTATTATTTTTAATAAAATGCTGATTGCCCAGCAGCCAGGCAGTAGGTATAGGTGGGGTGACGACAACCAGGCAGGAAGTTGAGGTGGGGCAACGAGAATTATGGGAAGAGGAAAGTTTCAGTCTGTAGTCATCACCTAGACACAGAGCAAGCAAGATTTGACTTCCTCGCCAAAAAAGTACCAAGCAACGTGGCTAACACAGACAAGAATTATGGGCTAATATAAGTTATAAGAGTTACTAAGAACCTGAGCTAATAGGCCAGTTAGTTTATGATTAATGTAGACCTCTGTGTGTTTCGTTGGGACTTAATGACTGCAGGAACTGGGCAGGACAGAAACCATGATCAATACCCCACCCTGGTCCCCGCATAGGTTCACATGCACGTGTCTGTATGCATGAGGGGGACAGAGGTCCCACCTGAGTTTCTGAGACAGGGTTTCTCACTGAACCTGGAGCTCTCTGATTTGGCAAGGCTGAGTATCCAGCAAGCTCCCAGGAATCCACTTATCATTGCCTCCTAAGCACTGGATTGACAGACACATCCATCCACATCCAGCTTCTTATGTGGATGCTGGGATCTGAACTCAGGTCCCATGTTTGCTCAGCGAGCACTTTACCCACCGAGCCTTCTTCACAGCCTTAAACAGGTTTTTGTTCTGTTTGTTTTTCAAGATAAGGTTTGTCTGTGTAGCCTTGGCAGTCCTGGAACTCACTCTGTAGACCTGGCTGGCCTCCAACTCACTGAGATCCGCCTGTTTCTGCCTCCTGAGTGCTGGGATTAAAGGTGTACACCACAACCTCCAGGCTAACAATTTATTTTTTAACTTTTGATTTTAGAATTATCATGGACATTTCATAGCTACTGTGTAAAGCACCTGAAGTAATCCAGAAGCTATTCTCTCTATTTTGTAATGGAAAATCTCATTCAGAAAAACAACAGGCTATCATCTGCTAAGTACCTGTAAAAAAAAAAGATACTCAACGTATCTGAACTTAAAAGGAGCCAGTCTGGCTAAATCTGTGGAATATTACTTCTTTTTTTTTTTTTAGTTAGATTGTCAATATTGTCTTCTGGACAACACAAGCAATTCAGACATTCGATGGGAATTAGAGGGCAAGTAAAAAGACTGATTTGTTTGTGTGTTTATTGTTTTGTGGCACTGGAGATCAAACTCAGGGATTTGTGTTTGCTAGGCGAGCTCTCTGCCATAGAGAAGGAGTATTTGTTAGTCTGCCAATGCACCAGACTGTAGTCATCCTGGGTTTGCAGACTTCAGTGTCCACAGAGGAAACAGCTCATCAGAAAAGCTTCATGGTCCTTCCAGAGCTATGTCTTGATCCCCCTTGGAGCTCGTGAATGCATATATGCACACACACACACACACACACACACGTCACAAGGTGTTCTTGTCACTTTTGGCTGGAGCAGGGCTGAGCAGGAAGGCTACCACATCCAGGCACGAGGACTGGTATTTGCTGGGACCCTGTCATTAGCAACCCCACTGTGCTGGGTGGCCCCAGTCTTGCAAGGGTTTCCACCCTGTGAAAGCTGGTGGGTGAGCTGACAAGACTGGGCTGCAAAAACATGAGCTCAGTACCAGAAACAATAAAAGAGATAAAACAGCAGTTTTTCGAGACATTTATCTGCAGAAGAGCCAGGAACATAAAAGCCCATTCTGTTATCCTTCCTTGAGAATCTCTTCTCTCAGTCTTGGGTGGGGGGTGGGGCTGTATCCAGTCAGATTAATTAAGGGTGACATGAAATGTAATCTCAGCACTGGCTGGGCTTCTGCAGTTGCTGGACAAGAATCCAGTGACATCAGACAAGGGACACTGCTTCTAGCAGGAGTGAACCAGGAGAACCTTCACCTCTTCTAGTGTCTGAGACTGGCCCAGATCAGACACAGCCCAGCACCAAACAGCACTGTTCTCAGGGAGGTGCTCTACATCACAGAGCAGGAAGGGGGTGTGTCCTAGACCCAAGGTCCTCCCAGAGCCTGAGAGAAAGAGGCCCGGATTTAGAGGATGTGGAGACCTCCAGTATTATCTCAGCTTCCCAAGCTGGTGTGGAATGGCCATCAGTGAGCTGAGAAGCTCATCTTCGCCAGAGAGTGCCGGACACCATCTCACTTAACACGCGTGGAACTGTTGCTTGTGCCCACCCTTGCCATTTCTTCTTGACTGTCTTGGAATCTTGTAACAGTCCACTCCCTGGTTCATCCTGTCATTTTCAACTCTTCGTATCCCCACACCCTTGTGCTACAAAGTCATGTGTTTGCATTGTGTTTTACTTTAAGGAACAGCGTAGATCTCACATTCATCCTTTGAAATGTTTCAAAACCGCAAGCCCTAAACTTGGGTAAAGATTCATGGCCACCTGGCTGACGACTTAGTGAGGAACATCTCTATGGGCTTGGGGGCATCGTGATAACTAAGACTTTCCAAGTCTTAGTTTAATTAATGAACGATTAATTCATTCTCCCAGAGGGGATGGAGGAGACCCCTTGCTATGGGGCAAGGTTAGAGCATTTTCCCCACCTGATGCACATGGGTGAACAGGGAGAGCATCCAGTTTACCTGTCCCCCTCAATTCCAGTGTTGGCTGGTGGAGACCTCTCCATTCTAACCACAGGAGGTGTGGGTTCACAGAAGGTTCTCTGGATATCTGGGGCATGGAACCCACAGCGCTGTAGCCATGAACAGGACCCATGGCCATGCTAGCCAATACAGTCCCAGAAGCAGTGCATTCCTTGAGTAGCGGGGCTGCAAATAGCCATGACATCTGTCACTGAGGTGGGACAGGAGCCTGAATATGAGGTTTTCTTCTAGGTGGTCATAATAGACTCAAGTCAAGAGCCCCTCTGTCAGCTCTTTTGGATTGAATAAGTCTTTCAAGCTTCTTGTAAATGAAGATATCAATCATCTTCCCAATGTATTTCAATTTGACTTGATGGAAAATAGTAAGAATTGCAAGGTGTCTTTCTTCCTCCCTCCCTCCCTCCCTTCCTCCCTCCCTCCCTTCTTTCTCTCTCTTTCTTTCTTTCTTTCTTTCTTTCTTTCTTTCTTTCTTTCTTTCTTTCTTTCTTTCTCCTTCCTTCCTTCCTTCCTTCCTTCCTTCCTTCCTTCCTTCCTTCCTTCCTTCCTTCCTTCCTTCCTTTTTTTCTGAGACAAGGTTTCTCTGTGTAGCCCTGACTGTCCTGAAACTAGCTCAGTAGTCCAGGCTCACCTTGAGCTCATAGAGATTTGCCTGGCTCTGCCTTCTGTCTCTTGAATGCTGGGATTAAAGGTGTGTGTCGCCACCACCAGGCAATTCCTGCTTACTTATGTCGAGGACTGAATTTATGAATAGTAATAGGAGCCACTGACTTTTTTTTTTTTAAACAGTTTCCTTACTCTGTAGCTAAAGTGAGTGTTAGTAACAAGTAATCAGTCAATCACTGAAGACACTCATGGAAGCAGCCATTAATAAGGAAGGCAATGAGAGCAGGTCAGCATAGGGTTATGCAGGAGTACGTGTTCAAGTACAAATTTTATTCAGACTTACTAGGCTTTGCCTGTTAATGAAAGTGATACATACAGCAGACAACCCCCTGACCACAAACTGCTTCCTAAAAATGCTGGAAAGTAGCTTGAGCATGTTGATTGGTTCCAACGTCACCACGGTAAGCCTGGAAGCAGGTGGAGGTTAGAGATTAAGACACAATTCCCAGGCCTATCCGGGAACAAACACTCAAACTTCAGCCCCAGGCTTGGACTTCACACCCTGTCCTTGGTCTCAGTACTGCCCCTAAGCATCACAGTGTTAAGCACTATCGATGTCTAGGATAGAGAATCCATAGGAAGCCATTGGATCCATCTTCCCCAGGTAGAAATGCAATGTCTGGGCTGGTCACCAGGCAAGATGAACTGGTGGCAGGATGCTGGTCAGGAGCCATGCAAGCATCTGCTTAACATCCTGGTGCTTTTTCAAAGAGAACCTTTGATCACAGGGATGCAGCTTCTGCCTCTTTCAGCCATTGGCTGGTCTCTGCATGCATTGGTGGTTTCTGGATACACCATGAAATGAGTTTCACATGGTGACTTTTGGCTTAATTAGATGAGTGAACATTTTCCTAAGCTGAACCTTGGTCTATTAACACCTTCTTGCAGCCAACCCATCATCCCCTTTGACTTCTGAATTTCACTAATGAGCTATTCACTCCATTTTCCAGATCATTAACGAGGCTGTCAGAATTCTAATTGGGCCAGTACCAGCACCCATGGGTGATGCTGTTGCTCCGACAGCCTCCAGTCAGTTATTGTCCACTCCCATTCAAACTTCCCCATTATCAAGGCAGTTTTAGTCTCTCTCTCTCTCTCTTTTCCTCTCTCCTTCTCTCTTTATGTCTACTATCTATGTATCTATCTATCTATTTATCTATCATTATCTACCTATCTATGTCTCTCTATCAATCATCTATTTATCTATATGTCATTATATATTTACCTATTATCTATTTACCATCTATCATCTCATCTATCTATCATCTCTCTGTCTGTCTGTCTGTGTGTCTGTCTGTCTCTCCGTCTATCTACCATCTATTTATCATCATCTACCTATCTATGTCTATCAATCATCTATTTTCTATCATCTATTATATATCTACCTATTTATCTACCACCTACCATCTATATCTATCTATCTTCTACCTATCTATCATCTATCTTCTATCAAATAGTATATTTAGATACAATCTTACACAATCCAGGCTGGCATCAAACTTGCTATGTAATTGAGGAAGACCTTGAACTTTTGATCTTCTTGCCTCCAGCTCCCAAGGGTAAAGTTTACAAGCATGCATTACCACACATGACTTATGTGATACTGGGTATTCATAGTTTTGTGAATGCTACTCATGAACTCTACCAACCAAACTACATCCTCAGCCCATCTATGCACTTTACTTACAAAGTTCTATTTTTTTTAAAATAAGCAACACATGACTGTTTATTGTGCAATATGTGTACACACTTCAACTGCAGCCTTTTCTGAATGCTGACAGAGGTTCATTTGTGTGTTCATTTTTGTCTATTGAAGATTGGAAGGATGATTATATGCTTTGTCTAAATGCCATCTCCCCTTTAGCTCACATACTTGACTACTGGAACGCCTTTTCTACTTGGCAGAAGCTTTAATCCTCAGCCTCCTTCCTTGGCCAGCTCCCAGACTGTCTAATGATTATTAGCAGGTTACTGGGTGACTAAGAATTTCATATAAATGGCTCACATTTAGCACTGGAAAATCTGAAAGTTTCATGGCGAGAACTGAGAACTATTTGCTGTGCTCTGTTGGCTCCCCTCACGCACAAGATAAATATAGCGTTAATTCTGTGACTTAAATGAAATACTCTATCAGGCAAGGCTATTTTCTTCTTTGTAGTTTAAAATTGCTAGGCTTGCACACCACCCCAACTTAAGGAACCACTGGCTGTTATATCTCTGTAATGCAAGTTCTTTGATGTAACTCTGAAACATTCTTTTTACTGTCTATGAAAATCCCTTTTCAAAATAACAGGAATAATGTAAGCTGAATGCAAAATTACACCTGTGATGTCATTTTGCCATGCAAAAATATGAACTTTGACACTAACTGAAAGAAAAACAAAAGCCTAGCTTATTAAAAAATTACTTTGTTAAAGTATTCTTAATTTTAGATTAATTTCTTCTGATACCGTAAAACATTTATACAGTTTACTTATAAATTGTGGATATAGTCTTTGAAAACTATGAAATACAGAGAGAACTCTGAGTATCAGAGTTGTCTAATGTGTCTTTGGGGTAGGCTTTCCTTCTCCTACACGCTAAGTGCTGTGACTTTTCTCAAGCAAACTATGAACCTTTCCCAAGTAACAAACTCTCCAGACTCTCACAGAAGCAGTGAGAGCTGAGGGTCGTGGAGTTGTGCTGAATCGGGTCAGCGAGCCCTTCCAGAGCTCAGAGCTCTGGTCATCTCTTCCACCACATGTGTAACGAATCTGTCCCATCAGCCAGCTCCCAAATAATGACACGGAGACTTATTATTATTTATATGAAAGTTTGGTCTTTGCTTGTTTTTTTTTTGTTTTTTGTTTGTTTGTTTTTAGAGACAGGTTTCTCTACAGCTTTGGAGCCTGTCCTGGAACTCACTCTGTAGACCAGGCTGACCTTGAACTCACCGAGATCCACCTGTCTCTGCCTCCTGAGTGCTGGGATTAGAGGTATGTACCACTACCACCCAGCTCACTTAGGCTTGTTTTTAACTAGCTCTTATAACTTAAATTAACCCATTTGTATTAATCTACTTTCTATCGTGTGATATTACCTCTCTTTCATCTTTCACCTCCTGTTTCCTCCCTGTGTCTGACTGGTGACTCTGCCCTTATTTTTCCCAGAGTCCTCTCTGTTCCTAGAAGTCCTGCCTAGCCGCTTCCTGCCTATCTATTAGCCATTCAGCTCTTTATTAAGCCAATTAGAAGGAGCCTTGGCAAAGACGCACATTCCATGTGCAGTGTTCCTCAGGGAAGTCTCCAAGCAGTACAAGAGGTGGTGATTTGGCTGTGGGATGGCATATCACATTTAGTGTGGAATAAGACATTGTACTATAGCGTGCCCTTGTGTAGCGTGGGATGGTACTGCCCACAGCCATACAGTCCGGAGTAGCATGAGGGAGTTTTATATCCAGTACAGAATGGTGAGAGATGCATAGTGGAGTGGGACAGTTAGGATGTGGAATCACAGAGTGTTGTTTCAGATCCTCGTCCTGCCCATTCTGTGTGTATGACTTTGAGAGTCAGTTTCTTGTGGGAAACGTGGGCACTCAAAGTCTGTAGCATGAGTTGATGGTTCAGCAGCGAGGATCACGCCTGCATGAGAACTAGGGGTAAGATACAACCGTCACACCACTCCCCACGCCACTCTCTTCATGTATGTCACTGATAGCAGGTGAGCCTGAAAGTTCTAGCTTTAATCAAGGTGCGTTTTCATCACGGAAAGCATCCAGTGAGCATTGCTGGCTGTGATTCAGGAGCAATTGATTTCTGCCTCTTATAATAGTTAATCATCACTGTCAGCTTGGTTAAATCTAAAATCACTAGGGAAGGTCATCTCTGGATGTTCCTGTGAGGGTGTTTTCAGAAATATTACTTGAAGTGGGATCCCATCCCTGATATGGACCACATCAAGCCCTGGCCTGGAGTCCTGGACTGAAAAATAAAAAGGAGAAAGTGAGTTAAGCACTAGCGTTCTTCTCTCAGCTTCTTTACAGCCAACGCAGCAAGGCCAGCTACCTCATGCTTCTACTGCCAAGCCTTCTCCACCACGATGGGCTGTGTCCCCTAAAACAGTAAGCCAACTTTCCTTAAATTTCTTCTTGTCAGATATTCTGTCACAGCAATAAAGTAAGAGAACAATAGATCTTTTAAGGCTAGAATTTAAGTGAAGTTCTAATCAGGTGCTTAGTCAATGAGGCTGGATACCCTAGTCTGGGACTAAATAGGATCTACCAGGATATTCCTAGTCCTGGTCTGGTGCTAAGGACCTAGAAGATTCACAGTCTTGAAAAAAAAATGCAAGTTTTTACTCAAGATAAGCATAGCTCCCATGAAAACTAGACCCACGTCTACCGTCTCAACACTAGAAGCATTGGTAGCTCTAGGCATCTCAGAGGCTTCTCCCTCTTAGCCAGAGCAAGCTTGAGGTGTACTGTTAACCACTGGTCAGCTTTCTTGAGTTAAAAAGTTAAATGAAAATGGAAAAAAAGAACAGGTAAGTGAATTTCAAACAGCATTAGCGTCTACAAGCTATCAGACATTTGTACTACCACACTGGGGAAGTTTGTATCTCTTTGGTTTGAGGACTGAGACTTCTCTAATGTCTGACTAGAGTGCTGTGTTCTATGCCTCACTGCCAATCCCACTGTGGGGAAGAAAAGGAGTGACAGACAGTGTACTGATATAGGAGGGTAATCTGTCTATGTGTTACTTTCATTGGTTAATAAAAAGACTGCCTTGCCTTTGATAGGACAGCAGCTTAGATAGGCAGAGGAGACAGAACAGAATGCTGGGAGAAAAAAGCAGAGTCAGAGAGCTGCCTGCCATGAAGCTACCAGGTCAGATATGCTGAATCTTTCCTGGTAAGCCATGACCTTGTGGTGAGATACAGATTATTAGAAAAAGGTTGAATCAATATGTGAGAGTTAGCCAATAAGAGGCTAGCACTAATGGGCCAGGCAGTGTTTAAATGAATACAGTTTCCTTGTAATTATTTCGGGTAAAGCTAGCCAGGCAGCCAGGAGCCGGGCAGGACGAAAAGCAGCCTGCTGCTCCTTCTACAATTAGCGCTCCAACATGGTAACTAAATCCACTTAAAAATCTGAGAGGGCTTTAAAAAAACAAGAGTGTCCCACATCCAAGTGTCATGGTTTTGATTTGAAATGTCCCAGAGGGGCACATGTCAAGGACGTGGCTCAGTTGTGAGCCCATGGGCTTTAGGGAAATGACTGGATCATGAGGGTTTTGACTTATCAACCCATGAATTTGCTGAGGGATTTGTAATCTGATGGCGCTTTTTGTAGAGGGCAAAAAAAGTGTATCTTTTCTTTGTTTCCTCCTCTCTGTCTCTGTTTCCTGGTTGCCAGGAGTGGAATAACTCCTCTTTATGATGTATTCTCTCCCATGTTCTGCCTGCCTCACATCCAAAGCAATGGAAACAGCTGACTGTGGACTGAAACCCCAGAGCCAAAGCAAACCTTTGTTGTGAGGAGAGACTGCTTGTTCGTCCTGACTGACCAGAACTGAAATAATCACCCAGAAACTATATTATTTAAATCACTGCTTGGTCCATTAGCTCTAGCTTCTTATTGGCTAACTCTTAAATATTAATTTAACCCATTTCTATTAATCTGTGTATTGTCACGTGGCTGTGACTTACTGGCTAAAGATTCTGGCGTCTGTCTCCAGTGGGGCTACATGGCTTCTCTCTGACTCTTCCTCCTTTCTCCCAGCATTCAGTTTAGTTTCCCCACCTACCTAAATTCTGCCCTATCAACAGGCCTAGGCAGTTTTCTTTATTAATTAACCAATCATATTCACAACATACAGAGGGGAATCCCACATCAAACCTCTGTTTTAAGATGCTTTACTCTGGCATTTTGTCACAGTGATGAAAACTAGTTAACAGATAAAGTGATAAATGTCTCTGTGTGTTTGGAATTCAGAGTAGGAGTCAGAGAGGGGCTCCTCAGCCAATTTAAGTCTGAGTCAGGCTCAGAACCACTGTGGAGGACTGTGGTTTTTGAACAGTAAGGTGGGTTTTTAATACTGCTCACTCAGGAAAGTCAGTTATCTTTGTTGACTCAGAGAATAATGTTCCAATGGCTTACCAGGAGAGTTCTGAGGGAAGAAGTCTGGTGTTTTATTAGGTCTGTCAACTGCATGAGCAACTCAGGTCAAACATGAGGTCAATTTATTTGTGACAGTCGTTTTATAAATCCATTTATTATTGCAATTCTAGTTAACATTATCCCCTAGGGGAAACTAGTTGTCAGTCAAGCACATGGCCCTTATTAGGCATAATTCCAAGGTGTACACAGTGAGAGGATTGCTCTGCTGTGATGCTGTCTTTAGCTAGAAGGAGTCCAATTTGCAATGTTATGAGTTGGGTAATTATCAGAGACAATATTTTATTTTTAAAAGTTAATAGTTACCATACTGTGTGCAAAATCCAAGAAGTTGATTACAAAAGCAGTTGGTAATAAATATCTGTGTGCTTTAAGGGCAACATTTGCATTGAGAATCACATCTCTGTTTTGCATTTATAGTAAGTGAATAAATCTGCTATTGCAAATTTCCAAGACAATCGCAGGGAGACCAAGACGAGTTCAGTCATTAATCACATCGTGAAACTAGACACAGCCAAAACAGGATAAAAATGAAACTCAGCAAACCAAAATATCACATACTGGAAAACATGAAACCTGCCAGTCAATTATTAGATCCTAGTAGTGTTTGTCTTCCAGGTCAGAAGGACAGACGGGAAACAACAACAAAGGAAACAACTCTATTAGAATTAGTGGATTAAGAATGTAGAAAATAGATTTTATGTGTTGAAACTGTTTTGAAAATTAAGACAAAATTATAATTTTTCACTTGGTGTAGGCATAGTATTCTGTTATTTTTTTTAAGACTAAGAGTTGGGTCTTTGAGTTAATGAAAGCAAAATTTTTACCCCTAAGAATATGTGAAATATAACAATAAAATGCTAGGGGTGGCATGATTTATCAGAGTAACAATAGGCTTGTTTTTTTTCTTAAATATTTATTTATTTATCATGTATACAATATTCTGTCTGTGTGTATGCATGTAGGCCAGAAGAGGGCACCAGACCCCATTCCAGATGGTTGTGAGCCACCATGTGGTTGCTGGGAATTGAACTCAGGACCTTTGGAAGAGGAGGCAGTGCTCTTAACCTCTGAGCCATCTCTCCAGCCCCAATTGGCTTGCTTTCAAACAATGCCTCTCACCAGAGAGCTCCAGCTTGATAGAAACAAATTCTTTCTGTTGCTGGGAAGAATCTGCTGTGTCACATTTGGGACTTAGAAACACACAGATGCAGAGGAGATCAGTGACATCAGAGTTGGGTTGCTGCATCTCTAATGCCTTTGAAATCCCAGACATTTGGGACTCTAGAGGAGTGATCCCAGAAGACCTTTCTGCTTTCATTCTCGATTTCACGTTTTGCTTTCATTCCTGCTCTTCCTTATAGGAGCCTGAGACTCCCACTCCTGTTTACAGCCTTCCGTGCTGGTAAATATTTTGGCTCACTGACTGGTACCTGGTAAGGACGCAGCACAAGCTGTGTGCTGCTATTGCATTTTTCTTGGTCACCCTTGGAACCACCCATCTAGGTGTGGTGTTGCAGTCCTACAATCCCCGCACTAGTGAGATTGGGCTGAAAGCATCATCACAAATTGGAGTCCAGTTTGGGTTGCATACCAAGACCTTGTTTAATAAGAAGAGAACAGAGTAATTTCAAGTCTCAGAGGAGGTAGAGTTTTGCACACCTCTCCTACCATCCTATCTTTCACAGATAAAGAAATGTTGGTGTACCTGTGGGACAGGTAGGTCCAGAACCAGAGCCCAGATTCCCCAGCTCCGAGGTCTGCAGTGTCTCTTTGCTCTAGACCACAGACCTTTCCCCACTATGTTTCAACTTGAGGATATGGGAGTCCTCTGTGGAGAGTTTCAGTGTTCAGCAGCAAGCCTCACTCCCAAGTACCTGCCACCAGTGAGGTCACATGCATGCCTCACGTTACAGATCAGAGAATTTATGTGCTAAAGTCTCCTCAGTTATTACCCACTATCTAATGGGAGAGATTAAAGCAACCTAAATGAGCTGTATTCTATTTAATATCCATCGTACCAGGCACATTTTCTAACCATGATTTATTAGCTCTCAGGCCTGACCTACTCTGTGGAGGCAGTGAGATCTCTGGAGCAGCAGTAAGATGGATGGCATGCTTATGAGCGGACTCGGGGGTATATCGGATGCTTCCTGTTCCCATTTACTGAGCCCCGAAAGAGAATCCATAAATTGTCTACTAAATAATCACAGTCCTCATTAGAAACACCTTCCCATTTACAGGGAGACACCCATCTCTTTCCTTTTTCTTTCTTTCTTTTCTTTTTTCTTTTTTTTTTTTTTTTGAGGCAGTGCCTCACGCTGTAGAACTCACGATGTAACCTAAGATAGTCTTGATCTTGTGGGCAGTCTTCCAACTTCAACTTCCAGAGTGCTGAGATTGTAAGTGTGAGGGTTTGTGGCAGGGGAGGAACCTGTCTTAAGCATTAGATTCTTTCAGTGATGTGAGATCTTGATGAGAAGATGAGGAAGAGAGAGGAGGAAGGGCAGGGGAAGAGGAAGAGAGAGGAGAGGAAGCTGGAAGGAGCGAAGAAAGGTATGGGAAATCTGGGAAAAGAAAATAAAGAGGGAGAGAGAGAAAGGGATTCAGAGAAAGAGGGAGAGGAATGGAGAGAGGTGGGGCGGGGAAAGAAAGGAAGATATTTTTGGGGGCCCTGTATTGTGTTAAACTAATCTGACATAATACATGTTTTGCTTCATATAAACTAAGGATTCCTCCCAAGAGGCATACTTGGGACCAAGGAGATGTTCACGGTTTTGCCACTTGGTGGTGGTAGGTAAGTTTTGGTCTTATTCAGGATTCTATCCCATTAAGCAATTGATCAGACCTCTAATAGGGAAATGAACTCATTCACAGTAGCATCTTGGAAAGTTTGTAGAGCTTGGCTTGTCATAAAACCTTGAAGGTATGTCCTGTGTTTGCGTTTCTTATTCTCCTGACTCCATTTCTCATTCAGCGTCTGCTTTTAGTTCATTCTTTTTTTTTTTTTTTTTTTTTTTTTTTTTGCTTTTCCTCACCTCACTTTTAACAGTAAGCTTCACTGCTAAAACTTTCTGAATTGTCCCCAAAGAACACAGCAATCAAGACTGTCTTGTGGTGGTTACCATGTGTGACGCCACCAACACTTGTTTTTATAGTATGACAAAGTTTAGAACTAGAGCGGGTTTAAGAGCGTAACAGACAGGCTGCCATCTGAACACCCTCCGCGTGAAGTGGAACTCAAATCCTTTCCTCTCACGTGGGCCGAATCACAGCCCCGAAGACACCTGGGAGCCTTGAAAAAGGAGTGATAAGGTTGATAAGTGATGAGTTGAAGAATTAATATTAGGATTATCTGGTTCTGGGTTATCCTGTTGAGCTCTAAATGCAGTCAACTGTTGTTTGTATGTGTGTGCATATTTGTGTGTATACAGGCACACATATGTGTGGGGTGCATGTGCACACTTGTTTACCAGATTTTAGAGGTCAGGGGATAACTTAGGATGTCATTCCTCAGGCTCTGCTCACCTTTAATATTTTTTACATTCATTTATTTATCTATTTATTTATTCATCTATTTACTCTCTCTCTCTCTCTCTCTCTCTGTGTGTGTGTGTGTGCATGTGTATGCATGTCTGCAAGTGTGTATGTGTGTACATACACCACGATAGTCACATGGAAGTCAGAAAAAACATTTGGAAAGTTGGTTCTTTCTCTCCTAGATAGATGCTGTGTTGCATGGGACTTAGGTTATCAGATTTAGTGGCAAGTACCTTAACCTGTTGAGCCAGCTTGCTATTCCCCATCTCCCTTTAAGAGACTCTATCTCTTACCAGCCTGGAGCTCACAAAGTAAGCTACGCTGTCTGGCCAGCAAGTCCCAGGCATCAGCTGTCTCTCCTCCTTAGCACTGGACCATATCAGAAAAATTTCTTTTTCTTTCCCTTTTTGGTTTGTATTAATATCTTTTAAAATTATTTTATTTTTAATAGCATAACAACATCATCTCCCCTTTCCTTTCCAAACCCTCCCACAGACCCCTCCTTGCTCTCTTTAAAACTCATGGCCTCTTTTTTCATTAATTGGTGTTATATGCATCTATGTATGCACATACCTTCCTAAATATAATGTGAATATATATTGACAGGCAATTTTTATGTAGGGGTTAAACTCAGGTCCTCATGTTTACAAGACAAGTACTTTACTAACTAAGCCACCTCAGCATCCTCACGTGTGTTTGTTTAAGAGAGGGGAAGGTGAGGGAACCCACACAGAGACAAGAGAAGGTGCTATGGCCAGAAATGGAGGCTGAGTGATATCAAGAGATCCCATCAGGGCTGGAGAGATGGGTCAGTATTTAAGAGCATTGTCTGCTCTTCGAGAGGTCCTGAGTTCAATTCCCAGCAACCACATATTGACTCAACCGTCTGTAATGAGATATGATGTCCACTTCTGGCTTGCAGGCATACACGCAGGCAGAATACTTTATATATAATAAACAAATCTTAAAAAAGGGATTCTATCACTCTCCCAAAGTGGGAGATACCAGGACTGGCTCTATGCAGTCCCCGGAAGGATTAATGCTGTGTCAATGCATAACTCTAGTTTTTGGCATGTTTTCAGACTTGTTTCCAGCCATGTGAGAGAAGAGGGAAGTCTGATACAGAACTCCAGGTGTGTGGGACTTCGTCCTAGTAGCTCTGGGAACTGAATTCTCTCTGAAGCAGAGTTGCCTTCCTCCAGCTTAGTTCAAAGCAGTTTTATATTTGCTGGACATAGGATCTCCATAGAAGACATAAATTTTATATATCTTGCTTCATTTAGGATCTGTGATGGTTAGCTTTATTTGTCAACTCGACACAACCTGGACTCTCTTGGGAAGAGTGTCTCAGTGAGGGATTGTCTCCACTGGGCTGGTCTGTGGACATATCTGTGGGGGATTTTCTTAATAAGTTAACTAATGTGAGAAGACCTTGCCCACTGTGGGCGGCAGTATTCCCTAGGCAGATTCTAGTGGTTCCTGTACTGTATAAGAGTGGAGACCCCATGCATCCACGCTCTCTCGGCTCTTGGCTGTGGATATATGACTAGTTGTATCAAGTCCCTGACATGGTGACTTTTCCCACAGTGATGGGCTGTCACCTGGAACTGTGAGATGAAGTAAGTCCTTTCTCCCTGAAGTCACCTTTGTCATGGCGTTTTACCACAGCAGCGGAAAAGGAAGCTGGACATTGTTTTCCTTTTCCCCAGTGGTATCTTTCGACGAGCAGCTACTTTTGAGAATGTGAAATCCATGTGGTATACTTTTCATTTCTTCTTGTTCCTATTTAAAATAACTTCTAAAAAACCCCCTATTCTTAGATCTAAAATCCACGCAGAGCTGATTTCTATGTGTAGAGTGGAACTTGGGTCCGTGATTCACTGATCATCTACTTAAAATATGGTCTTTCCCCTCCTATGCTGTAGTTATGTCTTTGTTATGAGCCAATTGATTCTAAGAGTCATGTTTGGATTTCTAGGAAGTAGATGCAAAGATGGAATTTGGAGCAGAAGATTCACTGTGGGAAGAAAAGTTATATGAAAGAAACTACAGAAAAAGCAGGAACCACCACACCTGTTACCCGTGAACGGAGAAGGGGGTGTGGCTACAGAAGAGGCTCAGACACACTAGAGCTGAGAAGATCGTGGCCAGTTCAGCGAAGAACTCCAGGACAAAGAATATCAGTGGGAATAGGGAATAGTCCTGAGCTAGAGGATCAGCCAGACCCCAGATTCCCATTATGGGGTCACTGGCTGGCACGTTCAGGAAGAAGGTAACCTGGGCGATGCTGTAGAGACCCTGAAGGTGCCTCTGCTCAGATTCCCCGTGGTAGCCTAGGGAGACCTGAGTGAGAAAGGTGGCAAAGGTGACAGTATGGCTTCCCTAGCCCAGCCTTGCATTACTTTATGTAGAGCCAAATCCACAATCCCCACAGGTTCCTGAGGGGAAACTCAGAGTGGATGCTGGGAGGATGGACAAGGATCCTCATACTGTGGCTCTTTGCTTTGACCTAGCCCAAGGTCATTAGCTTTCTGATATTCCTTCTTAACTGTCACCTCTGTATTCTTGGGTGGCTTGCTTGGCAGTACGATTCAAAACCTCACTGAGTCTTAGTAGCCTCCTCGTCCCTCCAGCAGGGAATGCCTCAATTAGGAGAAAGCAGACACACAACAGCAATGTAGATGGTATATAGGACACAAAACCCTTTAACTTTTCCTTACCATATTCTTCTCGGGCCAGGGCTTTTGTGCATGTCCACTCGTGGTTACATTGGACAAAGATAAGCATGTGGAAATCCAGCGAGTCAGTGGGTTCACATGGGTTCCACTTGCCTCATTGCATAGGAGAAACTGTCTTCATCCTGTTGATCTTGCCCAGTGGACCTGGCTAGGAGGCTGGCTCCATTTCTCACTGATAGTTCCTAAACTATGGCAGTGTTTATTGGCCAGTGAATCCTCTGCTTTATCCCTTGTCTGTAGATGGAGACCTTTAAGTATATAGGGCTCATGGCTTGGGGGACAGGAGTTAGCAAATTCTCCACGGGGTGTGAAGGATCACTGAACTGGGACGATTCAAGCTTCCACTCTTTGTCTTCCTGAGTGGTTGTACTCCTCCCGTTGGGAATTACTGTAGTATTATATTGAGGTCTCTAAAGGAGAGCTTTTCAAACCTCTGAGGCCATTGGGTGCACACAATGTTTATTGAACACATGTTTCTGCATGGTGTGCCATGATACCAGCATGCCCCATGGCCACAGTCTATCCCACACCTACCTGGCTTTGTAGAGGGCCACGGATGCATTCTGTGTTGCGTGGAATCAGGCACGCTGTAAACCTCTGCATGGCGATGTTGTTGAGGTTCTGCCTTTGTCAAAAGCAGACAGAGCTGGGATAGCTGTCAACTCCTTCCTGATAAAGCACTACCTTCCTAAGGCAGACTGGGCCTGTGAACTTGGCATTGAACAGCCTGTGTTCCCAGAGCACAACTTCTTGAGTTATGTAGTCTTAGAATAGTGTGCAGGGGTTCGCAGAAATTCTGCAGTGGTGGAAGGTTTTGGAAATGCTTCCTTTTGTCACCTAGACATGAAAGAATGTACAGGCAGCAGTGAAACGTTCAAACGAACTATGGCATAAAATTTAAGGTTTTCTTACCTTTGTTTTTAATGCATGTGCTTAACTGTAAGTTGATATAATTTAATTTTTGATATTAGTTGTGTTTAACCACTGGATTTCAAAATTCCTGATTATTTAACATTCAGCTCTGTAAACCAGCACAAAGCATGCCTGCTGCCTCTGCTGATGTGAGCAGGATCCTGGGCCCGTTTTGATCCTCCCAAACTCACGTCTGGGTGGACTTGACAGATTCTGGATGACAATGGACCATTCTGGCACTTGAATTCTCTGAGTCCCATGAGCCTAGGCCACCACCTCTACCATTTGATTACTACCAAAGGTGAAGACTTCTCCCCAAGCCCTTTGGGTCGGCACTGAGGTCTCGGTCAGAGCTTGGCTAACACAATGTACTTTATTTTCCCACCTTTCACACAGGGGAACATGAACCACAGTCCCACCCAAAGTCTATTGGCGAATCAATCCCACACTAGTTATGTTTTAAGGGGTTATTTATTTTGGGGAGTAAAACTTACATACATCATAAACCGTCAAGAAGGGAGCCTAGTCGCTGGAGCAGGAGCCGGGAACAGGAGCCGGGACCAAGCGCTGGAACCAAGAGGGCCTGATCCGGGATCTGTGTCTCTTTTTAAAAGAGAAATGTACCATGCCCCAGTGGGCTGGTATTTCAGCGGCTATTGGCTGAAGGAGCGGAAGGCGCTCCCCGTTGCACTGTGGGCTCGTGCTTCAGCGACTATTGGCTGAGGCAGCGGAAGATACTCCCACAACACCTCCCCCTTTTGTTTAAGTAAAAGAGTTCTAAGCCTACTACGAAATTATATACAGTAAGTACAAACCTACACAATTATATACAATAAGTACAAATATCCTATTCTAACTAGCTAAAGTCTTGTATAATAAATAACTTGGCCAAGTCATGAAAGGAAAGTAACTACGTTTATATAATCTTCAATCCCATCAAAGATCTGAGAAGGGAAATAATGTTACCTGAGTAATTAGGAAGTGCAATCAAACTTCCAGGACATGTAACAAATCACATAGACAACTGGCTACCTGGGCAAACACCCAAAGTCACGTTTGCAGCGTTGAAGCAACCAACTTTGGCTAAGGCCTAACGTAACTGACATACCATTTTCAAAGGCAAGGAACTTTTCAAAACTATCTTACCCTGTCTTGGCAGGATATGACAGTCCTGTTTTATCCATTTACGGATATTCTGTAACTCTGTCAGTAGTTGAGGTATGGGCATTTCTTTACCCAAAGGCAAGTTCTGCCAAGAAGAAAGGCTCCAGGTGGAGTGTCTTTGGTGCTCAACATTCTCTCGGGAATAGATCGGTATTGCCAGGAGCGATTGTGTCTCCCTACCACAGAACTCTGAATTAGATTATAGGCCATTTTTTACAGCTCTTTGAAGAGGTTGAAGATTATCTATCTATACTGAATATAATCTCTATGTATCTAAAGAACCTGATTAGTCTAATTATAAATGACAAACTTAGATGACTATTGATCTATATAATTCTCAATATCTATCTAACTTAAAGACTGAGATAGTAAACAACTGTGCAATAAATGGGGACAATATGACCTCCAAATATAAACAATGTCCAAGTATACATTGCAATAGGGTAAATATATATATATATCAATACATAAACAATATATAAGTATCTTAATCAGAGGTAGAAGTGTACAATGCAATATGGTAAAATATACATATATCAACACAATATATATATATGTCAATACATAAAAATGTTTTAAACAGAGGTAGAAGCATGCATGCATAAAATAGTCAACATAATTTAACTTTGTATCAATATATAAGAATCAATACCAATATATTTGTCTAAAAACAGTAACTCACAAGTACAAAGCTATTATCCCATAATCCAATTATCCCTCTTTTTTTTTTAAGATTCCTGCGCTTATAAAATTCCTCCCCCAACCCTCAACCCTATACTAATTATAACCAACCCCTAAATGATGTCCCTAAACCCAAGGACAAACTTTACTGGGAGAGGGGACGTCATTTTCTAGAATTACTTCCAGCTGTCATGGGGGCGACGTTCTTTCTGGGGGATCCTGTGAAAGCAAAATGATGGTTAAATTTCAAGATCAATGTCTTTTAAAATTGCAAATAGTCTCTGAGTATTTTGTTGAGGACTGGCCAGAATGTTGTACAAGATGTGCATCATTTCAGCTAACCACGTTGGAATCGTCTTGTGCAGCTGGTACCCAAAACAGGTTTTGTAGTAGCGCTATCAGTATCATGATGTCATATCAACCAGGTGGAGTTATTGTTATGGGGCCCCATCTTTTCCTGGAAACTTCAAATGTCACTGCAGGAAAAACTTATTGTTCGTTGTGGAAAAGTTAAACATTAATCATATAGACATATACAGACATACATATATTCAATGAAAGACATGATAGATATACTTAATGAAAGGTATGATAGATATGAAGAAAAGTAAAAATGTTTTCTAAACTCATATTTATTTCTGTCCCATATCATGGCTCTTGACATGAGACAGAAACTCCAGAAACTCTGGGTTTTTCTTTTAACAACAGGCTTGGAATTAGAGAGGGACTGAGCCAGAGTCCAACTCTAAAACCAGCTAGCTCAGTCCAGCTCTAAAACCAGCTAGCCCGGCTAGCTCAGTCGGTAGAGCATGAGACTCTTAATCTCAGGGTCGTGGGTTCGAGCCCCACGTTGGGCACCAAGTATTGGCGAATCAATCCCACACCAGTTATGTTTTAAGGGGTTATTTATTTTGGGGGGTAAAACTTACATACACCATAAACCGTCAAGAAGGGAGCCTAGTCGCTGGAGCAGGAGCTGGGATCAAGTGCTGAAACCAAGAGGGCCTGATCCGGGATCTGTGTCTCTTTTTAAAAGAGAAATGTATTACGCCCCAGTGGGCTGGTATTTCAGCAGCTATTGGCTGAAGGAGCAGAAGGCGCTCCCCGTCGCACTGTGGGCTCGTGCTCCAGCGACTATTGGTTGAGGTAGCGGAAGATACTCTCACAACACCAGTCCATGTACCTGGTCCCACCCAAAGTCCATTTCCGCCATAGACCTTTCTAAACTGTTACCCTGATATGGGGCTGGAACAGTGTCCCCACAACAACCAGGAGAGCTCTGCCAGGCCCCAGCCTCTTCTTTATATGGAAGATGGCGGATGGAGCCATTTTCTCAATCTTACTTTCTTGATGTATGTTTATAAAGGCCTGCAGACTAACTGATCAGAGGGGAAGGGAAAACAAATTCTAAGAGGTGCGTAAGTTGCCTTTCAGAAGACAGCTGCTCTCTTGGTGCCTGTTGCTTTGGTGCAGGTTCAGGCTGTACCCCAAAGGTACCCAAGATCTTCCAAACTGCTGCACAAGAGGACCGTGTAGTCTCTGATCTTAGATGGGGGTGGGGTGACCTCTAGGTTTGGCAGAGCAGCTTCAAGGATGGGAAGAACAAGGTCCTTCAAGAGACCAGCAGGTTTCTTCTCATCAAGACAGACAGTTTGACCATTTGTGATGATGTTCATCAAGGCTTAGCAATCACCTTGGTGACACATGCCTGCCATTGCACCACTTGGGTGGCTAAGGCAGGAGGCCCATCCTTGGCTACATAGTGAGTTCTAGGTGACCCTGTCTACAAGCAAACAAATAATCCTTAGTTTATGCAAAATGTCAGAGGGCAGAAATGAGGAACCTTCATGGCTTCCCAGCCCAAATGAGCTGAATCACACTTGCTGAAGGGACACCAGTGTACCAGAGGGTATGGCTCTGGCTGGCCTTGCTCTTCTCCTGCATCCCCCTCTGTTTTGCTAAAAGCCCATAAAATGACATTCCTAAAGCTAGCCACCAAGGTCAATTACCTTATTTGGGCATTTCTTCTTCCTGAGGCTGGCTACCAAAGTCCAGCAATCAGAAGGCCTCATTGATTCCCTCATTAACATGCCCAGTTAAAATTAAACACCTCATCCTAACATGGGGTTTCCACCTTTGCCTTTATAAGCCGCCATTTGCCTAGGTGCCATGTCTGTCTCTCCTCTATCCAGAAGCATTTCTTTGTTTCTCCGGGACAAATATTCCTGCCCCCTTTCCCTTTTCTTCTTCTTCTTCTTCTCCTTCTTCCTCTTCCTCTTCCTCTTCCCCTTCTCTCCCTCTCCCTCTCCCTCTCCTCCTCCTCCTCCTCCTCCTCCTTCTTCTTCTTCTTCCTCTTTCTCATCCTCCTCCTCCTCTTCTTCTCCTATCTTGTTTACCACCCTATCCTAGCCTATTCTAACACAGACCTACCTACCCTTTCCTCCTCTTTAAATTACAACTACAAGATGCCATTATTTTTTCTGCTGAGTAGTACTCCATTGTGTAAATGTACCATATTTTCCTTATCCATTCTTCGGTAGAGGGGCATTTGGCTGTTTCCAGGTTCTGGCTATGACAAAGCTGCTATGAACATAGTTGAGCACATGTCCTTGTGGCACAGTTGAGCCCCCTTTTGGGTATATACCTAAAAGTGGTATTACTGGATCTTGATGAAGGTTGTTTCCTAATTTTTTGAGAATTTGCCACACTGATATCTGAAGGGGCTACAATAGCTTGCATTTCCACCAGCAATGCAGAATTGTTCCCTTGTCCCCACAACTTCTCCAGCATAAGTTGTCATCAATGTTTTTGCTACTGGCCATTCTTATAGGTGTAAGATGGAATCTCTTGAATCATCTTTAAATTTGCAGGCAAATGGATGGAGTTAGAAAACATCAGTTTGAGTGAGGTAACCCAGACCCAGAAAGACAATTATCACATGTACTCACTCATAAGTGGTTTTTAAGCATAAAGCAAAGAAAACCAGCCTACAAATCACAATCCCAGAGAACCTAGACAACAATGAGGACCCTAAGAGAGACATTCATAGATCTAATCTTCATGAGAAGTAGAAAAAGATAAGATCTCCTGAGTAAATTGAAAGCATGGGGACCTGGTGCGGGAGAATTATCTGTATTCTGATAATTATGCATTTTAATAAAACGCTGATTGGCCAGGCAGGAAGTATAGGCGGGTCAACCAGACAGGAAGTAGAGGTGGGGCAATGAGAATAGGATAAGGCTAGGGAGGAGAAAGCTCCCTCAGCCACTCCTGTGCAGACCACCAAAGAGGCAGCATGTAACCTGACCAGCTGAGAAAGGTACTGAGCTGTAGCCTGACCTAATGGGCCAATCAGTTTATAATCTTATGGAGTCTTGTGAGTGATTTTCTTTGGGACTTGCTGGCTATGGGGTACTGGGTGGGACAGAAACCCCAACAAGCCGGCCCCTCATGTTACAGGGACCTTTGCAGATGGTTGAAGAGGAGGGGAGAGGCAGGGAAGGTAGCAGAGAAAAATGTAGAGCTCAACAAAAATCAATTAAAAAAATAAAAATTACAACTACAAAGTCATTTGCTGCCATTTTAACTTTTCTTTCCTGCCTAATAAAGGATCTCTGTTAAATACAGGTGTTTGGGTGTGATTTGTGCCTAATCCGGGGTTTGGGAGGGAGACCCCTGTTGTGTGGGGGTCCCCTTCACTTGCAATGAAAGGAGCTGGTCCAGCATATGCTTAGGTCAGTTCATAGCAAACTGTTTTCAGAACAACATTGTACTGCCTTTGCTGTGAGTGCTCACAGGCGGATCAGGATAAAGGGCTGTTTATTCAGACACATGGAGCAACAGATGCTGGCTACGGCTAACTTATTAATTGTGTGGTTTGTATTTATAAAGAAAGATGTCCTTTGCTCTGTTCATGGTATTTTGGGCACCGGCTGACTTTAAGGATCACATGTTCTGTTTTAAGGTAATGTGTTTTGTATGCTTAATACCATCTACGTTGCTGTTGTGTAACTATTTTCTCCCAATTGAAGCATTCCCTGCTGGAGGGAGGAGGGGACTTTTAAAACTCAGGAAGCTTATAAGACTCAGGTATACTGCAGAGTTCACAAGGTCACAGCCGCCCCACCCCCCAGATCTCTCTAGTCAATGTTATAAAATCAGTAAGCAGTAACTAGTGACATGTCACTCATGCTGGGGTGGGTGTTTCAGGGATATGGCTGTTGTGGATGACTTCTACTCATGAAAGGAATCTCAGGACACTCTCAGGTCATCAAGCTGGACTTGTGTGGAATGTTTCTTTGGTTTGTTGTTGGTGTCTTATCTGGGTTGAAGAGGAAAAACCATACACCAGCTGCCTAGTCACTCCTGAGCAAGTATATGGCCAAGATGAAACTGGTTTGAAGACCCTGGGCTTACTGCTGGCTCAGTGCTGTGCCACACTGGGCTGCCATATGTCGGGAGTCACTTTTTTGGGGTGACTTTTGCCACACTCCTAGCCACGGTGGGTTTGTATGTTCTAGGGTAGGGGTGTGAAGATTAGAAATGTTAGGTAGGAGGAACAGAGAAAATAAAGAGTCACAGATACATAGGATGGTATCGGGAGGGCAACTCAGAGGATCCTGCATGCTAAATTCCAAGTTCTGAGTTCTGAATCTGTTTATCTTTCCATACACTTTTATACCCCAATATGAAACGGGAAAGAAGGCAAAAGACTGCTTTAACATGATACCAAGGACAACTAGAACAGTTACTTGCCCAGATACTTGAGACATTGAGTCATTATTTCTTGAGAAAACCATTATGTTGCTTAAGCAGTAAACCCACTCTACCATCCTAAAGGCAATCACTCCCTAGGTCAACCTTCCTATTTCAAAAGAAGGAGTAGAAGCATGCTTGAATTCTCTGGCCTTTGGTCAGGGTGGAGTGGATCTACCACTATATGCCACCTTAATGTTCAACACACCAAGTAACCACACCCTAGGTCAGGGTGTGTAGCCACAGTTGTTGCCAACAACTTGGAGCAAGCTCAAACTCCAACCTTCAGACAAGGAGGAACAGGCTCACATTTTTGGGCCTCCATAGTGCTATCTGTTCACATACTAGAGCAATGAATATGATTAGAACATAGAATAAATGATCACACACACAATAAACGCTGACTCATCCTTGTGTTTCTTTCAGAATTGAATGTTCTACTTTAATTGAAATTGTATTAAATGATCAGGAGAATACCCCCAACCCAAGGTACTTTTTAAATCTCTGTAAATAATTAGTTGGATCTTTGTAGCAGCTTCTTTTTTATTATTATTATTATTCAATATTGCCTGTATCGTATGTCTAGGACCCACTCTTTTCTAATTAACTGCTGTTATCTTTATAAGTAAGAATAAGAACCGTAGCTTTTATTCTAAAATTACAAGACCCCAGACAGTATAAGCAGCAAGCATCCTTTCTGTTTCCTACCATGTTGTTCTAAATTTGTATTTTTATCACTCTTCCTTTATATTGCCAGTATTTTCAATGTAGAATTCTTTGATGGGTAACAAAGAAAGTTAGCATGGTATTCTTCAGAGTACAAAGAGTGATGTGACCTACGCATATTTAGAGCTATTGAAATCTAAGCACCGCTGTGCTGTGGGCAGAGTTTGTCCCAAGTAAGTGTGGATGTTTTGGCTGTGTGACCTGCCTTGGATCATGTGTCAAGGTAGCAGTAGGAAGCCAATGCCACATGCAGGATGCCTGCAGATAAGTAATGCTGAACCAGCTGGGTACAGAGAGGCTTTACAAGGACACATGGGCTTGGCATTTATGAAGAACGCATTTCCAAAACTTCAACCTCCTTTTCCCTACAACTGCTTGGTCATGGACCTGTGATTATGAAGTCATCCCGGTTCCTGTTTTTCTTTCTCCTGCAGTCAACTTTCATGCAGTTTGTAAGCAAGAGACATAGCTCTCTCTAAAAGTATTGTGTTATAAATGTGAGAAATATAGGGGCACCTCAGCACCGGTTCTGAAATCTAGGATTCAGGACACCCTGCATCATGACAGCAGCCACTTAGCACAGTTCAGCTGTCGCCTGCCCATGCTTACTTCCTACAGGGGAAGGCTCAGGAGTACGGCTTTCAACCCACAGCTGCTTTGGTAGTAATGGAATATATTAGAGACTTAGTTCTTACAGGGATTCTTAGAGACACAAATTAAACCAGGGTTACTTTGGAGACAGAACAGAAAAAGTCCAAGTTCAAGGTCAGTTTGGGCCACAGAGCAAGTTCAAAGGCAACCTGGGCAGCATAGTGAGATCCTGCCTCAAAATAAGAAATACAAAGAAGAGAGCTCGAGTGTAGTTCAGGGTAGAGAGCTTGCCTATTGTGTGCATGGTGCTGGGTTTGATCTCCAACAAAACAGACACAGACACAGTCACACACACACACACAACACACACACACCTATCATCCATCCATCCATCCATTATTTTTCTTTCTTTTCCTCTAAAGAGAAGTCTTGTTTGGCCACGACTATAAAGTCTATGGATGTTTATCGGTTAAGCTATTTACCATAAATCAAGTGAGTTAATTCACAGCTCCAAGACTTTGTGAAAACACAGTCAAAGAACCTTAGCTGGGAGCAGTTTCTGTGACTATCTCGTGGTATCTATAGCTCAAGTTTTTGTTTTTGTTTTAAATAAAGGCCAGCTTTAAACAGAAAACAGCCTTGGAAGCCAGATGCAGTGTTTCCCACAGGAGAGTTTCAGACACACACCTCCCTTCTCTGAATTGTTCATAGCATAAACAACTTTTAGTGAAAAGATGAGAGGAACAAATACCACTATTTAATTAGATCTCAACAAGCTTTCGATGGCCTTCTCAGGAATAGAGAAAGGGACTAACACTAAAACTGGGGTAGCAAGTTACTTAGCAAGTGTGGTGGATTCTAGCTATGTACTTTCAACAAGATGGACAGATTGCTGAACTGTTGGCCTGTATGTCAACAAATGCACACATGAATACAGATCATTGTGCAGTTTGGGGGTAGATGAGATGGAGAGAGTTTAAACACTTGCTACACTCCCCTCTTTTATTCTCACTGGTTCACACGAGCAACCAATCAAGACAAAACAAGATTAGAATGGGTGCTTCATGATGGAGGAGGATTATCTGTCTATTGTGTTATTTTCATTGGTCAATAAAGAGACTGCCTTGGCCCCTTGATAGGACAGAAAATTAGGTAGGCGGAGTAAACAGAACAGAATGCTGGGAAGAGGGCTATGAGGCAGAAGCTATGGAGCCAGTCACCAGGTCAGACATGCTGAATCTTTTCTGGTAAGCCACCACCTCGTGGTGCTACAGATTATTAGAAATGGGTTAATATCAAGATATGAGAGTTAGTCAGTACTAACTCTCTAGAGATAATGGGCCAGGCAGTGCTTAAATGAATACAATTTGTGTGTTGTTATTTCTGGAACTAAGCTAGCCGTGCAGGAGCTGGGTGAGGCAAAAAGCAGGCCTGCCTGCAGCCCCTCACTACAGCTTCATGATTTCTTTTTGTAGCAACTGCTGTGGGACAATGGTCTGTATCCCGTCAATTATATTTTAAATAAACGCTGATTGGCCAGTAGCCAGGCAGGAAGTATAGGCGGGACAACCAGACAGGAAGTACAGGCGGGTCAAGGAGAACAGGAGAATTCTGGGAAGAAGAAAGTTTGGTTTGCAGTCCTGACCTGGCCACAAGCCAGATGTGACTTGAAGAAGCAAGATGTGACTGCCTCACTGAATAAGGTACCAAGCCATGTGACTAACATAGACAAGAATAATTGGCTAATATAAGTTGTAAGAGTTAATAAGAAGGGGCTAGAGAGATGGCTCAGAGGTTAAGAGCACTGGCTGATCTTCCAGAGGTTCTGAGTTCAATTCCCATCAACCACATGGTGGCTTTCAACCATCTATGAAATCTGGTGCCCTCTTCTGGTGGGGAGGCATACATGCAGACAGAACATTGTATACATAACAAATAAATAAATTTTTAAAAAAGAGTTCATAAGAAGCCTGAACTAATGGACCAATCATTTTATAGTTAATGTAGACCTCTGTGTGTGACTTCTTTGGGACTTAATGACTGCGGAGACCAGGTGGGACAGAAATCCCAACAATGAGCAACAAGTAAAAATAACCTGGGATACAGGAGTAAGTAATTCATATTCCCCTTCATGAGAAAATAAAACCTCTCAAATGCTCAAAAAAATCCTGCCATGGTCTGAATGTTCAATTTTGAAAAATGAGTGTGTCAAAACTGAACTTCTAAAGTTTAATGGAGGGGTCTTGGGAAAAGTAATTAAGTCTTGATGGTAGAGCTTATAGGTGGGATTGGTGCCTTTAAAAAAGAGGCTTCTAGAGAGACCACTTGTTTTTGCAGAGAACCTGCGTTCAGTTCCCTGCACACACACAGCATCTCACAACTGTAACCCCTCTTTGGAACACTTTAGACACTGGGCACATGCATAGTGCAAATGCACATAAAAAAGCCTGTGAAGACACGATGAGAAGATGTTATCCATGAGAAAGCAGATCCCACCACACACCGAATCTGATGAGACCTTGACCATGGACTTCTAAGACTCCAGAACTGTAAGAAATCATCTCTGTTATGTGTAAATTGCCCAATCTATGGCATTTTGTTATAACAATGCAAGTATGTAGTATGAGGGCTGGCTTGTTGGGGTATCTGTCCCGCCTGATACCCCACAGTCGGCATGCCCCAAAGAGAAAATCACACACAGGATTCCATAAGGTTATAAACTGATTGGCCCATTAGGTCAGGCTTCTTATTAACTCTTATAACTTATATTAACCCATTATTCTCATCTATGTTAGCCATAATGGCTCCGTACCTTTCTCAGCTGGGCAAGTTACATGCTGCCTCTTTAGTGGTCTGCGCAGGAGTGGCTGAGGGCTTCCTGTGTACCAGAATACTCCCAGTCTCTTTGCTCCACCCCTACGTCCTGTCTGGCTTTCCCGCCTATACTGCCTGCCTGACCAATCAGCGTTTTATTAAAATATGATTGACAGAATACAGACAATTCTCCTGCACCACAAGTAGATGAAGACAACAAGCCACAACCATCATATTAAGAGGTGTATATATTATATTTAACAACGTCATAATGCATTTATGTATTCATTATAATTGTAATGATAACTTAATCTGCAATATTTTTTGAACACTTTATAGCTTTTCCTATAATGAAAAAATAACACATATGTTTACTTTGATATAGAGAAATAAATAATAAACATGAGAATTTCAAGCATGGAAAGGTGTCATGCTAAAATAGAGTGATGTTGAGGGACATTGGTTATGTGTTATCTTAGAGTTACCATTGCTGTGATGAAGCACCATAGCCAAAGCAACTGGGGGAGGAAAGGGTTTATTTGGTTCACACTTCCATATCACTATTCGTTATCAAATGAAGTCAAACTCAAACAGGGTAGGAGCCTGGAACCAGGAGCTGATGCAGATCCCACGGAGGGGTGCTGCTTAATGGCTTGCGCCCCATGGCTCTCAGACTTCTCTCTTACAGACCCCAGGACCACCAGTCCAGGCGTGGCACCACCCACAATGGGCTGGACCCCCCACATTAATTACTAATTAAGAATATGTCCTACAAGTTTGCCTGCAGCCCAGTCTTATGGAGGCATTTTCTCAACTAAGGTTTCCTCCTCTCAGATGACTTTGGTGTGGGACAATTGTCTGTATTCTGTCAATTATATTTTAAATAAATGCTGATTGGTCAGTAGCCAAGCAGGAAGTATAGGCGGGACAACCAGATAGGAAGTAGAGGTGGGTCAATGAGAACAGGAGAATTCTGGAAAGAAGAAAGTCCTAGTGTCAGTCCTGGCCCAGCCACAGAAGAAGTAAGATGTGACTGCCTCGCTGAATAAGGTACCGAGCCATGTGGCTAACATAGACAAGAATAATGGGCTAATATAAGTAATAAGAGTTAATAAGTAGCCTGAGCTAATGGGCCAATCAGTTTAGAGTTAATGTAGACCTCTGTGTGATTTATTTGGGACTTAATGACTGGCACATACCTTTAATCTCCTTTAATTCCAGCCCTAGAGAGGAATATAAAACAGGAGGAGACAGCTCTCTCACACAGTCTCATTCTGAGATTCATGGAGGCAGGGTTGCCATTTCAGACTGAGGTAGAGGTAAGAGTCAATGACTGGCTGTTTTGCCTTCCTGACCTTCAGGATAAACTTCAATTTCTGTCTCTGGGTTTTTATGTCTCTTCAGCTGCAACCAGGCAGGCACGCAGGCAGGCACTCCTTGGCTTTTAGATATGATACTTCAATTTTGTAACCATCTTTCTATGTGTCTACTTGTCATCTTATCTCTCTGAGCATCTGTCTCCAAATTTTGTAAAGAAACTATCATTAAACCAGCGTCTGCGACGCGCATCCTGACCAGCAGGAATGAACGCCACTAAAAACGAGAATTCCTTCCCTGGTCACGTCTTTATTCGGAGCATTTGGTTGAGGAAAATTGGGGGAAGGGAAGAGAGCAGGGACGAGAGAAAGCTTAGAGAGAGCAAGTAGAGCCCAGAGGCAGCTGCTTTTAAACGGTGGAGAGGCTTGAACGCTGTCCTGATTGGTTAATGCCATTCTGCTGGTCTGAGCATGTGCAAGCAAGGGTGCAGGCAAGGGTGCTCAGCCCCACGTGGCTAAGCCAGGTATGGACTTGTATACCTCCAAACTGCAGGACCACCTGTGCCTCCAGGTGGCTTCCTACAGGCGTCCATCTTTACCAACCTGGTGCTTTAGTTTAACTTTACTTAAACCTTTAACTGTGTAATTTAAAATATAATAGTTTGAGACGCTTAGGGTTAGAATTTTAACATGTATCTTGGGAGATATCTCACCCTAGAACTTTGATCTTGGTTAGTGAAACCAACCATGCGGAAAACATAAAAGGCTCAGCATCGAAGCAAAAGTAGGAAATTCATAGTATGAGAAACAGCAGTCACAGTGGAGGTCTGTGATTCTGTGCCATTTGCCCCTGGATGGAAGTCAGCAAAATGAAACTCTGTGGGGGAGTAAAGAAAAAAAAAAGAAATGTGCTAATAGTGAAGACAATGATGGGAGAAAGAAACTGGGCTGGCCACCACTTTCCCAGGCCAAAGCCCGTGAAGAGAGAACTTTGTTCAACCATAGGGAGCTCAGCAATCATCTCACAAGCTGAGAGTTCTACTGGTCTCTGCTGAGGAGACGTTCTGTTACTAAAATGACCTTTCAAGAGGGTTCCAACATACACAGGAACTAATTGAGAAGAATCCATGGAAACACGATGAAGGGAGAGAGGAGTGTGGAAGGTGGAGGAGCCTGGTTCAGCCGAGCAGGTTTGAGAAGACCTTTGTAGGAGGGTGAGAGAGGAGAAGAACGAGGGGAGACGATGTGTATGAAAAATCAAATTACACCATGAAGTGAAAAACAGGAACTCTTCAGAGTAGGCCCTTGATCAGATTTCTGAGGAGGCAGCCATGAAACAGTGCATCAGAGGGGCATGTCAGAGGTGACAGATCAACCGAAGCATGAAATTAAACTCTTGCTTTTGGTCTTTTGAGACAGGATCTTGTCCTGCAGCCAGACCCTTCTAGAACTAACAGGGCTCTTTCTGCCTTAGCCTCCAAGTGCTGGGATAATTAAGTCAAGTGTAATGTATTTATCTACAGATTTATTAGATAATCAAAGTAAGCCCTGAACAGCACTCATTTAAACCTTCAGTTAATCAGATGGCATTTACAAGACACCCAAGGACATTCATTGCTTTGGACTCCGCATCCTTGGTTTGAAAGATACCAAAATACCCTATGATTTTTTATAAGTGGTTCCATTTAATAACATGATTAATGAGATCATTTTTTTAAAAAAAATGTTTACAGATAATAAAGACAAGCAGTTCATTATAAAACAACCACAAATTCTTTCCTTACCACAAAGATGTTTTTATTTTCCTAGATTTTATGTTCCTGCCAGCCTGTGCGCTGCTCTGTCCAGTAGAACGCAGGAGAAGTGATGATGGGGCTGGAGGCATAGCCCAGCATGGAGTTTCACTTCTCACGTGCAAGACCCTGTGTTCACTTCTCAGCACCATGGGGAGAAAGAAAAGTGAGGATGGTACAAGAATCTTCTTACATCTTCCTCTCTTTGAAATTTTTAAATTTGATTTTCCTCTCTTCCTGACACCTTCACACGAACAAGCTCAGATCTTCTGCTAGAGGATGAGAAGATACAAGGCCATGTGAAGGAAGGACGGATGGCTCTCCATGAGTCCTCAGACCTGTGAGAGTCTGCCTGAAGTCAGCAATAGTGATCTCGCAGCAGCCCAAAGATGAACAAGTGAACCAGGATGAGATGGAAGAGCTGCCCAGCAGAACACGACCCTAGCTGCTGACCCATGCAATGCTGTGCTAGGAATATTCTCCATCTTTTTTCATTTTAGAGCCATCAAGCCTTGAGGTGGTTCATTGTCTAGTAAGAGCTCACAGGTTCACGGAGCTCAGGATAAAATCTTATTCACAGGCACACAGCTAACTAGCACTGAAAACTTATACTTATGAAGACAAACTCAGTAGGAAAATACGTCCCTCAACTTCACCCATACTCAAACTGTTCAGTTTTATAGAAGCTGATATGAAAAGGCCAGAATTTTAAATGTACTTAGGTATAGTATGACATTTATGACATGTTATGTGACTAAACTTTTCCTGGGGAGATACAACACACAAGTCTACTAACCCCAGGTAGGAAAACCAGGATAGACCAAAGCATAGATACCACAAAAGTCCAGCTTGATGAACCGTGAATTTTGTTGGGGTTACTTACAGAAATATGGATGAGGCTTACTTACAGGAGCAGAAATGACTCAAAGTCAGATGCATTACCACGGCCCACCCCAGCATGGGTGACAGCTCACAGAGATGGAAACCTGCAGCTCACTGCACAGCCTGCAGATAGTTCACTGCACAGCCTGCAGATAGTTCACTGCACAGCCTGCAGAAAGCTCACTGCACAGCCTGCAGATAATTCACTGCACAGCCTGCAGACAGCACACTGCACGGCCTGCAGACAGCTCACTGCACGGCCTGCAGACAGCTCACTGCACGGCCTGCAGACAGCTCACTGCACGGCCTGCAGACAGCTCACTGCACGGCCTGCAGACAGCTCACTGCACGGCCTGCAGACAGCTCACTGCACGGCCTGCAGACAGCTCACTGCACGGCCTGCAGATAGCTCACTGCACAGCCTGCAGACAGCTCACCAGGTTGGAGACTATTCTTCCCAAGTGCCTCAGCTGTTAAATCTCTGTCAAGCAGTTCAACTGGTTTCTGCTTCTTGAGGCAGCTGGTCTGGTCTCAGTCTTCCTTACAGCCTTGCTTGCCCGAGAGTCTTCTTTGCAGCTTGGCATGAATGACAGGAACTCTCAGCTGGGCCTAGTGAATGTGGTCAGTTTCAGGGACTTCCTGAAGCTATTATGAGTTGTTTACTTTCTTGCTTTAGGAGCTTCTCTGAGGGATGGAATGTTTCAATTCCAGAGGAAACTGTTACACAAGTTATAAAAATCTAGGTTATCCAGAGAAAACACAGGGACTTCTCTGATTCAGCAGCACATAAATTCCTTAAGTAGTTTTCTTATTACTATTTTTTTACATAGCCCATGTTGTCCTCAAATTAGTGATCCTGCTGCCTCAGCTGCCTGAGTTTGGGATTATAGGCTTGTATCACAATGCTTGATGAAAAATCCATTCTTGAAAACATTTGGACCAATAGGATGATGCATGTCTGTAATCCCAGCATTAGGAGGCAGAGATAGGAGAACTGCAAGTTTGAAGTATCATGAAATACAAGGAGAAATAGTTACAAAGCCTAAATTATAACAATAAAAAGTTATTTATATCTGCTTTGGCCTTGGTTCACTTATGTAGACTAGGCTAACCTCAAACTTATTACCTTTCTGCTTCTACCTCCCAGGTGTTTTGGTTACAGACACCATTACCACACTTGGTCAGATTTTAATCCTTTAAGAGTAGATAAGCGAAGACTAGTCAAGAATTTCATCTTACTTTCAGAGTTTAGTGCAATTAGAAACCCTATTTCTATTTTTATTTAGAATTGGAAATTTCAGTTAAGAGCTGAAACTGGGGTGGAGGTTGGTCTGCACACCTTCAGGGACTGGACAATGACCCAGAGATCGTCCAATCAGAAGCCCTTCTCTGTTGCAGGCCACTGTCTTTGCAAACGTCCGTGAGAGAGGTGGTGACCGGGATGTGTCTCCACAGATGCCCTTGCCCTCTCTTGCTGCACTGAATGGGTAAGTGTTGATGACAGGGCTTTCTGGGGAGCTTTAGCATCAAGGAGCCCAGCAGATGGGTAATGGAGCAGCGTTTAAATTGTCTGTGACCTTGGGGTCTGGCATTAAGCAAATAACAATGAAATCAGATGGTTGAGTGAAGCTGTCCTCATAGGTGACGAGGCCCCTGGGTATTTGGAGAGCAGCTCGGTCAGCCAAGCTGTTCTTGTTGTCTTTCAGAGCAACTGTGGCAGATTTAGGCAATTGGCCATTTGTAAATCACTGGCCGCACTTTTGACACCTATTTCCTGACCATAAGTTAATTCAGAGAGCAAAGCTGGGACATTTCTCACGGGCAGAGAGGCAGCAGTAAATGATCCCTCTTGCTCCAGTGGTTAGCACTCACCACAAAAATCAGCTGGTCATGGCTGATGGGTTCATCTGGGTTAATGCTAAGTTACTTTTAATATGAGTTTTAAAATTACTCTCTCTCTCTCTCTCTTTCTCTCTCTCTCTCTCTCTCTCTCTCTCTCTCTTTGTGTGTGTGTGTGTGTGTGTGTGTGTGTGTGTGCACGCGCATGCGCTATAGGATATGCATGGAGGTCAGAGGACAACTTGGGGGAACCAGTTTTTTCCTTTCACCAGGAAGGTCTAGGGGATTGAATTCAGGTCATCAGCCTTGGTGGCAATCACCTTCACCTGCTGACCCCCTCAAGGGCCTCATTTTTATCTATTTTTAGAATATATAATGGTAAATAAAGATATTTTCTGCATGTCCACAGAGAGATAGAGGCAGTGTGCTACAGAACAGGAGCAGGAAGAGGAGAAGGAGAAGAGAGAGAGATAGCTTTTCATTTTTGATAGAATAACATTTTATATTCATGCCCCAAACACTTTTTTGCCTTTTCAGTAAAATAAACACAGTCTGGAGCTAGAACCACATAGCTGATTCCAAGTTGTAATAGTATCAAAAAATAGATCATACTAGATTAATATGAGGAATAGAAGAATTTGGGGCATGACCATTTAAATAACACTAATCATAGCATTATGCTGTTATGGGTTGAGTGTGAAATGTCCCCACAGACTTAATGTGTTTGGGCATGTGGTGGTCCCCAGCTGGTGGCACTGTTTAGGAAGTTGTGGGACAGTTAGGAGGTGGAACCTCACTGGAGGAGGTGGGTCACTGTGTGTGTGTGTGTGTGTGTGTGTGTGTGTGTGTGTGAGCGTAGGGTAGGGATTACATTACTTAAGGTTTTCTAACCTAAACACCACTTCCTGTCTGTTCTTTGCCTTCTGATTGTGGATGTAACCGGCTGCCCCCTGCTGCCACCATGCCTTACCCACCATGATGGACTGTATACCCTTGAGCTGTAAGACAGAAACAAATCCATCCTGCCTTAAGTTGGTGTTGTCAAATATTTGGTCACAGCAACGGGAGAAGTAACGAGTCCACCTACCACATATATTTATTATAGTAGTATATCCAGAGAGTTTGAAAGCGGTCAGAGGGCAGTTCTGGGATCCTGTGGAACCACCTTAAACGGTAGTCCCGGTCTTCCATGCGCCACCAATGGCTCTCGTCTGTACCAATCTACATAGACTATGTGGATGCCAACTTCGCTTCATGCCTCTTGGGTAACACAGTTACCAAAGGCACTGAACACTGATCAGTACGGTCTCCTCCCTCTGTCCATCCACCGCACCATCACAGGGTGAAGAAGCACTTGCTGTGTACCATGGTGACCAAAATACCATCCAAGCAATTTAAGTGAGAAAAGGCTCGATGGTTTTTGGCTTGTGGCTTCAGAGAGTTTTAGTTCATGGATTTTTGGTCCCAAGAGCTTGGGCAGGACATCATGGTGGCTGGAGAGTGTAGTGGAGAGCTGGTCACGTCACGGTTGACCAGGAAGCAATAGCACAGTAGGAATCCTGGGCCCAGCTGCCAAGTACCAAAGACTCACTCCTTTTCCACAAGCTAAGCCTCACCCCCAAATCTAACAGCATCATGAGCCTGGGGAGAAGCTTTCAAAATGAGCCTTTAAAGTTCACTTCCTGGGGTGTTAGGGAGTCCCTCCGCACACTTGCTCTCTTCCTCTGCCAGTAGGTTCTGTGTAGAACTTGCTCATGATTCTGCAAGGATTCTTGATTTTTTTTGGAGGGGGATAAAAGACGATCTCCTCATACTCCTGAGAAGCCATGCTTGAAATTATTCTGGTGGTACAAACTCTAATAGTTTCCTTGTTTACTGCCCATCTACTTAGCCTGTTGGACACGTTCTTCTCCTAACTACATCAGGTTTTCAGGGTCCAGTCTTGGTGCTCATTATGATAATTGCTCTCAGCTGGATTTTGACAACTGGTTGCCACCCAGTGACCTCTGCTGCTCTGAGTCAATGAGTTCCATGTTGCAGTCGGTGAGCATAGCAGATGCTGATCTTTCCTCCTGTCACTCCTGACTTCAAGACATGTGATATGCTTTAGTATGTCCTCAGGCCTTCTTGAAGAGCACAGTCATCTGGTAGGTTCCCAGACTCTGCATTGTATATCCTTGCTGCTTTGCCTTTCTCTCAACATTTCCCAGGGCCAATTAACTAATTCTTACATTTCCATCTTGCTCGGCATAGATTGTCACAGACCTTTTCTGTGTCTTTTAAGAGTCTAAAAGGTGGAAAGGCCACAGCTTCTGTTTCTCTGTCTCCTCCCCCAGCAGGTTGGATATTGTTTCCCTTAAGAGTGTTCACAGATTGATGATCTCATTTCATCTATCAGGGCCCTCAGGACACAGCTCCATGTGTTCTTCTGCTGTGGGTACCGGGTGATCTATCTTGTAGCAGCTTTCGGGCACAGCCTGCCGACTAAGGAGAGGCTGCCTGTTATCCGGAGGGGAGGACTTCAGTAGTTCTCCCAGCAAGGATGGGGAGGGTCATTTCCAGATAAGGAGGAGTGGGCTTTATAGCATCCATAGTGTTATTGGGACTCTGATCTAAGGGTTCAAAATATAGGGGCCATCTATTCAGATGTTTCTCCCTACCCAAGGTCTGGTGTTGGCCTGGTGGACTTGGCTTGGATGGAGTTGACATCTTTTACAGAGTAGTCCCTCTGGTAGTTAAGTCCTGGGTCTTGTTCCCAGCTTCGTTCATCTTCTGCAGAGTGAAGCCTCCCCTGGCTCTCCTATTTCAGTCATGAATAGCTTGGCCATGGTGAGTACTCTTTATCCCTACTTCCAGTGCAGTTTCTGTCAAAGCAATAACCAACCAATTCCATCATCCTGCGTGACAGTAAAGCCTCATGGCTGACTTGATAAAATCTGGAATCGCCTAGGAGACACACTCTGATGGTGCCTGTGTGGATACTTCTAGAGAGGTTTAACTGGGGAGAGAAGACCCTGAATGAGGGTGGCACTATCCCATAGGTTAGGATCCTGGGCTAATAACACCAGCACCCATCTATCTCTCTCTGTTCACTCACTGTGGGTACAATGTGACCAGGAACCTCAAGCTTTCCCTACCATGTGATGGACTATACCCTCAAACTGTGAACCAAAATAAGCCCCTCTTCCTCAGGTTGCCTTTGCTATGTATTTTCTCTCAGCAGTGAGGCATGTAACTCACACACCCAGTGACTTCTCTTTTCTCTGTGTATTACAGACACCACCAATGCATTTCCTTCCACTGTGTATTATCCTAGTTGACCACTAGAGAAAGCTTTAAAATTGAGCTCCATTCTATGCCAGGTACTCTCTGAATTTCACCGAGTACCAACTAGAGGGTCCTTGTTGCTAGGTAACAAGGCATGATCAAGATCCAGCTTAAAGATCCATCTTAAGACTATTTTCTGGGATGGCTTCTTTTACCAAGCCTTGTGAGTTGGATCTGAAACAGAAGAATCTAAAATGGAAATTTTCTTGCCTGGTATTTTTGAAAGAATAGTGTTGAGATGAAGGCCTTTATACACCTCATGGATCAGCTATTGACTGTTGGCTACTCTAGGAAGGGGCAACCTTGATACTATATGGTCCTTCTGTCAGATCTGTCAAATGGCTGTCAGCAATTGGTGTGGCATGGTAACCACAGTGATGGTTTAACAGTACTGTACTGAACAGCTCCGCAGTCTCCTTCTAAATTGCAGCTCCTGCATGTGGTAGGTGAACGAGGAACTGTATGCCAGTGCCATCGACAGCCTTTTGGGACAGGATAAGAATAGAACAAGAGGGAAATTGTCCTGGTTGATTTTTTTGATAACTTGGTATAAGATAGAGTTATCACAGTTGAGAAACTATCTCCATCAGATTGCCTGTAGGCAAGTCTGCATTGTATTTTCTTGATTAATGGTTGATGCAGGAGGGTCCAGTTCATTGTGGGTGGTTACACCCCTGGGACAGAAGTCCTTGGTTGTATAAGAAGGCAGGTTGAGCAAATCCATGGGGAGCAAACCAGTAAACAGCATGCCTCCATGATTTCCATGTCACTTCCTGCCTCCATGTTCTTGCCCTGATTTCCCTCAGGGATGGACTAAGGGCCGAGAGGTATAAAGTAAAATAAACCCTTTCCTTCCCAAGTAGCTTTTGGTTATGGTTTTTTATCAGAGCAATAGAGACAAAGCTAAGAGAGAGAAAGAGGATGGGGAAGAGAAAAACAGAGCTACTCCACCGACTGTAGCAATGATCTAAGGCCACAGGAAGTAAGGAGAGCTGCCCACATTAGAGCTCCCCATAGCAGATGCTGCCCTGAGGTCTATTTCTATGACGACCAGGATGAAGACCTCAAAAGAGCCAACTTGGGGTCACACTGCTCTGGGGTTATTAATTGTCCCGCGCTACCGTCTCGCCAGCAAGAACCACACGGAACACTAGGATCCTTCTGCAGAATAGCTTTATGTCTCTTGGGAGCAGAGCATAAGCCAACACGGCCGTGGGGACCCAGATAAGATGGAACCCATCCCTTATAAAGGAAACAGACCCTGCCCTGGACGTGTCATTCCCGGATTGGCTGACTGCTCCCAGTCCCAGGTGAAACCTCGGGAGTAGGCAGGGACGCAGCGGTAGAGAGTTACAAAGCACGTGCGCTGAGATTAAAGGCGTGTGCCGCCACACCTTGGGGTCACAGAGGTCAATCTCTACCTTTGTTCCTAGAAGCAATGGAGAATGTGGTCCGGCCCTCCACAATTAATGAGATGGGGAAACAATTGCATTTGTCATGTCTCATGATCACACAGAGGTAATTTATAGTTTGAGTCTCAGTGCTGTACCCACAGTCCTAGCTTCTGGCTCATAATGCTAGGTGCCTACAGTCCTGCGAATCTCCAGAGCCTGTGCACGTGATTTCAAAGGCTTTCTTAGAGTCCCCATGTCATTTCAGGGTGGAGCTCCATTTGCACGGCTACCTGAATTTCAGTTCATGTATGCAAGCGGGGTGATCCACATCAAAGGGCATCCCTTGCCTTGGGACCTTTTCAGCTACCAATACTGCACTATTGGGAACCTGGTCACTGCAGCTACAGAGATGTTCTGTGCAAACCCCAAAGGCAAATTGTTACATTATTTTAATACATACAATTAAAATGAAAGCATAGTTCTAGTAGTTCATTTCGCTTAAAAAAGGTATAAATTGTAGGCCATTTTAATGTGTGGAGCATTGGCAAGAATGTCATGACTAAGCAGATTAGAAGTTAAAGCACCAGCTGAGAATTTCTCTCCCCATTACATCCATAAATAGTAACTATTTGACATGCAGAATCGAAGTCAGTCATTATCAGGGAAAATTACTTCTGATCTTTTTCTTTGCATGGCTGATTTATTCTCCAACCCTGTCAAGGGAAGACTTTTACCTTAAAAATATTCGCCTTTTTAACTTTCTCACTTCTTTATCCCCCTTGACAGGAGGATGGCAGCAGCTCTATCGGGTGGCAACAAGCTGGGATATGTTGTTAAATTTTAATCATCCTCCTGCCTGTGAAGTTGATAATTGGGGATGGTTTAACAGCGATGCTCTGTCAGTCACTATAAATCCCCTGCCCCAGAGCCCCCTGACTGGCTGAAAGCTCCAATGTGACTTTAACCCAAGCTCAGCATAGATTTTACAGTCACGTGATCGGGGACCCAAATGCCACCAGCACAAGCACCCTTGGTCACATGTTGCATTTTCTGTCTTCTCTCCTTTTAGTTAATGGGGCAATAAAGTGTGATTTAAACACTAGCAGGTCAACCTTCTTTATCAGAGACCCAGCCCCTGTCTCCTCTGCCTTGTTCTGCCCAGCAAGGGCCCCTTCTCAGTGATCCTCAGAAGGTATGCAGGCTTGGAGGACAAGGAAGAGGTCAATGGAAACTCAGCGTGCTCAGCTTTACTATGCATCTGAAAATGACTTTGAAAATTAAGTCTATTAATTTAACAAAATAAAACTGTCTTCCAATCTCATTCTACTTTTCTCACCGACAAATGGATGAGAGCAAGTGTTTTCTCTGCTGGCCCAGTCCTGAGCATCTAAGTTTTCCCTGTGTATTAACATCCTCTGTGTCTTGGGATTCACTGGTCCAGTCCAGAGCATCTAAGCCTTTTGTGTGACTTAGTGTTACTCCATGTCTACAGAGTCTCTGCTAATTGTCACCTACATCTTTTCTGCTTTTCATCCCATCTCTGGAGAACGTTTCCTTTGCTTCTGTTTCTGAGCTCCGTCTTGACAAACTTTTAAAACTGCAGAAGGAATCGCACTGCTGGGATGGGTCTTAGAAGCACCAAGACTCAGTTCCCAATTCTTCACTTTTAAAAGAAACCTTTGGCAATGGGGAGACAAAGAGCATTGGCAATAGCTCGTAATCTTGGGGGTCTATGTAGCCTCACTTGACTGGTCACTAGACCCCCAAAAGAGGCACCCATTCCTGGCACTGGACTTTTTGTCTCTTAGCCCTTGGTGCCTTGAAGTGGCATTATTGCCCTGTTACAGGGTAACCTCACCTACACTTTTTATCTGTCTATATAATGTAGTATATATTTTAGGAAATTTTTGCAATAGTAGGTTTCCCTATGATTGTATGAAAAGTGTGTGTATGTATGTATGTATGTATGTGTGTGTGTGCATGCGCACGCGTGTGCTTGTGCTTATATGGAGGTCAGAGGAAAACATTCTGGAATCAGTGTCCTTTCACTGTGGCTTCTGGTGGCTGAACTCAGGCCACCACGGTCTGGCAGCATGCAGATTTTCTCATGGAGTCATCTTCCTGGTCCAGTGTTATCTTCATGTTCATCTATTCTTTCTGTTTTGTTTTTGAACTAGTCTCCCTAGATAGCCCTGTCTGGCCTTGAGTGTGCAGCAATCCTCTCAGCTTCACCACTAATGTGCTGGGGTTACCAGCATGTACCCTGTGCCCGGAATATTTCCTTTGTTCCTCTTATGTGTGTGTGTGTTCACATTTTGATGATCAACAGCACAGAACTCACTGAAACAGCTCTTGTGATGTGGGATTCCCCTCTGTATGCTGTGAATACCATTGGTTAATAAAGAAACTGTCTTGGGCCTGCACAGAGCAGAATAGAGGTAGGCAGAGAAAACTAAACTGAATGCTGGGAGAAAGAAGGCGGAGTCAGGAGAAGCCATGAAGCCGTTGCTGGCGACAGACATGCTGGGACCTTGCCAGCAGACCATGAGCCTCATGGTAAAATATAAAATAATGAAAATGAGTTAAATTAAGATGTAAGAGTTAGTCAATAAGAAGTTAGGGCTAATAGGCCAAGCAGTGATTTAATTAATACAGTTTCTGTGTGGTTATTTCAGGAGTCTGGGCAGCCAGGAAATGAACAAGTGGCCTCCTTATTACACTCTTGGCTCAGAGAATTCCTGGCAATTGTTATTTTTGCTCTAGAAGCCTGTCTTATGGACTTGCTTTGATTCCCTCTTCTAACAGGGTTTACTGAGTGCCTGTTATGGACCAGGTGCCATCTTTTATGGGGAGAATGTGGCCGTCAACAGGGCAAAGCCCTGTAGCATGATTAATAAAAACCCAGAGACCGACATTGGGATTCTACCTGAAGATCAGAAAAGCAAAGCAGGCAGTCACTAGAGAGCTCTTACCTCTGTGAAATCTTCAGACTGAAAAATAGTGAGTATCTATCTCATCCCGCCTTATGTTCCTCTCTAGGGCTGGGATTAAAGGCGTGCACACACACCCCCCCCCCCGCCCCAGCCTCTATGGCTAGCTAGTGTGGCTGCTGGGATTAAAGGCGTGCACCCCCCCCCCCCAGCCTCTATGGCTAGCTAGTGTGGCTGCTGGGATTAAAGGTGTGTGCCACCACTGCCTGGTCTGTATGGCTGACTAGTGTGGCTGTTTTGCATTCTGATCTTCAGGCAAACTTTATTTATTAAAATGAAAATAAAAGATTAGTACAAAATCCTGCACACACAGATGAGTCTGTGGTCGGCCTGTGTGGATGAAACACACCCAATGGGTCTCAGAAGTCCCTGTTTTCCTGCCATTGTACAAGTCAAGTAGGCCAAGTCCTGGGCTGAGAATGGTTTTATCCATGGCATAGAAATGAAATCATAAGGTCTGTAAAATTAAGAGCAGAGGAAACTCTAAAGTATCTTAACTGGCACTGTGGGGTGGGAGATTCATCCTTTTCAGGTCCTGTTCTGTTGTCAGGGGTCCTGTGCTTCATCGTTTTCCCCTAAAGAAGACATTGTCTAAGTTACTCTCAAGTTGCTTAATCTTTTAAAGCAAATTAAAATTTTGTCCTATACAAAAGTTTGAGAGGCTAAGAGTACTTCAGATGGATGTTAGTGTCCCACAAGAATGAGAGAGACTTGGTGAGCTAATGCTCCAAGATTTGTACCTTGAAGAAAGCTCTGACAGAGTCACACCATGCTCACGCAGCATGACTTTCTCGGCTAAGGAAATGGCCCACTTGCCCTTGCTTCTTTTCATTTCAAACCTCTCCCTGTCTGCTGGAGTCACACGGATAGTTCTGGACATCATCTAGCTGCTGTCTGTCAACATGAACAAGGCGTGAAGTTGATGGATAAGTCTCTATAGTAAAGGCAGCACCATGTTACATTGTTACCTCTGTAACAATGTAACATGTTACCAACTTACCTCTGCTCAGGTGATGACTCCCTTCACTTTAATATTTCCCTATGAGAATTCAGGCCTAATTCACATGAAAAGACTCTTTGCATAAAGCCTAGACAATGTCCTGACTGTGGGTGTCTTGACATGGGGTCTAGTTATAGATTCTTCAGGAAAGACTGTGCCCCACTCCCTCCTCCTGGCTTCTCTGTGTGGCTAACAGTTACTTTTCCTATCTTTTCATGTGAAATGTCTTTGTTTAAGGATGTCATGAGACTTAGGTGGCTATGAATATTTTAATTTCCTTCAGAGGTAGAAGGTCTCCTCCTGCCTAGTTGTAAGCCTTATGATGGTGTCGCTAAGTCACAACTTGGTGACTCAGGAAAGTAATGGTGATGGGTGCTCAGGAGAGAGTAATTTGCATCTGTATTTGGTTCCATGAAGGGCACAAAGCAGCCTAAGCACCAAAACTATCCTAGCTTCTCTTCTATCAGTGTGTTTAAACTCTGCAACTTGATGAATACATATCAAAGCTTGCTGTGTTTCTTGGATAAATGATTCCTTTATCAGTATGGAAATCCTTATCTGTGGCTCCATCTGTCATAGGAACCTACAGTCAACTGCCATCTGGGATTGCTATCATTTGTCTTGACTGTCTCGAGAGAGAGACTATAGTCCTTTTATTGCAGTTAATTGTTATAGTTGTTCAATTTTACTACTGGTTTTAAAAATTAACTTTCAAAACCTAAAGCTATATTTTATCACTGGTATGTATACAGGGTTTCGTAGCCAGTAGGTGCCATCTTCTACGGTTTCAGGCACCCACATGTATACAGAGTTTCGTAGCCAGTAGGCACCGTCCTCTATTGTAACATGAGGGCTGGCTTGTTGGGGTATCTGTTCCTGCCCGGTACCCCACAGCAGGCAAGTCCCAGAGAAAATCAAACACACAGAGATCACTATAAGTTATAAAGCTGATTGGCCCATTAGGTCAGGCTACTTCTTAGCTCTTATAACTTATCTTAACCCATTATTCTGATCTATGTTAGCCATATGGCTTGGTACTTTTTCAGCTGTCAGCTCACATGTTGCCTCTTCAGTGGTCTGGGCAGGAATGGCAGAGGAAGCTTCCTGCTTCCCAGAATTCTCCTGTTCTCATTGCATTATCTCTACTTCCTGTCTGGTTTTCCCGCCTATACTTCCTGCCTGGCCAATCAGCGTTTTATTAAAATACATGATTGACAGAATACAGATAATTCTCCCGCACCACTCTATGGTTTCAGGCACCCACATGTATACAGGATTTCGTAGCCAGTAGGTACTGTCCTCTACGGTTTCAGGCACCCACATGTACACAGGGTTTCGTAGCCAGCAGGTACCATCCTCTATGGTTTCAGGCACCCACATGTATACAGGGTTTTGTAGCCAGTAGGTACTGTCCTCTACGGTTTCAGGCATCCACATGTATACAGGGTTTCGTAGCCAGTAGGTACTGTCTTCTATGGTTTCAGGCACCCACATGTATTCAGGGTTTCATAGCCAGTAGGTGCCATCCTCTATGGTTTCAGGTACCCACTGGAGGCGTAGGCTGTATCTCTAGTAGAGAGTAGGGGACTATGGTAGGTTTATTGAAATTATTTCTTCTTGATAATTTTTTTTTGTGCAGTTTGACCAGCATTGATCATTTCCCGCTTCCTAAGTGCAGGTGCAATGGGGCCAGCTGCTTCCATTTCTCTTACCTCCTGACCCCAGATGCTGGTAACCAGCATTCCACTCTCTGTGTCTATGAGTTAGATCTTAGATTGCATCTATAAGTGAAATCATACAGTTTGTCTTTTCATGCATAGCTTATTTCACTTAACATATGTTGTCTAGATTAATCCAAGATGCAATAAACCACAGGATTTTCTTTCCTAAGACTAAATAGTATTCCATTATAAACACAGATACCATATTTTCTTTATCTTCAACCATTTATGTTGATTCCATATTTTGGATGTTGTGAAGTACTTGCACATAATGGATTAGGATGTAGGTTAGTATAGTCATTATGAAACATGATATGGAAAATAATAATTAATTCCTTAAAAATAAAAATGAAAAACTACAATGTGATGATCCTACTGTGTAGTATTTATCAGACAAATTTTGTTTATTTGACAAGATTTAAAATCATCATAGAAACATCTCTGGGTTTGTTGAGAGCATTTCCAAAAAGGTTTAACTGAGAGAGGAAGACTAACCCTAGACATGAGCCATGACATCTCATGGTATGGGGTTCCAGTCTGAATAAAAAGAAAAAAGCAGGCTGGGAGTCACCATTCATCACTTCCTATTTCCTGACTACAGATGTAACATGTGACATGCCACCTTAGGTTCCTGCCTCCCTGCCTTTCCTGCTGTGATGATGGAATTCTCACAAACTGAGCCAAAAAAATCTGTCCTTTATCAAGTTGCTTCTTGTCAGGCATTTTAGTTACAGCAATGGGAGAAAAAACTTACACAATATTCAAGGGAGACAAGATCAATATGCCAGAAAGTATCTGTACTCTATGCTCATGGCAATGCCAGGAGATGACTGTAGCATATACCTCCCTTAACTGTGGTTCTGTAGTTGTTTGAGTCTCTCAGTGCATCATTAGCTATCTAGAGGAAAGGGGCCCAGTGCTTTGTGGTGTCTTTAGTACTGTTACGGTGTCCCTCAGTTGTCATTAGTGATTACAGAATCAACATGGCTACCATGGCTACAAAAACTAAGAGTCAACACGGCCTCCCTGCGCTGAAGAAAAGGGACCGTCCTTTACTTTACATGTATGCAAATAGATTCATGGTTCCACCTGATAAATCTGTCACAAACAACAGGTCAGGAGGTCTTTAGTTCTTGGACTTCTGCAACAGTATTAGTATGGTCAGCAAAGAAGAAAGGGGAGGCTCTTGTTTATGTACCGACAGGATTGTAACAACAGAACCATGAACATAAGAGATACTAATGACTGAGGTTTCTGTTACATCGACTACAGATCAGCTACTTAGTAATTACTGTATCTCCAGTTTTCTAACATCATAAATTTTTTTGCATATTTTTATGGTCTCATTTCACAGATAGGAAAAGTAAAATATAGAAAGTCCAGTGATCAGCTTGTGGTCACACAGCTTCTAAGAGGCAGAGCTGAAATTTGAACACACACAGCCTAGTCACAAGTTCTCAAGTGCTTTTAACTGAGATATACTGACTTTCTCAAGACGACATCACTAAACTGTTAAAAGTTCTCTGAGTTTTAAACCCTCCTTGTATGTAATAATAATAATAATTGCAACAGATAAAAAGCAGAAGCCCTTACATGTAGCAGGTCTTTCTTTGAATCACCAGCTCCTGAATAAACAGCTGAGTAATACCATATTGTGTAAATGTACCATATTTCTTATCCATTCTTTAGTTGAGGAACATCAAATTTATTTCTAGTTTCTGGTTATTATAATGAATAAGGCTGCTATAAACATACTTGAGCAAGTGTCCTTGTGGTAGGATGGAGCATCTTTGGGGTATATGCCCAAGAATGGTATGGGTCTTGAGGAAGATCAGTTTCCAACTTTCTGAGGCCTTGCCTGTCCCTAGGAACTGAGGAAATGTTGATTTCCATAGTGATTGTACAAGTTTACATTTCCACCAGCAATGGAGGACTATTCTCCTTGCTCCACATGCTTTCCAGCATGAGCTGTCACTTGTGTTATTGATCTTAGCCTTTCTGACAGGCATAAGATAGAATCTCAAAGTAGTTTCTATTTGCATTTCCCTGATGGCTAAATATTTGAACATTTTTTCAGTGTTTCTCAGCCATTTGAGATTTCCCTATTGAGGACTCTCAGTTTAGATCTGTGCCCCATTTTAAAAATTGGATTATTTGGTTTGTTGATGCCTAGTTTCTATATATTCTGGAAATTAGTCCTCTATCAGATGTGGAGCTGGTGAAAATCTTTTCCATTCTGTAGGCTGCTATTTTGTCCTGTTGACAATGTCCTTTGCCTTACAGAAGCTTTTCAGTTTCATGAGATGACATTCATTAGTTGTTGGTCATAGAGCCTGTGCTATTGGTGTTCTGCTTAGGAAGTTGTGCCCTATGCCAATGCTTTCAAGGCTATTTCCCAACTTTCCTTCTGTCAGGGTCAGAGTCTGGTTTTATGTTACGTTCTTTGATCCACTTGTACTTGAGTTTTGTTCAGGGTTATGAATATGGATCTAATTGCATTTTTCTACACGCAGACATCCAGTTAGACCAGCACCACGTGTTGAAGATGCTATCTTTTTTCCATTGTGTCTTTCTGACCTCGTTATCAAAAAATCAGTTGTCCATAGGTGTGTGATTTATATCTGGATCTTTTATTTTATTTCATTGATCAATGTGTCTGTTATTACACCAGTACCATGATATTTTTATTACTATAGCTCTGTAAAACAGCTTAAAATTAGGGATGGTGATACCTCTAGAAGTTCTTTTATTGTTCAGAATTGCTTTAGCAATCCTGGGTTTTTGTTTTTCTATATGAAATTGAATATTGTCCTTTCAAGATCTGTGAAGAATTGTGTTGGGATTTTGATGGGGATTGCACTGTAACTGTAGATTGCTTTTGGTAGGTTGGTCATTTTTATTATGTTAAGTCTTCTGATCCATGAGCATGGGAGATATTTCTATCAATCTGTCTATCTGTCTGTCTATCTATCTATCTATCTATCTATCTATCTATCTATCTATCTTCTTCATCATCATCATCTACTATCTGTGTATATGAAAGCCTGTAGTTATTCCTTTTAGTTGAGTCTCCAGTGTGCAGAAAAACACACATTCTTTTGCTGTGTTCAGCTGAATGCTTGTTTGAAACTGGGCTGTTGCTTCAACTGAACTCAGCACTGAAATGCCTCATTTCAATAAAATGCTTCTTGGCTTCACTTAGAAATATCACTAAAAGCTCTTCCAAATAAATCACATGTGAAGGAGATAAAATTCCTTTAACTCACAAGTAGCATCTGGTAGAGGCTCTGGCTACTGTTTCCTTGGCTCATTTTGCTTCGTGTAGATTGAATGGGGCTTGGCAATTTTTCATCACCCATGTGAGTTTCCGTCAATGGAAGATAAACTCTTCCCCTTCTCAGTTGCCACCAATCAAATTTAAGCGCCTGCTTCCTAATGTATCTCTAGGAACATGTATTGAAAGATGTCCTGTGGGGTGCAGATGCTTCTGGTTTTGCTGAAGGTGCGTGTGCACGTACGTGTGTGTGTGTGTGTGTGTATGTGTGTGTGTGTGTGTGTGTGTATGTGTGTGTGTCTGTGTGCTTGTGCATGTGTGTGTTTCCTTCCTTGTTTTTAGTAGAAGAGTACAATTACAAAAGTATCAATCTGATTATTTTTATATTGAGAAAACACAGGAGACACATAAATAGTTCTCCTCCATAAGAACATAATTTTAAGCCAAGTAAGAAATCTGTGCAGTCTCAAAGAATTATTTAGAAGCCAATTTTTTTCCAGCAGGAAGAAAATAAGATGGTAGATATAAAAATAATCTAAAATATAAATATTACTTTATAATTCATCAATATGCATTGTGACTCATAAATATCATCCTAGTGACCAGCATGGTGATTTTTGTAGCTGCTGCAGGCTGGCTTGTTATGGTCAAGAGGATGGTAACCATTTTGCATGTGATTTGTTTTTTTTTTTATAAAAGCCCAGGAAGCAGGCAATATTTAGAGTAGCTAAAAGCATGGATACATTTATGCCAAGCAGGCTGAGTTCTTGTCCTGCTTACCAGATAGATAATTTAGAGTGAATTGATGAAGCTCTCTGTGTCTCAGTTTCCTCACATATGCGATGGCAGACACACTATCACCTGCACCTTAGGACTGCTGAGAGGAATGAGTGACGTAATATAAGAAAATCACGTAGGTTACCTGATATAGAGAAAGGTGCAGGGTTGCTGTCAGGGTTCAGGTTTGGGTTCCCTGTCTTTGTCCTATGGCCGTCGAGGAACTATTGCTGAGAAGTACTTTCTCTCTAAAGTGTTTCCTGTTTCTTTAAGTTAAGAGAGAAAATGGTAAAGTCTTGGCTTGATATGTTTATGATATAAATTATTTGCTTTCTTTTTTATGAACTCCTGGCATTTGAGAGGAAACAAAAGCAGCATAAAGAAATATAAAATAAAAGGAAAGATGTGCAGGGAGGAGAGAGAGTAGGACCCCCCGTCCCCTGAAGGGCACACACCCAGTGCTGGAAGGACCTTCCACTAGATACTGCCTCTTAGAGTCTCCACTGCATTCCAGAAACACTAAGTAGAGGACCAAGCTCTGGGGAGCATTCCAGGTCCATGTTATAGATCACTTTGTTTATTGAAAAGCAAAATCACATATTTTACTAATTTTAAAATTATTATTGTTAATTATTACTATTAGCGTGTATGTGGAGTTAGTTCTCCCCCTTCACCTTAACAGGGCTCGTGGGGATTGAACTTGAATTGTCAGTCTGCATGACAAAGGCCTTTACCCACTCAGCTATTTCATTGCCTTCAGAGTTTCCCAATTTTTAGATAGATAAACTTTGTTTTCACAAGGAAGCTTTTTTGAGGTAAGTTTTACCATAACTTTTGCATGCCACATGCCACACCCTTTGCTATTTATACGTAAGTTGGGAAACCCACCTAGATTTGAAGTCACCCTCAGCATCAGTTTCTACTATGAGGTTTCAAAGATTTAACCTCCAATGTGTTGGTGAAATATTAAAAAAAAAAACCATAAACCAAAACTTCTAGGAGAAAGACAATTTATCATAATTTGAAAAAGATAAAACACCAAACAGCCATCTGTGGTGTGTGTTGATGTCATGGCCTGGGGACCCAGCTAAGCCAAATGAGTTATCAATATGTTTTAGACAGAGTTTTGTCGATAGAGCTTTGTGTAACCTCAATCTTTATCAGAGATTTTCTTCTTATCTTTTAGCTTTAAAGCAATTTTAACTAAGGAGTATGGAAGGAATTGTGATTGGGGCTATGGTTGTGAGAATCATGCACATTTTGGTTAGTGTGGTTGTTCGATTTCTTATGCAGAATTTTATCTCCAATACAGTTTGCCTCACTCCAACAGGTTTTTGCTAAGTCATCCTATGTATAGCTTTTTAAAAAAAAGTGAACAACCACCAAAGACACGCTGAGGCCAAGAGGCCCTCTTATTCTTGACACAGAAGATAGGGGAGTTACCATGATCAAACCAAGAGCATTGCAATGTCTTAAGGACCACTCTTATCGTTAATCTTCAGTGCTACTCCCTAGAAACTTCAGGACGACTCACAGTGTGCTCTTCTGAAGGCCAGTGTCCTGGTGTAGCTATTTCCCTGTCGGTATAGAGTTAAATGTGTGAGAGGTTTTAGGTAAGGGAGGAAGAAGGGCGCACCTATTAGGGCCTGATTGCGACTGTGCAGCCTCAGACCAGAGGGTTTTGTTTCTCTGGTTTTTCTTTTTTTCATCTTGAGAATGCAAGCAATGGAAGGACATTTCTGTTTAAGCTACCTTCAGAGTTCCTTCTGGTGTTCTTACAAATCTGTATAAGTTGCGGAACTGCAGTTCTTTGAAACATCGCTGTTCTTCTCACAGCAGGCAAGAACGTGGAGGCTCTCCTTGGTGTTAGGATCTGGGAAGCCATCTTTCTTCCAGCCTAAAATGTTAAAAGACAGTCACTGATCATTCAGTTAAAACACAGCTACTTATCACTTCCTTACTGCATATTAGTGCCTTGCTAGAAACTAAAATGCTTTCAAAATTGGTAAGCAAAAATTAGGGTTTCACTGGAAGATTGCAGATCTCACAGGACCCGGATGTGGGGTGCTGGTTTATAGACAGAGCAAGTGGAAAAGTCTAATACATGCTATGTCTCCTCTAGGAAAGGTGCAGAGTGACCTCCAATCCAGCTTTGCATGGCTTCTCTGAGAAGGGAAGTACAGGGTCTGGGAAGATAGCTCAGTTGTTCAAGACAATTCCCAAGGAACACTCCTGCCTCCCATGACCATGACCATAACCCCAGAGACTGACTGCCTGGTTGGATGGCTGCTTACCCAGTAGTGGGAAAGCAGTACCCATACAAAGTATAATGATAAAAGTGCACGCACAGTATGTCTTAATCTGTGTCTATCTGTCTGGCGACTACCTGGCTGACTGGCCCTGGGTGTCTTCCTTTTTCTACCTCCTTTTATTCTCTCCGCCTGCCAGCCCCACCTCTCCCTCCTCTGCCTGGCTATTGGCTGTTCAGCTTTTTATTAACCAGTCAGGTGCCTTAGGCAGACCAGGTGAAACAGCAATACATCTTTACATAATTAAACAAGTGAAGCATAAACAAATGTAGCAATCTTTACATAGTTTCAAAGTCATATTCCACAACAGGCAGAGAAGCTGCAGGCAGTGTCAAGCCTGGAGGTGGAGGAGCTGGACGCAGCGCCCAGAGCACTCTTGTCTTTGGCAACAGTTGTGGTTGCCTTTGACTCCTATGCCCATGTAAAAAAGGCTATTATATGTTAGAAAAAAATTTAATATTTAAATGAAAAGGTTAAAAATAGTCAAGCCTTTACATATTAATGCTAATTTTTATTAGAAGAACAGAGCAAGAGTTCTGAGGGTTTTAGGAGTCATATTGAGTCCTACACATTTGTAGAGCTCTGCTACTGATAATCTCAACTGAGTTGCTTTCTATCTATTTGTATCTTGAAGGAATTTAATATTTAAAAGATGGTGTCAGGAGCCTTTGTGGTGTGATTGATTTTATGTCCTGTGGGATGGAGGAACTTTGCTGTCACTCATGCCTAGTAATTGATTTCAGGTTTGAAAACTTCAATTTTCTTCTAAAGAACATGAAGATTAATGGAAATTTTTATATCGTTTCTTAAAAATTACAGCTGGATGCATTTGGAAGAAGGAAGTACTAACCAGTGAGGTCTGAGACCTGGGTTCCAAGAGACATTCACCCCTTCAATGTAATAATTGGAAACAAAACGAACACATGGCATGATGTCTTATGTCCTTGCTCTCATATATGTATTAAACACACATAGCTGGTTTCCAAAGTCTATATTTCCTTATCTTGATAACTTTAAGATGGAAATAGCGGTTATTTATGTTGATGAAGATGCATGTGAATTCCCTTGACTAGGGGAAGCAAACAGGGCATACATCTCATCGATGCTGCTAGTGAAGGTTAGAACAAGGACCATCTACTGAGCGCACACCTGCCTGCATCTGCTACATCATTCTCGCATACCTGGCTGATCTGTAATGCTCAGCTAATTGCATGGTGTGAAATTTAACTTCTGCCTGTTACATCCAGGTAGCTGGCAAACGTTGTGCTAGAACAGGCGATTAGAGATTGCTCTTTCCTGGCCAAGAAAATAAGCAGAAGCAATAGACATATATTTTTCTGGCTTGCTCCTTACAAAGTTCTAAAATTCAATGTCTTTGCTTTGGGTGAAGTAGCAAGTACAGTATAGCATCAGGATGCATCTCTTGTCCATCAAGAGCTCTTGTTGCTCAAGATGATATAGCAATGTGTATGGTGTCATGCCTTTTAGAACAGAGGCTTGTATGGGGGAGAAACAGGGTATAATTTTCAGATAAGGAAACTGCATAATGATTGAAAGGCTGTCCTGATGTCTACAAGCAATCCCGGAGTTTCATTTATCTTTCTTTCATCGGGTGGAGGGGTATTGCTTGCTGATTAGTTGGAAGTATGTGGTTCAAGCATCAGTTATATCTACAAGAAGATGTACTACTCCAAAAATGAGAATACTAGATCATAGCCTTCTGAGGTGGCTCCATTTAAGTTCTAAATGGAATGAAATATAGAAATAGGTCATGTCATTATTGTTGTTAAACAATCATCTTCGTGGAGTTGACTAGCTTTTCTGAAATTGGAGGTAAGTTCCCAGGTTAAACTTCATGTCTAGTGAATGTATGATGTCACCATTTTTCAATTTCTCAAGAGTTTGGGGCTGAATTTTCACCTCCCTGTCACTGTTGAGAAGAAAAATGATTAAGAATATCTGTGTTAAACCAGAAAAGTCAAGCTTCTAGCTGTCACACAGTTCTGAAAGTCATCGCTGGCCACACTTGCTCTAGTAAATGCAGAGTTCTGGGATGTTGTATAATTTGTTTGGATGTTGTATAATTTTACTGAGAAAATAGGAAGCTTAAATGCTTCAACTTAGTCCTGGATTTCAGTGTTGTCAGCCCTGTATTTGTGAGATTGAGCCCGTGACAGCTGGGATATTCAGTAGTTGTGATGGTTAATACTCCACCAAACTGATAGAACTTAGAACCACCATAGAAGCTCAACTCTGAGTGTACTGGTGTTTCCAGAAAGGTTTAACTAAAGAAGGAAGACCCGTCCTCCCCCTCCCCCGTATGTGGCACTATCCTATTGGTTGGTAGAAGGAAGATCCACCCTGAATGTAGAGGGCACCGTTCTATTGGTTGGAAGAAAAAAGCCCCACCCTGAATGTGGTGGCATCATTCTATTGGTTGGTAGACGGAAGCTCCCCCCTGAATGTAGAGGGCACCGTCCTATTGGTTGGAAGAAAAAAGCCCCACCCTGAATGTGGGTGGCACCGTCCTATTGGTTGGAGAGCTGGATGAACTTAAAAAAAAGGCAAAGCCCGCTGAGTGCCAGGATTCATCTCGCTCTGCTTCATGACTATGGTTGTAACTACCTCCTATTCCTGCTGCTGCGCTTTCCCCACAGTGCCGGCCGAGTGGTCCCTGACAAATTGCAAGACAAAAGAAGGAAAAGTCCCTAATAGAACAGCCATGAAGAGCATCGTTTTGGTCTATTTTTCTCCTTATCCTGTGGGTCCTGAGTGGATTTGACCTCTATGTGACACACAATGGACACCGATAATTTGCTGAAGTCTCTCCCACATCATCACTGTGCTGGAGAATAGAGAGAGTTCACAGTGCGGGGCCTTGGGCTTAGCAATTTCCAGAAGCTCCATTGAACTCAGGAACAAAATGGGAACTCCATCACATTCCACCTTCCCCTCAAGCATTTTTTTTTCTGTTGACTGTAAAGCACTAACTCTCTGAGAGAATTAAACCTGGGTCCTAATAGCTTATGGATTTTTTTAAACATTCTGTTCCTCCGGAAAAAAAAATTATGTGCAACATTTGTAAGGGCTGGATCTTTTTCAAGGTTATAATGACTTCACAGGCTTTTGGCCAGGATTTTAAAAGTGAATGCATGTCTGCACAAGCATTCGGCGTGGGTAAAGTGGTTTCACTGCAGAGGTTTATGGTGGTGAACTGGTATATCATAAACTTTCTTAAAATCCAGGCAACTAATCAAGTGAGAGGAAAGAGTAAACACGTCCCAGAATGTCTCCTGTTTGAAATGAAATGTCCCCAAACCCTATCTTTATGTCTATATGTATCTTTTAAATTCTTTACCCTAGACATGCTGTTCTCTTTTCAACCATATTTTAAAATCATTCTCCCATTGGTCAAATTACCCATCAGAAAAGAGGGAAAAAGCACATATAAATAACATAAATATTCCTCTTGCCCTGGAAGAATGATTTTAGACACTTACAATTTCTCTTCCTGTCCCTGCAGGAAAACAGTGTGGATATAGCCCTGCAACTGGCTCTCCCACAGGGAGCGGACAGAGCTGGGCAGGTGATGGTTTCCTTTATGCTCAGACCTTGAAAGTCATGATGATCACGTCTATAATATCCTGCTAGTCTCTCCTGCTGTCTCTCATTCATTATGGGACAGAGCTACATAAAGACACACGTACCAGAAAGCAAAGATCTTTGGAGGCTTTTTTCTCCTCCTCTTCTTCTTTCTACCCTTCTCTTTCTTGTTATCTTGAGTCAAAATCTCATGGTGTAGCCCAGGCAGCCTGAGTGCAGGGATTCCATGTTTGCACTCCCCTGCTGGGCTTGCAGTCCTCTCTAACTATGTCCCCAAGCTCTTTCTTGATGCTTTTCCCCAGGCTTTCGCTTTACACGCCATATTATAAGGTGTTATTTCTCAAACTTACCTCCACCTCCCATCTTCTTTCACTCTAAGAGATAAACGTGTTTAGATCAAATATGAGGATTCATCTTCATTGTCAACTTGATTTGGTATCACCTGGGAGATACACCTCTGGGTCCTTCTGTGATATTTGCTGAGATGTTTAACAGAAGAGGAAAAATCAGCCCGGAATGTGGGTTCGGGGTACCATCGCACGGGCTGGAGTATTGGCCTGAATGGAGAGGAAAAAGGGAGAATGTGAGCTTAGTCCTGGCATCCATGCCTCCTGTTGGTAGATGTCATGTGGGCTGCTTTACAATTCTGACTTTCCTGCCATGAAAGACTACCGCTAACTTGGGAGCCAGAACCAACCCTCCCTTAAGCTGGTCTGTCAGTCATTCCGTCATAGTCGCGTGAAAAGTAAGTCACACACCCAACATCCTTTCTCACATGTTATCTTGTGAGACGTTTCTTAATGTGGTTGACATTTTTGGGTAAATTCATCTACATTTAAAAGTGTTGTTATTTCACTGTAGAAAATTGTGATTTTCAGGTGCTCTTTTAAAATAACGAAAATGCATGAAACTTAATGCTATCTACTGCATCTCATTGGGTTGTAGTTATTCCGAGAGTTGCAGTTCTCAATTCAGAGTTATTGTTAGCCTGGATCCATATTGCGAAGAAGTTCTTTAAATGCTTATGCTTTTACCAAACCACTAGAACCTTTTTTCAGCATCCTCAAAATGAGTGTATCAGTGCTTGTCACAAGGATTTCCTTTAGGATGATCCTGAGATTCAGACCCTCAGAAGACCCTCAATCTCCCTTAGCTCAGAATTTCGTCTTTTCTAACAGACCCTTGCCTTTATAGCTTTAGCCCATGCGTGTAGCATTGTATATCAACTGTACGGATTGTTCTGTGTGTAATTCCCCATTTGGGGTTGTTTTTTCTCTCTGGTTTTGTGAGCTGGGGCAATCTCTCCTGTCTTTTCCCTGGAAGGGGTGAATACCGCTCTTCTGGTCACACTGTTATGAGATGGCCCTGCCAGTGGGGGCTCTCAGCACACAGCTCACTTTGTGAGACATGCATCTGAGCTATCTGTGACTTAGCTCTCTTTCACTAACGTCATATTTTATGCCAGGATGTTTTATGAAACTTGAACATTTCTGTCAGCTGAATCACAAATATTTATTCAGCACTGATACAATACTGAATTTCAATGAAAAAAACGTCTTCTAGGGTACTTGAGGGGTGCTAGTGAAAGAGAAGTGGTGGACCCACAAGCACTCTCCCCCACCCCCTATCCCCCCAAGTCATGAACACGTACTATGTGTATGGGTGCATATTGTCTTGACACCCAGATTCCATGGCAATCCATCCACTCCTCACCATGTTTTTTTTTTTTAAATAAACTTTGGATTGATGCTTGTGGTGTTCTCAGGTTACCCCTGTGTAGAGCTGTAGTCAGAGGCTGCTCGTTCGTTTCCCGGCTGCCCAGATTCAGATAATCACACAGAAACTATATTAATTATCACACTGTTTGGCCAATAGTTTAGGAATCTTTCTAGCTGGGTCTTATATATTAAATTAACCCATTTCTTTTAATTTATGTATCACCCCGAGGCTGTGACTTACTGGTAAGTTTCCAGCCTGGCGCCTGCCTCCTTCAGCAGCTACATGGTGTCTCTTTGACGCCACCTACTTCCTCTCTATATCTCTGTTCAGATTTCCCGCCTGACTTTACTCTGCTAAGCCATTGGCTGAAACAGCTTTATTCACTAACCAATAAAAACAACACATATACAGAAGGCCCTCCTACATCATAGAGCAGGGAAAAACTCGAGTTGACTGACCCAAATATTCCCAGAGGAGGCTGGGCATGGCTATAGTCAACCTCACGTTTATTATTTATTTATTTAATTATGTATTTAGGTATTTTGAGGCAGGATTTACTGTGTAGCCTAAGGTGGCCTTGAGTTTATTGTAACTCTCTGTCTCAGACTCCTTGCAGCTGGGATTATCGACATGATACCATATCTATCTGGCTCACTCTGCCTTCTTATTTCAACTCTCACACTTACAAGTACTTTTCTTTTGCTGTATAAACGTGTGTGTGTTGTGTTGTGTTTTAGGACCTTTTAATGGTTTTCTTTCTCATTCTTAAAGTTTTTGTTCATTTTTTTTTAAAAAAATATTTCACTCTCTATAGTGGATTGTAAGCCTTGGGCTAAGTTTCCTCTGGTGTTCTTAAACCTAGGGCTGTGTTGGGCCTTCTGGGACAGTCCATGTGTTAGCCATCATTAGGAATATTAATGAGACAATGTTACATCTCCTCTCACTATAGGAAGAAGAAATGCACGGTTTCATACAAGAAACCACCAGGAAAGTTCAAAAATGAGACAAAAAAAACCCCAAGCAAACAAACAAAATCTGTAAGTTTTGATGTGGATAAGGAAAATATTTTAAATCTAGCTGCTTGTGTGAATTTCTGAGATAATGATGAATGAAAGCACCATAGATAGCGTTGCTTCAAGGGCCAAAGCAAAGAACCCTAAGTTCAGCCGTGTGACTCGGGGTCTGTCACGTGCTTAGCCCCGGGACCAGCCCTGGCTGACGTACATATCCCTCAAAGCTGTGCCAAGTGATATGTGGGGCACAAACATGCGAGGAAGATTATGCAAATCAGAAATCTGCTGAAAATTTCCAAAAGCAGCTGCCAAAGTGATGAAGAACGGTCTCATGGAGGAGCAGTTTTTCAGGAGATGCGAGACTGGTTTGTGTGATGACGCCATCGAGCACAAATGTCCCCAAAGCCCCTGGTTTTAAATCACTCAAAGGCCGTGAAATCAATTATTTGTAATAAGTCTATGCTTTTAGGTGGCGGAAACATACTTAAAACAGGATTGTGGGTTGGTCAGCTGTTGAAAGGTTATGGTTAGAGAATTGCAAGGCTGAGCCTTGTATCTCCCAGAGAGCAACGACTCTGTATCCACTAAGTCAGTATGTGTGGTGACCTTTAAAGGCTTAAATATAGCTTATAACAAGAGTCGATTTATTTTTTTAAAAATGTTTATTTTTATTATTTTGAAATTATGTATTCATGTGTGTCTGTGTGTGAGTACAAGTGCCTGTGGAATCCAGAGGCACCACATCTCCCTGGAGTTGGAGTTACAGGTATTTGTAAGCCAATTGACATATGTGTTGGGAACCACACTGTGGTCCTCTGCAAGAATAGTATACACTCTTAACCATTGAACCATCTCTCTAGTCCTAAAAGCCAACTTCCTGTCAAAGCCTTGAAGGAATTTTTTTATAATTGTGCATTCTTAATAGATTATAAGACACAGCCTATATGGAAAGAAGCTGGCTGGAAACTCTTGGCTGGGTGCTGGAATGGTCCTGAGGCAAAGTTGTTTACTTCCAGTGGAAAACCTCAGATTTATTCCTAAAGCTTTTCAACAGAGCAAATGAGGCTTTCCTAGATTACCAAGAATAGTTTTTCCTGAGACTCCAGGGTTCTTAAACCCCATGTTAACATTCTCAGAACGTTATTTGGTGAATCTACGTGAGCTTGATTCCTCAAATGTATTTGGTCCTTGTCACAGCATTCGCTCATTTAAAATTAAAAAATGAAATTTGTGCCCTGGCAGTGCAGAAGCAGGCATGGGCAGCCTGTATGTGGAGGTTCTGTTGAACTCGTCCATATTGGGTTTCATGGTCTAAGTTGATGAGGACGACTGACCAGGTCTCTTCCTCAAGAGGGCACCAGATCTCATTATAGATGGTTGTGAGCCACCGTGTGGTTGCTGTGAACTGAACTGAGGACCTTTGGAAAAACAGGCAGTGCTCTTAACTGCTGAGCCATCTCTCCACCACATTAGCTCATTTAGGGCTAGTTAAAAATGTGTGTTTGCCTCTTTTGTATACGTACGCTGGACTAGGCTCACATTCCCACCAGCAGAAATGTTTCTTTCAGGCATTTGTAGCTGCTCAGTGCCTTGTGCTTTTCAGCCACAGCGTGAGTCTTCGGTGACATCTCATATTGCTGTGTCTTGTGTTTCCCCCGAGGACCAATGAAATTAAATACCTTTTCAAATACTTAATAGACAAGGAATGTGTCTGTTGTAGCTGAGTGTGGCGGTGGCATGTACCTGTGATCATCTCTGCACTGGGGAGGCTGAGGGTGGAGGATTCTAAATTTGAGGCCTTCCTGGACTGTATATAAAGATTCTTGCTTCCAAATCCGAAAGAGACCAATGCACATTTTTTTTTTTAACTAGCCCTAAATGAGTGAATGCTGTAACATGAACCAAATACATTTGAGGAACCAAGCTCACACAGATTCACCAAATAATGTTCTGAGAATGTTAACACAGGAGTGAGAACCCTGGAGTCTCAGGTAATCCCCATAATCACAGTATAGCTTAAAGGACTTGTAGTGAAACCATGAGATGCCTCTAGGCAGAGCGATCTGATTGCTAGAGATAGCTATTATAACAGTTTCAGTGGCAGACAGCAGAGCAAGAGAAAATAGTCATGCAAATTGCTCCTGAAATCAAAGCAAAAATAAATTTAAATAAGAAGTCATAAAAATACCGACAGCAGCAGTCCATCATGAACGTCATGGGGAGCGTGTCACAGTTGAAAAGATTAATGGTTCAATTCCTTTTGAATTCAGCTGGCGATTGTTTGCATCTGAAATGTTTTGCAAAGATACAATGTGTTGACGGCTTGGTCCGGAGGCTTTGACATGCCTGAGAGGGTGGGACCTTTAGGAGGTGAAACCCAGCAGGAGGAAGCTAGGTCATTTGAGTGTGCCCTGGAAGACAGTCTCAGAACTCTGGTACTTCCTTCCTCCACTTGCTATTTCCTGGCTGCTGGGTTCCCCGGCTCCTCACACCTGCTGTGATGTGATGCTTTACCATTAGCCCAAGAGCAGCAAGGCCATTTCACTCTGAACTGGAACCTGTGACACCATGAGCGATAATACTTTTCCTCCTTCCGTCTGATTTGTCTCAGTTTGTTCCATTGATGGAAAGCGAATGCATGGTTTGAAATGTCTTGCTTAGTTTGTAACTTATGGTTTTCTCACTTCCGGATACAGGTCACTTGCCTGCTGACTGGCATAGCCCTCTGGAAGGTTTTGGAAACTGAGCAAAACTTTAAAAGTCCTGGTAGCCTGGAGCAGCAGAGGGATTCATCCACAGGATGCATAGGCTAGGTGGTAGGATCGCAAGCAGGGTCAGATCAGTTACTTTTGTTCAGGTCTTTATGTCACATGTTAGGATCCTGTGGAGACTAAGATCTGTTACTCTTCTTGAGGAGTGCATGTGATCTTCTGATCTTGTCTGCTGGAGGGACTCAGCTTGACACTGGAGAAAATACACACAATCTCTGTGGACTCTCACTTCCTCTCTCCTTGAAAAGGAAAAAGAGAAATATACCACCCTTTGATGCTGGAATGCAGGGCCTTAGAGATAAACAATTCAGGCCCCTTGCTGTAAGGGAGGGGAAGGGAGCCTTTTGTCCTGTGACAGGATGTGAGTCAGGATGTTTACAGTCGACCATCAGGTCTCCAGCTAGGAAGGCAGGAAGAGATAAGAAAAACAGGTAGCACAACCCCCTCCTTGGTATCCAGGTGGGTCTGGACAACCCCCTCCTTGGTATTTAGATGAAAGGTCAAGAATGTGCCACTCAGCTTAGCCTTATTTAAACTGACCAATGAAATGAGTCCCCATAACCACGCTTTTTTTGCTTCTGTACCCGCGCTTTTGCTCTCCTATAAGAACCCCTCACCCCCAACCTGGGGGCGCGCAAATCTTCCGAGAGACCTTGCCGCCCCAGGTACCTGTGTATTCAAATAAACCTCTTGCAGTTTGCATCCGTAAGTGTGGCTTCGTCGGGTTTGTGGGTTCGGGGCCTCTCTCGCTAGGAAGACATCCTTCGGGGGTCTTTCATTTTGGTGCATAATCTGGGCCAGTGCCTTACCCAGCGGCACCTCGGCCCAACGAGCTGAACTCATCGCTCTGACTCAAGCCCTTAGGTTGGGAGAAGGTAAGAAGCTGAATGTTTATACTGATAGCCGGTATGCTTTCGCCACCGCATACATACATGGAGAAATATACCGGAGACGAGGGCTCTTAACCTCAAAAGGCAAGGAAATTAAAAATAAAGCAGAGATCCTTGCTCTATTAGAGGCCTTATTCCTCCCCAAGAGACTGAGCATTATGCATTGTCCCGGACACCAAAAAGGAGATCACGCCGAGGCCAGAGGAAATCGGCGGGCGGATGAAGCGGCCCGAGAGGCTGCTTTGGGACCACAAATTCTCCCCCTAATATCCGAGCCCGTCCAATCCACAATAGACTGGGCCTATGATAAAGAGGACATAAACCTACTCCAAAAATTGGGGACAGAATATAACCCAGCGAATAGACGCTGGATTTATCGGGGAAAAATAGCAGTGCCCATAAAAATAACCCAGGAACTTATAGACTACTTACATAAGTTGACCCATTTGGGTACGAAGAAAATGAAAACCCTCCTAGACAGAATGGAAACTGGACAATACCTCTTGAACAGGGACAGGGCACTCCAACGGGCAACAGACAATTGCAGGGCCTGTGCCCAAATCAATGCAGGTCACTCGAAAGCCCTCCAAGGGGTACGCCTCAGAGGACATCGACCCGGTGTCCACTGGGAAATAGACTTTACTGAAGTTAAACCTGGCTTATATGGGTACAGGTACCTGCTGGTTTTTATAGACACCTTTTCAGGATGGGTAGAGGCCTATCCCACCAAACATGAAATGGCTAAGATGGTTGCCAAAAAGCTATTAGAAGAAATTTTTCCCCGATATGGTATGCCAAAGGTATTGGGATCTGATAACGGGCCAGCCTTCGTCTCCCAGGTAAGTCAGTTGGTGGCCAAGTTACTGGGGATTGATTGGAGATTACATTGTGCTTATAGACCCCAGAGTTCAGGACAAGTAGAACGTATGAATAGAACTATTAAGGAGACTTTGTCTAAATTAACGCTCGCTACTGGCTTAAAGGATTGGGTGTTGCTCCTGCCCCTGGCCCTATATCGGGCCAGGAACACCCCCGGGCCACATGGCCTTACCCCTTTTGAAATATTATATGGGGCACCGCCTCCAGCCATACATTTCTTTGACACGGACATTGCAGACTATGCTAACTCCCCTTCTCTACAAGCCCACTTGCAGGCCCTGCAGCTGGTACAACAAGAGGTCTGGAAACCCCTAGCAGCCGCCTACAAAGACAACCTTAACCAGCCAGTGGCACCTCATCCGTACCAGATCGGGGACACTGTTTGGGTCCGTAGACATCAAACTAAGAACCTGGAACCGCGCTGGAAGGGACCATACACTGTTCTCCTGACCACCCCAACGGCGCTCAAGGTGGACGGAATTGCTGCCTGGATCCACGCCTCACACGTGAAAGCCGCCAGCTCAGAACAACAGACGGCCAGCCTAAAGGAAGGATGGAAGATCCAACGCTCCCAAAACCCCTTAAAGATAAGACTGGTTCGAAAATGATATTATGGGCAGTAGTCTTTCCCATGTTGATCTTGGGATCCATGGGGGCTCCTAATGGAAGCCCCCACGCAATTTATTCCTTAACTTGGCAGATTATTTCCCAGACTGGGGAGGTAGTCTGGAAGACGACTGGCCAACATGCCCTCAATACCTGGTGGCCTCCCCTCACCCCGGATTTTTGTCAGCTAGCTGCGGGACTAGACTCTTGGGACATAGCCACCACCGACTATAATCAATTAACGAGAAACATGCCGCCAACGGGGGGAGGATCTGTAGGCTGCTCCAACCCCGGGCGAAGATGTCGATTAGCAGAGGCCAGCTTTTATGTCTGCCCCCGGGATGGCCGAGATCGAGCTACGGCTTACAAATGTGGGGGATATAATGAAATGTTCTGTGCGGCTTGGGGATGTGAAACGACTGGGGATGCCTACTGGAAACCCCATTCCAGCTGGGATAAGATCAGGGTGACCCGCGGCTGGAAGAGAGAGATATGGGATGAGGAGTACTTTACAGAGTATTGTCAGCTCTCCAAATGTGGAACTAATGGAAAATGTTTGCCCCTTAATATCACCTTCACTGAACAAGGTAGAAAGGCCACTGAATGGCAACAAGGGTATACTTGGGGGCTCAGATGGTACTTGGACTCGACAGACAGGGGGTTGACTTTCAAAATACAGCTCAAAGCTGAGGCCATAGTTTCCCGGGCGATAGGACCCAACCAGGTCCTGGCAAATCAGAGACCCCCATTTTTACCCAAAGCGCCAGCTACCCCTGGACTGACTAGCCTTACTACCGCTCCCGCCACCACCCTTGCCCCCCTAGGGGCCGCAATAGAGCCAGAGGGAGGAACAGGAGATCGTCTTTTGAACCTCATTAGGGGGGCGTACCAGGCCTTGAATCACTCGGACCCAGATCGGGCCCACGATTGCTGGCTCTGCCTTAACCCAAGTCCCCCATATTATGAGGGGATAGCTCTCAGGGGCAACTATAGCAATGTCACCTCGCCACCCCCCATCTGCCAGAGCACGAACCATCATCTAACCCTCACCCAGGTGACAGGTACTGGAGTTTGCATAGGAGCTGCGTCTGGCCAGCCCTTTTGCATCTCAACCGCGCCCGTTATCAAGGGAAACTATTATCTAGTCCCACCAAATGGGACCCTCTGGGCCTGTAATACCGGCCTAACCCCCTGTGTTTCGGCAATGGTATTCAACCAAACGCATGAATATTGTGTCTTGGTACAAATTTGGCCGCGCATCACGTACCACTCAGATGAGGCGGTCCTCCAATATTATGAATACCTTCCCCGGAGGGAAAGACGGGAAGCTATTACCCTGACCCTGGCCATACTCCTAGGGGTGGGGGGTGTTGCTGCAGGGGTAGGTACGGGGGCCGCCGCTCTAGTGCGCACGGACCAATATATGCTTTTACATCAAGCTATGAATGAGGACCTGAGGGCTCTTGAGAAGTCGGTTAGAACCCTGACGGAATCAGTAGCTTCCCTGTCAGAGGTGGTACTACAAATAGAAGAGGACTAGATCTGCTCTTTCTAAAGGAGGGAGGCCTTTGTGCGGTTTTAAAGGAAGAATGTTGTTTTTATACTGATAAAACCGGGTGTAGTGACTGAAACTCTAGATAAACTAAAGGAAAGGCTAGATAAACGTAAAAAAGAGTTTGAAGCCCAGCAGACATGGTACGAAGGGCTTTGGAACCGATCTCCATGGCTCACCACCCTAATTTCTTCCTTATTGGGACCCATAATTCTTTTAATGTTAATTCTTACGTTCGGCCCTTACATTTTAAATCGGTTGATTCAATTTGTTAAGGATAGACTTTCGGTTGTTCAAGCCCTGGTCTTAACTAGTCAATACCAAAGAGTAAACCAAAGAGAAACAGAGATCCTATAAACACTTGCATAACAGGTTTTTTTTTTTTCAAAAAAAAAAAAATGGGGAAATGAAAAGGAAAAAGAGAAATATACCACCCTTTGATGCTGGAATGCAGGGCCTTAGAGATAAACAATTCAGGCCCCTTGCTGTAAGGGAGGGGAAGGGAGCCTTTTGTCCTGTGACAGGATGTGAGTCAGGATGTTTACAGTCGACCATCAGGTCTCCAGCTAGGAAGGCAGGAAGAGATAAGAAAAACAGGTAGCACAACCCCCTCCTTGGTATCCAGGTGGGTCTGGACAACCCCCTCCTTGGTATTTAGATGAAAGGTCAAGAATGTGCCACTCAGCTTAGCCTTATTTAAACTGACCAATGAAATGAGTCCCCATAACCACGCTTTTTTTGCTTCTGTACCCGCGCTTTTGCTCTCCTATAAGAACCCCTCACCCCCAACCTGGGGGCGCGCAAATCTTCCGAGAGACCTTGCCGCCCCAGGTACCTGTGTATTCAAATAAACCTCTTGCAGTTTGCATCCGTAAGTGTGGCTTCGTCGGGTTTGTGGGTTCGGGGCCTCTCTCGCTAGGAAGACATCCTTCGGGGGTCTTTCATCCTGAAGTGTCAAATGTAACCCAGAGCTGGTTCATCTGGGTCAGCAGAAGTGATCATGATGTAAACAGATAACCCTTGCTGTTTGGGGAGGCAGCAGCTGATCCAAAATATGTTCCCGGACCTGTCATATGCTTGAGAGAGCCTGGGTTGGAGAAATGTTATTTTGCCCAAGGCAGTGCTGGACGGAAGGCTCCAAAGAGATGTCAGTGAGGATTCTGTGGAAACCGCTGTAGAAGGGTGGACCCTGTGTCCTCAGAATGGATGGATGGGGAGTTCCCTGAGGGAAGGAGTGGCGCAGAGGTGGGTGAAGGAAGCAGGGGACAGAGAGATGACAGTTAGCCCAGGCTCTGAGAAAATGACCAGAGAGGGTGAAGGTCTGAGCAGAGATATGTTACCTTCACAGCCCAAGTAAGTGTGGAGCATACTGGAATCTGACTGTAGATCCCAGCAGGCCACAGCTGGGAGAGGCAGAGTCTGTGAGAAGACAGGAAATTTCATGAAAATGTGTCCGCTCCTCTGGGAAGACAAGTAACAAGAGCTGAGGGCAGTATGTGATCTTACAGATAAAATGCCATAGGTACTTTCCATTGAATATGACTTGACATTGAGTTATTCTCATGGCTAAGTGCTTGAGGTCAGGGATATCCTGGGCCTGGGAGTCAGCTGTGTCCTGTGGTTACCCTGTCAGGATTTTGAGGAGGTAGGGGTGCATTGGGTCAGGTAGAATCACAGAGTCACCCTTACCACGTGTGACTTGATGAATTATGGAACTCTTCTTCTTCTTCTTCTTCTTCTTCTTCTTCTTCTTCTTCTTCTTCTTCTTCTTCTTCTTCTTCTTCTTCTTCTTCTTTCTCCTCCTCCTCCTCCTCCTCCTCCTCCTCCTCCTCCTCCTCCTCCTCCTCCTCCTCCTCCTCCTCTTCTTCTTCTTCTTCTTCTGGTTTTTTCAAGACAGGGTTTCTCTATAGCTTTGGAGCCTGTCCTGGAACTAACTCTTGTAGACCAGGCTTATCTCAAACTTTCAGAGATCTGCTTACCTCTGCCTCCTAGTGTTGGAATTAAAGGCGTGCACCACCACTACCTGGCTGAATCATGGAACCTTTCTAAACCTTGATAGCCTCATGTATAAAATAGGAACAATAGTAGGGTCTCCCCCATGAATTATTGTGGTGGTTAAAGTAACCACACATGTTCTTCTGTTAATGGTATACTTTATTTTGTATGTGCTATGACTAAGCTGAATCTCATTGCTTGCCAAGGAGTGGACCTCTCAAAACATTCCATGCCTGCTCTATGCTGTGTCCAGTTTTCTGTGCTCCTACTCTCTGGGACAGACTCTCAGCATGCAACCCCGCCTGACTTTGAACTTGCAATCCTCTTGCCTCGGGCTCCAGGTAATGGGGACAGCAGCTGTGCACCACCTCAGGCTCCAGGGTAAGGGGGACCGCAGCTGTGCACCACCTCAGGCTCTGGGTAATGGGGACCGCAGCTGTGCACCACCTCAGGCTCTGGGTAAGGGGGACCGCAGCTGTGCACCACCGCAGGCTCTGGGTAAGGGGGACCGCAGCTGTGCACCACCTCAGGCTCCTGGGTAAGGGGGACCGCAGCTGTGCACCACCTCAGGCTCCCGGGTAAGGGGGACTGCAGCTGTGCCCACCACGCCTGTCTCCCCAGCTCTGCTATTTATCTGCTTTTGTTGTCTTTGTCTCACTTGAGCCTCACAGCTGAAGCAAGCTACGTTTATGATTGACCTTTTTCATATGAAAGAAAGAGAAGATGTGAGGAGGTAACCATCAGGAATAGCAAATGCAGCTGCTGAATCCAGGTATTTCTCTACCCATGCTCATATCTACAGAACCATGATGTCCAGCATTCACAAGGGTGGACACCGAAGAGTTCCTGGGAACCTCTGGTTGAGGACTGAAGTGGGTGGGAAGGTTGGTTCCTGGTCCTCAGCTGTCTTGTAGTGCTGTAGCTGAGGGAGAAGCCAGGAAGCAGGGCCCTTCCCTGATGAGATTGGGGGTGCTTTTCCCAGAGTGAGGAGTTAGTCATCTCATCACCCCACACTGAGATTCTCCAGTAAGACCCTGGCCCCTCTGCGGGGTTGAAAATGAGAACATCCATATTTGATCTGCTGTGAAGGGAGCTATCTACCAGACACATCAGGGATTCTCTGAGGCAGAGGCTCTCTCATCTCTCGCAGAGGAAGAGAGCGATATTGAGAGGTGGCAAAGCTAGAGATGGAAAGGACAGCTACCTGGCCTCCGAGTCTAGGACCCCCGACACCGTCTCCATGATTCTGTCTTTCTTGGGCAGCTGTGAACAGGGAGTCTCGGGTTACTGTTGCTCCCCGGCTCCTGCCCTATTTAGGTAATTTGTTCTCACATCGCCGCCCAGTGCACCCGGACTCTCTACTTGGAGTGGTTTCCGTCCATCTCTGTTCTTCCTCCTTCATAATTTTGTTTGACACAAAGCCGTGCATTTGCTGCTGTGTCTCATACCCCACTCCCATGACTCATTGAAACTTACTCGACAATCTTCAGCAGTTGCACTTTGCTTATTCATCAATATGATTTGGTCATTTGTATTCTTACTCTGGGGTGGTGGTGGTGTGGTGATGGTGATTGGTAATGGTTGTTGTTCTTCTCCCAGAAATCCCTAGTCTGCACATGTTAAACTTGATAAATACCAAGTAATTGACTAATTTCATAAAATAATTACTTACCAAGAAAGATGGTCTTAGAACCTGAAATAGCACATCTGTAAATGATTTCATGCTTATTGTGAAGTTATAGCATGAGACATAGATTGGGGATGGTAGAGCACTAGGTTTTCATCCTCTGGGTAGTCTCCGTGGAGAGCAGGTGAATGTAAGCAGGTTTTGTGGCCAAGGACAAAGGTATAAAAGACAAACAATGGGTGGAATGTTCTGGAGCCACGTTGGAAATTAACATACCTGTTCAGAAAGCACAGGTCAACTTGCTTAAAACCCCTGAGTGCACAGCTAAGGCAGTGGAAAAATCTGTGCTATGCACACTGAGCATTATTCTGTTTCTCTTTTTAATAGCCTTTGTGATAAGTGAAACTTCTATAAATCACGATATTACTTTGTTACCTGACTTTATTCAAGTAAATGAAAATAATTTAGTCATAAAATTGGCATTAGATTTAGGTAGTTTCATTGTATTTTCTTTCAGTAATTGGAGCACAAGGAACAAATATTCAAGCCTTCTGTGCAGTCATGTAGGTTTAAATAGTTGCTTAGCTTTTTTTTTTTTAATTTTAAGAACTTAACTTTTCTTTGGTGTTTACCATCTTGTTTGAATGTGGATTCCCTTCGTGTATATGTGTGTGTGTGTGTGTGTGTGTGTGTGTACTTGCGTGTGAGTGTGTGTTGGTCAACTTTCCTTTCCTTCTACAAACACAGGGATAGTTTTAGGATAGGAAAGATTTATTTTCATCATTATTTCAGGGGTGTCTCCATAATTGATTGACCTATCATTTTAAGCCTGTGGTGAGCAGTCCATCATGGTGGAAGCCGATGTAAAGTAGAACCATCTTGTTCATGGGATAGAAGTAAGAGAGAAAGGAAGACAAAACGGCCAGGGTGTCATGATCCTACAGGGTTGTGACTCTAGTGACTTAGAACCTCCCACCAGGCTCTTCCTCCTAATAGTGCCAACCTAGAAGTCAAGCTGTGAGCACTTGGGTTTTGGGGAGGAAACTTATGCAAATTATAGATCAGATTATTGTATGTGCCTGTATGTAACTCCAGTTCAGGAGATTTGTCCATTTCTTCTGGTTTCTGTGGGCACCTGTACACATGTCACACACACACACACACACACACACACACACACACACACACACAAAGGGGATGCACGCTCAAACATGATGGAAAAATTAAGTTCTTAAAATTAAGAAAAAAAAAGAAGGCTAGGCAACTATTTAGGTCCTAAACTCTAAAAGCCTGCCCACAGTGAGTTACTTCCTCCCGAAAGGCCACTACCCAAGTGGTCCCATAACTCCCCAAAACATCAGCACAAACTGGGGATCAAGTGTTTAAATATATTTGCCCACCTGGGACATTTCTCATTCAAATCACCACACTTTCCCTGACACAATGTGCTGTGTTTATTCAAACCATGAATCAAAAGAGATGTTTCCCTTCTAAATTGCTTTCTTGGCTTCCTGCTCTAGCTACCTGCTGCTATGCCTCCCACACTGTGATGTACTGTACCTGAAACTGTAAGCCAAGAAAAGCTCTTTTAAAACTTTGTTCTTATTTGTGTGTGTGTGTGTGTGTGTGTGTGTGTGTGTGTGTGTGTGTGTGCAGGTGACCGCAGAAGGGTATTTTGTCATAGGCATGAGAAAAGCAAGGAGCATACCTCCCCTCTAGACAGCAATTCAGTTTTAATGTATGTAGTTAGGTTGTAGAGTATAGGTTTTGGGATAGAAAGCAGAGAGGAGCCGAGGAAACACCTGGAAGAGAAACAGAAGACATCCAGAAGATCCAGACCTGGTGTCCTGCCCTCACGTGTCCCCATCTCATAGGGAGGAATGGTAACAGACATTTCTCCAGGCTCCATAGAGAGTGAATGTGGTGCTGCCACAAAGCTTTAAGGACAGACAGACACCACTTCAGAGGAAGAGGAGCCAGAGCGATTTATGGGCTACATCCCTGAATTTTGAAAAAAGTGTTTTCCTGATGAGAAAATTAGCTCCTGACAGCTCTGCTTGGTATGAGCAGTTTCCCTGAGTAGCAGCTTCAGCCAACGCTGATGGGTTCTGCTCTGGTGAAGCAGGCAAACGACCACCACTCTGTAATCACATGGGGGTACGGATAGAATGAGAACTTTCTCACAGCAGCAAGTCAGCCTGCGTTCTTCCGTCCCGGTGGAAGAGCCTTGTCCCACTTCTCAGAAGCTCAGCCACAGCATCACTGGCTCCTGGGAGCTCCCTTCCCACCAATTCCCCAACATCAACCCGGGGAGCAAATCTTGTCACGTTGAGCGCAGGAGCCCAGGGTTCCCCTGTGTGGGTTCTCCTCTGTAGCATGAAGTTAATGCTCCTGGGAGGTTTCAGAGGTTGGTGAGGACACAGGGTACGAATGACAAAGGGCACTAGGCTGATGGGAGGGTCTGTGAAGGCACAGTAACTGTGGGACATGGGGTGTGTCTGCAAGTTGTTCAGTGTCTGGGGCTAAGTGTACTACATACTGTAAACACATCTGTAAGTGTACTACATACTGTACACATATCTGTAAGTGTACTACATACTGTACACATATCTGTAAGTGTTACATGCTGTACACACATCTGTAAGTGTACTACATACTGTACACACATCTGTAAGTGTACTACATACTGTACACACATCTGTAAGTGTTACATACTGTACACACATCTGTAAGTGTTACATACTGTACACACATCTGTAAGTGTACTACATACTGTACACATATCTGTAACATGAGGGGGCCGGCTTGTTGGGGTATCTGTTCCCGCCTGGTACCCCACAACCGGCAAGTCCCAAAGAAAATCACACACAAGACTCCATAAGATTATAAACTGATTGGCTCACTAGGTCAGGCTTCTTGTTAACTCTTATAACTTATATTAACCCATTATTCTCATCTATGTTAGCCATAATGGCTCCATACCTTTTTCAGTGTGACAGCTTACATGCTGTCTCTTCGGTGGTCTGCACAGGTATGCCTGAGGGACCTTCCTCCTCTGTAGCCTTATTCTATTCTCATTGCCCCGCCTCTACTTCCTGTCTGGTTGACCCGCCTATACTGCCTGCCTAGCCAATCAGTGTTTTATTAAAATATGATTGACAGAATACAGACAATTCTTCCGCATCACATATCTGTAAGTGTTACACACTGTAAACACATCTGTAAGTGTTACATACTGTACACATATCTGTGAGTGTTACATACTGTAAACACATCTGTAAGTGTTACATACTGTACACATATCTGTAAGTGTTACATACTGTAAACACATCTGTAAGTGTACTACATACTGTACACATATCTGTAAGTGTTACATACTGTAAACACATCTGTAAGTGTACTACATACTGTACACATATCTGTAAGTGTTACATACTGTAAACACATCTGTAAGTGTACTACATACTGTAAAAACACATCTCCTGCAGGCAATTAAAATGAGTTTTACTTTTTCTAAGCTTGTGTAACTAAGTAAAAGTATAACAATAAAAACTGTATGTTGAAAAGTATTATATAATGAAATAACCCAAAAGTTAACCATATGCAAAAGTTAAAGTAGCTGTGCAAAATTAAAACTTATAGATATGTATTCCTAATTTTTGTGGGTTGGGTGGAATTATGGCTTGGTAAAAATGTGTTTAAAGAACTGTGTGTGTGCGTGTGCGTGTGTGTGTGTGTGTGTGTGTGTGTGTGTGTGTGTGTTAAATGCCCTTAATTCATCTACGGAGTAATTTACAACCTGTTGGCACTGTGGTGAACTGTGAGACTTGAAGGAAGCAGGCATATGGCAGTTGGGCCTTTTTATATGGAGCCAAAAAAAGTTCTCTTTGTTCTTTAAAGTTGCAGGGAATAATTTAACCAAGTCCCCCAAACCGAGCATAATAACTGATGTTTGTCATTCCTCAGGTACCTGATGACGTAGGGGTTTTTCAGGTTTTGCAGAAGGGTTTGAGAGTTTAGAGAATTTTCTTTAGAGTCATCCTGCTAGGAAGTGGAAGGCCCTGGTCAGACTCAGAAGAGTGTGCCTCTGAGAACTGGTGCTACTGGGCTGGAAGCGTTGGAGCTGGCGTGGAGCAGCCCTCTGGTATGTGAATGTCTTTGACAGGGATTAGTAGCCTCAGAGGGCTTGGGGACGGACCCCTCCCTAGGAGATCCACTTCTGGCCTTGGGTAGACACAGACTCTCTGTTCTGCTCCAAAAATGAGGACGTTGCATCCTATTACCTCCTCCCTTAAGGGTGAATCCAGCTGGGCCTGTCAGTCACTTACCAGGAGTCCATTCCCCCATGGAAGCTGATTTACTTAAACCAAGCTAAGAAGAGGGGGGAGGAATCTTTACCTCTTTAATGAGATAGTGTACTTATCCTTCCCAGAAACTCCTCCCTTGGGGCAGTTACTTGCTGAGCTTCCAGCTTGTAAAACTGCAGGCAGCTCAGATTTCCTGAGTTACCCAGAAAGACACAACATTTGCTTTTCCATTTTTTAAATATCTTTTTCTTTCTGGTACCGGACAAAGCCTGAGCTTTCCCTGATTGAAGTTTCTCATTCTTTTTTTTTTCTGAAGCTCTCTCCCTTCTGCTAGGCAGCTGCTTGTCTGCCACGTGACTGCTTGCCAATTGCCCTCTCTGAACCTGCTTGCTTTCTGAGGGGCGTGGCTTTGGACTCTTCCTCTTCTCTTTCTCCTTGACCATTGCCAAGGCAGGCAGCTGGTCTGCTCCGGTGTTTGCCTCTCAGACTCTAGCAAAACTGTTCTAGAGATTCCTACCAACTCTGTTCTAAAACTCTTTTGTAAATGAGACTAACCCCTCCCACCAAAGGAACTCCATTTTCCCCTGTTACATAGGCACCCAATTTGGGGGTCCCCAAAGTTTTTAGAAGCATCCTGAAATGGTCTCAAAGTCTGCTTTTCTGCCGACTGTGGGCTCAGAGGAGGCGACTCTATCTGCATAGCGTCCAGCGTATACCATCACTCCTTTTGTGTTGGTCACAAGCAGCGAACAGTGTTTAGGACGCGCATTAACATGAAGGCACCACACCCTCAACTCCTCACCTCTGCTCTGTCCAGGTGCAGTTTTCCTGCTAGGGCTGCCCAGCAGCTTCCAGGGAAGGGAGCTGCCCTGTGAGCCCTTGCCTTCCCACGTGCTCGGTTCAGATGCTCACCCTGGGACCTGTTCCTGACAGGGCCATCCAGCTACCAGCTGCTTCTTTTCGGGTCTCAGACATTCCAACATCTGGCATTGTTCCTTTTGTCCCTTGGTTCTCAGGCCCTGTCACGACTGAGTAGGTCACTGGGCCTCGCTGCAAAGCCTGATGCTCACGGTGACACGTGGTGCCATTTACTTTATGACTTGGGATTCCCACCCCAAACTATAATACTGCTATGAAGATCCCTTGAGTATCTTAGCAAAACACCCTTCTCTCTCTCTCAAAGGACTCCCACGATTAGACTAACAAATCCATGCCCTGTGGCTGGTCAGTTCTGAAAACTCCCAATTAATTTCTAATTGCTCTGTTAATAGTTGTGAGGGTCTATAAATAGGAAGCGATAAAGCCTTTTATGACTAAACCTACCAAAGCTTCCTTCTGGTGGTTCCCTGAACCACTAAGCATTTAAAACTCTGTTTCTGAAACCCGTGGGTCTGTATTCACTATGCTATGGTTTGCACGTGCTGATTAGTCTAGGCGGGCATTGGTGGGTCTCTCTGCTCTGCTTCTCCTTTGCTTTGATCATGTCCGCTATACATAAGTTATGTGACACATCCCAGCAGCTGTTCAGCTCCCATAGCATGATGTAAGAGGATTTCCTTGGTATTTTTTTTTTAATTTAATTGAATTTGACAGTGCTCAGCATTGCACTGTTACACCCCTTCTGGCCCAGCAAAGCCTCTTGGAAGATTGTAGAGAAGGTGTCTTGCGGTCCAGCACCATGTTTGTGGACAGCATTGGCTCTTGACAATACTCAAGGCTAGTTGTGAGTCATGAAGATATTTGGACATGGTAATCTTTTAGTTTTCAAGTAGAAACAAGGAACTCCTAATTTCATCAGGATTTCTGTGTTGGGACTTTAAATGTCCTCTCTGTTTCAAGCTGATGGTACTCCATGATGGTCCTGGTAGAAGGTTAGTGTGTTAGGGACTTGATATGGAATGGAACTTTTAAGACTGTTAAGGATTTGAGGTACAATGTGTCAAAAATTGTTACAAAGCTGGTGAGGAGTGTTAAAAGGAATAATTATTAAAAAAAAAACCCAAAAACCAAAAAACAAAAACCAACCCAGTAGGTCTCACTCTGTCTCCACCGCTGGTTTGGCTAAGTCACCTAAAGACCCAGAAGAGGGGGTAGAGGGTGGTTCAGAATCCAGGGACTATGTCTTCATTTTTCCTTCACTGAGAAGATGGTGGGATCTTTGTGACTTACAGGACCACTGTTACATTTGCATGTCCCATAAGATCCTGATGGGACTTTACTAAATGCTTTTGAATTATGTCAGAACACAGCATTTACTGAACAGACAGAAACAAGAGGAGCAATCTAGGTTGATTTCAAGGGATAGGCTGTTTCTCCCCATTCGATTCACCCTTCCTCCGCTCCACCCGTCTTCCCTGGCAGCCCTAGGATACAGGCAGTGACAATTCTGGTCTTGTGAGCTTGAGTGGTATTTCCTCAAGAATACACAATGTGGTCTTCTGTAGTGGAGCTGGACAAACACAGTGTTTGGGCTTCCTCTTCCTTAGGGAGCAGCAGTGGGCAGCTTGGTCAGGTGATGGGATTCTGAGCTGGGGCTGGGAAGTCTTGGTTCTTGGAGAAGGTATGGGGTCTAGTGGTACTTGGGTCTTTCTGCTGGGCAACCTGGTATTTGAATTCAGAACTTGTTCTTGGAATATCATTTGCATGTTTAAATGCATGAATGTATTTTGAGCTTGAATATTTATTTTAAAAAAATCGGGTCCATATATTTTGCCTGTCACCTCCAAAATCTGTCTTGGTGCACCTCAGAAAACTTTGAACTAGTAAGTACAGGAGACAGAATATACTGTTGTACAGTCTTTTTGTTATAAAGTTAATCAAATTAGTATCTTTTAAAAAGATTGATCTTTTTTTTTTAGAACAAATTGTGTATCTGCAAATGTCCATGGAAATCAAGGTGTCAGACTCCTTGGAGCTGGAATTATAGGCAACTCTGAGTTGTCTGAAGTGGGTGCTGGGAACCAAACTAAGATCCTTTCCGAGAGCAATACAGGCTCTTAAACCCCGAGTCCTCTCTTGTAGACTAAAGTTTCTCTCCCACCCAGTTCCTCAGCGTTTCCTGATTCAACACAATGTGCTGAATGAACCAGTCACTCAGTCCCAAAGAAACACACCGAGGTTGACATTAATTATAAACTGTTTGGCCTATTAGTTTAGACTTATTATTAACTAGCTCTTACAACTTAAATCAACCCATAATTCTTATCTATGTTTAGCCATGTGGCTTAATACCTTTTCTCAGTGAGGCATTCTCATCTTGCTTCCTCTGCACCTGGCTGATGACTGTCTCTGCCTTTCCTCTTCCCAGAATTCTCCTAGTCAGATCGCCCCACCTATACTTCCTGCCTGGCTACTGGCCAATCAGTGTTCTAGTAAAGTAACACGAGTGACCAATCTTTACAGTGTACAAGAGCCCTGTCCCACAGCATTCTCTCCAGCTCAGTGACTGTTCGCTAAGCAAGTTATGAAACGTGGGCTAGGAAAGTAGCTCAGGGGTAGGGTCCTTGCCTAGTATGTATAACGCCTTGAGTCTGCGTCCTGGCATTGAAACAAGACATTATACATCTGCCTTTCATAGAGTCCCCAAGTAGTTAAGATCTGGAGGAAAGTTATAGTTTTATAGCACCTTTACACGTATTCCCATGTGGTGTTTTTATGAAATAACTATCCATCAGGAGCCCTTATGTCATGATTTTCATGTACAGAGGTCTGACGGTTTTAAATGAGACCTTGAGAGAGCTACAGCTGGCTGGAGTTTTAGAGTCATTCCCAATAGTCTTGCCTAGCATTTGTATCTGATGTGTTCAGATTCCTCCATGTATTTTAGTTGTTTTGAGCATTGGATGTAGAGCATAAACAAATTATAAGAAAATCCCTGATAAATTTTACAGTTTTGGCATGGATTCTGCAAGCACCACTAGAGTACACTCTACCCACTGCTTCTGTGTCTTCCCCAGAAGTACCATTATCTTAGACTTTATATTTAGTTTTCCTTTTTTATTTATGATTTTAACATATATGTTTGTGTCCTTAAGAATATACTATATGTTTTATTTTTTAAAGTAAGTATTCGGTTTATTTTATTTTTAATCATGTGCATGTGTGTATTTGTGAGGGGGGTATACACACCTGAAAATGGTACCTGTGGAGGCCAGAAGAAGGCTCTAGGTCTTCTGGAGCTGGGATAATAGGAGGTTGTGAGCCATTTGATGTAGGTCCTGGGAATTGAACCCAGGTCCTCTGGAAAAGCAGTCAATGCTCTTAACTGCTGAGCCATTTCTCCAGTCCTGTATTGTATGCTTTGAAATGTAAATCACCTGACGTACCATTCCGTAGATACTTTTGAATTGACTTTTTACTCATCTTGCTGTTTCTGATATTTGTCTGCGGGCTTTAGTTTGTCCATAAGTTTTCTACCAAAGGCCATCTCCATTCTAAGATCACATATTGCATATATACTGTGATATAACCATGGGGTAGGCAGCTGATTTTCTACTGGTTGGTTACAGGTAGGTGTAACTGGAAGTTTCTCTCTAGCATTCTAGTTCCCAAATAACCACCCAGAGGCTTAATATTAATTGCAAACTGTGTGGCCTACTATCTCAGGCTTATTATTAACTAGCTCTTACAACTTAAATTAACCCATTTCTATTAGTTTATATTTTACCATGGGGTTGTTGCCTCAGATTTTGCTTTACAGGCAGCTACTGGCATCTCCCTGACTCCACCAATTTCCAATGCAAGACTTAAATAGAATGTTTATTAGAACATTTGTCATGTGTTCCTTGCTTAATATTGTTTATGCTGGCTGTAATCTTATACTTGATATCTTTCCTATTGTATATAGTTTTGTATTGGGTTTTGATTACTCTTATTTAGACAAAAGGGGGAGGTGCTGGGGAATTTCTGTCCACCAATTATCTTTAAGAGGTGGGACTAAGTTAGGGTGTGTCTTTCTGGGTACTGGGTGGAAAAACCAGGAGGCCCAAAGTTTGTTCTCTTTGTGGTTCCCCCTCTATACTGCTGAGCTTGAACTTCTTGTTCCTGTTTTGTGAGTTTGCCCCTTATAAATATATATATATATATATATATCTGATCTATCTTTTAGCTAACCTGTTTTTCTTCTTTTTCTCAATCTGCGATAATTCAACACGGGGCAATCAAGCTGGGGTAATTCTGGGAAGAGGAAAGGCAGAAACAAAGTCATAAGCCAGATGCAGAGGAAGCAAAGATGAGAATACCTCACTGAGAAAAGGTACCAAGTTACATGGCTAAACATAGAAAAGAATTATGGGTTAATTTAAGTTGTAAGAGGTAATAACTCTGAGCAATAGGCTAAACAGTTTATAATTAACATAAGCCTCTGTGTATTTCTTTGGGACTGAATGGCTGTGTGACTATATGGAATGGGGATACACCATTGTGGGTCTAGTCATCTTTCCTATGAATTTTAGAGAGATGTAGCATGTTTTCATGGTATGCTATTGGCCATTCAGATGGTCTCTTCAATGCAGTTCATGTTTTAATTCTTTTGTTCATTTCTTATTGGGTTTTTCATATCTATGTATGCTGGACTATTGATGTCCAGGGTGTGAGAAAGTCAGGGCTGGTGTGTTCTCTGTGTTAGTATCCACTTCACAGTGCAAACAGGTGAGCAGAGGAGCTGGTGAATGCTTTCTCACAGAGTTCACTTACAAATCCAGAAGGAAAGGCATGACCAGGCAAAAACTTAAACAACAGAGTTTGGATCCTAAAATCAGGAGCAACAACTATGAGGGGAATCTGGTTGGCAGCCTTCATCCACATTCTCTGGAGAAATACATCTCTTCTTCCTCATTAAACCATAAGAACATGGTTACAACAGCTGTTCACAGTTATTGCATGTATACAAATGTAATAAACAAACAGACAGGCAAACCCATGAAACTAACCATGGAAACATCCTCTCTCTCTCTCTCTCTCTCTCTCTTTCGTGTGTGTGTGTGTGTGTGTGTGAGAGAGAGAGAGAGAGAGAGAGAGAGAGAGAGAGAGAGAGAGAGGGAGGGAGAGAGAGAGAGAGAGAGAACTGAGGTAAGGAAACTGAAACAAGAACAACAGAAAGAGCGTAGAGCTGAGGTAGGAAGAACTGACTACGTTGGGAGTTTCTCTCTTAAGAAAGGGTAGACATGGGGTGCTCATTTGTTTCTTGACCACCCAGACACAAAATAATCACACAGAAACTATATTAATTCAAACACTGCTTGTTCTATTAGCTCAGGCTTCTTATTAACTACCTCTCACATCTTAAATTAACCCATTTCTATCAATCTATGTATCACCACAAGGCTGTGGCCTGCTGACAGTTGCCTTCCTCCTTGGGCAGCTACACGGCATCTCCTTGACTCCACCTACTTTCTCTCTTTATCTCTGTTCGGATTTGCTGAAGTACATTAAAACAAAAACAACCACACCATGAACACAGCATAAAAAACAGTTCTCCCTACACAGATGTCCATTTACTGGCATGTAGCTGCCATGGAAGTACACAGTATACTGACAACCCCACCCTGCATTGGGTTAAGTAGTTGTCTCTTCTGCTGAGGTCCAATGAGTCCCAGCTATTTCTTTCTGAAACAAATGACAGTCTCTGGAAAGAACTGTGAGGTCACACACAACGTCTAGTATATGATTTGACCCAAGCAGCAAAACTATTTTTCAAAACCTGCTTCTTTCCAAAATTGAAAAAACCAAAAACATTTGTATTCATTTCTTGGAAGCAGCATGGCAAGGCAGCAATCATGACTGTAGGATTGCCCAAGGCTGTGTTCACAAACGTTAACGTCATTTGCATATCAAGAAGAGAAAAAACAGGAAGAGATAGACTAAGAAAAAAATGGAAACGAGTTTTGGAATCTCGCTCTGGCTGCATCTCGCTTCTGCCTTAGCTGACTGCAATCTTGTTTTCTTCCAGAAACTGGGGAAGCTGGTGTTTAGCCATATGGTTGGGAACACTGGGCTTCTTCACATTCTGGCTCATGCAACTTGCCTGGAAAGTACAGTGTTTCTTACCGCAGAGATGGCCCCCAGGGACACAGACAGAGTGGGGATGCCTCTACGTGGGATCACAGAGGTCTCCTTGGTCTTCATGTCTAGACTGCCATTGAGGATGCTGAAGTACTGGTTCTGCACAGCAGGGGCCACACACACAGGAGTTCCTTGGGAAACGTCTCAGATACTCTTTTTCCTTCACATCCGGCATAGTCATGGTGTTCTCTATGGTCAGCTGTCTGCCCTAGAAGACAGAATCATTGTTGACCCAGTAGGTGACGTAGTAGATCTTCAGGTTGTGTTTGGTGAGGAGGTCTCCACCGCATATGCTGCGGACAGAAGGTTTTTCTGGTATGTGCCTACTCGTGGATCTGAAGGGCCCTGGCAGATGAGTTCTTCCCACGCCCTGTGCATCAGTGGCCTGTCAACGTGGCTGTACTGCTAGCAAAGGTGTTGTGGTGGAGGGTTCTGCAAAGGTGCCATAAACTTCAACTTTGGCATAGGTGGGCTGTACTCGGATATATGTTCAGGGGAAGTTCATACAATTTTTTTTTTTTTTTTTTTTTTTTTTTACAGAGGATGACCTTGTCCTGGACGTCCAATGCAGAGTCAGAAATCTTGGGGGCTTCCCTTTTCTTTGATTGGATGGGCTGAGTTACACAGAGAAGAAGGGACTCCGAAAGAGCATAGAGCCCAGGGTCTGAGGTAGCAGGGTACTTCGGAGACCAGACATGAAGTTGGGGAGAACCCAGGTCCCATCAGACTTCAAGCTGAAGGTTGTAAGAGCCTAGGAAAGTGAGCTTGCTGGGAGGGACACACTGGCATGAAGCAGCTTGGTTGTTCCAAGGCATCTAGAGACAGACCAGGCTTGAGGCTTTCTGGGCGGGCAGAGCCACTGCAGCAGGCACCTCATGGGACATATGGTTGCTTAAGGTCATCAGAGTATCCATGCCAGCCACTCCACAGTGGGCACCTGTGCAATGCCTATGTTCACCTAGACTTGGGTTTGTTCTGTGAGTTGGATCATTTGGGGCTGCTGCTGCTGTAGACAGGAATGGCTTCAGGACCCACAGGATGCTGTAGAAAGGGGCATCTAGGCTTCACTGGTTCATTGCTATCTTGGCACCGTGGAGCGCCTACAGAGTTTCACTTGTGTCTACCACTTTGACTTTGGGTAAATGGCTTATGTCCTGGGGTACGGGTGTCAGGGAGCCACTGTCTTTAAGCAAAGGATGAACTCTGTGCCCAGCTTTTCCTTTGAGTCCCCTGAGCTGATACTGTTCTCCTGATTGATGACTATGTCCTTAGTGCTTGGAATGCTGCCTAGTGGCTCAGAATGGCTTTGCAGAAGTCATCCGAAGGCACTGTCTTCTCACTGACACTCATTATGAGGACAGGAGAATTTTAGTGCAACGTTCTTGTCTTCCACGAACTCAGAGAGACTGAAGAACCCGGCACAGCTACTTCCTGCAGATGTGAGGCTTCTGCTGGGCGTCTTTACTGCAGCTGTGCCCTCCGCCACCCCACCACCATTCCCCGGGGATTTCCCTGGAGCACCCAGTTCCCCGTGGTTGCTTGCCCTGCTCCTCCTCCTGGACATGGTGCATGCCTTCGGGTACTGGGAAGAGTCCTGGGGATTTGCCTCCTCTCCACCACCAGTTCCTGGAGTGCCTCCCAGGAATGTCCTGTTTTCTATGTTATCTCATGGGTCATTCTTAGGGTCTGAATTGTGTCCTTCTGTTAAAACTTAACATTTATACGTTGAAATTAAACTCCAGCATATGCCATATGCCTGTGTTTGGAACACGCTTTTTAATCTTTATTCATTAGTATATTTTAATAATATATAATGGATTTCATTGTTGCACTATATATATATATATATATATATATATATATATATATATATATATATATATATATATACACCTTTTCTTATTCTAGAATAAGTTAATATTCTCTCTGGTGCACATCCTCTTACTAGCTTTTGTCTTCTTCCCTTTCTCCTCACCTTCCCCTCCTCCTTCTCTTCTCCTCATCCTCTTCCTCCTCCTCTTCTCCTTTCTCTTCTTCCTCCTCCTCACCCCCTCTTCTTCTTAACCTAGCGAGCTTCATTTACAGAAGTATGTGCGAGAGATTATTTTCAGGATCCCATGTACTTTACTGATGCTTACATCTTTGGGGAAATGATATTGCCTTTTCAAAAGGTAATTGAACTGAATTGAAGCCAGTAGAGTGGGTCCTTACCCAATATAAGAAAGTTTCTTTATAAGCAGAGGAGATTTGGACACAGAGAGGGTGAGGACATGGGGAGATGAACACTTGAAATTCATGGAGAGGCATTCACAAGAACTTAATTCTGCAAGGACTTGGATCTTGGCTTTTCAGCTCCTGACTGTGGAAACGTGGCTCCCTACTTTTAAACTGATTTATCTGTGCCTACTGGTACTTTGCTGTAGCAGTTCGTACTGGCTAATATAATTGTCATTGGAACAAATTCCTAGAACCGGGAAGAATGTCTAAGTCAGTAAAGTGCTTGTCTTGTAACCACGAGGGCCCAAGTCCAATCCCTGGGACCCAACTTGTGCACAGTAGAGTTGAGGAGGCAGCTAGATCCCTGGGACTCACTGGCCAGCCAGCCTAGCCAACTTGTTGAGTTCCATGATAATGAGAGACCCTGTCCCAAGAAACAATCTGGACACCCTCAAAGAGGAACAACACTTGTGATTGTCCTCTGGCCTCGACATGCACAGCTACACATGTGCACACATGTCAATTTCTAGGTACGCCGTTCATTCTTTCTTCAGGTTCAAAGCTGTCAGGGGCCCTTTATGCTTTTGTAGTGGGTATCTAGGGCTTTTGAAGTAAACCTGAGCACCTGGGGGAATGTCTCATTTTAGTGATGCAGTGGGCTAGTTGCTTGCTCTGTCGTCAATCCCAAAAGATATGCTCTGGAATTTTACGAGGTATATCAAGATCACCTTTGCCCTGCCTTTCATGAATTCTGCATGCATTGACTCATGGTTCAAATGCCAAAAGGTTACCAATCCTGAGAATTCACATGTGATGTAGAATGATTTCTTCACAGTGAAATCTGGTGTTCTGGAATAAGATGTATATCCCATTGAGTCTGTATTCATTTTGAATTGTGAGATTTTTTTTCCTCAGATATGCCATGTGTATTTGTTGTCTAGTCTTTTGATGGGAAATGTACATAGGTAAGATAGTTTCCTCTTTCATGAGCAAAAAGATTATTATACATGGTTTAAAACCTAGGGATGGTGAGAGGGCAAGTGGGTAAGGCTTGCCGCCAAGTCTGATGACTTGGGTTCTATTCCTAGGACTCATGCTATGGAAGGAGAGAAATGACTCCTAGAAGTTGGCCTCTGACCTCTATACATGTGCTGTAGCATGAACATACACGTGTCCTTAGACACACATGAATAAATAAATGTAAAAGAAAGCCTTGTTTCTCATTAAAAATTGAAATTAACAAATTTTTGAGTGTACGTTGTGTATGTTGGTAGACATGTATATGCTAGTGCATGTGCATGTGTGTGGAGCCAGAAGACACACTTGGGTGCCATTTCTCCAGTATACCACCGCCTTATTTTTGAGACACGGCCTCCCATTCACCCTGCTTGCTCATTGCCAGCAAGCTTCAGGGATCTACCCATCTCTTCCCCAAGCACTGGGATCGCAGGTGCATGCCACAATGCTTTCCTATTTTGTGTGGGCTCTGGGAACCAAAATCAGATCCACGTAGTAGCTAACAAAGTACTTTACTGATGGAACTATTTCCCCAGCACTAAAACCTTAATCCTGCAAAGTTAATTCTATTTGTCAAGACTAATCCAATGCAAATGCTAATAAAACAGTAGAACATCTTCTGTACAGTGACACATTGTTTCTTTGGTTTTTAAGCCATGGGTTCACATGAACACTGTTGTTCGTGGTTAGCAATAGCAGCTGGCATCCAATGACTATCTAGTGCTAAGGCAATTAGCATTTTACATGTGCACCTCATTTGGTTCTTGCAATGATTATATTAGACAGTTATCTAAGGCTGCCACAACAAAATACCATAGAGTGGGTGGCTTGAGCCATGGGAATATACTCCTCACAATTCTAGAGTCTAAGTATAGGATGTCAGTGTAGCTAGGTTCTGGTGAGGCCTTTCCTTCAGGTTTGAAGATGGTTGACTTTTTCTTCTGTTCACACACACACACACACACACACACACACAGAGAGAGAGAGAGAGAGAGAGAGAGAGACAGACAGACAGACAGACAGACAGACAGACAGACAGAGAGAGAGAGAGCAGGGAGAGAGAGAAAGAAAGATGGAGGGACGAAGAGGAAAGACATAGAGACACTGACTCTCTTGTATCTTTTATAATAAAGGTGCTAATTCTTCTGCCTCAGTTGGAATTATAAACACTTGCCTGGTAGTTTGAATGTAACTGGCCCCCATAATCTCATAGGGAGCGGCACTGTTAGGAGGTGAGGTTTGTTGGAGTGGGTACGGTCTTGTTGGAGGAAGTGTGTCACTGCGGAGGCTTTGAGGATGCCTATCTCAGGATACCACCCGTGTGTCAGCTGACTTCCTGGTGCTTACAAGATGTAACACTCTGAGCTCCAGCACCACATCTGCCTGCACACTGCCACCATTCTCCTGTCATGATAATGGATGAAACCTCTGAAACTGTAAGCAAGCCACCCAATTAGATGTTTCCTTTATAAGAGTTGCTGTGGTCATGGTGTCTCTTCACAGCAATAAAAACCCAAACTAAGACACCATGCCACGGCACCCATGAATAATGAACACATTTTATTGGCCATCATATTTCTTTGCAAAGCAAATTTGCACATGCATGTTAAAATTTTAAACTATAATCACAAGGCTGTAAATGTTAGCATAGTTTTGGTTTTGGTTATGAAATCCAACTAAATAAGTATGATAAATGCATAGATGTATGGAAATATTGCCAAAAATACAGATTCTTTAGTCTGTCTAGATTCAAAACCCAGGTCTGGTCACCTTGTACAGTATTCGTAACTTTTGTATAGCCACAAACCTACATATATATATCGGAGACTAGCTCACAGACTCCGAGAAAAAGATTGATTTTATTTTCAGCTGTGGCTATACATTTGTCTGTGTTCAGTATGTGCACCTGAGTCTGGGGCCCAAGGAAGCCAGCGGCATCAGCTCCACCTGGAGGTGGAGTTCCAGATAATTGTGAGCTCTTTCATGTGGGTGCTAGGAACTTAACTTGGCTCCTCTGTAAAAACAGCAAGTTCTCTTAATTGCTGACCCATTTCTCCGTCCCTCTTGAGAGCTTTTGCTGGGTTAAAATATGTCCCGGAGTTAGGACCCCCAGTAAGCACCGTGCTTGCTCTTCCTCTTCTGTTGTTGCTTACACACCGACGGCAATCACCAGTTCCTAGGAAGAGTCGGTATGTGGGCCACCCCCGTGTTCCATTTTAACCCATATGAGCTTATGCACACTTGTGTGTATCCCCCCTGTGTGTGTGTGTGTGTGTGTGTGTGTGTGTGTGTGTGTGTGTGTGTGTAATGGGGCTGGAGTAGGAATTCCCCACGTAATGTATAAAAAGATCACATAATTAGGTTTCCATCCTAACGAATCACTTGCCAGGTCTCATTTCTGCGCTCCTCTGCCTCACCTGATGTATTTTATTGACCACCTGACATCCTTGCTGTCACTTCCCTTTGAGCCACACAGGTTTATGGATTATCTGTCTGCTTGGCACCTCAGGAGGCTTTCGCCCTATAAGGCGGTAGATCTTTGTGATGTTCTAGAAGGGGGGAAATTGACCTTCCTTTTATAAACTGGTAGAAATTGCTGCTGGGAAAGAAGCCACAAGGTTTGTGGACTGCTGGCTTTCTCAGATTGATCAGCCACTGACATCCTGTCTGTGAGCGAGTCCATGGGTGGCCGCTGGAGAGCTGTCTGTGTGGTCCCTGTCACCACGCCAGCATCTGTTACCCTGAGCTCTCTATTCCTTTTCCCACTTAGAGCGGCTCTATTAACAAACTGGAACAGACGAGGCTGGGGCTGGGAACAAATGTTATTATGGTTGGACATGTACCATGGGTTAAATGTTGTCTCTAGGGATCAACCTGTCTAACACTTTTATATAAAAATGAGTCTTCACATACGATGTGATAGCCTCCCTTGTTCCTTTATGTTGTAAATTGAATGATGGCTTTGTTCTTCAGATTCTTGCCCAGGTAGCTTTTTGTCTTGTTTTGTGTTCTGTTTTCGTGGCAGGCCGTGACAAACATCAGAGAATCTGAGAAGAACCCCAGAAGCAGTGCTCGCTGTAGAGTGGCCTTGGAGCACCTTGCTGAGTACACACAGGAATTCCAGCTGCAGGTGGCCCCCCACCGTTCTGCCCAGGACTCCACATGGCTGTTTCCCACATGGGTTCCATAGATACTTTTAGTCTTTTTGCCCTATCGTAAATGCACTGCCATAGGTAGGTTTTAGCTCAAGTTAAGAAAACAAGCAAACAACAACAACAGCAAAATATTCCAAAGCAACCACTCACCAATATCCTAGGACAGTGCATTAAAAAACTACGTTAGAGCCAGGCCGTGGTGGCCCACACCCTTAATCCCAGCACCCAGGAAGCAGAGACAGGCAGATCTCTGTGAGTTCCAGGCTAGCCTGGTCTACAAGAGCTAGTTCCATGATAGGCTCCAAAGCTACAGAGAAACCCTGTCTCAAAACAAAACAAACCAAAATCAAAATCAAAACAAAAGAACAAAAAAAATTGGTGTTAGAATTCACAGGACAATGCCAAAATACCTCAGTGGGTTTGAAGAGCTGAAAAAAACAAAATCTGTTTACTATACTTGCTCTATCATCTAAAGCAACCCACAAATGTAGTAACTCCCCGGTGAACAGTGAATACTTCCCTTTCTTTGTAGGCGGTTTAGTTTTCATGTCTCGTGCACTGACAATAATCTTTTAAGGGTTCAGCTAGGTTATGCCAAGGACGTCTGAAGTCCAGGCTGGCGACAAACACTGGGTTCAGCATCCTTTGGTCTTAGGAGAATTGGCAACAGCCTTAGAAAAAGAGCTGCTTCAGACTAATTGGAAGCAGCAGGGAGAGGTTCCAAGTGCCAAGTGGCTTACAAGGGCCCCCTGTATCCATTTTCTGCAAATGCAGCAAGGTGGTGCAGGCTGGATTTGGAGCAGCCAGTCTGGGAGCCTTACCTCTGTGACAGTTGCTGATTGAATCGGGGGACAGAAGGGGACTCTAAAGTCTGCTTGTGTCTCCTCAGAGATGGAAAATGTTCCTGTGCTGGAAACCGGGGTAGTGCCTGCAATGTTGCCACAACAACCTCTCTTGACTAGAATAACCATCAGGCTAATGGTCCTTTTCCCAGCAAATGAGCCTCTTTGTGCTTGTTCAAGATAGCTTGCCTTCTGCCAGGAGTGTCTTATGTTTCTGTGGATAACATTCTTGGCAAACATTTTCATAGAAAGGCAAGGCATTCAATAGCAGCCTTTGCCTTTCTTTGTGTTTTACGTATCTTGTGTTACAGATCACAAAAATTCATCTTACAGGTAACATTATAAACACTGAGTTGTTATTTTTGGTGTGTGGTTGTGTGTGTGTTTATACGTGTAAAGGTGCATGGGTGTGTGGAGGCCAGAAGACATCCTTCTGGGGCTGTTCATCTTGGCTTTTGAGACAGGGTCTTCTGCTGAACCTGGGGCACCCAACTGGGTTAAACCAGCTGGCCAGTGGGCCCTAGGAATCATCCTGTCTCTACCTCCCTAGTGCTGGGGTTACAAGATTGCATCACTATTTCTGATTTTTAAAAATACTCATATTTCATTTGGTGGCTGAACTCAGTCTGCAAGGCAAGCACTTTACAGACTGAGGTCATCGCATTTAGTTTTAAATTTAACCGAGAAGCTTGGAAGGCAGGTAGAAGAATGTTGGGATGCTGTTCTCTCGTGCCTGGGAAAGGGTAGAGGATGGACATTCTCAGTCCAGTTTATGAGCGGTTTAATCTCTTTTCTAGTCTGCCCTTCTCTCGGACATCTGTGAAGTCCTCCTGCTTCTTACCTGTCACCACCGTCATGTCTCCAGTTCTGCCTCTCTCTCTAGTGCACACCCTGCTCCATTTTCCCCTCTTTCCCTCCTCTCCATCACTTATTTGTTTGTTGTTATGGTGCCCAAGGGCAGCCCCACCCTGTGTGTGTGTGTGTGTGTGTGTGTGTGTGTGTATGTGTGTATGTGTGTATGTGTGCATGCACACACATGCATACACCAAACTCAGTTCATCAGGCATAGCAGCAAGCTCCTCTATTTTTGTCACCTTGCTATCCCATTGTTTTTTCACATTATGTCAAATATTATTCTAAGTGTTTTACACAGATTATCTTATTTAATATTCACACAACCCTGTGCCATCAGCATCACCATCCTGTGTCCTTTTTTACAGAACCAAGAAGGGCTAGAAGGTACAAGCACAGATCTTCTTTGGCCTGGCTGGAGAAGATCCAGGTATTGTGCCCAACTAGCTTTGCTTCATGGCTACTCGTTCTCAGACCTCTCCATGACAAGACTTCTCAGAATTCTGACCCTCATCTTTGGTTGTAAGACTTCATACTTGTACTTTTTTAAAAAAAAATAGATTTAATAAAATTTGATACTTTTGTTATGCAAGTGAAATCGACAGCGTTGGCTTCTCTTCACCCTGCAGTTCTGTATCCGTTCAGCGCTCGCTCTTTTCCGCTGGTTCTCCTCGTTGCTTTAGACTCATTTGGTTCTTCCTCACCTTCAGAGGTGTCTTTCTCCAGCTGCTGGTGGTCTTTGGGTCATAATTCTGTTTTGTATTTCAAGTTACAATCCTGTCTTCCACAGTTATGGCACACACAAACAGCCTTAATGGATTGGTTTGAATGGTAAAGAGCATGGGGAGAGCATGTGTGGGGGATTTCAGCAATTGGCTTTCTGAGGAATTTTTGTGCACACAGCATCCTATGAGTGCGATGTTCTCTCGTCAGACTTGAACTCTTGGCAGAAACATCACTCTATTTTATTCCCCATTAACTGAACGAAACAGCCCGCTTGATTCATAAGAACGCTAAAATAACATTGTGCTCTGACTTCGCCCTCAAGATACTGATTTATTTGCAAACATTCTAAACATCTTTGATACATCTTTTCTTTCTTTTTAAAATTTCCCCTGTCTGCAGAACAAGTAGAGAAAAATCTGTTCTAGATTTATGCCAGATTCTTATGGTTCTGTGTTTTCAAGGGAAAAAAAATCTTTTCTTTAAAAATCACGAGGTAAATAAAAATTTGCTGTTTGGAGTGTACCATGGCTCTGTCAGGATGGCTCAACCTCCTGCGTGAGGGGACTGCAAAGGGAAACCCAATTACAGGCTCTCTGTGAGAGTTTCATCACTCTTTGAAAGTATCTCCCAGGCTGGACGGAAAGCTGCGGGAGGGCGGGGTCCCCACTGTGTTGAGTATACTGTCTGTCTCACAGCGGCCTCTCTGAATGATGCTGCTGAGTGAATACATCAAGGTACCCCCTCAGAACCCATCATCAGAGGCTCCTTGGGTATCTTTCCTAAGTAATCAGCCCAGACAACAAGTGCTATAGGGATCGATGACCCTTAGGAAGCTTCCAGATCTGCAGAGGGAAAGGAAGGATCAAACCCCCGCTCCCCAGTGCAGCACTGTGGGTAAACGGAGGGGAGGGGGAGGCAGAAGGAAAGGAAGACTTTTTAGGGAGGTGGGTCTTTGAGGGGTGGGGGCACTGAGGAGAAAACATTTCAAGGTCTTCTGAAGAACGTGACCAGCAAAGGAGGGGGAGGACCACAGGATGCAGGGACCAGTCCAAAGAGGGCAGCGAGACGGTCAGGGACTTAGCGGCCCTCCGCCCCCTCCACACACACATAGGCCACGGTCTTGGGTGCTAAAATCACAGGCTTTGTTGATGTCCACGGTTGAAGGACTGGGATTAGGTCCAATGGGGAGGAGGCAAGGGCTGGTGGAAGGCATTTTCAACGAGCGTTAAGGGCAGCAATAGCTCCGAAACACCATTCTAGAGCCGGTAATGCCCGGTTGCAGAACAGACTTGGATGGGGGCGAAAAGGGAAGAAATTGCTAACAAATTACGTCATAGTAGCCAAGCAAATCCTGTTCTAGAGGGAGACAGGACACCTTAGAGCTGCTCAATGCCTGTCTTCCCATGGGCTTCATGGAAAACTGAATTAACCCAGGCAAAAGCAGAGGAAGGAAGGCGCCTACAGAGAGGTTTTTAGGGTTGGGGTGCGGTGCACACATGGCTGACATCCCAAGGCAACCCGAGATACCCCAAGGCCACTTGCTACATATGTTGGAGCAGTTAGCAAGAATTACTTGCTCTGGTTCTCACAGATGTCTACCCCAGAAGACCCCATAGGCCTCAGTACGAGGTTACCTTCTTGAGAAAAAGAGCCCGGTACACACAGCGCGTGAATCCTTCACCGCTTGAGTCCCAAGCTTTCCACAAATATGAAGTCCACTTTTTTCTTTTGATTCTGTTTCCTTAAGCCACAGATTTACCCATTACGTTTGTTCCCCCGTACTTTATTCTTTTTTGGGGGGGGGGGCGGTGGTGGCTCCACGATTTACAGATAAACAGCCAGAACAAGACAAAGCAACAACAAAGCCAGGAACAACAAAACAGGAGGTCCAGAGATGGGAGGTGCTTCGCAGCATGAGAAAGCACAGCGGGGGTACTGATGTTTGCTGAAAATCTCCCTGGAGTCTCCGGTAGTGTCAATACAATTCTGGGAACTAGCAAACTGGTTCTAACAGAAATAATCGTTGGTAGGGACGGCGGTTTCTAAGTGTGGGGCTTTCAGAGCCATCTGCTTTAGAGCCTTCTGAAGCACTCGCTGAGTCTCAGTCGCTTCCCACACTGCTGCCGAGAAGCTGGATTGCCTCTGGAGGTAATTACTTCAGACTGAGCTTTAGCGCTAATGGTGCTACCTCATTAGCACCATGGCTTGGAGCGAGCGGGCGGCTACTTTCAATGGGTTTTGGATGGAGCTGAAATTAAAGTGGAATTGTTGGGCAGAACTATTTTCTGGATGTCCTTACACAAAGGGAACTGGGATGTTGTGCCCCCTCCCATGGCGTCTCATCCAAGCCTCGCTTTCCCCTTTTACACTGCCAGGGAGGATTTCAGCCTCCTTTCTCCAGATGTGCCTTTCTCCAGCTGTTGGTGATGTCTGGGTCATAATTCTGTTTTATATTTCAAGTTACAATTCTGTCTTCCACAGTTATGCCACACACAAACAGCCTAAATGGGTTGGTTTCATTTCTAGAAAGTATGGGGAGAGGATGTGTAGGGCATCCAGTCTCCATCAACGATTGCCTTTTTTTGAGGAATTATTGTGCACAGAGAATCCTCTTGGTGCCCCTGCTCCCTCGTCAGACTTCCCAGGATCCCAGCCACAAACGGGATCCTTGTCAATATCACATTAACAAGAGACTAGCTGCAAAGGCGTTGAAGACATTTGCTTGTTCACTCGTGCATGTGCGCAGTTGGAAGGAGGCTTGAGGTCACAGCATTGGAAAATGCCATGAAGGAATGCTGTGTAACGGAGATCCCTACCTCTGCAGATGCAGGGAGACAGGAAACATGTTGGAGCAGATGGCAAGGGTTGCCACGGAAGGCTTTTGATATTTATTATGGATTCTCTGGATGAGTGTTGTGAACCGAGAAACTAATGAGAATGATGTGTGGTCCCGGAAGACCTCTCTGGAAGCATGCTTGGAGATAATGGTGGATCTAGAAATGTGGCAAAGCAAATTAGGACATAAGAAGACAGCACATCAGAGCCCTGTGAGATGGGACCGGCCCCACTGACTTGAGAGCAGCTGGTTGAGTATGATACCAGTTCAAACTTACTTTCCCTGCCATTTACCCTAAAGATAAATTAAAACAACCAAACACGTGTTGACTTCTGAAAAGAAATTAACCTTGAAAATAAGATTTTGATTGGAATTTTATTTTTTTAAGATTAGATTTGTCTCATTTGTTCAATTAAACATGAAGCCCCTACAAATGAAATTTGAAGACATTCAGCAAAAACATTTTATGCTTTAATAGAGCCTTTTCCTCCCATGCAAGATTTTGCTTATTAATAAGATTCATAGAAATTCAATAAAAGTTGCTTTCATCATTACTCTGTACTCTCTTAAGGGTTGAACTATCCATTTAAAAATAAAAGATGAGTAAAACGCAACTCAGGAACTCAAATGGATGCAATAAAATTTTGTAAGGATGTAGAGAAGGATGAATTCGTGTGAGCAGAGGTTCATTAGTGAACAGAGGAGAGAAACTCATGGGCTTTGCTCTGCAGCTGTGACCTGACCTCTGAATTTGTTAGAACAATTCCTCAGTCCACATCCGGTTCTTCCATCTTCTACTCTTGCTTAGAACAAATAGAATCTTTCTAGGTTGAGCTTTGTGGGTAGGGGGCTCCATAGTTGAAGAATCCATGTGTCTACATAAGCAGGTTTGATGGGAGATCTATAATGTTGCTTATCAAAAAGTAAAAACTTGATTATCTGTATTTGTCCCAGTAAGGCTGCAGGGATTTTCTCAAAGGAGTGTTCCTGGACCTGTTATTCAGGGCTGAAGAGCACAGGGTTGGTTCACGCTTGAGATTTTAACCCTCTGCTCCCCCAGATTCTTGGCTGTTCAAATCCTCAGTCTCTGAGGATCCGTGAAGATGCTCATTTGTACTGTCTGGGAAGATTGTGAGATGCTGTCTTTTTTGCCTGGATGCTTGAACATCAAAGGTCTGTTTCAGTGTCTTGAGTCCAGAATGACTGTGTGGAAGTGTAATTTTGCTGTAGTTGATTTTGTTGTTGTTGTTGTTTGTTTGTTTTGGGAAGAGGGTACGGTTAACAAAATGAGATAAGGAAAGTGTTTTCCTGAGTTTTATAAGGAGCAAATCATTAGGTTCTATGTATGAGGTATGTTCAGAGCTCATCAATGAATCACAGGTATGCAGGACACATTAGAAACATTGTTGCCAAACTTCTGAAACACCCACATTCAGTCACACAAGCCCTATATGGTTGTGACTCACAGAATAAGAAGTTGATGTTGGAAGACCTGATGTTACCCTAATGTAAATGCTGGCAAGCTTGTTTACAAAAGGGGCTTGAGAGGTGGTGGCTCAGTGTTCAGGATGCTTATTGCTGTATAGAGGACCCAAGTTTGGTTCCTAGCACCCACACCAGGTGGCTCACAACTATCTGTATCTCCAGAACCCTCTCCTGACCTCTGGGGGTGCTGCACTCATAAACATCCACATGCAAACACAAATAATTAAAATTAAAAACATGTAGACATTTATTGGGGAATTGAAAAGACATCAAATATCAATAAAAAAATGAAAAGAAGAAAAAGGTGAAACCCTTACTATGTGTGGTTTCAAAAGTGACTACAGAGTAACTAATAGAAAGTGGCCATGGCCCATGGCAGACCAGTAGCACACAGCAGTAGATATAATCTGACAGTTGGTTTACCAAAGTGATTTTATGAAGAAAGGGCAGATTTGACAACAGATCATTTGGTGAGAATTGGATACCTTATGAGAGACAGAATATAATTCTCAATCCCTTCCCTCATATCATATTTAGATGTTAATCCCCAATGGATAAGGCATCTTGATCATTTTGGGGTAAGAAAGATTGCTATACAAATTAGCACATGTACTTTGCACATAGATATGTTCACACACACAAGCACACACACACAAACACAAGTACATACCACACTGTTGCATCCTTGCAAGATTTATCCATTATGTTGAAAACAGAACACCCCAAATCTCCACCCACAGGTGAGCATATAATACACTGGCAGGCACAGCCTTGTGATGAGGCCCATGCTCAACAAGATAAAGGTGCAAATGACAGATGCACAGCAGCGTGGATAAAGACTAAAGATGGTGCTGAGCAAAAGAAGCCAGAACCCAAACAGCTGTACTTGCATGGGATTCTAGAACAGTGAGGCATCTCTACTGAAAGCAGCTCAGGGCCTGCCTGTGGCCAGGAATCTGAGGGTAACTACATAAGGACTGGACCGGAAAGAGCAGCAGGGGGTGATGAAAATGTACTGACTGCTACAATGTATTTGAACACTTACAATATATTCATTTTATTACGTGTGACTCTTGCTCATAAAAACAATTCCAAGTGCAAAAATAATCACATATGCACACATTACAGTTTTATCTGGTCTTTTTAAATAGGTAGAACTAATGCTTAGGGGTAGCCCTGTGCCCTATATTGTTGTGGGAACTCATTCTGCCAATAGCCTTGGGGTAGCAAGCTCTAGGGTGTGACCTTGTCTTCTGGATTGACAACTGGTAAGCTGAGGGGAAAGGCTCTGGCTTTCTTGTTCTTACTCTGTTTAGTGGGGTCAGAGACCAAGGGGAGGAGAGGCAGTGTGGGATCAGAAGTGCATTTGCTTTCTTTTGTATCTTTGACTTTGTCTTTCCATTGCACCCCTTAATAAATTGGTAATTATACTTTTGTTGGTTCTCGCATCTCTATATAGTTATAGAGTAATGAAAACCCCTCTGATCAGCATTGTAAGCTGTGGCTAAGTGTGGACCTCCAGGGCTGGAGACGTAGCTCTGTTGTGGGGCTGGTCAAGCGTATACTAGCCTTCAAGTCCACTTCTCCCCTCAAAGGAGCCTCTTCTGTCAGGATCCGGGAGTATTGCACGGTGCTGAGTAAAACCTCTGAGATCTTTTAGACTCAAAGTTGTTTATTATTAGACACAGCTCCTCTTTTCTTTTTCTTCTTGTAGCTTTAATAAAATGTAAGTGTAAAAAATGTTATATTGGTTGGTTTCAATCTGATGAAAGAATTTGACAGCTATAAAGAGTGAATGAGAAAACTTTGGTTCTATTTTCAGAATGAATGAGCTGAAACCAGTTAATGTTTATTTTCCACGGGAGACATGCTTGCTTTTGATTAAACTTTTTATACACAGTGGATGTGTGATGGATTCCAGGATGTGTTCTGGGAAAGATGGAGCTCGTCTTTCTTTCTTTGAATCTTTAGGTTCTGACTCACTGGAAGATGGTGATGCAGTCCCATGTTTTTAAACGTCTAGAATGTGGAATGGAAGTGTTTCAGAAGAGTTTGATATAGGCCTGAGTTCAAAGACAGGGTCTTGCGCTGCAGTTCAGGTTAGCCTTGAACTCACAGTGATCCTCCTGCCTCAGCCTCCCTAGTACTGGGATGACAGTGCATGCCACCATGTCCTGTTTGATGTATCTTTAGACAACTAATTTAAAGTAAGACCTTGTTAATAGACCATTAGAAGATAGTGTGCAGATGGTTATTTTTGTACATAAATCCTATTATTGAATTAATTGTTGAATTTGTTACTTTTCTTATTGTGAAAGATACTTTAAAAAAGTTCTTAAGGAAGTGTTTGTTTGGGTTTATAGTTTGAAGGTATCTTCATGGCAGCAGGATAGTGAAGGTGTTGGTTTTTACTTTTTGGCTCTTAGCTCTTTAGGGGACCCGCCACCCAGCTCCCAAATAATCACACACAGAGACTTATTCTTTCTTATGAATGCCAGGCCTTAGGTTGGCTTGTTGCTAGACAGCTTTTCTTAGATTATCCTGTCTAATTTTGCCTCTGTGCTTTTTCCTTTTCTTACTTCTCTGTGTCTTACTTTCACGCTTGCTCCATTTCTGGCCGTGTAGCTGGGTGGCTGGCCCCTGATGTCCTCCTCCTTCTTTTGCCCCTTAATCTTTTGCTGCTTTCATTCTCTGTGCCTGGCACCCTTGCCTGTCCTTTGTCCTGCCTCGCTATTGGCCGTTCGGCCCTTTATCAGAACATCAGGTGTTTTAAACAGGCATAGCAACACAGCTTCACAGAGTTAAACAAATGCAACATAAAAGAATGCCACACATCTTTGCCTCATTAAACAAATGCTCCATGGCATAAACAAATGTAACACTTCTTTAAATAACATTCTGCAACGTGAGGCAGCTGGCTACATTACAGCCACAGTCAGGAAGCAGAGAGTGACGTCAGTGCTCCCCCCTCTTGTGTTCTCCTCATTAAGGGTCAGACCCTAGCCCCTAGGATAGTGCCCCACACACTCAAGCACAGATGGTGGGCATTTTCTGGAACAAGCCTGGCTCAAGGTCAAAGAACGTTTGTCTGAAAGGTGAAGGTGGCAAATGTGAGCGCTTGTAGGCATGCTCGATTTCTTTCTCCAAGACTTTGGCTGAAATGCAAGGAAAGGGAAACTTGAAGGTGCGTTAGTATGGAGGCTTGCCCCTATGGACATCTGCCTTTCCTATCTGCCAAACATTTCAGCCTCTAGAGGAAACATCGTGGAAAGGAGGAGCCATCCCTGCTCCTCTGCTTACTCTTCTGGGTGAAATTCCTGGTTCAGGAGGAGTAGTCAGGAATAGAATGTCATTTCATTTTTCTGCCTTAGGACCTCTGTATCCTTGGTGAAATTGGCTTATGGCTTCAGCAAGGCCTCTGCTTTCTGTTTGCCTATTACGGGCATACGATTGGGAGATACAGAAAGGGCAAGGACTGAGTGTGGGCTCAGGACCATACTGCCCAGTTTCCCCCTCAGCCCTGCCAGTTATTGTACTCATCACCCGGGGGAATTGGGTTAACTTCATGCACCTCCATCTTTCTTCTATAAAATGCGGCTTTCCATTGGCAGTAGCGCAGCTTTCTATGGCGGCTGTGGAGGGCAGCAGGGTGACTGCGTGTGTTCGGCGCATGCACCCTCAGCATGCGCTCACTCCACCTATCCACAGTGCATGTCTTTCAAACACCCGTGGGTCTTCCTTGATGTCAGAGGCTCACGGGTTGCTTTCCTGTCTTCTTCAGAGCATGCCACAGGACTGGGTGCAGAGCCGTTGCCCAATGTTTGCCTTTCGAATCGAGCACTAACGTTGGACTGTTCATAATAGCAGTGCAATTACAGCCATTCTTTTGCTTCTTCCCAGTTGAACAATAATTCCCTACCATCCCGAGTTGTTCTAACATATTATTAGTAGATTCATGCTTCTGAGAGAAGTGTCTGAGGCTCCTGGTGAAGTCTGAGACTTTGTTGGCCCTCACAAGAGAGGCAGTAGAGAGCATCTTGGAATGAGGGTGAGAGTTCTGGTTGAGGGTGGCCTGTTGAAATGTTGATTCTCCTACACAGCTTCCAGCTGTACAGCCCTGGGCAAGCTACTGACCACTCGGTGCCTGAGTTTCTCTTCTGTAACTTTTCAGTAATAATAGCACATGGGTCATGAAGTTAGACTGAGGGTTTATATATCAGTTTAAGTGGATTGATTAGGGAATGTCCCTGCTCAATGTCAGCAATTATTACATTATTTGTTATTGCTCTCACGGTGTCACTGAGATCTTGCTCTGGACTCCCGTCTCCCCAATCCTGGGGTCTCTGTTGAAAATAATTCCCACAGAGTATAGTGTAGGCTATTGGTTGAGTTTATTACAGAGCGAAGGGGAAAGCTCTCAAGGGATGAGAGTCAACAGTGGCCACAGGGATGGCTAGAGATCAAAACGCTCTCAAGGGCCAGAGAGTGGACAATGACCAGAGTGCCCATTGTCCTGATCTGAAGCTTCGATGGACCTTATTTCTAAAGTCTCCATAACAGGCAGCATTTTCCTGACCAGGTGATTGACAGGTCCATTGGGATTGAGTCTTAGAAAAAGCTACCATCTAGACGGTGGACTTATAAGGCTTAGATATTTATCTGTCCATTGCCTTCTGATGTTCAGGATGTCACATCTCTAATCACAGCCAGAGATAAGACTCTAATTCCATTCTATGGAGTAGTCATTAGAGCAAGCACCACGGTTTCAGTGCTAGCCTTACATGCTGCTGGTGATGGGGAAAAGTCCGTTCCCAGGACTTCTCAGCCTGTTAATATCTCATTAGCTACCTACCGACTGTGTGGTGGTACAGCCTCTGTCTTCCAAGACAGTCTCGTTGTCAAATATTCTGCTTCATAGCACTATCAGGCTATCATTTCTTGACCTTCCTCCCAATTAGGAACTCATAAAATGTGACCACAAAAACATCGGCTGTTTTTAATGGTTGTGCTAAGTTCGCGTATGTCATGCAACTGCATCAGTACGTGTTTCAAGTAACGCTGTTATTTGCATGGGTGCCTTAGAGCTTAGAAGATGGAAAGAGAAGTCTAGAAAGATAGAAGAAGAAAATACAAGGCATACTATTATTTATGATCATGTGGCTAAAGGAACATCACACTCGATGCAGAGACCAAATCCTGGTTCCTCATTCCTTGCCTATAGCCACCTTACCTTCCTGATCCTTCTCTGGAGTGTGAGTCTGGGCTTGCTGGCCCACCACCTTCATGAGGGTCTTAGAGAAGGAAATATCAGTCTCCCAGATCTCCACGTGATGTCTGACTGACAGGCTCTCACTGTGATACAGCGGTAGCAGGCACTGGAGGGTCAGAGGCGCTGAGAGGATGCCTGACTTCCAGCTCAGATGGATCCAGTGTCTGACATTCTGCTCTCCTCATCCCTATCCATCACCCAGGCAATTTCATTTCTTGCCTCTAGGTCTCCTCAATAATTCTAAAAGTTTCCCATCTGCTGCTCAGATGTTTTTCTAAAGTACTTCATCCATTACTTGTTCTGGCGGTTGTAACTGATGCTGTCGCCTACTTGGGGGAGTTTTCTCCACACACCTTACTCTATGCTGTGGGGGTGCTCCTGCCATGGCCCTAAAACGGCTCCTTATAAATGTTGCATGCTGGGAGTTCTGCTGTGCTAGAAATCAGATCCTGCTGCCTCCCTGCCTCATGCCCTTTCTTGGCTCCCTACCATCTTCAAAAGGAAGGTCAGCCTCCCGACTTATTGTCTCCTAATTTATTGGTTACTATTGCTGTGATGACCAAGGTCACTTGGGGAAGAAAGGGTTTATTTTGCTCACAGTTCATATCTAGATCATCATCAAAAGCAATGAGAGAAGAAACTCACACAGGACAGGAACCTGGGGGCAGGAGCTAGTGCAGAGGCCACGGGGCGCATGGGGTGGGTTGGGGGCCGGGGTGGTGGGTTGTGGTGTGCTGTTTACTTGCTTACTCCTCATGGCTTTGCTCATCCTGCTTTCTTATAGAACCTGGGACCACTAACCCTGGGATAGCACCACACACCATGGACTGGGCCTTCCCCCATCAACCACAGATTAAGAAAATGCCTTACAGCTGGATCTTATGGCAACATTTTCTCAGTTGAAGTTCCCTCCATTCAGATGACTCTAGTTTGTGTCAAGCTGACAGAGAACTAGCCAGGACACCTGTTTGCTCCATGTTTTCCCAGGTGGCGCCATCTTGGGTCTCCTGTCTCCTGCTTCATTTCTTCAACACTGGACTCAGCTACTCTTTCCTCTGAGTTGTTTTCAAGTTGCCTTGTGAGTCCTTTGTAGTCCTTAATGCCTTAGCTCCAGTGTCTGCCTGTCTTCTTGTCCACCATCTGAATCCCATCTATCTGTCCCCATCTTTGTTCAGGATCTGGGCTCGCTCTTTGTTTTCCTTGCTCCTGATGCTCAACTCTGACCCGCAGCCTGAAGCCATAGTCAGCTGCCAGCAGCTGAAGCTTCCCCAGACATCCGCTCCGGTTTCGTTATCTTCCTCCCACAAGCTCTTTTTATATTTTTTATCAACCTCCCTTCTCTGGGTTCTCAGGAACAATTTTCTGCTTTGGTCATATATGTAGTCATTCTGCAACCTACATATATACACAGGTAGAGATGATATAGATGTATAGATATTTACTATGTGATGTGCGATTGGAAGGAAAGGGAAGGACAGATGATCCAGCCATTAAAACCTCTGGCTTCTTTCCCAGAGAGCTGGGTTCAATTCCTAGCACCCACATGGTGGCTCACTACCACCTGTAACTCCAGTTCCAGAGGATCTTACGTCCTCTTTTGGCCTCTGTGGGCACCAGGCATGTGCTTGGTGCTCAGATACACATGCAGCAAACAGAGAAGCACACACATAAAATAAAAACTCACTTTTTCTGGCAGGATGCTCGCAACCCCTTAGTGGACTGAGTTTCTTCCTTGCTTGGGCTTATGTCACTAACCGTCTGTTAGCTCTTGAATGACTGACATTGTGTCTCTGAATGCATGTATACATAGACTCCTTTCTCTGCATACATATCTGCAGAATCTTCTTTCCATGATTTTCTGCAGGCAATACAGTAACACTCATAGGTTGATGTCATTATTTACAATTGCACAAAACAGGACTTTTATTTGTTTGTTTATCTCTACTTTTGGGTTTTGAAGTCAGGGTCTCATGTAGCTTGGAAAGACCTTGAACTTCTGTTTCTACCCCATGTGTGCTGGGGTTACAGATCAATTTCACCTCATCCAGTTTGTGTGATGGTGGAACCCAGAGCTTCTAGCATGACAGGAAAATGCTCTACCAGATGAACCACACCCCCAGCAGAGAGACTGGAGTTTTAGCACAAATAATAAAAACTAGAGACAGATATTGGGGTTCAACCTGAATATCAGAAAAACAAAACAACCAAGCCACTAAAGAGCTCTTACCTCTATAAAAGAGAGTGAGTTCCTGTCTCCTCTCATTTTATAGTCCTCTCTAGTGTGGGATTAAAGCTGTGCACCACCACCGCCTGGCCTCTATAGCTAATAGTGTGGCTGCTGGGATTAAAGGTGTGTATCATCACTGCCTGGCCTATATGGCTGGCTAGGGTGCCTGTTTTGCGTTCGAATCTTCAGGCAAGCTTTATTTATTAAAACACAAGTAATATACTACTTTAGCACATACCTTGCTCAAGATGACTGGAAAATACAGAGAGTCGGGCCTGGTATGAGAGCCCCGGATTTTAGCCATGACCCCACCCTGCTGTCTTACAGATGCTTTGGGTACAATCATCCTCTTAGTACTGATGCATTTATTCATCTCTTTCAAATTATTGAGCCTCCAAAAGACCGAAATTGTGTTTTGATTCATTTGACCCAGAAGGTGAGTGGGCTGTGCCTGACACACCACAAGACAAGCAGTTAAGCATTTACTAAAGTGAATTCATAATAGCTTCATTTCCGCCCCAAATGTAATATTTTCTTTCTGTCCCTGATATCTCTCTCATCGTCTTTCTTTCTTTTCTTGCCACCCAGCAATAAATCAGAAACAAGAGTTACATTATCCACGGTGAGAGAGAGCAAGGGGCAGGGAGAACCCTGTGGAAGGAGTTATTTCTCTGCATTATTTAAACTATTGCATCTGCTCGGCAAGCACTTTCCCACTGAGCTGTAGCGCCAGCCCGGTTTCTCCCACTTTAATTCCTGGCTTTTTGAACAAAAACATTCCATTAGAGTCTTGGGTTCTTTGCTGAACAAATTCTCGATCATTTTTGGCTAAATGTTGATTCTGGAAGCCCATACTTTGGTGAAAAAGTTGTTACTATCTTACAGAATGCCAATCAAATGCAAAGAGCTTTATGTAAACGTTTTCCTGAAACATTAATAACAACAATAGTTTTCCTTATTCTTTTAGTCAGGAAAAGAGAATTTAAAAATCATGTATTCTAACAAAAAAGAATTTGAATTCAGAGTTATTTGAAGAAAAAAGAACCCTGAAATCCTTTTTCCTTTTGAAGAGTTGGAAAAAAAAAAACCAAAATGAAAACAAAAAACCCCAAACCTCTCCTGTGGCTGAAGAAGCAGATACACAGCCCACATCAGGACAGATTACAGTTTAACGGAACAAAGAGCTTTTGGGTACCCTGGATGGAATAGAGAAACACAGCATGGAAAACTCACTCCTACAGAAGAGCCCGACAGCCCTTGACGGCTGCGTCTCTTTGATATTCAAAGGCAGTTTCTGAAGGCAGCACGCTGTCTAACCACAGAGATCTCTCTACTGCAGCTCTGACCAGCCTTGCTTCACAGCCAACTCTTATCCCAGCATGATTCTTACAAAGAAAGTGTTGTGCGTGAGAACATGTCTCCTGTTATCACAGCAGGGATGTGTGAGGCACCTGGGAATAGCAGCAGTTCCGTTCTGGAAGCCAGTTTGAAAGTCACAGAAGGAATGGCAACCAGACTTGGAGTGTATCCTAATGAGCAGAAACGCAAGCACTCTTGCAGCCTTATGTATGAGAAATTGAGGCCAGAGATATTAACTGACTAACATAAAGTCATTTTTGTCCAAGTGTCAACAATAAAATCTGATTAGGCTCTTTCCAGTGAATTCAAAAATTTCTCAGTATAACAGACTAGTAGTTTAATCAGAGAAATGTGATTAATCTCTGCTTCCTCTAGACTTCATAGATTTTTCCAGCATTATTGCCATGGGTCACCCTGTCATTAACAATGTTAAGAAAGTTTTAACTTAGGAACAAGCCCTGGCTGTAGTGAGTTTTTAAGTGTTTTAGTTTCTACCTGAAGCATATTTTACCTCATCTAATCTAGTTCCTGTCGCAGCCCTTAGTGGGATGCTTTGACCTCATCTCTGCCCTGAAGTCCTGTCTGTCCTCTCCTGCCTAGCTATTGGCCATTCAGCTCTTTACTAAACCAATCAGAAGGTGCCGTAGGCAGGCAAGGAAGAACGGAGACACATCTTCACACAGTGTGATCAAACAGCCAGCAACAGTTTTCCACAGTCCTTTAAGATGTCCATATTAGAATTTGTTATCTTGACAGTCCATAAAATGATCTTTAATTTATTCCCTAGGTAGGAGTTGTGTTTTGCTTGATTATAATTTTTTTCATTAGAATTTTAATGTTTTGAGGATTTATTTTCACTTTAAAATATTGAATTTTTACTTTAACATTTTATTTTAAGCATTTAATAATGAATTTTTGTTTAATAATTTATTGTTAAAAATCTATTTATATTACTTTTATTATATATGTGCATGTATGTATGTATGTGTCTGCGCATGAGCACTGATGATGATGAAGGTCAGAGGTATTGGATTAGCCTAGAGCTGCAGTTACAGATGATTGTAAGCCAACCAACATGGGTGCTAGCAACCAAAAACTGAGGTCTTATGCAAGAACAAAATGTGCTCTTAATTGTGGCTCCATCTCTCCAGCCCATTGCAGCCCACTGCATGCTAGACTTCTAGTCCTTGTTTCTCCATTCTTCCCCAGTGGATTTCTTCCTTTATCACCAGCTCTGGGCTTTAGCTCTGTCTTCCTGGTTTTGCTATCACAGGCTCATCATTTTAAATGTCAGCTTTGTTTCTCTGGTGCTTGAGTCCTTTTGAAGGGTTTATAAATTCTGCACCCCATTTTGTTTTGTGTTTTCCTTGACACAATGTAATTGCACATATGTATGGGTGCAGTGTGACATTTTAATACATGTAAATATTATGCAGAGATCAGATCAAAGTAACTGACATATCCATCACCTCAAACGTCAGTCATTTCTTTGTGTTGGGAATGCTAAAAATTGTCTCTACTAGCTATTTTTAGATATAATTAATGGTTGTCAGTTCGAGCTACTGGAGACTTTAGAAGTTATTATTCCTTCCAGGGGTCTCCCTAAACCCCCTAACCACGCTCTAGTGCCCACTGTTCTATCTCACACTTCCAAGAGAGCAACTTTCCCCTTATGTACAAGTGAGAGCACAGTACAGTGTTGTCTTTTTGTGCTTGGCTTCACCAGACACAGTAGTGCCTTCCAGTTCCACCCATGTTGCAAAAATGGCAGTGCTTCATTTTTTCACAGATAAATTTTATGTATATATAAAATTTTCTTTAAAAAATTTTCATTTCATTTTATGTGCATGGATGATTTGCCTGCCTGTGTAGCATGCACATACCTGGTGCCCTCAGAGGCCAGAAGGAGATGTCAGATCCCCTGGACCTGGAGTTACAGATATTTGTGTGCTAGGACTCAATCCTAGGTCCTTGGAAGAATAGCCAGTGCCCTTAACTGCCAAACCATCTCCAGACCAAGCTATCATAACTTTTAAAGAATCTTTCAGCAGTCACTGTGGCTGATGCCTTGTCTTGGCTGTGGACAACTTGCTTCCTTGCTCTTGAATATAAACCCATAGTGGAATAGGTGGACCATGTGGTAGTTTCACTTTTAGTTTTCTGGAGTAAAGATTGTGTCTTTGAACCTGCTCACCGAGCATCTTTTTGAGACTGTGCTGAGCTCCTTGCCCATGGTGACTTGTAAGAGGATGCTGTTTAAACCAAGAGCACATACCCTGCCTGGAAAGAGCTGCAGCACAGCCAACCTTGGATGGCTTTGAAACTTGGCCTCTCTGTTTTGATCAGTTGTCCTGTTAAACCACGAGGGAACCGTTGCTAACTGGGGGCAATTATTTGGGGTGCGCTAGTGGCCAGAATCACTTATTCTCTCAGCATTTCTGTGGCCAATCAATAACGTTTCCAACCTGAAGTGAATAGAACGTGCTAATCAATGGAATGGCATGACACCGGACTGTAAATGTATCTGCTTTCGAGTTGTGTGGAAAGCAGTAATTAAAAGTTAAAGGATAAAGGAGTCATTGTGTTTTGATAAGCGTGAAAAATGAAAGAAGGCTTACGAACTGGCAGCCTGTGAAGGCACGTGCCTTCACCAGACAACTCCTACCTGTAGACACCCTCAGGGCTCAATGGTATCATAATTAGCTTCTGCTGTTAACTTGACACAAAGCTAGAGTCACCAGGCAAGAAGGAACCTTGACTGAAACTTGCCACAATCGGATGTTCGTGGGACATTTTCTAAAAATCATTAGTTGATGTTGGAGGGTCCAGATCTCTGTTGGTGGTGCCATTCCTGGGCCTGGGTTGTATAATAAATCAACCTGAACACGTCAGTAGGCAGAATTTCTCCATGGTTTCTACCTCAAGTTCCTGCCATGGCTTTGCTCCATGATGGAGTATTGGCTGGGAAGCATAACATGAAATAGCCCCTTCCCCCACCAAGTTGCTTTTGGTTGTGGTCTTTATCATAGCAACAGAAAGAAAGCTAGAACAACTGGATTATGACTTGTCCTTGCTATAGTAGTTGGCTGTCATGCTGACTAGACCGTCTTCTTCATCTGTCCCCAGTCAAGCCTGCAGTTCTACTGTTAAGGTTGTTGTGGTCTTGACCTTGCTGATCTGGTCTCTAATAGTAACACTTTCCTTGCCCTTACTCTTTAATAATAGGCACCATCCAACCTAAATGCCCCCAGTTTCCCGCCAAACTCCATTTGTTGCAAGGCTTTTTTGAGTGTTTCTTTCACTTAACCTCTTCCTTAGTGACAGCTGTGTCTTTGTTGCTCCTAGGACTTCTTGCCTGAATGTCTTAGTTGTATCAGATGCTTGGGAAACCTGCGTCTTCTTCCATCTCATTGCCCTGGGTGTTACTCATCTGCCAATCACTCTTTATCCTCTGTCGAGAGATCTTGCGGTCTGTGCCACACCTTCTTCTGTCTCCCTAGCAGGGGAGACCCTGGTAAGTATTCATTGGTGGATGATTTCATGTCTGTGAATCCGCTTCCATGAGCATGTTTGCTCACTTCAGTAAACTTCAGGGCTCTCCTTTGCCATCCTTCCTCACCCAGCTGGAAAACCCTGATCGAATGTAATTGGCTTTTTTCCCTCTTGAAGAAAATGACATGATTCCATATATTATGTTTCTATTAAAATCTTCAATTGCTAAAAAGCTGATAAAAGCTACGGGAACAATCCTTTTCTTGAAAAAATTGGAACATAATGGCAAAAATCATTTTTATAATGACAAAAATGCCAGGCTCTAGTGAACACCATGCAAAGCCTTTAATTTAAAATTTTGTTCCTTGCTGACTGTGGTTCTAACACAACTGTTCTGCAGTGTTATTATCCGATGGCTGTACTGTCAGGGGTCCTACTCTCTGTCAATACCTGTCACCTGGGAGCTCAAGTCACCTGAGCTGACCTGACAGCCCAGTCTAGAAAGGTACTTCCTGAGTCATTATCAAACTCAGCACATTCTTGTGTCTATCTCCTTATGGTCACAGGGTTGGAATGATGCCCGGAAGGGCAATAGATTGGAACGCAGAAGTCAGAGCCTCCCAGGTGCCTGCTGTGTGCTAGGCGTGACCTTGAGACAATCAGAGACCTCGTAGGCTGCCTCTCACCCTGTAGAATTGATGAAGTGTTGGCGTCTAACGATTCTCACCTGAAACTTCTGAAATGGTTAGAGCACTCATTCTCAGACAGGCATGGTGCATGTTTTGAAGTTTGAACGCCTGTGTCTGGTGCAAAGTAAAATCAATGTGTTGTTTGTAGAAACTGGCTAAAGCTTAGAGAAAGGAACAGTGTTGGTTTAAAGTCTAAGTCTAGACAGAGCTTGACAATAGTTAAGAAATAAACCAAGGATTTTTTTTAGAAGTGTTTATCATATTTCTTCTTTGCTTAGATGTCTAGAAACTTGCTATTTTATCTTATGAATCTATATCTGATCCCAAGGTAGTAACTACTGACACTGTATCAGAAAATTCAGAGTCATAATGGCATTTTAAATTTACTATATATTTATCCAGAGTAAGAAAAGTCATCCTTTAAGCTATATTAATATTCAGTGCAAAACAAAACAAAAAGCTGATATAACTATTTTTATATATATATATATATATTTGCCTTTCTGTGGCTTGTGGAAGGGACGACATCCTGATCTCACCAGGTGCTGAGTTACCTAAGGGTGTGATCCCAGCTAAGTACTGGAGGATGGGTAAGTGCAGACCAGAAAGGTGGACATTCTTACACCACTAAGAAGCACAGGTGTGAAGCATTCCACAGTTTAAGGTGTTTAATATAAGGCTGGTTATTAAAAGCCTTTGGATTTGAGTCCATTTATTTACAGAGTTGAGTGCAGGGAGATGGTTATAGATGGTTATACAGAGGCATGGGCCCTGCCTCTCTCTGGGAGCTCCTGTTTTAGTGAGAGGACAGGGTAGGCACAGGGGCATGTGCCAAAGGCTTGGTGCTGGGGGCCTCCAGCCTGGCCGGCGGGGAGGGTGGGACAAGGGAGGCGTATTGGGGGAAGTGACATCTACACAGGACTTGAGGGATGGGAGGAGTTGGAGTTACTGACCTGTGGGAGTTGATTCTGGAAGATGAAGTTTGTCAGGTCCTGCTCTTGGGGATGGAAGAGACCCAAAGATGAGGCAACTGGCCGTGAAGTGACCAGTGTGTGAGATAAAGCAAAGGAGAGGCTGATGGCAGCCTGGGGACAGTGCTCCAGCCTTAACTGGAACAAGTGAGCAGAAAGGAACTGAGGCAGATGGGTACAGAAAGAACAGGAGGCCTATGGCCCAGGCAGAGACTGTTTCACCTCCAATGGGCGGTGGTCACCCGGTCTCATCCATGTGACCCAGGCAGAGGCTGTCTCATCACCAATGAGTGGTGGTCACCTGGTCTCATTCCTGTGACCCAGACAGAGGCTGTCTTCATCTCCAATGGGCAGTAGTCACCTGGTCTCATTCTGTGTGACCCAGGCAGAGGCTGTCTCATCACCAATGGGTGGTGGTTACCCGGTCTCATTTCTGTGGTCCAGGGAGAGGCTGTTTTCACCAAGGGTTGGTGGTCACTCAGTCTCATTCCTGAAGTGCCTGGTGTTACTACTGTTTCATACCCTTCGTGTCTGTGAAATCTCTCTAGTCTCAAACCATCCAAATCTTTGCTATAATTAGACTGAAGGAGTTTCCATTGTCTCCTGAGTCAGAGATCTTGGAGTTTCTAGGCACTGAAGCAGGGTTCTCTGGAGCTCCTGTTGAGAGGAGACCCACAAATGCTCATGGATCCTTCTCTTGCTGGTGCCTTCTCTTCTATCCCTTAGTTCCTAAGGCTTTTCTGTATCCTCTTCAGGGACAAATTATGTACCAGCAACATCTTTTGTCCTATTAGTTGGTTTGTTATTTATGGACTCAAAGAGGCCCCAGTCAGCTCAACTTTAGGTTTGTTCTACTTTTCTTAACAAGGATGAATTGTTTCTTTTCCTCCCAGCACTTCCCAAGCATCATGATCTGAACCCGTGGTCTTGATGAGCCATTGTTGGAATCTTCTGTGGCTCCATGTAATTTGATCAGTTTCTTGATGTGGGATTCCCTTCTGTATGCTGTGAATATGTTTCATTGCCATTGGTTAATAAAGAAGCTGCTTTTGGTCAATGACTTAACAGAGTAAAGCCAGGTGGAAGATCTTAAAAGAGATTTAGAGAGAGAGAGAGAGTAGACAGAATCAAAGAGATGTCATGTAGCTGCTGAAGGAGAAAGATGCCCAGTGGAGCTTGGTGGAACCTTGCCAGTAGTCTACAACCTTGTGGTGATGCACAGATTAATAGAGATGAGTTAATTCAAGATGTAAGAGCTAGCTAGAAATACACATAATCTTATAGGTCAAGCAGTATTTTAATTAATACAGTTTCTGTGTGATTATTTCGGGTCTGGGTGGCTGGAAATGAATGAGCAATTTCTGCCTGTAGTTTTTGTCAGCAGATCTTGCTGGAATTACTATGACTGCATCATCGTTTTACACCTATAAAGTTACTGGAAGATTGAATCTGAGTAACAAGCACTGTTTCCTACTGGAAGTCATTGGATGTCAGTTTGTTGAAGTCATTAGAGTAAATGTCCTCAAAGACATAGTATGCTACTTTGTGTGGAGTTATTTCCTTCTGAAACTAAAATTGAGCGAAAGTGACGGTCGCTGCCCGTTTCAACACGTATGTTGGTGTCTGTGTGGGTAAAGGTCATGCCAGCCAGCACAAGGACACCAGAGTGAGGCTGATAGAAACCAGAGGATCAAGAGACTGAATCCTGTTGTTTGAAGAAGGATTCTACCCAGTTGAAAGCTTAGGGGTCATGTTCCATGTTTACCAGATGTTAGATCCCAGAGGTGATACCTGCCAAGACATGACCCTGGCCTCTTCCCCTTCTGAAGTGATCCAAACTTCCAAGATAGCCAGGAAGAAAGAAAATAAAAAGAAAAACTTCTCTAACTTTAACAAGATGTCCAAGACACCCAAGAGTTGGGCACTGTGCTGGGGTTTACCCGGTCACCATATGGTCCAGAGAAATATTCCTAGTATGGTATCACGAGCAGCAAGCTTCCTTCCGTGACCCCAAACTCAGCTCGTCAATAAGCAAGTTCACTCTCTTCCCTACAACTTGAATTTCCTTCCCGTGTGTTCCATTCTGTCCATGTCTCATGGGTTTCTAGTCTCCTGTAAGTGAGGAACAGGTTCTGACAGGCCCTTCCTTTGTTGTCTGGTAGTTCAGAACCTGGTTTTTGTTTTGTTTCTTTGAAGTTGTCTTTTCCCATTTCATTTCTTTCTGTTGCCATGGTCTCATCTCAGAACCAGAAGACCATCTTTATTCTGTGTGTTATTTTCACCACATCAGTCTTTGTAGGTCACTGACTTATTTTTCTGAGACCTCTCCTCTGTTTGAAAGTACAGAAAACAGTGGAAACAAGTTTTATTATTTATCACTTGGGATTTAAGTCTCTCGATGACTTGCTATAAATGGCCACTTCTCCAACTGTGTTTCCCAATCATTTCTCTTCTTTAGCACACAGCTTCAGCTGTAATTTTATTGTTCTCAAAAATATTTTTTTAAATAGTTTTAATTCAGTAGTCCCTGGCACATAGGCATCTCTCATCCTTTCAATCTTTCCCAGTTGTGCCTTCTTACTGTTAGATGTCCCCATGGTCACTGATGTACCCTTCATGATCTCTTATTTCTTGTGTTCTACTAATACTTGGTGTTGGTGGAATATAAACATTTCAACCATGTGGTGTGTGTGTGTGTGTGTGTGTGTGTGTGTGTGTGTGTGTGTTGATCCCTAAAGAATCTAAACCTTGTGGTCAGAATCTCCTTCTGTATTGGATATTGTTTACGAAATGCTGATGGCACCTCTCTTTGGTTGGTCCTAGAGAAGTTCAGTGGTGAAAAATTGCCGTATTTATTGTGTTTGTTTATAAGGTAACTCTTTCATTGCCCTGCTGTAGCCAATGCTACAGGTAAGACATGGACTCTCTTTGAAGCATCTGTGCTAAGTCTGGAGTGACTGGAACAAGACTGGGTGCAGCCTAGATGGACATGTCTGCCTGTCCACAGCTGGTGCCAGGATGTGGGGATGGGTGAAACAGTAAATGCAGGGGTAGTGTGTACACACATGTATTTGTATGGGGTAGTGTGTACACACATGTATTTGCACACAGGCTTGCGTATGTTCAGGTGCATGGAGGCCAGAGGCCAGTCTCAGGTGTTACTACAGAAGCCATCTAACCAGTGGTCTCATAAATCATGTCTGTCTCTGCCCTCTAATCACTTCAATTACAATCATGTGTCATCATGCTTTACATATATATAATTTTGTGTGTATGCGTGTTTTGCCTGCATGTGTGTCTGTGTACTACATGCTTACCTGGTTCCTGCAGAGCCCAAAGAAGGCATTGGGTTCTATGGAACCAGAGTTACAGATAGTTGTGAGCTGCCATGTGGGTTCTGAGAATAAAAATCAGGTCCTTTGAAAGAGCAGACAGTGCTCTTAACTGCTGAGCTGCTGAGCCATCTTCCTAGGCCCAGAGTGGCCTTTACCTGAGCCTTCTCTCCAGCCTGAAATGCTGGCCTGAAAGCAATCTTTTACTGAGTTGCGATTTTTGACAAAGTGTGCAATACTTTTCCTTACAAAGAAACATCTGAAGAAACATTGATTTAGCACATCTTTATAAAATCAGAGAGTTTCTAATACCATTACAACTTCTAAATGTGAGACTGTTTACCCCGTCAGATCTCTGGAAAGTCAAAGAATCAGGGAGAGGCTTTGATCAGCATCAGCAGAGGTCTGTGTTCAGTAGGCAGTTGCTGCCTGGGCTTTGTTTGTGTTTGTGCTCAGCCTACTCATCATGGACTTGATCTTATGACAAGGACATATTTTAGGCTCCTGTTATTTCTTCTCTGAAGTTGTCTCAAAGGCAAAACTACAGAGCTCCAATTTCTCATTTGAACTTAATGAATTCTGGAATTTAAAGAAATCTTAACTTCTTGATTAAAAGATGATTCAAATTTAAAGGGCCAGACAATTTAATTAAGTGCCAGTTGATGAATGCTGGCTTCCCTGTGTCCTCTGCTTCCCCTTCTTTTTCATGAGTCTTTGTTACACATCTCTTGTTTGACTGACTAGTAGAAATGTGTGACTAAATGCCTTAAGCTTAACTTCCGGCTTGTTTTTGCTGTATAGTCTGTTTTGTGTACAAGATATTTTAATGACTTTCTTCCCATGAGCAAGATTTATACTAGATAATTGCTTTTTTTGAGGAGGGGGGAGAGAGGGGAGAAGAAAGGGAGAGAGAGAGAGAGAGAGAACAAATGCTAGCAGGGCAGAAAATTTAAGCTGATCACCTCACTTCTAAAATTTTAGCAGAAATAGGCAAGATGATTAGTTTGAAGTGTAATTCATAGTCAATGGTTAAAACAAAGTACTCAAGTTGCTGATTACAGCTCAGAGAGATCCCGAGCATGCAATGAGCTTCTGGAATAATTCCAAGTGTCTTCTGCATTCAACAGTGCTCTACAGAGAAAAAAGAACCCCCAGTGTGTGTGTGGGTGTGTGTGTGTATCCGTGTGCACATGTCTAGTATATGCACATTGAGAGGGAAAGAGAGAAGAGTTAGGGAAAGATGAAGAGAGGCAGGTGGAGGGGATTTATTGTGGGAATTTCCTCACATATTTCTGAAGGCTGAGAAGTCCTTTAATATGCTGTCTATAAGCTGGAGGACAGGAGCCCCAGGGCTGTAACTTAGTCTTAGCCTGAGAACATCCAAGGATAGGAGGAAGAAAGATGCTGCTGTAAGCCCTAGAGTTCAAAAGCAGGTGAACTGGGAGCATGGATGTATGTCTGGAGGCAGCAGGTGTGAGAAGGAGCCGGGATTCGCCTCCCTCTCTTCTTTTGTTTTGCCCATGCTCTCAGTGGATGGACAAAGCGCACACTGGTGGGGTAGATCGTGTTCCACGTAGCTTCCAGACTCAAAGGTAACAGTGAATTTTTTCATTGTTGTGCCTCACAAGAGCAGCTTCAGAAAGAAAGGGCTTGGTCCACAGTCTGAGGGTATAGCCCACCACAAAGAGGAAGTCCTGGCAGAGGAGGGAGAGATGGCTTCTCACACTGCAGCCACGGTCAGGAAGCTAAGGAATAACAGGAAGGGAAGCCTAACTGTGGTGCGGGAGAATTATCTGTATTCTGTCAATCATGTATTTTAATAAAACGCTGATTGGCCAGGCAGGAAGTATAGGCGGGTCAACCAGACAGGAAGTAGAGGCGGAGTAATGAGAATAGGAAAAGGCTAGGGAGGAGAAAGGTTCCTCAGCCATTCCTGTGCAGACCACCGAAGAGACAGCATGCAACCTGCCCAGCTGAAAAAGGTACGGAGCCATTATGGCTAATATAGATGAGAATAATGGGTTAATATAAGTTATAAGAGTTAACAAGAAGCCTGACCTAATGAGCCAATCAGTTTATAACCTGATATAGACTCCGTGTGATTTTCCTTGGGACTTGCTGGCTTGTTGGGGTACTGGGCGGGACAGAAACCCCAACAAGCTGGCCCTCATGTTACATAACTGTAAAACCTCATGGACCACCCTCAGTGACCCAAGTCTTCCTTCAAGGGTCCAGGACCTTCCAAAGCAGTGCCACCAGCTAGGGACCAAATGATCAAATATATGAGCCTATAGGGGACATTTAACATCTAAACCATCCTGGGTCTTGTCAGGAGGAAGAAAACAGGGAATGCCTCCATCCTTGTGGCTTTCTTATATTTTCCTTTATTCAGTCTGGTCCCCAGACTGTGTGAGGTGATGTCATTCACATTCAGTGTGGGTCTTCTTTCCCAGTTAATCTTCTCAGGAAAAAAAAAAGTTCATGTATGCCCAAAGGTGAGTCTTCCAAGTGATCCCAAGTTCATTTACACTGACCATGGGTATCAACCATCACAGCCTGTGCCTTTCAGAATACCCCACAGAAAGGACTGGAAATAATGTTTCCCGTATGGTGGTTTGAATAAAAATGACTCACATAGGCTCATAGGGAGCGGTAATATTAGGAGGTGTGGCCTTGTTGGAGTAGGAAGTATGTCACTATAGGGTGGGCTTTGAGGTCTCATGCTCAAACCAGGTCTAGGGTGATGTTCACTACTGATGCCTGCATATCAGCATGTAGCACTCTTGGTTACCTCTCCAGCACCGTGTCTGCCTGCAGGCTGCCTTGCTTTCCACCATGTTGATAACAGACTAAACCTCTGAACTGTAAGCCAGTCCCAATTAAATGCTTTCCTTTATAAGAGTTGCTGTACTCATGGTGTCTCTTCACAGCAATGGAAACCCTAAGACAGACAACCTGGGTATGTGACCATACCTTACTCAACCAAACTGACACAAAACCACCACATTATTTTCCCTGCTTAATTCATGTTTTCAGGTGCTGCAGTGATGTTTCCGGTGTCATCCAAAGAGTTTGTTGGGTTTTCCTAGGTACAGTGCATACAGATTAAAGAGAAACTTCTGTGGGCACTCTGGTCCTGACTCTACCTGATGCATTTGCTTTGCGCTTTCTCTCCTCCTTAATGCATTTTTTCTTTTGAAAAAAATATTATGAATAATTTTAGTCACCCGCAGCAGCAGACAGCAGCTTAGTCACCTCTGAGGCTGGCTAACCCAGTTTTCTCCCACCTGCATCCCTCCTGTTTCCTTTTTCCCCACACAGGGTTATTTTGAGGTATTCCAGGTATTCTAGTTGCTTCATATGTAAATATCTCTAGCTAATTAGACTCTGGATCGGTTCCATTCCAACCCTTCAGAATTCTAATCAGTCACTTTATAGCATCTTCCACTTAGACATGGCTTCCTTTCGCTCAGGAACCCCAGCTCTGCATGTCTCATTCATGTGTGTTAAATATGAACCCTCACGATGCTGGGAGACTCACAGAAAGGCTTTCCTCTTCTGAGAGCTTTTATTCACCTGAGGAATGAACTGAAATTCCTACTGGAGGGTGGAAGGGCTGTCTTTTGGTGGAAACTTAAAAGAATCGCCAACACATTATGAAAAGTGAGAAAAAAAATGTAGTGAATTGAGATTGTGGGACCAAGCTTTGTGGTGTTTTGCTTTTAATCCTCAAGCTCCTGTGTGAACATCCAGTCATGCTTGCGGCAATGCACACGCGACAACTTGATCTTGCTGGGGAGGGTGGCAGCTCGTGGCTTGGCCTTTCTTCCAGGGTCTGTTCGCACATGGGAAAGGAGATGGGAGTCATGGCTTGAAAATCAGGCTCTCTGATAGTCAGTCACCTCTTAGGTTATTTCCCAGCCCAGTCGTTTTTATTTCTAAGAGCTCTCTATTTTTCAAAGTGATGATGTTTCCTAAGGCAATGACTTTAAGGACCCAGTACGTGACTCACGGGAAACCGTGACCCACAGGAGACCATGATCCACAGGAGATCGTGACCCACAGGAGACCGGTCTCACTGATGCTCTGTGCTGTGAGAGTGAGGCACACAAGAAGATCAACACCAGAGCTAAAAAGCTGTCAGTAATGAGCTCTCTGGTGTTTGTGTCAGATTAAATTGTTTTGTACCACCCATGTCTATAGTACAATTAATAAAAACCCAGAGACAGATATTGGGGTTAAGCCTGAAGGTTAGGAAAGCAAAGCAGCCGGCTATCGGCTCTTAACTTCTTTCTCAATCTGAAATGGCGATCCCGTCTCCAGGAATCTCAAATATAAGACTATGTCTGAGAGCTGTCTCCTCCCATTTTGCATTCCTTTCTAGGGCTGGGATTAAAGGTGTGCACCACTACTGTCTAGTTTCTCTGGCAAACTAGTGTGGCTACTGGGATTAACAGTGTGTGTCACCACTGCTTGGTATGTAAGGCTGACCAGTGGGGTTGTTTTACTCTTTGATCTTCAGGCAAGCTTGTTTTAAATTGAAATGCAAATGAAATATCACTACATATGCCCTATTTTAAGGAGAGAGTGTAGGACCCAGTCATGACAAGCTCAACAGAGGCCCGAGTCTCAGTGCTGTTTCCGAGAAAGACCACACAAACTGACACTACCCAGGCACGACCGAGGAGCAGACCCTCCAAAGGAAATTCCTAATGTTCCAACCATTGTAGACAGGATAATCTGCCAGCACACACCCATCACTTTTCACCAGGACACCCCTAGACAAATGTCAGCCAATCAGAGGTCCTGAACCTTAGAAATCCCTCACCCCTACCTGTGCTATTATAAAAACCCAACCCTAACTGAGCTCAGGGCTCTCCCATCACTCCAATCCGTTGGACACACCGAGAGTCCGAGTTTATGAACCTGTATAAGAATAAAGGCTCTTTGCTTTTACATTCAGGACTGGGTCATCTAGTTGGTTTTGGGTACTCTATGATCTGGGTATAGCAAGAGGAAGTCTGTTGCTTTGTCTGTGTTTTGAGTAGAAAGCCCATGTACAGAACCCCAAGGACCAGGTCAAATGTTTCCTTCATTGTTAATCCCACTGGAAGCAAGAGCATCCTCTCATGGCCTCATCTTCCTTCATTCTTTTAGGTGTTTGTTGACTGCCTGCTATGGATTAGATACCCATGTAGTGTTAGTCTACAGCCATGAGCAGAACAAAGACTCCAGCCTCGGAGACTTGGATGTCAGGAGAGAAGAATTGGTGTACAAACTCTATGTGTACATCAGAATTAAGTGCCGATAAGGAAAAAGGTTGAGTAGAAATTAAATCTGGGCTGTCAAGTAAGAAGACACTTGTTCCAAGGCCAGAGGTGGTGAGGGAGTAGACTACTGGGATATTTCTGGGAGGAACATTCTAGACACAGGGAAGGAAGGCTCCAGAACCCCAAGAAGAAGCCTGGCTGATATGTTCGAAAAGCAACAAGGAGCCAAGATCTGAAGCCGGGTTAGGTAGGGAGTAAACAGAAGAAGCGTGGGGCTGCAGGAGGGAGCTGCAAAGTACAGGTCCGAAGCCCTCTTTTTTTTTTTTATTATTTAACAATTTACCCATCCCCAAACAAATAGGAGGTTTAGCAAATAATTAGAAATAATTACATATTGTCAGCCATTTCTCAATGGTGTGAGCTGTAGGGACTCAAGTTTAGCATCCCGTTTTGGACAAAGAACTCACATAACGCGTGGCAGGATCGTGGACCTCGAGGAGAGCCTGGAGAGAGCTTCTGCCGGAGCTCATCTGTGCCGTTCATCACTACTGAACTGCTCCTTTCTGCCTGCGATAGGATCGAATCTGCGCCTAAGTTACATCAGCTATAGAGCAATTTAGGAATTAGCATCGGATTGAATCCTTTGTCGGCAATAAATTTTAAAATGAGCTAATTTGCTATTGACCATTGTGATTAGAATAATCACCCCATTGGAATGTGTGTATAATAGGGATAAAGGGAATTATGGCTCCAAAGGCTGATACTTCCATTTCCTCCTATGAATAGTTAATGTTTGTGTCCCAGGAGGACAGTCTCAGCACACACATTAGAATCTGCAGACTTAAGCTGGACTAGTCATGCTGGTTTGCAATAAATAGTGACATAAATCAGGCAAAGAGCCAGCACAATTTTGATTGGGAGAATTAAAGTCATTGAGTCTACTTTTTATAGTCAGATTGTTCCTGTGACTCCTAATGTGTGCTCCCTGTGCACCAAGAGGAAACTTCATTGGATTTTATTTACGAGTAACTTATTTGGTATTGGGTTTTCATTATATTCTCACAGCCTGTCTTGTGGTTTGGGGTTTTTTATTATGCATTTTACGATTATGAGGTGTACTTGTAAATAAAGAACCTTGGGCAGGAGTAGGAGGGAAGATAAAACCCGCCGAACAATGACCCAAACCTCGATATGTCCTTTGCTCATGGCATGACCCTGTGGAGTCTCCTTTGGAAAGGAGATTTGAACATGTTTTTCCCTCTTGAGGTGAAAGTGACCATCTGTCCCAATGCAATCGCCCGCTCATCCATCTAACCCATTCACCCACCAGCCCACTGCTCATCATCCATCTATTCTAACCGCTTACTCTTCTACCCAATAAGCCTTCTATCCATCACCATCCACCTCCCCACCTCCCTATCCACCCATCATCCATCCATCCATCCGTCCGTCCATCCATCCATCCATCCATCCATCCATCCATCCACCCATCCATCCACCCGTCCGTCCGTCCGTCCATCCATCCATCCATCTATCCAATCATCTTCCTTCACTCTATTCCTCTCATAGCCAACATTAGTCATAGGCTGTAGCTCTGGGACCTGGAAAACAAACCAAATTTTTAGGCCCACATGGAAATAAATCTGCAGCTGATGGATGGAGCTAAACACCAGTGAAAACTTGGAAATAAAGGGCTGACGGTGAGACTAACACACCCTTACCTGGGGTGGGGCGGGGGTGGCTGTACTCCTCTCAGGGACCTCCCTCTATGCCGATTCACAGACCTATTTTTGGTATTTTTCCACGATAACCTTCTTTATGGCCTCAATAAATCTCTTCTTGAGAACAATAGACATCTTTTTTTCTGGCACTTAAAGATTGTTTAATCTCTCTCTCAGTACACACGGGTGGACATATCACAGGCATAAGAAATACCATAAAACCACTTATTTTTGTATTTATGCCCATATGCCATTGCCAAATGGACTTGGAGTAGATTAGAAAAGTACTTCAGGAAAGTAGAATGACTTCTTTGTGACCAGAGTCAAGCAGAGGAAATTGCCCCAGCTTGGTGCTGTCAAAGAGATGCTGTGTATATGGTTTCATTGGGTTAAATCCTTATCGATTTTCATGACGCATAAGTTACTCTGGAATGCTTTTGATTTCCAGAAGAATTTATTGTGGAACACCATAGAATAAATGCCATCTCATGAAATTTAAAAGAAAAGTCTCACTTAGATACAGAGTGTAAGTAACTATGTAGTAATAGTTCTGGCAAAGTCCTTTATCTGTCTTAGTATACTAGACCCAATTCTTGTGTGATAATAAGAAACCCCCTTCCACGTTATTATGGGCATGACTTACATATGGTCCACACATCACCCATACTGCTGTGTTCTGACATGAGACATTGTGGCCTGTGTTGGAGTTACCCATGGCCGCCACTGATTGGGCATTGTCAATGTCCCTTTGTGTCCAGATTTGACCGCAGTGAGGCCTCTCAGCTTATACCTGGCAACTATATACCTCCTGATCCAGATTCAGTTAATATTCCCACTTGGCCCCTTATTGTTTGTGGAGTAACTTTCTACTACTTGATTTGACATTTTACTATTTGATGTCTATGGCATTCTTCAATTCTGAGATTATTAAATCTTTTTCCCCTGGAGATATTTGACTCCATGAACACAGGCTTGCACCGTGTCTTAAAAGAAAATGTGAAATTTAACTCCATTGCCCCAACCCAAATAAGGCTTAGGTCACTGCTTTGCTGTGTGGTGTATCACTCACCTCTGGTAACTGTCACTTCAGTGTCTCACTGTAAGTCCAATGATTACAGAGTTCATGTGGGTTCCTGGTACTGCCTCACAACCATGGTCCATTCAGTTGCCCTATTTCTTTTTAAAAAGATTTATTTTTATTATTTTTTAATTATGTACATATGGGCATGTCTGTATGTGAGTATGTTCATGTAGAAGCAAGTGCCCTCAGGCCAGAAGAGGGTGTTAGATCCCTGGGAGTTGGAGCTATAGGTGGTTATGGGCAGCTGGGTGCCGATAGTCAAACCTGGATTCTCTGCAAGAGCAGAGCTCACTCTTAACCGCAGAGTCATCTCTCCAGTCCTAGGTTCCTTAGTGCTTGCATGATACTTCATAGCTTTTCTGTAATCATCATCATCATCATCATCATCATCATCATCATCATCATCATCTTACCTAATGATTTTGCTTTCTTTTTTAATAAAAGTATAAAGAATAAGACTAGAGTGTTCATATTCTCGGTACCATGTCTTCCACCAACCTGTTTTTTTATCCTGCAGGGTTCACTGCCCCTCACTTATGCCAAAGTCATATGTCATTTCTATGTGCATTTAAATGAATCATTGCAAATGTGCTGTGATGGTTTTCACTGGTAAAAATGCTTCCTCAACCTCATGTCTCTCCTAAACTACCACAGAATGTCTAGTTCTAGAGGAAACTGTAGCCCAGTGACTCACTGTGACCTATACACTGCCTGACACTCCTCACTTCTTTTCTTTTTTTTTTTTGAATATTCTCTGGGCATCTCTATGAAAGGAGCTTAAATGAGATGATTAAAGGGCCATGTTGTGATCAGAGGGCAGAGCTGTGCACTAGTTAATCACAGAAACTAGGCGGTGGTGGCTCACACCTTTAATCCCAGCACATTGGAGGGAGGAGACAGGAAGCCATAAGGTGGGGTGTAGACAGGATCCCAACCCTCTTTTTGGACAGAGGAAAGAGGAAGAAGATGGACAAGAAGCAACTGGCGGGTCCTCCCAGTTCTCTGATCTTCCAGGTTTTACCCCATATCTGGCTCCTGTTTTTTAGTGATAAGATTAATTGGATTACGTTTTGTGGCCATGTTCTTTTCAAGTCCAGGGACCGATTTTTGGTCCCTCCTTGCCCCTCAGCATATCTTCCACTCATTTCTCCTCGCTTGTAAAGATTCTTCCCATGATCACTCTCAACTTGTGTGCTCCTTTGCCTCACAGGACAACTGTAGTCAGAAATGTCTTCATCTTTCTACTTCTAAAGAGTTCAGTACCTCTGAGTGTGTCATGGACTGCTAGCTTGTATGGTTTCAAGGCTTCAGATGTTACCTGTCTGGTGTTTATCCCAATGTTTATGCCTTAACATAGACTTCTTCCACAAGCTCCTCACAGTTGACTGTCCGTTTCACATTTTCTTTTGCCTCCCTCAGATGTTACATGTCCAGAACTAAACTGATCCCCAACCTTTTGGTTCCTAGCCTTACCATATAGTAACCCTGAACCCATAGTTACAGTTTTTCAGACCCCAAATTTTAGCTTGTCCTAAACTCTTGTTGTACTTACTTAACCCATCACAAGCCTTACTGGCTTTTTCCCTAAAATATATCCACTCTTTCAATCTCTGTTCAAGTCATCTCTTGTAACGAACAGTTTTCAAAAGGCTGATTCATTTTACATTTCCACAGCATTTAGGAAGTTTTCTCTAAATCTTAGCCAATATTTTCTTTTATGAGTCATTTAAAAAGATCTAACCAACTTTGTGTGTATGAAGAGTTGTTTTAGTGTTATCAAGTTTAATTGCTATCCATTCTATCTCCAGCTTTATAACACTATTTTCTAATATGATGTAAAATTTACTTATTTCATTTACTGTTGATTATCTGGATCTCTGAAAATATTTCTTTTCCCCATTAGAATGCCATCATGGAGTTTTCTCTGCTATGCTTGATGTTTACCCCAGAGAACCTGAAAAGCAATGTGGTATGCATTTGGTAGCATTAGGTACTGGACTGTATTGTTGGAAGAATGAATAATCCTTTATTCCTGGTAACTGCATTGCTGCGAACTGGATCACAGTTCTAGCTGTTGTGGAATTCCCCTCTGTATGCTGTGATATCATTGGTTAATAAAGGAACTGCTTTGGCCTATAGCAGAGCTATAGACAAAATAAGACCCAGGAGCTGCCTTGATGAGCTGTCTTCCTCCTTCTGTTCCTCTCAGGGCTTTGACCTAACATACTATTGTCTTCTAAGACTGTCTGTCTTGGTCTCTCTGTTGTTTACTTAAAGCCCATACTCTTTAACAACAGCAGGATCCTTCCCAACCTGACACCAGCTATCTCTTCAGTACCAATTCTTCTCTCCTCATTGTTTGTCTACTCCTTCAGCAGGTAGGAGCAGAGCATCAGATTTTTCTAACACAGATTTTTAATAGACTTTTTTTTTTTAAAGTCAAAACTAAAAATAAAAAGAAGACACGTGAGAACAAGTCAATGTAATGACCACCTTTCTTGCTGGTGCCCTCTGTGAACAGCACAGGAGAGGGCAGGAGGTGAGAGAAATAAACTTGGCTTTCTCTTTGTTTCTGTCCCTGAGAGACCTTGTGGTGTAATCATCTTGGTGTGGCGGATAAGAGTCTGTTTAAAGATATGCGTTTTGCATGCAGCATGGTCTCTGAGAAGAATGCCAACTGCTTGGTATGGTATACGCCATCTGTCCCAGATCTGTTTGGCAAGCTTCTCTTTTGAGCATCTTTAGAGACAGCATACACTTCTCCACCACGCAGACTTTGTGAAGGAGTCTCAAGACTGATTTTTAATCTGTGCGATTTTGCTTCATGTTCTGACTTTTGGACCTAGCTGACACAGCAGGATCCAAGGCACAGTCACACCCTCTTTCCAGAAAGACAAATGACTGTCCTTGTATGTGGGATATGAAGAGGTTGATCTTAGAAACAGAATTAGAAAAGGAGTGGAGGGGTGGATATAGAAAGGGAAGACGTCAATCAAACCCTAGAGTCAAGGGGTGGATATGGAAAGGGAAGGTATAACACACTGCAAAGTTTGCTAAAGTCTAAAGAGATAAGTGTTCTGTGATCTGTTACATCGTGTAGTGACTGGTTAATAATATACTCCATATTTTTAAATGACTAAAATAATTTATGTATGTATTTCATAGGCTTGTAGTCTTAGCTATCTGAGAAGCCAATGCAGGAGGATTAAATATTCAAAAATAGCTTGAGCTACAGGATGAGTTCAAGGTCAGCCTGGGCAACTATATTCGTCTGAGTTCTCAAGAGGAGGGATAGAGATAGGTTTAGTATATATTAAAAGTGGATTTCTTAGATTGGCTTACATGATACATGCTAGGTAACCCAACAAGGGCTGTCTTCACATTCAAGAGGCTGAGAAACAGTAGCTGCTCAGTTCAAAGGGCTGGATGTTTCAGCAGCCTCCACCTAGTGTTGAAGGTCGGGGGGGGGGGTTCCCTGGGGAGCTGCTGGTCTAAGACCATGATAGAAACTGGAAGAATTTGGGCTCTGATACCATCGAAACAATGCGGCAGTGGTGGCAACAGCAGTAGCAACAGGATAGATATACTTGTCAGAGAGGCACAAAGGCAATGAGATAAAAACCAGAGCTATCCCCTTAGACCCCCTTTATCTGGAAGGCACTAGAATGTGCCACCCACATTTAGGGTCAGTCTTCTCATTTCTAAAAATTTCCTCCCAGATGTGCCATCTGTTCGTTGATTCCAGATTCAGTCAAGTTGGCAACCATGATGAACCAGGCCAGTAACTTAGGTCTTATCTTAAAGCAAAGGTTAAAATGTGTGGAGCTGGAGCTCGGTTCATAGATCATTTATCGAACATGTTCAATATCCTGAGTTATATTCCAGGACAGCCCAAACAAACAAACAAATGTTTTATAAGGGAAGGGAAAAGAGGATGATCCCAAGTCTTGTGAATGAAGGTAGTACTTACAGAAAATGAGTATTTGAGGAAGGTTTGGTCAGTGCCCTTGTTCCTGTGGGGAAGTCTGTGGATGGATATGCTAATAATGGTCTCTAGGTGAACCGTGATTCCTCACAGGAGAAGCAGTGAACATTGCTCCCTTCATCTCTGAGAACAAAACATTGGGAGGTGGGGTTCTGAGGCGAAGGAAACACAAGTGATACATCTCGGATGCAGGAAAGGTTTTCTGCTTGCCAGACAACTTCTAGAAAGGAGTTATGGGGTCACTTACTGGGGAAACTTTTAACCTTATTCTCTCTGGAACAGTGTGTGCTGGTGTTTTCTAAGTGTGTGAATTGCTGAAGGAAAATTTCAAAGTAAAAGCTCTGTTACCAAGCGTTTCTTAGAGTCACCTGTTTAACCATGTTCCGAGAGTTGGTATAGCGAAGGGCATGCCCACGTGTTATGCTTCATGAGTTCCCAATGGAAAAGGAACTGAAAAGGGGAAATCTTTCTAAAATATAATTTATCACCTAACTTAGTTTTAAAAGAGGATTCTTTTAGCACTGATGTATTGTATGCTTTTTTTTTTTTTTTTTTTTTTTTGAGACTGTATCTTGCTACATTGTCCTGACTGGACTGATTGTTCCAGATTTTTAAGATGGTTAAAATGGCAGATAAATTTGTGAATATTGATGCAATATTCTAAAACTTTCCTTTTTATTAAGACGTTGTGAACAACCACACAAAACTCAAAATCTGCCTTAAGATTTCTTTAGGACCACTTATTTTATAGTTTTGAAAAAGACGTTCTCCTGAGAGCCACCATAGACTGACAAAAAGGCTGTCAATTCTCATTCTGGTTTCTGGACACATGACTTGGACAACAACAGCAGAGCTGTGCCGAGAACCACCCCACATGGCAAGCATGTGGCTCTTTCTGAATGCTCCTCATGAAATAAGAGATGGCTCCAAGGCCACTCCGGGGGTGCTGTGACCTGGGAAGACAGCATCACCTAGAACGCCTCACTCAACACTCTCAAGGCTTCTTCTCCCAATCTGTTAAGTGTTACCCAGGTCCTCACATACGTGCTGTAGCACATGGAGGATACTGATTGAAGGTCTGAGGACTTAACGGGAAAGACACAGCAGAGAGGAGCTATGTCTGCATGTCCTTACCTCTTTGGAATGAGGCCCAAAGTGCGGAGGGGAGAAAAGGGCCATGCTGGAAGGGGGCCAGTATGAAGGGCAGTGACCTGTGGTGAAATTTGAGCATTGTGTTCAGTGTATGTGAGAGTGGGTTCATATCAATCTAGATCCTAGAGGCTGCTGGTTAGCAGCCAAAACACCAGTCTTAACTCTGTCCTCCCCAGGAAAAGGCATCAAATACAGGTGCTACAAAAGAATACCTGTGTATATGAACAGTTAGTCCTCTATACCCCGAGGGATTTACTACGCACACAGGCTGTTCCCCAGTGTCTGTGGGGTGGTGTGTGCAGAAGAGCTGTTCCCCAGTGTCTGTGGGGTGGTGTGTGCATAAAGTACCATTCCCCAGTGTCTGTGGGGTGGTGTGTGCATGACGGACCATTCCCCAGTGTCTGTGGGGTGGTGTGTGCATGACGGACCATTCCCCAGTGTCTGTGGGGTGGTGTGTGCATGAAGGACTACTGTTCCCTTAGTGTCTGTAGAGTGGTGTGTGCATGAAGGACTACTGTTCCCTTAGTGTCTGGGGCATTGCCTTATGCAGTTTTTCTTCTTACTAAGTGATTAGTTCAAAACCTCCCTTGAATGGGAAATCCACAGATGCTATAGTCTTTTGTATAAAACTAGCTACTTCTAATATATTTGTGTATAAATAATACCCATGCTCTTATGTATATTTCAACTCTTTGGGATCACTTCCAATAGCTATGACAATGTTTGTGCTTTGTGTAATTGGTTATAAATTATTGTTTAAGGAAGACTCACGCGAAAGAAGTCAATATGTGCTCAATACAAACACAATTTTTTCAATATTCTTTTTTTTATTAAATTATAAAAGTTTCCATTTCAGCCCCTCCTCCCAACACCCTCCCACTCCCCCCACTCCCTCTCCTCCTCCCTCTCCATCCCCTAGAGCAGTCAGGGTTTCCTGCCCTGTGGGAAGTTCAAGTTCTTCCCCCCTCCCTCCAGGTCCAGGGAAGGTGAGAGTCCAAACAGACTGGATCGCCAAAATCCAGTATATGCAGAGGAAGCAAGTCCCAGTGTCATTGTCAATGGCTTTTCAGAAAGGCTCCGGGCCAGCCACATTCAGAGAATCAGGTTGGATCACGTCCTTGTTCAGTCCCAGTCCAACAGGCCTTGGTGAACTCTCATTATATCAGTCCCCTTGTATCAGTGGGTGCTCGCATCCCTCGCAGTACTGATTACTTTTGCTCTACAGACTTCAGACTCTCCAGTCAAACAGTGATGTGAACCAGTCCCTTTCAGTCTCTTTCTTCCCCCTGCCATGTATTTATCTGCCCTTCACTCCCATGGGCTCTGCCTCCATGAACTTGACCAAAGGTGGATCAAGAATATTGAAAAATCCACTTATGAGTTCAATATTCTGTAGAGCAGATTAATAGAGAAGGGAAAAGGTTTTCTGTTGTAGTTTTGGCAGAGTTGTTGCTTCCTAAGGAAACCCAGTCCTCCCTGGTAAGTTACTGCTGATTGAATGATCGTAACCTCCTTTATTTAAAGACTCATGAGTATAATTTACCTTCAGAAATGACTTCACATCAACATCTAGACAGATGCTTGACAAAACTCTTGGGCCCCTTAGCTGAGCCAAGTAGACATGTGATGCTAACCACATGGACAAGCTCTTACAACGGAGCTGTCAAATCTGTGACAGAGGTTCGCTCTGACTTAGACAGGGTGGGCTTTCTAAGGATCTTCTATCTTGAGATAAGTGGTAGTCAAATCACAGGATTGGCTAGAGAGAGTTAAGACTCTGCCCTTACAAAGGTCCAACTCCAGCAAGCCTCATGACTGGGGTTCTGCGTTGTTGGGACCCTGCAGGGAAGGCCATTGATGACCTGATTCAGGGTGCGCAGTAGATTTTAGCTGTTCTATCCAGAGCAGTGGTTTTAATCGCCTCAAAATGATCTGCCATACAGGGTTCTTGCAAGAGATGTTGAGTACAGAGTAGGTACCGCCAGAGCTTAGGAGAGCAGGCGTACAGGGCCCCTCTTGCTTAACTTGTAGATGTTTGCATTTCAACATAGGTTTGTGAAGGCATATTTTTATCATTGTATATTTTTCTCTTTTGGGATGTAGGGTAGTGTGTGTGTGTGTGTGTGTGTGTGTGTGTGTGTGCGCTTATGTTTAGAGGCCAGAGGTCAACATCAGGTGTATTTATTGCTCTTCACCTTACTTTCTGAAATGACGTCTCTCACTGAACCTGGGACTCAAGGATTCAGCCAGGCTGGCTGGCCATTGAACTCTAGAGAACCTCCTGTATCCGCCTCCTAGCTGAAATTACAGCAGGGTGCCTCCACACCCAGTGTCCTGTGGGTGCTGGGTTTATCCACAGCTGCCTCCTCTGCCTCTCACTACTGTATCTGATGTTCTTATTGCCAGGAGCTTCAGCCTTCACAAACGTTGGCCTTTGTTACACCACCAAACCGTCTTGCTCTGGTTCACAGCAGAAGAAATATGGAACTCTCTGTTAAAAAACCATAGCTGGGAGGCGCCTGTGTTCTCCTCCAATCAGTTGACTGTGGTCCTTTTGATTTGGGGACTTAGGTTAGCCTTTTGGATCCTATAGATTTAGGTCCTTGTTGTAGGCATGTCTTTGCACGGTAATCACCAGATGCTGGAACTGCTCATTTTAACAACTGTACCCTCTCCACCTGACCCCACCCCATCTAAAGCTTTTAAATTCTTAAAGGCATTTTCTAGGAAGAACAAAGCTTTCATTTAGTGATTAATGTTAGACTTTCACATGACCCTTTCCTGGAATTGTAAGGTACAAACAAACCTTACAAAACTTCCAAGGGCTGTGCTCCCTTAAGAGATGGTGTTGATGTTTTTGAAGGAAAGATTTTTTTGTTTGTTTGATTTGAAACAGAGTTTCATTATGTAGTGCCCTCCTACTCCTGGAGATTTACTGCATCTGCCTCCAGAGCACTGGGATCGAGGGCATGGACTGCCACACCTACACGAAAGTGGCTTTTTGGAAAAAGCATTTTCCATGCCATTAAAGAGTGAAAATAGGTGTACAAATGTCTGAATTCAAAAAAATGCAGATATGAAACCAATTTTTGAGTTTTTATTAGCATATATTAATTATACATAACGAGTTTCCCTGTGACATTTCCTTATATGTGTGTGTAATATGTTTTGTCATATTCATCTGCATTATTCTCTCTCTCCTCCCCTGCCAGACCCTTTCCTCTTCCCAGCTGGGGCCCCTTTGACATTTGTGTTGTTTTTATGACTAGGGTTTTCACTAGGGTTGAATTTCACTAGGGTTGCTTACAAGAGCCCTTCTGGGGCCACACTACTGAAGAAATAATGTCTTCCTCCCCCCAAAACCATGTTGCCTATAGTATTAGACCATTTAAAGACGCAAAACTTTTCTCACATTTGTTTTTAGTTTGGTAACATTTCTCTTTGAGGCTCTACAAGCCGGCGCCTGTGCAGTTCAAGGTGAAAAGGTCTAAGTGAGTTTCCTCTGAAAACAGCTTTCAGCCGCCTCCTAAGAAGCTAAATAGTGCATCAGGCTCTATCACCATGCACTCAGAAGCAGGGATGTGGATTTTGTCCAGAGAGATACATTAGGTTTTGATTTAGAAGATAATTTGCTTTCAGGTGAATATGCTATTGACTGGGAATATGAACCACCTACACTATGAACAATAGCTCCCCCAAAGCGCACATTCTAAGATGATGCTTGCTAGTTTAAAGGTTCCTTTTATATAATATGGACTTGAGGTAAGCTAAGATCCTTCCAGCACATTGGGCTGACAGGCTGGGTGGTGGCAGTGCACGCCTTTAATCCCAGCACTTTAGAGGCAGAGGCAGATGAATCTCTGTGAGTAAGAGGCCAGCCTGGTCTACAGTGTGTTTCCCAGCACAACCAATGCTACACAGAGAAACCCATTCTTGAAAAAACAAAAACAAAACAAAGAACAACAACAGCAAAAAGTCATTGGGCTGATAGATTGCGGGGAATTCTCATATGCTCCCAGTTGCTCCTAGCTTCACTAAAGGCAGAACGCTGATCTCTAAACTCTTCTTGTTGACTTTTAGATAATGGGACAAAGGTGCCATTCACAAATGTAGAGAGATATGAATGAAAAAAATCTTCCTCAAATTAGGGTGCCTGGGAATTTTGATGACAGGTGTTTTTCTGCAACAGTACTGAGCAATGGCAGAGGCCTACTTGAAGCAGAGCTGTTAACATATGCACCTCATTCATACAGATGTTCGTTAGCTAGGTCCCTATTACTTCAGACTCTGGTTTCTCTGCTTCATTGAAGTTCACCCCATAAACCATCTCTTGCAGATTTAAGTAAGTGTTCTCCACCTGGTATGCCGTCGTCTGAATTTTTGGGGGGTATAGTTACTATTCATATTTTTGTGATCAAGAAACTTAAGTTGGGAAGGATTTATTTTGACTTAGAGGTCAGGGTTACAGTCTATCATGGAGAGGAAGGCAGGGCAGACCAGGATGAGGTGGGTGGACACACTGCACACAGTCAGGAAACAAAGATAGAACCGACAATGGAATCCGGTTGTGAGACATCACTCCCCAACCCAGTGACTTACTTCCCTCAGTATGGCACCACCTAGAACCTTCTAGAACCTTCCAAAACAGCACCAGTAGCTGGGAACCAAGTATTAAAGCTCATAAATCTGTGGGACCATTTCACATTTAAACTACACCACGTGCTGATGTGCTTGTTACCCGGCCAACTCCTCATTAGTGTGTGAAAGCCTTGGACTTTGCTCTGCTGTTGAATCCCTGATGATAGTATGAGGGACTTGCATTACCAGATGTCAGAAAATGTTTATTGAATGAACAGAAAAGGAGTGAATATTCTATATTATAGTAGGATAATGAAACCAGGATTTGTGAGTTAAGGACCCAGCTTGAGGAAAGTTAGAACCCAGTATCAGATGTTGTACAGTGTTTAGGGAAAAGTATAATGCCTTACCACTTTGAGAGAGCGTGATAGGATTGTGTTACTAGGGGCCGGGGATGTAGCTCAGTTGATAGAATGCTTATCTAGCATGGAAAAGTCATGGGTTTCATCCCTCAGAACCACGTAAAACTGGGCATGTGACACAAGCTTAATCTAACACTTGAGAAGTTGAGGTCAGCAGGTCAAAGCCACCCTCAGCCGCAGTGGGTCTGTGATTGGCAGGGGATATAGGAGGCCTTGACTCAAATAAAATTAAAAGATGGTGCTACTGGGAAGTCCATAAAAACGTAATGTGGTTAGACAGGTGTGAACTAAAGGGAGGCACTGTGGTGACAACGATAAGCAACGGGGTGTTTATGAACTCCACAGTTCAGACAATGGTAAGCAACGGGGTGTTTATGAACTTCACAGTTCAGACAATGGTAAGTAATGGGTGTTTATGAACTCCACAGTTCGGAAGCCCTGAGTGCCCAAGCTGAGCTCTGAATGTGCTGCTTGCCCATGGAGCCTCTGTGGTCACTAGAACGTGACTGTCCCCTTCCCCTTCCAGCCTTCTTTTGCTTTTCTTATTGAGTAGAGCAGATGCAACAAAGCCTTTGAATACTTAATGCTAAAATGAATAAGGAGGGAGGTACATTAGCATCTAATCTTTATTCCTATGGTGGACTCTCCCTGGAGCACATGCACGTGTCAGCCCTTCTGACACTCCTGCGGCATACCTGGTGGTTCCCATTAAATTAAGGGGCACACTGATGGGCAAGGCTCGCTGTCAGAGGGTAACTTGAATGTCAGCAACTTCCTATGTCCATATCAGAGGATGGCTGTGTGTATACTTAACTGGAGAGTGGCTCAGTGGTGCTCATGATAGAGACTCAGCTCCTGAAAAACTGGGGCGGTCTTACCTTCCTGTCACTGTGTCGTATCTGTTGGCAGAGGGCATTTCAGTCACCTCTGGGTCAAACAGTGGAGGTGCTGAGATTGCCCTCCATGTCTGAAATTAGCCTCAAGGTCCAGAGCTACAGGAACTAGGGGAAGAAGATGAACTGCCAAACGTCAGGTTAGAACTGGCTGTCCCTCTCAGTGTTAAAGTTGAACTTGACTAAAGCACTTAATGTCTTTGAGCCATGGACTTTTTCATTTGGAATGTAGGAGTCATTGTAAGTTTGCCAGAAAGGTTTATGGACATTACTGTTGGGGAATGAGTACCTTATACTATAGAGTATCCATATACAGCTTATAATATATATTACATAATCTGCATAATACATAATAAATCTATTATACTATAAACTACCACCAGTTTCAGCTTACTTATTAGACTGTTTATTTTCCTTCCTTCCTCCGTCTCTCCCTCTTTGCTTTTTTCTTTTCTTTCTTTCTTTCCTTCTTTCCTTCTTTCTTTCTTTCTTTCTTTCTTTCTTTCCTTCCTTCCTTCCTTCCTTCCTTCCTTCCTTCCTTCCTTCCTCCCTCCATTTCTCCTTCCCTCCCTCCCTCCATCCCTCCCTCCCTTCCTCTCTTCCTTCCTTTCTTTCTTTCTTGTTTTTGGTTCTTCACCTTTGGTATGTCTAAGTCTTACCCTGATAAACACATGGAATTTATCATTTGGAAGGGAACTTATGATCATCTGAACTAAGCCTGCCTATCATTCCTTTTAAAAACTCTTACTCTTAAAAGACACACACACACACACACACACACACACACACAGAGAGAGAGAGAGAGGGGGGGGGGCGGACAAAGTCCAAACATCATAAATATGCACAACACCATAACATGTTTCCACTTCCTTTCCTTTTTCTAGTTGTAAACAAAGAACAGTGGTAAAGAAACTTTGCCTTGTTGGATACTCCCTGGATTGTCGTAAAACCCTGCGATGCTTCACAATGATAATTCACCAAACCTCAGTACAGTGCTTTGCCACAGTGCTCAGTGGGGGAGTGAGCCCAGGGCTCTGAGGAGGCCAGCTGGGTGGTTACATTGCTTGTAGTTGAGTAACATTTTCAACTCATGATGGTTTAATCAAGACATAAACCCCACTGTAAGGCAAAGGACCCCATAAGATTATATTTCTAAGCAGGACTACTGTTTTGCTTATTTATATTCATAAGAAAAAGAAAAATCTTGGAGCAGCAATGACCTACTCTAGTTAACCCAGATAAGTATTTCTTTGCTTTGTAATTTGCTCTAGTGAAATAAGGAATTCTTTTTTTAAAAGTATTTATACTCAATGAAATATACCAAGCCAGAAGTTTAAGAGATTGCTCAGTGGACAGTATGCTTGGTGCACAAACATGAAGACCTAAGGAATTCCCAGAGCACATAGAAAAAGATAGTGTGGTGTTTAGCCCTGTAATACCAGGGCAAGGTGAAGGAAGAGTAAGGAGGGTCCCTGAAGTTCTTTGATCAGACAGCCTAGCTCAAATGATGAGTTCCTACTTCATTGAGAGTGTTATGACTTAAGTAAAATGCTGTAGGTCCCCAAGTGGCAGCAGTGGGGAGTGGGCCATGAGACCACACTGCAGGACCATGGCAGGCCATGAAGGCAGCCAGGACCCAGGCAGGAAGCTGTGTGGTGGGTGAGAGACTGAGACAGATAGACATGCCACGCAGAGTAAAGTTGGATATTTATTTAGTGGGTTATGGAAGGGAAGGGGAGAAGGGGGAAGAGCAGAGAGAGAGGCAGAGAGAGGGGGGGGAAGGAAAGAAGTGTGGATAAGGGAGAGACAGAAGTTGCCTCTCAAGAGAGATGGAAAAGAAGGAACTCAGGCTGGAAGCTGAAGATCAGCTTGCCTCAGTGGTGGACTGGCTCAGTGGTGGACTGGAGAGGGAGTGGGCATGGCTTGTCTCTTAAAGGGACAGGACAGACCATTACAGAGAGACCCTGTCTGAAAAAAGTGAAGCGGAGAGCAATTGAGGAAGATGCCTGATGTAGACTTCTGGACAAACTCATGTACAGGGATGCATATACCCTCCCACTCCCGCCACATACTCACAAATAACTCAAGATTGATTCAGAGAGATCAAGTTCTGGTGTCCTACAAAACAGACATGCTAAACATCAGGGGAGAATACTCTGGAATCTATCTGCTTATAATTCTCTAATCATCATTGTATGTATGATGGTACCTCTCACAGAAGAAATTTGGCCTCTGGAAAAAGGGGGGAATTATGTAAGATTACAAAGGCTAATTGCATGATAATTCGAGTCACCACTGGTAGTATTAGCAAGGGTAAAGATGATGGGCTTCAGAGTTTCATAATTGTTTAATGAACCTGGCCCTATGACTCAGTCACAACCGCTCCCTGTTTCGTTTTCCATGGACAGCGGCATAGACACCACTGTGAGGATCAGATGGGAATTTGCTTAAGTGCCCGGAAGAAATTTAGATTGCTGTGTTCTGTGGTTCGTGCAGCAAGTAACTTAACTCATAAATGTCCTATCTGACCTCATACAATTGGAAGTCTGAACATATTTCTCATAATTGTCAAGAAAGGGTTGTACAATCAGGTGACAGATGGTGGCTTTCCAGTCATTAAAATGCTTAACATTCTTTAATAGCTTTTTTCCAATAATGAAAACAAGAAATGACTCTTAAACGTGTTGACTCCCCTGAGCAAATAAATCATTATACTCGTGATAGAATAAGTAGGAACAAAGAACAGTGGACATCAGGGTAGAATCTCAGACTAAAAACCCTGTACCCTCATTTAAAAACAACCACTGCAACCACCACAACAAAACCATTTCTCACCAGTGTCAGTTCTGACAAACTACATGACACACTCTTCAGTATTCAAAATCTAAAAATTATAACCTTAAGCCCACGTTGCCATGTGTTACTATTATCAGAGGTAGAAATAACCTCAGGGGAAAGTCTCATATGAACCTACACCAGGGCTCCCAAATCACACAGTTCTGGTCACTAATTGTTTTTGTAACCCCTCACATTTCTATTGATGTACCTGTTCCCAGGGATAGGAAATTTAATGTAGAGTACATTCTGAAGTGTTATGGAAAGCAACAGTACCAATAACAAAACCAAGTATCCAACCAACCAAACAAGCAAACAACTAGCGAACACGGCCAACAAGCAACCAGCTAACCAACCAACCAACCAACCAAACAAGCAGCTAACCAATCAAACAAGGAACCAACAAACCAAACAAATAAACAACCAACACAACAAACATCTAGCTAACCAATAGTCAACCAACTAACCAACCAACCACTAATCCAAACACAAACATCCAGCTAACTAAAAGTCAACCAACCAACCAACCAACCAACCAATCAACCAAACATCAATCCAAACACAAACATCCAGCTAACCAAAAGTCAACCAAGCAAGCAAGCAAGCAACCAACCAACCAACCAACCACCAATCCAAACAAATAAGCAACAAACTAACTAGTTAACCAACTGAACAAACACAGACTCTAACCACCTAACCAGATAGGAAACAATAAGTTACAGATGGCAATAAAACTGAGATGTGGTTTGGGATACTTAGAAGAGGCACACGGTAGAGATGGAGTTGTGTGGGATGGCCCCACAAGACTCCTTGGAGCAAAGCGGGTCTTCAAGGGTGAGTCGGAAGTCTGAAATTCTCATGATTCATTTGCTCAAAGTCTCCTACTCTTCAGCTGCAGCAAGCGCGCACGCATGGTAGTATCAAGTAGCTGTGCACTTAGCTCTGTTTCCCGGCTTCACCCTTGGATTCTAAGTGGAGGGAAGCGGTGTCTGAACTGTCTCAGGACAGAGAGAAACCTAGGAGAGCAGGTTCCTGAACTGCAGATCTGTCTATGTTCTGGTTCCTTGCCTCATGCTGGGCAGTCCCTTTCTTAATGATGGTGTCTGACACCTAGGAAGGGTCATGTATCTCCAGAAGGTTGGGTCTTTGAGGGAATCTAGTAGGTAGAGACTCAACTGTTGCCATTGTCAGCTTGGTGTCTTCATCTAAGCAGGAAAGGGGAGACTCAATGTCAACAGTTTCCCTTAGATTGATAAATTGGAGACAGACAGCTAGAGCTTAGAGTTTGCCAAATAAATCTTAAGGATTGAAATATAGCCACACTCCTCATCCAGCTAAGAGGAATGACTGCACGCCCTAACCGCACTGACGTTGCTTTAACAGTGAGTGATGATGTCAGAGTTTGTTTTCTGTCTTTGAGGGAAGGCAGTCGTCTGTATTGGGTGGAGTCTGTCACAGGGGAGGGACCCTCTTTCATGCTCATTCACCCCACTATTGACCAGACTCATTGCCGGTATCTGGTGTGCATGTGTCTCTGGGTGTCCATATCTGTCCTATCTACACAGGACTGGAGGAATATGCATATAAGAATCACTCTTTCTGTCTATAGGTGTGAGCACATATTCATGTGTTATTATGTAGTTATAAGATGTTTTTACCTGCAGGTATGCCTAGTTGTTTGTGTCTATACTGTCTGTGTACGCCTGGATTGTATGCAAATGTCTGTGTATATATCATTGTGTGTGTCCTTGGTACATGTGTGAATATATTGCATTATATCATTATATTGTGAGTCTATAGGTTTTACTGTCACCTTTGTGTGTGTGTGTGTGTGTGTGTTTGTATGTATGCATTTGTGTGTGTATTGGTGTGCATGTGTGTATATATGTGGGCAGGCATGTGTGTATAGTTGTGTGTTGGGTGTGTCTGTAGGTGACTGGTTAACTCCCTATGTGTGTTTGTATGTACATGTGGGCATTTGTGTGCACGTTGTATGCATATATGCATAATGTATTTGTATATGTATGTGGAGTATATATGTGTAAGAGGGGTGTATATGTGTATGTATGTATATTTTTGTGTGTCCTGGATGTGTCTATGTCTGTCTCTGTGTCTGACTCTCTCTCACTCTCTCTCTGTGTATGCATATGCATCTGTGCTGACTAGTTTTATGCCAGCAGAAACAATGTAGGGTCATCTGTGAAGGACTCTTAACCAAGAAAATGTCTCCATTGGCTTGCATAGGCAAATTGTGGGGCACTGCCTTTATTGATGATTGATGTGAGAGGCCCAGCCCACTGTAAGCAGTGCCACCCTTAGGTATATGAGGAAACAAACTGAGCAAGTCGGGAGGAGAAAGTCAGTAAGCAGCACTGCTCCATGGCATCCGCTTCAACTCCTACCTCCAAGGTCCTGGTCCTGCTTGAGTTCCTGCCCTGACATCATCCCTCAGTGATGGGCTGTAACCTGAGAGCTGTATGTATGTGTGTGTCTGTGTATGTTTTTGTGTCTGTGTGTGCATGTCTGTGTGTCTCTGTGCGTGTGTATGTGGGTGTTTCTGTGTGTGTATGTGTGTGTCTGTGTGTCTCTGTGTCTGTATGTGTGTCTGTGTGTGTCTCTCTGTGTGTATACATCTGTATGTGTGTCTGTGTGTATCTGTGTATGTATGCATCTGTGTGTGTGTCTATGTGTGTGTGTGTTTCTGTGTCTGTGTGTATATCTGTGTGTGTATGCATCTCTGTGTGTGTCTATGTGTGTGTGTTTCTGTGTCTGTGTGTATATCTGTGTGCGTGTCTGTGTGTTTGTGTCTCTGTGTGTCTGTGTGTGTGTGTCTGTGTGTATGTGTCTGTGCTCTGGAAGTTGAGCCCATAGACCCCGAGCTGTATTTCTCCTGTAGTCATTTACAGCATGAGAAAGACTCCTACCTGCTCAACTGCTGGGTCGGATGTGTAGCTGCCCGAATGGCAGGTTCTCTGGATTTAGACCTCATCACTGTGAAGAGTCAAACAGGTGCACTGAGGAAAGATATTAATAGCCCTGCACTCAAGAACCCAACCCCGACCCAGAAAAGCAGTTCATGTCGAACAGTCCCTGCCACGGCACTGCTGACCGTCACACTCTTGACTTTCACAGGTGCTCAGCCCGCACCGATCACCTTTTAAAATTATCTAGGTACAGAAACAAGTATCAGAGGCAGAAATACTGTGTGCCAGTTTTGGATATGCCATTAGCTTGCTGATTCTCATGTCTCTTCCCTTCCCGGTGTGATTAGAAACATGTTCGCTGGCCTCTTTTCTCAGCCACGAACACTCTGTTTATTTTGGAGAATGCTTTCTTTCTGGGCTCTCACATTGTGTTTAAATTTTGTCTGAATTTAGCTGGATGAAATAAGCTATAATTTTTTAGACAGTTTTGTCAAATAAGCCATAAAAATGTTTAGCCAATTTTTGATCCCCAGTTTCAGAGCTGGGCTTTTCTCCAGTCCCTCGTACCCTGGGAGGTGCAGACGGAGCTCAGTGGCATATTTCTGCCTCATTCTCTAACTTTCTTCTTGGCAGATGTGTGTGCAATCTCGAGAAGCAGCATCATAAATATTTAAATCTAACTCGGCTAATTGGGGAGGAAGAAAGGAAAACACGAGAAAGGTAGAATTTGACACCAAAGAAGCATCGTGACTATTTTCGCTTGGAAAATTATTCTCATAGAGTTTGGGTATTTTGTTATGGCCTCTAATTTAGTGTTTTAAAAACAAAGGAAAGTGCAAATCAGCTCCCCGCCTCTGTGGGCGGGAGTTCTGGAAGGAGCCAGCTTGATTCCACAGCTCACAGCTCACACTGTGAAACGGTCCCCTCCCTTTATCCTCAAGCCCTGAAGTGATGTGACTCATGTGTCCTGGACTTTCAGAAATACTGCTCCCTGCGCTCACTCAGCCCCATAGAACCCTCCTCAGGCCCCAGAGAGAGGAAGAGCTAACGACTATTAGCTATGACTCAGCTCTGGACCCATTCCCTACTGATCTGCACATGGCTTCCCTCAGTGGATTCTCAGTAATCCTAGCCAGAGGGTCACTCCACAGCAGGGCAGAGCAGATTCCTCCCCTGTCTCCTGCCTTTCTCCTTTGCTGCTTGGCATTTAAACAATATCAAATGGCGTGTATATTAATGACTTTCCTGATCGCTGGACAAACACCTGACCAAAGCCACACCAGGAAGGACAGGTTTATCTTGACTCAGTGTTTGAGGATGTAGTCTTGTCACGGCAGAAGTGTGGGGTGGCTGGTCGCAGTCCGTCTGCAGTTGGGATCGGAGAAATGAGTGCTGTGTGAGATGGTGCTACCCACATTCAGGGTAGGTCTTCCCTTCTTGGTCATACACCTCTGGAGATACCATCGTAGACACCCAAGGGGTGTGTCTCCAAGGTGACTCCAAGTCTTATCAAACTGACCAGGAGGATTAACCGTCACTGCTCTGCGGCATTCCACAGTGGCATTCCCAGATTCCTGTGGGTGCCTCAGCCTAGAATGTTGTGTGCTATTTGCTAAGTATGGGCTGGAGGTAAGTCCGTTTGCACTTTGATAGCAAATTGTCACATTCGTGGTGGTTGGAAAACACTATATATTTGAGAGTTGAAAAACCTGTGATCTGGGGCCAACATGATTGAGTGATGGTGGGCGCTGTGTCCAGCTTTCAGAACACTAGCTTCTTACGTCTTCACACAGCGAAAGAGCAGGAGCGGTCTCTCAGGCCTCTTTACTGTGGTCACCGAACTCATCCTTGCATTCCTCCCTCAGGACTTAATCGGACCCCAAAGGCTCTACCTTTCAAAGCCACCAGAATGGCAGGTAGGATTTCAGCCTGTGGAATCCAGACTCAGAGGGATTCAGTCATAGCAGGCGTTGCTCCTAGCTCAGCATCTAAAGCACCACCACCAACGACTTGTTCCTTTCACTCTCAGCCTCACTTCTGGTGCTAATGCATCCCAGAAGATAACCTAAACACTCCAATTGGGTTTTCTAACTGTTTCGCTGCTATGGGTGAGTAGGTACCTTGGAGGCCGAGACACTGAAAGGGACGGAGAGCAGGCAGAATCTCCTTTGCACATTCTTTGCTTAGGCGACCAGACAGGAAATTGTGCACAGTGAATTCTGTGCATTTCGTTCATCTGGACAGCCCCGCGCATATTTCAGCAGGAACATTGGAGACCAGAAATACTGTGAGGCCATTTTTGGAAACTACATTCTGCTCTGTTGGAATGAGAAGTCATTTCAATTGACTTATTATTCCCCATGTTCCCTTTCATCCTAGGCAGCAGACTCCTTCAGGTAGGTTTTGTGGTGGGCAAGAGAATCCTTTATGTGCTGGGGTGATTCCCTCACACAATTTCCTCCCTAATGAATCCTGCCCTTCTTCACCAATCTCTATTTATACTAAGGGAAGAACTCTGACACATGTGAAAACCAGACCCGTGTGGACTTGAGAATTTTATTACAACAGCCTTAGAGATAGCCCCACAGACTATTGAATAAGGCTAAATTCAGACCTGTTATTGTGTCTCATATTAGTCTATACACAACTGTAAGGTGCATAGAAAATCTGAGAGGTTGATTTTGAACTCACACAAGCTCTCAGCAATTACCAAGTTCACAAAGTCCTCACCCAAACATCTACATATTCAGAGCTGTAACTAAAGAAGTTTCCCAGAATGTGTTGGTTTTTATATACTAACTCAGTTGTGATTAAATAGCATTTTGGTTAATCTGTGTGTGTGTGTGTTGTCTGCCATCTTTCTGTCCGTGATGAATGTACACATGTGCCCATGTCTGTGGACATTCTGATACCATATGAGGACAGAGAGTGCCTTGCTTATCACTCCTGCCTTGTTCTCTTGAAACAGAGTCTCTGCCTGGACCCAAAGCTAGGCTAATGGTAGCAAGTGCCAGGCTACCTCTTGTCTCTGTCCCCCACAGCACTGGGGTCACAGGCACTCATAGCCGACCTGACTTTTTTATGTGGATGCTGGGGGCTTAAAGTCAAGTCCTCGTGATTTTGAAGCAAGCACTATTTGCTGCTGAGTTATTATTCCAAGCCTCTTCTCTTAAACAACAACAACAACAACAACAAAAACAAAAACTAAGTGGGGAAAGCCTCACATGAATTTGGCCTTAGAAAAAATATTATGTCCATTTAAAATTATAGACAGTATTGAGAAGTTAGAGGTTATAAAAATTGGCACTAAGTTTTTGGATATTGGCAGTATTCTGCAATCTTCCCAGGGATGTGCTTCTTTTCACACGACTGGAAAATTCCCAACTGACAACACTGGGTCTTAGTTCGACCACTAGCGAGCCACACAGCCGTAAGCAAGACACACCACTTCCTTGAATGCCAGTTTTAAAAAGGATCATTTGGCCAGCCCATCTCCAGTATTACTCTGTGAATGGCATAAGAATGGCATTTACTAATAGGGAGTGGTACACATTGAAACAGGAAGAAGAATGAGAAGAAGTTTTTCTTTTGATATTGAATTGCAAATGATCAAATCCATATGGAAATGGAGTATATACATGTGTTGCATATATACATATTTATTTCTCAATTTGTTGTTATTAAAGCTCATTGGAAACACTTCATTATGGAGTTTGCAGGAATGGACTTACAGAGTTGGCTATCCTTTCACCTATATGACCTCATTATAATTTGAGAAACAAAATTAAATTTTACTTCATAAAGGCACAAATGGAAGAATGTCCTTTGCATTGTGAATGGGTTTTAGGAAACCTTGCCAGGCTGAGAGTTGTCACACTGCCCTAGCAGATGAGAAGAGCCGAGAGCTTTGCCCTGCACCCATTGTTAACGCCAAGGCCACCTTTGGGAGCACTGATGATTCTATTAGGTCTAATGTGAACACTTCTTAATTGAATTCACATTCATAGGCTGCCTACTGTTTTCAGCAAGGTCTCATTCTGTAGTCTAGACTTACAACCATCCTGCTGCCCCAGTCTCTTGAGGGTTGAGATTATAGGCACAAGCCACCATGCCCGACTCAGACCACCCCCTCAGAAGTAGATTCGTTATATTAGGATCTCTGGTTTCAAAACCAAGCGTCTTTAAGTGTCATTAAGTTACTGGAGCCAATGCTCAGCCACAGCATCAAGTAAGCCCTAATGTTCCCTAAAATACAAGTTTACCCATCCTGCTATTTAGCAATGCTCTTTGGCTATGATATTAGCACACCTTTACTGAACCTGAGGTATTCTGTATGTCAAGTGCAGTCCTATGAGTTCAGTATCTATGACCTTGTATACTTCCCATGTTAATGACGTTTTTCAGTGTGACTATATAGCCAGAGGTTCTGGGTTTTAGTTTTAGCGTAACCATTAGCTATGGTGACTTCAACCTTCATTGTGCTGGATGTTAAGTGAGGCAATAATATGAAAACACTATGTGTGGGATAGTAAACATTTGGTACTCATTAATTCTTAATTCAAAAATATTCAAATTAATTAATTAATTCAAATTAATTCTTATAACAATTACTTATATTATCAGTTCTACCCTGTGGATAATACAGAAAGGACTGGCTTTGAATAGTTAACTTGCTCTTGTATCCATATCTTAGCAGAACTGGAAAGTTTATTGTACTGGATGTCAAATGTCTCAACTTCTAAATTTTGTTATAATTCAATTGTACATTTAACACATATAGTTAATGCTATTTTTAGCTGTTACGTTGCAGAAGTTAGTTTCTATAAACATTTCTTTAAATTTATTTCTTTTTTTAAGTAAATTTTATTAAATTATAAAAGTTTCCATTTCTGCCCCTCTTCCCAACACCCTCCTACTCCCCCCACTCCCTCTCCTCCTCCCTCTTCGTCCCTTAGGGTAGTCAGGGTTTCCTGTCCTGTGGGAAGTTCCAGTTCCTTCCCCCTCCTTCCAGGTCCAGGAAGGTGAGTGTCCAAACAGACTGGATCCCCAAAATCCAGTATATGCAGAGGAAACAGGTCCCAGTATCATAGTCAATGGCTTTTCAGAAAGACTTCGGACCAGCCACAGTCAGAGAATCCGGCCAAATTCCGAGAATCTGGTTAGATCACGTCCTCGTTCAGTCCCAGTCCAACTGGCCTTGGTAAACTCTCATTAGATCCGTTCCCTTGTATCAGTGGGTGATAGCATCCCTCGCAGTACTGATTTCGTTTTTCATGTTCTTCCTCCTTCTGCTCCTCATTTGGACCTCGGGGGGCTCAGTCCGGTGCTCCAATGTGGGTCTCCGACTGTATCGCCGTCCTTCGCCAGATGAAGGATCTATGGTGATAAGCAAAATATACATCAGTATGGTTATGGGCCACGGCCGATTCAGGCACCCTCTCCTCTGTCCAGAGAACAATCTGGGGGATCTCTCCTTGGACCTGGGATCCCATATATAATCAAGTCTCCTGTAAACCCTAAAATGACTCCCTTAGTTGAAATATATTCTTCCCTGATCCCATATTCATCCTTCCTCCCTCCCCCCCCATCCCAGGCCACCGAGCTTTCCCCGTTCCTCCCCTACTCCCTTCTCTCTAACACTCTCCCCTTCCATCAACCCTCCCACCCCCCCCCATGCACCCGAGGTTACCTGGGACTCTTGTCTATTTCCTACCTCCTGGTGGATAGCTAAATAATCTTCATCAGGCTCATCTTCTTATTTAGCTTCTCTAGGATCACGAATAATAGGCTCAAAGACCTTTAATTATGGTTAGAATCCACTTATGAGTGAATACATACCTTGTTCCTCTTTTTGGGTCTGGCTTACCTCACTCTATTTCCATATGTTTTCTATTTCCATCCATTTGCATGCAAAATTCAAGATGTCATTGTTTTTTACCGCTGAGTAAAACTCTAATGTGTATATGTTCCACACCTTTTTTAACCATTCTTCTATTGAGGGGCACCTAGGTTGTTTCCAGGTTCTGGCTATTACAAATAGTGCTGCTATGAACATAGTAGAACAAATGCTTTTGTAGTATGTTAGGGAGTCTTTAGGGTATATTCCCAAGAGTGGAATTGCTGGGTCCTGAGGGAGGTTGACTCCCAGTTTCCTGAGAAACCGCCACACTGATTTCCACAGTGGCTGCACGAGTTTGCATTCCCACCAACAATGGATGAGTGTTCCCCTCACCCCACATCCTCTCCAGCATAGGCTATCATTGGTGTTTTTGACTTTAGCTATTCTGACAGGTGTAAGATGGTATCTCAAAGTGGTTTTGATTTGCATTTCCCTGATCGCTAAGGAGGTTGAGCATGACCTTAAGTGTCTTCTGGCCATTCGAAGTTCATCTGTTGTGAATTCTCTGTTAAGTTCAGTACCCCATTTTTTAATTGGGTTAATTAGAGTTTTAGTGCCTAGTTTCTTGAGTTCTTTGTATATTTTGGAGATCAGACCTTTGTCTGATGAGGGGTTGGTGAAGATCTTCTCCCAGTCAGAAGGCAGCCTTTTTGTCCTACTGACAGTGTCCTTTGCTTTACAGAAGCTTCTCAGTTTCAGTAGATCCCATTTATTCATTGTTTCTCTTATTGTCTGTGCTGCTGGGGTCCTACTTAGGAAGAGGCCTCCTGTGCCTATATCTTGTAGACTACTTCCCACTTTCTCTTCTATCAGGTTCAAAGTGGACGGATTAATGTTGATGTCTTTAATCCATTTGGACTTGATTTTTGTGCATGGTGATAGATATGGATCTACTTTCATTTTTTTACAGGTTGACATCCAGTTATGCCAGCACCATTTGTTAAAGATGCTTTCCTTCTTCCATTGTATACCTTTAGCTCCCTTGTCAAAAATTAGGTGTTCATAAGTTTGTGGGTTAATATCTGGGTCTTCTATTCGATTCCATAGGTCGACTTCTCTGTTCTTATGCCAATACCAAGCTGTTTTCAATACTGTAGCTCTATAATAGAGTTTGAAGTCAGGGATGGTAATGCCTCCAGAAGTTCTTTTATTGTATAAGATTGTTTTGGCTATCCTGGGTTTTTTGTTTTGCCATATAAACTTGATTATTGTTCTCTCAAGGTCTGTGAAGAAGTTTGATGGGATTTTGATGGGGATTGCATTGAATCTATAGATTGCTTTTGGTAGAATTGCAGACACAGAGGAAATTCAGAGAATCATTAGATCTTACTATGAAAGTTTATATGCCACAAAGTTGGAAAATGTAAAAGAAATGGACATTTTTTTAGATAAGTACCATATACCAAAGTTTAACCAAGAACAGGTGAACAATCTAAATAGACCTGTTAGTCGCGAAGAATTAGAAGCTGTTATCAAAAATCTCCCTACCAAAAAAAGCCCAGGACCAGATGGTTTCAATGCAGAATTCTACCAGAACTTCCAGGAAGAGCTAATACCTATACTCCTTAATGTATTCCACAATATAGAAACAGAAGAGTCATTGCCTAACTCCTTTTATGAAGCTACAGTTACCCTAATACCAAAACCACACAAAGACACAACCAAGAAAGAGAATTACAGGCCAATCTCACTCATGAACATCGACGCGAAAATTCTCAATAAAATACTGGCAAACCGAATCCAAGAGCACATTAGAAAAATTATCCATTATGATCAAGTCGGCTTCATTCCAGAGATGCAGGGCTGGTTCAACATACGCAAATCTATCAATGTAATCCATCATATAAATAAACTGAAAGAAAAAAACCATATGATCATCTCACTAGATGCTGAAAAAGCATTTGACAAAATTCAACACTCATTTATGATAAAGGTGTTGGAGAGACTGGGATACAAGGATCATACCTAAATATAATAAAAGCAATATACAGCAAGCCGACAGCTAACATCAAACTGAATGGAGAGAAACTCAAAGCCTTTCCACTAAAATCAGGAACGCGACAAGGCTGTCCACTCTCTCCATACCTCTTCAATATAGTGCTTGAAGTTCTAGCAATAGCAATAAGACAACATAAGGAGATCAAGGGGATTCGTATTGGAAAGGATGAAGTTAAACTTTCGTTATTTGCTGACGATATGATAGTTTACGTAAGTGACCCCAAAAACTCTACCAAAGAACTCCTACCGCTGATAAACACCTTTAGTAACGTGGCAGGATACAAGATCAACTCCAAAAAATCAGTGGCCCTCCTATACACAAAGGATAAAGAAGCAGAGAGGGAAATCAGAGAAGCATCACCTTTCATGATAGCCACAAATAGCATAAAATATCTTGGGGTTACTCTAACCAAGGAAGTGAAAGACATATTTGACAAAAACTTTAAGTCTTTGAAGAAAGAAATTGAGGAGGATACCAGAAAATGGAAAGACCTCCCCTGCTCTTGGATTGGGAGAATCAACATAGTAAAAATGGCAATTTTAAATTTATTTCAACATTAGTTTTTATCTATTATTTGGGAATTTTATAGAATGTACCTGATCACACTCACTTCCCATTCCTCCAAGGTTTACCCTCCCACCCTTGTGCTCCCCCATCAAGTCCAGTTTGTGTAGCCCATATACTCACTAGAGCATGGTCAAATTCCCAATGGCCAGGCCCTTAAAGATAATAGAGTTTCAATACCCCCACGCCTACCGCCAGAAGCCATCAACTGGAAAGAGCTACCCATTAGTATCTTTGTCACAATTTTAAGAACTCTGTTCAGGGGCTTTCTGTCAAGACTGTTTCATTGTGGTGGGGGTGTCACAGAAACCTTCAATGGTATTGTTAACCTAGGAAAATTTTTGGTTCCTTCAGAACTCTGCCAAGGGATGAAACCTTGATCATTCTTAGAAGGTCTATGGTATCTCTCCTCTCTCTTTGTGGCAAAGATTTACAAGCAAAAGTTTGTAAAAAGATTTACAAGCCCAGTTTTCTAATCTAGAGTCATGGAAATCTTTCTAGAACCAGGAAAAAGGGGGAAACAAAACAGCATTGGGTGTGGGGCTTCTGTAAGCAGTCAGGAATCTGTTGTGGCTTGGGCTATTCCTCTCAGAGCTGCCCACCTCTTAGTCTATGATAAGACTGCACACTTACTCTTGTTTTTGTCTTTTACAAACCCCACTTGCAAAGGTCTAGAACTTTTTTTTAGGATTAGTGAAGCAGAAGTAGTTGGCAAGAATTCTTGAAGGAAGTTTTAGAATGTGATCAGATATTCGTCATAAACCAATTGATTCATTAGCGGCCAAAGAACACATTCCCAAGCCACCTCAGAAAAGCACCAGCGAGAAGACTGAACAACAGAAAGAAAAGCCACCGCAGCACAGGACAGGACGGGTCAAAAGCCACAAGGACCGCGGAATAGAAACCAAATAATACTCTAAAGAAGGGGATGTTAAGCCGCCCTCTCTTGACTTAGAAAGAGATGCTTGGCTGCTCAGCTCCCTAGCTTATGCACGTGCGGTATGGAAAATTGTAATTCTCACTTTTGAGTAAAATCTTCAAACCTTGATAATCAATTTAAAAAGCATTTTTTAAAAAGCCAAATGAGAATTTCTATGAAAACTGTGCTTCAGTGTTAATAATTTTTTCAATATAATATAAAATCATGGCCATTACTATGGACTTTATACTACTGTTGTTATATAACATGCAGGTAGGGTTCTGGGGAGGTGGAAACATGTGTATGTGTGTGTGTTGGTATTTAATGATTGTAATTTTTCATATTTCCCGGCTCTTGATATGGTTGGTGATTTTTTATTGAAATGTTGTCGATTTACAGTGTGATTAGCAGACCCTCAATCTTACGTCAACTTTCAGATTTACCCATCATCTTTCTGGAGCACGTCCACTTCTGGAGGAAGTAGAAGGACCAGGCTGTTAATGCCGGATGGAGTTAGAACTGCAGCTGGCCTCTGGGTGTCTATGGCGGTGACAGGAAGGGCTCCTTGGCACTGAAGGGCCCTGCAGGACAGGGGTGGGACTTCTGCCTCCTGCCTAGGTCTACACTAACACTTTAGGAGTGCCCACTTGCTCTCCTCCATGGTCTCTCAGGTACCTGAGGAGGGGATCTGCCTCATGACCTGGACACGGTGATGAACGACTCAGGCCCTTTCTCACAAAGGGAAGGAGAGAGGGACATTTTATCACTGCTGCGCGTCCAGGCTTCCTCTGTGGAGCCACTGAATCTGGAGTGTGTATAGTAGGCTTTGGTGGGCCTACCGAGGGTAAAGATTTCAGCTCTCAATGTGATCTTCTCTCCCACAGTCCCAGGGGTGAGTGTATCAGGTATTCAACCTGCTGCCCGTGGATCTCAGATCCTCAGCATTTCTCGGTGCAAATGACTATACCGTCATAGGTTTATGTTCCTCCTCCTTGTCTCATGATGCTTGGCTGCATAGAATAATTACTGTCTTGAAGTTTCCTGTCTTTTTTACTTAGATGCTTTTTCCTGGTCCTTTAATTATAGAAATCAAGCTTTCACTAGGTAAATAAAAAAAAACAACAAAAAACAATCAGTCAACAAAGCAACCAACCAACCAAACCAACCAACCAAAAAGCTGCCTATTATAGTTCCGAACTGCTGACTCCTTTGGTTCTAAATCATATATATATATATATATATATATATGTGTGTGTGTGTGTGTGTGTGTGTGTGTGTGTGTATCATACATGTATATATACATATATACATACACACACATATATATGTATATATATGTATATATACATATGTATATATATATATATATATATATATATCCAGGAAACTCACCGCGTGTCAGTTCTTATGTCTGCCCCAGCTTGCCAGCTTTCAGATTCTTCTGAGGTTTATTTTTCTTACAGTGTTTGGGGGTCTTCATTATAATTTATTTTTGTTATAGTTCTGTTTCCCCAGAAGCAGCAGTCAATGGTCTATATTTTACATTAAACCACTCTTATGAATCAGTCCTGATTAAGAGCTGTCCACACACAGCTCAGACGAGTGTTGGGAGAAGGGGCCTAGGAAGGAGGGTGCAGCCATGTCTCCTTTCCAGGACTGGCTTCTCCTTGTCCCCAGCTCTGCCACCTGCTGATGCTGACCTTAGCCAGGCTCCTCCAGCCTTAGCTGGAATGAAACAGGATTACCTACGAAGGCAAGTATTCAATATGTGTTTATAGACACATAGTTAAGCATGTGAATACATTAAGGGATTTTCTGGGGGAAAAGTTCTAGATCTCATCAGTCTGACTGTCAGCACCAACCACCACCATGACCACCGTAGGCAGGAGGGGTTTACACGTCTTCTCGTGTGTGTTCCTCTCGATGCCGCTGGTACCTTATTCTGCATCCTGTTCTCCTCCTTTGCATCAGCACAATGCCATGCATCCTCTCTCAGTACGGGATCTGGACTGGGATCAAATACTATACACACATCCTTTTCCTCTCCTTCCGTTTGGAGTAGTTTCCGACTATGACTTTAAAAAAAAAAAACAGCAAAATGATAACACGGCGTCTGCCTTATATCATTAGTGTTATTTGTAGGCACCCAGCAGATTGTGAGCTAAATCACAGGCTGAAAGGTAGAAATCCAGCACTCCGTAGGAGAAAAAGAGAGGCATTTTGTAGTCGCATGTAATTAAATTTAAAAAGGAAGCTACAGAAAAAACACAGAAACACAAAGACTCTGCCCCGAATTAGAAAACTGCTTATGGAAACTAGAACAGGAAACATTGTTCGTCCGTCACTTGGAAACTTCAGGAGTGATTAATGGAGGTCCATTTGTGCGTTTCACATGGTAATTAAACACTCACCGTGCTCTGAAGTGACAGGCTTTAAAGCTTAGCTAAGAAAATTTGTTTTATTCTAACTTAAACAAATCCTGCTAATTTGCCTGTCCAGCCATGCAGCATGACACAGTATCTTTATTTAAGTGCCAATGAAATCATGTTCAAAATTAGGCACAGATGCACCATTTGCCTGTGTGATCACCTTAGTGATTCAAGGAACCTCCTCATTCCCAGAGGTTGCAGTCCGGTGTCTCAGGCATGCTTGGGAATGCACCAGAATTAAAAGGGCCTGGTGTGGGATGGTGTGAGGAAACATTTGGTAGCTGGAGTTTGTCCTGTGGTCCTTGCATGTTAGCTGTTGCTTCTTGGTCTGTGTTGGAAGTACTTGCTTCAGAATCTCAGAGTCTTCATCACACCCAGGACCAGCTGAATGATGTTTTCATTTTTCCTGAGGCTAGTGGCAATGAAAACGATTCTCACCTCAAAGGTGATAAGAGATAGTTTATTCTGAAATGCAGATTAAAGCTACCCCAAAGCCCGTGTCCAGTGTGGTAACGGTTTCATGAAGTTTTATATAAGTAACAGAACAAGGAAAAGTGTAAATGAAGATGCTTTTGAAAAACATTGATGGGAACATCAAGTTGAGGGTTACAGAAAAGCAAGAAAATCTCTTTCAGGTCTCAGATGCTCTAGTGATAACCCTAAGTTTTGGATTGGTGGAAGTTAAGTATTTGCTAAAAACACATCTTTAAGTTTTTGGTAGTCACAGGATGATAGGCCAGACATTGGACTGGAAATGAATGGCCTTCAAAGCAAATAGATAGTCCAAGATGATTTGGCTCTGGTCTTCAACATTTTAATGCTGAATAATCCTCAAATTCAGCCATTTGGCCTTGTAGAATTTTTAAGGCAGGCATGACTTCTTCCTTCCCCTTGGAACTTCATTTCACATGTGAAAACCATGTGATTCCTTTGCATGAGATTTCCTGGGAGATTTGAACAAACATTTATTTACTCCAGATACTCCCAGCCTCCCTTGGTGTACTAGTGAGCTTAGCCAGCATTACTTATAGGAGGCTGGGTGATTCAAGGTAGCTGCATCACACACACAAAAAAGCCATGCCAGTTTGACTCTTGAAAGCTGCATCTTTGGAGTCCACTCTGCGCAATCTGCAGGCAGTTACAGCATCCAAACATCTCCCTTCCCCGGTACTGTTTACTGCTCATGTAATCTCTGAGAGGGGCCCCATTTCATGAGCTTCTATCCTTCTTCCCATTGGCGGATTTCACAATAACTGGAACTTTCATTTGCAGGAGGAATCCCTGCCCCGCTCCTAGAGAAGGAAAAAGATAGTCATCCATACCTGGGCTGATGAGATCTGGGAAAAAACAGACAGAGAGAGAGATCACTGCACGGGAAACACATCTTCATCTCTTGAAAGTGGGATTTTAAACAATACAACAAGATCATGTGTAGAATTCCTGCTCAGGGCCGGTACCGCCCTAGGTGCTATAGATGGGAAAGTGAAGAGGCTGGAATTCCTCTCCCCCAAGAACTGCCTGTCTTCTACAGGAAATTCAGTGAGGTTTAGATGCAGAGACTCTGCCTGGCGTCAGGCTGGAAGTGAGTGGCAGCAGCAGTTCATGGTGCTGACACGAGGGACAGAGGGCTTTTCCGGGCAGGGTAGGCTGAAGGTTTGACCCCCAGGAAAAGGCAAGCAAGACTATAATTTGAGGCAGCTGCAAATGACTAGCAGCCTCCCTCACCTTACGACCAAGGATGAAGGAATGGGAAATGATGGAGTAAAACATTTGCCCTGGCTTGAGAAAGGTTTGGAGAAGAGACCCTTTATTCAGAAAGAGCTTCACCTCCCTGCCACCCTGGAGGTATCTGAGTGGCTTATGAGGAAGAAAGTAGTTCTTTGTTATAGTCCGTCAGACCCAGGTTCAAACCTCAGCTTTTCATTTGCTGAATGATGACCCCGGATAAGTCACTAACCCTGTCTGAGGAAGCTTTCCCTTCTTGTGCAGTCCATGAGACAATCATTTCTGCATTTATTTAAGTGCTGAGCCTGAAAATGGTAATTGTTAGATCACCTAAGGGGGAAACTGGCCCTCCTAGGAATGAGTCCCATCCAAACAAAAAGCCCTAGGTGGCAAGGGCTCCAGGCAGAACAAGTGACCATCATCACATACTGACTAGTCCCATTGTTCTTCCAGAGGCCCCTTACCACGAATGCCCTTGAGACTTTTCAAACACCTGCCTCAGCCAGAAATATAAGAAAACATAACGTCTCTTAGTTTATTTTAATGTCAGCCTAACTTGGAGCCATTACCTCATGGGAACCTTGAAAGAACAGGCTCTGCTCTCCCGCAGCAGGCCTGGAGCATCTTATTTTAAACACCACTCTGTGCTGTGTTGCCCATTTCCCTGACAGCATGAATAAAGCTGTAGCCTGAGGATGAGTTGACTGCCTGTCTCTTGAAGCCTCCCTTCTCCTATGGAACCCTAAAACCTAACAACAGCAATGACAGCAAGAGCAGCCTTCCAAGGAAACGTCCCGGCAGCCTGCAGAGCGTGCGCTGTGTACCGTGGCTAGCAAAGGCTCGTGCAAACAGGCACACAGAACCGTTTGCAGATTCGTTAGTTTGGAAATGTGAGGCTGCTGAGTTCAAAATCACAGATTTCTGCACAGAAGATGAACTCAGAAGTGTGAGTAGGTCAGAGATACTGAAGTGTCTGCGGGGCACTCTACATGCAGTGTGTCCCTTAGAAAAGCAATTGCCCCCGTGTTCTGTATGTCTATCTGCCTGAAGTACGCCAGGCAGGTAGTGGAGCAGCTTGTCTAGTCTGACCCGGCCAAGTCCTTTCAGGATGGACTCCAGGGATGGTAGGAGGGCTGCTTCAGCGTTTGCAGAGTTTCTCTAGGCAGGACTGTATGGTCCCATCTTTCCTCGTTTACACACTTTCATCCCTAAACACATCCCACCTTAGAGTTATGCAGCATGGCCTCTCCATGCTGTAATTCTTATGAGCAGCTTGCGCGTTTTCTCAGCAGTAGGCCTGTACTTATAGTCTTGTGTATTGTGCCTACTCAGCGTATTGAAGAATTCGCGGGGAGGTCGTGAGTTACAGTAAGTCCTGGAGCCACACTCACACCTAAAGCAAAATGAGGAGGCCTCAAATTTTGGGGCGTCGTGATGTTTTACCACATGGTTTTCACCAACAATGTTTGGTGGCCCGGGAGGAGCAGGAGGTTGGGCTGATTCCGAGCTATGGAGTGGCTGGGTAGAATCTTCCTTGTTGTGTGATTGTGCTTGGTGATTGGGCCCTCTCCACACCCACCTGGACGGAACTCTCTCTTTGCGGCTATGTAAACACAAGCAATTGTAGATGGTAAAACCTGGAACCGACCTAAATAATAAAGGGAGTTTCAAGACAGATCGTTATAAGGAGTAAATCAATTAGTCAGCACATGTACAATAGTGTTGAGCACATAGCATGTATTCAATAGAAGGTCTGATAGCTCAACATGGTGAGTCCAGCCTCCAATTTGCAACCCTCTTATCTGCTATCAGCTTTTCCTGGTCTGTCTCCAAAGGAAAAGTCCTACCCCTTACCTTCTGTTACAGAAGGGCGAGGGATCCTCTTTCTCAAATATACCTCAGCTCATTAGTGTGATCTGGGTTACACTTCTGCTCCACTGTCCATGGCCAGAGCAATGGCACTTGTTTATAAACATCATGTTTCAACTGAGACAATTGTCCAGACCAGAGAAATGGATTTCACCCAGACAGAAAGGCAGAGACTGTCGAGAGGAACAGATGAGACTCCCGTCCTCAGTCCTGCACGAGTATCAGACAAGGACGGCTTGCTCTGGGGCACTGAGAAGGTGGAAATTCTTCAGCACTTTGTGGAGTTTGCCAGTCTCTTTTCTTTCTGCATTAGTGAAATCTGCCCTGGGTAGTTCCTGTCTTCTCTGCTAACGGCTGTACTCTGTGTTCACCTATCTGTCTGCCTTTTTATTTTATTTTTGCTTGTTTTTGAGACATTATCTTATATAGCCCAGGCTGGCCCCTTAATTGTTCTGTAGCTGAGGATGATCTCGAACTCCCAACCCTCCTGCCCCTACCTCTCAAGTGCTGGGATCGTACGCGTGTACCACTCCATGACACAGTTGTCTTCTAAAATGATGGGTGTTCATCTCTTTCCCATCCTCCAGTGGCTCTTAGTTGCTTTCAAATGAACCCCCAAAATCTCAGATGTGACCTACAAGACCCTATCAGGGCTGTTCCATTCCCAGACCCCTCAAGGATCCAGCCATCCTGAAGTTCTTTCAGACTCTCAGGAGTAGGCGATTCCTCTCTGGGCCCTGTGTGAGGGAGAGGGAAGGGCTCCTTTCCTCCCCTCTTTTCTCCTCTTGCACCCCCTCCTATACAGGCTCATTTCTCCCTAGTCTTACAATCTCAGTTTAGCTGGCCTGTCTCCTGGAAGCCTTCTCTGGCAGGGAACCCTCGAAGATATGAAAATCCATGGATACTCTTGTCCGTTATATGCAACCTCTTCCCTACCTAGAGGTTCCCTGTGTCCTCAGGGTTAGCCAACTCTACATCAAACACACACTTTCGTTTATTAACAAGTGACTGAGGGGAGGTGTGTTGATAACCCCACCCCGCCACTGCCATTGTATATGTACAAGCAGGAAGTATGCATGAAATCTTGGTGTGCTCTGCTTCATTTTGCTATGAGCCTAAATCTGACTTGGAAAATAGCCTGCTACAAAGGTATATCAAAAGCATCCTTAATGATCACAAGAAGTATAAATTACAAAAGAAAAACGAGGAGTCGAAAGCATGCTAGAGATTCGTGAGATATTCACTTTCCTTCTCTGAAAGACAACTTAGTAAAATTGGTAATGACCATCATGGCTCATGAAGTTATTACTGAGTTTTTTCCTAAGAAGCTCTTATTTGCATACATTCTGTGAGGAGTGTCTTATGGCTTTACTAGAGAATGTCACTTTAAGCTGAGAGAAGATGGCAGTTAATTTGCATTTAGCAACTGTAGATGCTATTATCAAGTGAAGGAAAAGAGTAAACGCGGTTTGTCTGAGAGCTACAGGTTGGGCAGTATCTTCTCGTTCCTTTTTTTCCTCTCAGCGCAAATAGAAAAATAAGAAGGCCTTAAACCAAAGCTCACAGTAAGAATACAACGTGAGCAGAAGTCACTGGCGCTTAATTAGAGAAGAATACTGGCGCTGGTAGCTACTTTCAGCTTTTCTCTGCCTGAATTATAAAAATAAACCATGTTTTATCAACTGTGCTTCTGGAAGAAGTGTGTCTCTTGAGAAATGCAAAAATTAAGCTCTAAGTATACTACGCAGTAATTTTGAAATATTTTATCTTCTTACACCAGATTGAAAACACATTCTGTTTGAAAAAATAGCTCTTACGAAGACCTCGTGTTGCAAATGTTCAAATGGTGTTGGTTATTTCGAAATAAATTGTTACTTGTTATACCCACCATGGAAAAAGCAAACAGGCACAATGAATCACCATTTTTGTGGCTGTTGGCGCAGGTCACTGCAGGATGGCCTTTGCTTTGACCGTTGCTGGTGTTTGTGGAAGTTTCTGAAGGAGATGCCGTCTTCTCCTTGCCCATCCACACTCCATGAGTCTGTCAAGTTCTCCATCCTCACCGTAGGACAGAAAATAATTGAGGAGATACAGGCCAAGGCGATAGCGCCAGAAGGCGGTCCTCAGTGCCTGCTGCCGCTGCAAGAATCACTGATTTCAAAGGCTGTTTTTTGTCAGGTTTGTACTTGTTTGTAATGATAACCTTTTCCCAGGTATGTTTTCAGTTAGTGCATATTAGATACACCTTCATAGCTACACAAACCTTGAGCTCTTTGTTTCTAAGTTACTGAAGATCGGGGCCCTTCTCCTCTCAGCAAAACATATTTCCCTTCTGTGCTGTGAGCAAGCTCTCCTGGGTGTGCTGCTTCTGACATTATCGATTTAATTTAGAGCCCGGATAGGAGGTAAAGGTCAGAATCCTTTTCTCAAAAGCTCCAGCACGCATGGCAGTGCCAGCTTTCCTTTCACGGGGGGACGTTCTTCCTTGTTATAGATTGCGATTATACATTTTAGCAAATGAGAACACCGCAGGGCCAAGGCTTTGTAGCCAGTCAGTTTGGCGACTGGTTGCCTAGGAAACTGGCCCTCAAAAGCAGTGTCATAAAATAACAATCACCACCTCTTCGGTCCAAATTATGTCATAGGGTAGAGCTGTGAAAGTCAGCTGGTCTCTGCCCCACGCAGTGTTAGCTGGACCAATACAACGCATGTGTCTGTACCATTCAAGATGTCGAAGTTTGACATCTCATCAGTGATACATGGAACAGGTGGTTAGGGCTGGCCTCCTTTTTCAAAGTAGTCTTTGATCCACAAGGTCCTTAAGATACATACATTAACGGTATTTGGCTTGTTTAATTTTTAATTAAACTGAGGTAGAGCTGAGGAAGTGACTCGGTTGGTTCATCCCTAGCAGTCATGAGACTTTTGGCTTGGTCCCCAACACAGCATAAACCAGGCATAGTGATGCCTGTCTGTGATCCCAGCACTCTGGAGGTAGACTCAGGAGCATTAGAAGGTCAAGATAATCTTTGGCTAAATTGAAGGTTTGAAGCCAGCCTGGGATATATGAGACCCTGTCTTAAAAATAAAACAACAAACTGGGTAGTGGTGGCACACACCTTTAATCCCAGCCTTTGGGAGGCAGACACAAGCAGGTCTCTATGAGTTCAAGGTCAACCTGATCTACAGGTTGAATAGTTACTGGGAAATTCTGTTTCAAAAAACCTAAATAAATGAATAAATAAAGTGACCTGGAGAATATAAACTCTTAAGATGATGAACAATTACAAAACACTGATTTTTATTTGTAATTTGGTAATTATTGTATTATTTTGGCCTCAGATTTTCTTGCATGTCAAAACTAGTTTCATTGGTATTTGGTTATGTACTGTTATTTCATTTGTCTCTTAGTAAATAAAGCTTGCCTGTTGTAAAAAGGCCATCTGATCATTTCCTGGCCACCTGGCAGCTCAGACCCGAAATAAACACATAGATACTACATTATTTAAAACACTACTTGGCCCATTAGTTCTAGGTTCTTATTGGCTAACACTTATATCTTAACCCATTTCTAGTAATCTGTGTATTGCCACATGGCTGTGGCTTACCAGGTTAAGTTCCGTCTGGCTCCAGCGGAGCAACCTGCCTTCTTTCTAACTCCACCCTTCTTTCTCCCAGCATTCAGTTTAGTTTTCCCTGCCTACCTAAGTTCTGCCCTATCAACAGACCAAGGCAGTTTCTTTATTCACCAATGGTATTCACAGCATACGGAGGGGAATCCCACATCACTTGCCTGAAGAGCAGCGTGTAAAAGCAGCCATACTAGTCAGCCTTACAGAGCAGGCAGTGGTGGCACACGCCTTTAATCCCAGCAATCACACTAGTTTGCCATAGAAACCAGGTGGTAGTGGTGCACACCTTTAATCCCAGCACTAGAGAGGAATATAAGGCAGGAGGAGACAGCTCTCAGGCACAGTCTCACTCTGAGATTTCTGGAGGCAGGATTGCTATTTCAGTCTGAGGTAGAGGTGAAAGCCAGTGGCTGGCTTCTTTGCTTTTCTGATCTTCAGGTCGAACCCCAGTATCTGTCTCTGGGTTTTTATTAATAGTGCTACATGGTTATATGCACAGTCTTAAGACTGCTACAGTGGAGTTAGCGGTAGCAGTAACTCTCTGAGTTCTTCGTCACAGTGGCCCTGGTAAACTGTGTCAGCTGCTACAACAATTGGGATCTGTTCTTCTTCACGAGTCTGCTGTCTGCTCAACACATCCCTGCTACCTTTGATTCGCTGCCTACATGCTCTCACCCCAGTTCCAGGTTCCTGGGTCCCAGGTTCAGTTTCCTTCCTCCCTTCACAGCCATGCACAGCCTCAGAGCTGTCCCTGGCCTACCCCTTTTCCCCCTCAGCTCTCAGGGATTTTCACTGCTCCTGGAGCACAGTGACAGGTATAGCCCCGCCTCTGCGCCTCTGCCGTGCTGTTCCCACTGTGCAAGGTTGTTCCTCACTTCATTCTGGCCTCTGTAACTTTGCAGATTAAGATTTCGCCAATAAAAAATCTTGTTTCCTGTCTGTGTCTCAGGCTCATTTGGCTGCTTTTCAGACTATTCTGTGAATTTTTGATTGAAGTTAAAAATAACAACAGAATTTCTGTTATATTTTATAGTGTATATTTATTGTACAAAATGGTATGGTTAGTATATTTTCATACATACATATATATATAATGTTCTTTGATATTTGGTGCCAGGTTCCCATTCCTAATTCTCGAAGTGGTATGGGACCATGGTCTGTATTCTGTCAATTATATTTTAAATAAATGCTGATTGGCCAGTAGCCAGGCAGGATGTATAGGTGGGACAACCATACAGAAAGTAGAGGTGGGTCAATTAGAACAGGAAAATTCTGGTAAGAGGGAAGCTCCCTCTGCAGTCCTGAATATGTGACTGCCCCACTGAAAAAGGTACCAAACCATGCGACTAACGTATACTAGAATAATGGGCTAATATAAGTTATAAGAGTTAGTAAGAAGCCTGAACTAATAGGACAATCAGTTTATAGTTACTGTAGACCTCTGTGTGATTTCTTTGGAACTTAACAACTGTGGGAACCGGGCAGGATAGAAAACCCTGACAACGTTGAAGTTTCCCTTCCTCTCCCTAGATGGCTTCCCTTCTCTTTCAATGCCACTCCCCCAAGTCCAGCTTCTACATATAAGACGATACTTATGCTATTTCTGTTATTATCAGACTCTTTCTGAGTCTGAATTATTTTTCTCTATTTTTCCAAAATACTCAGGAAACCAAATTCTATGAATTTCTAAACATTTTCCCCTCTAACATCTTTCCATGATGCTACATTTTTCAGGGATATAGTAATGATATAATATGGTAAGAAGCAATTTTTTTACCCCTGGTTTCCTGAAAATTGAATTTATATGACTTCTGTCTTTGAGAATTGGTTTCTAAAAGTGAAATAAATTAGCAAAAAAGAAGAAGCAATTATTCCAGTGGGAGAGTTAATTAATAGCTACATACTTACCATTTCCTTAGTTGACCATTATTCTCTAAAGTTTAATTATTAATTATTAATTAAAACTCAAAGATTTCCTCAAGATATTTGCTCCCTTGTATTTTATAAATGTCGCTGCTCTTTTTTTTAAGAAAATAAAAACTTAGATTTATTTTATGTGTATGGGTGTTTTCCCTACATGTATGTATATACAACATGTGTGTGCTTGGTACCCAGGGAGGTCAAAAGAGGGCACAGATACCCTGGGACTAAAACCATCTCTCCAGCCCCTGAATATCACCTCTTAATAATATGATTAAAATAGTAATTATGTAAATCAAAATTTTATTGGCATGTAGTCACTGTTCATAGGACTGGGTATAAGTATATTGGGGACATTTTCATGCAAGGAAATAACATCCTTTGAGGATGTTCTACCCTCATCATTCTCTATTATCTACTTTCTCCCTCTGACCATTATTCTCTTTAGATTCCTTAGACAATTTAGAATCCACTTTCATATTTCATATATTTGAACTCTTTTCTTTCTCTTTTTTTTTTTGAGACAAGGCTTCTCTGTGTAACAGTCCTGGCTGTCCTGGAACTCACTGTAGACAGAAGTTTCTGTCCTAGCTGGTCCCGCAGCCTCTCGGGCCCAAAGAAGCACACAGAGGCATATAGTAATTATAAACTGGCTGGCCTGTTAGCTCAGGCTCATTATTAACTAGCTCTTACAACTTAAATTAACCCACAGTTTTTGTCTGCATTAGCCACATGGCTTGGTACCTTTTATCAATGAGGCCTTCTCATCTTGCTTCCTCTGTGTCCGACTGGTGAATGACTCTCTGCCTTTCCTTTTTCCCAGAATTCTCCCAGTCTGGTCACCCTGCCTGTACTTCCTGCCTGGCTACTGACCAATCAGCATTTTATTAAACCAATATGAGTGACAAATGTTTCAAGAGCATTTCTCACAGCAACTCACTGTGTAGACCAGGCTGTCCTCGAACTCACAGAGATCCCCCTGACTCTGCCTCCCGAGTACTGAGATTAAAGGCTTGCGCCACCACCGCCTGACTTATATTTATAATTTTTTATATTCATATAAAATATGGGATTCACAAATGAGAGACAACATGTAGTATTTGTCTTTCTGACTTAATTTAGTTAAGATGATACCCTCCTGTTGAGTTCATGGACCATACTTTCTTTGCCCATTCCTCTGTTGGTAGATACTTAGGTCACTAGCTATTGTTAACAGTGCAGCAATAGACATCAAGGTGAAGTATCTCTGATACGTTAACTTAGAATCTTTTAGGTAAGTATCAGGAGGTATAAAGGCACTTTTCAGTTTTAAGGGAACCTCCGTATGGATTTCTGTAGAGGCTGTATCAGTTTACATACCCACCCAGTGCATAGGGACTCCCTTCTGGCCACATCTTCATCAGTGTTTGTTGTTACTTGTTGTCTTAAGGACTATCATTCCAGAATGAGCAGAACTTCAGTGTGGTCTTAATTTGCATTTCTCTGATAGCTAGTGATGTTAGACAATTCTCATCTGCCTATCGGCCATCTCTGATCCATCTTATTGATATAATTTTTATTTTTTAAGATTTACTTTATTTTTAATTATGTGTATGTGTGTGTCTGCGTGGGCTTACATAAACAGAAGTATGGGTGTCCTCAGAGACCGAAGGTGTTGAACCCCTAGAGCTGGAGTTACAGGCGGTTGTGAGCTACTCCACATGGATTCTGGGAACTGAACTCAGGTCCTCTGGAAGAGCAGCAAGAGCTCTTAAATTGCTGGGCTGTCTCTCCAACCTTGATACATTTTTTAATGACTTATTTCTTTCAGCTATGATTTCCTTACCTGTAAGGGAGGGACAGTAATCATCTTACCTTAAAGAAGAGTGAAGATGGTATGGACTAAGGAGCAGAAAAACCCTTATAAACTATAAAATATAATAATACTAGAAACCCCAGGGCCACAGCTTATTTGAACTTATTTATCTTATCTTTCATTCTTCCTTTAGACACACACTTCCTCCCAAAGACTGTCCTTGTTACAATGATTAATGTGGAAGGGGAGTAATGTTGTTTTCACCTAATGGAAATGACGTTGGCTATAAACCATGAGCTCCTTAAATGATCAAATAGCTGTGTTAATTAAGAATTTACACTTTCAGTGTTTAACTGAGAAGATTAACATTCCCAGGAATTAGACATTGTTTTCTTGATTGCTAATTTATTCGATTTCTGCACAACATAGTAGCATCTATGTCTTCATCTTTCAGGTGAAAATGTGCTCTCTTTATTGGAACTATTAAGAGTATTGAGTGCAGTACCTTACAATGGATGAATTTTTAAAAATTTAATTTACAAAAAAAGAGAGTAATCCCAAGAGACATAAAGATGTAGAGGCTGAACAGGGACCATGAGGGTAATCTGGAGAGCCATTCAGGCCGTCTGCAAGTACGGTGCCCATCACCATTGGTTGCAGCTCAGAAGAGCTTTGGTATCATAGCAATTTTTTCCAGATGAAATAGAGATTATTCTCTAACAGGATTTTGTGTGGCATACCTGTAGAAGTCAAAGTCGAAATGATCTTAAATTAGTAGTTCTAAAAGACGGCTCTTGAATTGTTCATCTTTTCAGTAGAAAATGTGTCCCACCCCCTTGTCTCATCTAAAGACCTCAAACTACAGTTTAGTTCAAATATAAGTGTGAAAGACAAACACACAAAGTATGTATTGCATCTTCATGTGTCTAGAGTACATTTTAAAAGTGCATATTTTAAGAGAACATATTCATAGCAAATCAAAATAAAAAGTGATTTTTTTTTTAACCTGACTATTGTAGAATCCTTTCAGGAAGGAGCTTTGTGTTATAGCTAATGCAATGCTGGCATTAATTGGTTGAACCCGAAGGAATTTCCACCTAATTAGATACCCAGAGAGAGTGGATATTGCTTCCAGGCAATTCACATTTCCAGAAGCAAAAAATACCTGCACATTGTTGACACGGAGGTGGCACATTGGTGTACAAATCAGTGCATCGGTGTCGCTGGCCACCCTGCTGCCTGACAGGTTCTGCCAAGGCAAGGCCTCACTCTGGCTGTAAGCCTCTCTGAGTGTGGGACTCCGCAGCTGTCCTGTGAGCATGTGGTACTCTCTGCTCACAGGGGTCATGGCTTCTCATGAGACCCAGGATAGAAACAGTCAGGAAGCACTTTCTATCAATGTAGCTCATGAAGGAGATGACCTGTATGGGAATCGCCCCCCTGAGCTCCCTGGTCACCTCTCATACCTGAGGCTTGTCATGGAGCCGAGTGTAGTGTAAGCAAAATGTAAACAAATGACTCAAACTTGGAATTACGGCATTGCTGCAGCGAACTCACAGAGCGGGAGCCAGAACATGATCTCAGGGGTGGCCATGTCTGTGACTCCCATTAACCATCTCTCTGGGATGGCACCTGGGGTTTCCTGTCACTTGACTGTGCCCTACTATGTGGTGGAGGGGTATGGAGTCCCTCTTATCAACTTCTGGCCAGCAGAGGCTTCCTACAGAAACAGAGGCACTTCCTGAGGCTCAGGGTGATATCTGTCAGGCCGCTGTGTCCCTAAGCTCCTCTATGGCTTGTGAGCTAATATTAGCGGCTTGCCTTTTCTAAAGGAATTCCATCTGTCCTCAGAAGGAATTAAACTGATGGGGTAGAATGGGCAGGGGGGCAGAATGACATTTAATCACCCAGCAACTTGACAAGCACTGATCCTGTTTTTATTACTTGGGAGTTATCGTGGCTTTTCTACATTATAAGCCATCCCCATTGTCTTATTTTTAGAACATTGGGTGACAGAGATGGAAAGCGCCTATTAAATAGCAAATGTCTAATCCAAAGGAAGTAGAAACAGCTAAGCTAGACAGTGGCCATCCTCTGGGCATCTTTAAGCTTCTCAGTGAGAATGTAACACTAACTCCCTGCTTCCTCTGTTGTGCACCTTCATCTGTGGAAGTCCAGGCTGTTGGCTCTCTTTTGCATCTGCCTTTGTCTTTGGGAAGGGTTGTCTGGAGGTTTCCTTGTGTCATGGCAAATTGTTTAAGCGTTCTGCCAGGGCTTCAGTCCTAAAATATAAGCCTGGCAGGACTGGAGAAATGGCTCCATAAAGAAAACGCTTGCTACAGATGTGTGAAGACCTGGGTTTAGATCTCAGCACCCTCCCAAGAGGCAGAACATTGAGGAGCTAGCTTGTAATTCCAGCACTGGAGAGGTAGAGACAAGATGATTCTTAGTCCCTGGCCAGCTAGCCTGGTTGAATCTGTGAGCTTTAGGTTTAGTGGAGCTGTTGAAGGTGTATTGACTATGAATGACTGTTTAAGAAAGGTTAGAAATAAAATCTGAATACTTAAAGCTAGAAACTAAGGAGGAAGGTACTTTCTGAAGCAGAGATTCTATCTCACTAGCAGGAAAGTCCCCAAGAAAACAAAGGGAGTCAAAGATATAGGAAGTCGGAGAGCGGTCATTGTGGTATTTATTTAGATTACAGGACTCCAGGGTGTCTGGTATTTTGCGCTACTGCTACTGGTTTTATGGTTTCTCCTTCCTTCTAAAGACTCATTCGTTAAAGTTACTGCTGCTTCTCAACATTCTCCTTGTAGCCCCAAGACAGAAAAGCTGAAAAATGGGTTCTGATGCCTTTGGGGAACGGATCATATAATAAAATGAAAAACTAATTTCAAGTCAAGAGACATGTGGAGGGTTTTCTTCAGGTTCTTCCCAGGATAGCTAGTTCTCAGGGCTTGCCCGCGCAGATACCCAGTTCTCAGGAAAGAGGTCCTGAAGCTTCAGTTCAACATGTATAGCACGTTGAGGGCAGCAGAAACTCTCCTGAACCATTTTACTAAGATCCAAGAAAAAGATCGATACTACCATCTTCCCTTTCAAGTCACATAAATGTCTAATAAACTTTTTATTATTGTATTTGAATCTAACTTCAAGATGTGTGTGTGGTGTCCTGTGTGTGCATGAGTGTGTGCGCGAGTGTATGTGCATGTGTGTGTCTGTGTGTGTGTAAAGGTGAAAAGGCAATAAAAAGAAAATTCAAACAGGAGCTGTGTCTTCCATGACAGGAGTACTCTGGTACTGTTCCAATGAGGCACAAACTGGGGCTATAGCTTAGTGGTACAGCATTTGCCTTTAATATGCACAAAGCTTCGGTTCAATCCCTGGCATTGTAATAAATGCATAAATAAATAAAGTGTAGGTGTGGTCTTTATTTTATGAGCACCAATTGGTCCAGGAAGCAGATCAGAGTAAAGAGATGCTAATCCCTGAGGACTGAGATTCTCGGCCTCGTTTGCAGGTTTGCAGCTACATTGTTGCTCGTTGTTTTTGCATTTGCAAGCAGAATGACTGGATTTCAGTATAGACAATTCAGAACAACAGACTGGGGAAACTTAAACAGTTAAAGCTGGCATGGTAGTCTCTGTTTTCCAGGCTGACTTCATGCCCTCCACCTGACTTGGTTTCAGAGAGACGCTTGTTAAAGTGGCTACTGTTATCCTTGGTCTTCCTTCCGAAGAGTCTGACAAAGCCCAATGATGTCATGTGACCCGAGTTTGAACCCCTGCTCGGAACTCCTCATCAGGGTCAATTTCTTCTACTTCTCACAGAGCTTGCCGCCCCAAATTTGCGTAGGTTCCCATTTTACCAGTTTATTTCCTCTTTGGAGGAAAGCACAGCCTTCACTCTGTCTCAAGAAAATATTGAATTTTGTGTGCATCCCCCTGAGCTAGCATCTCTGATCCAGAAGAGGTGACCCAGAAAGCAGCAGGACTAATCCACATTTAGATAGCTCTGGGTTTTCTTTCTACTTCCCATAAGCTATTTCTGCTTCCATGTGTCAGAGGCTGCAAGTCCAGCAGCAAACACCAAAATTTCAAATTGATTTTTTTTAACTTGATTTGTTTTTCTCCTGTTTTGTCTCTCTGCCTCCCAGCAGAATTCAGCTGATGTTTCAGTGTGTCCTTAAAAAGTATGGTCTGTAAAAAGCAAGAATTTAGTCTAGCTATTTCTTCTAAGAGCTAGTCTCAGCTCTTTGGATAGGAGCAAGTTGAATTAGATTTGAGCATCCCTTCAAAGTGGGGCAATGTCAATACTGTTGTTTTCTAAGGAAAGCAGCCTCCTGGAAAAGGCCTCAAGATACTGCCAAGATCAGCTCGCCATTCCTTCTACTTCAGCCTACAGTCCCCTGGGGCCACCTCAAAGCAGCGAGTCTCCATCTAAAGTCTGCAGTGAATGCTGTTAGCTGAACTAAACACACAATGGTGATCAGTTGAGAATACGAAGACCGTCTGAATGGCTATATTGTGTAGTACATGGATTATATCTCAATAAAACTGGTTTTTAAAAATCAAAAGGGGGAAAAACAGAAGTCGTTAGAAATTTAGGCGAGACGGGCAAGCTTCTTAAATAGTTTTTCCTAGGAGCTAATTAAATATGTGGGTATTTAAAAAATATGTAGGAAGCTCCAGACAAATGTCAGTCAACTTCTTAACAGTATAGATGGAGGACAATATTTACCGTGATGACACAGGTCACCTTGAGATTGCAGCCGACAACATTTAAACTTCCTGATGTGTTTTACCATGTAATGAATAATTAAGCAACAAAGCCAGAAAGTTGATTATTTTGTAGTATATTGATATTTCTAGACTTTCCTTTATACTTGCTAAAAGAAATGAACTGAGGGCCGAAGAGATGGCTCTGTCTGCAAAGTGCTTATGTTGTAAGCCTTGAAGACCCGAGTTAGATCTGCTAGAACCCATGCAAAAACAACAGCTGAGTACGGGCGTGTGTGCCTGCAGACCCAGCATTGCGGAAGCAGAGACAGGGTGAGCTCTAACCGAAAAGTTCTGGGTTCAGTGAGAGACCCTGCCTCAAAACAAGATGGGGAGAGATGGAAGAAGACACCAAACCTCTGGCCTCCTCACACACATATGTGTGTGACTTCCCCCTCCCACATGTATACACATAAATACATAAAAGGCAATGGATTAAATAAAAATGGTTGCATAAGCTTGGAAATGTCATAACCCTGCAGGGCCTGCTCTCCCCAGTTAGCCACAGGCTCACATTGCTGTGAAGTGGAAGGCAAGGCTCCTCTCACTCCCTGATGCTGTTCCGTTTGTCACTGGATGGATCCAAGGTCTTTCAAAGTGGTGCAGGTCTCCATCATTCTGAGCAGCCCGGTGTGTGCCATTGTGTGGTTCTGGGTGCTCTTCTTTACGATGGGATTTGCAGAGCTGTGGCTCCCCATAAAGATGCGGTTTCCAGTGAGCAATTCTGATGATGTATATTGGCGAGCGGAAGACATGTATTTAAATTCACCACCCCTGTTTGAGTGACATGAACTCCAACAGAGATGCTATATAGGAGGTCAGTCTTGGGATTACGAATAAGCCGATTAAACAGTCAGACCTTTGTTTTATTTTATTTTATTTTGCTTACTCTTTTTGTTTTGTTTTGGTTTGGTTTTTTGAGATAGGGTTTTCCTGTATAGTTTTGGTGCCTGTCCTGGAACTCACTCTCCAGACCAGGCTGGCCTTGAGCTCACAGAGATCCATCTACCTCTGCCTCCAGAGTGCTCGGATTAAAGGCGTGCACCACTACAGCCTGGCTATTTATTCTTATTTAATTCTTATTTAAAGATATTTTTCTATTACCATGCATGTGAGTATACATGTGTCTTAGCATGCAGAAGGGGGTCAGAGGACAACTTTGCAGAGTCAGTTTACTGGGAACCAACATAAAAGTGGATTCCCAGGACTGAACTCGGGTTAACAGTCTTGTGTGGTGAAGGCCTTTGTCCACTGAGCCATCTCTTCAACACCCATCGGTCAATGCTCTAGCGTGAGATTTCTTTTACCCTCTGACTTTGGAAAGCATACAGGTTAAGGGGTCTGCTTCCTGAATTCACTTCTCTGGGAAAGATATTAGTGAGTAGTTTTAAAAGCCTTTAACTGAAAAAGCACCATTGGCCATAAAACCCAAGATAAAAATTGCCGGTACTTAGATAACAGCAACAAAAGCTTCATTTAAAGATGTATGCCGGAGGAAGTCACTCTGGGGAGTGCTGTCATGTGAGAGGGGTATGCGCCATCATGAAAGGCCTCACAGCGTCTGTGTGTAGCTGAATGCGTGTGAAGTGAACTAGGGGCTCCTTGGGAAGGCAGCCCGAAGGTACAGCTTTATGGCCATCTGGCACTCAGAGCCGTAATGGGCTGTCTCTCAGAGGAGCGGAGCGGAGGGACAGCCTCCTCCTTGGGAAAGATTCAAGTCTACATGTCACGTGTGAATAGACAATGGGTGTGCTGCCACTTGTGAATCCAGCACTTGGGAGAGAGGCTGAGGCACAATCATGACCTTGGGAGGGAGGCGGGGTCACAAGGATGACCTTGGGAGGGAGGTGAGGCCCAAGGATGGCCTTGGGAGGGAGGCTGAGGCACGAGAGGTCAGCATGGGTCATATAGCTAGACTTCTCTGTGAAACAAAACAAATGGGAAAAAAGCCAATGCTAAGAATTTGCTAAACTGAAAAATTAAAATGTGGGGGAAGGGCAGTGAAATGCATTTTATTTTCCAGGTCTTTGGTAGCAAACTATCTTGGAAACAAAATGACCTGGGAAAAAGCAACCTTGGGCATGCAATCTTGAAAATGCGTAATGTCAAAATGAGGAATTTCCCTACCCCGGGGAGCATCCAGGTGGCAGCAGGTGCTGCTGTCAGCTGTCTCTGATGCTCCCCAAAGCAGCTCTGCTGAAACCAGTGTGTCGACTGGTGCTTCAGGAGTCTGACTCAGGGAGCCTGCTTTAGCCTGAGCCCGGGTAACACTGAGATGGGCATCGTTGGTCCACACAGGCAATAAAGATGCTAGGGAAGAGGTGGAGTGATGGACGGACAGGTACAAGAGTGTGTGTGAGCTATACCCAGAGTCCGGAGACTCCTGTGAGAACACAAGTCACCCCACTATACTGAGTTCACACTGTGCACCCTAGGAGAAAAGCTTGTAATAACAACACGATGCTAATACACACCTGAAAACAGCCTTGTGAGAGTCCCCCAGTGACTTAGCACAAAGGTCAGGGTTGGGCTTCATACCCTGTTGGCACTAAGAAGCAAGCACAGTTTGGAGTTCCTCTGCACCCCTGTTCCTCTGCCCCCAAGGACTGTGCAGACCACCAAGGGGCTGGAACAGCACGGCTAACTCCAGCATAGCAGCAGTGGGGCTTCTGTGTTATGGCCACAGACAAATGTCAGGTAGTGCCCTGATGGTTCCCTGGGGCACCAATGACAAACTCTTTACTGACAAAGTACTAACAGAGGCCTCAGAGCCCCTCTAAGCCAGCTGTGAAGATGCCACCAGCCCTCCCATAAGACCACGGTGTTAGAAGAGTCAACCTGTCTTTGCTACTGAAGTCACATGTGCCCCACAGCTCAATACATTGTGTTTGAAATTTGTTCATATTGAGTAGATAGGCCCGTCCATGCCACAGGCTCAGCCCTCCTTGGAACATTCTGCAGTGGGATGCCGCATTCCCAGGGTCCTGTCACCCTCTGCAGTGGGATGCCGCATTCTCAGGGTCCCTGTCCTCCTCCAGAACTTTGTGAAACAGGTCTGGAGCTGTTGGTGTTGCCCTGCAAAATGCTCAGCTAAGGGTAGAGGGAAGGTATTGTGAGCAGCTTGTATCCCACTGAGAAAAACTCTTCAATAGCTTGTAAGGAGATGTAGAGTACCTGGGCTCCTCCGAGCTTTAGCATCCTTTCTACTGAAGGTTCAGAGGCAGGAAATCTTTTGGTACCTTCACTAGAAAAGTCTGGTTTAGTAGACTCTGAGTGAAAAGTATAGTAAATCATCTAGTATTTGCGAAGACTAATGACAGTGAGGTCCACCAATAAACTATTAGGTAAAGTGCCATTGGCAGGAGAGGTTAACAAGAGGTTTTGCGCCGGGCGGTGGTGGCACACACCTTTAATCCCACTCAGGAGGCAGAGGTAGACGGATCTCTGTGAGTTTGAGGCCAACCTGGTCTACAGGAGCTAGTTCCAGGACAGGCTCTAAAGCTACAGCAAAACCCTGTCTTGAAAAACAAAAAAACAAAACAAAAGAAAACAAAAAAGCAACAAAAACAAAAAAAAGGTTTTGATCTTACAGATTCAGTGAAACCCATCCATTCCTGGTTTGCAGGCTGGTGTTAGTCCTGCTACCTCATCAGTCCAGCAGGCCCTTATTCCCACTTAATTTTACGCAACATTTTTAAATTAACTACCAATTACAATTTACAAAATATAGAAATTAAGATAGTCGGTTTATAATTTAAGACTTTAGAAACAGATTTTCATGTAACAGCTTTGATGTGTAATCTCATAACGGACACTAATCTTCCTGAAGTTTCTTTTTCTTCATGAAAATGATAAGCCTAGGCCCTGGTGCAAACACTTAGCATCCCACAGTAGGACGGTTTTAGGCTAGGGTCATCCACTCAGATGAGGCATTTTCTATACCTTCTGTTGGGTATTATTGCTGAGGGACAATGATTATCAGTTGTATTGCTTTAATGAAGCGCTGATTGGCCAGTAGCCAGGCAGGAAGTAGAGGCGGGGCAACAAGAACAGGAGAATTCTGGGAAGAGGAAAATTCAGTCTGCAGCTGTCATCCAGACACAGAGGAAGCAAGACGAGAATGCCTGCTGATAAAGGTACCGAGCCATGTGGCTAACACAGACAAGAATTATGGGCTAAGATGTAGAAATTAGTGAATAAGAAGCCTGAGCTAATAGGCCAACCAGTTTATAATTAATGTAGACCTTTGTGTGTTTCTTTGGGTCTGAAAGGCTGCCAGACTGGGCAGGACAGAAACCTCTGCCTACATATGATTTTAAAGACAGATGGAGGGAGAGCTCTTATAATTATTATCCACTCATTGCTGTTACTTAAAATGTATGATTATTCTAAAGCAGATAATATGTTTTATAAGATGTATTTTTGAGACATGATTTATGCATCTCACTTTGGGCACACACAACTCACCCACAGTGTAAGATCACTTACTGAACGTGAGGTAGATGACAGCTGTGGCGTCTGAAAACTGTTGGACTGCTGTGCCTTGTGGTGCCACCGGCTCCCAAGGCGCCGTAATTGCAAAGAAGTGAAACCACAGCCTCTCTGCGCTTATGTGAAACATTTATTTTACGTTAGGAGTTTTGTTGTGGTTGTGTCCTGTGCCCGCCTTTCTCATTCCATCCACGTCTCACCCAAATGTTGTTCTGTCTGAAGGAGATGCCATGAAGACTCTCTGTGGTGTGTCAATTCTGGTCCTGTCATGCCTTCTCTCACCTCCCCTGGTGTAAGCATTGCTTGTTCTATTGTGTACCAGCATCCCCTCACTCTCTTAGTGACTCCACGTCACACAGTAGGCACTCCTTGTGGTTGATCTTGTCATCTTTCTGGGATTTGGAGTTGCCTCGGATACATGCTTCGGGGTCTATCTAGGAGGGTATTTTCAGCAAGGTTTAACATAATTAGGAAATCCCAAATTCTTGACTATAAACCAATGCAGTCACTGGTCTACATAGTGACCAGCTGGCCCACACCTGACTGTGACGGGCATATTCTCAAACTGTGAGCCAAAATAAACCCTTTCTTAAGTTGCTTTTGCCAGGAATTTGGCCACACTGAGAAAAGTACCCTAGTGCAGAGCTCAGCTAAACTTACAGAATGAGTGAGTACAGGTTAAAACAATGTATTTCATCCATTCTCATTTTATTCTTGCATTAAGGCTTCTGCCTCATCAGCATTCTGAGGAAGGAAGGGCTAGAGTGCAGACATTCACTGCTTTTCGCAAGGTGTGCTCAGTGAGACATTTTTGCTTACACAAAGAAACATTATAGGAGCCATGCGAATCTTTTACTGTGACTTTAGGTTTGGAGATGTGATGTGGGAGTCCCCTCTGTATGCTGTGATTACCATTAATGAATAAATACACTGCTTTGGACCTATAACAGGGCAGAACTTAGCTAGGCAGGGAAAACTAAACTGAATGCTGGGAGGAAGAAGGTGGAGTCAGAGACAAGCCATGGAGCTGCTGCCAGAGACAGATGTGCTAAAACTTTGCTGGTAGGCCACAACCTCGTGGTGATGCACAGATTAATGGAGGTTAAATTAAGATGTAAGAGTTAGCAAATAAGAAGCTAGAGCTAATGGGCCAAGCAGCAATTTAAATAATATAGTTTCTGTGTGATTATTTCAGGAGTCTGGATGGCCAGGTTTGTTGTCTGTGATTTTCTGGCCTGCCTGGTTCCTGTAAACATTAAGTCTCAAAGAAATCACACAGAGGTCTACATTAGTTATAAACTGATTGGCCCATTAGCTCAGGCTTCTTATTAACTCCTACAACTTATATTAGCCCATTATTCTAGTATATGTTAGCTACATGGCTCAGTACCTTTTTCAGCAGGGCAGGTCAGGTCACATCTTCCTTCTTTTGTGTCTGGGCAGGACTCCAGAGTGAACTTCCCTCTTCCCAGAATTCTCCTGTTCTCATTGACCCGCCTCTACTTCCTGCCTGGCCACTGGCCAATCAGTGTTTATTTAAAACATAATTGACAGAATATAGACAATTGTCCCAAATGGGACATGAACAAATGGCCTCCTTATAACAGAGATGGGTCAAGGACACCAGTCAGCATTTCACTAGAGAACATTTTCATGCACATATGAGGGCAAATTTCCTACCTTGGCTATGCTTCAATATCACCACTGTATCTGTGGTTGTTGTATGTGTCCTGGTGATAGCATATATGTTGTGGTTTACTGTTGCCTGGCCTTACATGTACTCCTGGCTCGTTTCCCCTCAGTTGTTGACTTCATGTAACTTAATAAGCATGTTGTTGCTCTCACTGTAAATGAAAATTACAGCCTCTTCATGCATCTGGGCGAGCACATTGCAGATGTGGACGGCATTTGCAGACATGCCCCCCTTTGTTCCTTCCATGTAGTGCCCCTCAGCTGTGCCTTTCTTCTGAACTCCACGGATCCCTCAGATACAAACACATGTCCCCCTCTCCTCCAGAGGAGGAGATATGGCTTTGCCTTTCAGTTCCTGGATTACTATCTTGAGCTGTGATTTAAATTTTCATTAAATTGTGGACTTTGCAGGTTTGTCTCCTGGATGAAAACATCCTGTTTCTATAAGAGGAACATAGTGCCTTTGAGTATTCCCAAAGGTATTCCAGGGAGCAACCTAGAAAAATCTAGAAGTATGGCTGCTTGGAAACCTGAGAAGATGCTTGACTAGACCAGGCTTCATGTAGGTCACTGCATCAGTCTGATTTCTCCTGGTTTTGTCAGGCCTCTCAATGGTATCCAGGGTATGGAGTGGTGAACAATATTCCTGGGTATTAACTTCAGCCCCTGGGAACCAGGTGTGTGAGCTCTGGAAAGATTCTGAGCTCTCTGGATCTGCTTACAAATACAAACAAGTGTGTGTGTGTGTGTGTGTGTGTGTGTGTGTGTGTGTGTGTGTATAAGGGTGTGGGAGCACACACCTTTAACTCATCACTTGGGAGGCAGATGCAAGCAAATCACTGTGTGTGTGAGGCCAACCTGGTCTACATAGTGAGTTCCAGGACAGCCAAGGCTACAAACCTGTCTCAAAAATAAAATGGGTAAACAAGATCTCTACTCTTCTAATTTTAAAATTTTATGAATTCCTTTTGCTATCTTTTTTTGTATCAACCCAGCTGCTTAACCAATGTTATAATGGATAGCACAAATTCCCATTATAATTAAGGCTATTGTCTCAATGCTATAATATACTCATATGCAAAATAGCAATTGTGCTTCTAATAGCACCTGATATTCCAATACATTTATCTATCTATCTATCTATCTTTCTATCTATCTATCTATCCATCCATCCATCCATCCATCCATCTATCTATTATCTATCTATCTATCTATCTATCTATCTATCTATCTATCTATCTATCTATCTATCTATCTATCTATCTATCTGAGATAGAGCCCTGTGTCATAGGCTCCTGAAACTCATTCTGTAGCGCAGATGCCCTCAAATTCATATGATTCTCCTGCCTCAGCTTCTTGAGGGCTGAAATAATATGCCTGCACCTTCATGTCTGGCTTTGAACCTTTTTTAATTTCAGTGCAAAATTCAGTTTTACCTTTTGAGTGATTCTGATTGGAAAGCTATTGTTTAAAAATATATAAGATGATCGCTGCCCCTGGAGCCAACTTTCATATCTTTCTGCTCATCTTTCCCATTGACCACTCTTAGAGAAGATAGTTTTAAAGATAACATATATATATATATATATATATATATATATATATATATATGTTGGCAGTTTTCTCTTATGTTTAAAAAGGTGACAGATGCGCCATCCTAGAATCAATAGTAAGATTTAATTTGAATGAACCTCAAGGTTATCTTGATATGAAATTGTTTCATTTCAGATACTTGAAGCTGTAAGCAATTTTAAAGGAAGAGAAAGTATTAGTGAGACTATTTTTTTTTCTTCTGGATCTAGAGGTTGCATCTCCTGCCAGTATTTCCTATCTTAAACACAACTCTAAAATGCTATGAGACTTAAGAAATAAATTGGAAGTTTGAAAAATTAGTTCTTGAGCTTTTTGGGCAATTGATTTTGGCATGGAAGGACAGAGTAGTGAGCATAATTCCGGAATGCCTGTCTCTGATTTTCATATTTTAAATTCCAACGGTAACTAGAGAATGTTCCTGTGGTGGTCACTTGGCGTGCTTCCTGCCCAAGAGGCTCATGTATTGAAGACCTAGTCCTCAATGCCAGCAGCCTTCAGAGGAGGGGTAGTGGGGAGATCACAAGGACTCTGGATTAATCTGTTGATGGAGTTGCAATGTGGGTGGATGATTGGGGGCTGCAGCCTGTTTGGAGGAAGTGGTTGAGGTGTGTCTTGGGGGTGAGTGTCTTTCCCTGTGCCCTCTTATTATGGACTCTTTGCTTCCTGGATTCTATGAAGTAAATAAGCCTCCACATTCTGTCTTCTCCACTTCTGTTGCATCCTGCCTCAATTCAGGCCCTCAGTAACTGAGCCAGCCTGCCGTAAACTCAATCCTCTGGCACTCGAATCAAAGCAACCATTTCCTCCCTTGTCGCCCACATCTTGTGATAACACAGCTCCTGTTTCCATTCAGAACACGGAGAATTTGTCCACGGAAAACCTGTGACCCAACTGTCTTGCAGCAAAGGATGCCACTTTATCGTCCCCTTCCCCTTCACCATGCAACATCCCCTTTTATAAAGCTTCAGTGGGTCACAGCTTGTGAAATCCTTTGTCAATCCCATCTTTTCTCAGTGACACATCTATCCACAAGGCACGGCAGCCCATGCTTATTGTGAGGCAGTTGTCTGCTTAAGGGTGGGTAAGATGATTTTAAAGAGAGGAGCTGTTCTTTTGCCTTCTTCAACTTAACCTCCTACTAATATAGGCATCCCCACACATATATCCAAGAGGAAAATATCCAGTGTCTGATTGAACATATTCTATTTGAGGAGCAATTGAATGCCTAGAAAGTACCTCCCTGTACCAACTAAACTGAAATTTGTCTCCTGGTGCGCTGAACTGGATTGGCTCTGCCCTCCTTCCTCAATACAAGGCCACTGGTGCCATCTTACAGTTCTTCACTCTGATTTTAGGCAAAAGTTCCTTTCCCCTCCTCTGTGTTCCTTGCCTTGGTTATCTTCCTGGTTAGTGATGCTTTGCCTGCAGATCTCATCTCTCCCCATTAAAATGTGGGATCTGGAGGAGAAAGTGCATTTTGATCTGCACTCCACAAGTACAAGAAGGAAGACCACTTCCTTTCTGTGGCTGGGATGATCCTGAGCATCCGGAATCATCCCTGAGCACTGTTCCCAGCACAGATCTTGTTTCTTGTTGTAACCTCAGCTGCAATTCACCTCGGTCTCACCCACGGCAAACCTGAAAGGAAGAATGCGTTTTATTTATATAGCTACTCCTTGATTTATGGTCTAAGTTAACGAAGCTGTCAAAAATATGACTAATTTGGAATAATTATCTTAGTGACCAAAAAACAAAAGATGCCAAGATTTTTTTTTACTAGTGATCATTTATGTCTAAACAGCAGCTCTGTCCATTCTCACTTCCATCATATGTTTTCCTTGTTCTTTTGTGACTGAGCTGTGTGGGTTTCTTATGTACCATGGATATTCAGTCATCAGCAGCTGGGTATCCCTGTGTATCTTTTGGTAGCACAGGCTGTTTTCCCACTTCCTTGGTTGTTTTATTTTCAGTTCACATCTGAACTGAGTCTTACACAGAGAGCCCATTCTCGCTGTATGAAAGATGGCATATGATAGGTTGATAGGTTGGTAGATTTTTTTCAAAGGTGGTCCTGTTAAGATCCCTATCCCAGGTTATACAAGCGAACACTAATCTAAGTACTGCTTCTGTGGAGGTCTTTCAGGTTGAGCTAAAGTCCCAAACCAGTGGACTTTAGAGAGTACCAGGACAAACCTGGATCCATTTTGAGAGAGCTTTAACAAGACAGGAAGGGAAGGAGGAGTCTGAAGGAGTCAAAACATAGAAACGAGTCAATGGTTGAAGACAGAGGAATGAGAAGGAATGTGGAGAGTCTACAAAGGGAAAACTCCACCCATCACCAACAAGGCCATGGGGGCATTGCCTCTTTGTCCCCCACTGATTCCCAAAATAACAAGCCTGACCAGCACTTTGACTTGGCATTTTGAGACACTAACAGGAAAATCCACTTTAACTTCAGAATTCTGACCCACAGAACTGTGCCTTAATAAACGAGGGCTATTTTGAGGCACTAGTTGTGGTAATTAGTTACAATGCAGTATAAAATGATATTCTAGTCACATACTCATATATCAGAGGCTTATGCATGTCTATCCTCTCCTGTTTAATTCTTATTTTAGAAAATGTTGCACATACTTTTATGTTACTTTAGGGCCTTTGTGGATACCATCTTAGAAGCTAACTGTAGTTCTTAAATAGGTGGATTAGAGGGTATTTAATAGGTGCCTCTGTCTGATCATTTGGTTCCTTTCTATTTTTGAATACTTTATTTCTTATTTGTGTGTGTGTGTGTGTGTGTGTGTGTTAGTGTACCTACACGTGTGTGTGCAACCAAAACCAGAAGAGAGCATCATATCCTTGTAGCTAAGAGCTACAGCAGTCATGTGCTATCTGATGTGGGTACTGGGAAGTGAACTGGTCCTCTGAAAAAACAGCCAGTGCTCTTAATCACTGAACAGTCTTCCCAGATGTTTTTCTTTTCTATTTTATGAGAAAACAAATGTCTTCATGTATCTGACTTCCTAAGAATGAACTGTGTGGGTAGTCAAGACAGGTTCAGAAGGTAGAAGTGCTGGGTCAGAAGGCTCAAGGTTTTCACGGCCACATGGCCCATTCTGTGGATGGCCAAGTCGATATAGCCTCCTCTGGATACATTCAGGCTTATAGAGTCTCTGTCTGAAGATGGAAATCGAATAGAGCGAATGCATGAGTCTACAGAAGTAGAAATTTGCAAGCAAATGCAAAATACAGCAAGTTGTTTATATATTCTCCCCTTTCCGTATTGCCCACAGTGCTGTCATCCCTTGGGTGCAGGATCACACCATACTATTTTTGAGTGTCATTTAATGATATTGGGCATTTCTTCTTTAAAGTGATATTTCTGTTTGTCAGTTTGGTATTGATGACACCATCCTAGCTGCTAAGAAAACCCAAGATGATAAGAGACAACATGTGCTGAGCAGAGGGACATCACAGTGCCAGATAGTCTTCTGTAGATGAAAAATGAATCGAGAGTAGAGCTGAAGAGTGAGTCTCTTGAAATGTCTACATAGCCAAAAAATAAAATAAAATAAAATAAAATGAAGGATGATTCTGTGGTGCAGGGGTAGAGGCTAACAGAGGTTTCTTTCATGTGTGTTACAGCTTTTGAATTAGTGAGTCTTGACTAGTAAGCATCTTCAAGAGATAACTGGAACAGATCCAGATCTCCCTTAGTACTGATATATGTTACATTTCCCTGTTTTATGGGCAAATAGTGGACAAAGGGCAGCTATGGGGAGGAGGGTTTATCTGGGTTCACAGTCTGTGGAAGGTACAGTCTGTCATGGTAGGGAAGGCATGGCAGAAGGTGTATGAGCAGCCTCTGAGTCACACACAGTCAAGAAACAGAGTGAGTGGGATGGTCTATCTAACCTCAAGCCCACTTCAGTGACCCACTTCCTGAAGCAAGTCTCTACCTTCTGAAGGCTGACAACCCTCCCACACAACACGGGGGGGGGGATGGGGAGGAGTCAAGTGCTCACAGACATTAGCCTGAAGGGTCAAGTGTTCACAGACATTAGCCTGTGAGGTCAAGTGTTCACAAATATTAGCCTGTGGAGCCAAGTATTTACACACATTAGTCTTGGAGAAAATTCACACTCAAACCACCATGTACTCCCTTAGTTTCTTTGCTTTGCATGGTAACTTAGAACAATGGGGATTTATTTTGTTTCCTCTGGAGGCCAACAGTCAGAAGAATGGGGCTGGCAGGGCGAGCTCTCTATGAACAGAACTCCCCCCAACTCATCCAGCTTCTGGTGGCTCTGGTGTTGCTGGCTTACAATGTCACTGCAGTTTATTTTCATCTCTACACTGCTTCTCCTCTGAATCTCGCTCTCTCTCTTTTTTCCCTATGTTTGATGAAGACATTGGGTTTGTAACAGGATGATCTCGTCATGAATTCTTTAATCAATTGTATCTGCACACATCCTTTTTCCAAATAAGACACATATTCAAAGATCCAAGGGATTTAAAGGTAGACCTAACTTTGTGGGTCTAAAACATCAGTCTGCTATAGTCCTTAATTTACTGTAAGTCTGTAAGTCTATAATAATCTATAACTCATTATTAACTAATTTGAAAATATTTTTTAGAGAGTGTCTTAGCACATCCTCATGACGGAAAGCAGCTTTCCTTGATGGCTCCCGAGTCCAGACTCCTCTCCTTCATCTATGTGGGTGTGGAATGCCACACCTGCCCTCTGTGCAATAAGCATATATTGGAGATTGCCCACTCTGAAACACATTCACAGACCTTGGTGGTGTATTTGCCTATTTCCATATGTACATCCTCCAAGATGGCCTGGTGGCTACTTACACCTACTGATACAAATTTGGGGAACATGACTGTTGAATTCAGCACACTGCTACCCACAGAGGAACAATACCTCCTCAGAACCATTCTCTATGTCACTTGCCTTTTAAATAATGTAACTTGTATGGATTTGGAATCCATAAGGTCTGTGGAGACCACAAATGCCAGTTCAAGAACATCTGACTTACTAAATTAAATGGAAGAGTAAGTAACTACACGAAATTAAACTTCAGTGCCTGTCCCCTGCACTTGCTGATCTAGGCAGTTTTCAGCTGTGCCTGAGGCTTCCTCATTATCTCTTCTCTGAACCTTATGTGGGACCATGTGGTCAAAGCTGTAAAGTCGAAAATCCTGCACTCCAGACTCCCCTGCAATCCTGGGCAAACTGGGACCAGGACTTTGAATTCCCCAGAGCCTGATGGGACTGTGGGAGAAAAATCTAGCAAGATCTTATCTGCAGCCCTGAAGAAATCACATTCTCTGAAATGGCTTCTGCTACCTGTGTGAATTTATTCATGTTCCCAGCTTCATATTCCTGCTACCTCAGAAGCTTGGTAGCTTGTGACCCAGGCGAGTCAGTGCTCTGGTCTATTCGTGTAACCACCAGCACCCCGCGTTGGCTGTTTGTCTCATGGTGTCAGGCATCCTATGTATTCAAGCAAACAGCTAATTTGCAGTTTCTCCAGACATGATTTTCACTGTAAGAACGAGAGCTGTGGCCTCTTATCTCAGGACATCTTCCAGCTGAAATAAGAAGTTGTCTTGAGCATTTTAATATCCACAACTGAAGCAAATAAATGTGGGTAGGAGTGGTAGATCTCTCTACATCGTTGATCTTGACTTAAGTATCCAGAATATTTAGCGAGTCACAGTGTCTGGCATGCAGATGAGCGGGTATTTGGGTATTTTTCCATTTGCCTTCCTTACCAGTATAAACGATAGTTTTTTAATTTTCTCCAATCTTTTGTATGTATGAAGAAAGATGCTTAAAAGAAATCCCACACTAGCTCAGAATTCAGAATAATAGAGGGTTATTTATTTATGGGTAGGCTCACAGATCACAATCATCTGCTGGAATGGGGAACAGCAACCAAACCCCGCAGCCGGAAAAGAGGCCGATTTATGTTTGCTTTAAATCGGCATAAATAGTATAAGAGGCCACGCCCAAGTGGGTGAGTAACTTAAAGACTGCTGGAGGTAGGAATTCCTACAGCATATGTATTTTATTTGTTGTTCTCTATTAATGAAATAATTTAAAAAGAGATGGAGTAATTAGGTAAAAAAATCATTTCTAAAGAGCTCAGATTTCCAGGACAGTTGAGGGATTCGCTAGTGGTGTTTATGACCAGATAAGTGTTTGGTACCTCGAGGGGATCTCAGGTCTCTAGACAACAGGGAGTGAGGGAACAGGATGAACACTGGGGCAGCAGGAGGGACTGCCTGAGGGGTGGCCAGGTGGGCACATATCCGGGGCAAATGGATGACCCCGCGGCTCCTGGATAGTAGATATGTCACCTGACTGGCCTGGAAAGTGATCAGGGACAGTTCTGAGCTACTCTTCTGAGGGGTGGGGGCTGGGAGCTGTAACTGTCAGGGCTCCGTCATTTCTCAATGAGCCCAAGATGATAATCAGGCTTGGATGGTTACACCATTGCATTTATCCCACACACCTGCAAGATAAGCACAGCAGCAAGGCCATCGCTGGTACTTCAGCTGGATACCTGTGCTCTGTTCTGCTTCTGTTCTGCCTTGACTTCCACCCTCTGGAGTCACTGAGTGCTGTTAAAAAACAAAACAAGGTCTGGGGTGGACCTCATTGTAGAGCCCTTGATGAGTGTGTGAGGACCTGGGTTCAACCCCCAGCACCAAAAACACACAAGCAAATGAAAAACAGGCATGGTGGCTCACACCTGTAATTCCAGCGCTTACAAGCCTGAGGCAGAAGGATTGCCATGAGTTTGAAGACACTGGACTTCATGGTGAGGTGCAGGTCAGCCTGAGCCACAGGCAGAGACCCTGTCTAAAACAAAACAAAACAAAAAACCCTACAAAGTCTACAGAGAACGAAAAGGCAGGATAAATCCTTTGTGTTTCTTCTCACACAAGATGTAAGCAAAAAGAACCTTTTTAATAAAGCTTCTGCAACATAAATGTTTAATAGAATCAAAACAATAAGCTCACAAATGAAAATTAGTACTTTATTAGTCTTCGGATACATTTATGTAGTAAAATCTAAGCTTCTCGGTGTGTTTGCAGAATGAATCTTCTAGTAATTGACACTATTTGCTTCTCTAAATGAGTCTTTCCTTAAACCTTTCATTTGGAGCTTGCAACGTTCCACCTTTGGCTCTCACTCTCAAACCAGCTGCTCTTTTTCTTGCCCCTCCCTTATCTCCCCAGTCTCTGAAGGACCTCTGCTCCGCCCGAACCACTGCCTGAGAGAAGTGATGGACATCGCCAAACCCATGCACAGAAGTGTGGTTGGAATCCCCACCCAGTCTTGTCTGCATCCTTCCCACCCACCCAAGCGATGGCACGGGTGCACCATCTTTTCTTTGGAACCACCCCTGCCCCTGAAACAGACCCGTTCACCATGTTCTGGCTTCTCCGTCTTTAAGACATTTACTGTCTGTGCCAATTATTTCAAGCCCTTGTTCGTTGTGTATAATCGAGCAGGACTGGGGTCCCTTGAGGAGCTTCTTGACGGACTCGTTATGACTATGATTGCACTGCGTATTCTAACACGTCAAAGGTCCCTGTTCAACACGCACAGCCCTGAAACAGAGTTCACACACAGCTCATGTGTGATCACAGACTTCCCAGGCACACGGGAAAGGTGATGGACATACTGTACCCCCCCACTCTCTCTTTCTCTTTTTTACCCTGATGAAGCCATTCTTAAAGTTACAGGAGCTTACAGGAACACACATTTATGCTACAGGGAGAGTAAAATTACAAAATTCTATTGCAAACTTAAGTGCTGAACTGAGAATGGTATTATATGCTTTTAATCCCACCTCTTGGGGAACTTGGAAGGAGGATGACAAGGTTGGGGCTAGCCTTGGCTAAATAACAAAACCTTATCACAAAGAAAACCAAATACAGAGTTTATTTTAAATATTGTTGATATTATTAGGAACAGTGTTAAGCAAGTAAGACATTTGAAAGATGATTTTTAAGTTGAACACTCAACACAGAAACCATGACAGATTAGAAAAGAGGATAATCTAAATATTGTTTACTTGAAATATTTTCTAGCGGCATATTTTAATTGATATGACTTAGTGTGTAGACTGTAGATGCTGACATATGTGGTGATTTATGATTCTTGAACATACGCATTTATATGGAAAGAGTAAAGTTAAGTAACTTACCTCTCTGTGTAGTCCTAGGCTTGAGTCTTACTCTTAGTAGTTCTGAGACACATTATTGTGGACTGTCACTCTCAAATACAAACTGCAAGCTTTATTCATCTGTTTAACTGAAAACTGAACCCTTCGCTAACGATTCCCGGGCCCTCCTTCCCACTGCAGTCTTGGGTAGCATTTAGGCCACTTTGTGTGAGCAAGCGTAAGATCAACTTTCTTAGACTCCCTGAGAAAGATCCTGAAACACTAGCTGTGGTGGTTTGAATGAGAAATGGCATCCTGTATGTTCATATGTTTGACCAGTGGAGGTGCTGTTTGGGAGGTTGTGGAACCTTTAGATGGACATGCCTTGCTGAAAGAAGGGTCTCTGGGGTAGGCTCTGAGGTTTTATAGCCTGTCCCTACCTCTCCTCCTCCTTCCCCACTCCTTCCTGTGTGTGTGTGTGTGTGTGTGTGTGTGTGTGTGTGTGTGAGAGAGAGAGAGAGAGAGAGAGAGAGAGAGAGAGAGAGAGAGAGAGAGAGAGAATGCCATCAGCAAGCTTCCTAGCCTACAGTTAGGCTTGTCCAGTTGCTGTTATGCCCTTCCTGCCATGACAGGCTCATCACTGGAACTGGAAGACAAAATAAACCATTTCTCCCTTGTATTGCTTTTGTCGGGGTATCATGACAATAGTAAAGTAGCTAACATACTTGCCTCTCTGTGCCTCTCTGAGGCATCATCTGTCTTATTCTACTTTGCTTAATGTTTTACTGGCTCATCCACATTACTATAAATGAAAAGATCTCCATTTTTAAGGCTGAGTAGTTCCACTGAGTATTCCACTGAGTAGTGCATATAGACCAGGATCCAAAATTTCTACTTTCCTAAGTGAGGTAGTTTGGAAAAAATGGCTCCCAAAAGGAAGACCCTCTTAGGAGTTACAGCCTTGTTGGAGGAAGTGCATCACTATGGAGGTGTACTTTGAAGTCTCATATACACTCAAGCCATGCCCAGTGAGTCCGACCACTTCCTGTGGCCTATGAGTCAAGATGTAAGAACTCTTACCTGCCTCTCCAGCACCATGTCTGCCTGCATGCTGCCATGTCCCACCATGATGATAATGGACTAAACCTCTGAAACTGTAAGCGTGCCACCACAATTAAATATTTTCCCTTATAAGAGTTGCTGTGGTCATGGTGTCTTCACAGCAATAGAAACCCTAACTAAGACAAAAGTTGATACTAGGGACTGGGGTATTGCTGTGATAGACCTGACCATGATTTTGTTTGAAAAGATATGTGTAGGGCCCAGTCTTCCCTTGCTCCCTGGGGTGTATCTCTCGAGGACAGTCTGGTCAGCTAACTAACATCCTGCTTGCTCCTGTGCTCACTCTGCCATAGCCTGGTGATTTAGCTGTAGGGCACTGTTTCATCTTTGGTATGGTAATTTCCCACCTGCCCAGGAGGAGTTCCATACAGCGCCAGGTTCTTTCTCCAGCTGCTGCCACTGTTCTTCGCCCCCAACCCCCTGCCTGGGAGGGAATTCCACAAGGTGCCAGGTTCCTGCCTGGCTGGGAGGAAATTCCTTTACTAGGGCCAGAGTATATTAGTTTGGCAAAAAGCTAAATAAAGTGGCATTTGGCTCCTGACGAATGACCCAGGTCTCTTGTGTGTGTGTCTTTATTTCAATCTCCAGGCCTTTGCCCAAACTTGCGAGAGGTACGGAGGCACAAACCGTACCAAGAGGGTAACGCAGAATCGGGTGGTACAATGAACGCTACTTAATGCGCTATACTAGTAGGAACATGGAGGACAGTGGTGTTGAGGGTGATTTGAACTGTGAAACGCTGACTGAAGAAGTTTTGGAGGAGAAGAATTTTAATGTGTTGCCTAGAGATCATTCTTGTGATATTTTGATGAAGAATGTGGCTGTTATTTCCCTTGTCTGAAGTATGTGCTTGAGAAGAGATTTAGATTAATTCTGTTGACAAAGGAAATCTCAAAACAGCCTAGTATAGTTACTCTGTCATGTGGTTATTAGTGGTAACACTAATGAAGATTTATAATGAAAAGGAGAAAGAAAATGTAAAAGTAGAGGAGAAAAGGAACATTAAGAAGTGGAGTGGAGCTAAATCCTGTGTTCAAGGAGATAAACAGAGTAGGAAATAGAATAAAGGGAGTGGAGACCTCAGGGCAAGATCCCACCCAGCTAAATTTTCAATTAGTGAACAGGAATTAAAGAAAACCTAGAGCAGGATATAGTGGTGCACGCTTTTAATCCCAGCACTCCAGAGGCAGAAGCTGGCAGATCTCTGGGTTTGAGGCTGAGGCCAGCCTGGTGTACAGAATAAGTTCTGAAACAGTCAAGTTTAGGCAGCGAAGGTAACCATTGAAAATAGGAAGCTGTGAAGATTTAACTGAACAAGGGGCCATGCTCCAGCTCCAGCAAGCAGCAGAGCTTGGCAGTTTGGGTCATGTGGTTCTGGCTTTAGAGTTAAGGACAGAAGAAAGAGGTTACAGAATAGTCCTCCCTGACTATGAGAAGCTGGTAAGGCAAGGCATGTGTCAAGGGTGTCCCTGAATGGAGGCCTACAGAGGCCATTGGTGAAGCTGTGAAGTTGAAGCCTGGATTGCCTTGGAAACTCCAAGATGTTGGAGATGCCAGAGTAATAGGATACCTGCTGAGGAGAGCTGCTAACAGGGAGTGGATGCATCCCCAGAGAGCGAAGTGTCTTGCAGTCAACAAAGCTGAAAGCAGTTGGCTATCTGAAGAAAGTTTTGACATCAGATATGAAGATACAGCGTTTGGAGTTTGTCCAAATGGCTTTTGGTCTTGCTTTGTCCCAGATTTCCTTGCTATGTCACCCTCCCTATGTTTTGGAATGGTAATGTATATCCTGTACCATTATATATTGAAAGTTTGTGATCTGCTTTTTTTATTTTGATTTTACAGGGGGTTACAGTTATAAGATTGGATGACTCTCAGAAGAGACTTTGAACTTTAGACTTTCAAATAAGTTTGAGACTATTATACACTATGGGGACTTTGGGATTTTGACTGAAACAGTTTTTGCACTGTGATATGGCTACAAACCTTTGGGGGTCAGGGAGTGGGATGTAGTGGTTTGAAAGAAAATGGCCCTCAAAGGGAGTGGCACTATTAGGAAGTGTGGCTTTGTTGGAGGAAGTGTATCAGTATAGAGGTGGGTTTTGAGTTTTCATATATGCTCAAGCCACGCCCAATGAGACAAACCACTTCCTGTTGCCTGTAGTCAAGATGTAGGACTCTCAGCTTGTTCTGTAGCATCAATCTGCCTCCATGTTGCCTTGCTTCCCACCATGGCAATAATGGACTAAACCTCTGAACTGTAAGCATGCCACCAAAATTAAATGTTTTCCTTTATAAGAGTTGCCATGGTCATGGTGTCTCTTCACAACATAGAAACCCTAAGACACTAAGTGACATTGTGCAATAAACAACATAATTTTTTTTGTAAATATATGCATGTGTCCATAAACATACACTACTAAATGTATCAATGCATTGATTTGAACGGATAGTATTAATGATCAATATAGAGAAAACAGGTAGAGTATATATTTAGAGTATATATTGTTTTTTAGAGGAAGACACAGCACATATTTTAAATGTTTAAATTCTGAGATGGTTAATTTAGATTGTCAAACTGACTGGATTTGGAAATGCCCAAGGCAGACCGAGGCACACCTTTGGGTATCTGTGAAGATGTTTCTAGAGAAAGTTAACTGAGGAAGACCCACTCTGAATATGAGAGCTGCCATCTCATTATCTGTGATCCAAGATATAATAAATGAATGAAATGAGGAAAGGAGGAAGCTGCCTGTGCTGTGGGACCATGGTTTGTATCCTGTCAATTATATTTTAAATAAACACTGATTGGCCAGTAGCCAGGCAGGAAGTATAGGCAGAACAACCAGACAGGAAGTAGAGGTGGGTCAATGAGAACAGGAGAATTCTGGGAAGAAGGATGTCCTTTTCAGCAGTCCTGACCCAGCCACAGAAGAAGCAAGATGTGACTGCCTCGCTGAATAAGGTACCGAGTCATGTGGCTAACATAGACAAGAGTAATGGGCTAATATAAGTTATAAGAGTTAATAAGAAGCCTGAGCTAATGGGCCAATCAGTTTATAGTTAATGTAGACCTCTGTGTTATTTCTTTGGGACTTAACAACTGTGGGAATCAGGTAGGACAGAAAACTCAAGTCAACACACCTGGACATCAGCATCCACGTCTTTGCTTCCTGGTTCATTTAAATGTGATGAACATGCTTAGTGCTCACCCAAGCTCCTTGAAGTAGCCAAGAGATGCTCCTGCTCCCATTGACCTCCCCAAACCATAATTCAAAATAAACCCTCTTCCTTAAAGTGATTTGTAACAGCAACACAAAAGAGAAATAACAAACACTTTTCATATGGGAAGGTAAACTGATGTGCTGTACACATTTGTTTCAGTAAAAGTGTTCTAGAGTTTTAAGCAATTAGTAGTTGGTGGGGTAGAGGGGAGCATTTTCTTTATTGGTAGCCACTGGTAAAATGTCTTCCCTCCTATAAACAGTCCTTCACCCTTTCTCATGTAAGCAACTCTCATGAAACTAATTGGGTCACACAAATGTGTGCACATGCACACACACACAACATGAAAGTAGAAGGAGACCTGACTAGTTGGGAGGGAAGGCAAGCAAGCAGAACTGAACAAAGTCATATACATTATACACATGTGTGAAAATGCCTCAATGAAACCCATTGTTATATATAATTAGTATGTGCTAATAAAAACATTGAAAATATTCTAGTGATTAAAACTCTCGCTAGGGAAGTCAACTCCCTTAGGGCGTGAAGAGCCTTGGTCTGCTCCTAGATTTATATACACAGGTTCAATAACAGGGTCAGTAGTATTGTCAAAGCCTGTCTACCTGGGGAATTGAACTGGAGGAGGCAGCTGCTTGAAGACTCCGCAGTAATAAGAAAATTTTATTACAAACCCCATTTATGCTGAAAACCACAGTTTTCTTACAGGTCAGCAGCAGAGAGGAAATGATGCACGGTAACAGAAAATGCCTGGATTCCCTGCAAGCGTCTTCAGCCTCTTTTCATCCGCGAGGTTGGCTCTGCAGGGAAATTACACCTTTCTCTTCCTTCCACTTTGGGTCAGCTGTGAACAAGATTTTGAAAAATAACAGGAAGGGGTCATCTGTGGGCTGGTCCTGGGTGGATCCCTGGGAATAAGTGTGACTTACTCCGTTCCAAGTCTTACGTGTGAGGGAAGTGCTCTCCCTGTTGGTTAGTTTATGACACGAAGGTAAACAAGGTTTTACATTTTTAAAATGCATTTGATCTCCAGCGCAGTTGTGGAGGTGAGCTGAGATGAAGCCCCCACCGAAGGAACTGGGGGTGGACTCCAGTGCACGGTGGGTTGAGAAGACAATATTGTCATATGGCTGTTGCTTTCCTGGTTACTCCCTTTGTATCTTGCTTATCCCCAGGGCTCAAATACTGCAGGTTCTTTGTCTTTTGAGAAATATGAAAAAGAAAATGAGATGCATAAAATGGGAATTGGTGCTGTCTACAGCGCTTACCTGGTATGCAACAGCATGGATCTCCTTTTCTGGATTTGCTTTTAATGTCTGTATTAACCAGATGTGCTCTAAAGTCTGTACTAATCAGTTGTGCTCTGATTTTGCTGATGGCAAAGACAGTCATATATACTTATGGAAAGTGTGATCTGACATCGTTGTAGAACTTTTCCTGTGAACTAAGACCCCGTCCGAGCATGGGGTTCTCACCTGAGGTTGTGCCACACAGGAAAGCTTGTGTCTCTTGGTGCGTGGCAAACCAGTGTAGACCACGCCTGCTTCACCATTTATGGGTCTATTTTTCATCTTCAGAGAATCTGGCGATGGATGAGGGACTCTCAGAAAGCTGTTAGGGATGTAGCACACACAGTTACACTAGTCCACACTCTAGTGTGAACCTGTGAAGTCATCCTGGCAATCCCACAGCGATGTGCATCGTATAGGGAACCTGGAAAGGTAGTCTAATAGGTTCAGAATGTCCAGGCTACACCTTCCCCCTTACATCAAGATAGAAGGGAGGAAAAGTCCCGCCTTAAGCCGCCCACGCCCAGCATGGTAAATATGAGACCACTGTCTGTTCGTTTCGCCAAAAATGCTTGCAGCTTCACTTAACCTGGACGATGTAAGAATTCAGACCACTACGATTAGGATGAATTATCAACTTAATCGCCAAAGCACGTCTCTGCTTGTCCGTGATGCTGTTTTGAGAGAGAATTAACTAAATGGGGAAACCCTCCTGAATGTGTGCAACACCCCAGAGGTTAGGGAGGGGCAGACGAAATGCTGATACCAGGAACAGGTGAACACTCTGCTCCTAGATAGATTAGCCGTCTCAGACGTGTGATCGTCTCTGTGTATGCCCGCAGCTGGGGGTGAGATGAGGCCAAAGAATTTCCGTCTCTGCATAGTTGTCAAGAGCTTTTTATGACATTTGCAGTCGAAGAAATCAGGGTCTGGAAACTGTCTATCCTCTGGAGTACATTATTTATTGCAGAGACTGCCTATCTGACAGTTTTGAGAAATGCACCTGGAGTTTTTTTAAAGCTTGCAATAAAACAAACACTTTATTGGATGTTATTCCTTATCTGCTTAGGTCCTGACAGCTGCCGTGTAAGCTAAGTGACTCATGGCAATGTTGGAGAGCAGCGTATAAGCTCATGCAAATGGCTGCTGGGGAGAATTCCAGAAGTTTCTTTTTTAAGTCATCTCAGAGCATGCAGGACACAGGAAGCCAGGCTTGCAGAGCTCAGAATGATTGCCCTGGAATACCAGAGCCGTTGCTTCAAAGTTAATGTTCTGGTTGCTAACTGTGACCTCAGGGAGGGATGGGACTCAGAACTGACAGCAGTTCACAGTCTACTGGAACCCCTGGGGTGCAGGGACAGTGCTGTGACCACGGCATCAATGGACCTAGAGGATCTGAGCCCTAACCGAGGAAGAAAAACTTTCTCTGCTCCCCCACCCCAATTCTTGATGTTTGATTCCATAGTAACGAGAGTTCAAGTGCTTTCTAGTGTTTTTTCTTTGTTTGTTTGTTTTTATCTCTCTCCTTGCTGTTTATTATTATTTTTTAACGGTTCACCTTAAGGGTTTCTATTCAACATTCACAACTGCTGTTTCTCATAATATCACATAAAATTCAAACAATTTCGACATTGTTCAACCTACTTTTCTCATCACTGGCCCACAGTTGGAAGGAACAGCTGCAGAGGAGGCATTGCTGTGGGACAACAGTCTTGTACCCTGCCACTAATATTGTATTATTTTAATAAAATGCTGATTGGCCAGTAGCCAGGCCAGAAGTATAGGTGGGGTAACCAGGCAGGAAGTAGAGGCGGGGCAATGAGAACAGGAGAATTCTGGGAAGAGAAAAGAGTCAGTCTGCAGCCGTCACAGAGGAAGCCAGACACAGAACAAGCTTGATGAGAATGCCTCACAGATAAAAGGCACCAAGCCACGTGGCTAACACAGACAAGAATAATGGGCTAATTTAAGATGTAAGAATTAGTTAGTAAGAAGCCTGAGCTAACAGGCCAACCAGTTTATAATTAATGTAAGTCTCTGTGTGTTTCTTTGGGGCTGAATGGCTGCAGGATTGGGCAGGACAGAAACCCCAATCAACAAGGCATGGTGAAGGGAAGTACCTAGTCATATGGCATCTACAAACAGAAAGCATGGAGAGGTGAATGCTGGTGCTTGGCTCAGCCCCCCTCCTTTATTCAGTCTGGGACCTCATAGGGTAGTGCCATCTACACATTCAGGCTGTCTCTTAAGCTGGGCATGGCCCCTAGGTGATTCTAAGTCCATCAGGTCAGCTATGCAGACGAATCATGGTCAACATTTTATTCAGGAACTTGTGGAAATGGAGTGAGCTGGAAGAAATGTAGAGCTGTTTATATCATGCACATAGTGGGTCAGATTATTAGAAATGGGTTAATTTAGGATGTGAGAGCTAGCTGGAAATATGCCTGAGCCATTGGCCAAACAGTGTTATAATCAAAATAGTTTTTTGTGTGGTTATTCGGGTCCAGGCATCTGGGAAGCAAAGCTGAGTCTCCCCTCATATTTGTGGAGAGATGTGGCCCTGCAGAACTGTCCTTCTGACATGCCTCTCCACTCTTGGGGTATCCTTTCAATACCTCATATTTATGCTCAACTTGAAGTCTCATGTACAGCAATGTGTGTGTTTGACATGAACTATGAGACATGAATCCAAGGCCTAGACTATCCTCATAGCGTGGTGACACAGGCTTTCAGTTCTTCAGGTGTCTTGTCTGTCACTGATTGTTATTTGGTGGCCTTGCCATTTTATTTCTATGTGTAGAAAACCAACAACTAAAATAATAGACCATACTTTCAGTTAGGTTTCATACAATATTGTGTAACTCAACAACTGGATGGCTGAGAGAATGTTGTAAAATATTTTATAATTGATTTATTTCACCATTCCATACCTTAATAAGATTATAAATGTGCCTGGGGTGGGTATCTAATTCATGACACCAGCATGGCATTATACTCTAAATGCTAGATTCTTTTTTTTTTTTTACTTTTTTACTAAATAAATTCACTAAGCTAAGTTTAAAATTAAATCTGGTTGTGAAACAGAAGATACTATTAGTTACTTTTCTGTGGCTATGATCAAATACTATAGCCAAAAGCAGCTCACAGGGGAAGAGTTTATTTTGGTTTAGGTTTCTAGAGGGCTAAATGTCCATATTGGTAGGGAAGAGATGTTGATGGAAGGCCAGAACTGGAAGCTGAGAGATCATTTCTCAACCACACACAGGAAGCAGAAATCAAACAGTGAGTGGGGCATGGCTGTAAGCCCTTAGAGCCTCCCCCAGTGATGTCCTTCCTTCAACAAGGCTGAACCTTCTAAAAGTTTCATAACCTCCCAAAACACCACCACCAAATGGAAAGCAATTGTTTAAATAGATGAATGCATAAGCTCGTATGGGGGTCATTTTTTACTAAGTCACAACAAATAGCAAATTGTGTGGCATCTTAGTGCCTGCTATTATTGCTGTGATGAAACACCATGACCAAAAGCAAGTTGGGGAGGAAAGGGTTTATTTTACTTTAAGTCTGTCACTGAAAGAAGTTGGGGCAGAAACTCAAGCAGGACAGAAACCTGGAGGCAGGAGCTGTTGCAGAGACCCATGCAGGAGTGCTGCTTACTGGTTTGCTCTCATGGCTTGTTCAGCCTTCCTTCTTACAGTGCTAGGACCACCAATCCAGAGATGGCACCTCTTATAATGAATACAGATCTGCCTACAGCCCAATGTTATGGAGACATTTTCTCATTTGGGGTTCTCTCCTCTCAGATGACTCCATCCTGTATCAAGTTGCCATAAAATTAACCAGCACACATCTTCTGTGGCTATGATCAAATACCATAGCCAAAAGCAACTCATAGGGGAAGAGTTAAAAAAAGTTTGGTTTATGTTTCTAGAGGACTAAATGTCCATATTGGTAGGGGAGAAGATACTGCCAGGGTGGTGGGGGGGGTGAATGTACCTTTGTTTAGATAACTCTTGAGGTGTATAACAATGAACAAAACCACTGGACTTAGAGCCCCACCGTTGAAGAGAATGTACAAATGTTACTAAGAGCCTGGATAGGGTCTTGGCCAATTCTGTGTTCTGCTCTTTCCCCCTTGAGTGTTATAGCTGAGTTGGAAGGGCTCATAAGTTAAATCTTCAGGGGCCACTTTTGGTTATTCTCACCAATCCAGAGCAAGGGGACACAGATTTCTTGTCTGTAGGATCTTAAAGCATTTTTGTTGGGACGCATTTCCAGATACTTAGGAAGACTACCAGTGGGCCTACTAGCTTCTGTTACTACTTGTCAATAAGTAGATCAAGGAGACTTTGAGGAGACTTGCCTCTGTGCAAGCTCCTAGCCCTGGCTCAGAGTGACTGTGTGGTCTCATTTCTCCCCAGATGTTCTTCAAGTTTTCTTTGTTTTACTTGAGACTCACTATTGTCACAGATTCATAATGCTGATCTTGAGCTTTGGAGACAGAAATCCGATATATCCTGAATGTATTTACTTTACAGGTAAAACAAAGACAAGCCAATGGGTCCAAGTCAGAATGAACTCAAGTGCATGTTAACATGTGGTGGCTGGCTTTCCATCGCTATAGCTGATACCTGAGATAAACATAAGAAGAGGAAAGCTTTATTTTAGCTCAGTTTTGGAGGCTTCCATGACTGGTTGCTTGCTCCCATTGCCCTGACCTTGATGGGAGCATGTAGAAGAGAAGTTCTGTTAACTTATGAACATAAAGAAGAAACAAGAAAAAACAGGAAGGAATGAGGTCCCAATATCTATCTCAAGGACACATCCCCAATGACCTACCTTCATTTCATTGGGACTTGCTTCCTAAAAGTCCCACCAACTTCCATTAGCACAAGAATGAACCAAACTTTTCAGCACATGGGTCTTTAGGAACATTTAAAGTTCAAACCATGATACGCAACATTAGAAAACTGCAACTTAGATTTGAATTGCTTTTTAAATTGATGTTTTAATGTCAGTCATAGTCTAAATTGTTTCTAAAGCCCTGCATGATTAGAGCTCTAAAATCATATAATATGTATAATCATATCGGGTTGAACAAGTAGGCATTAGAATGTGGTATTAATAATGGAAATTAAATTGTGAACGGGCCTGGAAGATGCTATAGCTACCGATAAAGAAGACTAGTATCTGTTCCTGTCCCCCAAATTCACACTCTGATCCAGGGTTTGACATGTGGCTGGGCACATAGTCTAGGAATGTGAATATTATTTGTTAACTTCTGAGTCTTCAACCCCCTATTTCTTTTTTTCCTATTTCTCACTAGTTCAGACCATGACCAACAGTGTGATGATACCCATTCCCCAAAGACATAATTAACTATAGTTATCATTATGTTCTAATGGCTATGATTAGCATAACTATTTCAGGTGATGAAAACATTTGCAGTAATGAAGAGTGAAGAGTCTGGGTCTGGAAGGTCGCTCTCCCCTCCTTTTCACTCTCTGATGAAACGGGAGGACCGAGCTTGAAAAGTTCTGAACTCAAGCCAGATTTGTTCAAAAGCAATGAATGGTATAGTTGCCAGAAACTAGTTTTTAAAAACTTAATTTAGTTTAAAAGTAAAAATGAAGAGTTGCGATAAGCTTTTTGTAATCATGTGCTGGGTGGGGGGTGGGGGAGTTGTTGCTGCTTTGGTTTTGTGAGGTACAGTCCTCCTACACAGCCCAGACTGACCTCTAATTTGTGGTATTCCCTAGCCTCTGCCTGGAATTACAAGCATGAGCCACTTCACCCAGCCAAAAGTTTGTTCTTCTTTGTCTGTTTGGTGCTTAGTTTTTGAGAATGAGTCTCCTGTAACCCAGGCTTCCTTCCAACTTGCTGGGTAGTGAAGGACAACCCACCACCTCAAGTGTGCTGGATTGCAGGCTGCACTGCTAATTTAGCTCTAAGTTTCTGCATATTTAAGCAGAGAACTACGCTCTTCTATGCTCTAGAAGACACCATTCCTTCTAGATTAGGCTCCAAGACACCATTTGCAGAAGGAGCTGGTCCCTGTTTATGGAAACAAATAATGAATTTGAAATGACCTTCCCCCTAGGCATGCTGTCTTGACCATTCTCTACTTCCACTCTTAAACATTTTCATAAGCCTTGTACTTATTGGTCCCTAATAAATTCTAATTAAGTGTACTATGATGCCAAAGACAGAAAATAAAAATCTGTGCAAAAACCATCTCCCTGTCTTTGTACAAGAAGTGTTATTTGAGCAAGTAATTGTTTCACAATAACGTTGGGTGACATCCTACCAAATTAGTCTGGTTTGCGGTATTTTGACATTAGAAAATTCTCTGATTCAGCTGAACAGTGTTTCCTTTTTTTTCAATGTTGCAATGACTGACAATTTCTATTTATAACCGGTTTTATCTCCCCACAAAAGCAATAAAATGTTCTCAGCAAGAAGGTTATCAAAGGTGTGCAACTGTGCCATGTAGCATTTCATCCACCCATCAGCTAAACTACAACTTCCCTGACTTCTGTGATCAATGATAAGAAGCATGAATGAAGATGTCTAATTAAAAATCAGGATTCTGATTCTGTGGGGGACTAAAGAAAGAGTCCTAAGCTACACAGATTTTTAAGAGGAGTAATTCAGGGCAGAAAGAATTCATTCATCCACCCACCCATCCAATTTTACAAAGGGTATGTGTAGTCTGATTTCTCTCTCTCTCTCTCTCTCTCTCTCTCTCTCTCTCTCTCTCTCTTTCTTTCTTTCGCATTTATCTATTTATTGAGATCGGGTCTCACATATCCAGATTGACTCAAACTTACTATGTAGCTTGGGATGACTTTGACCTTCTAAATTCTGGGCTTGAGTGTGCGCACCACCACAGCCCATTTATGCAGTGTTGAAGATCCAGTCCAGGGTTTATACATGCTAGGTAAGCCTTCCACCAACGACGCTATACCTTCAATCCCATAATTTTAAAAAAAAATGTACTTTTTGTCCTCTTCAGCAATTTTTACTCAAGACTTTTAGTTGTGTGCAGCTGTACTTCGCTGTTCTTTCCCACATGTTTTGTGGTTAAATGTGACAGAGTTTCTTAAAATTTTAAAGTTTACTCTTCTGAACCACCTTCTTGGAAGAGGTTCGATGTAGGGATAAAGAGTAGTTAGGGCTAGAGAGGCGTTTCTAGTGGTGTGCAGATATTTTATCCCATGGAATATTCCCTTCTAGGAGAGGAGAGAAGCTCATAAGTCTTAGGAAGCAAACGAAACATACAAGGCCCAGGAAGTAAACCAATTTTACAAGGCTAACATAGTTTCTGAAACCTAAAAGAGTCATGAGGCCCCTTCTTAGGATTGTAGAAGCCATGATAGCTGCTGGGTAGAGCATAGATGAGCAGTCAGCTGCCTAAAACCCCATTCAGCAAGCTCCAGAGATGCAGCTTTCCTAAGGGGGCCCCTGCTGGGCTGGCCTTTCAGGTGGTGTAGCTGCCTTTGAGTCATCCCCGCTCCTGTATAAGCAGTCTCAGTCAGCTTATTGTCCCACTAATTTAGACAGGATCATTTCTTTGAGCAATCTGCAGTACCCTATCTAGGATGAGCAGATAATTTGTCCAAGCCTTTCCAGAGAGTCTGTAGTGCTTCAGTTTGAATTAGAACACCCCCACCATAGATTTAAATGTTTGAATACTTGGTTCGCAGCTGGTGGAACTGTTAGGGAAGATTAGGAGGTGTGTGTAGCCTTGTGGGTGGAGGTGTGTCACTGGGGACTGGCTCATACTGTTCCTAGTGAACTCTCCCTGTCTTTGGCTTGGCATTAGAGATTTGACCTCTCAACTGTTCTTGACACCCTGCCCTCTCTCCCCAGTTATGGGTTCTAACCTTCTGGAACCGTAAACGTAACTAAATACTTTCTTTTACTAGTTGCCTTGGTCATGGCAGAGACAGGGGCAGCTGAAGAGCTGACCTCCCTTTACCTGATGGAAGACTGTCAATTTTATGGCTCCTGGGGTGGAGCTACATCCCTGTGCCTGTCTATGTTTACACTAGTTCACCTCCACTCCTCCGGTGGCTTTGCTGTTACAGCCTAGGAGCAGGGTTGCCTTGGGAGGCCATCTCCACATGGTCAGTGTTTGTCTTTGTTGGTGACGTACGCCAACTCAGATCCATCACTCCCACCAGTACTTTCAATACTCTCCCTCCCACCCTCTGATCTAACTCCTGCTTGCAATAACTCTTTTCCCTGTAAAGTGACATCTTCCCTTAGGAGGGAATAATTTTCTGATTTCTGAGGTTCAATCCATGGAAGGTGCTTCCCAGTTCTTAAAAGTGAAGGGTTAGCAGAATAGGTTTCTCCTGGATCCATTGTAAACAAGGTTCACACTCTTTAAAACACTCTCTATGTGGTTTCCAAGAAGGGTTGAGGCAGGCGGTAGAATTAAAACTGGCATCAAATTCATAGCAGAAGTCCTGCAATGATGCCGTTGTATTTTCTTCACAACCTGCTTTCAATCTTTCAAAAGCAAGGTGTGAGGAGTGCAGTTGGCCTGGGATCTGAGGCAGATGTTTCCACTGAATTGCATTCATCTCAGTTAATTGTTTTCTTTAGGGCTTGGGACCAGTAGAGTGTAGCAAGAATTTAGTGTACATGGTAAATTTAATACGGAGAGAGCATGGGCAAATGCTCTCACTAGACCTAACGCAGTGCAGGATTGACTTAATTTCTCTATGAGTTTTTTTTTTTCAATTAATCTTGGCAAAGAAGTTGAAAGGGCAGAGAAAGTGAAGGGAGGATTCACTGGGCATTTGCCATTTTGCCTGTGAAAAACGAATAGGAGGTGCCAAGAAGACTAACATCTGAGCCTACATGGAGCCAGAAATTTAAAATTACTCCCTCTGCCAAGAAAAGCAATTACATGAATGTTGGTTCAGATATAGTTTCAAAGCTGCATAATTTGAAAAAAAGACACCATAATTTTGGAAGCAAAGCAGAAATTAAATTGTAAATGATAAGAGATCTTAATGTAAAGAAGCACGCTGTTCACCAGAACCGTGTCAAATGCAGTTGCTCTTACATTTTAGCTGGTATGTCTTTTAAAAAAGGTATATGAGGTGGAAAAGGCATAACTATAAAGATCATGGCCTCTCTGGTTATCTGTGCTTAGCTGAATTGCTCTATGTCTGGTAGACATGGCAAGTCCTGTCTTGAAGAATCAGCACGTCTCCTTGGCAGCAGAACTGTCAGAAAGTCTGGGAAAACCTTACAGTGTAGAACACTATATCCACCATGGCTGGATCCCAGACATCCTGACTGGGCATAGATGATGCTTAGACAAGAGTCTCTTCCCAAAATCCCTCAAATGCCCAAATAGCTAAGTGATGATTTGTTTACTTTCTGCCTCTAATTATGGACCCCAATTAACCCTAACACTCTTGACCAGGCACTTTATTAATGTATTGTCCATTCGGCCTGGATGGATACTTGCCATAGGAAATGGGTGCTGCAGGGCTGAGTCTGCTCAGCCTGGGCTCTGGTCTGCTTTGCAGACGTGGCAACACTGGGCTTTATTACAGGCATGAAGACCTGTCACTTAGGTGGTGCTACGCCCATAGTCTCCATTACTCTGGTAATGACTCAGCTGTTGCTGTTTGAAGCCATGGTGTTAGTCCATTGACTTAAAGCAATATAGTAGAATGGGTTTCCATCCTGGATCTCAGCTACTTTAATTGCTGTGTTTAGAGGTTGGCTGTTGAGCATTTAATCCCTCTTGATGGCAGTGATATTTAATTGAATAGAATTAGACTCAATTATTCTAAGCAGTAGTAAGAAGTGCCCATCTGCTTGTACTGTGTTAATTTTTAAATTTTTTAAATTTCTGAAACAGTCAAACTTCAAGGTGTGGACCAGATTATTTTGTGGCTTCTCACACAAATTTAAAATGTCACCAATAAAACAACATTCTGGCGAGACAAACTGGTAGCAGTTTCTGAACTTTTTTTTTTAACTAGAAAAACTTTCTTTTATTTATTTATTTAAAACCTCCACCTCCTCCCATCCTCTCATTTCCCTCCCACTCCCTCCACTCCCCCTCCCCTGTAACACCCGATTTTGTGTTACCCTCTCGGTACAGTTCACGTGCCACTGTACCTCAGGGCAAGGACCTGGAGATTGAAAGAACACACAAGAGACCTGGGTCATTCAAAAGGAGATCAGCCAAATGCCATTTATTCAATTTAGGGGAAATCCTATTATACCTAGCTGCTGCACAAGGATTTCTGCCCAGGCAGGTGGGAAATTACCATACCAAAGATGAAACAATGCCCTACAACTCATCACCAGGCGAGGCAGTGGGAGCACAGGAACAAACAGGATGTTTAGCTGGCTGACCAGAAACTGTCCTCAAGATGCACCCCAGGAGCAAGGGTAGACCCGGACCTACACTCCCCCTTGCTCTCCAGTCCTAAGAGAAGTCAGGGTGCCCTGCCCTGTGGAAAGTCCAAGGCTCCCCCCTCTATCCAAGTCTAGGAAGGTGTGCATCTAAACAGACTAGGCTCCCAAAAAGCCAGTACATGTAGTAGAATCAAAATTCTGTGTCATTATCATTGACTTCTCAGTCCACCCTCATTGTCAGCCACATCAGAGAGTCAGGTTTGTTCACATGCTCGTTCAGTCCTAGTTCAGCTGGCCTTGGTGAGCTCCCATTAGATCAGTCCCACCGTCTCTGTGGGTGGATGCACCCCTTGCGGCCCTGACTTCCTTACTCATGTTCTCCCTCCTTCTGCTCTTTATCTGGGTCTTGGGAGCTCAGTCCAGTGCTCCAGTGTGGGTGTCTGTCTCTATCTCCATCCATCACCAGATGAAGGTTCTATGATGATATGCAAGATATTCATCAGTGTGGCTATGGGAGAAGGCCAGTTCAGGTACCCTCTCCTCTGCTGCCCACGGACCTAGCTGGGGAAATCTGAGCACCTGATTTTTGACAAAGGAGCTAAAATTATACAATGGAAGAAGAAAGCATCTTTAACAAATGGTGCTGGCATAACTGAATGTCAACCTGCAGAAGAATGAAAGTAGATCCATATCTATCACCATGCACAAAACTCAAGTCCAGATGGATTAAAGACCTCAATATAAATCTGACCACACTGAACCTGACAGAAGAGAAAGTGGGAAGTAGTCTACAACACATGGGCACAGGAGACCACTTCCTAAGTAGGACCCCAGTAGCACAGACAATAAGAGAAACAATAATAAATGGGACCTCCTGAAACTGAGAAGCTTCTGTAATGCAAAGGACACTGTCAGTAAGACAAAAAGACAACCTACTGAATGGGAGAATATCTTCACCAACCCCGCATCAGACAAAGGTCTGATCTCCAAAATATATAAAGAACTCAAGAAACTAGACATTAAAACTCTAATTAACCCAATTAAAAAAATGGGGCACTGAATTGAACAGAGAAGTCTCAACAGAAAAAGTTCAAATGGCCAAAAAACACTTAAGGTCATGCTCAACCTCCTTAGCAATCAGGGAAATGCAAATCAAAAAAAATTTTCCCCCCCAGAAACATTTGCCATGGATTTTTGTTGTTATTGTTGTTTGAGACATGGCCTCATGTAGCCCAGGCTGGCCTAAAATGGCCTATGTGGCTGAAGATGGCCTTAAACTCTTGGTCTGCTTGTCTAAGCCACCAGAGTTCTGGGATGGCAGATATGTGCCACCATGCCCTGACGTCTGTGACTTCTTAACATACCTCTATGTGTGTTCTGCTTTTCTGATGTGCTGTAGTAGCTTAAAATAAAAAAACCCATAAGTATTGTCCTGCTATTAAGTACAACCCGAATCAACACACTGAGTAGCAGAGCAGAAAGACACAAACGAGAAAACAATTATTTCTAGGAAGGTGAGAATATCGGACACAGGGCAGTGGGCTTTTGTTGCCTAGGAAAGGACTCTGAGCAATGTGTCTGCTCTTGTTAAAGTCAGCAGAACAGACACTCTGGATGAGGGAGAGAAAGATAGCATACTCAGTACACCCTCGCACCCAAGTCTATCTGTGGAGTCTACTAACTAACGGGGGGCTGCTAACAAAACCAAAACTTTAAAAAAGTCTTTCCACTTGTGGCCCCTTTCCACTCAACGCCCTCTTTACAGCTTTATAAAGTAGGTATTTATTGATAATATAAGAATAATATAAATATATAACATAAAATATTTATTGTTATAAATCACAAAGGAATTTATTATAAAACAGTTCCTTAGTACAAATGTAATTAATTTTATAATATATTAGAGAGGAAATCAAATTTGCATACTATAATGAAATGAATATGCAGGTTTATATAACACAGGACAGCCCAAAGATATACTAATTTGATACTTATAAACCAAGGAAACACAAGGGCTTTATTGAAGCACAATTAATAAAAACTCAGAGACAGATAGTGGGGTTCAACCTGAAGACCAGAAAAGCAAAGCAACCAGTCACTGTCTCTTACCTTGACCTCAGTCAGAAAATGGCGATCCTGCCTCCAGGAAACCTCAGAATGAGACTGAGGCTGAGAGCTGTCTCCTCCCGTTTTATATTTCTCTCTAGTTCTGGGATTAAGGGCGTGTACCCCTACTGCCTGGTTTCTATAACAAGTTTATGTGCCTACTGGGATTAAAGTTGTGTGTCATTGCTGCCTGGTGTGTAAGACTGGCCAGTGTGGCTATTTTACTTTTCTGATCTTCGGGCAAGCTTTGTTTACTAAAATACAAATGAAATGTCACTACACTTTATTTTCTGTTATTAAACCATTATGTTTCTGTAAGAGCAGAAGGTTTTAAATGTTCAGTACAAACTCTGTTCTTCATAACATGCTGTAAAAAATGAACCAATTTGTTGCATTGATTGGAGTTTCATGGTATGTTGGAACGTACAGTACAAAGTCTTTACATTGTGTGTCCAGAGTCAAGACTACAGTAAAGTCATGAATGAGATTTTTGCATGTTTTTCTTTGGACATGGTGAATTCCAAAAACTTTTTGGCAGTATTTTAGACAAAAGTTTCTGTCCAGTCTGATCCTGCAGCCATTCAGTCCCAAATAAACACACAGAGGCTTATATTAATTATTAACGGTTTGGTCTACTGCTCAGGTTTATTACTAACTAGCTCTTACAACTTAAATTAACCTATAATTCTTATCTATGTTTAGCCACATGACTTGGTACCTTTTCTCAGTGAGGCATTCTCATATTACTTCCTCTGCATCTGACTTTCAACAGCAGTCTCTGCCTTTCCTCTTCCCAGAATTCTCCTAGTCTGGTTGCCTTGTCCATACTTCCTGACTGGCTACTGGCCAATCAGTGTTTTATTAAACCAATACAAGTGACAAATCTTCATGGTGTGCAAGAGCATTGTTCCCCAGCACAACATTTTCATGATCCTCATATCCAGCTGCATGATCCTGTGTGGGGGTGCCACCCATACTGAAGACCCTGCCATCTAAACCAGTGGGTGATACAAGGGAGCCCAAAACTCTCCAGTGGGTTTTGACCTGACTCTGCCCCATAGAGGAACTCCACAGGGAATGGGGACATGCTGACTCAGATGATCTAGCTTGTGGAGGAGCTAGAATATGCAGGAGTCAGAGATGACTCAGAGCCTGTGAGACACCTGTCTTCTCCAAGGAGTTTGCTGTCTAGCCAGATGCCACCAAAATGTAAGATTTATGGGTACGGAATGTGATAGCGTTAATAAGGGCACAGAAAGCTGTGTGACCCAGCAGGGCTCTGACTCACAGACCGTATCACTAAGGCAACCTGGGACAATCTGGCTTTGAATGTCACAAAGCCATCCTGTGAATAAGTGTCCAGACTCCTGTGTCAGCTTAATGTTGCGTTTTCCCTCCCAGAGCAGACAGCGGAGAAAGCAGAAGGAGGGTAACTGTGTTAGTCTGGGTGCAGCTCGGCAGCACCACTCTTCCAAGGGTGGGCGCAGGCCTGGACTTGGCCACCAGCCATGCACACAAACAAGACAGACAAACATGACAAAAACCAGATCATCTTTGTGGTTCCCAACGGCTCTGCGTCTAACTCTGCCACTTACTAGCTATGCAGGCTAGTGCTTTCTCAGCTTGACACAGGTAGAGTCATTTGGGAAAGGGAACCTCAATTGAGAAAATGCACACACAAGAGTGTCCTGTAGGCAAGCCTGTGGAGCCTTCTCTTTATTAACAATTGCTCATTGTGAGCAGTGCCATGATCCCTCAGGAGGTGATCCTAGGTTGTACAGAAAAACAGGTTAAACAATCCACGAGGAGCAAGCCAATAAGCAGTGTTCCTCTATGGCTTCTGCTTCAGTCCCGGCTTCCAGGTTGCTGCCCTGCTTAAGTTCCTGGCTTGACTTCCCCCAGTGATTGACTGTTACCTGGAATTTCAAGCTAAACTCTTTCCTCGCTAGGTTGCTTTTGGTCATGGTGTTTTATCACAGCAATAGAAACCTTAATAGGACAGCCGACAGCTATGGTCAGATTTCTTATTTCTGAAATAGCCATATTATGTGTCTTGCTAGTCCCACCTAGCTCCTCACCCAAACAAGTTCATATGACGAGCAATTCAACAGCCATCAATTATGAGATTGTCACCTTCTCATCCTCTGTCTGCACTAACGGTGTCTCCAGGGCTGCCATTGACTTCCATCCCCTGTGCTCTTACAGGAAGAGTGTACCAGTTGTGCTGTGTGTGTGCGTGTGTGTTTGCATCATGGGGGGACATGTGTGTGTGCTCCTCATGGATTACTTAATCTGTTATCCTATACAATCCAAGATCACCTCCTGAGGGGTCATGGCACTGCTCACAATGAGCTAACCCCTCAATCAATCGTTAATAAAGAGAAGGCTCCACAGGCTTGCCTACAGGATACTCTTGTGTGTGCATTTTCTCTACTGAGGTTCCCTTTCCCCAAATGACTCTACCTTGTGTCAAGCTGAGAAAGCACTAGCCTGCACAGCTAGTAAGTGGGGTTACACTGTAATTATAATCACACAGGACGTTTGAGGATATGTCACATTCAAAATGGGGCATTGGAGAAGAAACTAAACCTTCCTTCTGGTTTCTTAAAGTGGCAACATTTACTAATCTCCCAAGAGTTGCACTCAACTCCTTTGCCTGAGCTCCTAGTCTTCCCCAGGCATCTCTGTCTCTCTCCTTCCCCTTCACAGGCTCTGTCCCCTTTATCAGTACCACATTACTTTGCCCTTCCAAGAGCTAGTTCTAGTCACCTGTCACTACGTTATCAGACCAGCAAGGTGGCAAGGTGGTCAGGGTAATGATGCTTGCCACTCAAGCTGGAGAACCCACATAAAGGTGGAAAGGAAGAACCAACATGAACACACACACACACACACACAGAGTGACATGTGTCCCCCATCATGTAAACACACACATACATACATACTGTGGCACATGTCCTCCTATCATGTAAACACACATACACATACATACACACACATGCACACACACACATATGCATACACTTGCCCCAATCATGTGAACATACATACACATGCACACAGACACACACAGACACACCAAACAGCCCCCAAGCTACTCATTACACCAGTCAGTGAATCCTTCTCAGGGAGAGAAGGAGGGGCACAGTTGGCATTTTCTTTGGTCTGACAACTAGCTCCCAGATAAAGACACAGAGACTTATTATTAATTATGAATGCTCAACCTTAGCTGAGGCTTGTCCCACTAACTCTTTTAACCTAATTTAACCTGTTACTATTCATCTACATTTTGCCTTGGGGCTTTTTACCTTTCTTTCATTCGGTATGACCTCCTTTCCTGCTTCCTTTGTATCTGTCTGTCTGGTCCCTGGAGTGTCTTTGGCATCTCCTTTTCTGTTGCAAGGAGGGCCACTTGTTTGTCCCTACCTCCCGACTAGCTAAGCCCCAAAATAACCACACAGAAACTATATTAATTAAATCACTGCTTGGCCCATTAGTTCTAGTTTCTTATTGGCTAATTCTTACATCTTAATTTAATCCATTTGTATTAATCTGCATATCGCCATGTGGCAGTGGTTTACTGGATAAAATTCCTAGCGTCTGTCTCTGGCGTCTGTCTGGCTCTGCTTTCTTCCTCCCAGAATTCAGTTCCATCTTCCCCACATACCTAAGTTCTGCCCTATCAACAGGTCAGGGCAGTTTCTTTATTCATTTAACCAATGAAAGCAGCACATAGATAGAAGGACCTCCCACACCATTTTTCTTCCTTTTTTCTTTCCTTCCTTCCTTCCTTCCTTCCTTCCTTTCTTTCATTCATTCTTTCTTTTCCAAACCCAAATTCCTCCTCCTACGTATTCTTCCTGTCCAGAAGTTCTGCCTATACCTCCTCCTTCACTATTAGCCATTCATCTTTTTATTAGACCAATCAGGCACCTTAGACAGGCAAAGCAAAACAACAACACATCTTTACATAGTTAAACAAAAGCAACATGCCTTTGCATAGTTAAACATTATTTGGGGACAGAGGGTAGGGAAATACGCAGGGATGAAGACTTACTTGTCAGATGTGGCACTGAGTACCACTCACCTACACTTGTCTTTTTCCCACACAGAGTGATGGGATGAAGAAGAAACGTGTGGAAAGCCTGTATTTATTCTCAGATCTGTTATAATTGAGCCACAGTGCCCTATGCTTGCTAGTGCTGAGCCTCAGTGACCTGCAGAGTCCTGGGTACAGCCTAGAAGGTTCTGTGGGTGTCTGAGGGAGCCTCTGACAGGGCTGCATACACAAAGCAGTCTGGAAAAGAAACGTGGGACCAGGGGTTGCTGAACACTCATTGCAGGTTTCTTTAGGAAGATGTAACAACAAAGCTTACAATGGGAGAGAAGGATCTGACTCGCCTGGGCAATCAGATAGAAGAGAAAGTGATTTGATGGAACAAAACTCCATTTAAAGATTGGCAATTGTCCCTCTACAATCTGATGGGTAGAGAAATGTAAATTCTTTTGGACTGGAAAATGCTGAACTATCATTTTCTTTTATTCAGTTTAAATTAATTTTGAGTTTCTTCATAGGTAGTGCTCTCTAAAGACATTCTAGAATTAAATAATTAATTCTAGAATTAAAGGAAGTGCTAGGTAGGCAAACCCGTGGGCTTGCCACTGAACGCATTCAAATTCAGTGTATTTAGATAGAAGTTGTACAAGAGTCACTTGAATTTCAGCACTGCGGAAATACTGAAATACTGATTTATAAGTTAGAGAACAGTAACAACTCTCAACAAAGCCCTAGAAAACACATTAAGAGCATTAAAATACACAAGGAACATATAACGACAAAGCTAGATAAATATCTGTGGATGTATAAATGAATGGACACATTATAAAGGAAATTACCCTTGTTATTCTCAAAGCCATTCTTTGTGGAATTTGTTGTTGCTGCTCTTGTAGTTGTTGTATTTTCTGAAATGGATCAAGGACTCAGGAGTCTAGAGAAAAAAATTCCTTTTTTAAGATTTAAAAAGTTTTTTTTATTATGTGCATGTTGGTGTCTGTATGTACACACGGGGCCAGAATACAGAGTCTTATCCCATGGGGTGAGAGTTACAGATGGTTGTACACATCTGAACTTTGGTTTTCTGCATTATTTCTTAACTACTGAGCCATCTCATTAGCCCCAAGACCGTGTTCTGTTGTGAAATATTATTTTAAGATGTGTTATATTTGTTTACGCTGTGGAGTATTTGTTTAATGATGCAAAGATGTGTTGCACTCTTTTACGTTGCATTTGTTTAACTCTGAAAAACTGTATTACTTTTTCTGCCTAAAATACCTGGTTGATTAAACTGAACGGCCAATGACTGGGCAGAATAAAGGGGCTTCCAGGCAGAGAACAAACAGGAGGAGAAATCTAGGCTTGGGGGAAGAAGAAAAGAGAAAAAGCAAGAAAAGGAGAAGTAAAGGAGGATACCAGGGGCAGCCATCCAGCCACGTTACCAACCACAGAGTAAGAAGGAAAGAACGGAATAGAGAATAGAGAAAGGTAAAGGCCCAGAGGCAAAAGGTAGACGGGATAATTTAAGTTAAGAAAAGCTGGCTAGAAACAAGTCATGATAAGGCTGGGAATTCATAAGCAAGAATAAGCCTCTGTGTATTTATTTAGGAGCTGGGTGGTGCGCCCCCAAAGAGAAAAATAGAAAAAAGAGAAGCAAAAGAGAAACAACTATGTAGTTCTGTTTAGTTCACAGTTTCATACCAATTAAAAGTGAAATTGTGGTTGTTTGACCTGAGTCCAGGGCTCAGTACTTAAAGCTTTGTAACTAGAACAAGCAGAATCAGCTGCTCATCGGCCCTTCAGCTTTTCTCCTGAGAATGGGGGTGACCACAGCAGCCACCCCACAGCACTGCCTCGAGTACTTGGGGTTTTGTCACCATGAGGTACCCTCTTCTTTGGAGCAACTGCAGTCTCACCCAGCCAATTTGCTCATTTCATATCACTCGGGCTCAGATGCGTCCTTCCAGCCATCAGAGACTTGAGCACTGTGCTAAGATCCCCTGTGGCCCCCTCCCTGCCTATTTCACACCTGGTTCTGAGCCAGTAATTGGCCTCGTGGTCCCAGGTCCCTCCCACTCTGTTGACCAGCTCTTTTACCCCATTCCTGTGGTCACGGCTTTCAGATCTTTAGTGTTACAGGTCCATTTACCTGAAATCTGAACATCTCATAGCTGTGATTCTCCTAGATCCTTTACTCTCTCCCTCCCCACTTGTTATTTGATCTCTAAGTTGACCTCAGTAACTTTTTGCTTCATTTTCTCCGATGCAGTCATTTCACTTCGGGTCTCGGGTCCTTTGTACATATTGTGAACAGCGTTGGCACAGCATGGCCTGGGATTCCAGAGAGTAACAACACCCATGTTCAACTACTAGCAAGGAAAAAGTACCTCAATAATAAACTGTCAGGATGATTCCACAAATGATTTGTGCTATGGCTGTGTGGTACAAGGAATGGTGACCCCTAAGAGAGCTAGTAGCCATGTATGAGATTTGGGGACGATTCCAGGAAGAGCAATGAGCAAATACAAAGTCTGTGAAGGGGAATCATAGCCTTTTAAGTGTCCCAGAAATAGAACCAAGCAAGACAAATAGACTGGAACTGGGGAGGGAAAGAGGCAGAAGAAGGACATGAGCAGCTAACATTAGTCTGTGTCTATCTGGGGTTTCATTTTCCCACTGTTGCCTGTGAGGCAAGCCCTGACTGTCTTATCCACATTCCCATGACTTCTTAACTGTGTCTGCCGCCCTATCCCTTGGGTCATTTCGTCTCACTCAAATCTCTCATCGTCTCTCACCAAATTCTCCTGAATTTCCAAATGTCTTTAGTTTTACCGTCTTAAGACTAATCCAAATACTCAACTAATCCAAAATGAAAGTCTAATTATCTCACTATGTAAGATCTAATTCTCTACAGGATGTAAAATCCAGCTTCCCATCATGATAGAATGGTTTGTATAGTCTGATGGTACCATCTGCCAACAGCTTAAAGCAAAACACATCAGAATTCCCTCAACTTCCAAGGCATTCGCTAAGTCTATTTTTCCCTGATAACTACTAGTACATACAGTTGTCAACAGATTTAAAGATTGTCCACATTCTGTCTTCCCTCTTTCTACTCCCAGCTTGATATGACTCTCTCTTTAATACCTGCAAGGCCTGCCTTTGTTTCTAGCCATCAGAACAGTCAAAGACTGTTTCTTCCACGACTACACTAATGGTGTATTATTACTATTTCTGGGAGACTTCATTGCTTGCTTTGAAAAGGGCAGCTGCTGTGGTGAGGGAACCAAGCATGATGCCAGGAACTAAGCAGGACTCCCGTTAGGAACCTCAGAACCTCAGTTGAATGGTAACAACTAAGTGCATTATGATAATACTGTCAGCTTGACAGGATCTAGAATCACCTACAAGACTAACTGCTAGGCGAGCCTGTAGGATGTGGGATCCCCCTCTGTATGCCGCGAATACCATTGGTTAATAAAGGAACTGCTTTGGGCCTATAGCAGAGCTATAGGGGAACAGAGTTAGGTGGGGAAAACTAAACTGAATGCTGGGAGAAAGGGGGCAAAGTAAGGGAGAAGTCGTGTGGTTGTGGCTGGAGACAGATGTGCTGAAACTTTGCTGGTAGGCCACGACCTCGTGGTCTTGCACAGATTAATGGAGATGGGTTAAATTAAGATGTAAGAGTTAGCCAGTAAGAAGCTAGAGCTAATGGGCCAAGCAGTGATATAAATAATTTGGTTTCTTTGTGATTATTTTGGGAGTCTGGGCAGCTGGAGAATGAATAAGTGGCCTCCTCCTTACAACACCTGTAAAGGATTAACTGGATTGTGTAAATAAAGGCAGAAAGACCCGCCGTACCTGGGAGTGGTGCTGTTTTATTGAGCGGGTCCTGGACTGAGAAGCTGAAAGGGAGCTGAGCACCAGCACTCATCTCTCTGTTTCCCGGATGCAGACGCAGTGTGACCAGCTGCCTGTGCTCCTGCTGCTGTGACTTCCCCACAATGACAGACTGCACCTTCTGTGAGCCAAAAGAAGCCCTTCCTCCCTTGTGCTGGTTCTTGTGAGGTGTTTGTCACTACAGCAAGACAAATACCTATCACACAGATGCTGTGACAAACATGCGCATGGAGACAGATGTTCTCAGCTGCCCCAGTTGAGCTCGGCTGAGATCAGAGCCCCAACCAACACTTTGACTGAAGCCATGGAAGACAATAAAACAGAGGTTCCCAGTGAACTGTGCTTCAAGACTGCAGACATCTTACATTACTTTTCAGGCATTTTCTCAGTTTTGTTTTTTTAAGATAGAGTCTCTTTTAGTCCATGTTGGCCTTGAACTCACTACGCCACCAAAAATGACTTTGAATTCTTAGTTTTCCTGCCTCTGCCTCCCAGCGCAGGGACAACAGGTGTGCGCCACCCTGTCTGGGTCTTTCTACAGCCCTAGGGATACCATGTCATTCTAAGCCTACAAGCCATTCTTTCTGATGGAAATGCTATGCCCTGGTCACACATCCTTCAAAGATGGACATCATTCTCCTCCGCTCCCGCCACCCCCAACTCTGTCCCAAGTTAGACATGTTTCTCTGTTCTTTCCTTAGCAGAACATGGATTCCTCCCAGCGACACCACCTCCCTGGAGAGAAGGCAAGCACCTGATGGAGGAGTCAGAGGATCTTACTTTATACTCTTGATTAAAGCTGGTTATTAACTGTGTCAGACTTACATCCTTACTTAGTACCTGTGTAGTCCAATTTCATTTCCTAAAAATTATTTAGGTTAGATTTTCCCATAAAATCCCCCAGATACTGTTTTTAGGATGAGAGCTCTTATGTGTATAGAGTACTAATTTCTCTGCTCTCTGATGAGTCCCAGAGTTCCTTTTAATTTTTTTTTTTTTGATTTTTTTTTTGTAATTTTATTAAATTATAAAAAGTTTCCATTTACGCCCCTCCTCCCAACGCCCTCCCACTCCCCCCCTCCCTCTCCTCCTCCCTCTTTGTCCCCTAGGGAAGTCAGGGTCTCCTGCCCTGTGGGAAGTCCAAGTTCCTCCCCCCTCACTCCAGGTCCAGGAAGGTGAGCATCCAAACAGACTGGATCCCAAAAATCCAGTATATGCAGAGGAAACCAGTCCCAGTGTCATTGTCAATGGCTTCTCGGAAAGACTGCAGGCCAGCCACATTCAGAAAATCCAGCCACATTCAGAGAATCTGGTTGGATCACATGCTCGTTCAGTCACGGTCCATCTGGCCTTGGTAAACTCTCATTAGATCCGATCCCTTGTATCAGTGGGTGATAGTATCCCTCGCAGTCCTTCGTCATTTTCTTCCTCCTTTTGCTCCTCGTTTGGATCTTGGGGGGCTCAGTTCGGTGCTCCAACGCGGGCCTCCATCTGTATCGTCATCCAACGCCAGATGAGGGATCTCCTGGCGGATAGGTAAATAATCTTCATCAGGTTCGTCTTCTTATTTAGCTTCTCTAGGATCACGAATAATAGGCTCAAAGACCTTTAATTATGGTTAGAATCCACTTATGAGTGAATACATACCGTGTTCCTCTTTTTGGGTCTGGCTTACCTCACTCAGTAAAGCGTTTTCTATGTCCATCCATTTGCATGCAAAATTCAAGATGTCATTATTTTTTACCGCTGAGTAAAACTCTAATGTGTACATGTTCCACACCTTTTTTAACCATTCTTCTATTGAGGGGCACCTAGGCTGTTTCCAGGTTCTGGCTATTACAAATAGTGCTGCTATGAACATAGTTGAACAAACGCTTTTGTAGTATGTTTGGGCATCTCTAGGGTATATTCCCAAGAGAGGAATTGCTGGGTCCTGAGGGAGGTTGACTCCCAGTTTCCTGAGAAACCTCCACACTGATTTCCAAAGTGGCTGCAGTTCCTTTTAATTTTTCTGTTATAATTTTCATTCACAAATGTATGATCATCTTTCCAAACTCCCTACAACTGTAAAGATTTGCAGAATTACACAGGGTGTTGGGGAAAGAGCCCAATTGTGACTAGAGCCCTGTAGTCTCGCTCTTTGTGTTTTTTTCACCCCTGTTCTTGAATTCAGTGGTACAGTTTGTCCCCTGTACCCCACATCTATCCATCTTACACTAATGTTATCTTTTATCTTTCCAGTCTCCATCTTCCCCTGGGGAAACTTGTTGAGAAAGAAGCTAATTTTCTCTAATTGAGGTATGTGATTTGAAATTCTAATTCTCGGTGCTAGCCTTATTTCTTCTGTAGCGTGACGGCACTTGATGGTTATGAGCAGAATCTCTGTTGGGTCATTGGTGGGGAAAATTCAGCTCCAGGAAGCTCGGTTTTGCTCATCTAAACCCAGGCACAGCAGTAGAACGTCTGTGTGTAACTCACAATGTTGTCGGGAGTTGGGAAATAAGACATGCAAATGAAGCCACGAGCCGGTATACCAGTTGGCCTCAGACTCCTGGGTACAAGCCTGAGACAGCTATTCTGATTCTTTGCTGCATTTTGCTTCGGTCTTGAATGTGGCAGTGTTTTTCTTCCTAGATGCTATCATTTCCCAGGTCCTTTTCCCATCAGGTGTGCAGTTGTAATAGATGTCTCTGTAGATGTGGCATGGCCATCCACTAGGAAAAAAATTCTCTCATTTGGAAAATTGCTCTTTGCGTAGAATAAATAGTCCCCAAATGTCTGTTATTCCCAGAGCTCTGATGAGTCTAAAAGCAGAACACTATGCCCCAATAGCTTAATAACCTGTGTTATCATCTTTAGCAGTGGTAATGAAAACGATGTCTTAAGTAGCACTCTCCTAATTCTGCAAGCATTTGCACACGTATTACTGTATTACAGGACTGCCCAAGTCTTGTGTTTTGGTGCATAATGTAATCCTTCTCTTAGGATGGGGATCCAGAGAGCACTTCAAGTCCCTACAATCAGCACACCAGCGGGGCGGGAAAGTCTTTGTGTTTCCCACACCAGCCTATGTCTCTTCTCATCTTTTCCACAGTGCGTTTTCACTATCTAGTCGTAGATAACCTTGGTTCACGTGAGGCTTAAGATACTTTCCAAGTTGGGAGTGATTTTACTCCTCCAGGTTCTGCCACACAAACACCTCGGTAGTGGCTTGTCAGTTAGCCATGTGTTCACCAGGGAGCAGATCTCAGCTGCAGATCTCCTGGAGAGAGGTGGAAAGGGCTTCATTTCGTTTCATTTTCACGTCTGAAAGCCTTACTTGAAGATGAGCTGCGGAGTTGCTTTCTCTCCCCTTTCAGTGATATTTGTTCATCATCTGCTTTATATTGCTCTTGCGTTTGTCTTTTCCTTTAAATAGTGTGTGTGTGTGTGTGTGTGTGTGTGCGCTCGCATGCGTGTGTGTTTGTGTGTACATGCTTGTAGAGGCCAGATGTGGACATGTGTATCTCTCTCAATGACTCTCCATCTTATGTGGACAGGGTTCCTCAATGAACCGAGAGTTTGCAGAATCAGCTGGACTGGCTGGCCAGTGAGCTCCAGGGATCACCTGTCTCTGCCTTCCAGCCCTAGGATTACAAAATGCCAATTCTCACGCGTGTACTTTCCCCACTCCAAATACTTGATGATATTTATAGCCTTTTTTGTTTTAAAATCTTTTTCTATCAACCCTGTCATTTATGCTGTTTGGGGAGCTATTGTCATTGGTAGCTTTGACAGATTTTTTTCTTGACTGTTAGCCACATTTATGATTTTGTGTATGTTAAGTACTTTTGAGAGGACTATTTGAATTTGGTTATTTATTTTTAATTATGCTGAATTTGCTTTGGCAACTTTGAAGGTTCGTGGCCTGTGGGCAAATTTGGTTTTTTGGTTGTTTTTTTATTTTTTTGAGACATGTTTCTGTGTATTCCGACTCTCATCTAGGGTGTCCCTTACTTCCGAGTTAGTGTTTGCATTGTTATCACAATAACTCTTAGCCTGGTGGTCCCAAATATTCTACCAGGAACAAATCGGAAAGCAAGAACTCAGCAGCCCCAGGGACTTGAGACTTGCCTAGCTTTTAGTTGCCTTTGGCTTCTGATCTCACCAGATTTTCCTCCATTCATGTACTGATTTAAAATAATGACTGATTTAAAGGAAATAAGAAAATAGTTGATCCTGAAGGTCAACAAGAGGGCTCAGGTGGTAAAGGTGCTCACTGGTACTCCTGATGATGGCCTTGCTCATCTCCATAATCCACATGGCTCCCACAAGCTGACACCACAGATGTGCTGTGGTGTGAGCACACACACAAGCACATACATACTCATAAGTAAATGAAAAATAAGGAAAGAAAATAGTTTATTTTGAGCCAAGCATGAGTAACTACAGAACCAGGAGCATGGACACACTACTCTGATTGAATATCTGGCCATCAAAGAGGTTACATGAATTTTATGTCCACAGAATGAAAGAAATCCAGAAATCAAAACATCCACCAAATATATTGATGGGGAATGGGGAAGAGAGACTATTGCAAAGTGGTGAAGTCGATGAGATTCTCTTGTCATCAAAGCACTCTTAGCTGTACAGCTGCTGGAGCCTGGGGGTCTGTGAAGCTCAGCTGTGCCCCTAATTCTCCCTCACAATGTCAGTCCAGATACGGAGGTAAGGATAAACAGCATTTTAAGGGACCGAGATGGCCCCAGACGGCCTGGGTGGTAACTACAGCTTCCCATCACTCCAGAAGCATGATGCTCTGGTCACACAGTATGTGGGGTCTCAACAGAGATGCAAGCATATCTGAAGCTGTATCATATATACACATGTGACCATGTGATCCAGTACCAGTCAACAGTCATTGTCCAATCATATGGACCCAACACCATGTTCATACCATGCTCATAGCACAGGCTGAATATTTCTTATCCCCCAAATGCTCCAAACTAGAGTTTTCAAATATTCACAGATGTTACAATATTAACATATTCATAATGATAATTTTATTACAATTTTTTTACTTATGTTTCATATATATATATATATCTTATGCACACAACCTAAAAGTTAAAGATAATCTTACATACTATTTTTAGCCCTTCAGCTAAATCCAGCCCACTAAGTCAAGTGGAATTTTCCACTCATGACATCATGTCAATGCTAGCGTTTCAAGTTTTAGATGAGGGTTGGATCTGAGACAATTGACCAATATTTTAAATTACCACAAAGACACCTTTCAGAGTAGAGGATATAAAGTCTAAGTGATTGGCCTGTGGTCAAAAGGCTTCTAAGTGGAAAAGTTGAGACTCTGAGGTGTGTGTGTGTGTGGGGGTACTGGGTATGGAACATAAGGCCTTGTACATTTTAGGCAAGTTCTATCTGCAGAGTTATAGTCCCAGCCCAAGACTGAAATCTGAACACATACAGTCTGATCACAAGTTCCAGTGTCCTGTGTTTCTAACTGTGATAACTCTGTCCTTCCCCAAGACCTTTCTTGATTGTTCTAGATGCTCTGTTCAGTTTAATAATCACAATCAAGAAAATGCCATAAACGATGACTTTGCCTTGATAGATGGTATTTTAAATAGTCGTTAGAATCATTTTGTCTTCAAAGGATCCTAGGAACTGGGCGCTGTTGTTGCTTCACAGCCAAGGAAGGTGAAGCAGGCAAAGGCTGTGGTAGCTTTCCAAGGTCACACGGGAAGGAGACAAAAAGAAAAAAACTTGACCCCAGTGGCTCAGGTCACTGACCAGAGGTCCTGACCTTAAACTGCTCCACGTCTCTCCCAGGAAAGGCGTACATCCCAGAGTTAGGATTGGACCACGGGCCTTGCCTGTCTCTTCTGCCCCAGCCCTCTGCCCTAGCCTCCTCTGCCTCCTGAGCTGTGGTCTCATCTCCTCTGTCCCAGCCCTCTTTCCTGGACTATGGCGCCAGCTGTTTTCCTAAAGTAGGGTTGGTGCTAGCTGATGACCTAGAATAAATGCTAAAGAAACAAGGGTGGAGTGGGCAAGGGAGTGGGCAATTTACTTTGCTATGCTATTGAAGGGAGCCCTGCTTCTCCTTAGATTGATTAATTGCAGGTTTTGTATTTCTGAATGTAATTGCCTTTAAACATGGTTTGAGTCTGAAGGGGGGGTGGGTCTTCATTAGGTTGGCAATTGTGCACAGATTACTTGAGTTTAATGTATTTATAGAAGTTCTGTCTGTCACTGGGCCTTGGGGAATACTTGCACTATTTAAAATATAAATTAGGAAAATATGCTGATGTAATTGTCTGCCCTGAGGAATTTTCCCCTCATCACTGCCTTCATGCCAACGTGAAAACTCCTGCTTGGCCTTTCCTCCCCAGGCAGATTGGAGTATGCACAGCAAGCTAGTGAGACATTCTTGCTCTGAACGTAAAATGTTTTGTAGTCTAGGGTTCTTCATGGACATTATCGTCTCCTGCTTCTCTTCTACCCAGGAGCATCTTGTATATCCTACCTGCTGGTGTCAGTGGCTTTATGTGATATTCCCTTCTTGGGCATCTTCAGTGTTTGCTTGTCTCTAACTCTGAGGCTTTGTAAGTGCTCTTCACTTTTTTCTTCTCTGTGAAGAAAAGAAAAGAAAAAGCTACAACATCTGATTTGAAGTAGACGATCAATAATTATTTTTGAAATGATTATGATTAAAGAGAAATCAATCCTAAGCTCTTCCTTCCTTCCTTCCTTTCTTCCTTCCTTCCTTCCTTCCTTCCTTCCTTCCTTCTTTTCTTTTCTTTATATGGGTCTCACACACGCTGTGTGGTGGTGGCACATGCCTTTAATCCCAGCACTTAGAAGGCAGAGACAGGCGGATCTCTGTCTACATAGCTAGTTCTAGGATAGCCAAGGCTATGTATGCAAAGAAATTTTGTCTCATGAAACAAAACAAAACCAACCAAACAGAAAGATGGGTCTCACATGGTCCATGCTGACTTGGACCTTGTGCTTCATATATGTGCCTCCACCCCAAGTATATGAGGTGTCAGAGAGCCAACCCAGGGATTCATGTGTGTCAGGCAAGCACTCTACCAACTGAGCCACATTTCCAACTCAACAATTAGGTTCTGAAGAAGGTTTTCTAGACTCTGTATGATTTTCTTTCTGGAGAGTTTGGAGTCTGACAGCAGGTAGTGCTTTTCAAAATAACGGCCGTGGGAGCCTGTGAAGATGCAAGTCAAATCATGATTAGTTTGAACCCCAGAAACTTCTAGTGACTTCACGTCCCTTTGATGATGCCTGTGGAACCTGACACCCAAAACCAAGTTCATTCCAAACCCCGTCCTCTCCAGCTTCACCTCCAGCTGTCACACTTTCTCAGTCTGCCAATCACCCTGGCCTCCTCCATGCTCCTTCACCAAGCAAGGCTTCGTTCTGCCTCGGGACCTCTGTGCTTCCTGGTGTGGGCCTAGAGCCGAGGTTCTCAACCCTCCGGATGCTGCAAACCTGTAATACAGTTCCTCATGTTGTGGTGACCCCAATCATAAAATTACTTTTGTTACTACTTCATAACTGTAATTTTGCTACTGTTATGAATCATAGCGTACATATCTGATATGTGACCTCTGTGAAACTGTTGGACCCCTCTAAGGGTTGAAGCCCATGGTTGAGAACAACTGGTCTAGAACATGCGTAAGACCCGTATACACGTCTTCCTTCTCTCATTCAAGGTGTCTCTCTATGTTACCTTCACAGTGATGCTTTCCCTAGCTATCTTACTTCGAATTTTACACACACATACACACAGAGAGTGAGAGGTTTTATTTCCCTATCTATACTCTTTTTCCTAAAGCCATTATTGCTTTTCCATGTGCTACATTTTATTGCTTAATCTCTGCTTTTCCTTCAAAGACTCTTTGATGACCATGTTCTCCTTTTCTATCTTATTCTCTGTTGTATCCCTTGCCTAGACCAGTGCTTGGCATGCAGTCAGCCAGCCATAATGTATGTTTATGGCACTGATGAAGGAAAGTCACTAGGTGGCAAGATGCCAGCTTTTTCCAGCTCTCTAAAAGGATGTCCCTTTCATTTATGCCTTTTTTTTACTCTGATGGTCTCTCAGTCACATTTTCTAATGAACCAAGCTTGCATTGCACTTAAATAAATGCTTTTTCTTGTTCTTTTGTGTCTTAGTATTGTTACCCAATTTTATTGCTATAATAATAATTGCTAAAGTAGTCATAGAAAAAAATCACTAAGATCGTGGAAGTGGCAAATATAAATAAATAAATTCAAAGATGGCCTTACAGGCATAAAGCAGAATAATGTTTATTCTATTAAAACTACAACATTAATCATTTAAAATAAATTTCCTGGGAAGCCCACCCACTACCCATTATGCTCCAGGCTCAGTTCTAAGAGCGGGAGTCACTATGATGAATTAGTCCCCGTCTTCTTGGAGCTGTGTTGTTGGATAATTAACAAACAAAACACATGGTCCAGGCTGAGATAAGCTGGAAGTTAGCTCAGTGTGTTATGCAGAGATGCAAAGCAGAGCCTATCTCAAGTAGAATGATCAGGAAAGACTGTGTCAGTATGTGAAAAACACTTGAACAACAGATTAAAGGGAGGGAATCTATCTTTTGACTCACAGTGTGGCAGCTCTCAGCCCATTTCCTTGGCTTCTTGGATGCTGAGTCTCTGGTGAAGCAGAATGGTCATAGTGGTAGGAGCAAGTGGGTGAAGCCACTCACCCCACAGAAGATAGAAAAATACAGAGAAAGGAGTCCTGGGCCAGGTACACTCTTCCAAGGCATGCCCCCAGTGACCCACTTGCTCCAGCTAACAGCTCTCCCAAATATGTCCGTCCTTTGCCAAAATAGTTCCAACAACTTGGGACATCGCATACAGAAGCTTCTGAGAGACATCTCAAAATGCAAACCACAGGAGACTGTGGTGATATCTTGTTTGTACTCTAACAAATAAAGCCTGCCTGAAGTTCGGAGAGTGGAGCTAACCTCTAGTTAACCATAGAGGTCTGGAGGTCTGCACAGCCAGACAGGAAGACATAGGGCTGGGCAGTGAGAGGAATATAGGGTGGGAGGAGACAGGGTTCAGCCCCCTTTTCAGCTGAGGAGTTAGCAAGGTAAGAGTTGGCTATGGCTTGCTCCTTTCTCTCTCTGATAATTCAGCATTTACCCCATATCTGGCTCTGGGGTTTTTTGTTTGTGTGTGTGTTTGTTTTTAAAAAGGACCAATTAGAAATCATGCAACAGGAGACAGAGCAGGAAGTACTTTAGAGAAGTGACCTAAACAAAGACACTCCCTTTCTTTTTCTAAAGGTTCAGCAAATACAAAGTCCCTGAGATCTGCAAGTCTGCTGCAATACGAACTTGCCTCACTCTAGGTTACTGTTGATTATGTGAACTCGGTGTGAAAGTTCAAGTGAAGTTGTCCATCCTCAGGGTAGAAGCAAGAAACAGCTGTGAAAATCTGAGATGTCAGACTCTCGTCCACAAAGCTGATGAGTCTGGTGCCTTTCAAATGCTGTCTAGAACTTGCAGCCTGGTCTACAAGAGCTAGTTCCAGGACAGGCTCCAAAGCTTCAGAGAAACCCTGTCTTGAAAACCAAAAGGAAAAAAACCAAAACAACAACAAAAAAAAAAACCAAAGCAGAATCACTGGTGAGTTTGCTGGAATGCAAATTCTTGGACCTCACTTCAGAATTCCTGAGTCAGATATTTTTCTGGAGAGACCTCAAAATTTGCATTTAAATAGCTTTTCAAGAGGGTCTGACACAAAGTGTCATTTGAGAGCAGGGAACTTCTTTCTTCAGTTAAATGCCTCCATAAGATCGGGTGTGGGCAAGCCTGTAGACCATTTTCTTAATTAGTGATTGATGTGGGAGGGTCCAGCCCTTTGTGGGTGGTGTCACCCCTGGGCTTCTGGTTCTGTGTTCTGTAAGAAAGCAGGCTGAGGAAGCCATGATGAACAAGTCAGTAAGCAGCACTCCTCCGTGGCGTCGGCAGCAGCTCCTGTCTCCACGTTCCTGCCTGCCTTGTGTGAGTTCCTGCTCTCACTGTTATACCAGACTATGAAGAATGGGATAAATGTTGTCTTCCCCAAGTTGCTTTGGTGTTTCATCACAGCAAGAGTAACCTTAATTAAGGCAAGAAGTTTTGAAGTAATGGATCTCAATATCGAAGCCACCTTCGTTAGGATGGTAAAGAAGAAATTCTGGGACGACAAGAGATTCAAGGCTGGTTTAGCAGGGTCTCCTCTTTCTCTTCAGATACGGCTTTTTTTTTTTTTTTTGGTCCTTTCTTTCAGAAACTTCTGAAATGCAGAAATCATGCAAATACATATACCCACTTTAGACAGTGAACAAATTAAGGGAAATTGATGATCTCTCTGGGATTAGCTGGCCTGTTGAATGATCCAAGGTGTATACTTTCACATCTCACACTGCAGAGTGCTTTTGTTGTTAATTTTCGTCCCTTGTCATTGTGGAACACGATAAACTTCCAACAATATATGTGTGCACTTTAGAAGAGGTGGCAATAATTTTCATAAAATATTCAGAAGAGTCCACGAAGTTTAAGAACCACATAAAAAGGTGGTTAGCCAACTCTGAGCAAATCTTAAACACAATTTGAAAACTAGGGAAATTGAGCTGGGCACAGGCCTTTAATCCCAGCACTTGGGAGTCAGAGACAGGTGGATGTCTATGAGTTCACAGTCAGCCTGGTCTACAGAGTGAGTTCCAGGACAGGCTCCAAAGCTACACAGGGAAACCCTGTCTCGAAAAACTAGGTAAGTTGAAAACTTTGAAAACTACGGAAATTGACTTTCTTACTCGTGAGCCTCCCCACACCCAAATTCTGACACAGAAAGAATTAACTTTGTGGGTGGTATTTTTTTTGTATATACAGTGTACTCTTTTAAGTCATAGAACCTCATATGTAGCAATTTTATGCCTATCAGGTTGTGTTGACTTAAATGAGGTGGCTAGGGTTACAAATTCCCCTCACCTCCCTTCTCCTGACATGCTATCTCTTCCATGGCCTCTGAGGGTGACAGCTGGGGTTAGATTCTAACACACTCACACACACACACACACACACACACACACACTCACAGACAGATAACACAATTAAAACATTAGTCATCATTTTATTTCAACCATGGTATGATTTCCAGAAGTGCCTGTATATTCATAACATTTTTCTTTGACTTGAGATGTTAACTGTTTTTCTGTTAAAGCCAAAAGAGTTGCAATGCACCCCGAATGTCCACATGTGTGTTTTGAACAGCACCACTGATGAAAATACCCTGCTTTTAGACCACACCTTCTGTACTTGGATGTGTGCATATCAAAAGCTCTCCTGATTCCAAATTCCAGAATTCTACCTCCATGAAGACTTTATCCATTCCTTACTCTTAGCCAAGGTGATGGGGGACCTCTCGCTGTGTGAGCCCTGGTCACTCACCGGAAAGTGGCTGTGACTGCCCTTGTGGCTTCCCTTGTCATGATGAACATGTCTCTACTTTCTTCAGCTTTCTCTTGCTGGGCTGAAGAGATGGCTCAGAAGGCAAAGGCACTTTTCAACAAGTCTAAAAATCTGAGTGTGATCCTTGGGACCCACGGAGTGGACGGAGAGGCCAGCCCCTGCCAGCCGTCCTCTGACCTCCACATGTGTCCAGGGCCCTCATCCTCACGTACGGTCACAGACTGTAAGAAAATGAAAATGCAACAGAAATCTTTCCTTTGGATGTGTCAGGGTTTTTTTTTTTTAAGTAAATTTTATTAAATTATAAAAGTTTCCATTTCCGCCCCCCCTCCCAACACCCTCCCACTCCCCCCACTCCCCCTCCTCCTCCCTCTTCGTCCCCCAGGGCAGTCAGGGTTTCCTGCCCTGTGGGAAGTTCCAGTTCCTTCCCCCTCCCTCCAGGTCCAGGAAGGTGAGTGTCCAAACAGACTGGATCCCCAAAATCCAGTATATGTAGAGGAAACAGGTCCCAGTGTCATAGTCAATGGCTTTTCAGAAAGACTTCGGGCCAGCCACAGTCAGAGAATCCGGCCAAATTCAGAGAATCTGGTTAGATCACGTCCTCGTTCAGTCCCAGTCCAACTGGCCTTGGTAAACTCTCATCAGATCCGTTCCCTTGTATCAGTGGGTGATAGCATCCCTCGCAGTACTGATTTCGTTTTTCATGTTCTTCCTCCTTCTGCTCCTCATTTGGACCTCGGGGGGCTCAGTCCGGTGCTCCAATGTGGGTCTCCGACTGTATCGCCGTCCTTCGCCAGATGAAGGATCACTCCGAAGGCCCTCTGGATCTGTGTCAGGGTTTTATACTTTCCCAAAATCAAAACCAAATGCCATACTCTGAGTGGAATTTGAAAGAGTAAGGAAAGCAGAATTCATGATGAAAATATAGCTTGGTGACAGGAGCATTTGCCTGGTATGTGTGAGGACCTGGGTTCAGTTCCCAATGCTGACATTTTGGAGGGGGACGAGAGAAAGAGACAGCAGAATTATCACCTCTGCTCTTTAAGATATTAATACACCGGGAAAGTCAAAATACAAATTTGACCTTACATTAATGAAATCCCCAATGTCTTAGCCGGTAGGGCCATTGTGAAGTCATACCACACTACCTAACTAGATGATTGACATTTGGACCAAATTGCCAAAGTCAGACAACCGGCCTTATGTCTGCCATTGCCTTCTATGGCTTTCTGTCAGCTTTAGGTTTTGTCAACTGTCTCTTCCTTTTTACCATTTTTCTCTCACCTGAGCATTCCGAGGCAGAGGGTCTCTGTTTCTCTGAACAGGTGGGGACAATCAATAGCGTTTACTACTCTGGTGTGATGTCCAAAGCCTCGTGTTCTCCGAGAACAGAAATTCTTGATTTCCTTCCCTGATCCCCGTTCCACTTCCGGGAATCCTTCCCTCACCTCAGCCCTCTCCTGCTTCTGTTTGGATGTTGTCTTTCTGGAATGCAGAGCCTTCCTGTCATTCTCTCTGTAGGAAAAAACAAACAAACAGAACACAGTGGTAAGCCATGAGATGTGACACCAGCTGGTCCAGACCCCAGTGCTCCATGACAGTGTTCTGCCCTCCCACTGCAGCCTGAGACACAATTCCATGTTTAGCAATCGCTCTCTACTGCATACAGAGGATGACACTCTTTGCTTCCAGGAAACTTGGTACAACTACTGCCCATGGCGACGAGCACTCAAGGTACACATTAGCTATCTGTTGGTGTCACACAGCTGCGCTGAACTACAGCCAGCATATCATGTCTTCTGTAGCCAAAGAGGGTGCTAGAAAGACAGAACTGTCCTAAGAACACATCTTGTTTGAATTGTGGGTCACAGTTGGCTCTATTACTTGCAATCAAAGAACCTTGGTTGATGTGGGATTCCCCTTTGTATGCTATGAATATGTTTTATTACCATTGGTTTTAAAGAAGCTGTTTTGGCCAATGGCTTGGTAGAGTAAAGCCAGGTGGGAAATCCAAACAGAGATATACAGAGAGAGTAGGCAGAGTCAGGGAGATGCCTTGTAGCTGCTGAAGGAGAAAGACACCAGTCAAAACCTTATCGGGTGATACACAGATTAATAGAAATGGATTAATTTAAGATGTAAGAGTTATCTAGAAATATGCCTAGCTATTGGCCAAACAGTGTTGTAGTTAATATAGTTTCTGTGTTATTATTCAGGTCTGGGCGGCCAGGAAACAAATGAGCAGCCTCCACCTACACTTGGTTGCCACCAATCCAGAAAGAGGGCCCAGGCCTGTCATCCCCCAACACAGAGCTCTGAACAGCCAAAGCTCACTCTTTCTTCTGGAGTCAGAATTAAGTAGCTGAATCTCTTCTTGGACTAATTCTCACCCTTTCTCCTCACATGTTATAGCTCATTCCGCAGCAGGGAAGGGATAACTTGAAAATTACTTGGATGTACATGGAACTGAATTTATGAAAGAAAATTAGACAATGCAATCTCCGAAGTTTAGTTTCACATTAACACGTGATTAAGGTGCATGTGTGTGCTTGTGTGCACGTACACACACACACACACACACACATCATTGTGAGAGGTGGCTGAGGATATGCCAGAAGCCAGCTATAAGGAAGATCGTAGTGTCAGCTCCCAGCCATCTCAGGGATAGCCTGGCTGCGTGGGTGAAGGGTATGCCGCCCCACTTTCTCTTGTGTCACAACCAGATGCTGTTTCTGTTCACAATTATGTTTTTCCAGACCTTATTAATTAGCACTGCCAAAAATAATCAAAGGACCCTACCGTGATCACGTTGTATCCTGCAACTGTGGTGGGTCCCAATGGTTTGTCAAGTGTCACCCTGCACTGAAAGGGTACCTGTTTGATCATGCCAATGGATATCCACATGGCGTGCCCAGTTCTCAAGTTAATTAACGTCTGTAGGTTTCACCCTCCCAACAAGCATACAAAGACAGAAACCACGGACTAGTGAGAAAATAGCCAGGCATGGATGTCAGACTGAAGGGCCATGTTTGCATGTGAAACTGAAGGGCCATATTTGCATGTGAGACTGGAGGTCCATGTTTGCATGTTTGCATGTGAGAGTGGGGAGGCCATGTTTACATGTTTGCATGTTTGCATGTGAGACTGGAGGGCCATGTTTGCATGTTTGCATGTGAAACTGGAGGGCCATGTTTGCATGTGAGACTGGAGGTCCATGTTCGCATGTTTGCATGTGAGAGTGGGGAGGCCATGTTTACATGTTTGCATGTGAGACTGGAGGGCCATGTTTGCATGTGAAACTGGAGGGCCATGTTTGCATGTTTGCATGTGAGACTGGAGGGCCATGTTTGCATGTGAGACTGGAGGGCCATTTTTGTATATTTACCCCTGTAAAAACTCAGACAAAGCATCTGTTTCCTTTACAGAAAACAGAGAAAATGACAACCTGATTGCCAAGCATGTTACTGGGTGCTCGTGTCAATCCCCACGTCCTTGGTTGCTTTTTTAATGTCTACCTATGACCAACATTAGGTACACAGCACGCATCTTTTATTCAACACATGCTTTGACTAGAATGCTGGGACTGAGATTGGTTCTGGGGAAGCAACCATGGAGGCAGCAGCTTGTGATCAGCCCTAATCCTCCATCGTCAAGGCTGCCTGTTGCTTATACTCATAGCTTCATGTTACTCTGCCTTTCCATCAGAGCTAGCTGAAGCTGGGCGTGGTGGTGCGTTTCTGTACTTCTGGCACTCAGGAGGCTAAGGCAGTGGGAATGTCAAAATCAGATCGGCCTTGGATGCACTAACACTCCAGGCCAGCCTGTCTCAAAAGGCAAAACAATAATAACAGCAAAAGAAAGAAATTTGTCCTCTATCATGAGATTCAAAATACCCATGAAGGATGGCTCAGACCTGAGTAACACACCCACCATATTGCAACCAACTGCAGAATTTAGGTTTTTGTACTGTAAGGTTCTCATCCTAGATCTGAGATGTGCCTGGACCAACCAGCAACTTATGCTACAGGATTCAGTTGGTAATGTTGGTTGTATTGCTTAGAACTGAAGTTACCAGGAAAAAGCCACAGCTGTGTTGGAGACACCATAAACCTGATGGACTGAGCAGAACTTTGTGACGATGCAGAATCAGAATGTCACAGTTTCTGGGAAACTTTGGCTATCTTTCATCTCCTCAATAGCCATCAATCGCCCATCTCTGTGTCTGATCTAACATCCTTGTGAATCTCAGGTAAAACCTAATGGAACATATTAATTTAGAAGTTTGACCAGTAACTTTTTACCAAGGCACTCCCTATGTTCCTATATGGTCCATTTCCATTCAAACCCCCAGACTGAGTATCTGACTTTAAGGAGTCTCAGCCTTGCAGACTGAATAAGGAAATTAAGAAATCTTGGTAATCTACAGGCACTGAAGGCAAAATATATTAATAAGTTTGGGATTGACTACCTACCTTAAAAAGGCTTTTAAAGTCCAGCCTGCTATTCCTTATTAGAAGTTCCAGGAAAATAAACTTCAAGAGAATCTAAATAGTTAATATTGCCACAACGTTTACGAAAACAATCAGATGAAATTTTGTGAGTATAAATTGGGGCTTATTGTGATTTATTTGTTTTAAATGAAGGTGTCCTGAGTCTAGCGTGGGGTCTGTGGTCCTGCTGCAGCTGAACCTGTGTTATGGCTGCCACATGAAGCCATGTTGATATCTGTGGGCCAGGCTGCCCCCTGACCATGTTGGTGTCCATGGTGCATTCTGCCATTGGAAACCATGCTGATGTCCATGGCATGTGCTGACGCCAAAGGCCAAGTAAGTGTCCGTGGTCCATGCTGTCACAAGATACCATGTGGAAGTCCATGATCCGAGCTCCTGCTGGCTGTAAAGGACATGCATGGAAGCTTCTTCTGCAGTGATATCAATGACTGAAGACTCAGCTGTCAGCTGAGAGAGAGGGACATAGAGGCTTCTGTGACAAACCCTCTCACCTCCTGCCCCAAAAGTAGCACCCTACATAGGAAGTCAGTGAAGAGAACTCTTAGGAATTGTCGTAAGGATCCTGGAGTATAGCTCTCCACAACAGAGGGCTTCTGGTGGGGTTGAGTATGGAGAAGAAGTCATTTTTCTTTAAGGGGCTGGACACAGGGAGTTTGACCACACTTTTGAGGGTAGAAAGCTACAAGGGGTTGGGGACAGATCTTGGAAGACTGTGAAGTAAGGGTTATAAGGGTACATTTTGTGAAATTCCCAAACAATCAACAAAAATATTATGATAATAATAAAAATAATAAACTTTAAAAGAAATTTATACAAAGAAAAAAATGAAGGTGGCTGTAAGGAGAGAGCAGCAGCCTGTGGATCACCCCTTGTCAGATTCTAAACCCACGGCTCTACAGAAAGGATTGGCCCAAAGGTTTACAATGTGGGTGACTTGGTACGAACTCCCGAGGACCACACTTAGTCCTACTGACGAGCGGCCCCTGAGGGCTACACTTAGTCCCACTGATGAGCGGCCCCTGAGGGCTACACTTAGTCCCACTGATGAGCAGCCCACTCGGTATTTCCTGCAACAGCAGGTGCTGTAAGCATGGATATTCAGACTGCAATGCAGGAAACAGCAAGCTCAAACCTAGAGTCCTCAACTAACTGCCCACTGGACTTAAAAACTGAACTAATGTGTTCTGTATATTAATCTTTGTTTTTCTTTTGGTAATATTAGCAAGTTCATCTATTAGTGGTCTGTTGTAGGAGACTACTTGTTTGTTTCCCAGCTGCCTGGGACTCCTGAAATAATCACACAGAAAGTGTATTATTTAAATTACTGCTTGGCCAATCACTTAAGCGTATTGCTAGCTAGCTCTTATATCTTTGGTTAACCCATTTCTATTATTTTATATTTTACTATGAGGTTCATGGCCTACCGGCAAGGTTCCATCTGGTAACTTGCATCTTTCTCCTCTGGCAGCTACATGGCATCTCCCTGACTCTACCTTCTTTCTCCCAGCATTCAGTTTAGTTTTCCCTGCCTAGCTCTACTCTACCCTATCACGGGCCAAGGCAGATTCTTTGATCATTAACCAATAAAAGCAGCACATATACAGGACTTGCCACACCAATTCCCCTTTTCTGTTTAAATAAAAAGAAAGGTTTTAACTTTAACATAGTAAAATTACATATAACAAAACAGGTATCAAGCAAGAATTACAGTTACAACGTTTATATATACTTTATCTTTTATCATAATTAAGGAAAACTATAATTATCTATTCTTGAACTCCATCAAAGACTCCAGAAGGATATAATATTACCTAAGTAAACAGGAAGCACATTGTAAGCAACTTCTAAAACTCTAGACAGAGACATATTGCTGCCTGGACAATCATCCAAAGTTCTTTTGTAATGTTGCAGGCACCTGTCTTCAGCCTACAGGCCCATAGTATCCAGCAGATTTTTTCATGAAGCAGGAAATTTCAAAGACAGTTCCATCTATATTGCTAGTTTGTCAGTCACTTTCTTCTGTGTCCTGCAGAACGTCTGGCAGACTCTTTCATGAAGCAGGAACTCTGAAGAACCATCTCACCTTTAGGCAAATTCAGCCATTATTTCTCTGTGGGTCCTGCATGTCCAGTTCATCAAGCAGTCCAGGCAAGAGCAGTTTCTTGCCCAAACGGTTAACAAACTCCACGAGGAGCCTCTTCGGTGCCGGTCTTCCTCCTCAAGTAGCTTGGTGCTGCCAGGGGCAGGCGTGTCTCATGTCATGAAAAGTCCTAAGTTATTAAAACATTTTAAATGTCATATTCTGTAGTCTTTGAAAGGATTGAAAATTAGCTGTATTAGTGAAATATATCTCTATATATCTAGAAAACCTAACATGACTATAAACTTGACTATTATAGATGATTATCAATTAACCTATATTTCTTAATTATACATTACATTTCTAAATGAGCTGCACAAACACAATGCCTTAATCAAGAGCAGAAATATACATATAACAAATTGACCTTAAATTTTTACCAATAAACCAAGATCCAAAGTAGTGTCAACCTCTATAGCATATCCCTCTTTAAAAGTAAACAGACATTTATAAACAATCATTTAGGGAATTTGGGCATAGTTATCTCCAAACTGCTTCCTCCTTTTTGTTGGGTGACGTAATTTTTGGGGATATTTACGGTGACCTTTGGAGGGGTCTTGGTGCATTAAACCACAATAGCCTGGAATGAATCCACAGATTCTCATCTTCTGTGGAAACAAAGGAAGAACCTTTTTTTCAAAGCAACATCCTTAGACCCATATTTTGAAGTCAAGACACCTTTATGATATATATGTTGGTTTAGCTTTCTGTACTTAGCTTCTTCACAGTCAAAATATTCAAAGAAATCACAATAGTATACATAATTCAGACTCTCTATTTCTTTTCCATCCTACAAAGCTTATTTTTCTTACTCTATTCTTTTTTTTACAAGTTTAATATTTATTTTATAATTTATACTCCTTTAATAAATGACTGTCTCTACTTTTTTATATTACATTTATTGCCTTTTTACTCTTTTTCTTCTCTCTCCCAAGCCTACATACATTTATTGAACTGTGTGACTTGTTTAGAGTTCTTTTATGTCTGAATCTCTCCTATTGTGTGTCTGTAATCCTTTTCTGTCCTAGAGAGCTTTTAAAATGGTAAGCAGCTTGGTCATATTGGCTCTGGGTGATGATTCCACCGCTCTCTGCTTTTCAGAAGGGTGGAGGTACCATTACCACAGCTCAGGGACTGCCAGGTAGGAGCTATGCTCACCACTTTAACTCTGAGAAGGAGTATGCAGCAAATAAACCCTTTTTATCTGAATAATAGCTAAATCTGCCATGCAGGGCACCGTGTGGCCTGGAAATATTTCTGTGTGTGGTGGCAGAAATCTGCCATGCTCTCCTGCTTGTGCATGCCTCTTAGATCTGATTTCGCTGCCTGCCCAGACAGGGAGCACTGAGCTGTAGGTGTGGTCTCAGCTAGTTTCCTCCTGACCCTGACCCTCAGTAGGCATGCAAGCACCCATGCCCAGAAACATCATTCAAGTGTGCAACCTCCCGAAAGAGCCAGAGTGGTTTGTACTGCCATTTTGAAAACACACATTTTTTTTTCTTTTCTTTTCTGCTACTGCTGAATCAGGAAGACCTCTCTTAAAGGAGCTACAGCATGTTGCCAGCAAGCAAAGCCCATCCAGAAAAAAAATGCAGCCAAACTTTGTTTTTTAGTGTCTAGAATTCCTTTCCAAGCCCTCTCAGCTGGCACACATTGGAGAGCCAATTTGTAGTAGGAGGCCACTTGTTCGTTTTCCGGCTGCCCAGATTCCCAAAATAACCATACAGAAGCTATATTATTATTATTTTAATCACTGCTTGGCCAATCACTTAAGCATATTGCTAGCTTGCTCTTTTATCTCTGGTTAACCCATTTCTATTATTTTATATTTTACCACGAGGCCCATGGCGTACTGGCAAGGTTCTGGCTGGTGGCTTGTGTCTCTCTCCTCTGGAGGATTCATGGCATCTTCCTGACTTCACATTCTTTCTCCCAGCATTCAGTTTAGTTTTCCCCACCTAGCTCTACTCTACCCTATCACAGGCCAAGGCAGATTCTTTATTTATTAACCAACAAAAGCAAGACATCTACAGAAGGACCTCCCACACCAGTGGTCTTGACTGAGGCACATCCTCCGTCAGTATTTTGGTTTTGTCTCTCAGAAAAAGTCATTGTTAAAACCTTCAGGTTGTGATATGTTTATCACAGAGCTCTTCCAGGCATGCCATCAGTCCTTGTCTGTGACCAAGGCGATAGCTGGAAGATCAATGCCACAGGAAGTCTTTCTTCAAGGAACTCCATCATCATCATGAGTTACAAGCCCAAGACTAGATAGGTTAACCCATTTCAATTAATCTATCATTAATAAAAAAGGATGTTGGTTATTTAAATAAGAGAATTGCTTCAAACAAAACAAATGGAGTACATAGGTAAATGGCTGAGCTGTGAAAATTCTTGACACACAAGAATGAGCACCTGACTTCAATCTCCAGCACCCATATGACAGAGCCAGATGAGGTGACACAAACTTGTGACCCCAACACTGGGGAGGCAGAGATGAAAGGATCCCTGAGATTCCAGTTAGCTCATCTTGTTCTAGGTTCAGTGAAAATCTTGCCTCAAAAAATAAGGTGGCAAGTCATCGAGAAAGACACCAGATGCCAATACACGCATGCACCACACACACACACACAAATTTAAAAAACATTCATTTTTTCTAGGATGGCCTATGGGCCTTGTGTTCCTTTTTAAACAAACCGACTCCAAATGTAAACAGTGGAAAGAAACCGGAGCTTAAGTTAGAAACAATCCTTCACTCACGGGGACTTTACCTCCCACCACACCCACACAGGCAACTCTTCAGTGTGTCCAGAGCTGTGAATTACTTAACTTAGAAACAATCCTTCACTCACGGGGACTTTACCTCCCACCACACCCACACAGGCAACTCTTCAGTGTGTCCAGAGCTGTGAATTACTTGCTAGGCTCCAACCACAGTGTAATACAAGCCCACAGCTGACGCTGCAGAGAGGATCATCTTGGCCAGTGTTCCTGCTTCCTTACCTAGAATTGTCCTTGTGCAGATAAACTCTGTTTAATTTCTGTAAACATTTCATTTGCACAGCTATACCTGCATTGTAAGTGTCGGTACAGGCAGACGGGTAAGGGGATCCTGTGACAGAAGAGGGGGCTTTCCCTGGGCCTCCGAGGGTGTTCAGGTAGGACTGGATGAAGTGCGGAAGAGGGGAGGACAATAGAAAGCATGTTGTGTGCATTCACGTGAAACGGCGTGGAGAAGGTGATCGGACTGTGACAAGCCTTCCTGAACCTTGAGAGCCTGTGGACAAATAAGGCAGGAAATTATTGCCTTTGGCGGCAGACTATGAGAACCTAGAAAACCAGCAGACAGGTTCATTCTTAATGTAACAGTGAACAGGCAACAAAGACGGTTCTTGAACAAGGGAGGGGCTGGCAAATGAGCTGAAGGTTAGCAGCTGTGATGGATGGCAAGGGGACTGATCCTGAAATCTCGGCTGGAAAGCTGGGCAGCGGAGTCCTGAGATGAGGCCGTAAAACAATAAACAAAAGCCAGTGTCTTGTGACGACTGATTAAAGACAGTCTATTGTTTCAGCAAAGAGAAACTTGGAAATAACCTCAAGGCTTCTATAATAACAGTGCTGAAGTTGGAGTATAATTAGACAGTAGGGAATGGAGCCATGAAAATGTAACCTGAAGTTGTCTTTGTTAATAGCTACGCCACGGGGTTACAGCTGAGGATTAGGGAAGGGAGCCAGTTTGAGTCGGGCAAGTGTGAGGAGCCAGCTTCATGCTGGCATGTTGAATCCTCATGGGTGCCTTATCAGAACGGAAATACTGTTTTGGATTTTAGCTGAAATATAAATCACAACTTGCATCTTCATTCCTTCGAAAGATCTGGATTGGCCAATACCAGGCTGTATTGTACCTGCCTTTGTGCACTCCAGTAGATCTGGATTGGCCAATACCAGGCTGTACTGTACCTGCCTTTGTGCACTCCAGTTGGGAGTAGGAGACAAGAAAATACATCACTGCAGCACAACTCAGCCTGCAACATGTCAGCGATGCTTAATGTTTCCACACTGAAAAATGGGATTCTGCGCGACAGATGACATGAGGAAGTATTCTTAGAAATAACAGACAGGGAAATTTGTTGTCATCCATTGACACGCCAACCAAGCTTGCTGTTTCCTGGGGAACAGGCATTGGAGACTTTCTGAACTTGTGCGTTTTGAAGAACCCCAGCAGCATCTTAGGTTTGCCATTATCTTTTTACAGCTTAGAACTGAGGGTGTATATTTCTCTACTAAACACCACTTTCATTTAGTAGCTATGCCTTGAAGCTAAGTATTCTACGTGTCTCTTATTTTCTAGAACATCCAAGTAGAAAGCAAGTCTCCCAGCGGTGAACAAGATTCAGAGTCCATGGAAAGCCCTTTCATCTTCCAGATGAGGTTCTTCTCCCTCTCAGGAACTACCCTTGGTTATAGAGCCTGTCCAGAGCTCACAGCCTGGTGAGGCAATGGAGCGAAAGGTCAGCTATGCTACAACATTATTCTTGTTTTACAGGACTTCAAACTATGCAGATACACATTCCAGGAACCCAGTTAGCAGAGAAAGCCACAGTTAAGAAGTGACCTTTGAACCCTGACAGGGTACAAGCTCAGCTGAAGAAAGACAGAGTATCCTTGGCAGATAAACAACAAACATGCCTGAAGATTAGAAGCTGGCTGATGGAGAAACGTAGAAAAAGCTGTGAGTTTGGTTGTGGTGGAGGAGGTGTGGGGCAGCCGAGCCAAGTCATGTGGCCAAGAGAAGACTTACGCCTGTCGGGTGCCAGTGGTTGTTTTTGGCATCTCTCTGAGGCCTGTTGGAGCCTATAAAAGAATTCGTGTTAAATTGCCATTTTCAGGTGTCTTGAAAACCAGTAAAAAAGTGGATTTTGGATTTTATGATGGTGGTGTGGCCCTACTGTGCATGGGCAGCTTTGACTGGCAAGAAGTCTTTGAATTTAGCTCATCCCGAGAAGGTAAGAATTTTTCTCAAGAAATTACACCTTAAGTGATTGTAGTGTTAAGGTAAAAACAAAACAAAGCAATAACAGGTGTAACATCAGGCTGACGTACTAAGACACCAGAAGGAAATCCCAGTGTGCTGTAGGGGAACCCAGATACAAAATACCTAGGTGTTTCCGAAGTTGATCATTTGAACAAGTGGCTCTTGATTTTTACTATATAAGTCAATATCTAAAATCTGGGGTTGTACTTTGTGTTTTTACTTCTCCATCAGAATGGGTATCATTCAGTAGTGGCTTCTGTGTAAACAAAAACTGTATCAGTAAGACCATGACATTAAGCTATTTTGACATCTTTAATCTAGAGGCAGGATTTTTTTTTTTTGGTTTTTTTTTTTGGTTTTTCAAGACAGATTTCTCTGTAGTTTTGAAACCTGTCCTGGAATTTGCTCTTGTAGATCAGGTTGGCCTCAAAATCACAGAGATCCACCTGTCTCTGCCTCACGAGTGCTGGGGTTAAAGGCATGAGCTACCACCCAGCTAGAGGCAGGTTTTATTTAACATATTAATATTAATCTGGTGCTTTCACAAGCAATATTTTCACAGTCACCCCTTCTCTCTCTTACCAAGGCTTGCTTTGAACTTACTATGTAAGCCAAGATTGCTTTGAACTCACAGTAATACGCCTGTCTCTCAGCCTCTTGAATGCTGGGATTATAGGCATAGCCACCATGCCTGACTTCCATTGTGTTCTCTGTCTCTGTCTCTCTGTCTCTCTGTCTCTGTGTGTGTGTGTGCGCGCACGCGCGTGTGAATGCACATATATGAATACATGAAACTAAGCATCTTCTCTATCCTATTGTAAGGAAGGCTACTTAATCATTCTGACTGCATAGCCCCAAAATAGTCACACAGAAACTGTATTAATTAGATCGCTTCTTGGCCCATTAGCTCTAGCTTCTTATTGGCTAACTCTTACATATGAATTTAACCCATCTCCATTAATCTGTGTATTGCATGTGGTTGTGGCTTACTGGTTAAAGTTCCGGAATCTGTCTCCAGTGGGACTACATGGCTTCTTACTAACTCCTCCTTCTTTCTCCCAGCATTCAGTTTAGTTTTCCCTGCCTACCTCTATTCCCTGCACAGGCCCAAGAGAGTTTCTTTATTCATTAACCAATCGTATTCACAGCTTGCAGAGACAGAGGCAGGCGGATCTCTGTGAGTTCAAGGCCACCCTGAGCTATTCAAGATGAGCTATTCAAGATATTCTCTAAAAGAGAAACAGAGCTCACACAAAGGTGATCCCAGCACTTGGGATACCACACCTTTAATTCCAGCATTAGGGAGGTGGAGACAGGATGGAATATGACTAGACGGAGAGAGGAATATAAGGCAGGAGGAAACAGGAACTCAGTGCAGTCTGAGCACTGGCAGAGGTGAGAACTCTCCTAGTTGGCTGTTCTGCCTCTCTGATCTCTCAGCTTTTATTCCCTAATATCTGCCTGTGAGTTTTTATTATTAAGGCCAACTAGATTTCGTGCTACACCTTTGAGTCCATAGTGGTGACAAATGAATTTGTCCAGCAGAGAATATAATCGTTCATAAGTCATTTCTCATTTGAACTGATTTAGCTTCATTACTGGTCTCATTAGTGTATTAAATAAAACACCTGACAGACATTTCTTCTGGACTTGTAGAGGGATTATGATCTTGCCCCTGAAATGTACGTTATCACACAACTCTGTCCTGGAAACTTTGCTTTAGATTTTTTTTGACACCATTCTTTCTTTAGTAAATAAAATAAGATATTATTTTTTTCAAATATTTTTTCAATTTTTAGGGTTTTCATGGCAGGTGCCAATTCACAGCTCTGTAGCAAGCCAAGCGATGTTCATGTGAGTTGTACCCACAGGGTCAGCTGTGTGCACCCTTGGTGGCTACTTAAACCTTTTGTATTTCATTTTTTCATGTTTAGTGTGAGCTTTATGTAAAATTTAATTAATTAATTAATAAGAAAATAATTATAAATCCACATGAAGTCCTTTGGATAATCACGTACTGGTTTATTGTGGTTTCTAATGTAACTTTCACAGAAGCAAAATCTTGTCAAGCATCACAGCTGCTTTTGACTCTTGAATGCTCCACTTTGCCATGGAGACAGAGAGAGAGAGAGAGAGAGAGAGAGAGAGAGAGAGAGAGAGAGAGAGAGAGAGAGAGAACCAGCCAAACCACGCGTGTGATGTTCCCCATCAAGGGCTGGGGCGTGAGTCTCTTAAACCATAGTCCTGTTTATAGGCAGACTGCAAGAAGTCTCGCCTGTGATGAACCCCAGCTTGGCCTCTGTAACAACTTGGCTTTGTGTCCCCTTGGAGAGTGTGAATTAGATTTTCAAAATTCTCCTCTTGTATTCATGATTAGGGTGGGTTCCAAGGAGGATGGGAATTACCTGCCATTTGAGAATTGGCAGACATAGTCACCGACCTGCTGATGTGCCTTGTTGGCCAGAGACAGATGCTCTATAACCTCCAGACATAGATGTGTGCATGTGACTCCAGTCCAAACAGCCAAGCTTCCATGGGGCACCTTTCTTACCAAGAATACACACAGGATTCACTCCAACATGCTCGTGTGAGTTTCATTTCTTCACGTTTGTCTTGTGAATGTCAAGATCCAGGATCTGACAAAGACTGTCTGCTTAAACCTAAATTCTTCAGTGTTGGAGTATTGGTAATAAATCCCTCCATATGGCTTGAGTGTGTGTGTGTGTGTGTGTGTGTGTGTGTGTTTGTGTGTACGTGTGACTCGTGTATGTGACTATATATCAGTAGTCAACCTCAGTTGCCTTCCCCTCTTACTCTCTACCTAATTTTTTGAGACAAGGTCTTTCACTTAACCTGGGGTTCACCATTCTGGCTGCGGTGTCTGGACAATGAGTCCCAGGGATTCGCTTGCGTTTATACCTCTCTTGCTTACAGGCTTGTATGTTGGTGCTGGGGCTCCACACTGGGGTCCTCATGCTTGCAAGGCTAGCAACGGACTCACTGTGCCTTCTCCCCAGCCCACGTCGTGCATTTTCAATGGCCATAACATTTCTTTTCACCATGTACCATAATTGTTAAATCAAGAACCCAAAGAAGGTGTTCACCTTGCTTTTAGGGCCAGTGTAGCAACAAACACTTTCATGTGTCAGTCCTTGCAGGCTCCCTGATTCTTCTAAGACAAGTTCCCAAAGGAGAGACTGTTTAACCAAATGCTAAGCACAATTAAATTTTGATTCACTTTGTCAGGATAGTTGTTCTAATTTACTCTCTTACCGGCTGAAGATGAAAAGATCTGATTCCTCAGAACTTCCTTGATGTTTTAAATCAGGGCATCTCCCACTGGACTTAGGCTTTGATGAACTGACTTGGGATTTTGTTTCTCAAGATCTGTTATAGCCAAAGGCTGTCTCTTAAGCCAGTGGGATACTTTGCTTCAACTAATCTTAGTCACAGAGATCTGAACTCTTTGGGCCAGCAACGAAAGTTCCAATTTCCCTGCTCACCTCCAGGTATCTCTCAGGGAGCATCTCTGAGACTTGGAGACAGGGCTCAGGGCGAGGGAGTCCCAGAAGTGGCTGAGAAAGAGTGCTGAATCAGCCTGCTCGAGGGACCTGCTGAAGCTGTGTTCCTTCACCTTGTGCCCAACTCCAGAGTGTCTTTAGATCCTAGGCAGAAAGCTCCTCTTAGCCTGAGAAAGGATAAGCTTCAGAAGTCCTCGGCATGTCCACAGGCCCTGCTCTGAACCCCAAGTGCACTTAAAACATGTTTCAGAGGAAGCTGAAGGGGGCTGGAGTCAGCCGCTTAGCTGACGCACAGAGCAAGTTTCCCATACGCTTATTTTTTTCACCCCGTTTAAAAGGGGGCTTGCTGTCATGATGCAGGCTTTGAGGGGGTCCCAGTGTGACAAAGTCCATTTCAATTATAGACCACAAATGACCATTGCGATCAAATGCTTGCCAAGCTCCCATTTTCTAGTGTAAATCCACGCTCCTCTGTTCAAAAGACAGCTGGGAAACTCATCTTCCTCCAAGAATAGCAGACAAAATGACTTCAGCCCATGGCCAATGATCCCCCCTCCCATCTTGGTTCTTGGTTTAGGTAAGAAAACTACCTCACATACGTGGGAACCTCATGTGGGTGGTAAGTAAGCTTCAGTGTGGGGAGAGCTGGAAAGTGCTTGCCTTGAACACTCAATGACATGAGTTCGATCCCCAGAATCCACACTCACAGTGAGAAGCATCTAACCCCAGGGCTGTGGAGGAGGAGAGAGTGGATCTCTGGGGCTCCCTTGCTGGCCAGCCTAGCCTACTTGGTAAGTTCTAAGCCAATGAGAGACCCTGTCTCAAAAAAAAAAAAAACAAAAACGTGGCTGGAGCTTGAGGATGTCCTCTGGCTCCCATGAGCACACACAGACACAGCATAGACACACACACACAGTATAGACACACACACACACACAGACACGGCATACACACACACACAGACATGGCATAGACACACACATCAGCACACACACAGCATAGACACACACACACACAGACACAGACACGGCATAGACACACACATCAGCACACACACACACACAGCATAGACGCACACACACATAGACACAGCATAGACACACACATAAGCACACACACAGCATAGACACACACATAAGCACACACACACATAAGCACACACAGCATAGACACACACACAGACATGGCATAGACACACACATCAGCACACACACAGCATAGACACACACACACAGACACACAGTATAGACACACACACACACAGACACGGCATAGACACACACATCAGCACACACAGCATAGATGCACACACACATAGACACAGCATAGACACACACATAAGCACACACACAGCATAGACACACACATAAGCACACACACACACACAAAGCATACGCACACACATCAGCACATACACAGACACAGCATAGACACATACATATCACACACACAGCATAGACACACACATAAGCACACACAGCACAGACAACTGCATCCGTGTGCACCCACATGTACATGTGCTGGAACACACGCCCACAAAGAAGTACTAAATCATTCTACAAATCCACTGATGCAATCAGCAACATAATCAACAACATGACTGATAATTAGATTTAAATCAGAGGTTCAAGAGGTTTTGCACCCACCTCAGAGATTTGAGGAAATTCTAAAACATTACCACTGGTAAACTACAAGGTTGAAAAGTAATTAAAATGACAGCTAGTGACAAGGACAGACAGCATTTAAACACTACTTCCAACATGTGCAACAGGAGTCTTTGCAAATGAAGTTTGTCTCAAAGGCTTGTGAAGTGTTTGGCTCTGAGTGGGTTTTGAATGATAGATGGCTGCCTAATTAATAAATGACTTGTGTATCTAAGAGTGTGGCTGGGGTACGTGGTGGCACGGTTTGGGGGGTATGCTGGCATGGTTAGGGTATGTGCTGTTATGGTTGGGGTGTGTGGTGACGTGGTTGGGGTGTGGGCTGGTGTGGCTGGGCTGTGTGTTGCTGTGGCTAGGGGTGTATTTATATATTTGGGGTTTGTATGGTGGTGTAATTAGGGCTGTGTGGTAAAATGGTTGGGTGTGTGCTCACATGGTTTGGGGGTGTGCTTGTGTGGTTTGGACTTTGTGCTGGCATGGTTGAGTAGTGTGTGGGATCATGGTTGGGGTGTGTACTATGTGGTTCAGGTGTGTAGTGGTGTGGTTGGGGAGTCTGGTGGTATGATTGGGATGTATGTAAAGTTCTTCCTACAAACAACGAAGGACCTTCTCCTTAGGGTCACTTGAAACACATCTATAGTTTCCTTACCAATTTCTGAGGCTGAGCACCCCAGTTATCCAGAAATGTCATTTCTTACTAAGAGCTTTCTTACCCAGCAGGCAGAGCTGCTGTGGGCTATGGCAGGGTGGAGAGAGAGGAATTCTGTTTTCATTTTCAGGTAAGGTGTGACAAGCAAGTCACATCTCTGTCACATTGTCCTTCTGCCCTGGATGTTAACGTGTGTTGCGGTTTGTATCTGTGGCTTGTTACTCAGAGTGGGGCTAATAGGAGGTGGTGGCAATTTTAAGAGCGGAGCCTTGTAGGATCCCCTGGACCAGAGCTCATTAGAGGGCAGTGGGATCCTAACCTTGCCCCGTCTGTTCTCGTTCCTGTCCTGTCCACAGAGCAGACTTTGCTCTGCTGCTGTTCCTGAAAGTCCAAACACTTCAGCTCTGTTTTGTTTTACTTCCATAGCATGGGGAAGACCAGCAAACTCAGGGTAACACAGGTTCACTCTGCTCTGAGCTCTGCCCCACACTGAGGCACTGGGAACTCAGCTCTGGGGAAACCTCTTTCCAGTTTCACTTCTACCGTCTTACGCCATCACAGCCTTTGTCCTTGCTTCCCCCACAGTCCCTAACTTGCTGGCTCTGTCCTCCACAAAAGTATTTTACTCTTGATCCTGAGAAAACTTCCCTCTTAGCATTGCCTGTGCTGAGAGTGAATGAGAGAGAAAATTCACTTTTCTATCCCTCTTACAACTTCATTCACACACTCATACACACACAGGCAAGTGTGCACAGACCTGGCAACCGCAGCATAGAAACCCTGACGTTGTTCGCTCCAGGACTGAAGCAGAGTTAGTATCTAACTAAAACCTTGACTGATTCTAAAGTTCTTATTCTTTGTGTCTGCCCTGACTGCCTCCTGTCTTTAGTCTTTTGTACCGAGAATCAAGAGCTCCCCTTATAGCTCTTCATTTTCAATTTGCTTTTAAATATCTTGCTCTGTGTGACAATCAAAAGCAGGACAGATGATATTATTTTCTGTATTTTACAAGTGGAAACTTGGGCCAATCTTTTCCTAATAGAGAGGAAAACATGTCCAAAGGGAACAGAGACGGTGGATGAACCCCCCTCTGTTTCTGTGTGCTTTCCGTCTGAGCTCATTTTAAATATTTTGAAGTTAACTCTGTATCCCAAACATCTCCAGCCTCTTCTGCCTGAAAGCCATTGGCATTGTTTGTGTTTTTAGAAATGACCGGCTTTCTTAGAAGCTAGTTCCTAGGATATTTACCAGCACATTTGATCTTAGTCCAATTTTTTCTTTTCTTTCTTTTCTCCCTTCCTTCCTCCCCCGTCCATCCTTCCTTTGTTTATTTATTATTTATTTTTGAGTGCTGCGGTCTTCATACTTGTGTCCCTTCAAAACCAATATGTTGAGAGTTGACCGGGTCATGAAGGCTAAACCCCCATGGGCTGGACAGAGCCCTTACGAAGGAGGACTGGAGGAGCCTGTTACCACCCCTGCCCCCACCGCCACACCCCTGCCCCCACCGCCACCACCGCGTGGGTGCTCTTCTAGAAGGCACCATTTGGAAGCAGAGAGCGAGCCTCTCCACACATTGACTCAGCTACGCCTTCCTCCTGGTCTTCTCAGCCTCCAGAACTGTAAGCAATACATTTCTAGTTTTCACAAAGCAGTCATACTCTATTGTGTTTTGGTTTCCTGGTGCAGGAGAATTATCTGTATTCTGTCAATCATATTTTAATAAAACGCTGATTGGCCAGGCAGGCAGTATAGGTGGGAAAACCAGACAGGAAGTAGAGGTGATGCAATGAGAACAGGAGAATTCTGGGAAGCAGAGAGGTTCCTCTGCCATTCCTGTGCAGACCACTGAAGAGGCAGCATGTAACCTGCCCAGCTGAGAAAGGTACGGAGCCATGTGCTAACATAGATAAGGATAATGGGGTAACATAAGTTATAAGAGTTAACAAGAAGCCTGACCTAATGGGCCAATCAGTTTATAACCTTATGGAGTCCTGTGTGTAATTTCTCTTTGGGATTTGCCGGCTGTTGGGGTACCGGGTGGGACGGAAACCCCAACAAGCCGGCCCTCATGTGACAGTTTCCCACATGAGCCAAGATATGCGGCAATCTTTCGAATATCTAGCTTTTTATTCTGATGTGGTGTGAGAGAGACAAACACCAAAAGGTCTGCACTTACTTCACCGTGCGAGCCTTGGTTTGCCCAGAGCCAGGAGAGCGCAGCTGTTGTCTAGAGAACTCCTAGGCCTCACATCAGTGCTGCAAGAGTGTGCAGCTCTGTGTCCTCCAGATCACTGCGGAGCAAAGTAGAATCTCCTGTCATTCTGCTGCAGTCTTGAACTAGAATGGGTGTTAACACCAGAACTCCTTAGATAGGCTCAACTGATTCTTTCCACTGATTTTGGGCCTTTTGCTATTATTTGTTTCCAAGAGATCTCTGACCCAGACATCCCTCAGACTCAGTATGTAGTCCAGGTCAACCTTGAACTCCAGACATGTACTACCATGTCCTGCTCATATGTACACATGCATGTGAAAGCCAGAGGACTATCTAGATAAATCCACCTTATTTGAGAGGCGGAGTCTTTCATCAAACCCAGAGTTCACAAGTTAGGCCAGACAGACTGGCCAAAAAGCTTAGGTATCCATACCTGCTTCTTCTTGTCCAGCACTTGGGCTGCAGGTGTACCCCACATGAAGCAGACAGGACAAGTGGGATGCTGGAGACCTGGCAAGGGTGGGATTCCAACAGAACAATGCCATCCTTCAACTTTCCCATTGACAAAAATGGATGAGAAAGCTTGGGAGACAATGGCTCAGTCAGCAAACTGCTTTCTATGTAAGCCTAAGGACTTGAGTTGAGATTTCCAGTATTCAGCACAGAAGCTTGGAAGGGTGGTCTGCTCTTGTAACCCCCACACCAGGGAGGTAGAGAAAGGAGGTTCCCTGTAGTCTACTGGCCAGTCCAGCTAAACCAGGAGAGTCCTAGGTTCAATGAGAGAGACCTTGTCTCAAAAGTGGCGTGATTTCTTTAAGACACTCAGCATTGACCTCTGACCTCCATATGCATAAAAACTCCCATATATTGTACACACACACACACACACACACACACACACACACACCAAAGGGTGGGTGAGATTGCATTATTTTCTCAATGGAGGCTGTGATTTCATGACTTCATAGGCTATGCTGTATCTTAAGGCTTCTGTGCTGATTCTGTGATCATTAGGCATTCCAGGGGAATGTATTGATAACAAAGCCCTCAGAACTGTCTCTGGCAAAATAGTTTAAAATTGGTTTGGGATGATGAAGGCACATATGTAGCAAGCTTTCTTGTTAGACTATCTTTGGATCACCGACTGCCAAATAACAACACAGACACTTATTATTAACTACAAAAGCTTGGCCTTTAGCTTAGGCTTGTCCAACTAACGTTTATAACTTAAATTAACCTGATTTTATTGATTTATGCTCTGCCACGTGGCTCGGTTACCTCTACTTTGTACTGTAAGTCCGAGCCCTTCAGTGTCTTCCCAGCATAATTTGTGCGCCTAGATTCCTCCTCCTCTAACTCTCTCTCTCTAGAGATTCTACCTATCCTCTCCTGCCTAGCTACTGGCCATTCAACTCTTTATTAAACCAATCAGAAAGCACCTTGGCAAAGACATCTCTTCACAGTGTACACAAATATTCCTCAACACACATGCGGGAGAGTGAGTGGTTGATGTCTCCTGCTGGGGCAGCCACCAGCGTGCCACAGGAGCTGGTACTGGGTCCGGACAAAATCTGACATCTCTACAGTGATCTGGAATAGGGAGCCAATGGCTCATTAATGGAGTCCATAGACAAGGTCCAATGATTGGCAGAGGGCTGGAAAGCAAAGGGATTAGTGACGATTGTAAAGCTAGGCGTAACCCATGGAAAGGCTCACTCATCCTTGGAACAGAAAGTCACCACCTGAAAGTCATTTAAAGGGGTGATCAGTCCAGAAAGTACCTTGGGTACCGGCGAGGGCCAGGAGGAAAGCTAGGCAGAGACAGGAAGCTGAGCCAGCGCAATTGGAGATTCTCTCTGGAAGGACCTGGCAACATCTGGCCAAGGCCCATGAGTTTACTTAGCTCTTGACACACAGCCAGGGCCCCTGAAGTCTGTTCTCTTCTGCCTGGTGGCCATCTTGTTCTCGCATTTCTTGCTGGCTGAGAAAGATGCCCCCAGATGGATTTCTCGTGGTTTCAAACCAGCCAAGCAGATGCTGTTTAAAACTTTGTTCCCTGGAGACCAATAACAAGGCCAAGGTGTAGGTCTGTGCTTCATGGAGAATGATGGAAAATGTTCCAATTTGAATCAGGAAGTGGTCATGTCTTTGACTTCTACCCTCATCCTAAGCCAGGTGTGTTCTATTTTTAGTCTTGCACCCAGGACAACACTGTTTGCCACTCTAGGGTTTAGCTACCGGGCTTGCTGGGGTTTTGATGGCCACAGTACCCTGAGTGTTTCCCCTGGCATCTGTGTACCTCTCTTCCTGAGTCCTTTTCTCTCCTGAGCCATTGGGAAGGACTAAAGAATTCAAGGTATTTAAGTATCAACGAGTACAATCCCTTGACTTCAGAAGGCCAGGGTCAAACATCTGTTTCCTCAGACTCAGGAGTCTCCCTGTCCCCTGAAGTTCTAGACAAATTCTTTTTCTTCTTTCTTCTTCCCCATATTTTTGTTGCTGTTGTCTCTCCTACTGCTGTTTTGAGACAAGGCCTCACGTAGTAGCTCAGACTGGCTTCGAATTTATTATGTAGCCGAAGTTGGTCTTTAACTCCCAATCTTCCTGTTTCTACTTCTCGCTGCTGAGATTACAGGCATGTGCCACCTCACCTAGCTCTTTTCTTCCCTGTCTTGATTGTGAGCTTAACCAAGCCTTACAAGTTCTGAGAGAGGGACAGCAACCTCCTTTTGTGGTGACAGTCTTACCTGCAGGCGGGAAGGCATGGCCAGCTTCTCATCATAGCATGGCATCATATACATTACATTAAAAATTTCAACCCAGAAAAAAATACAATTGCTTCTTATGGGAGACTGGAGTCCACTCAGCAATGCTATCTAACTCTATTGTCTGGGGCTATTGATAGAGTTGAATTCATGTTAACTCAACATTCGGAAGAATTATGGGTGACAGGATGAACTTGCAAGCAAATGATTGTGTGATTGCTAGATTAGCCAAGAAGAAGTGACAAAGCTGGACAGGAAGGACGGTTCTGGGTGTATAAAATGATATAGTATCTAGCACACCGTGGATGGGATGTACTCTTCAGCCTGGGCTCACTGGTGGCTGCTCCACACCAGTTTGGAAAGCCAAGATACTGGAGGCCCCTAATCCTCTTTCTTTGGGCTCTGTGAAGACGCATGGTGCAGTGTACACTTCCTTCCTGCTCTGTAACATGAAAACACCCAGTCTTAGGAGTAGCCCCTTGAGAGCCATGCTGGGCTGTGCCCAAAAATAGACTGTAGTTCCTGACCTGAACTCAGGGAATCAAGGAGATTATTCTGTAGATTCTCAGACCCTGTTGGACGCAGATCTGTCCCTTGTCAGATGTCAACTGGATGCTCGCCCGATGTTCAACAGCAAACAGCTGACAGTTCTGAACCCTGCAGTCCTCACCTCTGCCCTTCCCAGTGTGAGGCTCCCACCTGCGTGCCGGGTCCCTTGCAGCCAACGCAGCAGCGGCTGCTACAATTACATTTCATGTCACCCTCAATTAACCTGACAGGATACAGCTCTCCCCACCCCCTCTGGAGTCTAAGAGGAGAGAAGAGGCTTAAGGTAGAAAACAGAAAGACCGTTTATGTTCTTGGCTCTTCTGCAGGTAAATCTCTCAGAAAATTGTGCTTTTATTGTCTCCAGGCCCCGAGCTCACACTGCAGCTGCCCAGGTCTGGAAGGGCCTGTCAGCTCATCCATCAGGTTTCTCAGGGTGGAAACCCCTCTGAGGCTGGAGCCACTCAGCACAGTGGGGACGCTAATGACAGGGTCCCAGCAAATGCCTGTCTTTGTGCCTGGAGGGAACCTACCATTTCATCTTTCAGATAAAAATAGCACAGAACTTGATTGTAAAAGAAATAAAGAGTGTGGTGTATGTGTGTGCATGTGTGCTTGTTTATGCATATGTGTGTGCATGTATGTATGTGCAGGTGTATGTGTGCATGCGCGTGTGTGCATGCATGTGTGTGCACTCATGTGTGCATGTGTGTGCATATGTGCATATGTGAGTGCATGTTCGCGTGTGTGTGTATGTGTGCGTGCATGCATGTGCATGTGTGTATGTGTTTGTGTGCATGCATGTGTTGTGTGTGTGCATGTGCGTGCACGCATGTGTGTATGCATGTGTGTGCATGTGTGTGCGTGCATGTGCGTGTGTGTATGCATGTGTGTCCACAGGATAGTGTCAGAGCCAAGTGCCTGTGGACTTTTCCAAGGCAGATGAAAATGTAGTTGCTGTCAACCTCTTTCAGGGAATCCATTTTTCCCCTCTGACGCTGGACTGTATACAACCCAGAGACACTGCAGTCTGCACTAGAGGAATGGCTGCTGAATGTTTCTCCACATGCAAATGTGGCTTGTGACATAGCTACTCACATCATCCATACAACACATAAGTAGCACGTATTACCCAGAAAGCAACACTGACAACTGAATTGAAAGCTGGGGAAGAAACCTAGCTAGCCATTTAATCTCTTTTCAATGCTAGAATATGCCAGGTATATTTTATTAAAATTAATGGATTACAGGCTATTATTTCACTGAGTTATATCAGCCATTGAAGGACCAAGATAAAACATCGACAAATTAGCAAATAAAAACACACCAGGTGTGGTGGTAGACGCCATTAATTCCAGGGCTCAGGAGACGAGGAAGGTGAATCTCTAGGTTAGAGGCCAGCCTGATCTACAGAATGAGCTCCAGGCTGATGGAGATTGCATAGTAGACCCCGTCTCAAAAAATAGCACAACGCAACGCAACAAACAAAGCATGAAAGGGACACCCAGTGTGGTACTTGGCCCTGGTGGGTGGGTGTGGGTGGCACTGTTTCCTAGGCAGGGCGTCCTGGACTATCTGGCAGCGGAGGAAGCAGGTCAGATGGGTGTGCATTCATCGTTCTCTGCCTTGACTGGCGTGACAAGAATAGCTGCTGACATTTCTTCCTTGACTTCCCCACAAAAATGAACCATAAACTGGAATAATAGCGAAAATAAACTCCTTTATTGCCTAAATTCCTTCTGGTTTGGGATTTTATCATCAGAGAGACTGAGGTGAATCTAGGACACCCAGTTAATGTTGGTTTTCAGACAATTAGCACATGCTGTGTGGACAATAATTGTACCAAAATGATCTGAATTTTAAATTTAACTGGCTATATATTTTATCTGGCGATTTTACAACAGTATCTATCTTCACAGTAGGTGCAGTGGGGTATACCTGAACCCCTAGTTTCCTGAGAGGCTGAAGTGGTAGCAATTCCTTGAGCCCAGGAATTTGGGGCCAACACCATAATAATATTCTATTCATCAGCTCAAAGAGAAAAAGAAGGAGAAGGAAGAAAAGAAAAGAGAAGGAGAGGGGAAAAAAAAGTAAAAATACCGAAACACCCAAGAGAAACGTGAGGGTGGAAAGATCTGTTTGGTTCATAATGTCAGAGGGGTGGTCCTGAATGATTTTATACACATACAGACCCTCAGGGCAGGGTGGGATGTTCATGCCAGAGAAGGTTCTTCATTGTTTGGTGACCAGGGAGGGAGAGCCAGGAAGGAACTGGGGACCAGGTGTGACCTGCAAAGTCAAAGCTCAGGTGACCTATGACCTACTTCCAACCAGACCCTATAAAGATTCTAGAACCTCCAAACCGTCCACCTATGAGCCTGTGAGGAACAGTTCACACTCAGACTGTGACTCCGGAAATGCTCCAAATGCACGTTCCTCCAGGCCTCATCAGGTGTTGCGGTTTCCTTGTTTAAAACCAGTTGTTCCTGTAGCGGATGTCACTACCCGAATGTCAGCGAAGTGTGCGTAAGGGAAATCTTGAGGACGCAGGGAAGTGGCTGTGCTGCGGCTGCTCTCCTGACTGTCGCAGTCCTGAGCGTCACGGTGTCTTTGTGACTAGGCCACCTGTACTGTTTGCTTCCAGGTCTTCTTCACTACACTAGTTTCTTCATCATTTCAAAGTAGAAATACGAACACAGGATGGAGCTCTATGAGATGTTAGGATTTAAGTGAAGGAAAGTGTGTAGGAGGGAGAGTGGAAACAGGGTTGCTGGTACATTCCATGGGACAATGTCTCTAGCACGGTTACACCTGTGGTTGGCCACAAATGGATATTTCAGAATAGCTGGTAGGGGAGAGCTGAATGTTTCCAGCATAGGTGTCTGGGATGGATAGTTTTTGTAGTGCGATCACCCCGTTTGTGTGTATGTAGACAGATGACTCTGGACCCCTTAGAGGTGTATGATTTCCAGGAGTCAGTCCAAAAGAAAATAAGAGAAAGAAAATAAGAATTTCATGGTGATATTTATCGTTTACTATATAACTCTGGCTGCTTTTGTTTTTAACAAGTTGATTGCAGGTAAGCAATGCTGTGTTTAATGTAGGCATCCTGAGTGAGTTCTTTTTTTTAACGCTTTTCTCACCCCTGTTAAGAAACTTTCTGAAATAGAGCAGCCCTGTAATTCTAACACTCAACTGAGTAAAAATGACAAGAGAAAATGCCAGGCTGTGGGTTCAGGGTTAGCCTAGGCTATGTAATGTGTTCCATATCTGCCGGGGTTACATAGCAAGTCCCTGCCTCAAAAAAATGCAAAACATTTTCTAAAGAATATCATTGTTAAGAAGTTAATATTTCTAGCCTTGCACTAACAAGAAAAGAAAATATAATTTTGACTGGTAACAGTTTCATCTTTTTTGATGAGGCATTGCTGTGTTTACTAAATAAGCAAGATAAGAGAGAACAACTTCTTTAAAATGTTGGCAGTGAGAGGGTCAAGTGCGTGTGCAGGGGATTCTTAGCCAGTGCTGTCATCCAGAACACATCAGGAGGACTTTGAGCATCTAGATCCTAGATGAAGGGCCCCAGTGGTTCCAGAGTGGCCCCTGCTCCCAGGCAGGCTATCTCTGGACTGCGAATCTTGCTGCTCACTCTACCCTAGTCTCTTTCTGTTACTGCATCTTGTCACATGTTCATGAGTACATGGTGGCACAGGGGACTTCCACCTGACACCCACTGCCAGCCTTTTCCCTTGACCAAGTTAGCCCTCATGACACATTTGAAATTCGCCATAGGGGACAGCGACTAGAGTCCATACATTGTCTGTTGCTGTCAGATTGAAAGCTCACAGAGAGCTCATTCAGACACACCATACTGTGGGATAATGTCTCAGGACACAAAGCCCTCTGGCCATGGCCTCCAAATTACTTCTCAGCTCAGATCCAATTTGATCCATGTACATTGTGTCTTCTTGTCACTGTTCAGGTCAAGCTCTGACATTCATTCATTCATTCATTCATTCAGCTCATCATTCATAGTTAATTTTCCTGTTCCCTTACCCGTTGGAAAATACATATTGGTCACAATGGCAATATGCAATTCTATTCTTATTTCTGAGATCACTTTTGAGATTTTTTAAAAAAAATTATTAGATTAAAAAAATACCAACCCAAGTTTCTACTCCCTCTCTCCCTCCCATTCCATCCACATACCCTCCCACTCCACCCTCATCTAACCCTCAGAGAGGGAAGGCATTTTGCCTTGTGGAAGGTCCAAGGTCCACCCTACTATATCGAGGTTGACCAAGGTATACATACAAAGAGACGGGATCCCAAAAAGCCAATACATGCAGTAGCGATAAATCCTGGTGCTGCTGGCAGTGGCCTGGTCTGCCCCAGCCATGCAACTGTCACCCACATTCAGAGGAACTAGTTTGGTCATATACTTGTTCCTTCCCAGGAAGGCTGGAGTTGGTGAGCTCCTATTAGCTCAGGCAAACTGTTTCAGTGGGTGTCCCCATCACGGTCTTGACCTCTTTGCTCATATTCTCATTCCTCCCACTCTTCAACTGGACTTTGGGAGCTCAGTCCAGTGCTCCAGTATGGGTCTCTGCCTCTGTTTCCATCAGTTGTTGGATGAAGGTTCTCTTAAGTCCCCTCAGTATTGGACCAACCACATTTGATATTTAAGACCTTGGAGTCATCTTCTGTTTTTTCCTCATTGGGCAGTTTCTCCTTCAAAAAGTTTTATCATTTCTTTTAAAACCACCTTCTAAAATTGGCTCAAGAGTACTGGTTACCATAAAGGCTATTCTGTGGTAAACAGGGATAGACTATAACTCTTGATTAAAACTGATTGAAAGTCAAGAGACTCTAGAATTTATAATAAAGTTAGCATCCAGAGATTTTTTTTCCTGCCAGTTAAAATAGTCTACCCCAAATAGCATCCCCGTAGCCATGACTTCCAAGGGGAAGAAATGCGTGGGTCATTATCCACGGGTTTTGCCTTCTGAGGCATGTGTTCTTTGTGGTGAGAACTTCCAAAATTCGATTTCAGTTCAGTAAAAATGTATCCTTCCTCATTTGTGAAGAATTAGGTAAAATTGTTGACAAACTTCAGGTTTTTATAGGTCAACATTGACAAAAATATCTTCCATTTCCCACTGGCCAAGTGGATGTTTTTAAGTTATATATTTTTAATGTGTTCTTCTGCGTGCGTGCACCTGTGTGCACGTGAGTGTGGAAGCCTAAGGTTAGCCTTGACTGGGTGTCTTTCCTTCAGATCTATCTTCCACCTTGGTTGACTATTTTTCTTTTCAGAGACAGAGTCTCTGGAACTCATCCACCAGGTTATGTTGGCTGACCACTGAGCCCAGGGATCTCCATTCTCTGCCTCCTGATCACTTTACAAGTGTGCACTGCCTTGCTTCTTACACAGGTCACAGAGGATCAAACTCACGTCCCACACGTGGGCAGCAAGCCCTGTTCTGCCGATGTATCTCCCCAGCTCAAAGGTGTCCATTTTAATAGCACATTCCAAGACAGTGTGTGCACACACGCACATATGTGCCCAGTGAAGACACAAATGTAATTGCCTGTCAAGCTTCAGTCTCTTAGACAACCAACTTTTGTAGACCAAAGTGTCTTCTCTAAAATTCAGTGTAACTTGTGGGGTGAAGTGTATAGCTTTGGTGTCTGGCTTCTCATTCAGAAAGACCCATTTCTTCCGCCACAGCACGGCACGGCAGCCAGCAGTTTTTCTTACTGTTACAGCTATGACTGTCGGTTTCTTTTCCCACTAACCTATTGGTCGATATTTGCACTGTCTTCACTTGGGGCTAATTATAAGACTGCTTTGAATATTTGCATTCAGATCTGTTTACGATGTATTCATTTCACCTGGATGAATATCTCGGCGTAGACCCTTGGACCATCTGACTTACTAAGAATCTGTCATCTCTCTCTATGTTCGTGCCTATACTGTTCTGCTCCTATGGCATACATATTTAACTTTGTGGGTACATATTTAAAAATTGTTATATGATGTCTTGAATTTAAGTATCAGACATCTTGTAGATTTACCACTTTTTCTAGGTTTTTGTGGTCTTTATAACTCTAGAATCAGGCTGGAGAGATGGCTCAGCAGTTAGTAGTGTTTGCTGATGTGGTATAGGACGTGAGTTTGGTTTCCAGCACCTATGTTCAGCTCTTCACAGCCACTTATAATTCCGGCTGCAGGGTAGCCAACACCCTCTCTGACCTCTCTGAGCACATGCACGCATGTGCACATGCCCACCAACTGCAAATAAAACAAATCTTTGAAATACATGCATAATCAATTTTAATATATTTTACTTGCAACAGTTATGACTGTGTGCATGCGACTGGTCTGTTTCTTTTGAGTAAAATGTCTTTGATTGGGGTAATAGCATAATTCTGTGCTTCACAGAGAAGAGTTGAAAACTGTATCTTCCTTTTCAATTGCCTGAAAGAATTCACACTGTTGCTACTACGACTCCATAAATATTTGATGGCATTCATTACGGGAATCTGCTGTGACTGGAGTTTTCTTTGTAGGAATGTTTTTAATTATTTCACTACCTTAATCTATTCAATTTATTTCAATCTATTTCATTGATTTTCACTCTCACCTTCATTTCTTCCATCTCCCTGTTTAAGGCTTAATTTACTTGTGGATTTGGTGGGAAGGTTCTTAAGGGAAGCTGACAGAAACGGGTGAGTCATCACTGTGGGTGATTTCTTAAGGCGTCCATGCCGGCAAGAGCAGGTTCTGAGTGAGCAGGAAGGGCTGTGGGAGCTGCAAGGCACCCTGCAGTTAGAACTGAACGGTGGATGGAGTGTGCTTCTCAGAGGCCCCTGCTGCCCCTTCTGCCTCTCAGAAATATTGACTACAGAAGATCTTACCCCAGATCTCCACCTATGAGATAGCTTCATCATCTCAAGTTAGAACCTGGTGTATCTACGAGATAGCTTCATCATCTCAAGTTAGAACCTGGTGTATCTACGAGATAGCTTCATCATCTCAAGTTAGAACCTGGTGTACCTACGAGATAGCTTCATCATCTCAAGTTAGAACCTGGTGTATCTACGAGAAAGCTTCATCATCTCAAGTTAGAACCTGGTGTACCTACGAGATAGCTTCATCATCTCAAGTTAGAACCTGGTGTACCTACGAGATAGCTTCATCATCTCAAGTTAGAATCTGGTGTACCTACGAGATAGCTTCATCATCTCAATTTAGAACCTGGTGTACCTACGAAATGATAACTTCATCATCTCAAGTAAGAACCCGGTGACAGCACTGAAGCTGGCCTTTCTGCCATTTCTGTCAAATGATAGTGACTGGTGATAGCAGCTAAACCTCTGCTGAGTCCACACTTGGCAAGCACAGCTCACATGAAGACCAGAAACAGGAGGATGGACAGGCGTCAAGATGCTTCTAACGTATATCCCCAGCTGAGGTCCCCAGTCAAGAGCATCTGCACCAGAGTCTGCCTGGGCTCACTGTGGAGATTCAGACACCACCTCCTTTGCCTGCAGGTGACCCTCAAGTGTTAGCGACGGCATGGCCTGCCTTGGTCCGCTTGGAGGAGTTTAAGGGCTTCCCAATTGTCTAGCACGACTTGCTTAGTTGTGTAGGCAGCTCCTACAACTTTGGTAAAATTAAATAATATGTTTCTGATATCTTTATCGATTTTATCATCTCCACTATAGGACAGTGTCCATAAGAACCAGGTACATCTTTGGAATATTGTTCTGTTCACATCTGTAGTCCCTGGACAGACACCAGTGAAGTGTGGTTCACAGAGAATATAGGAATTTGGGATATGGGAGTTCATCCTCTTACCCCATAGTTATAAGTCAGTTTTGTATGTTACCAGGCTTGGTATCCACATGGCAAACAGTGCACGAGGGTCTAGCTGCAGCTGAAGACAAAGGTGCCTTCTATGCCAATTTCCCAGTGCCTGTCACCCAAGGAGGGAGGGGTTCTTGGTAATGCCGAAAAGCATTATGGGGAAAAGGAGTGTGGAAAGGACGTTCATATATTTGTTCCCACTCACATGCCGCTAGCACTGGGGGCAGCGCTGTAGTTACTGTAGAAGTAGTTTGTTGTTTTGCATGGGACTCGGGCTTCACATGAATGGAGGAACTGAGCTAATGATAGGGGTGTCTGAGGCTGTGAGAGCTGCCTATTCTTTCAGTCTAGAGTGAAGTGGTAGAGTTTATTATTAATATCCTGTAACTCATGGGGGGGGGAGAGAGAGAGAGAGAGAGATTCTTTCTGTTTGTTGGTTGTTTTGTTTTTGTTTGAGACAGGGTTTCTCTGTGTAGCCCTGGCTGTCCTGGAACTTCCTCTGTAGACCAGGCTGGCCTTGAACTCAAGAGATTTACCTGCCTCTGCCTCCTGAGTGCTAGGATTAAAGGTGTGTACCACCGTTGCCTGGTTTGCTAGTGGTGATTCTTATAAATACAAAATAAAAAAGTAAAAGTTACTTATTTTTATTTTTTTTGGTTTTATTTGTTTTTCTTGCTTTTTAAAATTGTCTGTATTACACCATACATTTTTCTCCACTCCCCTTCCTTCCTCCCCTTTTCCCTTCTAGCTTCTCCCCGCACTCCCAATTTACTCAGGAGATCTTATCTTTTTCTCCTTCCTATTTAGACCCATGTATGTCTTTCTTAGGGTCCTCTTTGTCTTCTAGGCTGCAAAGCTATTAACTTCTTTCCCTTTATTCTAAAGCTATCTCAAAATGTTTGCATATGAGGGAAGCTTTTCCAACTCTAGCCCTGGCTTAGAAACCAGGTCTTCTGTCTTTAGCTTCAGTTCCTGCACAAATAGATACAGTGTATCTACACTGGAAACAGCAGTCTGTGGGTTTACCCAGAAGGTTGTCACAAAGGATTGAAAACGTGATTTTCAGTTCTCCATCTTTGCTTGCCAAGTGGACTCATGCCAAGTGCTAGAAACACAAGCCAACCCCAGGGAATAATCTTGTCATGCTGTATGTTTTCGGCCGTCCTCTTCTGCTCAGATGAGTCAGAGACAGATCCTTCCCAATGCTCCACATGGTTGAGCCAGGCTTCGACATCCAAAGAGCCTGTTGCTATGGTCAGTTTGACTGAGATCTGAGAGGCAACAATGATGACTTCCCAGTTGGTAGCAATCTAAAGTCTTGGGGAATGATTGTCTTTTCTCTCAGGGCAAGGGTAAATTCTCTTGTTTAAAAGCTTCCTCTTTCTTTCTTGGGTGACTTAACATTTGTAAAAACATGTTCTTGGGGGAGAGATACAGGACTAGAGAATCTGTCAGGGTGAGAGAGCCGAGGAGAAAAAACTGAGAGTTTGGGGGGAAATCAAAGCAGGAGAAACTGGCATCTAGCAGGAAGAACACACCCAATGGAGAATTAGGTTAGCAGTTAGAAAATGACAAAGGTTTAGCATTTTCCAATAGCTTTGGGGGAAAATACCCTTTAATAATGCTATTTGAATGTCAGAATTTGGATTAGAAACTTCTTCTTGAGGGCTGGAGAGATGGCTCAGTGGTTAAAAGCACTAGCTGCTCTTCCAGAAGTTGTGAGTTCAATTCCCAGCAACCACATGGTGGCTCACAACCATCTGTAATGAGATCTGGTGCCCTCTTCTGGCATGTGGGCATACATGGAGGCAGAATGTTGTATACATAATAAATAAATAAACAAACAAATAAATAAATCTTTTTTTTAAAAAAAAGAAAGAAATTTCTTCTTGATAATTAAAAAAAGGGGGCAGAATATTCAATACTAGAAATTCTCATGCCTCTTCACTCCAAATTATGTCTGGGATGAACAATGTCAGATACATCAAGCATTCAGTAGAGGGGCTGCTTGCATCCCAAATTATCCTGAGTGAACTTGTATGATTTTGCAAGGTATGCATAGGAATTCATTCAGATGAAGATATCAGACAAGGAGGCATTGATAAAGTCTGAGACAGCCTATGAGAACTTGGTGTCAGTTGTAAAACTGGTACAGGGAAACCCTCCAAGCAATATCTAGCCGTTGTTGACAACAGAGCTCATAAATTATTGGCCTTTAGTCAGTGAAGATTTTGGAAATCTGTCAGAGAGAGAAAGGAAACATAGAACCTGCAACATTTCCAGATGGTCACCAAGGCACCGTTTATCTGTTGGGAGATATTGGTCTGACAAGGCCTTAAAATTTTCAGTTACCAGGGCCTAGGTTGAAAGTATTGGCTGTTGTTCACAAATATAATTTGTGTCCAGCCTAACCAGGTGTGTCTATCCTATGGCTCACAGGCTACATGCATCCTAGGGTAGTGTTATCTTTGTAGGTGACGATGTTGTGTTGCAATGTCAAAAGGTTGGCCACCCAACAAAAAGAGTTTTCTTAGAGTCCTCCTTTGGTTCTCCAGTGATGTCATGGTGTTTCTAATAAGTAATGTGGTCTACACATCCCTGTGAGCTGAGGGTAGGGGTAGAGGTTCTGAGCCTGTGGTCTACAGACCCCTGTGAGCTGTGTCTGAGGGTGAGGTACTGAGCCTGTGATCTACACAGCCCTGTGAGCTATGTCCGAGCGTGAGCCTAGCGATAGATGAGCCTGTGGTCTGCACATCCATGTAAACTGGTCCTGGGAGCCCATGAACATTGTACCGGGAGTGTTAAGCCTATGGCGCTGTTACCGTCTGATCTACACAGCATTGCACAGGACTTCTATTTGTAGATGATATTGGTTAAAAGTGATTTTTTACATAAGAGAATCTCTCTAAGCGCCTTGCAGGAACTACCTGATTTTGTTCTCAAGTCCCAAATTTAGCATGGCCACCCAGGTGGGAAAGGCAAACCTGGATTCAGTCCAGCAGCTGATTAAGTTCACCTCTGTCTTCCAAAGTTAGCAAGGGTTGTGAGGTCTGATGGTTGTCGATGCATACAGCATGGCAGGGTGTTAAGGGCACTGAAATACTTCTGTGCAGTACTGACCAATGTGAGCATCCTCTTCTGACTAATGATAAAGAGTTCATGCCAACTCCATCTGGGAACTTCCAGAAACCAGTTCAAGATCCAAGTGTTGAGCCCCTGTCCATACCATGGATCCTTGGTGTGGCATTTCCTCTGGGGATTTCTGTACCCTGCATCCTGGGTTTGGTTCTATTCACTTTCACTCAGAAGCCTACATGATTCTATAAATGTAATACTTTCTACTTTTTTAAGCTTTGAAGAGAAGTGTAGTATATATTTTAATAGGATTAAATTTCACCTCCTGCCTCCAGGAGATGCAACCCAGCTTGCAATAACCTTGCCTTCTATACATTTGTGAATATGTTCAAACATGAGTTCACACCATCAATTAACAATTATCTGGCTTTCTAGTGTGTGCAGACAATTGGCTAAACTGTGGGGCATACAGAAATAACACTGGTGGTTTAAGCTTATAGAAAAAATGTTTACCACAACCAGCGAGTTTAAAAGCAGAAAGCTACTTGCAAAGCCATCACTCTGGTTATAAATCAGTTGTGTTGGTTAAATGCTAACATTTTTATTGTCTTATATGATTGTATATGTCGTGTTTTACCAAGCTCATTCATAGCTACTTTGTGATTGCCTTACATTCATCATTGAGAAAAAAAAGACACAGGTCTTATTTTTGAAATAACTTCACTGTTTTACCAGGGGCGTCTTTAAAAAGGGAGGCCAAGAAAAATGATGTGTGTGTTGGTGTCGATTAACCCTTTTGGCTCAATTGCCTCTCATTTTTTTTTTTAAAAAAGAAGGGTTATTTTGAGAAAATAGCATTGTTGTATAATGCAAATGGATACCCCAACAACTAATTCCCAATTTATTTTCTCCCCAGATAAGGTCAACGATATCAGAACAAAAGAGAAAAAATAAACTAAGTTAAAAGGTCTTTATTTTGCAAATCCAGAATGGAAATCACTTCAGTCCATAAAGTGGAGTGAGCACTGTAAGGGCTGAGCAAGAGAGAGAACAGAAACTGAACAACAAAAGCACCCTGGCCTTCAGACAGTTCTTTCCTCATGGTGACCATCAGAGGAGGAGCAACATGCTCAGGACAGCAGAAACGGTCCTATTCGGGAAATTCAGCTCCTTCTCTTAACTGTTTTCACAAAATATTGTGTGACTGCAGTTTTGGCATCAATGACTCTCGTTTGACTTTTGCTGGTCAGGAGGTTCCTGGGAGCGTGTCCTCAGAGAGCACTGTGGGACCATGGATGGTTCCTAATCTACTCCTTCCTGCCCAGCGTGAACTAAGGAGTTTGCTCTACCACGTGCTGCTACCACGATGGACCATCGCAGTCTCAAAGCGGCGTGGTCCATCAACATCCTTCTCTGTCCTCTAAAATCGAGAATCAAAGTGAATTACAAGCGAATCATTATAGACAGTTTTTTTACAGTAATGCAAACATGGTTCAAGCTCACCGCCATGCACAAGGTAGATTGCCAGCCAGTGCCTTCCCTTTGAGGCATGTCCTGGACTGATCACGCTTGGCTCAGCCTCTCATTCATCCCAGGAGAACTGAGACCACAGATGCACGGCTTGGTTCACCCTCTCCTGGCATTTCTCTATTGTTAATCTTGAAGCTACAAAGCAAATGTCACTGTCATTGTTCAGTCTTCACTGGAAGGGTTGATTTGTTTAGACCTGCTTATGAGAGAGAGCCTCTCTTGATTTTGTTTTTGCCCAGGGCATTTTCATTTTCTTCAAGGATTAGTACAAAGAGCTGTAGTCTGTGATTTCTTCCAAGCTTTAAGTTAATACAGATGGGGCAAAGGAAAGCCAGCTATGAATTTGAAATTGCAAAGTAAAATTAATACATAAAATGACCCAGGCTGGAGAGGTGGCTCAGTGGTTAAGGTACTTGCCATTCTTGTGGAGGACCTGGGTTCAGTTCCCAGCATCCTTAACTTCAATTCCCAGGATCTGATGCCCTCTTCTGGCCACTATAGCCACTGCATGTACAAGGTGCATAAATGTACACCCAAGTAAACACATATAAAATAAATAAGTTTTCACCAGGTGGTGGTTACACACCTTTAGTTGCAGCACTTGGGAGGCAGAGACAGGCAGATCTAAGCCAGCCCGGTCTACAGAGCTAGTTCCAGGACAGGCTCCAAAACTACAGAGAAACCCTATGTCGAAAAAACCAAAACTAAAACCAAAACCAAACAAAACAACAACAACAAAAAAACCCCAAAACCAATCAAACTAACCAATTAAATAAATAAATAAATAAATAAATAAATAAATATTTTTTTAAGCTCCAAGTTTTTCTTGAAATTCCTAGGAAAATGCTGACACTGGGTAACGATTCTATCCTCTTTTGTGCTAGCTTATTTTCACCATACACAGCTTTAGTAGGATTTTTAAAATTTAAGCAGATTGAAAAAAATGGAGTAAATTGAAAAAAAAATAGCCGACGATGTTGCCAGTGTGATATAAAATATGCTACTTTTATAGCTGAGGGCATAGGGAAACATGCCTCCAAATTGATCATTTGAAATTTAAGTCATGAAGGCAGAGGCTAATATGTCGGAAAGGAAAACATACCTCCCCTCTCACTTTTTGAGGGGGAGATAATACATTGACTTTGACTTCAAACTGGGGGCGGGGCGAGCAGGGAAGACTAATGACTCATGGACAAGGAACATGCTCCCTGGCACTGGGAGCTAAAGTAGGTGGGGAGCCACGCTGTCATCCAAAGTAACTAAACCGCCTGTGATTGGGAGACAGATACCTCAGGGCTGCTTGGTAGTAGGGTCTTCATTTTACAATAATGGGGAGAGAGGAAGGGAGGAAGAGGGAAGCAGGGAAGGAGGGAGGGAGACAGACAGAGAGGCATGGAGACAGAGAGTCAGAAGAGGGAAACTGTGTTGCCATGAGGATCCTAATCCTCCACCAGAGCCTGCCTTCCTGAGCACCTAGCTGCGTGCCAGACTGTCCTCAGAGCTCCCGACTTTGCTCCATTCATACGGTCTTTCCCCCGCCCCCACCCATTAGCGCGCTCCAGCTTCTCATATAGATGGGAGTGCTGGAGCGCAGTTGGGCAGCAGTCCGGCCAGGAGGCCGTGCGCTCTGCACAGCTTGCCCAGAAATCAGTGGAAACAGAGGAGAACAATTAGCTCCTGCGCAGGTGTGAGACTCGGAGGATCAAACATTTCCTGCAGTGTGGGAACAGAGACAAACACATTCCGTCTTTACCCATAGAGCACATTTTTAATTGTGGGGAAGACAAAAGGAGTCAGCTGTAGGAGCTTTTATTTGTGCATAGATGTCTTTAAAAATAGTTCTTAACGGTATTTTTATGGCGTTTTCTCACTTTTTAGGTATAGTGCTCATGGAAATATCCTAATATGGCAACTTAATTGCAGAAAACTTATTATGGAAATTGCCTTTAAAATACCGAATTAGAGTCTTAGTTCTGTTTAAATTTTAATAGAAATGCCTTTATGGCACTGATGACATCTGAAGCCTAACATGAAGTAGATGACAGACACAGACAGTACACAGACATGACAGCACTCTCTGAGGTGCAGCACTCTCTGAGGTGCTAACTTTAGCTACTTTTTGTGGAGGGTGTGTGGATCGGGTTGTGGTGATGCCTCTGTGATGTAGGAGGGTCTTCTGCCTGTGTGTTACTTTCATTGGTTAAATAAAGAAACTGCATTGGCTTTTTGATAGGGAAGGATTTAGATAGGTGGAGTAGACAGAACAGAATGCTGGGAGAAAGAAAGCAGAGTCAGGCAGACACCATGAAGCTCCGGCCCAAGATGGACGCTGGTTAAACTCATGCCAGTAAGCCACAGTCAAGTGGTGATACAGATTATTAGAAATGGGTTAAAAGAATATGTAAGAGTTAGCCAATAAGAGGTTAGAACTAATGGGCCAGGCAGTATTTAAAAGAAGACAGTTTCCATGTAATTATTTTGGATAAAGCTAGCCGGGTGGTGGGAAGCAGCCCTCCGCTCCTTTTACAACACCTCTGGAGTGAGCTGGGTGTTTCGGGGGCACAGAGAAGAATGACTTTCTGGCATGGGTTTACGTAGCCGCCACTCCAGCATAGGTTTTCATAGCCACCACTCTGGATGCAGCCATTCTGCAGCTGTTATCTGAATCTTAGGCAGAACATAAACTAGGTGTTTCCGTATGCACAGTGCACCAGCAGTGAGCAGCGGTATTTGCAGTTTCTTAGAGGCAGGTGCAATGCTCATTCTAAAAACCAAATTTTCAATTGGCCAAATCCCTCCCTGATTCCTTCAAACAACCAGGAAACAAAACCACAGAACAATAGGAAATGAAAGAATAGAGACAGGAAGGCAACCACGAGGCAGGACTCGAAAGAGACACAGTATTCTGCTCTCATCCGAGATGGGTAAAGATTAAAATTATTTAAGACCACCATAAAAAGAAGTAAAGAAAAAAAATAATAAAAATAATAAGGTTCAAAAACGAATCTGAAGGATATTTTTCATTTCTTATAAGCTACGGTGGATTTGAAAGGTTACTTCTATCTCTATGTGTAATTCATTCACATGTGGAAAAATCATCCAAGGAGTAAGACGAGCAGCCCAGTGAGGAAAGATGGCCAACAGTTATTTCCCAAGGGGAGAGGTTTATCTTCAGATATAACCTTCATTTCTCAACAGCGATAAACTCCTGTGATGGGTTCTCCATCTCCTTTAATAACAGGGTGGGAAGCCAGACACTGAGCTATGGTGGGAACCGTGTTGGGCCCTTTGTTTTCCAAGCCCATTAATTCTGACTGCCCCAAGGCTAAGTTGGAAAATTCTGTGCATAGGGCTCCCCCTGAAGCAGGCTTGGCCTTCTGGCCTTGTGGATGTACACAGTCTGGAATCATAATGTTTTCTATGGACTCAGCGCTTAGAAGCCTCACACTGTTGGTTGAACGCCTTCCATTAAAACTGGCTAAGACTTGGGCATATTACCTATATGTAACTCCTGGGGTTGCCTATCAAGAGAAGCCTCCGGGCCTTTCAAAGACAATTCACAGACTCCAGGTTGTCTGGCCAATGACACCATATGGTAAGATCCTCGTCTATCATCCACTCAGTAAGTAACATCTCTCCTGCTTTTCCTACAAACTCCTGTCCACAGATTGGGAAGGAAGATTTGAGCTCACAGCTCAGACCATTCTGAGTGCTGAGTTGTGATGCAAAGCTGCAAGACCCAGGGATGGCTTAGTGTGAAGAGTGCTCACCTCACATGCACAAAGCCCCAAGTTCAATCAGGCCTGGAGGCTCAGGCTTGTAATCCCAGAATTTAGGCTGTTGAGGCATGGGGGTCAGTCGTTCAAGGGCATCCTAGCTACATATTGGCACTGAGACCAACCTTAGTTTCATGACATCTTATTTCAAAAGAGAACCCCATCCTCATGTAGTCAGCTTTCCTTGCCTGTTTGGCAGTGCTCTCTTGCTCAGTTGTATGGCCGCAGAAATAAACTCAGTAACTTTGAAATAAGGGCTCCCTCATTTTAATTTAACGCAGGCTCCACAAATGATGACTCTGAAGCTGCCGAAGGGTGATGTTGGGGCAGAGAGGACCCTGGCACCCTCTGTGAGGGGGATCATTCCTTAACTAGATCATTTTTGTAATTTAATAAAATGTAAAGAGGTGGCACTAAATTAATACATTAAAGCAAAGGCTGACCATACCGAGTGGGGCACACGTATTTAATATTGATGAGTGCAATAAATATTTTATGTAGCCGGACCAGACTCTCAGCTCTCACCACCTAGTCTCTCTTTTGTAACAACCTTGGAACTGAGCCGCTTCCGCTACGAACTCAGTCATCCTTGGCTTCTTGATGCCCATCTCAGCACGTCTTTAGATGGGAAGGGGTGTTTATTTACTTTTTAAGCTTTGTTTATTTTTGAAACTCTTCCTAGAGACTCTCAGTGGTGAAAAAGAAGAAGGATGAACAAAGTAGGTTTGGGGGTACCTGTTGCAGGTTTGGGGGTATCCATTGCTGGCTTTGTTCTGAACTGGATCGGTACCCATGAAAAACCCTTTATTTCGGTCTCAGGAGATGACACAATTGATAAAGAGATTGCCTTGTGAGCGTGAGCACCGGAATTTGGTCCTTTAGAGCCTGCATAAAATAAGCCAGATTGGTAACACGCGTCTGTAATCCAAGGATGGGAGGGCAGACAGGTACCTGGGGCTCCGCGGCCAGCTTACCTAGCCAAATTGTTGACTCCTAGGCCAGTGAGAACAGTCTCAAGTAATAAATTGCACAGTGGCTGAGGAGTGACTGCTGAAGTCCTCCCGTGAGCATTACACGCATATGCAGACATATTGCCCCCAAATACACGTGCACGTACACACATGCATGTACACACACAATGGACACACACTGTGGGATATTTGCACATCGTGTGAAGACATATTGCTGTGATTGGTTTAATAAAGTGCTGAATGTACAATAGCCAGGTCTGAGGCATAAGTGGGGCTTCTTGGCAGAGAGAGAACTGAGAGGGAAGAAGAATCTAGGTATGCAGGGGACACCATGGAGACAATGGACAGGCAGGACATACTGTACAAGAGTAGAGGTAACTGAGCCACATGGTAGAACGTAGATTAATACAGCCAGGCAATGGTGGTGTATGCCTTTAATCCCAGGACTCAAGAGGCAGAGGCAAGTGGATCTTTGTGAGTTCAAGGCCAGCCTGGTCTATAGCGTGAGTTCCAGGACAGCCATGACTATTTCACAAGAAACTCTGTCTCAAAAAAACATACCAAACAAACAAACTAAAACCCCCCAAAACAAAACAAAACAAAAAGAGCTAATAGGATAAGCCTAAGTTAATGACCAAGCTTTCATAATTAATAGGAAGTCTACGTGTTATTTGTTTGCTGGTGGTTTGGACTAAAAAATACTATCACAAACACATACATTTTTGTAGTATAGAAAAAATTGAAAGTAGAAAAACAGTGCTAAGAACAATAATTGCAAGTTTTTAGAATCATGCTCTATTTGGCTCTTTGCTAGAAGTGCTCACAGAATTCATTGAAAGCATTATACTCCTAGCCATGGATTATTACAGGAAAAGACACAGATGAAGGTCAGCCAATAGAAGAAGCACACTGGGTAGTGTTCCAGGAGAGATGGACACAGGTTCCCTGTGCTTCCCCACAGAGCCAGGGCCTGCTGCTCTTTGGCTACCTGCCACTCTCCTTGTAACAATGTGCAGGGATCATTCCCAACCGGGAGGGTCACTTGAGGTTTTCCTGTCATGTGCTCTGTGTGTGACTGACCGGTCTTCAGCATTCCAGACTGGAGCTCACATCTGCAGGGAAGAAGAAGTTTTGTCCTCTGCCCTCCTGGATTCATTGCCTTAGCACTCTGCATATTAAACGTCAGAAAGACTAATAAGAGATAGCAGATTTAATTACACATATTTGCGTGGGGGCTTCCAAAGAATCATGACACAAAAAGGTAGTTAAACTTAGAGCCCTATAAGCAACTATACTTTTAAAATTATTTTTATTATTTTATTTTATGGGTATGGGTGTTTTACCTGCATATATATCTGTGCACCATGTGTGTGCCTGGTGCCCATGGAGTACAGAAGAAGGTGTTTGGTCCCCTAGAACTGGGGTTATAGTTAGTTGTGAGCCATCATGTATGTGCAAGAAATGAAGCTCAGGCCCCTAACTGCTGAGCCACCTCTCTGGCCCCTGGTAACATACTACTTTAAAGTAGAGAAGAGGGAGAGGCTCTTTGCTTGTGGGGAAGAGGGGTGAGGTTCTGGAAGAAAGGAAGGAAACATGTGGCCGGTAAGGATTGTTTAGCAAGGTCTGTTGTGATGATAACAGTCCTTAGTCTTTGGGGTAGCTCCTTTCTGGTCTGTCAGAGGTAGCAATCACTAAAAATGAACATAGATGTCCTGCTTTTGGACAGAAAAGAGGTCAGAACTCATTGTTGTCAGCCCTGAACAATCCTGATGCCATCGAACATGGTGTGAGCTTTCATCCATGGGTCTCCAGCACATTTGTTGTCTCTAGTTTTCCTAGAGGTCAGAACTGGTACCCTGTGATCCAGAGCCCTGCCTTAATCCATGCTAGATGGGCCAGCATTGAACTACCACCAAAGAAACTCCTGTGAGCCAGAACATTCTACATCCATCCAGGGGCCAAGGACAAAGGCCAGACTTGTCTATGAAGAACTAATTCTTCAAAAAAATATATGATAGCCTTCCAATATTTATCACTCAGTTCAAAGTTACAAAATTATAACACCAATCACAGCCAATAACATTCTCTCTGATGGTGGAATAGAGTAAACTGAGGAATTTTGTGAGCCAGTTACTAAACATGAACATTATCAAAAGTTAAGTTTTAACTTTCCCAACCTAAAGAAAGATATGCATATGAAGATACAAGAAGCTTACAGAACACCAAACAGACTGGATCAAAATAAAAGTCTAATAGCCACATAATTAAAACACTAAACATACATAATAAAGAATGTATATTAAGAGTTGCAAAGGAAAAAGGCCAAGTAACATATAAAAGCAGACCTATCAGGATTATGCCTGACTTCTCAATGGAAACAATGAAAGCCAGAAGGCCCTAGTCAAGTGTTATGCAGACACTAAGAGAACATGGATGCCAGCCCAGAGTACTATACCCAGAAAAACTTTCAATCACCATAGACAGACAAAACAAGATATTCTATGACAAAATCAGATTTAACCAATACCTAGCTACAAACCCAACCTACAAAAGTACTAGAAGGAAAACTCCAACCCAAGGAAGTTAGCTACATCCACAAAAGCACAGACAATAGATGATCTTACAGTAGCAAATCCCAAACAAGGGGAAAACACACAAATTAACATCACCAGCAATGAAAACTAAATTAACATGAAATGGCAATCACTGGTCATTAATATCCCTTAATATAAATGGACTCAAGTCACCTGTAAAAAGACACAGACTAACAGAATGGATACGAAAACAGAATCCATTTTTCTGCTGCATACAAGAAACACACCTCAACCTCAAAGACAGACATCACCTCAGAATAAAGGATTGGGAAAAATTCTAATAAAATGAACCTAAGAAACAAGCTGGTGTAGCTATCTAATATCTAACAAAATAGACTTTAAAGTAAAACCAATCAAAACACAAAGAGGATATTTCATACTAGTCACAGGAAAAATCCATCAAGAGGAAATCTCAATACTGAACATCTATGACCCAAATACAATGGCACCCTCACATATAAAAGAAACACTACTAAAGCTTAAATCACACATTAAACCCCACACACTAACAGTGGGAGACTTCAACACCCCACTCTCACCACTGGATAGGTCTGTCAGAGAAAATTAACAGAGAAATAAGGGAGAAAACATGTTATGAATCAAATGTACTTAACAGACATCTATAGAATATTTCATCCAAGCATAAAAGAATATACCTTCTTTTCAGCACCTCATGGAGCCTTCTCAAAAATTGATGACATACTAGGTAACAAAACAAACCTCAACAGATAAAGAAAAATTGGAATAACCCCTTGTATCTTATTGGATCACCATGACTTAACATTAGAATTCAACAGCAACACTACCTTCAGAAAGCCTACAAACACATGAAAATTAAACAAAGCTCACTTGAATCACCAATGGGTCAAGGAAGAAATAAGGGAAGAACTAAAGACTTCCTAAAATTCAGTGAAAATGACCACACAACATACCCAAATTTATGGGACACAGTGAAAGCTGTGTTAAGGGGAAAGTTCATAGCACTAAAAGCCTACATAAAAAATCTGGAAAAATCCCACACTAATGAGTTAACAGAACATTGGAAAACTTTAGAACAAAAAGAAGAAAACTCACCTAGGAGGACTAGACAGCAGAAATAATCAAATTGAGAGCTGAAATCAACAAAATAGAAACAAAGAAAATAATACAAAGATTCAAGGAGACAAAGAGTTGGTTCTTTGAGAAATTCAACAAAAGAGACAACCTTTATCCAAACTAACAAAGAGAATATTCAAATTATCAAAATCAGAAATGAAAAAGAGGGACATAACAACAGACATGGAGGAAATCCAGAGAATCATTAGGTCATAGTTCGAAAACCTGTACTCCACAAAATTGGAAAACTTAAAATAGATGGACAATTTTCTGGGTAAATATTACTTACCAAAATTAAATCAAGCCAGACAAGCAAATTAAATAGAATTAAAACTACTAAAGACATAGAAACAGTCGTCAAAAGTCTCCCAACCATAAAAAGCCCAGGGCCAGATGGTTTTTGCACAGAGTTCTACAAGATTTTCAAAGAACTAATACCAATACTCCTCAAATTATTCCACACAATAAAAACAGAAGGAAGATTGCCAAACTCATTTTATGAAGCTACAATTACCTTGATACCCAAATCACACAAAGATATTACTAAAAAAGAAAATTACAGACCAATCTCACTCATGAACATTGATACAAAAATATTAAATAAAATACTGGCAAATAGAATCCAAGAACACATCAGAAAAATCATCCACCATAATCAAGTCAGCTTCATCCCAGAGATAAAGGCATGGTTCAAAATACGAAAATCTGTCAATGTAATTTACCATATGAGCAAACTGAAAAAAATAAAAAGAAACCACATGATCATCTCATTAAATGCTGAAAAAGCCTTCAACACCCCTTCATGATAAAGGTCTTGGAGAAAGCAGGGATATAAGGAACATACCTAAACATAATAAAGGCAATATACAGCAGGCCAACAGCCAACATCAAACTAAATGGAGAGAAACTCAAAGTGATCTCACTGAAATCAGGAACATGACAAGGTTGTCCATTCTCTCTGTATCTATTCAATATAGTTCTTGAGGTCCTAGCTAGAGAAATAAGACAGTAAAAGGAGATCAAGGGGCTACAAATCACAAAAGAAGTCAAACTCTCACTGTTTGCTGATGATATGATAGTTTACATAACCGACCCCCAAAATTCTACCAAGGAACTTCTACAACTCATAAACACTTTCAGTAGTGTAGCAGGATACAAGATTAACTCGAAAAAAGTCAGTAGCCCTCCTTTACACAGATGATAAATGGACTGAGAAAGAAATCAGAGAAACATCACCCTTCACAATAGCCACAAATAACATAAAATATCTAGGAGTAACTCTAACCAAACAAATGGAAGACCTGTATGACAAGAACTTTAAGTCTTTGAAGAAAGAAATTGAAGAGGACACCAGCAAATGGAAAGATCACCCATGCTCTTGGGTAGATAGAATTAACAGTAAAAATGGCAATCTTACCAAAAGCAATCTACAGATTCAATGCAGTGCCCATCAAAATCCTAGCAAAATTCTTCACAGATCTTGAAAGAACAGTACTCAACATTATATGGAAAAGCAAAAAAGTCAAAACAATCTTGTACAATAAAGGAACTTCTGGAGGCATCACAACGCCTGACTTCAAACTCTACTACAGAGCTACAGTGCTGAAAACAACCTGGGATTGGCATAAGAACAGACAGGAGGACCAATGGAACAGAATTGAAGATCCAGATATCAATCCACACACCTACGAACACCTGATCTTTGACAAAGAAGTAAAAAATATAAAATGGAAAACAGAAAGCATATTCAACAAATGGTGCTGGCATAACTGGATATCAACATGTAAAAGAATTAAAATAGACCCATATCTGTCACCATGCACAAAACCCAAGTCTAAATGGATCAAAGACTTAAATATAAAACCAACCACACTGAACCTCACAGAAGGGAACATGGGAAGTACACTTACATGCATTTGCACAGGAGACCACTTCTTAAATATGCCAGTAGCACAGACACTGAGTGCAACAATTAATAAATGAAACCTCATGGAACTGAGAAGCTTCTGTAAAGCAAAAGACATGGTCAATGAGACAAAACGACAGCTTACAGAATGGAAAAACATCTTCACCAGCCCCACATTGGACAGAGTACTGATTGCCAAAATATGCAAAGAACTCAAGAAATTGGCCATCAAAAGAACAAATAATCCAATAAAAATAGGGTATAGACCTAAACAGAGACCTCTCAACAGAGGAATCTAAAATGGCTGAAAGACACTTAAGGAATTGCTCAACATTCTTAGCCGTCAGAGAATTGCAGATCAAAACATCTCTGACGTTCCATCTTACACCTGTAAGAATGGACAAGATCAAAAACACTGATGACAACTTATGCTGGAGAGGTTGTGGGGAAAAGGCAACACTCCTCCATTGCTGATGGGAATGCAAGCTGGTACAACCTCTTTGGATATCAGTATGGCGATTTCTCAGAAAATTAGGAAACAACCTACCTCAAGACTCAGCAATACCACTTTTGGGTATGTACCCAAAGGATACTCAATCGTACCACAAGGACATGGCATGTTCAACTATGTTCATAGCAGCATTATTTGTCATAACCAGAACCTGGAAACAGCCTAAATGCCCCTAGACCAAAGAATGAATAAGGAAAATGTGATACATTTATACAATGGAGTATTACATAGCAGAAAAAAATAGTGACATCTTGAAATTTGTGAGCAAATGGATGGATCTACAAAACATCATATTGAGTGAGGTAACCCAGACCCAGAAAGACAAATATCATATGTACTCACTCATGAGTGGCTTTAGACATAAAGCAAAGAAAACCAGCCTACAATTCACAATCCCAGAGAACCTAGACAATGAGGACCTCAAGGGAGGCATACATGGATCTAATTTACACAGGAAGGAGAAGAAGACAAGATCTCCTGAGTAAATTGGGACATGGGGACCATGGGAAAGAGTAGAAGGGGAGGAGAGGAGAATGGAGGGGAGTGGTGAAAAATATATAGTTCAATAAAAATAATTTTAAAAAATTAAGTTTTAAAAATGAAAATCATAAGTGAGGATAGAAAGATGGGAAATTAAGGAGACATAGGTGAGTTAGGTCGTAGTGGCTCACCAGCTGAGAGTAATTCAGGACTAGCAGTCCTCAGCATTTGCTGAGAGGGTAGCTGACGGAGGCAAACATTCCTTTTACATGGAGATATTTTCAAACAAGTATGTTAAAATAGCAACAAACCATATTTGAGGCTTGCATGCACATGACCTTGAAGTATGTTCTTAACTCCTTTCAAAGCCATAAATCTGAAATTTTCTGTGAATGAATTTCACAAACAAAACTATGAACTTTATTTGTGGTTTAAGAAAAAATGTGGCCTGACTGCCCCGAGCTGTGCCTTTACCTTGACAGCTGCAATGCAGTGCACCTCAGGAGACACCCTACACCCCATTTACAGAGAGGAAGGGAGGTGTGTGTGTGTGTGTGTGTGTGTGTGTGTGTGTTGGGGGTGTTATCCTTTCCTGTGTGTTTACTAATGCCTGTGCTCATGTCTGTGCTAAGTCTCTTAATCAACTCAAGCTCTGCTTCATACTGACCCATCCTGAAATCCCTTCCACTGTTGAAGTCAAGGATCCCACTTTTCCCAGTACATGTCTCTGAAAAGATCTCTTTAAGCTGCAGCTGTATCTGGGCTTCCCTCTTACCCTGTCGCTAACAACAAATGCTCAACGTTTATAATTTTCAAGGCGCCTTAGTATTCATAAGCGCCTGGTCTTATTTACAGATGGTTTCTACCTGTTGAGAATCCTGTGCAGCGCCACGATGAGGCTTTTTCTGTGTCTCTGTGTCCGGTGTCCCCTTTATAGCACAAGATGGACCCCAGTGCGCATAATTTATAATCAATACTATGATCATGAATTTTTCTTTTGTTATCTTTGTCTTGGAGATACTTCTTTCTGCTGATCCAGTGGTGTTGAGAATGTGTTACAGGTCATGGCAACACTGGGTTAAATGTCTGATAAATGATCTGAAAATACAAAATTTGTGTAGAGCTCATGAACCTGACCCAAGAGTTTTACCTAAAAATTTCACCCTCCATGCAACCTTGTTCTGTGTAACTATGAATTTAATTTTAAGTGTAAATGTACACAGTGGCATTTTAGTGCGTCTGACATTTTGTGTAAATTGTGGAGTGTATATGAGAAACTAAAAGTAGCGTTTTGATTTATAAGTGTAAGATAAAAATGTATGCATGTAACACTTGCCTCATGCGAAAACAGTGTTCTTTTTTTGTGGTGGATAATGATTTAAATTTCAGTTCTGAGACAGAGGATAATTACTGTATGTGCTGCAGCTTCAAATGCAGACTCCAAACTCTCTGGAGAAATCCAATCTTTTCACTGATGGGGCTCAGGGCTTGCGTTCCGAGGTACCGGCTCCTTGATGCCTTTGCCTGCAGCTGATCACAAGATTACCCCCGTCTGAGACAATCAACTTTAAAGAGGGAGGCTTATTTTTGTCTCACACTTTCCCAGGTTGCTGCTCCCAGCTAGTGGACCCCACGGCTTTGAACTGGTCATGGTGGGAAGTGAGTGGAGGGACAAAACCCCTCACCTTACAAAAGAAACAGAAAAGAGCAGGACCAGGGGCCACTTCTCCTTGAGGGAATACCCCATTGACTTCATGCCTCCCTTCTGGGCCTGGCCTCCTGAAAAGGCCACACACTGGGGAACCAATCTCCCAGCACAGAACTGTGCTGAGCTGTCACCGAACATGACATAGAAGCCCCAAACTGTTACAGGCGACATTTAAGAGGTGGCAGGGGTGTCATTCTCCAGACATGTAGACACCAGAGAAAACCTGACTGGATTTGTGTGGGGAGCAGAGAAAGTCCTGCATATGTGTGCGGAGTAGAGAATGAGTGTGCATGCTTGGCACCATATGTCAAGTACCCCAAAACCTCAGACCCATGGGGAATGGTAAAGTCTTCCCTCATCACTCAAATGTGAATGTTAATAGTGTGTGCAGAAAATGACCAGCGTAGCTTTCTTCCCCCGGATATGCATGGCCTGAAGAGGCTGCTCCCTTCCAGAGCCTGCTCCTACTGAGATTTCCTACACCTGCCCCCTTGTTCAACTGTATAGAATAACACCACTTCTTGTTAGATTGTATGCAATATAACATATACATATATATGTTGTTTCCAGCCAATGACTTCACAATATAGCCAGGCTGATAGAGATAGAGAGAGAGAGTAGGCGGAGTCAGGGAGAAGCCATGTAGCCGCCACCACCGGGGGACAGATACCTCCACCAGAGTCCACTGGAACCTTGTCGGTAAGCCACAGCCACGTGGCGATACACAGATAAATAGAAATGGATTAACCAAAGATAAAAGAGCTAGCTAGCAGTACGCCTAAACTACTGGCCAAAACGTATTACAAGTAATATAATTTCTGAGCAATTATCTCGGGTCTGAGTGGTTCCCCCAACACTGCCCCCAGGTCAGGCCATGTTCTTGGAACTGTGCCAGGATGTGACAGACCAGCCTTGCCAAGTTTCCCCGGTTACTACTGTCAGTTTACACCATTGGTCTTATCGTGATCCTATCCCATGATCCTATTCTCCAGCAAACAGAATAAAGCAAACAAACAAACCCCACCAATTGGGGCATAGGAGATGTTAAGTGGTTAAGAGTACTCACAGGCTGCTCTTCCAAGGAGCAGAGTTTGACTCCCAACACCACACAGCCGCTCACAGTGTCTGTAGCTCAAGTCCTCTCCTGGCATTCATTGGCATTACGTGCACATGGTGTGCTGGCATTCATGCAGGCAAAACACATCTATTCACGTAAAATATAATGAAAAAGAATTAGCAGGTTCAACTTTGGGTCTTCATTTCTGTACGTCTCCTGGGTCTGTCAAATACATTAAATTAGTTTATAGCCTTTTTTTTTTTGTTAATCTGCCATCTATTATGTGGACCCAGATAAGAACCAAAAAGGACAGGAGGACAAAGATATTTTCCTTCCTTTTAGCATGTCATGGTGCAGTGTCCACATGTGTACTTTGGTTTTGTAGGAGCAGGGTGACACAGTTTGCTAAGGAATGAACTATTAAGGACGATGGATGTTTTTTGAGAGATCTTGGGTTTGCTATGTGAAGCTGTTGCAGTACAGCCTCAGGGGTGGAAAGGGAAACCAAGTTACCTCCACATAGAGTCCATCTTATCTCCTGGGGATGCAGCATCTGCAGCCACCAGTCTGGGACCCAGGAAGACCACAGCTACTACCGCAGACGTGTGACATCCCAGACTGCCCCACACTTGTCTGATTAGGGACTGGGCAAGCCTGAGAGCACAGGTTGTCTGTTGCTTACAGAATTGTCTTGAAGAAGAGATGATATTTAAATTACTAGACATAAAAAATAATATTTTGAAGCATTGTCAATCATTGCGCTAAATTTCTGTCTTTGTGACATTGTGCTTGACCTCCTTTATAGAATCCATCTGATTAGGGAGTATCGCGAGGATGAAAAATCACAGCGAACTTTATTCAAGGAAAAACAAATTATTGAATGATATTTGTAAAAACACAGTCAGGCTGACTTGATTCAGGATAGTGGTGACAGGCATAGAACCATGGCAACAAGGGCTTGTTGTGGAAAAAGGTATCAGGTTCAACCCTGAATACAGCTAAGAGTCAAGTGGGAATTGATATTCAGAAGTCAGCTGTGTGTGTGCGAGGACGGGGGTGGACAGGGCATTGCTAAAATACCGTATCAGAGTTAAGAAGGTGCTGTTCTCTGAATACAAAATATCCGCCAGTTGTTTGACTGCTTGGTGCTGTTTTTGCAGACGGTGGAACCTCTAGGAGGCAGAGCCACACTGGAGCAAGCAAGGGGATGGGCCTTCCTATTTGCTATCCCACCCCTGCTTCCTGCTCATCTGGTACCAGCAGGATCTTGCCATCTTTCTTTTGCCTCCCTGCCTTTCCTGCCATCGTGGTTTTCATCTCCCTAAACTGTGAGCCCAGATAAACCCTCCCCCCTTACTCTGTGTCCTTTAAGCGTTCTATCAGGGTATCAAGGAAAGTAACAGCTACAAGAAGTTTCTGGCTGAACTGATCTACCAGGATAATTCTGTAGTCGGGATGGTCAGACATTGCTGAGTGAATGGTGAATATAAACCTGATCAGATACTCGCCATCATCAAACTTAAGAAGCCTCTTTGCTAAAACTGGATTTTATAGGGCAGTGCATATTAACTCGGCTCCTAGGATAAGCTTGTGAAGTCTCGCTAAGGCTTAGCAAAGCAAAGAGTCTTTGTAGTTAATTTGAAATGGGTTTTATTAAAATATTGACTTGCCTTTGACTTACTTATGTCTGATGTTCAGGTATCCTGTTCCTGAGATGTGTACGAATGACTCTGGCTGAGCCTCAGAGGCGCTTCTGGGATTGTTTGCTTTAGATCACTCCAGGTGGACACAGATATCTTAGAGGGCAGTATTCCTGCAATTACCAAGATCTTAGCAATAATTGGTGACTAAGTAGCAAGACAGTAAATCAAATTTCCTTTTGGGCCCCATTATTAACTGAGTGTTTTGTACCTCGAGAGAGCAGCAGGCAGCTTGGTGACAGCTGCTGATCCCAGGACTCTATGGCACGGAGTAGATTGGTCAGGAAATGAGGATCTGGGAGAATCTTGCTACAGGTGCTCCTGGGCTCACAATGTGTTGGGCATTGAAGATGTCATACGTCAAAACACATTTAATATTTCCAACCCTTGAACTTCAATCTTCACCTGAACACCACATTGTCAGTGGTGTTTCCTGGAGCTTCAGGAATACCAAACCCAACCCTCAAAGTGTGGTTTCCGTGCAGTGTGGCTCTCACACCACGGCCAAACCGGAAGGCTGTAGACTGAACCTCGTAAGTTAGGTAACATCTTGATTCTGGTTCTGAGTCACCTAAAAACTCAAAGTATTGAGATCGGGGCAGATGTGCCTCTTGTAGAGCTGGCAGGGGTGCTGTGAGCAAGGGAACTGTCATAGAATCCATTCTTGGAGTCGCTGCCTTGGTTTAGGGTATTGTCTCTAGACAGCTCGTGTTCAACACACACACACACACACACACACACACACACACACACACACACACTGATCTGTCACCAGTGGCCATTTCCACAGTGTTACTGTTCTGCTGTTCTAGAGAGCCAGTTATGGTTGGGAAAGGTTCCTCTTGTGTTGTTTACCGCTTCCAACACACACAGTCAATCCCTCTCACACACAGAGAGTCTGTCACACACACACACACACACACAGTCTCTCACATAATACACATACTGTCTCTCACACAGAGATACAAGTCAGTCTCTTCCACAAATGACCTCTCTCTCGCACGCGCGCACACACACACTGACAGAGAGAGAGAGAGAGAGAAAGAGAGAGAGAGAGAGAGAGAGAGAGAGAGAGAGAACTTGAGTAGTTTCGTTCCTCCATCCTTTCTTAGCACAGCACAGTGTGTACCAGGTAAATCCTTTTTTTTTTTTTATCACTACAGAGGAAGCTAAAGACACAGGTGTGTGGGGTCTGGTTGGGAAGTCATTGAGGATCAGATGTTCTGGGGAAGCTATCCGTAAGGCTTGAGATATCAGCTTTGCTTCTCTCTCACCAATTTTAATTCACCAAGAAAAACCAACAGTAAATAAAACATCAAAAGAGGCTAAATGGGTCATGTCTTGGACTGTGTCCCTGTTAATCTGGGAACTGCTGAATTGAGTGCTCAGCTGTTAAAAATTAAGAAGCCATTGGAAAGCTCAAAGAACAAATTTTCCGTTACATTTCAATTTTTTTTCTTTCTTGTCAAAGTTTTTTTTTTTCCTTAATTGGTTGTTTGCTTGTTGGCTTGTTTTAATGGTGACTTTATTTTGACGTTTGTGGTCTGGGTGTATGAAATCTGTTAACTTCAGAAATAAAGCCATGTCAATTCACAAGTGGCCTGAAAGAATTAACGGGATTTTCAATGCTAGGAAAATTCAGTGTTACTTGGAATACCTCATTTATTTATATATTGTGATTGGCATTCAAAAGTAGAACAGTTTCGGGAAAGACAGGAAGTTTCTGAGTCAGAGGCAATGCCGGGGCAGTCCACAGTTTTAATTTGTATCGAGAGTCAGGGCAGTCTTGCATGCAGTACCCAGGAGACAATGGTCACATCCAAGAGATCCAGTAAGACATAGGTTAAGTGGGTGTGCCAGGGAGGCTGAGGCAGGAGGATTTCCTTAAGGAGAGCCTGGCTTCCGTAGCCAATGCTAGGCCTGCCTGGAGGATGGCGTTAGGGCAGTGTCTTGAAACCAAAACCAAAAGAAAGCCCGGAGTGATGAGTTGGGCGTTTCTCTCACTGCTTAAGAGTTTAAAAGGAAAACAAAAGGAAGAGTCAGCAGGACAGAAATTAAAAAATCAAACCCAGGACTTATTATAAGCCTTAGCAAGCAGCAGCAGAGAAACCCGACCAGGAGGTAGTCCAGTCCGGGATGCACCCCTTGGCTTTTGGGAAGGGACCCCTGCGTGCGTTCCCAGGGTTAGGACGCAACGCGGTGGAAGGTTTCAAACCCCGCGGGCGCTGGTGCATGTCCGTGCGCTGTCCTGCGGGTGTCTAATCTCTCGCTCTTCTGGGTAGAGACGGTGTTGGGGTGCAGATGGCGCACTTGCTAAGCATCACGGCTCGCGGCCAGGAGGCAGTGGAGACCTGCCCCTCCGCCCCTGAGATGGGTTGGGGAGAGGTCTGGGAGAGCAAATGAGAGTACCCGGAGAGACCCCAAGTGGCTTTCCCGCGTGTGTCCCCCTCCCGCAAACCCCGCAGCGCCCCCGTTCCACCTGTCCCCGTTCTGGTCGCCTGGGACGCGGCGCCCACAGGCGGAGGCCAGGTGTTAGGGACCTTGGGTCCCGGGATTCAGGAGGCGGAGGCGCGCGAGCGGGCATGCGCAGTGGGCGGAGGCGGCGGCGATGGCCCGGGGAGGCGGGGGGACCGCTGTTTATTTGCAGCTGGGCCACCGCGGCGGCCGAGCACGGGGCGCCCGGGCGGGAACAGTGGGCGCGCGATGCCCGAGCCACGCAGACCGCCGCGCGCCCTGGCCCCGGCCGGGGAGGATGCGCGCCGCGCGGGAGCGGCCGTGCGGGCGGCGCGATGCTGGTGACCCGCGGGGACCGCGGCGGCGGGGAGCGCGCGCCCTCGCGGCGCCCGCGCTGCGGGCTGGTTCCGGCCGGGGCCGCGGCGCTGCTAGCCGGGGCCAGCTGCTTGTGCTACGGACGCTCGCTGCGGGGCGAGTTTGTGCACGACGACGTGTGGGCGATCGTGAACAACCCCGACGTGCGGCCGGGGGCCCCGCTGCGCTGGGCCGTTTTCGCCAACGACTTCTGGGGCAAGGGCCTGGCGGACAGCACCAGCCACAAGTCCTATCGGCCGCTGTGCGTGCTGTCCTTCAGGTGAGCCCCGTGCGCCCTGGGGTCCGGACACCTGTCCCCGGAGAAGGGGTGTCACTGCGGGGGCACTTCTGACGGATCCATCCGTACCTCCTCTAGGGTGTCCTCCCCTTTCAGCTCTTTCCCCCAGGCTCTACCCTACATGGTTTTTTGCCATCAGCTCGATCTGCCCCGTTTTACTTTGTGTTCTCCAGGCTCAGCCTGGTCCTCCAGGTTCTACGCTTGCTACTCCCTGCTCTGCTCGGTTCTCCTGGCTTTGCCCCAGGTCCTCTGGGCTCTATGCTTGGTGTTTCTGGTTCTATCCTCAGTGCTTTCTACTCGGCTCCAGGTCCTCCCGGCTCTGTCTAGTATCTGTCAGCGATATAGCCCCGGCTTCTCTCTGCGCTCTGCCACAGGACCTCGTCGCTCTGGCTGGAACCTCCCGGTTTTAGCCCTGATCCTGCTGCGCCGCCAGACTCTGTCCCGAGTCCTCTGGGCTCCGCCTCTGGTCCTTACCGATGTCAACTCCAGGTTCTTAAGGCTCTGCCCGTGTTCTCAAGCACAGCACCGTTTTCTTCTGGCTCTGTCTTGGGTTCTCTCTGCGCTACTCAGGGACCTCCCCGCTCTGCCTCGGTCCTCCCAGCCAAGCCTAGGTTCTCCCGCGCTTCCTAGCTCCTGGGGCACCGGCTGCGGAGTTGGTATTGAGTTTCCCCAGAGACTGTGCTTCCTCTGCTAGGTTGCCGGGGGTTCATTGCTGGTGGATCTGACTTCTTACGCGACCCCTTCACTACCCTTCCCAGTTTTCTACTGGTGATCCGCGGGTTCCAGAGGGTGGCGATGCTCCAAGTTGTTAGCTTCTCCCGGGAGATTTGACTGCTAGGCGGGTGAGGAGTAGAAGGGACGGATCAAGTGGCCTAGGATGCTCCTGGAGCTGCCAGGTTGTGAGTGTTCCAGGCAGGAGCTGGGGAGAGGGGTCAGGCACCCTACTCTGGCGCACCAGACTTTGCAGAGCCGCTGATAGCCTCCCTAACCCCAGTATCTCCAATCCCAGCCTCCCCATTCGAGAACTCCGCAACCACAGCCTCTGAGTCCACCGTGTGGCGCCCAGACTCAGGGACTCGCACCGAGTACGCGCAAAGTGGTGGGGTACCTGCCTGGGGTCGCAGAGAGACCCTTCCCAAGCTCCGGAATCATGACTCAGCGTTTCTGGTGTGAAGTAGTGGTTCCGGACCGAGAATTACTCGTCTGCAGGGTGGGGTATCCGCTTGAATTTAGAATTCTGGGGAAAGGACCGGTTGGAGCCAAAGAGCTGATTCAGTGTAACTTGGCTCCGCTGGTGTGAGTAGGAGCACACAGCTCACAGGGTATCAGCCCCGCATTAACCTCTTTTCAATCCTTGTCATCGGAGCCTTAGTTCATTAAACTGATCTCTGGGAACAGTTGGCAAAGTAACAGTCAGCGTGGGCCTTCAGGCCCAGGGCTTTGGAGAGGCGACCCCATGACTTAGACAAGGAGACCCCGGCAGCTGACTTTTCACACACTTCTTTCAAATGAACTAATGTTTTAAAGAGGGCGAGAAAATAACACGTCTGACTCGCAAGGGGATGTTTTACAAACATTTATCTTTGGAAAGTTGTGTTGGTTTTCAACCCAAGATAGCCTTAGCTGCGGTTTCTCAGCCTTATTAATTTCCCAAGTTTTTTTTTTTTTAATCTTAAAAATAGGAACGCTTCCTTTTACACTCGATGAACATTTTCATCGAGTGGGCGAGGCTGTTGATTAATTGGAAGGTGAATAAGCTCACAGCTCTCCAGACTTTTTTACAGCCCTGGTTCCTGGCCTGTGCTGTTTCCATTTAAAGGGCCAGGGTTGAATGCCTGCTGGCGGATGGGCTGGCTGTCCAAGTGTTGTTAATGGTTCCTAACAGGAGCTCTGCCAGGGCAGAGGAGGAAGGGAGGGAGGGCTGTGCAGCAACTCCACCCCTTATATCACTAGCTCCACTTCATTTCCCCATCCCCCGTGGGAGGGGTTAGTGGGGAAATCGGCAGGGTTGACGGGCAGGGGTGGCAAAGTAGGGGAAAGGAGGGATATGAACCCTCTTTGGGTGTTTATTGTTTTTGCAGAGCACTTTGGTGTCTAAGACATTGATCTTTGCTGTGTGGGTTGTTATTTTTGTTTTGGTTGGTTTCAGTCAACTTGACACAAGCTAGGGTCCTCTAGGAAGAGGGAAACTCAGTTGAGAAAATGATGCCCCCATCAGATTGGTCAGTAGGTAAACCTGTGTGGACCTCTTCCTGATTAATGATTGACAGGGGCGAGCACAGCCCACTGTGGGTGGTACCACTCCTGGGCAGGTGGTCGTAGGTTGTATAAGAAAGCAGGCTGAGCAAGCCAGTAAGCAGTGTTCCTCTATGTCTCTGCACGTTCCTGCCGTGACTTCCCCAAACGATGGAGCTGTGATCCAGACACGTAAGGCGATAAGCCCCTTTCCCTCTGTTGTTTTGGGTTATGGTGTTTATCACAGCAATAGAAAGCAAACAGAGATACAGTGGTGTCCCTGCCTCTGAGTTGTGAGCCTGAAGTGCAGACAGGGTGTGTGTGACTCGAAATAGTTACCTTATCTGGAAGAGAAAGCAGACCAGCTCTGCTCAGGGGGTCAGTCTCCATCAGAGTAGCTCCGTCTTCCATAGTCTATTAGGTATACCCCATGTTCCCATGCAGTTGCATGAATGGAAGGTCCTTGAAGTCTTCAGACACATTTAATATTTTTTCCCTTTCCTCTTCCCCCTGTTTTTGTTGTTGTGTTGTTTTGGTTTTGTTTCCTGAGACAGGCTCTCACTCCACAGCCCAGGCTGACTGTTCTTTACTCATGACAGTTCTGCCTCAGTCTCCTAAGTGTTGAGATTACAGATTCAGTGAGCTACCATGTCTAGAGACCTATATAACTTAAACCTGCAAAAAGGGATGTCAAACTCCTTGGATCATTTATGAATCAGGCATTGGCCAACTGTCCTGGCTGGCTTTTATGTCAGCTTGGCACAGGTTAGAGCATCGGTGAGGAGAGAACCTCAATTGAGAAAATGCTTCCATAATGTCAGGCTGTAGGCAAGCCTGAAGGGTATTTTCTTAATTAGTGATTGATGTGTGAGTACTCAACCCATTGTGGGTGTGGCCACCCCTGGGCTAGTGGTCCTGGGTGCTAGGAAATAGCATTGATATAATCTGTGGGATCTCCCCACACCCTAGATTTCATCGGTTTGTGCATGCCTATTTTATTTATTTTGGTGTATCAGCAGTTTTATGACAGGTGTCAATTACTGAGATTCTACTGTAGTTACAAGGCCTAGAACACTTCCATCATCTGGACTCTGAACATTCTCACTGTAGCAACACCCCAAAGCTCTCACATCCAGTTCACAAACACCCACCCTGACCTATGACAACCACTAATTCTCCATCTCTATAATTTTATCATTTCGATGTTACATAAGCAAAATTGCTTAGCATACACTTTATTGAGATTGCCTTTCCCCCCCTTAAATCTCAGCATTTCTCTGGAGCTTCATTCATATGGTTGTGTGCAATGAAGAGTTCATTCCTTTTCACTCCTGAATAGTATTCTGCACTATAAATGTCCCAAAGTCTGTTCATTTTTCTCTCATTTTTGTACTTTACTTTTTGTTCACATAGAATCCCAAATAAAAACATAAACCTTTTTTTAGTAAAAGTAAGTTTATATCCTCAATATTTTAAATATTTAACTGTTAAATATTTAAAATATTGTTAAATTGAGTATTAAATATTCAAATGTCACATACTAAGAGATAGAAAGTATTTTAAGAACAAATATGGCCAATTGCTATTTAATTCTTTTGCTGGACAGATGTTTGTATAGAAAGAATAATGGCTATACCTATATATTATATATCTATAGTAAAGAGCCTCCTCGTGTTTCTCACCTAAAAGGTGTCGTGGACTGAGCACATACTGATCCGAGCATACTAGTTGCAGAGTCTCGAACAGTGGCACAAGGTGGACAGGGTTGTGTACGCCTTCACTTTAGCTCCGTTTTAGCTGTTTCTAGACCCCTCCTCCCAGGGTGGTTCTGCTAGGGCTGACCCTGGGTGACACTTCTGAGAGGTTTGGAAGGTGAAAGGGAAGTGGCCATGCTCAGGCTGAGAAGGCCATGATCAGGCTGAGTGGCCTAGGTTTTCAGGGCTGTGGAGTCCCATGCAGACTGAGCAGGAAGTGTTGGCCACTCCTGGTGGTGAGAGCAGTTGCTCAGGTCCTGGCCTCAAGTCTAGACCCCCCCACCTCCCTCCCAGCTCTTACTCAGGGGTGCGGGCACAGGTGTGAGTAGCTGAGTGGAAGAGTCAGGCGTTCTGCAAGTTCACCTTGTTCGGGCGGAGCCTCGGAGGCAGTGAGACACGGTGTTCTGTAGCATAGTGTGCCTGCGGTCTAGCCCAAGCCAACTTCCTGTGCACAGCCCTCTCTCCCATCTTCCTGCCCTGCGGACTTCCAAAGCCAAGCATCAGACTTGCGTGGGCGAGGTAATGGTGACCTCTCACATGGCTGTAGTAAATATTTTCTCCTGCATTATCCCCGGGGGTCATGCCTAAGTATTGCAGTCGCCTCTGCTCCTTGAGTTACCCTGTCTTATATTCTCATGAGCAAGGACATGCAGGAATATTTGTAGACAATAGCAGAGAAGAAACAAACCATGTGAGAATCTACTCTGCTGTCCTCACGCTCCTCTGATTCGGCTTCTGTTTTTGTCCTTAACTTTTTTGTTGGTGCTCATTCAGTGTGCAGAGTGGGGGAGAGGGACTTCACACAGATGGTTTTCGCTCACGTACACCGTGTACTTTGGCTGTATCCAGCCCTCCCCTCTCCTTTCTCCTGGCTGCCCCTCCTACTCGTCCCTTCCTGCTTCTCCAGATAGTGTCCCCCTTACCTGCATGCTCTATATGTGTGTGTGCATGTGTGTATTATATATATGGATTTATAACCCTATAAAATCCAAGTTCCACATATGAGAGGAAACATCTGATCTTTGTCTTTTCTGGTCTCCCGTTGCATCTATTTTCCTGGAAAGGACATCATGTTATTTCCCTCCCTGGTCATGACCTCTGAAATCAGGAGAAACACATTAAGCTTCCCTGTAGTTACTGAACGGACACGGAACCAAAGGCCACAGTGCCCCTAACTCCCCCTTGAAGAACTGCCTTGGTTGATTTAAAAGGTACTTAGTGTTTTCATTTATATCCTTTTTCCCTTTCCTCTTGAGAAGAAGTTCCTGTGGAAATTTCCATCCAGCCATTGAGTGGAACCTGACTCAACAGAACCCGTGGTCTTCAGCACTAAAGATGGGGGAGCTACGGCTGACCTTAAACTCCTGGCTTATCTTTCCATGTTTAGGCTATTAGATCATTGTTTGCGATAAAGTTTTACCGAAGGCTTCTGATACTAACATAAATCACAAGAGTGAAGTGGGTGGTTTAAATGTCAGAGCTAAAAAATAGAATATGTTAATATAAGTGGCTGTGGGGACCTGCGATGCTTTAAGGCTTGGTAATGAGAGATTTTGCCAGCGGCTCTTATCTTTGAGTCACAGCGCTCTACTAATTCTGAGAATGTGCGAGCATTAGCTTCCCCCCTCCGCACCAAAGAACCCTGAAATGCTCATCCTAGGTCTACTGCTGACCTGACCTCCTTGAGCTCTCTCTCTCTCTCTCTCTCTCTCTCTCTCTCTCTCTCTCTCTCTCTCTCTGGTGACACTGCTTTCTGTATGCTCTAGACAGTAAGCGGAGATGGCCTGGGATATTTGATTGAGGTGCCCACACATTCTGTGATGGACGCAAAACACAGGCAAGGAAAAAAGAATCAAAGGTGATAAAGACTCTATGGAGAAATGATTTTAAAGAAATTAAAATTTCTGTATTAAACCAAGAAAGCCCTGGAGGCAGAGACTGTGATTGTGGTCGCATAGGTGAGTCTAGATATCAGTCTGGTTGTATAGGGAGAGTGGGAAAGGAGAGGAACTGAATGTTAGTTTGTAGGGTTTTTCTGCAGGTCCTAGAATTGCCTTCAGAAGCAGTCTGTTTTTATCGACAAATGTCTTTCTATTTTCCTTTACAGCCACACTCTTATTTTTTCCAGACTTTGAGTCTAGCCATTCCTCTTTATGAGGACTGAGGAATGTCTGGTCATGCCAGAGGAATGGTAGTGTGTCTCTTCCCACTGATAAGATGTGGCTTCTGCTTGCAAAGTCCTGGACTCCTGCCTCCCACGCCGATGTCTAGACTGACATTTCCACCCGGCACCCTGGAGCCCTTGCTCCTTCACAAGCCAGACTTGCTGCTGCTGACGGCCTCTGTGCTGGGCAGTCTTCTTTCGGAAAGCCCTTCCCTAAGCTGTGCAGAGCTGGCTTTCTCTGTACCTTTAGCATCTGCTGAGACATTGCTTTGTCATGGAGGCCAGCCCAGGAGTCCCGATCTAAGCATTCTCAGCGTTTCACCTTTACTTTCTTACTCTGATCTCTTCGTCACTTTCCGGCACTGTGACATAATGCCTGAGAGCACTTAAGAAAGGAAGAAGCTCACAGTTCCGGTCTGGGGCTGGCTGGCTCTGTGGTTCCTGGGCCTGTGGTGAAGCAGAGCAGAGTATCATGGCAGGAAGGTGTGCAGAGCTGAGCTGCCACCTCATCCAGCAGGAAGCAGAGAGTGAGATAGACAGGAGCCCAGGACCAGATGGATCCTCCAAGAACCCCTGCCCTGTGATCTCCACCTCCCTATAATACCAGTGAATTGCTCGTCCAGCGCTGAATCAGATCAGAGCCCTCACGGTAGAACACCTCTCACTAGTTTGGTCCACTATCTAGGGACCAAACACTCATTATAAGAACCTGTCCTCACCCAGAGGAGACTGTCCTCATCCAGACCCCCCACAATCCCCACTGCTCTGTGATCTGTCTGTAACATGTAGAACTTTGCTTGGCAAAAGTAGGGCTGAAGAATTAAATATAGGGCTGCTCTCTTTGTATGGGAAGTCTGTGTGGTTTCTGGTTTTTTTTTAAATTTATTTTTAGTGTGTATGTGTATGTGGTGTGTATTTGTGTGTGTGTGTGTGTCTGTGTGTCTGTGTGTATATCTGTCTATCTGTGTATCTATGTATGTGTCTGTCTGTGTGTATTTGTGTGTCTCTTTGTCTGTCTGTATGTATGTATGTGTGTATCTATTTGTGTTTGTATGTGTGTGTATCTGTGTATGTGTCTATTGTGTGTCTGTGTATATATGTATATGTATCTTTGTGTGTATGTATGTGTGCTTGTGTCTGTGTGTATGTATTGTATATTTGTGTGTCTGTATGTGTCTGTGTGTATATGTGTGTCTGTGTGTTTGTGTATGTGTGTATATGTGTGTCTATATCTGTGTGTATCTGCCTGTCTCTGTGTGTGTGTCTGTGTCTCTCTATGTGTGTATGTGTATGTATGTGTGTCTGTGTGTGTATGTGTGTGTGTCTGTGTGTCTCTTTGTGTATGTATGTGTATCTGTGTATGTGTCTCTCTCTGTGTATATGTGTCTGCGTGTGTGTGTGTGTGTGTGTATGTACATATGCACTGGACTGTGGTGCCTGTAGAGCCCATACCAGGTAGCCAGATCTCCCTGGAATTGGAGCGCTAGGTTGTGAGCTGCCAAATGGGATCCCAGCTCAGGTTCTCTGGAAAAGCTACAAGTACTCCTAGCCACCAAGCCATCTCTCCAGCCCGGTTTTCTGTCTTAATTTACCTTTTTACTTCCTCTCTCCAAGAGAAAAGTGGAAACAGAAGAGGAATTTCCTTGGCCGTCACAGAGGATCTCTGAGGTCCTGTGTCCCACAGGCCAAGGGCAGTTTGTACTGCAGAAGGATGATCATGGCTCTCAGCTGTAATGTGGAGAGAACGGCAATCTTTAGTCTGGCACTGTTCCTCCTTCCCCAGGATGCCACTGAAGCTCAGATTGCTGCAGAAGTCAAGTTGCAAGTTCAAGGCACGAGGCAGGGGTTATACCTCCGAAGCAAAGCCCAGAACGAGGTTCCCTTCTCCTTTTCCCATTGGGGGCATAAGATCCATTCATGCCAGTGCCTGCTTTCTGTAAAGTAACCAAACAGAGCAGGACCCCAGAGTCTTGCCTAAGGAACTAGCCAGTCCAGTGATCTCAATTTGGACTGGTGTTTGGTTTGGGTTCCTTCAGAGACACCTTCTTTCTAAACCCTTGGAATTTCTCAATGTGAGGAATTTCCTATTATTCAGGGTGGACTCATGGGTTCACCACACCTGAGGAGCGAGGGGCGCACTGTGGGCCCTATGCTCCGGATGGAGCTGGTGTTGCTAAAAAGACCAGTACTGATTAAAGGGATGGGCTTTGGGCTGTGTGATATCAGCTCTACCTCCCATTTGAAGAGAGGGAGGGGACTGCAGATTGGCTTCAGTCCTGTGTCAATTCATGAAGCACAAAATAATGAAGCCCCTGTAAATCCCTGGAGTCCAGAGTGTGCTCACACTTCTATGACAGATTCTCTGCCACCCAGTTGCTCTGAGCTGGGTGCATCTTGAGGCTTGGAAAGTGTGTGTTTAGGAATCTTCAGGCCTTCTTCCAGGCATGTCTAGCTCACCTTGGTCCTGAGTTTTGTTCTTCATCACTCCTGTAGTGCAGCAATTTCCTTGATTCTGAATGGCATTCTAGAGCATTGGAGAACCCAAGAGAGATGGGGAAGCCCTGGTTTTATAGCAGTTGGTATGCAGCACAGGTGCTTTGGGGATATTTGGAATCTGGAGTCTCAGGAGGACTCTGCCCGGCCTGGGTTATTTCCTGTAACTGTGGGTAGGCCCGTCAGAACTGCAGTGTACCGAGGTGTGCGAGAGATCACACCCTTCCCAAAGAAAGTAAACGTAATGTTAACAGCTTAGTTACAACTGTAGCTAGGATATGCGACTGTGGGCTCTTCTAGATCTGTGCTGATTCTCTGTTGACATTTTCCTGGACACGCTCTCTTTCCTGTGCCGTCACCAGTGTTCCTTCCCCGTGTCCCTCCCTTCAGTGTCCTTCTCTTAACTCTGTCATTGCTCAGAGTGCCAAGGAGACAGGAATGGCGGTTGGCACCTCTCCTGGGAGCAGCTTTCTCATGCCAAGTGAGGATGAGAGGACTGAGCTCCAGTTAGAACTGCATCCCCTCCACACGGTGGTACCGGTCAGCTGCATGGTTTGTTTCTTCAGACGGATGAGGTGATGATTTGGTGATTTGTCTAGAACTGAAGGGATGAAGAAGGGAGCCAGAATGAGCAAGCACTTATAGGATTGCCTTAGAGGGAAAGCAAGCTGAGCCAGATGTTATTTATTGTTTGATTGAGCTGAGATGACCATGGAATTCATTGCCAAGCTTGACAACCTCAGGACAACTAGAGGTAGGGAAATGGAAACAGAAGATGGGCTTGTTCGGTGGGTTGTACTGGGCTGTGGACACCCAGGAAAAATACCGTAAATAATGATAGAGTTGGAGTAATAGCTCAGAAGGTAAAAACACTTGCCTTGCAAGCATAAGGACCTAAGTTCAATCTCCCAGAACCAATGTTAAAAGAAAAGGAGAAAAGCATAGTAGTGATACCATGCTTATTAACGCCATACTGAGGAGGCAGAGATGGGCAAGTCTCTGGGGCTCCCTGGTCGGCAAACAACCTACTTGGTGATCTGTCTCAAAAACAAGGTGGATGGCACCTGAGGAACGACAGCTAAGGTTCTTCTTCAACTGCACCTGCATTCATATCTCTGCACACATGTGCATATGCACAGAAGAGACAACGATGGAGGAGTACACGCCCCCCTTCCTGATTGGAAAAGGAGGCTTACTGCTGAGCACAGAGTTCTCTGTCGCATTTGTTAGCCTTCTGTGGAGCTTTGAGACCCATGTCTGTGTATGAAGACAGCCTGTTCCAAAGAGGAAGGGAGAGTCCATTAAACTGAGAGGTTTTCTGATCACCAGAGATTCCTGGTAAGATTATTTTGGAAGAAAATATATTTCCTACTGCTTGGCTGAGAAATCAAGACTAAACCAAATAAAATAAAGGGTTCTTAGAGCTGAAAGGGAAAGTTGGGTTTTTCTGACTCCCAGTGTAATTTGAGATTCGTTTGTTTATTCAACAGACTTCTTTTAGAATCTATTGTGTGCTGAATGCAATGGATTTCAGCGATGGAGAAAAATTAGCTTCTTAAATCTCTGAAAAATTGTTTGTAACTCCCAAAGACAGTTGTTAATGAGGGCCTCCTGGTGGTACCTTCTGGGTGACCTGGAACCTGAGACACTGTTCTGGCTAGATGGTGTCGAGGGACTGCCACTATATTCCTGTGGACAGTGTGGGTCATCCAGGCACATGTATTATTTTAAATTTTTACAAGCTGCCTTAGAGTTTCCCAGCAGCACTGAACCCATAGGATATGTGCTTGGTATAAAGGTTGTTAGGTTGGGTTGTAGGTGGAGGCTGGGTAACAAGGGCCACCTTCAGTCCCTGAAGCAAGATGCCTAGGCAGTCCTACTGTGGTGAGGTCTGGAAGGTCCCCGAGGAGCTGCTCAGGCTGAATCCTCATCGGACGGCAAAAGAAGCTATGATGTCAGCCAAGGGCTCACTCGGGAAGAAACAGCGGCAGGCAGACTCCTGCTGCCTGCTCTTTGGATCTCTTTGTGTCTAGAACTCTCTTTTCGAGGACTCACCCACTTTGGGGGTGAGTGTCTCCCCTCAACCCTTTCAGGAAATGGTACTATAGACAGGTCCAGAGCTATGTCCCCTAAGTGACTTTAAATCCCATCAAGCTGATAATCCAGACAGGACATCACACTTCAGTGCTATGAGCTGAGGCCATCTTGGTTCTTTTCCTCTGAAGGTTGAAATCTCAGCTGCTGGAGGTGTCAGCTGATGGAGTCCCTGAGGGACAGGGCCTTTGTTCTTTGGTGTATAGTACTTTACATTGTAGCTGCATGGTGATACCTCCTTGTTTTTTAAATAGTAGTCATTCTGTCTTTTTTTTTAAAAAAAAATCTCCTGTGCCATCATAAAAAACAAGAACCAAGAAAGAAAGAAAAGAGTAAACACCATATTTTCGCTTTGTCTCTCTTTATCCCTGCCTCCTGTGGTTAGCATCTAGCAAATCTTGCTGAATGAACTGAAATGACAAACTGTTTAGTTCTGTGGCTCTTTTTCTCTCTGTCGGTGATTTGTCCTGCTTTAGTGGCTGGAGAACATTAACTTCCTCAGGTCAGGGTAACAACTCCCTCTGGGCCATAGTATATGTACAGTTCTGGTCTGCCTGCACGTATTTTGTTCCTCTTCATACCCAGTGTGTTTTTTGCCCCTGCCATAGTGTTGACATGAACACCTGTGGTCACTTTGCATGTGAATCTCAGTGAGTCTCCAGTGGACCCTTCCCTTTCCCAGCACAGTGTGTAGCCTTTGTGAGTGTGGATTCTGTAGGTTCACCGAGCTGCTGGCAATGACATTGGATGGATCAGAGATGATACTAGGGTTCTGTGACAGGCACTGGAGGTCTCGGTCCTGGAGGACATTGATGTATTAGTCTCCATGTTGGCTGCAAATCCATCCTGGGCCGTCATGTATGCAGGCAGATGTCAGGCTATTTTGATGGATGCCTCTGTTAAGACATAGATGCAGAGCATTGATCACAGCTCCTCTTCTATTAAATTATGGAACTTAATCAGTTAACCCCCTTTCTCCTGGCACCCATATTGGCTTCCAGAACCAGAGACTGTGTTCTCTGCTCACACATTGGTTCTGTTTGAAAATTTTGCTAGTGTTTTGTCTCAAACTTACATTTCTCTCTTTTTTATATGCTTTCTAGATCTTGTTTGTTATTTTATAAATAATATTATGAGGTTTTTTGTGCGCATAAATATGTTAGTGCAAGTCCAAGATTGATGTCGGGAATCAATCACCCTTAGTTCATCCGTCTACATTATTGATTAGGACCCTGTCTCAGTCAGACCAGGATACCATGACCTACACTGCTCCAGTCCCACTGAGTGTAAGCAGTGAGGGAAGGAAGAAAGGACAGATGTACAGATGTGGGTACAGGAAAGCTGGGATGGGGGGTGTTCACGTGGATGGAAGCCACCTACCACCCCTGGCCACCCAGAACCTTCCATGTGCTTGTTAGGCACAGCACAGGGGAAGTCTCTATAGGTGAACATCAGCTGGGTAAGGCTTTGTCATTCCCCGTGGGGCTGAGGCTTTGGATCCTTGGCATGGCCATGCATGTGTCAAAAATACAGATCCATTCAGGGATCCCTCTGCATCCTAGACTTAGAGTTAGTCTTGCTAGCCCATTTGTGTAACATGAGGGCTGGCTTGTTTGTTGGGGTTTCTGTCCCGCCCAGTACCCCACAACCAGCAAATCCCAAAGAAAATCACATAGAGATCTCCGTAAGTTATAAAACTGATTGGCCCATTAGCTCAGGCTACTTATTAACTCTTGTAGCTTATATTAACCCATTGTTCTTATCTATGTTAGCTACATGGCTCAGTACCTTTCTCAGCCAGGCAGATTACATCTTGTTTCTTCCATGGTCTGGGCAGGACTGGGAGGAATCAGCTTCCTCATTCCCAGAATTCTCCTGGTCTCATTACATCACTTCTACTTCCTGTCTGATTTTCCCACCTATACTTCCTGCCTGGCCAATCAGCGTTTATTTAAAACATGATTGACAGAATATAGACAATTCTCTTGCACCACATTTGCTCTTTGAAATTCCATCTCCACTTGCTAAAGGACAAAGAATTTGTTTGGGTTTACAATTCCAGAGAGATGCTGTCTACAGTGGGGGGGAAACACAGATGCAAGCTGACTGGAACAGGGAGCTGGCCGATCACATTTTCATCTACAAACAGGAAGCAGAGTAGAGAACAGGAAGTAAAGGGAGGCTACAAACCCTCAAATCCTTCTTCCACTTGAGTACCTTCCTCTAGCAAGGCAACGCCTCCTAACCATGACCTCCCCAAATGGCACCACCAACTGGGGACCAGGTGTTCAAATACAGGAGCCTGTGGGAGGGACATTTCTCAAACCACCCCAATCAGTTACTGGTGTTTAGATTCATGTGGCCAAATGAAGCTTGGTGTGTTTAGAGTTTTGAAGACCCAAGCTGTGCATGAACCAAGCCAGCTATTCAGAACCCACATATGTCATCGCTACGGGTGACTTGTCCATTCTTGATTGGATGTTTAGGCAAAGGGTGGTTTTTTTTGGGGGGGGGGATGTGAATAGCCCTAGGATAAAGACCCAGAGTTGCTGTTTGGTGTCATGAACTGGAGGGCAGACAGATGTGGATCATCAAACTGCTTACTGTGTGTGCACTGCCACGAAGGCACCCTGGATAAGAGGATTTCTGTTTGGATTTTTGAGAAGGGCTTTGCTCTGTAGCCCACACTGGTCTCAGATCCACACCTCTTTCCACAACCATTCTAGGGCTGCGATCACCAGTTTCTGCCACCACACCCAGCAAGAGGTTTTGTTTGGGAAATTCTTTTCCTTCTATAATTCTACACCAGTAGTTTTCAACCTGTGGGTCACGACCCCTTTGATTAAATGACAGTTTCATGGGGGTTACCTGAGGCCATCAGAAAACACAGATGTTGACATTATAGCTCACAACAGTAGCAAAGTTACAGTTTTGAAGAAGCAGCGAAGATAATTCTGTGACTGGGGGTCACCGCAACATGAGGAACTGTGTTAAGGGAGCACAGCATTAGGGAGGCTGAGAACACCTGCTCTTCAGACCTAGCTGGGGACTTTATATCTTGTTATTAAAAGCAACCTTTAGATGTATCCGCTCCGTGTTTTGGTGCCATGAAGGTGTTTTTTTGTAACGCTGAGCACCTGATTTCCCTTCTGTTTGTGGTTCTCTTTTAGTTGGCTTATCATAGTGTTAGCAATTAGATTCTCAGATCAGTGGGAGCTTGTGTTAAAAAAAACAAACCCTGGCCATCCAGATGGCTCAGTGGATAAAGGCTTTCTGCCAAGGCTGATGACCTGAGTTTGATCCCGGAGGCCCACGTGGTGCAGAGAGAGAGCATTCTTCTCTCTTTGGGTGAGAAAGACTTCCGTGAGTTGTCCTCTCAACTCCACATGTGCACAGTGGCACACATGTGTGAACACATGCACCTGCCCGCTCCATTCTCCTCCCCCCAGACATGCACACACAAAGTAAATAATAAACGCGAAGGAAAACGCTACAAATACTGAACCCTCGTGGTGAGCTTGTTCTGTGTTGTCTCAGCTGCAGCTGGGAGTAGCAGGCATTGCTAAGGAGCCCTGTGGGGGGTGGCAATGAGACTCAGTTTCCAGATGGAGAATCCGGAAACACGGTTCCTGGTGATACCATGACTGAGACCATATGTTCATGCCTGGTTCGTCCTGGCTGAGACACAGTTGCAGTCTCCAGGTTTCTGTGCATCTTCAGCAGCCGGGACTCTGACACCAGCACTTGGGCTCCTCCCCTGGACCAGAAGTAAACACAAGAATAATAATAAGGGAGGACTTTCATAGGTCATGGAGTGATGCCTGTCTGTTTGCCTTCTGTGAGGGGTCCAACTTCCCTGGAGAGCGATGTACTGTCTCTGCACTGATTTCTGGAGTTCTGAGGTCAGCAAAAGCTGGAATGTCCACAAGCATAGTGTTGAGAGTCGCCGGAAGCAATTATCAAATAACTTGTCTTCTTAAATGCAGGGTGGATCTCTTGTGCTTATATTGTGAGTAAGGCTTGTACAGACTTCTCTGTTTTTATTTTTTACCATTTTCACAGGCTAAACATATTTCTGACTGGCATGGACCCTTTCTACTTCCATGCGGTGAACGTCATTCTACACTGCCTGGTGACCCTTGTGCTGATGTACACCTGCGATAAGACTGTCTTCAAGAACCGCAGGCTGGCTTTCGTCACCGCCCTGCTCTTCGCGGTGCACCCTGTCCACACGGAGGCGGTGAGTCTGATGGGCACCATGAAATAATGACCACTAACAGTGAAGCATCTACCCGCGTGTATCAGCTGAACCAGTCATCTCCCCCTTCAAATCCCATGCATTGAGAGACCCACACTATGTTTAACTTGACCTCTGTACCCTTCTGCTGGTCAAGGCTGCTTTTAGATTGTTCCCATGGGCTCTTCCCAGGATTCAATTGCATCTTTGCACAGAGGATATGAGAATAATCAGGGGTAAAGGACACTTCCAGTATTCTGTTTGCAAAATAGTCTAAACCCCGTGTGCTTTTCGATGGCAGGGGTCATTGTGAGGCCGCTGCCATGATGTCATCATCCCTGCTCCGCTTCATTCCTGTGTTTACATTATGAAACTCAGGTGCTGGAGGAAAGACTGAGGAAGCTGGACTGATGGCCGGGCTTCCTGCCTGTTCCTATCATGTTTGGTTTCCTTCCAAGTTACAGAGATGGACTTGGGTGACCTAGAAATTGCTTTCTGAGTTCCTTGATAAGAGGTTTAGTGATTTTTGTGTGAGGAAGACCTTGTTTAGAAGGTATTGCTAGTTTGGATCTGTGGCCCTTCATAAAAGGTTTGGTCCTAGCCAGGTGGTGGTGGCACATGCGTTTAATTCCAGCACTCAGGAGGCAGAGGCAGGTGGATCTCTGTGAGTTTGAGGTCAGCCTGGTTTACAAGAGCTAAGTCCAGGACAGGCTCCAAAGCTACAGAGAAACCCTGACTCAAAAAGCAAAATACAAAACCAAAAAACAAAACAAAAAAATGCTTTGGTCCATCAAGCACCAGACAGTGTCATGAAGCCACAATGTCTTGTCTTAGTTACGGCGGCTGATTTCTTTTATATGTTACTATGGATAGGTTAAAGCTTTCTGATGGGTCCCAGGCACCAAGGTTTTCAGGGAATGGAGCCTTCCAGTGGGTGATGGGAATCATGGTTTTTGAAGCATGGCTTGTGAGACCTCTGCTGGCTCTGGACACTTCCTTGAAGATCTGCCCAAGAGCATACTTTTTAAAGGCTCTCTTTAAAAAGAGATCACACTGGATCTCTTCTGGAGATGTTCTCATCTTTCCTTTCCTTCTTGTTTGGATGAGGAAAGCTCACACATTGGGATCTGACCGTGTCCCAGCAGTACACGCCTCTGAGACCCTGCAGACGTGTCGGTGTTGCGATGCCTCTGCCAATTAAGGCATCAGAGTCATAGAGAAGGGCTCCTATTTCCGTGAAGAATACTTAGAAATACTGGGTGGTACTCTGTGTTGAAGTTCTGAGTCAGAAGTGAAATAGTGTCCATAGGGACTCGTAGAAGGTTTATTTGAACTGGCATGAGATGTCTGATTCAATTAATTGATATCACAGTGAGGACTGGTCTTGCCACTTTGGTGTATGATGGTGATGTTTCCATGAACAGAATTCTAAATCTCTGAGCCTGAAGTTTGACAAATAAGTATGTGCGTGAGTGCGTGCATGCATGCCTGTTTGTGTGTGTGTGTGTGTGTGTGTGTGTGTGTAGTCTCAAATGTATCTCATCTAAAGACTGTATATATATACATGTATGTCTGGTGTGGGGGGGGGAGGGACAGATAAAAATCACTTTATAAACAGTTCTATCATTAAGATAGTTTTTCTAACTCTTTCTGAGTATGTTAGACTTGGCAAAGTTCCTATAAGTGGAAGAGTTTGACATGGAAGTCCTCCAGCGTGTCTTGTAAAGTTGTTTACTACACGCCTGTAAAACGTTACAGCGAGAGGAAACTCTGAGGCAGGTTGTTACGAAGACTGGTGTATTCACACTCATTGTTTCTGTCCAAATTAAAGCCAAACCTGAATGATTTGTCAGATTATGGATCATAAAACATTACACAAAGTGGTAGACAGACCCCTAAGGGGTAATTGCCTCTGACTTTGGAGTCCAAAGCGTTAAGCCATGCCTGTAACACACTCCTTTCCATTCTCACCCATGGGAACAATCTAAAAGGCTTAGAATTGTGTGGTACACGTTCTTACTCTTCTGAGAGAAGGTAGACCAGCCACAGATACCCAACTAGCCATATTTAATAACGTGCACACTTTCATGGTTAGTACTTAACATTTTTCTACTTTCATCATGATGTGAATTATAGCTAGAATACTAATACATAATTAAAATATAATATGTAGAGATTTATGGTTATCCCAGGAAATTTAAAAAGTAATTAAAGGCCATAGATATAGCTCTGTGGTAGAGCGATTGCCCAGGATGTATGAGGCCCCGAGTTCCATGTCTTGCAGCACACACACACACACACACATACCCCTAAAGAATTCATATGTATTTTTATTATAGAGAGGTAATGTGATAAACAAAGTATATTTAGACATTAGTGTGCAATGCATCAAGAGAAAATGCTGATGGAGAAGTAGCTCTGAGGAAGCTCACAAGAAGGGAAGACTTGAGAGGTCTCCACTGAAGGAAGAACTCTCCCTAGCAGATGTAATGGCTAGGCCAGTGATTTCAGCACTTGGGAAGTGGAGGCAGGGAGATCAGAGGTTCACAGTTATCCTGGGCTATGGAGTGCAGAGTTCCAGGCCAACTTAGGACACGTCTCAATAAAAAAGAAAAGAAAAGAATTAAACACCCCTAGTGTTTAGGCAAACGATGAGGCAGCTGAAGCTACTTAGGCTCCCTTGGGTATAATACAGCCTAATTTTAAAATGTCAGTGTTTATGGTGCATGAGACGTCAGATTCTTTAGTGTTTAAAAGTATGCTTATAAGTTTTATGTATGAACGTAAGTAGATGAGAAATACCTAACTCTCCAGTGCGCTTTGTGGACGCTGTGGAGGAAAATAAGCAGAGATTTCTGTTCCTGGCAGTGTGGGCCATATCGAAGGTGAGGATGATGATAATCCATATTTACAGATTTGTATATTACAGTTGCAGGGCTGCCCTGCACGTGAGGGCAGCTGCGGGAGTGGAGAGAGTGCGTGTGAGAGGCAATCTTGGGCAGTGTGAGCAAGAGCTGATAGTGGTAGGGTGGATTCTTGGGGGAGAAAAGGCAAATCCTATTAGCAAAATGACCTTTAGAAAGGGGCTTCCAGGGGCTTTTGTGCTAATAAACAAATCCATAGTAACACAATTAAAGAGGCAGAGGTTTTGAAGAGCCGGGCCGTTATTTGGAGAAGGACCCTGGGAAGAGACTGTTTTGTAAGATGAAGGAGCCGCTGGCAGAGGTGAGCAAATGTGACCCCACATAGCATTTACACTATAAAGTGAAATGGAGTCTGCTCTTTAATTATAGATTGGAGCTCGCGTTTCTAGGGAGGAGGATAGAGAGACAGAAGAAGCAATGTGCTTCGTAGACAATTAGTGATAAATTATTAAACATGCACATTAAGACATGGGAGCCTTGGGAAATCACTCATCTTTGTTAAAAAAAAAATGACTGAAAACGGGACCATGTGTTATTCCAGGAAGGATGGAGAATTTAAATTTGGGGGCGGAATTTTGTTTAGATGCATTGGTATGCGTATGTGTGCGCATGGCGATGTGGCTTGCTTGTATTTATAAGGGAGGCAGTTGACAAATAGCTAATGAGGGTAGGTGGGCTTGTAGGTTCCAATTAATGGCGGGGGTGGGATGCAGGGTTCGTCCCCCAGTTTATATACAAGCTCACAGGAAGCTGGAGAGTAGACATACAGATCACAGATCAATATAAGAGAAACAGGAGAGAAAAGTGGGGGCACGTTGACTAATCTTATCTTTCAGCAAGCACTTGAATACATGCCTATGGGGACATGGGGTAGTGCCCCTCAAGGCAGGGAGTAAAAAGGTTCAGACTACCTCATTTACGCCCTGCAGAGTTTTGGGCAGGTTTCCCAATGTTGTATTTCTTTGAAAACGTATGCTTTCCTGAATTCTGAATCAGGGAAAAAGCATGGAAAATTATTGTGATTATCACATTAAATTGAAAGTTTAAATTTGGTCATCATAGAGATCTTTGGTCTGCAGAAGTGAAAGCAAGAGCAAGCACCAAGAAGAGTTTGAAGTTTAAAGCCGACATTTCTAGACTCAGAACAGGAGGGCTTGGGAGAAAATTGGCTCTGATCTAATCAGTCCGGCTGGCTCCTGGCTTTTGTCATGTGTCCTGTCTGATGCTAATGGAGCTCATTCTTTCAGATAAAATAAATATTTGTAACTGTGAAGAATCTACTTGGTACCAACCCCGTCGACAGATTCCTAAAATAGTGCAGAAGGCAAATGGTGTTCTAATGGGCGTTTCCCACCTGCGATTTTTGTTATCCTGGCTGACAGGTCCACAGGTCGATGACAGCTCCAATACCTTAACCTAAAAATACCGAATTCCAAATTCTCTGCAGCCTGACACTTTTTGAGTGTTGACATGTTACAAGCAGGAAATTCCTTGCCTAACCTCCTGTGACAGGTCACGGCTGAAATATGGCAACGCTGAAAGTATTGTACAAGTTTACCCTCAGACTGTGTGTATAGAAAGTATGAAGAAATATGGGTGTATTTCATGTTTAATTTTAGGTCCCATCCCTAAGACATCACATAGCTCGTACATGAAGATATTTTAAAGTAAAAAAAAAAATATCCAAACTCCAAGACATTTCTGGTGCCAAGCATTAGGGGTATGGGAGACTCATCGGTTTTAAGTTCTATTCAGCCATATTCACTAGCATTTTCCAGGGTGTTAACAGTGTGTTAACATAGCAGTTCCTAGAGATGAAAGCCTTGTGACTGTGTATCATGCTTATATTTCACCCACTGTAGCTGCCCAGCTGCCTTTTTTATACCCGAACACCAGGAGGTTCAGCCTCCATGGCCACAGCATCACCACCGTCACCTTCCATCCCTGCTGCTTGTCACTCTCAGCTCACGCTCTGTCACTTCTGCTCCCCCATCCAAAACCACCGCAAGGTCTCCCACCTCCATGAGGAATGCATGTCAGTGCCTTTCCTGACCCTGCCCGGCCTTAAACTCCTGAAATCTTTGTCTCGTCTTTAACTCTTGGATTACAGAGGTGGTCCTTTCTGTGATACTTCCCAGATCCTGTTGCCAGAATGAATCCTTTTTCTTTCCTGGCAACAGTTGCTCCTTGTGATATACATAGTCTTGTGTCTGAATGTAAAGAGAGAAAGGAAAGGAAAGGGCATGAGTACTCCTAGGTGTGGTAGAGGAGAAAGATTACTGTCACTATGTGGGAGAGTACAGTCAGAGGTATCTGGGAGAGTCCGGTGGAGAGAAGTCCAGGCTGAGCTGTGCGCTCTGTGTGTGGCAGGGAGGGGGAGTGGAAGACAGAAGGGAGAGAGGGGAACCGGGTGTAGCAGACAGGAGACCGAAGATACAGAGGTGAATGGTAACCAAAATGTCTGCAACATACTGGGGGAAGGGTAGCCCACTCCCTAGGCTGGAGAAGAGTTCAGGGAGAGGGCAGGGTATGCACAGCCATAAGCTGTAACATAGGAACTGAGGGATGCTGGGAGAACCTGGCAACCAAGTCTGCTTTGATATATTAAATAGGCACCTCTGTCCTTCATTCCAGGTTTGAAACTTAGCAGTGTCCTCTTTAATACTTTCACCTGACTCCAGCAGATGTCAAAGTCCTGGAGGTGGACAATGCCCCTCCGTTTGGCTTATGGTACCTGTTGTCTGAGTTTTCTATCCTGCCTGGTTCCCATAATCGTTAAATCCCAAAGAAATCACACAGAGGTCTACATCAACTATAAACTGATTGGCCCATTAGCTCAGGCTTCTTAGTAACTCTTACAACTTATATTAACCCATTATTCTTGTCTATGTTAGCCACGTGGCTCGGTACCTTTTTCAGCGGGACAGTCACATCTTGCTTCTTCTGTGGCTAGGTCAGGACTGCAGAGGAATGGGCTTCCTTCTTCCCAGAATTCTCCTGTTCTCATTGACCCTCCTCTACTTCCTATCTGGTTGTCCCGCCTATACTTTTTGCCTGGCTACTGGCCAATCAGCATTTACTTAAAATATCATTGACAGGATACAGGCCAGTGTTCCCCAGCAGTTCTCACTCACTGGATCAGGACCACGATGAATGAACAAGATGCCACTGAGTAGCAGAGTCGGAGGAAATGGCACCCGGAGCCAAGCATTTGATAGGGATGCTTACTCTGTTTTAGACGTCAGACACTTTGGCCAAGACCTCAGCTCAGCAGGGCACAGAGCAGGTGTTTAATGTGCGCACTGTGGTTTGGCCTCACGAGGAGCCCGTGAGCATCAGCACTCCCACTGTTACACCCTCTCTGAACCTCTGCTAATGGGATTCTACATTATGGTGTTACTGTTGAGGTGAGGGCTTGCTCGGTAGCCCAGGCTGGTCTTGAACTTGTGATCTTCCTGCCTGAGCCTTCCAGCGCTGGGATGACAGGCATGAGTCATCATACCCAGCAAGTATATTCTTTATGTCTTGGTGCATTTGGCTGGCAGAGTCTTCTGCTCCTTCCAGATTGGCTCAGAGTGAGGATCAGGGCTTCAAGACACTTTGCAGGAACTAGTCTTTATGTTTGCACAGTTTGTGACTGCTGTACTTCACTTTGCTATATTCAGAATCAACTTGCAAGCCTTGCTGTCGGCCACATCATTTGTTCTGGGATGAGCATCCCTCTGGGCTTCGCCCCAGGGCTTCATGGCAGGCCATGTGGACTGTCTTCTCAACCTTCTCTTGAGTTCACGCTGAGTTAAACGTTCTAAGTCGCCAGCGGCCACGGAGCCCGTCTGAGCCTCAACTGTGATGTGCACAGTCGTTGCTCCGCCTGAGTCTGAGCTGGGGTCTTTTTTTTTTTTAATATTTATTTATTTATTATGTGTATAATATTCTGCCTGTGTGTATGCCTGCAGGCCAGAAGAGGGCACCAGACCCCTTTACAGATGGTTTGAGCCACCATGTGGTTGCTGGGAATTGAACTCAGGACCTTTGGAAGAACAGGCAATGCTCTTAACCTCTGAGCCATCTCTCCAGCCACTGAGCTGGGGTCTTACACCTTTGTTCACACTGTCACGGCCTCTCTCACCGGAGTCATGCGGCTTCTCGGATGTTGCTCTCAGGCTCCTTATAGATTAACCAATTAATGAGCACTGCGTGTGGTCCAAGCAGCCATGTCGGGTCACAGCTTCCAGCTCTGTGCTGCCCTTGAGGTTCTTGGACTGCCTTCAGGTTTCTCATAGGATGGATTTGAAGTTTTCCCAGCATGTGACCTGCTGTGAATCCATATGTACACACATAGATTTTAGATTTTTAACTGGTAGGCATACTAAGCTACCCAATAAAGCCAGAGAAAGACACCGTGTAGGATAGTTTCTATAGCCACACACAGGAAGTGCTATATTGGGGGCGAGAGTTTCACCCTCCCTAAAACCTACACGATACAGAACCTCCACGTGTCACCTCATCGGCAGCAGCCATCAGGTGTTGTTAACACCCAAGACAGCAAACTGGGGCCTCGGTTGAGTTTCAGAAGTCAGGGGCTCTTCTGCACCAATGCCATGGCCTCTCTTGTGACTGTATTTTGTGTTGTGTGATATTTTGTTTGTGTTCTGACAAATAAAGCTTGCCTGCAGATCAGAGGGAGGAGTTAGCTGGTCGGTGTTGACAGAGAATTTGACTCTCAGTACTCAGGGCTCACTCCTTCAGTCCCAGCACTTGGGAGGTGGAGACACGAAGTTATAAGCTGGGGTGCAGACAGGACCTCAGCCTTTTGAACTGAGGAAGGACACAAGGCCACTGGCAGCTGCTCCTGGTTCTCTGATCTTCTGGGTTTTACCCCGATATCGGGCTCCTGGCTGTTACTGTTAAGATTATTTAAATAATGCTTCAGTTCTGAGTGCGCATAACAGTATGTTAGTGGTTTTAGTCTCTGAACATCATTTTCTCTTCGTGTTGGCTGATTCTGCTGTGCACATGGACCTGGGGCCTTCTCTGTGCCTGAGGGATCAGCCTTACTTATCTCCCATGTAGACGACTCCTGGCCCAGCTCTTCCTGGGGATGCTGTGCTGGGTTAGAGTCATCTGAGAAGAGGAAACCTCTGTTAGCAAAATACCCCATAAGTTTGGCCCGAAGGCCAGTCGTTTTCCTGATAGCTTGTTGATGTGGAAGGGCCCAGAGCACTGGGTGCTGTGCCGTCCTTGTGCAGAAGGACCTGGGTAGTAGAAACAGATATGTGTGAGAACAAGTCACGGAGAACAAGCCAGAGAGCAGCATGTCCCTGTGACCTCTGTTTCGGTTCCTGCCTCCAGGTTCTTCCTTGAGTTCTGCTGTGAGAGGAGATAAGCCCTTTCCTCCTCAGGTCGTGGTCATGGTCCTTTGTGACAGCCATAGAAAGCAAACTAAAACAGAACTACTTTAAAAGCTGTGTTCCTGTTTCTCCTTTACAATTTTATATCTTGTATGAGAGAGAGACAGAGACAGAGAGAGAGACACAGAGAGAGAGAGACAGAGAGAGAGAGAAACACAGAGAGAGAAACAGAGAGAAAAACAGAGAGAGAAAAACAGAGAGAAAGAGAGAGAAACAGAGAGAGAGAAACACAGAGAGAGAGAGAAACAGAGAGAGAGAAAAAACAGAGAGAGAGAGAGAGAGAGAGAGAGAAACACAGAGAGAGAGAGAGAAACACAGAGAGAGAGAAACAGAGAGAGAGAGAGAGAAACAGAGAGAGAGAGAGAGTAACAGAGAGAGAGGGAGAGAGAGAGAGTATTTATGGAGCATGGTAACTTGGGGTTTGTAAAGCATCCCTCGTTGCCCCCACGTGCCCATTCTTAGACAGCACGTCTGAAGAGAACTTCAAGTTTAATGCTCACTCTCGTTCTGTGTTCCTTATCAGGGCTCGCTGATTTTTAAGTTTTGCTGGTTTTGTGCTGTCGTTCCTCTCTTCCTCCCTCTATATAAAAATATTGTTTGTTTTCTGAAACAGTTAGAGAGGGCTGCATAATTCATGCTCCTTCGCACATCAATAATTCAGTTCTGTATTTCCTAGCATGGAGAGAATTATTCATGGTTTTGGTTTCATCTCTTTTCGTCCTGAGCACTGTCATTCTATCACATAATATATAAATTTCAGTATGATTTGGGGTTTATATTAAGATATATAATATAAAATGTTTTTAATATATTTGAGTGCAACTTATAAATGTTATATAAATATATACTGTATAATGCATACTACAAATACTTCTTAGAGGCATAGTATATTAAAATGCCTTGAAAATAAAAATAATATATTATATTCAAATAGATAATATATTTTAAATGTATAAATTTAATATCATTATCAGTATATAATGTACATATATATGTAACATACTTGACCTATAAGGTTATGATTTTTATCTTATTCTTAGTTATAAGTAGTAACATAATTAGGATCATGATAAATAAAAATACAATGTAATACAAATGTAATAAGATCGTAATTCAGATTGATATGCTATAATTTAAAGTCTATATATATGTTTGATAATATATTTACATCCTCCTTCTTATAGATTGCATCTCACCTGGAATTTGTCTGATTGATTGTTCTCATGCATGTGATTAGGTCTATATCCTTGGCTAGAACAGGCCTGCATGGCATCTTTGTCTTATCTTTGAAGATAATTTTCATTTTTATTTCCTTGTGGACGTGGTGTTCTGTGTTAATACAGCCTCGTAGTATCTTCATCCTTTTATTCTTTTGAAAGTTAAGTTGGCGAGGAAATGTTTTGAAGTCATGTAGTTACCTTGCACTCAGATAGCTTACATATCCTAGAGTTAACATCTGTTGTTCCCTTGTTTATGTTCGTTTTAATGGTGCTGAGGATTGAACCCAGGGCCTTGGGCTTGCTGGACAAACGCTTTACTACGGAGTTACCCGCCCAGCTCGATGGACATTTCTGGCTTCTTTCTCTTTGCTCTTCTAGAAGCCAGCGGCTATTTTCCAGCCTGACTGCTCTAGCCACACACGCAGCCTGGCTTTTTAGTGGGGCAGAGTCTCCCTCGTTCATTTATTGGTGGTGTGTGTTTATACACTGGTGACCCTCTTCACCCGCCTGTCATCCGTGTGGACTGTGGGTTTCTGTGTTTTCAATGGTTCATAATATATGATGCTCCTTGTTTGGATCAAGTTTTCTCAGGTTTGTTCGGTGGGAGCCCCCTTTCTTTGGATTTTTTTTCTTTTTGACTAACATTTTTTGAGTGCTTTTATATTCTGACATGAGACAACGATCCTTGAGCCTCAGCCCTAGGATCAGACACTTTTCCAGAGAGCCAGTGTTTGTCTGAGGTGGGGCAGTGCATTGTGGGGTATTGACAGACCTATGAAACCACACAGACATGCGTCTGTGCACACGCACACTCACACACAAACATATATTCTCTAGCAATCAGGAGTCCCCCTCGTTAAAAGCATTTCTCTGGTTTTGGTTTCCCTCCACTATGTAAGTTCTCTGTGACACATCACTGCCCCACTCTCTGTGATGAGCACAGACATGAGCCTGTCACTCACGTGTGCTGATAGGGTTCACTGAGGCTCGCACCCAGGGCATTGTACAGTCTAGCCAAGCACTCTACCCCTGAGCTATGCCCACCACCCTCAAAGTGTGTTTTAATAAGTCAATAGGTGAACAAACTTTGATACTGAGCATTGATCCTCTGTGAAAGAGAACCAGGGAAGCAGGTTAAGTATGGAAATTCAGTCCCTTTATTTCCCTTTTTTCTTTCTGTATTGTACCACGAAGCATACATTGTCATCAGAGGTGATCAGGGGTTTAGTCCATAGGTTGCCACCTGTAAATAATATGGTTTCTGCTGTGCTATTCCCATGTTCATAATCACATGCATTTCCACAAGATACCGTGACAATAATATCCAAGTTTTACATTTTTCGTTGTGTTACACTTTTTAGGTGGCTGGCATCGTGGGCAGAGCTGACGTGTTAGCATGTCTGCTGTTCCTGCTGGCTTTTCTTTCCTACCATAGGTGAGTGGGGTTCAGCAAACCCTTCTGTGATTTGGTCCCATACTGCCACATATACATTAAAGCCCTGCTTGACCGGAGAGAGACTGTGGACTATAACATGCTTGGTGGGTGTCAGGGAGAGAAACCCTCTTTTTACCGAATGCAGACCTGTTATCTTCCAATCCTACTTTTGAAGCATTTAATATCCCCTGTGTGTGTGTATGTGTGCGTGTGTGTGTGTGCATACATGCATGTAGTCCTTATACATGCACGCACATGTTCACATGTACATGTTTTCCTCAATTGTTCTCCACATTATCTTTTGAGGCAGGGTCTCTCACAAAACCTGATGGGAATCTGCCTGTCCCCACTGCCCAGTGCTGTGAATACAACAGACTTCTGTCTACATCTTGTTTGTTTAATGTATGCTAAGGATCGAACTCAGAGGTCTGTTTGTGCAGCAGGCACTTTTCCCACGGAGCCATCTCCCACCCCTCGCATCAGCTTTAGGAGACTGCCGCCCCCACGCTGGGAGACCGCCGCACCCACGCCGAGAATCCAGGCTCTGGATCCTTTTGCTTGTTGATCCTGGCCGAGAGTGAAACTTTAGCTGTGAACAGAAATAGCTGGAGAGTTTACAGTGCTCCGTTCAGTTTGCCTTTGCTTTGTTTAATTGATCCTCATTTTGTTCCTGCTTGGCCTCTTTCTGTTATTCTTACAGCAGCCACTCACAAATCACACAACAAGGTTGACCAGGAAGTATTGTTTCTTAGCTGTAGTTTTAGACTTTAGAATCCTTTGGTCAACATACAGGGAACCTCTTTCTATTGCATTGCGCCTTTATCCCCAAAGCGAAGTCATTTTTAACTGACTTGTGACATCCACATTCAGCAAAGAATGAGTTAGGAAAATGTGAGTTGGGACAGAGCACTCGAGACGTCTCCCTAAAAATGCCAGGTCAACTATACAAACTGACCTCATAGAGCAATGCTGGCTGGGAATTTGTAAACTTGACCTTTGGATCAATTTGATGACCTGTAACTTACGAAGCCCAGTGATTCACTTTTAAGAATACTGTTCTAAACCAGTGGCATTGAATTAGCAACAATTTCCCTTCTTCCTCTTGCATAAGAGTTACTTTTGCATACCTGTGGTCCAGATATCAGAGAGAACAGCCTAAAGGCAGAATTATTTATTTTGGCTCAAAGTTTTAGTCATGGTTGGTTGGCCCCTTGTATCCAAACAGAATGTAAGAGCTTGCAGAAGTGAATACTTAAACCCCATGGCAGACAGGAGATAGAGCAAGGCAATAACAGGTCCAGAGCGGAGTATAGTCACCCCAAGGACACGGTCTCAGTAAGGCATTCTCATCTTGCTTCCTCTGCATATGGCTAGTGACTGCATCTCTGCCTTGCCTTTTCCCAGAATTCTCCTAGTCTGGTCACCCCGCCTATATTTCCTGCCTGGCTACTGGTCAATCAGAGTTTTATTAACCCAATATGAGTGACAAATGTTTACAATGTTCAAGAGCGTTATCCCACAGCACTTAGCTACCATACTAATTCTCCCATTTCCGTGCTTTTGTACTCTGTTTGCTAACTGCACATTCGTGGTTTGTACCAGGGAATTTGACTTCTCGGTCAATGCATACTTGTTAGGAGTGTGTGTTATTTGCTTGAAACATATTCACTTAAACATCTTACTATCTACTAAATATATCCGTGTGTGTGTGTGTGTGTGTGTGTGTGTGTGTGTGTGTCCGTGCACATTTGTGTGTGTTCCTAAGGAGGCCCAAAGAAGGCATAGGATCTCCTGGAACTGCAATTACTGGGGTTCTGAGCTGATGGATGTGGGTTCTGGGACCTAAACTCCCTTTAACAGAGCAGGAGCTCTTAGTCATTGAGCCATCTCTCCGGCCCCACCATCTTAACAGTTCTGGATAATTGCATGGTGAATCCGCTCCCTGCCTTGTTTTGCACTAGATGCATGGCTGGCAGGTACTGTCCCATGGTATTCCATGTGTTGGTAAGGAAATGCCCGACTTTCTTTGCAGAAGTCTGGATCAGGGCTGTGCAGAGCAGAGCTTCCCCCCGACGGCTTCTCCCTTCTTCCTGCTGCTCAGTTTGTTCCTGGGGACCTGTGCCATGCTGGTGAAGGAGACCGGCGTGACTGTGTTTGGCGTGTGCTTGGTTTACGACCTCTTCTCCCCGTCCCACAAGCAGGATAAGTTGTAAGTCATTTCCAGCCTTCGCTGCCATCTTGGCTCCTTTTCTTGTTGCGGTGAACCTGACTATCGTAGCTTGAAGGAGGAAGGGGGTTTCTGGCTTGTGGTTTCTAAGACAGTCAGTCACATCTGGAATGGGAAGAAGCTGTATGAACTGCCAGTCTGCCCTCCTGGTTTGCTTTGGTTGTGTCCTGTTGGGGGAACCCTGATTCACAAAGAAAATCATATTATGATCTGGTAAGTGTTAGCAGCTTGTTTTGAATCCCCAAGTTCTGACGGCTGTTACCCGTGAGCAAGCTCCCTGAAAGTGGACCCTGTCTGCTTGCTCGAGTTGTGTGACCTAAGGAGCTTTAGGAGGTTGGTGGGAGCCAGTCTCTGCTCTTCCGTGTAATGTTTCAGTTAACGGGAAGGCTTGTTGAGTACCCACTTTCCTCCTCAACTGTAAAATCCATTTGTTTTGTGTGTGGATAGTGATGCTAAGTGTGACTGGGGGTATCAGAAGTTCAAGCCTGTAGAAGTTCCCTCTCTAATCAAACCCATAGTTCCTTACCATTTCACATGTAGTCATGAAGAAAACAGATGACAAATGTTGATGAGGCTGTGGAGACGAGAGAGTACTTACCCACCGCTGGTGGGAATGCAGACCAACCCAGCCACTGGAAAACAGTATGATGGTTACGCCTAACAGCGAAGCAAAACAAACAAACTAACTAGCTAACTAACTAACATAAGCGAAGATAGAACTATTATATAACCCCACTATAGCATTTCTGGATATTTACCAGAGAAATTCCAAGTCAACATACCACAGAGACACGCATATGGATCTTTACTGTAGCACCGGTTACAACAGCTGGGTGTGGAATTGGTCTGGATGCCTATCACCAACAGAGGACTCTGTAAAGTTAATGTAGAATTTATAGACGATGGAATTCAGCCATAGGGAAGAAAGAAATCATATCATTTGTAGGAAAATGGGCGTATCTGGAGGTCATCATACATGGTGAATTAAGTCAGAAAGACAATTATGTATTTTCCTCTCATTTGTGGGTTCTATAGCTGTATGTATGTATGTATGTGTGTGTGTGTGTGTGTATATATATATATATATATATATATATATATGTAGTATGCATGCATGTAAGATTCACTTGGGACTGTCTCGGGAATGAAGGGGAGTAAATTGAGAGGGAAGTGAGGGTCAGAGGGTATGGGGGCGTGTGTTAAAAAGCATCGTATACTTACATGCAAATATTCTCACAAAACCTAGCAACATGCACAGTGAATATGTGCTGGTAAAAATAAAACTGAAAAGGAAAATTGGATAGTGCAATTTTGCTTTTGAAAGTAGACAGCTGCAAATAGCAGACACAGGAGACTCGGAGATTTGAAAACACACCCTTTTAGGAATCTCAGCTAGGGGAGCAAGAGGCTGCTTCTTTTGTTACAAGCCTTGCCATTTTGTCTGACTTGATTTTTCCTCAATTCTGTGAACTATTAGGAGCAATGGGGTGATCTGTCAGCACAGCCCACAGCAGCCAGGGAGCGCCCAGCCCTCCTCTCAGCATGCCCACCCGCACCGTGAGAGAGGAAAGCAGCGCGTCCCACACAGAGACGCTTGGGGAGGCTGCCATTCACCACTGCCACCAGAGCCCAAGAGCAGCGGGTTCTCTGTGTCCCCAGGAGCAGTGTGGTCCCTGATGAGGTAGGTACACATTCCTTTCTTGTGTTGTGCATTGCCCGGTGGGTGCTGCAGCCCACAGTGTCTACAGATCTGAAGTTCTGAGTGAGCTCTTTGGGACAGCCTTCTGTCCCCCAAGGTCTTGGCTATGGGTTGGGTACTTCCCTGGTGGTCTGGGAAGTTAGTCTGGAGTGACTGTGGACATCTTGAGAATGGAAGCTTTCTCTGTTTTTGGCAGTTGACTCCAAGTTCTTAATGCAGTCTTCGACTAATAGTTGTTTAAATATTTGTAAGATTAAAAAAAAATAAGTGGGCCGTAAGAGGGCATTGACATCAACAATCAAGCATAAGGAAAGAAGATTTCACTAGAACCAGCAATGACGTAATGAGTAGAAAAGATGTTAAATAGAAGAATATGTTAGGCTTTTGTTTGCATTTTTATTTTAAATTTCGTGTGTGGAGTGCAGGCCCGTATGTGCACAGATGAACTGTACAGAGGGGAGATGAAAGATACCAGAGCAGAAAGCCTGAGATGAAAGCCCACACGGGTGGCATGCTCACATCCTCTGTCTATTAACTGGCTCTCTGAAGAGGGCACCTGATTTATGTCTGCTCATTTCCATGTAAATGTTCCCACCACCGCGGATGCCAGGCTATAGTATGACATCACTGGCTGCAGGATAATCGGTGCCAGCCCCTCTGCATTTTCCGCCAGACAGATGACATAGATACTTAGTATCTCAAGAGCAGCGTCGGTGTCACCGTGAAGTCTAACTAGGAAATGCCCAGAGTTGATACCTAACATTTCTTTTGATACAGTTTGTTTACACTTATCTAACTCTATCTTTAATGATGGCTGACTTAAAAACTGGCTTGCAAGATTCCCAAGCAAATCAGTCAGCTCCATTCCAATCCACAGTTAGCTCCTGAACACCAATAAAGCAGGTTCACTGTGAAGCTGAAACAAACTTGCTATCTGCCGTCCACCTGCTGTTCACTGGGTAGGGGGAAAACCTCCACAACTGACTGTGACTTCCTGTCTATTGCAGCGTCTGGGAGTGTCAATGACTGAAAAACGCTGGGATTCTTAAAGGGTCACAAACCTTGCCCACGTTCAAAGTTAGCCTGTGTTGGAGGCCGGGCTGGAACTGGGCTGGGCCACTTAGACCTGTACTCTGCCATTTGTCAGGCTTTGAGTACAGGATCCTGGTGAGCACTCAGTGCCACAGTAGAGGTCCCCGCCTGGGCCAGCTTGTGGGACCCTGGCTCCTTCATTACTACCCTGGGATTGGAAAGGTTCTTAGTCATCGTTGTGTCCTCATGTGAGAACTGGACGAGAGTTGGGTCACATGCTTCTGCAGATCAGCACCGTGTTCTAGAAGTCGGCCACACTCTGACCTGGTCAGCATGCCTGTGTGAAAGGATCAGTTTCCCTCCTGGGAAAGGAAGCCTGCAACATGTCATGTGTCTGAGTGTAGATTTATTGTTAAAACTGGTTCTGAAAACTGCTTATACTTTTGTCAAATGTGATTGTGGGTGTAAAGTTGGGAGAGACGACGGCATCCTTTTCAGATTTCAGGCTCTGCAGACAGGATGTTAAACCACAGCTCCCTTGCATGTTACCCTAAAAGTAGCATGCCGGATTGGCTATCCAGACCAATGGCATACGTACTGAACATCAACAACACGGAAACTGATTGTCCGACAGCCCATGTTCTTCTGCTACATGGCAGACCCCTGCATCCTTCCTCTTGGTTCTTGTTCTCGCTGGGTTTGACTGCCAACTTGATACAGCCTAGCATCAACCTAAGATGGAAGGTTTAGTTGAAGAATTGCTCTGGTCAGTTTGGCCTGTAGATATGTATGCAGGGAATTGATTGTCTTAATTATTAATTGATGTTAGAAGGACCTAGCCCAGTGTGAGTGGGACCATTCTCTACCTCCTGGTCCTGAGCTGAAAAACGAAGGTGGCACAAGGCTCTGAGTTCCCACATTGTCTGCTTGAATTTCTGGCTCTGACTTGAAGTCAAATAAACCATTGCTTCTCCCAAGCTTCTTTTGATCCAAATGTTTGATCACAGCAGCAAAAGGAGTCCAACATAGTTCCGCACCGCGATGCTGTGTGTGGGTCTCTGAACACCAGGGTGCAGTGTGAGAGGTAAACCTGTCATGTGCAACAGGAAGGGAGATTGTGTGGGAGTTTTCCGTTTTAACTTCTAGGATCTATATCTCAAGCTTTGGTATGAGGCTGACAAAAGTTGAATCAAGAATTGTCATATAAAGTGTTGCTTCCAAAAGTTTCCTAAGTCAGGGGAAAATACAAACCCAAGAGGAAAGCCTACTGCAAGGCGTTGGTTTAGTGGCTTGTCTTTGTATGTGATTGTCTTATGGGTAAAAAGCATGGCGGGAGATGGAGAGCCAAGCGCCCACCCCCTGGAGACAGACCACAGTTGGCTGATAGAACCATTTACTGAAACACTGTATGTGAAATGCATTGTATGAAAAGGAAGGTACGCCTCTGTGCACACACGGGCGAGTGTACGTACCTTCCCTTTCCTGTTAGGAAGCTCAGAGAGTGCTAGAAGAAATGGCAGTCTTTGTTCTTCATGTATAATATACTCAGTCGATTCCACAGACGGACCCCAGTGGCCGCAGCAGGCACTGAACACAATGGTTTCTTGTCTGTATCTTCTGCACATGTCCCTTTTCCTGGCCCCCAGTGGAGTAATTCTTTCATCGTGATGCACCCTGCTTCTCTCGTGCCTGTGAGGAACTATTTTTAGTGCTGAGGATATGGAGTTAGTAATGACAGTGGCCAAAGCAATGAGCATAACTGAGATTACTTATATAAAAATATGTATTTATTTTATTGAATTTCTGTATGGGGGGTGCACACTGCTGAGTTTAGAAATTTGAGGGGTGTTAGTGTACAAGAGTTCCATAGTAGCCCAGAATGGAGACTAGCAAGATTTATTTATCTAGAGATGAACTCGCAGAAAGAGTAGCGATCTGCAGGCCTCTGCAAGCTCTGGGAACTGGAACCGAATCCAGCAGCCAAGAGGCCGGCACGTGCTTTTCATCTGCATTTATAATTCACGAGACCACGCCCAAACTGGGCCCATATCTTAAAGGCTATTGGCTGACGGAGTTCCCACAGCACAGGGCAACCTGTGGGAGTCTGTTCTCTCCTTCCACCATGAGGGTCTTGTGGGTTGAAATCAAGCTATCAGGTGTGGTAACAAGGGTCATGACACCACTGGTCCTGAATTCATTTACTATCAAACAGGTTTAAACCTGTTTATATCTAACACCCTTTCCGGATCTTGGTCCTATAGGTCCCGAGTATCTTCACAACTTGTTGATTTCTCCTTAATGAAATCCTTACCTGGACTTTTCTGGGCCCTGTACTCTGGCACTTGGGCCTCAGGCGAGCTGATAAAGTCCAGTTTGGAGAGGGGAAGTGGGTTATTACTGCAGGCATCTGTCCTCTTATGGAGAAGGGCATGATTTGTTGGGAAGTTTGCATAGATTATGGTGAAGGAAATGCTGAAAGATTTATGTCTATGTACATTTTTGTTGTTTGCGTTAGCTTCTCCTTCTATAGCAAAGGCCAGTGTGAGACTCACAGTGGAGACTAGGCTGTCCTTGAACTTGAGATTCCTCATGAAATGGTTTCAGAGACGTCAGGTTTCTCTGACCGACCTCTCCCCTCCAGATCCGGCCGTGACAGACTAATGAGGCTTTTCCTTTCTTCTGAAAATCAGTGCTTGTAAAATGCTCAACAGATCAAAAGGTACCCCCTTCCTTGCTGGGAATGATCTGTTGTAAAAAGGCATTGGAGTTGAAAGTTGAGTTCTTTGTGATAAGAGCCTGTCCTCAGTCACCAGTTTAAGTAAAGGACTCTTGCTTGGCTCCATGTGCATGGCGGTCTGTAATTTTCTTGAGCGGACTAAGACACTCCTGCCTCAGCCTCTGAATGCTGCGATTAGAGGCATGTACCACCATGCCCACCCAGCAAGAAATTTCCTATAAAATAATATATAAAAAATACAAAACTCTTATTTAAAAATACCCTGATGGTCTCATGGGTGCAAGGCTTCTTTACCATGAACTGTGTGTTTGCGGTCAGTGTGAATTTAAAGTCTTTAGTGACTTCAAAGTAATTTCTCTCAAATATAGAATTTACCAGAAAATTTATTTTCTTCTGTAAATGGAGAAGAAGAACCAAGGTGAGCTATTTCCTCTCCATGAAGGGAGAGTGGGTAGGAATGGCAAGCAGGTCCCATGCATGATGCATCAGGAAGTGCCTGGACACATTTCCCTAGAGCTGGTTGGTGTCCTGTTCCACCTTGGGCTGAGCTCAGTGCAGCACCAGTTAGCTTCAGCAGGCCCTTGGCTGGCTTTATGAGATTCAGCACAGAAAGATTCTCCCACACCCATCACATACTCAGGAGGCAACACTCCTTTAATTTATGGGAGCAGTCGGTGCATTTGGAGGGTCTGGCAGCCCCCGCTTCACTCTGCTGCGCCCCGATTGGCTCCTGCTTTTCTGTGTCCCCGATGAGTGTCAGTCACAGGCTGATCAGTTCCTTCCCTTCTCAACATAGAGCCATCAAGCTGGGCGTCTGGTTCCAAGAGGACGAGACACAGGGACATATGTTGGAGGAGAGCCACCCGGGTGCAGGCATTTCTGGTTGGCACTCAGACCTGTCGCCATCACAACGGGCTCTTGGAAGAGGTCTCAGGTTGTCTGCTTTTCCAGCAGCTCAACAGACACCATCTGGAGCATCCAACGTCTGGCTTCTGTGGTTCGGAGCACGGCAGCTCTGACTTCAAGGCCACCAACCAGCACTCTCTCTCCTGCTGCTGAGCTTGGAGAGAAACCTTGGGGTGTTGCTGCTGTTTGCTCTTTTAGCCAATTCCTTTGTCATCTAGCTGGCTTTCCCCCCTTCTTTTCCTTTTGTAGTGTAGCCCGTGGAATGAATGTAATAAAAAGCAGTTCATTGTAACAATATGAACACTCGGGATGTATAATGTGCCAGGTCATAAGTTATTGTGGTTTCAGACATTTCTTTGGGATTTTAGTGTGTTGCTTCCACAGTTGCCTGGCGTGTGTTTCGATCAGGTAACATGTATTGCATAATACCATCCATGTGGCCGAATCTTAAAGCCACACGCAGCTTGAAAGGAACCAAAATTTCATGAAGCGTGTTGAAGGTTGGTTTGTGGAAATGCAAATGATTTAAGAATTCTCTTATATTGGGGAGTAATTGATGAGATCACGATTTTGTCATGATCAATACCGTGTGTGCCTAACATTCACGTGACAGGTGTTAAGTGCAGCTTGGAGTTGTAATCTTTACCAAAGCCCGCGAGGTAAGTGGTGGTCTCTCAGAGCGGTGTGCCAGGCTCTGAGTGTCTGGTCTCCCAGGCGTGTGCGTAGCTGCAGCTGTCTTCAGATCTGCTTACTCCTGCTACTTGCCCCCTGGAGTAAAGTCAGGAGCAAATGAGTTCATGTGAGTTTAGAGGGATTTCTAGTTGTGGTTCTCACAAGTGTTAAGATCGCATGCGTTGTTTTATGTTGAGACTGGTATGAAGGGAATGTTTGGAGCCCCTTTTCTGTTCATGACCATCATTTTCTTTGCTGTATTTATAAAGAGATGTTGTTTAGTCTTGGTTTGACTTATTTATAGTGTTTGGCAACTTTCTTTTTATGAGCTTACAATATGCTAGGAGGAAATAGGATACGAAAGGCAAGCATTCTCAAAGTAGTGGTGGGAAGTTGGCCATGTTTAACAGGGGAGTAGACAGTCTGTGACTGTGTTTTATTAACTGATGGGAGCTGTCCTCCATAGAGTTTCAAACATTCCTGTTATTCTTAGCTGCTGAGACTGCTGACTTAAAGTAAAATGTAGCCAAAGCTAGCCTTCAACTCCTGATCCTCTTGCCTCAGCTTCCTGAGTGATGGGGTCACAGGCTTAATTAAAAATGCTGATACATTTAGAGTTATGACTTAATAAAATGTTACTTTAACAAACAAATCAGGATGGAAACCCAGTAACAAAGATTTGATATGAGTGTTTTTAAATGGATGACCTAATAACCTCAGGAAAATGTGCTTCATGGTATGGATTTATAAATTTTTCATGTTATTCCTATTGCTCAAACCACAGTCTGTCTTGCCTCTATAAGGTGGGGGTGCATATTGATTCTGAAATCACCCCAAGCTACTGATTCCCCGAAAGACCCAGCACTGCAGATTTGCCTTTAATGATCTAGCCTGTATAACTATTACTAAAGTGTTTAAAGGAATGTAAGTATTGATTTTTAGGGGATAAAGGCAATTAATATAGCATAATTGAAAAAATTAAAACAGTCAGCCAGAGCTCTGTAGAAGAGAGGACTAATTGTGTGTTTTGTGTTAGAGATCAGCATGCCCTGGATATGTTATAGTAAATAACTGGTATTTTGGTTCTTAAGTGGTGTGGATTGAGTTGTCACTGACAGTTAAATCTTATAATAGATTTTTTCATTCTTTGTATTTGGTTCCAAGTGAGTTCTCTTTGTGATGTAATATAGCTTCGGAGAGGAATGAGTATCTACCATATGCAATGATGAGAGACTTTGCTCTTGCTTGGACAGAGTCAGGAGAGGCTCGGGTTTCCCCAGTCAGCTGTCTGCTCCGTTCTCTGCAGCTGTGAAGGACAGGTACTGAAGTGTGGCTACACGGGTGGCTCGGAACAGAATGTTTTGAATGCGAGCACTCCTTATTACATTACCCGAATTGTTTATGAAAGTCAAGAACAATGTGGACCATGATGAGTGCTTGGATTTTGTTTTGTTTTGCCTTTTGTTCTTGGAAGAATTCACTACTTCCAGATCTTCCTGGAGCTGCAGATAAAGAAAGCAGAAGTTGTCCGTACTTTCCTGCTGGCTTCCGTGTGCAGTGTGTCTCTGGGGCCAGTTGCTGACCTCTGGATCTTGGTCCGATCTTCCTTCGCTCCCTCTCTCCTTCCCTTCCCTACTTTCCCTCCCTCCCTCTTTTTCTCTTCCTCACTTTCCCCTCCTCCCCTCCTCTCCTCTTCCCTTTCTTCCCTCCAACTCATCCATCCATCCCTTCATTCATTTTGGACACAGAATCTCACTGTGTAGACCAGATCGGCTTCAAACTCAGTCTTTTTGCCAGACACCTGAGCAAAAGTGTTGTCGTTACAAGTGTGAGACACCACACCTGGTTTCGTGCCAGTTTTTCATTTCCTTAGTTATTTGTGTATGAGTGTGCACCCTAGTCCACATGTGGAGGGTGGAGTATATCTTGTAGGAGTTGTCTCTCTCTACCATGTGTGTTCTGTGTTCTACCTTGATTTTTTTTTTTAATCATTGAAAAGATTCCGGGTGGGTGGGGTGGGCTGGGATGTGTGGTTTGGCATTTCCTCTTGGATCTGCTTTCACGGATCTCTCCGGAAGCCCCGGGGTCAGTTTTCCTCTGCTGTTTAATTACCACCCTCGGCTCACTGTGATAGGGAAACTGAAGCTAGAGGCTGCTCTGGAAGTGAGTTCCACAGTGGCTCCCCAGAGCGTTGGAGCAGATGTGAGGATGTCTTTCTGCTATGTTCAATTTATCATTTTCCCCCCTCATTTCCTTTTCTATTCTAGACTCGTGCACTGCCTGAGTCTTTGAAACTTAGGTCAAATGCATTGACGGGAAACGTCAACATTAAAGAGATTAACTTCTGAAGATTAAATACACTGCCTCCAGCCCTCCTAGTTGTCCTTAAAGCGTCAGTCAGATCACTGATATATCGGAATAATGCCCATTTATTATATACTCACAGTATCCAAAGGTCTTAAGGATCGTTTGCAGAAAGGATTCACGTGAATTCTTATATTGAGCCTGGTTTCTGGAGACAGTGACGTTTAGGTCAATGTGTATACTTGCTTACTCTTGTGTTTCTAGACTTCCTGGTGTCTCATTTGATTCCACACTTAAATATATAGTTTCACTCTTTTAGTGCATTTATTCAACTCGCTTTTTATCTTGTGTGCATGTATGTGAGGTGCACACCATGGCACCCACTCATGTGAGGCCAGACTACAGCTTGTGGAAGACTCTTTTCCTCTTCCACCATGTGGGTTTTGGAGATTGAACTCTTGACATCAAGCTTGGCAGCAAGCTCCCTTGCTCGCTGAACAGTCTTGCTAACTCTCCCTTCTTAAAAGACTGATAATTGTTATTTGAATATCACGTTCTGCACTCATTCTAATTCCCTCTCAGTTTAATTTTATATAGAAGATGAGTTGTGATTACTATGTCCTGATTCATTCTCAGTAAAAAAAAAAAAAAAAAAAAAAAAAAAAAAAAAAAAAAGTAGTTGACCCAGACTGGACTAGCTTCCAAAGAGGTAGGAAGTCATGCAGATAAAGGGGTCGTTTCCTTGTGGGTGGGAAACACAAGGGTAGAATCAGTACACCGAAAAGGTCACCTTGGCAACCTGGTAAGTCTGGCTCCAGCTGAGTCTGTTGTGGTGAGGTAGTGAACAGGGAGGCAGTGTGGTCCCTCCAGGCTGAAAGCTCAGCCTGGGCACTCAGGACAGAGGTAGTGGAGCTCCGCTGGAGGAAGTTGGGGTGACACTCAGACACCTTGACCCAATTAGGGCTGAACAGCGTGCTGTGTGGGCTTGTCTGAACTAGATTTCTCTCTCGGAGAACATGAGCGCTAAGTCTTTTAGTTTTCAGATTGTTTGATAGTTCTAGACTTTCTGAAACCATGACTAAATTTTGTATAGTTGTGAAAGCTTAATATTTTCTTCTAAAGTTATGTCATATATATATACATATATAAGTTATATTATATATATATATATAAGTTATATTAAAGCATCTTTTGCTTGTTGAGATAGGGCCTTACTATATAGCTAAGGCTAACCTTAAACTCACTATTTAGCCTAGGTTGGCATCAAGATTAAGTGATTTTCCTTCCCCAAACTATAAAATGTTTTTTTTTTCTTGGAATGTTCATATTTAAGAGAAGTTGACAGGACCCTTGGAAGAAGATTTTTCCCTGGTCCTCAGTAAGAGATGGCAGTGGTAAACAGGGTTTCTCTGTGTAACAGCCCTAGCTGTCCTGGAACTAGCTCTTGCCGACCATGGCTGGCCTTGAACTCACAGAGATCCTCCTGCCTCTGCCTGCCAAATGCTGGGATTAAAGACTGCCCGGGGCCAGTAGTTGGTTTTAAAAATCACCTTGTCACAACCTAGAATCACCTGAGAAGAGAGCCTTCATTGAGGAGTTGCCTAGATCAAATTGGCCTCTCAGCATGTCTGTCGGGGACTGACTTGATTATTAATTGATGTAAAAAAGTCTAGCTCACCCTGGGTGGCACCGTTCCCTAGTCAGGGAGCCCTAAACTATATGAGATAGGAGAAAGGTAGATGCAGTCAGTTAGCAGGCAGTGTGAGTGCATTCATTTCCCACTGCTTTGGACTGTGGATGTAGCTGCTTCTTGTCCCTACCTTGACTTCCTTTCAGTGATGTACTGGGATTGTTAACCCAATGGTCCCTTCCTTTCCCTATGCTACTTTTTGTCAGATTGTTGCTCCCAGCAACAGGAACTATGACAGGACCAGAATGTCTTTTATCTCCACCTTTTCATTGAGTTAAACTCTCATGGCTGTCTTCCAAAGAGCATGGTCACCAGAACCCTACAGGCTGCTAACCCCTTCCTGTTATTCATTCAGCATACTTAGCTCATAATTCCTTGTTTCTGCTTAAAATGCTTATTTCTTCTTATGTCCGTTTTGCCTGGGCAGCTGTATTTTATACTGGGATGGATAATTACTTCCCTAAGTGACAGAGAAGAGAGCGGGTGTCTTTTTTCTGGCTTGATTGATCAGGGGCTCTGTGGTCCAGTATTGACAGGGGCCAATGTCCAATGGCAGCCGCTACCTGCTGGGAGCTTTCTGTGGCCAAACAAAGCTGACTGACTCTTTGTGTTGGAGTCTGGTTTTTAGAACTCAAGGTTGAAGCAGTTTAATGGTCACATAAGGAAAATAGTTTGCTGTCCTGAAGGCCCCATGGATACAATATTTTTCAAAAATCTCTCTGGAATTTTCTTCCTGGCTCACATGGAGTGGTAGCCTGTCACAGCAGGCTCAGTGGTTCATGGAACCCAGAGTCACACAAAAGTGACTCAAAGGAGATTTCTCATTTTCTAGCAGTAAGTGTTGCAATATCTGATTTCTATAGCTTTTCAGGAGAATCACTAGTGTGATTATTGTTGATGGCATGTCACCTGCTCCTTATCTGAAGATGCCCAGTCTATTCCACAGTTGGAGCCAGCAGAGAATGGATCACATTATTTAAAGCCCCAGACTCTACTTTTCAATGTCTTGAGGGTTTGGATTTGTTATCCATTGTCTCCCTGCTATTTTAGGTAAAAAGGAACCAGTAGGCAATGTCTGTTACATGGCTTGACCCTTGCCCCAACTGTCACCAAACCCTTGGGACAAAGGTCTCCTCATCACGGTCCTCAAATGGAAGACAGCCTCATGCCGGGCTTTTCATGTGGTGATGTCACTTATAAAATCTATGCCTAGTTATTCTTACTTTGATGGATCAGCAATCAGATGATTCAAGGTGTTCGCTGCTATTGAGTCTCAGACTTCATCTCTCGTATGACCTCTGGATCCATCAGTGTTATACGTGAACCAAGACAATCCTAGGGCCCAGAGATGATGTAACTTGCACTGCCGTATAGAACTGGAGAGTAGACAATCTTAGATTTGAACCCACACCATTTTTTCACCTGTCCAGGCTTCTTCAGACTGTCGAAGTCAAACCCCAGGTAGTGTTTTTCTGCAAAGATTTATGAACAACTTCTAGAAAGGCCTATCATGGGGAAAGCAGATACTCATTGCAGGTGTTAATCTATGGCCAGTGTTCAGTTGCTTAGGGGCCTAAATGGAGCTCCCCCCCACAAGTGACTGCTCTGTTTTCCTCCAAGATAGGTGAGTAGGTGGGGCTAGTCTATTCAGAGCCCCCGGCTTTGCACTCTGAGCAAGACCCTTCACCAGAAAGTATTGGGTGGGATGCTTCACATTTTAAAAAGCAGGCGGTGCACTGGCCACGCAGGGACAGACACAACCCAACCTGTTCTTCCTTCTGAGCTTTGTGTAGAAAGTCACATTGCCCTGCTGTGGAATCTCAGGAGTGACATTTGTTGTGTTGGTGTGTGGGGCTCAGGACTGTCTTCCCACGGGCATGAAAATATTCCATGTGGGCACAAACCATGCTTTTTATCACCACGTTACGTCATTTGTTTCTAAAGAAGGATGACAAGAATGAAAAAGGCTGCTGTTCTGTCTGTCAGAGAAACTTAAAATATTAAGCGAATGAGAAATAGTATCTTATATTATCATGTTCCTATTTAATCAATTTCTCCAGTCTTTTTCCTTCTTCCTCTAAGGAATAAAACAATAGAGGACAGAAAGGGTCTTCCCCACCACTGAGTTGTTCTTGGTCTCTTTGCAGCTCCTTAGGGGTGGGGTCTGAGCCGGGTTTCTATGCTTGCCTGGACTACCTCCTCCCTGTCAGCAAAGCTTCACTCTGATAATTCTGGTCCTGCAGTGAATCTCCAGTAAGAAATGGATCTGAGGTGTGTGTGACCTGGAAGAACGTATGTCTCCAGGAAGATTAAGCCTTCATCCAGTGCTTCTCTGGTCCTTCAGACTGTGATGGACCTGAGGGACATCTTTCTTTGCATCTTCAATAACCGAGAGAGATCTAATTTCCGGCAACAATGCCGCAAAGCTGACCCTGACTTGCCTTCATCTTTCTTACTTCCAGTCACTTAGGCACCTGCCTAGCAGTGGCTGTAAAGTGTCCTTCTTCCTGCATTCCAGTGTCAAAGCCCCTGGAGCCAGCAGTGATTCTCAGCAGGGCTTGCCCCACCCCATGGGAGTTCTCTTGACACCTGCAGTCAGCTTTCTCCACAGCTACTGCTGTGGTTCCTGTATCTTCACCGGCATTCACTCAACACCAGCTGGATGATGAGGTCATAGTTTTCTCATTAGATATGATATCAAACTTCAAAATAGAGTCCCTCCTAGACTATATGGAACATGTGCCCTCCCAAGTGCACGTGCACACACATGTACACACACACACACACACACACAGAGAGAGAGAGAGAGAGAGAGAGAGAGAGAGAGAGAGGGAGAGAGAGACTCATGGGATCCTCACATGACTCTCCTGGTGCCTTGATGATCTGAGTGCTGCAGACTCCATCATGGAGACCCAGGAGCAATGGAGACCCAGGAGCAATGGAGACCCAGGAGTATGATGCAATGGTCCGTGAAGACAATCCTCTGGTAGAGACTCTGGAGCCCCTTCCCAATTCTTCTGGGAAATTTTCACAGTTTCCCAAAGTATCCCTCATCGGGATACTTCTGAGTAGATGCCCTAGGCTGGGTCTCTGCTCCCCTGACCCAGGGCACCTTCACTCTGGGACTGAATGGAGATATGGTTGGAATATTTGGAACTTTTAGATGTTGTTGGCCTGGAAGAAGCTGCTATTTATAATGGAAGCCAAACACTGTCAGAAAGCAAGCTCAAAACAAAACCAAAGAGCAGCGATAACAAGAGCAAGCTTATTCAACAGATCTACGGATGGTGTTTACAAGGAGCTGGCACAGCCACAGAGGCCCCAGGTTCCCCTTCATCCCAGAGAACTTGTTTCCCATCATGATTTCTGTTCCACAAAAGCAAAACCAGAAAACAAAAGCCCCATGTTACTAAAACTAAAGAGTAGCTTCAAACCTTGCCCTTGGCTGCCCTGCATTAAAGGCTTTGAAAGTATAATATGTATGTTTGTGTGCACATTATATTTGTATTTTGTGTGCATGTGAGTGTGTCATAGAGCACACATATGTAGAGGTTAAAGGTCAACCCCGGTGTCATTCTTCAAGAGATGTCTACCTTGTTTGTGGAGTCTCTCCCTGGCCTGGAGCGCATCAGTTAGGCTGGAGAGTCCCAGGGATCCTCCTGTCTCTGTCCCCTCAGTGCAGGGATTATAAATGTGCCACAATGCCTGGCTTTTTTTACGTCGGTTCTGGAGTTCGAACTCAGATCTTCATGTTTGCACCACGAGTCTTTTACCAACTGAACTGTCTCCCTAGCCAAAGGCTGTATATTCTTAAGTCTTTGATGGGTGTTTGTACAGCGACCTAGATAGTCCTGTTCAACTGTTCCACCGGGCTTGTTTGCACAGGCCACCTGTCTGCATGCTGTAGCAGCTCAGAGGGTGTGCCAAGTGTCAGAAATACTGGAAGAGGGGTGGCCTGGGGTCAAAGGCAGAGGTCAGGGGTCATCCATATGGGAATGGTTGTATCGCCTAGGGCCCACTGGAAAGAATCAGGGCACGCAGCTCTTCTCCAGGTTGGTAAAGGCTTGGCATTTCTCAGCCAGAGGCCAACACAGTAGGCGTTCCTAAAGAAATAAACTGTCTCTGCGGGCATCACATTCCTGCAGGCTAAGAGAAATATAGAGATTACAAAGACAAAAGACACCATTGTGGTAGGAAAGGACTAGAGTTTGTGTGTTAGACGGGCTCTACTCTCTAACGTGTGAACCGTCTGTACATTTTCACGTGTGTGCCTAATCAGTGTGCATGTGTGCATGTGGAAGTCAGAGGTCAGACTCAGATGTTCTTCCTCAGGTGCTGTCCATCTTGGTTTTATTTTGAGACAGTCTCTCTCTCTGGCCTGGAACTTGCCAAGAGGTCCTCCTGTCGGCCACCTTCCCAGTTCTGGGATTAAAAGCACAGAATGTGATGAGTTCTATAGAGAGATTGAAATCAGGCCCTCGAGCCTGAATAGCCAGCACTTACTTTACTGACTGAGTCATCTTTCAACCCTCGGACTCATAGTTTAACGAATGGCCTTTGTGAGCTCATCAAGAAAGCAGATGCCACCACATGGTTTCCAGGATGCTCTGTTCTGGGGCAGAAAGAACACAGGATCACTGTGCTGCAGAAGGCACGGAGGCTTGTGCACTCGGAGCAGAAGCAAGCCATCTTCCCCAGCAAGTGTTCGGTGGAAGCCTTCGAAGGAAAATAAGTAAACAACTCTCATGCATTTAGTGCTATGGAAACTGTCATGAAAAAAAAATTAGCCTTGGGTTGTCAAAATAAAGGGACAGAAAGTTCTCAGATAGAACAATAGAGCAAGCAGAGCAGTGTTGAGTCAGCTGAAGTAAGACTACGGCATGCGGGGTGTAAAACTGTTGAAGGTGCAGGAGCTGAGAGGGACGAGGAGAATCGGGGCTCATAAGGAGGCGTAAAGCTACCCGGATCACAAACGTGTCAAGTTCCAGTGAGATGGAGAGGGAGGTGGGATACACTCAGAAGATGGAATTAGTTAGAATGTGTTGGTTCTGGGAGAAGTGGGCATGTGCTGTGTGGAGAGGCAGGGACGTGGCCAGACACCATGGCCTCCCGTGCCCCAGGAAATGCTGAGCTTTGTGATGAGACTTTTGCAGCTTAATGCTTAAAGATCTCTATCTGAGATGAATTCAGTTATTATCAACATTTCATGGACACGGGCATCAAGCTAGAAGCAGCAAGGGCACAGTGAGGGCAGCATTTAGTCTTGTTCTGTAGGACCTTCTTCTGGTATCTGGGTGGTTTGACTTCAGGTTGAGTTTTCACCCCGTGTCCCTGGCAGAGTTTGCTCTAGCCCAGTGACTAGTCACTGAGATGTGCCTGTGTTCCTGATGTCATGGTCTTCTTGTCTCATCTCCCTGGGTACCACCACCTTAGCCACTCTCAATGATTCTTTTTTATTATTACTTTAAAAATAATAGCAATCAAAACTCCCACCTCCTCCCCTCCTCCTTCTCCCCTGCCTCCAGTCCTAAGAGAGGGCAGGGTACCCTGTCCTGTGGGAAGTCCAAGGCCCTCCCCCCTACATCCAGGCTTAGGAAGGTATGCATCCAAAGAGACTAGGATCCCATAAAGCCAGTACATGCAGTAGAGACAAATCCCAGTGCCATTATCATTGGCCCCTCAGTCTGCCCCAGTTGTCAGCCACATTTAGAGAGTCCAGTTTGATCCCATGCTTGTTCAGTTCCAGTCCAGCTAGATTTGGTGAGCTCCCATTAGATAAGGCACACTGTCTCAGTGGGTGGACCAACCCCTCGTGGTCCTGACTTCTTTGTTCACATTCTTCCTCCTTCTGCCCTTCGACTGGACCTTGGGAGCTCAATCCAGTGCTCCAATGTGGGTCTCTGTCTCTATCTCCATCCATCATCTGACGAAGGTTCTATGGTGATATTCAAGATAGTCATCAGTCTATCTTGAATACAAAACAAGGCCAGTTCAAGCAATGATTCTTATATAGTCATGTTTTTCAGCCTGCCCACCCCCATGTTTGCATTGGAAACGAACCTCAGAGATGTGCCGGGGAAGCTTGCTGGGTGAGCTATTTGCCCCTGAGCCACAGCCCAGCCCTCTTTTGCCTAAACACTGATGTAGTTCATGCTCCCCTCCTCCTAAGATACACTGCGTCATGGGTGGTTCTTGCTTGCTGTGGGTTTGTAGCCTGTAGTATGTATGACCATTGTATGAACAATATTAATGTGGTGTATCCCAAGAGTGCTTAATGCAGCATTGTACACATCATTTACATTTTTTATGGTCAAATGACTGAACTCAGGAAGGGAATATTCTAATCAAAAGATGAAATTACAACCCATTTCCCAGTTTATGGAAATTGGAATAAAGTTGCCCAGATGTTGTAATAGAGAAAAGGAAAGAAAAAGCTAAGAAAAACGGTAGAGTGAGAGAAAGATTATTCTGGAACCACGGGATGTGAGACTTTGGACAAACTAGATCACGTGTGTCAGAAATCTTTTACCCTGTTACAGGGGTAGTAACTATAGCAACAACACACACTGTAGAGGACAAGCTGTACTCAGTGCGGATGTAGGACAAGCTGTACGCAGTGTGGATGTAGGACAGGCTTACTCAGTGTGGACGTAGGACAGGCTGTACTCAGTGTGGGTGTAGGACAGGCTGTACTCAGTGTGGATGTAGGACAGGCTGTACTCAGTGTGGATGTAGGACAGGCTGTACTCAGTGCGGATGCAGGACAAGCTTTACTCAGTGTGGACGTAGGACAAGGCTGTACTCAGTGTGGCTGTAAGACAAGCTGTACTCAGTGTGGGTGTAGGACAGGCTGTACTCAGTGTGGATGTAGGACAGGCTGTACTCAGTGTGGATGTAGGACAGGCTGTACTCAGTGTGGGTGTAGGACAGGCTGTACTCAGTGTGGGTGTAGGACAGGCTGTACTCAGTGTGGCTATAGGACAGGCTGTACTCAGTGTGGGTGTAGAGTAGATTGTACTCAGTGTGGCTGTAGGACAAGCTGTACTCAGTGTGGATGTAGGACAGGCTGTACTCAGTGTGGCTGTAGGACAGGCTATATCTCAGTGTGGCTGTAGGACAGGCTATATCTCAGTGTGGCTGTAGGACAGGCTATATCTCAGTGTGGCTGTAGGACACGCTGTATCTCAGTGTGGATGTAGATCAGCTTTCTTTTTTCTTCTTAGCATTTAAAGGAAGCTAATGTGTGCATGTCCTTTGTATGTTGTTATATGTTTAGCTGACTCCTCTAAGTAAATAAGAGGAAAAAATAACATTAAATTTAGAGACATTTTTTGAAGCATGATTAATAAAAACTCAGAGAGAGAAATTAGGTTCATCCTGAGTGAGACTGACTGAGAGCTGTTTCCTCCTCCCATCTTATATTCCACTCTAGGGCTGGGAGTAAAGACATGTACTGTCCAGTTTCTATGGCAACTAGTATGGGTACTGGAATTAAAGGTGTGTGTTACCACGGCATGGTCTGTAAGGCTGACCGGTGGGGCTGTTTTACTCTCTGATCTCCGGGTGAGCTTTATTTATTAAAATACACATGAAAGGCCACTGCAGTTCCTGCATTTTGTTGTTTAGTGGCATTTGCATGCAGGAGCGCCGCTGTAGATTTTATTATTCCATTTACCTTTCTTTCAAGAGTGTAACATTTGTTGAGTGCTGCCTTTGTGTTATACTGTTGAAGTCCTCTTTACTAAGACTTTATTGCCCCACCTCCCCCTCTTTTTTGCAGCGTTAATTTCTCTCATAGTAAGAACCAGATCCCACTGAGAGAAGATTGCTGCCCCAAATAGTTTTTATTACAGCTAATTGGGCACTGCTTCCTCTGAATTTCAATTTATGGTGTTCCTCAAGAGTGTGTGGTGTTCGGGCTGGAGAGATGGCCAAGCAGTTAGGAGTAATGGCTGCTCTTCCAGAGGACCCAGGTTTGTTGCCAGCATCCACAGGATGACTCACTACTTCCATTTCAGGGGATCTGGTGCCCTCTTCTGGCCTCAACGGGCATAGCACACATGTGACACACAGACACATCATAGGCAAACACCAGTATGTACAAAAATAAGAATATATTTTAAAAAACACATGGTGTTTGCACCTGTTTAGTGTTGACAGGATGGGCCTCTTTGTTATATTCCTGTCCGGCTAGCTTAGACCCAAAATAATCACACAGAAACTGTATTATTTAAATCACTACTTGGCCAATTAGCTCCGGCTTCTTAATGGCTAACTCTTAACTATTAATTTAGCCCATCTCCATTAATCTGTGTATCACCATGTGGCAGTGGCTTACTCATGTCTGACTCTGGTGGCTCCATGGCTTCTCTGACTCTGTCCTCTTCCTCCCAGCATTCAGCCTAGCTTTCCCCACCTAGTTCTGTTCTTTCCCGTCACAGGCTCAAAGCAGTTCTTTATTCATTAACCAATAAAACATAGACAGAAGGACCTCCCACACCACTCTCTAGTGCAGAGGGCTAAAGAGACCCCTCTGAGGACCCACAAATACTAACAGAAATGTTGCTATACTGCAGCTGGCTCTCCTATTGGACAAGAAGTAAATGAAACTTCTGACGGTGGTCCCTCCCCTTCCTTGTTCTCAAAGTAGATTAGTAGTAAGCTAACTATGAACATTTTGGAATCTGAGAAAAATTATTACTGGATTTACTGTCTTTTATTCTCACAAGAAATAACTGGAAAAAAAGAAATGGTGGAGCCCTTTGTTGACACAGGAAAATAATGAAGTTTTCTTATTGCTAATGCTTCAGTCTCTAGGACACGCAGAGATGTCTCCCATGGTGACCCTTCCCAGAGGTGATTATGGAGGTATAATCTTCACACACTTGCAGGAAATCTGACTGGGGGCAGAGCAAGGGTGCAAAACAAAATAGAATGGTCTGTTTTCAAGCCATGGGTAATATTTAGATGATAGTTAGGTTTTCCACATCTCAGGCAGAAGTAGAAGACTGACTTTGTAAAGTTGTAAGCTCGGAGTCTTAAGAGACAGATAAATGCACCTAGCTCAGTCCATCTGCCTCCTAATGAGTGGGGCTTGTTACCATAAAAAAGATTTTTTAAAAAAAATTAGCTTGAGCCAGGATAGGTATGTGTATATGTGTGTATGTGTGTGTGCGCACATGCATGCATGTGTGTCTGTGTGTATGTATGTGTGTGTGCATGTGTGTATGTGTGTGTATGTGTGTGCGTGTGTGTGTATGTGTGTGTGCATATGTGTGTGTATATGTGTGTGTGTGTGTTATAGTTCTATGGAGGCATACAGTGATCCTGATCTGATAGAAAAGTTACAAACCTCACTTTTTTTGTATTTATTCCAGTTCTTACTTTCCCAGGTAAAATATTTCCAAAATCCTTAATTTTTCAGGCAGAAATGAGTCACATTCATTGGAGTTCACAATGTACTTATTTCAGCTGTGTTCTTCCAGACCAGGAGTCCTATGGTGGCTCCTCCTCTTCCCATCCCTTGTTGTCAGCCTGTCAATTGGATACACACCAGCTGGTGCTCTCTGAATCTCGGATTGAAGCATAATTTTATTAAGAGAAATAAATTGTATTTAGATACCTAGAAGGATGCTGATTTGTGCCAAGCACTTTAAGTCTAGGGTATAAATTCCACCCTGTGGCACCTCCTCATTTCCAGTGTCCTCCACTTTTCACACATATGAAGAACATGCTTTAAGAGATGTTTAGTGGATAGATGAAGAGGGTAGTTGTGAACATACTCTTCACAGGGACCAGGACAGAGTCCTCGGGTCAATGGCAATGGCAAAACTGGCATTACCCACCACTGGGGGTAAAAAGTCCTGCAGGAAGCCATCTTGAGAAGAGTCTTTGTTCTACACACGGGCTAGGTTGGGTTGGCCATCAAGGAAAAGTTGTCCAGGCTTTAGGTTCCCTGCTCTCCAGCCCTTATAGCCTCTGCTCTATGGCCAGGGTCCCCTATCAGGAGTGAAACTGGAAGTAAGAGGTGAGGAGGGAACTGATAGATGCCACACAGGCCAACCTCTGATGACTTAAAAGGGTGGGAAAGACCTCTGAATGGCCAGCAGGAGGATCAACACTACATGCCTGGGCTTCTCAGCCATCTGGGATCTCCTGCTTGTACAGGGATGAGGGCATGATTTGGTACAGTTGAACAATAACTAAAAATTATCGAGACGGAGCATGGTGTGTTATGCCTGTAGTCCCAACCCTTGGGAGGGCTGAGACAAGATGGGGTGGATTTTCAGGCCTTCTGATTTCATTAGGAGACTACAAATGGAGTCCGTGCTTCCGTTTCCCAGCTGCCCAGACCCGAATAATCACCGAATATGCCAATGACTCAGGCATATTCCTAGCTAGCTCTTACATCTTAAATTAACACATTTCAGTTAATCTATGTATCGCCACGAATCTGTGGTTTACCAATAATGTTCTGGCATCTTTCTCCGTCAGTGGCTACACGGCGTTTCTTTTACTCCTCCTACTCTCTATATATCTTTGTTGGGATTTCCTACCCGACTTTACTCTGCTAAACCATTGACTGAAACAGCTTTGTTCATCAACCAATAAAAGCAACACATATACAGAAGGACAGCCCACATCAAACAGCAATAGTGAAACCACTCCCAAACCAAAACCAACACTCCCAAAACCAACACCTATAGTGAAAGCCATCAACAATCCTGATGAGATAACTTAGCTAATGGAAACCGAGGCAGAGAGCTCCAGAACATACCTAGGTCCAGTCGACAGAGATTTGAACCGGGAAGTGTGTCTCTGAATGTGCATGGCTGGGTGGATAGAGCTAGAAGAGGTGTGAGGTCGAGCTGTGCACACTGCTGTGCACACCTTCACATGGCTGGGCTGGTTTCAGGGCCTGTGCTTACAAGCAGTGTCCAGTTCACGTGTCCTGAGATGGTCCAGGCATTGCTCCCCTGGTTCCTCAGTGGTGAATGGCACTTAACACCCATCCCAGGCTGGACTGCCAACTCCACACTCCTGGGCTGTCCATATTGCAAATTTCCCATTCAGGGCTGCCCAGCAGACTCCATGGAAGTCTGGCCGGCCACAGCGTGATCTCTTCCACCCTATGTTCTGAGCTTGGATGCCCACCCTAAGGCCTGTGACTGTCAGTGTGGCCATGCTGAGGTTGCTTCCCTCCAGGTTCCAGGCGTTGCCAACATCTGACACTGTTCTTTTGTCCCTCGATTATCACAGCCCTGTTATAGCGAGTAGGTCGCTGGATCCAAAGGCAGAACCTGGCGGTCATGATGACACACGGAATCATTTGTTTTACGCTTTGAAATTTCAAGCTCAAACGTTACTACTGTTAAAAAAAAAAAAAAACTCCCTTACATCTCAAAAAAGTTCTTTCCTCTCTTAAAGGGCTCCTACAATTCGAGTGGCCGGTCAGTGCTGCTCAGACACACCCACTCCCATTTTCAGTAGCAGGAGATTGACAGCTGCCACCACAGCCACTATAGAAGCAAAATAAAATGAAACAAAAAACAAACAAATAAATTTTCCTACTTAACATTTGAAACAGACATGGGTATCTGGCCTTCTGTGTTCCCAAGCATCCTACCTACGATCTGGGGCTCCTTAAAATCTCGGCATATCTCAGAAAAGCAGCCAAGTGCAGTACCTACCGATCCTTCCTTTCCTCACTTTTTCTTCCTTTGCTTGAACCACACGACTGCTGTCAATCACAGGCTGCATCTTTCCTCGTGCCCCACTCCTGCGCCATCACGCATCATGTGTGATGGTCTCTATGCTGTGCTTTGACAGGCGGGTGGGATTAATTGCCCCGAAACCGCTGTCTGTCTAGTCAGAACCTAGCAGGGGAGCCCTATCCATGCTGTGCCCAGCAGATCCTCCTGCAAGGCTGGGGAGAAGGTTGCTGACTGTCTTGTTACCCCGTTTGCAGAATTCATTATCTCCTAACTGCATTCGCGCTACACGGAAGTCACTGTACCACGTCTTTGGAAGGGATGATCTCTTCCAAGTACATCTACCTGGTGTGCGGTATGTGTGTGTGCAAGTGTGTGTGTGTGTGTGTGTGTGTGTGTGTGTGTGTGTGTGTACATATGTATGTAGAAGCCAGTGATTAAAGTCAAGTCCCTCTTTGACTTCTCCCTCTGTGATTTCCATCTTACTTATACAGATGATTTCTCACTGGAGCTTACTTAAACAACAAACCTGTCTCCACCTTCCAACACTGGAGTTACCAGCACATGCCCAGGGTTGTGCTTAGACAGCGAGCCCTTTGCTCTCTCAGCCGCCCCTCTCCATGTACTTATGTCTCCACCTAAACAAGCCGGGATTCTGGTGTTGAGGATGTTGTCTTTCTGATTCTACTGTTCTGCTTTTCAGAGTGTTTTTCCTACCCAAGGGATATTCTTCCTGAGACTCACAAGTACCATGCAGGCATGCCCAGGATTTAACCCGGGGCAGGAATCCTGAGGTTGTTACGGGATAGGTGAGCTGTGTCAGGCTTGGTTAGAAGGTCAGTGATGAGTATGGAAGAAGACAGGAAGAATTCCAGAAACAGCAGGATGGAGTCTGGGCTTGATTGCCCTCTGGAGGGGCGCGGTCTGTAGGTGCCTCTGCTAGAGTGTTTGTCTTGGCTTTGTGCCTTACTTATTTCTTGGGGAATGAAGAGGTCTTTATTAAAAGTTTAAGGAGACACTGGGCCTCTGTTAAGACTGGGATGAAGTGAGTCCATTACCAACAGAATATGCAATGGGTAAATGTCCCAAGGATCCACAAGGGTGGCTTTTAAATGAATTGTTCTTGTCTTTAAAATATATTTTAAAAAATTGAGGAGAGATCTAGGGTGCTTTCCAGAGTCTGCTTCCTTCCCTTCCCACCCTGGTTCTCCTCAGCTCTGACTCAGAGGCCTCCCAAGGGCAGGCTCAGGTCTCTGGGGACTGGGGGTGGGTGGTGTCCCCTGTACCTGCATTGTTTCCAGAGGCCAGTTGGATGCCCAGAACACTCTGTATGTTTTTAAATTCCGCTCAGGCTGAGAACTTGGCAGCACACTCAATTGGACTGTGGAATTCTGGACTTAGGTGGGTCTCTCTGTAAAGTTTAAGGTCTTAAAAAAATGGTAGAAAGAGCCAGGATGGGACTTTTCTTCCAGTGGGCAGCCTGTCCTGGGAGTCAAAGGCACTTTCCTGATGTCTGTCCCAGAAGGTAAAGTCAAAGTTTTGAGTTTGAATAATAGACTTAATATCTTAGGTTTTAAATGCCTTGTTTTCTCACTGGAAGGCGGTCCTGTGATGACTTTTGGGTCTATTTTTGGAAACCTGAGTCCTGAGGCCAATGACAGATGGTTGTGGAGTAGCCAACAGTGTAACTATCTTTCCCGAAATGATAAAGGCTTTATTGCTGAAGCATCTTGTCTCTATGATGTGTAATTAATTATGAACGAGAAATAAATTATATAGCTCGTGGCACATTTATTTGGTATAGCATTTTATAAACACGATTATTCACTGGTGTTTCTCGGTTCTGCCTTTATTACATGATGATCTGATAATTCAGAACGAGGAATAGCTGCATTAAGGACTTGGCAGAGAGTTTTATTATGAATTTTAGATTATTTGTAATAAAACAGCCTCGATGGTGTGGCACTTCTGCTCAGGATCTTCCTTTCACCGTTATATAGTGTTTTCCCATAAAAGTTGGATTTCGAGTAGGAATTTTACATTTTTTAATTATTCTTAAATAATGTGTTGAATGCCTTTCCTATCATGTTACCCTTCTCCCGAAACCACAGCGGTGGCAGTGATGTTCTATGCTCCTCACAGCTGTGTGGCGCGCTGTATGATGCCACGTAGACCGGAGAGCTCATCTGTCACCCGTTAGTTGCTCGTTAGCCAGTATAGTCCAGACTTTTCCTGCCATGAGCAGCATTTGTTCAGCCATACTTGACATGTTTGTTGTGTGTTCTCAGAGTAGATCATATACTTTTTCCGTATGTAAGATGGTGTGTGTGTGTGTGGGTGTGCGTGCGCTCATGTGGGTGTGCGTGCGCGCGCGTGTGCACGTGTGTGTGCACCTGTGGAGGCCAGAGGAGGACTCTGTGTATCTCCTACTCCATCACACACTCCCTGTCTATTCCCCCGAGACAAGGTCTCTTGCTGACCCTGCAGCTAGGCTGGCAGCCCGCAGGTCCCAGCAATGCTGTCTCTACTTCACCCCTCGCAGCCGTGCCTGACTTCTTATGTGGGTGCTGGGGTCTGAACTCGAGTCCTCGTGATTGCAAGGCTAGTGCTCTACTGACTGAGCCTCCTTCCCAGTCTCTGTTTGACACCTTTTCAAAAGTCTTATTTTGGTTGTTCGTCTTTTACATGCTTGTCTTCAAAGGCGAGATATGTAGATTTCTTTTGTTTATTGTGTTTGAGGGATATCAGGAACCAGGACTTGAAGACTGGACTCTTTCCCATCTGGAAATGCAATACTTTAGTGTTTCAGTGTTTCCTATGGGGCATTTTTTTTTCTTGTTTCTCCTTCTGGGCCTCCTGTTAATTGTTCTAAATGTTCTTACCTTTCCTCCACTTCTACCTCCCCTTGCTCTGACATTTTTAATCTTTTTATCTGTTTTTGTTGTATTCTGGGTGGTATGGGCATGCCTGGTTCCACTCCATCAATTCTCTCGTCTTTCTTTGTGCAGTTCATAAATCGGCCCGTGGAGTTTTATGCTTCAGTTACACACCCCTTATTTTTGTTATTTATTAGTTTTAGAAGCCATCATTATTTTATTCAGATCTGCTTAGATTTTTCTTTTCAAGCTTTTTAAATGTGTGTGCCAATTCTTTAGACCCTGTAGAGGGAGAGAATGTGAATTATATAAAGTCACAAACCCTGGCCTGTCTGGTGCCGTGTTTACCAGAGAAACACAGAAAAAGGGAGTCCTGCCATCCTATCTTCTGGGAGGGGAGGGTAAGACAGGAAGAACGCAAGCTCCTGGCCACCATGGACAATTTAGGGGGACCTTGATAAAGTAACAGAAAACAGAACCCCAAGTGTTACCATGAATTCTAGTCTAGATCCCGCATAACATTTTTTTAAAGACAAGGTCTCACTACGTTCCTTGGCTAGCGTGGAACTCATAAAGATCCTCCTGCCTCTGCTTCCATGCTTGGGTCTTGCATAACTTTTAGAAGCGTGAAGAGAAGGTGTGTAAACCAAGGTTGTGAAGTGTTTAAGCTGTGAGATTGGGAAAATACCACAGCTTTCCTGGCAGTATCAAAACATGGGTCCAAACATTACAGCAGTGTGGTGTATATTCACAGCTTCATATGTGTTCCACCATCTCCTCCATGTTTGCATGTATGACTTCAGATTTGCCCCTGTGCTTTACGGAATTCACTGTGACCCTTACTCAGAGGATTCCATGGAAATTCCCCAGCCTTTCGCAAATTAGCTTCAAGTGAGCCACATTTATGGACTAGCTGCCTATCATTTCTTCCCCACCTCTTGGCTTCCCTGATATTGGGGTGCAGCTTCCAACTGTAATTTCAAAGTTTATCATTTTCCTTAAAAATAAGGACGTGGTGCATTTGAAAGTCAGTGGCATTTTAGAATTGGTAAAATTTGAGAGTTTGTGTTTTTAGAGAATTCTGATCTATGAACTGTTATGGGCCTGTAGATCCTTGGGGTGCTGTTTACTTTGGGGTTTGTTTCTTAGCTCTGATCTCATCTGTCTGTGGGCTTTGTGTGGATGCTCCCACGTCTGGGCTGCGAGACCTCTGTTCATTTCTTTTGTGTGGGGATAATGTAACACCCAGGAGTACTGCAAGTGCACACAAGGTGTTTTGTAGAGCACAGTGTGATGGATTCTGATGGTAAAAGCCTTGTTCCAGACAGCGTGATTACACAGTCTCAAAAGGAGTATTTCTCTCCAAGTCCACGTCAGTGCCTGGAACAGTGGTGTTTCCTCTCAGGGTGCAACCGTGCCAACGCCAGCTAACTGTCAGGACAGGAGCCTGCTTTGACTGCTGTCAGTCACCTGTGGTCTCTGTGCTGTGTCCTTGGGTTTCAGTGCCTTCAAGGTCATGAGCTAGAAGCGCCCCACCACATTCTTGCTCAGGAGTTGCTTTCACAGTTCCCTTGTGTTTATTTGGAAGCCTCACGTGGATCCCTCTGCAGCATTGCTAGCAAAGGAAATCCCCTGTTTTTCTGGCCTCTACACAGGCAGCTGAGGGCCTGAGACTCTTTTATTATTATCATTTTTTTTTTAACATTGCAGCGGAGTATCTTTTTAAAGCAAGGGTACGTATCTTAAGGGAAAAACCATTCTGAGGCCTTGGTAATCTGAAAATGAATTTGCATAGTGGTCTCTGGATGTTTATTAGAAATCTCAGACAAATCTGCCTTCCCTGTCCTGTGATTTCTCTGGGCTCTTTCCCGTGGGCTTGCTATGTAATTGCAGATGTGATGGTGTGTTGGATATGCTTCTCATCACAAACGCTGGAGGATACAGTCTAAAGCAGGGGAATCTCTTTGGGCTCATTGGTCTCAGAGGCCTCAGTTGTGGCTAGCTGACTTTTTTTATTTTGGAGGGAGGGGGGAAGCTGTGGTAAGAGAGAAACATTATGGGGAAAGGACATGGCAGAGGAAACCATGTGGTATCGGGGAGCAAAGTGGAGTAACAACACCCAGTCGAAGATAAACCCTTCACAGGTACTTACAGGTCCCCCATTCCACACCGACTCAGGTCTACTCAGACCTCAGCTCCATCACTGGGTCAACCTCCTCTCATGTCAGCACTGCCATCCCCTAGTCCTGTCTGGAAACAGCAGGTGGGAAGCTAAGGCAGCACTGGTGCAGGTTCCAGGCCAGCCTGAGCTACATCGTGAGACCCTGTTTCAAAAAATAAAATCTGCAAATAAGTTAGTATGATTTTAAAACCGCCATTGGGGCATTGATTATCAAATCACAGCTATATTAATTACTAATATTAACAAGCAACTTTCAGCACAGTGCCTGCATCATTTGTGAAATGTGTGGGAGCCATGCTGTACCGTCGTCAGAGCACGGGTTCAGGAGCTGGTGTGAATGGCTCAGCCCGGCTCTAAGTACAGTTGCTCCCTAAAATGGAGATTAAGGGTAACGTGCCCCTGCTGGGATTGTTAGGAGGTAGTGTATGAGACACTCCATAGTTGCGCTGTAACAAATGCTGTGTGGGTTTCCCTTATGATTCTTGCCATGATTATTGAAAGTGAAGAGTCACTGATGTGTTTTCTTATAATATGAATACATAATAAAAATGACTTCATGTGTCAGCGGTGAATAGTATTTAATATCAGGATGAATCTGGTTCCAGTTGTGGCTATCCATATCTTTCTTATATGTATTTACAATGAGAAATATCTTATATAAATAAGTAAATAAGGGGGTTAAAAAAACCTTTGAATTATTTTTGGGCTATATGCCAAAAAATAAAAAAATCACTTATTAATCTTCTCTGAGATCATTTTTAGTGATCTGTCAGAGAATGGTGCCATTTTATCTCACTTCAGTTTTGTTCAAAGGATTCAACTGAAAACTACTACATTTGAGAATTGATTTCTCTGTTTCTCTCTCTTGTCTCTCTGTCTGTTTCCCTCTTACTTATTTTGTATATATGCGCATACATGTGTGCACATACATGCACATGTGCACACCCATTGCACACCCGTTCACTCATGCACACACACGCCACACATGCATACACATATATGTGCATACATGCATACACATGCACATGTGCACACGTATATACACATGCACACACATGTACACATATGTCACACATGCACGCAGCACACGCACACACATATATACATGTACATGTGCATACACACATATACATGTGTGCACACACCATGGTATACTTGTGGAGATCAGAGGATACATTTTGAGAATAGTTTTCTTTTTCCACTTTGTGGATCCTGAGGATCAAACTCTCCTTTCACGTAAGAATATCCTTAATGAGGATCAAGCTCTCTTTTCCCTTAATGAATATCTTTAAAAATAAAATTATTGTCTTGTGATAGTTATTGAAAATTGTCAACTTAGCCGGGTGGTTGTGGTGCACACCTTTCACCCCAGCACTCGGGAGACAAAGATAGGTGGATCTCTGTGAGTTTGAGGCCAGCCTGGTCTACAAGAGCCAGTTCCAGGACAGGCTCCAAAGTTACAGAGAAACCCTGTCTTGAAAAAAAAGAAAAGAAAGAAAATTGTCAGCTTGACGGAAGTTAAAGTCACCCGGGGAATGGGTTTGTGGGCTGACTGTTGGAGATTATTTCTGTCAGGTCTACGGAGGCAGAAAGACCCGTCCACTGCGATGTCACCGGTCCCTGTGGATGTCAGGTGACCAGGGTCTTCTGCCGTGATGAACTGTAACCTGGAGCGATGAGCTGACCCCCAAACAAAGTCTTCTCATCTAAAAGTCAGTGTTGTCAGAGTGTTTATCACAGCCAGACAGGACTTGGGACTTGCGTTGTCTGCTTTAGTCACAAGCCGAGCTAGTCACATCATTAAAGCATCGTTGTTGTTAGAGAGACACTGTCAGGTAACTGTCTTCATCCTGTGTGGCTATGACGTGACACCACAGACAAGGTCATTTGGAAAACACAGCAGTGTATTAGAGATTATCTCAGAGATCTGGAGACGGGGGAATTAAAAATGGAAGCATTAGCAGGTCAGGTCTCTGTCTGTTTCCACGTGGCACCTTGAGCACAGCCCTCTGGGGAGGAGTAAGGTATGCCCTTCCATATCCAGAGAACAACTCAGAGAGAACCGGTTCATCCACGAAGGGGCCATGCTGTACTTCAGGTGCCCCCCATTCACCCACACTTCTCAACACTGCAGCACAGGTGACTGACGGGGGGTGCAAAGTCAAGCTGTACCAATGTGGCTTTCCAGACGTGGTTGGATATCCATAGTCGGCATTTTCTCTAAGTGAACAGTGAAGTTGGCCGTCGTAGGCAAACAGCTTACAGTGTTGTGTATAGTGCTGAGACTCAGATTTTCCGGCGAGAAAGATGGACTTTTGGAAACTGGCCAGTTGTCTATACTGCAATGGAAAGGAAAACACTGGGTAAAGAGAAGAGAGAGGGAGAGGAGGAGGGGCCAGACAGGGAAAGGGAGACGGGGTGGGGGGGAGAGAAGGGGCGCAAGGGAAGTCCACTCATAATTAGAGGGGGCTGGCAAGTTTGGAGTGATCCTGCTCTAAAAACTGCATAGTGAGGCAGGATTTCTTCTTTAGAGGCGAGATTCCTTTTGAGAGCCCAGGTTTTCTCAGAAGGCCTTAATCACCAGATAAGGCCCAGCATTTACCAGTGGCCCTAACGTCTTAGATATTGAAAGTCCTTGGTTTTGGCAGTGGAACGCAGACAGTGATGCTCTCCATGGTTAGAGAGTGTGATGCCCAGCTAGAACTTAATAGAGACGTTTTTGCTTTAATAACCCTTTATTCCCTTTCAGGGTCATCATGAAATACTTCTTCTGAATAAACCCCCTTTTAGCCTTTGAAAACTAGTCACTTTTCTATTTCTTTCCTTTAAAATAAGCTTCATTGGGTTCAGGGAGGTTAGACTAAAGATGTTGAGGTCACAGTAGTTGGTGATAGGCACTGATCTCTGCACCTTCTGGTTTCTGCCTCATGGCTCCTGAGGAGGCCCTGAAATAGGAACCTGGTCTGCTGACTGCAGAAAAAAGGCAGCCACAGACTGATTGGTGCAGACTGGCAGGCAGTGGGAGTTCCAGGAGCCAGGAACTTACAAGGGACTGCTATGTCCTCGCAGGCCTGGAGGTTTCCTGCAGACCTTGGCAATGTGGTGCAGGTTGGGTTTAAGGAAGTTCAGTCAGAAGCCAGCTGGCTTTGTGTCCGCTGCCGATTACGCAATGGGAGTGGAAATACGGAAATGCGAGGGGAGTGTGACAGACTGTGAATTCCATGCGATGGAGATGGGGAGAGACCTGTCTGCCAGCAAGGCTAGTAAGGTAGACAACCGAGAACAACTTCCCTGGGCCGTCCCTCCCCTTTGGCATTTAACCCTCGTGTTGTGGACAGTCCCATGGCATGACTTTCCTCTCTGTAATGGGGAGAGTGGAGTTCTGCACACAGAAGGAAGCCAGGGGCGTGGTTGGTGTTGGTTCACAGTTTGAGAGCACAGTGCATCCTATCAGGGACATCGTTGCTGTGGCCAGAGCATGAGGGTGCCGTCACTTTGTGGGAGCAGAGCAAGATGAATGCTGGTGCCCACTTTTACCTTTTTACTAAGTCAGGAAACCCAAGCTATGGAAGGTGCCACATCCAGGGGTGCTATTCACTCCAAAGTTAAAACTCTAGAAACTCCCTCCCAGACCTCCCAGAGCTGTGTCTTCTAGGTGATTTAAATCTAGTTGACAATGACAATTGATGAACCGGTCTTACAGGTTAGCAGAACACGTCAGGCAAGTCGCTGGAAAGCCTTTAGTTAAACTGCATAAGTGCGCAGGCATCCTGAAGGAAGGGAGTTCTGGGGGCCCCTGGAAGGCAGTGGTAGTCTAGAGAAATGTCTTCCAGCTGAGCAGGCACAGCATTGTGTTCCCAGTTCCTGCAATGGGAAGATGGAGGGAGACAGAAAAGCCCTGGGATGTGGGGATTTCTCCATTTTTCTTGTCTGGTTTTTGTTCCCTTTCTTTGGAAAAACTGTTTGAAAATTTTTACTCAGATTTTTTTTTCCTCTGAGCAGGTTCTTGTTGTATGTACCTATCATCCTAGCTTCTGGGGGTGGAGCAGTGTGGGAGGTAGGAAGAATACAAGTTCCAGGCCAGCCTGGACAGGTTAGGGAGCCCTTGTCTAAGACATGGAAAACAAGAACCAAGTGTTGCTCCATGGCAGAGAACTTGCAAGGCATATGTGAGACCCTACACTCAGTCCTAAAGATGACCAAAAAATCTGAATGTATTTTGAAATTATTATCATTGTTATTTTTGGTACAGAGATTTGAGCCCAAGTTCTTGTACCTTCTCAGCAGACAAACACTCTTCCAATGAGCTACATCCCTAAGCCCCAAATGTCTAAACATTTCAATTTATTTATTAAATGGAAATGCGTCTTTATACTCTTTCTTTTCTGTGTCTGTTGTGAGGATCTTTCCTCCCATGATTTTTTTCCCTTTCCATCCCCCTGCCTTTGTTGTTTACTTTAACTTTCAAAGTTCCAGATATTGCAGGAAAGTTGCTGTACATGGATTATCTTGACGTGGGTGTGGTCGCTCATGCCTGCAATACAAATACCCGGGAAGCTGAAGCGCAAGGATCACCGAGAGTTTGAGAACAGTCTGTGCTACAGAGATTCACTCTCAACTTTTTCCTCCTCCCCCCAAAAAATAAAAATAAAAAATAGAACTTCATTTTATTAAAATATATACAACCTTGAAATATTTCTATGAATATTTTTAGTATTCTCATTTTGCAGATGATAAATGTTCAGTAATTCAAGGTTAGAGTTGGTGACATCCTTGTGAGAATGTTAGTATGCTGACTAGGGCAGCCAGGTCCTTACTACTCTGCCCGATTTTCCCTACCGTTTAAATATCTCCACCACACTGAACTTCTGCTTTCTTCATGTTTGCATTGTGTGTGTATCATACTTAGGATAGACATTTTATTTTATGATATAATGACAAAGAAACAAAACAGCATTAATTTTACCTCCCCCAGGCTCGAGCGATGTCTTAATGGTTAAGAATACTTGTTGCTCTTACAGAGGACCCTGATTTGATTCCCAGCCCTCAGACGGTGGCTCACAACCACCTATAACTCCAGTTCTAGGGGACCTGATGTCCTCTTCTGGAGTCCAGAGGCACCAGGCATGCACATGGTGCACATATATACATGCAAGCAAAATACTCATATACTTGAAATAAAAAGAAATTAAATTCTTTTCCTCATCTCTTCTTTTGACCCTTTGGTTCTTTCTCAGCAATTTCTTTTTTCCTAGTAGATAGGTCTTGTTTGAAGGGCATACTCTGGGCAAAGCAGCGCTTTCTTATTTACCATGAGAGTGAGCAAAAGAATTCACTTTATGTCTTAGGGGAAAGCTAGTGGAGGTAGATTCCTGGGCATGACCATTCAGGATGCTGATTGCAGTCACAGAGTTCCCAAATCTGCAGGGGCACAGAGTCCTTCTGTGTGCCTCCGAGGTGTTGGTCTGAGAGCTCAGGAGAACACCATCTGTGCTTCTGTTTGCGTTGGCTTGTTCCTGTGCTTCTCGAGTGGGAACTCTGGTTGTTAGCATGTTACGAACAAATCCAAGTTCTCCACAGCACCGACAGTCTACCTGTAGTAGTGCTGGGTTTGGCAAACTTTGCTGTGTCCTGTCTAGGAGTGGCCATTATGGGTTAAACCCATTCAAACTGATAGACCCTACTCAGAGTTCAGGAACTTCTAAGGAGTTCCGCATAACACCTGTGGGAACAGGTAGGCAGTGGTTGTTGCTGCTGTTCTCCTTCTTGTTGTGGCGGTGGTGACAGTGGTATTGTCATTGTTATTGTTGGTGGTAGTACTGTTGACATTGTTGAAGTGAAGCTGGTGGTGGTGTTGGCAGTGTTGCTGCTGGCATTGGTGGTGGTGGTGCTTGTATAGGTGTTGGTCATGTTGGCATTATGTTTTCAGAGTGTCTTTGTTGAACCTGTTCAGGTGACTCTGAAGTGACTGTCATCAATCATTCCTGTGGTTTTCAGTCTGTTCATAACTGACCTTCCGTCTGTGTCATTCATGCGTGTTTCTTTACGAACATGGAGTCAGCTGGGGAAACCGCTCCAGTCTAATGTCTTGCTCCTTAGCTGCGTTCACCCATTTATTCATGAAGTCCTTATAGTGCCGGGCACAGTACTAAGGCAGCTCTGTCCCACAGAGAAAAACCAGATGAGCTTATTAAATACTCATTCTGCTGACCTGCACTGTTACATCTCAATTGTCATCACACTTGGTAGGTACTATGTGTGCGTTCTCCCCCCCCCCCCCAGCCCCAGAAGAGGGTCAGGGCTTCGATCTGTTCGCCCTCTGATGTGTTCCACAGTGGCAGGCGACAGCCTGACGTGGGGAATGGTCTGGGGCAATATTTGTTGAGCAAAGACATCTTGTGCTGCTTCAAAGTGTCGCAACACAGTGCGTTCCTTATCCCCTGCGGGCAGGTAGGCAATAACACAGTGCGTTCCTATCCCCTGCGGGCAGGTAGGCAATCATGAGGATTCCTGTGCTCAGCCTCAAAGGCCTTGCTTGTATGTGGAGAAGGAAGGCGCACACGTTCGTGGCAGGTGAAAAACCAGGAGAGAGGGGGCAGCCACAAGGAAGGTTCCGTGTGAACGAGATGAGGGAGAGCCCCAGAGAGGACTGAGAGGAGGGAGTGTTTCAGGCTCGGCTGGGGGCCAGGGTAGCCACCTGTGTAGGGGACAGTGCTGGAGAGCAAGGAAAGCAAGATGCTGAGAAATGGCGTACACGCAGAGAGCCAAGGTGAAGAGCGCACTAGGCGATATCCAGAAATAAATTGCACATAGCCAAGCATACCCACTTGTAAGGGGATTATATATATACACACATACATACATATAAATATGTATGTGTGTATATATATGAGAGACTTTTTGGCTTCCCTGTATCCATGCCTGGGGGACTTCATAAAGACAACAGTGCAGATGGCTGTAACAGAATCTGGTCCAAGGAGGGAGCATCATGAACTAGGAGTTTACATGGGAGACAGACTGTGGAAGAAACCAGCCACTCTCTGATTGGATTGAGATAGAACCCATGCCAGACACTGCTGTAGTGGCCCAGAACCTGACTGTGTAGATCTAGGGAAAAACAAAATACTACTGTTCTGCTAAAGGAACACGGCAGTAAAATGAGTCCTAATGACAGTGTGCAATCCCCATAGGTCAGTGACTTGCAATGCCGTCACCAGAGAAGCAGTCTTTTGCAGCAGATGGGAACCAGCACACAGACCCACAACTGGGCAATGTGCAGAGACTAAGAAAGGACGGTGGGAGGGAGGGAGGGAAGGATGGAAGGAAGGAAGGAAGGAAGGAAGGAAGGAAGGAAGGAAGGATGGATGGATGGATGGAGTAGGGAAGCCTAGCAATGGAACAGCATTGGGAAGGCAGGGTGCACCAGGCCAAGTGATATTCTGAGTTGATTGCTGCCTCTGAAGATTTAATGGTCCTTCTTTTCCTGGTACGCATCAGGAGACACACTTACAAATGGAGATTTCTTTGTGGATCATGGTTTCCCTTACAGAAGGGTTATTTCTCTTCTGATTTCAAAGCTTTTTCTGTGTCTGCGGTTTCTCAGAATAGCTAGCTCAAAATAAGCTTTATCCAAGAGGCATATTTTGAGGTAACATATGCTAGTCTAAGAATACTAGCAACAGATGACTAGAAAAAGCAACCCTCTCTGAGTTTGCTCAAGAGTAGGCCCTGGACTCTTGGGGTTTGCAGAGGCCCAGGGAGTAATAGTGCTTGCTACCTTCCTGCAGCAGCCAGTTAGCACAGGCTGCCCCCCTGTCTCCCCAGTATGGACTGCTTCCTGAGCTCAGGGTGAGCAACACTGTCATACCCTGACCTTTCTTCTACCAGCAGGCTGCATTTACCAAATCACTTCCTTTCCTGGACAATCACCTTCAGTTTGGTTAACTTTTCCTGGTACAGAGCAATTGTCAGTCTTACTATTTTGGATAGAGCTGTTAGCACTCAGGCATCTGTACTGGCCTGCCCTTGAGGTCCTGACCGGATACGTCCTCAGCTCCAGCCACTGAGAGAAGTGTGCCTTGGCTACATTCCCTTTTAAAAGGTGGTCCTTGCCCACCTCTCGTCTCTTCTTTCTCTCTTTCTGCTTCTCTGCCTCTCTCTCTCTCTCTCTCTCTCTCTCTCTCTCTCTCTCTCTCTCTCTCTCTCCTCTCTTCTGCCACTCCTGTCCCCACAGACTGGTCTCCCCTCTCTCCTCTCCCATCCACTTTCCGCCAATAAAAACCCCTCCATGTGAGCTCTGTCTTATGGCATCTTTTCTCCCACACCACTTTTTCTAAATTACAAGAACCATCCCTCTTTGCCTGTGGTTGGGGTTCTGCTCATGTAGCCTGGTCATAGCTAGTGATTCACCCTTGAAGAGCAGAAACTGTGTTGTTAGAAAAGTTCCTCAAAATCTGCGGCAGGGTCACCAGCTCTTAGGAGCTCTTCTCCACTCATACTCCGCCATTCTGCAAAGTTGTTCAGGGCCTCTTTAACCACCACCATTTCCTCCTCCTCCTCCTCCTCCTCCTCCTCCTCCTCCTCTTCCTCCTCTTCCTCCTCCTCCTTCTTCCTCCTCCTCCTCTTCCTCCTCCTCCTCCTCTTCTTCCTCCTCCTCCTCTTCTTCCTCCTCCTCCTCTTCCTCCTCCTCCTCTTCCTCCTCCTCCTCCTCCTCTTCCTCCTCCTCCTCCTTTTTTCCTTTTCTTCTTCTTTCTTCCTTTTTTAAACTCCAAGATAAGGTTTCTCTGTGTAGCCCTGGCTGTCCTTGAATTAGCTCTGTAGACCAGACTGGCCATAAACGCACAGAGATCCAAGTGCCTCTGCCTCTCTAATGGGTTAAAGGTGTGTACCCCTACTCCAGCTGGCTTCTTAGCCTTCTTATGCTCCCTCCATTTTTCACGGCCTTTAGCTTTCAAAGAGAAGCCCTGCCTACATAATCTTCCTTTAGAGGGACAGAACCTAGTATACCTAGTCCCTTCGGTCATATCACTCCTTGGTCTTTAGTTTGTTTTAAACATTAGAACCAGCAACAGGAGGTTGGGTCTGTTGTGATGTGCCAGGCAGGGAGGGAGCTGTCTGTCCTACGTGGTGACACCTTCCCTACTCACTCCCTGTCTCCTTCCCTCTGAAAGCCTGTTGTGGAGCATAGCCCTTCTACGTATTGCTTTGAAGAAAAAAAAAAAAAGGGTTCTTTCATCTGCTGAGGATAGCTGGCCTTTGAATAAACTTGCTCCTGTTTGTCTGCTTTCCCCTCTTACTGGTCTTTGAGCAACCTGGCCCTTAATTCAGTAAATTTAGCTTTCTTTCCTTTCATTTCTGCCTTTCTCCTGTGAAGTTGGACATTCTTAAAATTTAATGCAGCTAAATGTCAAGTTAAATCTTGGTGTGTTAGATTTGAGCTCTTGTTCTTGTCTGAAATCTCCTGGAGTGTGGTTGTAGCCTCCATTCCAGTAACCACGGCCACTTCTCCCCTGCCCCCTTATTTCTGTAAGTCATGAATGCTATAGAAGCGTGGTAGGCCGTTCCCATGCGCGATGACTTCATCTGATCCTGACCTTGGCACTCACTTCTCTCCACACAGACCTGTCATTGATTGTTTATTTCCCCTTTCAAAAGCATTGTTTAAAATTGAGTCTTTTTATTTCTGATACTAAAATTCTGGACTTGGCATGATGTGTTTTTAATAAGCTGAGAACTGTTTTACACAGATTTATGAATGATTGAACCTGAAAGTTTGAAGAGAAATTGAACTGGGGTCACCATTAGGGGCTGTTGAGAGGAGAGTTGAGCAATAGCAGGCTCCGACTAGATGATTTCCGGAATTCTTCTCAGCAAACAAGTGTCCATATCTTTCTGTCACATGTGGTTGTCATCGGCCCACGATGCAGCGTGGCGTTGGGCAGACTCATGCTCACGCAAACGAGGTGCTGCCTCTGAAAACCACAGAATTATTTCATAAGATTATTCTAAATCAATACGGAGTCAAGCCTGCTGCATTTTGCTGACTGAATTAGATTCCACCAACAGCAAATTGCTTCAAGAATCTTTAAATCAATCATGGAAACCAGCGATGGAATATATTGTTGTTTTCTAAACTCTTGTCTTGATAATGACAGCCCAAGCTTTTTCAGAGCTTTATCAATTAAAAGAAAATTTGTTCTTTTGAAAGAGGATTTTCTAGGTCGATATAGGAACAAAGCCCTATTTTTCTGCATACCTCATGTGACTTGTGCTCTGAGAAGAAAGGTTTCCTTATTTAATTTTCTTTTCTCTGTGTATTTCCAGAGTGACCATTTGTTCAATCTTATTACTCTTTGAATTAAAAAAGAAGAAAGAAAGAAAATGGAGGAGGGGGGACAGTCCTTAGCTATTTGCTATGGCTTTTATTTTCATTCTTTTATTTTAATGAGCTAGTCTTTAGGATACAAGCGAAACATCTAAAACCAATGTCCACAGCACAGGGGCAGGCAGTGGGTAGCTGGTCCCATGGTTGGTGTTCCTGGCATCTGTGCCCCTGTGTAAATGCTCACTAGACTGTGGACTGGATGTTGTGACTCACATTCGTGCAAAAGACAGGATGGGATGTTATTTCTGAGATTAAATCAAGAAAGTTGCAACTATTTACTGTCTTGCCCTGAGAGATTCGAGAGACTTATGTGACAGACAGTGAGGGAAAACCCAGTGACCAGCACAGAGCTGAATCCCGAGGCCGACAGCGTGAGAGGACTGGCTTTGGCCTATGCACCGTGAATGAACAGAGAGTCATCCTCCTGTGCCTGAGCGGATAGGTCTGAAGTAGTCTGTTATACAAATAGATAATGAACATGAGCTGTTCAGTGAATGATGTATCCCTGTTTTCCGGATGTTCTGTCAGCAGGTGTTCAAATATAAAAAAATCCAAGGGAACTCTTAGGCAACTCATCTATTAGAAAAATTACAGAAGCAGCATTCGCATTAGAAAATGAATGGCACTGACCAGATAGGCGGTGCACACCTATGCTCCCATCATTTTGGGAAACTGAGGCAGGAAGATGACTTTAAGATGGAGGCTGCCCTGGCTAGTGAGTGTGTGTGAGTGTGTGTGAGTGTGAGTGAGTATGTATGAGTATGTGCAAGTGTGTGAGTGTGAAAAATGTGAGCGAGTGTGTATGAGTGTGTGTGTGAGTGTGAGCGTGTCTGTATGAGTGTGTTGTGAGTATGAATATGAGTGAGCATGTGTGTATGTGTGTGTATGTGACTGTGTGTGAGTGAGAGTGTGTGTGAGAGTATGTGAATGAGTATGTATATGTGAGTGTAAGTGTGTGAGTGAGTGTGTGTATGTGAGTGAGCGTGTGTGCGAGTGAGTGTGTGTGAGTGTGTGTGCGAGTGTGTATGCGAGTATGTGTGTGTGTTTGAATGTGTGAGTGTGTGTGAATATGTGAGTGTGTATGCGAGTGTGTGAGTGTATTTGAATGAGTGAGTGTGTGAGAGTGTGTGTGTGTGTGTGTGAGTGTGTGTGCTTGCATGTGGAAGCCAGAGGACAACTTCGGGTGTTGTTATTCAGAAAAGATGTCCACCTGGTGTTTGCGACAGGGCCTCCCACTGGCCTGAAGATGGTCTGTTAGGTGGGTTGGTGGTTCAGAATTTCAGAGATCCGTGTATCTTCCTCCCCAGTGCTTTGGTTACAAGTACACGCCACCTTGCTGGGCTCAAACTCAGGTCCTGCTGCTGCAGAGCGAGCTCTTTGCTGACCAGGTTACCAACTCCAGCTCTCAAGGTTCTTTTCTTAAGCAACACCTGCAGTTATATTAGGAGAAAAACATATCCAGTATGAGAGACTTCTGTGTGAACTACTGGGGTTAGCTGCACTTGACTGACAAGCAGTACACACAGTTAATGTATTTTCTTTTAAAGTCCTTCCACAAGAAGCTGATAGAAGATGAGCATTATTGTGGAATAGTTTTTACGGTAAAATAGAACCAGAGGAAATGAAAGGTACTTTACGTGTGGCCCCTGTGATGGAGAGTGGAAAGGAGGGGTGTGCTTAGAAGGGCCTGAGAGGGGGTTGGAGGAGGGGTGTCTTAGGAAGAGTCCCGGCTGCTGGCCAGGCTGTTGGCCTAGCAGTCTTGTTGACAGCCAGTTGGGGTCTGGGAGGCAGAGGAATACCCACCTCTTGACCCAGCTTTGGATGATGGGGAGAATTGCAACCCAAGCCCCCTCAGGAGGAAGAGGGGGAGCACGTGGTGGTTACAGTGGGTCTAAGTGGTAGGCCTTAATGGTAAACATACGTAGTGCCCATCCCCCAGTTCTCTTTAACGATGTCCCTTCATGTTTTGTTGTTGCTGTTGGCTTGTTTGTTTTTAAAGAGAGTCTTGCTGTCCTACTTCAGTAGTGAGCCTCCTGAGTGGTTGAGTTCCAAGCACGTGTCAGCATGTGACACCACGCCTTACCATCCACGTGCCACTACACCTTGCCATCCACGTGACACCATGCCTTACCATTCACGTGCCACCACATGCCATCATGCCTTACATCCACACGCCGCCACGCCTTATCATTCACGTGCTACCATGCCTTGCCATCCATGTGACACCATGCCCTACCATCCACGTGCTACCACGCCTTACCATCCACATGCCGCCATGCCTTGCCATCCACGTGCCGCCACCCCTTACCATCCATGTGCTTTTACTTATTCATTCATTTTCCTACCACAGCAAAACTTTTTGAATGAACATATTGTGGTGACCTGGGCCTTTCCACCTCAGTGTCATTAGTCTGGGATGCACCTATGAATACAGACGTTCACTAAAAGTGGCTTTCAAAACCCCTCTACTTGTGAATGTCTGGGCCTTACTGCACACATGCGGTTTACTACTTTCTCTTCCCAAAGATGCACAGTGTAAGTTTGCTTCAACCGTGACTTTTGTGGGGTGCTGTGGGGTGCTGTGTGCCAGACATCAGGTTTACTGTGTCGTATATTTTGCCCTATCAGCTCTTTTTGCATTTTCCAAAAAAAAAAAAAAAGTTTTCTGGGTCTGGGTAGCACCTATGTGCATCGTATAGTAGCGCCCGTAGAGGCCAGCAGAGCGTATCAGGTCCCCTGGGGCTGGACTCATAGGAGGATGCAGTCCGTGTGGGTGCTAGGAAACAGTCTTGGGTCCTCTGCAAGAGCAGTCAATGCTCTTAACTACCGAGCCATCTGTCCCGCCGTGACCACATAGATAGCGAAGAAGGTTGCCATTTTATTCTTTGTTTATTCTTTTTGGCGACAGGTTCTCATGTATCTCAGGCTGGCCTTGAACTCCATACTACTCTTGCCTCTACCTCCTCCCCATGCATGGATTACACACATGGTCTATGATATGTGGGTTATATGGTGCTAGGGCTTAATCCCAGGCCGTATTCTGTCTAGTGGCAAATTAAAAGCTCAGTTTAATGCACTGAACACTTTTTGAGAAATTCTTTGAGCAGGCCACTGGAAGAGGTATGGAAGCTATAAGCCATGTTCTTTATTTTTTTACGATTTATTTATTTATGTGTGTGAGCACATGTATGATTCATGTGTGTGAGTCTGTTACCAGCAGAGACCAGAGGGGGTGTTGGATTCCCTGAGGGACCTGGAGTTACAGGTGATTGTAAGCTGCCTGATGTGGGTGCTAGGAACTGAACCCAGGTCCTCTGTAAGAGCAGCAGCTGCTTTTGACTACTGAGCCACATCTTTCTAGCCCATGAGCCATGTGGTTATGAAAATGTACAGCTACTGAAATGTCAGGTTTTCTCCAACACGCATAATCCTCTTCACAGTCCATGTTTGACTATGGTCGAGGAGCTCGCTAAAGGGAAAGAGACCAAGTGAAATGCTGTCAGACACAGTAAGAACATCACAGAGTGGAAATGTGGGTTTCTTGTAGGAGAGGGTTCAATACCACCTGAGGGACAGCTGGAAATAGTTTGGACTGATACTTCAACAATTTAAAACTTTTTTTTTCACTGCATATGCCACAAAAGTATTATATCAGCCAGAAAAGTTTTTTTTAAACCAGTACAGGTGTACATTTTTAAAAACAATCATTTGCATACCTAATTCTGTTAGTTTCTACTCTATCTTATTTCATTTCAACTTCTAGTTCTTGCAAAAGAAAATTTAAAGTAGTTAAGTGGTTGTGTAGGATAGTTCTGCCTATGTGATACTTTTTATTCTATTATATGGTATAATACTTTGTGTGTATGCATACATGTGCATATGTGTGTATAGGAACAAGAGGTCAACTCTGGGTGTTATTCCTCCAGTCCTGTACACTTTAGATTTTGAGACAGGGTCGCTAATGTGGGACCTTATGCTTAGCAATTGGCTAAACTGGTCGGCCAGTGAATCATAGGAACCTTGTTGTCTCTGTCTTCCTTGTGCAAGGGTTACAAGCAAGCATCACCATGCCCAGCAAGAACTTTACCTCCCGACTCAAGCTATCTCCCTGGTCATATTCCTTTTTTCTTCTCCCATAAGGTTCACCACGACTCAGTCTGACTCAGCTGGCTCAGGCACTTGCACCAAGTCCAATGACCTGATATATATATATATATATATGTGTGTGTGTGTGTGTGTGTGTGTGTGTGTGTGTGTGTGTGTGTATACATATATATGTGGGTATATATATATATATATATATATATATATATATCTCCATTCAAAAATTTCTACTTCCTCCCCTCTTCCCATTCCCCTCCTGCTCCCCATCCAGGCCTAGGAAGGTGTGCATCCAAATAGACTAGGGTCCCAAAAAGTCAGTGCATGCAGTAGAAACAAGTCCCGGTGCCATTATCAATGGTTTCTCAGTCAGCCCCCATTGTCAGCCACAGAAAGTCCAGTTTGATCACATGCTCATCCAGACCGAGTCCAGCTGGATTTGATGAGCTCCCATTAGTTCAGGCACACTGTCTCAGTGGGTGGACCAACCCCTCGGTCCTGACTTCCTTGTTCATCCTCTCGCTCCTGCTGCTCTTCAACTGGACCTTGGGAGCTCAGTCCAGTGCTCCAATGTGGGTCTCTGTCTCTGTCTCCATCCATCACCGGACAAAGGTTCTATGGTGATGTTCATGATATTCATCAGTGTGACTATGGGACAAGGCACCCTCTCTTCTGCTGTCCAAGGACCTAACAAGGGACATCCCCGTGGATACAATCATACTACAAAAGCATTTGTTCAACTCTGTTCATAGCAGCATTATTTGTAATAGCCAGAACCTAGATGACCTGAATTCTATCCCTGGGTCCCATGTGGGTGGGAAGAGAGAACTTAGTTTCCTAAGTTGTCCTCTGACTTTCGTACATGTGCTGTGATACATGTATGCACCCCCTCATACATACATACATAGCTAGATTACAAAAAAAAAAAAAAAGAAAGAGAGATGTATCCAAACAGTTTTCAGAACTGGATTTTCTTCTTTTTTTTTTCTCTTTTTCTTTTTTAATTTCAATATTTGTTTGTTTGTTTATTTGAGACAAGGTCTTACTATGTCTCCCTGGCTGGCCTGGAACTCACTGAGATCTGCTTGCCCCTGCCTCCCAAGTACTGGGATTTAAAGTGTGCACCACTACTCTGGCTAGATTGTTCATTTTTATGCCAAAGATAAGTTTTAAATTAGACATAAAATTTAGAGGAAGTCACAAAATGGTGACCCATCGTGAGAAAGAACTGTGCATAAGAAAATATTTCCATAATGATACTCTGGGGTTACTCGAGGCCTTTCTCTGCGTGGCTTCTCCTGCCCTTCTCTTGTGTTCTTTGAAAAGATGGAACCCTTGGCTCTCATCCAACGGGCCCATCTCCCCCCACTCTGCTTGGAACAGGATGGGGCATTCCTGAGCTCGACATCTTGTGGGGTCTGTAATTAAAGATGCAGCTTGTGTACATAAGCCCAGCTGGTCCTCTGCAGTCTTGATGGTAGATTTATAGTCTCACCTATCAAAAAGTCAAAATCCTGTTTCCCATCCATCCCAATAAAGCGGCAGGAGTTTCCTGGAGGGAGCTGCCAGGCCTGATTGTTCCCAGCTGGGGAGTGCAGGGCTGGTTTCACTAGTGAGAGTTAACTCCCTCTTTCCCTGATTACCTCGTGGCTTTAAAAATAGGAGCTGGACCCCAGGGATCTGTAACAGATACTCGGGTTTGTATAATAGGATCCCGAGCACCAGTTCACGCTCACGTAAGATGAAGGAGGGTTGACCCAGATACCATGACATAATAATAATAATCCACAGGCTCTTGGTTCTCTCTTTGTCGCTGTTTTTCTGATGCAGGGTCTCATGTAGCCCTGGCTGGCCTCAGATTCGCTGTGTAGCCACCAATGACCTTTTCTGATTCTTGCACCTCTAGCTCATAAGGGTTGGGATACAGGCCCACACACCATACCACATTCATTCGGGCTTATGCTACGCTGGCAAGCAAGCCCTCTATCAACTTAGCTACATCTCTGGTCCCTACCATAGGCCTCAATATCAGACAAGAATACAGAGGTGAGGTGTGCCTGTTATACAGAGGTGAGGTGTGTCTGTTATACAGAGGTTGAGGGGTATCTGTTATACAGAGGTGAGGTGTCTATTATACAGAGGTGAGGTGCGCCTGTTATACAGAGGTGAGGTGCGCCTGTTATACAGAGGTGAGGTGTGTCTATTATACAGAGGTGAGGTGCGCCTGTTATACAGAGGTGAGGTATGTCTATACAGAGGCTGACGTGTGTCAGTTATACAGAGGCTGAGGGGTGTCTGTTATACAGAGGCTGAGGGGTGTCTGTTATACAGAGGTGAGGTATGCCTGTTATACAGAGGTGAGGTGTGCCTGTTATACAGAGGTGAGGTGTGTCTGTTATACAGAGGTTGAGGGGTATCTGTTATACAGAGGTGAGGTGTCTATTATACAGAGGTGAGGTGCGCCTGTTATACAGAGGTGAGGTGCGCCTGTTATACAGAGGTGAGGTGTGTCTATTATACAGAGGTGAGGTGCGCCTGTTATACAGAGGTGAGGTATGTCTATACAGAGGCTGACGTGTGTCAGTTATACAGAGGCTGAGGGGTGTCTGTTATACAGAGGTGAGGTATGCCTGTTATACAGAGGTGATGTGTCTATTATACAGAGGTGAGGGGTGTCTGTTATACAGAGGTGAGGGGTGTCTGTTATACAGAGGTGAGATGTGCCTGTTATACAGAGGTGAGGTATGTCTATACAGAGGCTGACGTGTGTCAGTTATACAGAGGCTGAGGGGTGTCTGTTATACAGAGGCTGAGGGGTGTCTGTTATACAGAGGTGAGGTGTGCCTGTTTTGGGGGTTCCAGTCAAACCATCAGCTGCAGTGACTCTCCTTGACCCACAAAGTCTAGCTGTGACTTAGAAGCATGAGAATTACAGGACATTTACCCTCAGGCATTTCCAGAGCAGGTGTGATGAGACCCAGTACAAGGTTTGCTAGGTAGTGTTTGAAGTTGTTCTGACAAATGCCGAGTAGAGCAATGTTAAAATTTTACTGTATTTGTATTTATTTACATATTTGTCTGTATGTGCATACATGCATGCACATTATGTTCACACTTGCCACGGTGTCATGTGGAGGTCAAAGGGCGGACAGTTCTGAGGAGCGGGTTCTTTCTCCCACCATGTGGGCCCCAGGGATTTATCGCTGCTGTCGGTTTTGGCCTCAAGAGCCTTTGTGTCCCGAGCCATCTCCCTGGCCCGCGGAGAGCAGTTTAAGAGGACAGACTGATCAGAGGCCGCGGGTTCAGAGATCTGACGCCATTGGTTCTGCACCCGCAGTGAGGCAACACCCTGTGGAAGAGCTTGGCAGAGCACAGATGTTCACCTCCTAGCATCTGGGAAGCAGAGGGAGAAAGAGGATGAGACACACCCTTCTGAGGCATGCTGCCCCATGGCCCACTTCATGATGGAGTTCATTGTCCTCATTGTCCAGTCAGCTTTCAAAAGTGGTGTCCTCTCAGGGAACCAGACCTTTGACACACGAGACTTTCGGAAGACACTTCCTATCCAGATCAAAGTGTGGCATCTCATTTGGACATCACCTTGGCTGGGCTGAGTGTGCTCAGGAGTTTAGCCAAATAGTCTAAATGTTGGTGTTGAGAGTATTTGGATATGAGATGACTACCAATCATCAGTCAGTCAGTGAGTTCCCAGGAAAGCAGATTGTTCTTGGTAGCATACATGGTCCTCACCCAGGCCATTAAAAGTCTGAATAAAACAAAAGATTGGTACCTTGAGCAAGAAGGAAGTCTCCAGCCATCAGGTGTTAAATTTAGCACAGAAATCTGCTCCCCCTTCCTCAGAGGCAAACTGGAACACTGGCAGCCGTGAATCTTCAACCGCTGCTCTGCCCTGCAGAGAAATGATTATCAATCTCCTCATCACATGACCGAAATCCTTACAATACAGTTGACTTCTGCACATATGCATGCTGTGTGGGCTCCACTTCCCTGAGGTCCGACCGACACAGAGGTCAATATTAAGGTTGTTACTTTGGATACTTTATTAAAAAAGAGCCTTCCGTCCCCAACCACCACAGCCATTCTTACATCCATGTCAGAGTCATGAGGGGGTACCGTCATGGTCACCTCGAACCCCCAAAGAGGCACGTCTGTGACAGAGGCGTGTTCCTGAGAAGGGAAGTGAACTTTCAAGTAGATGCCCTGCTCAGCGGTCGGTGCTGGAAGCGGGGAGGAACCGCGTCAGGTCTGTGACAGCACCCTCTTTCTCTGACTTCTACATCCATCGCTTGACAAACATGCTGAGACTCTGCTGTAGAGCGATGGCCTCTTACTCCCGTGACAAAACACCCCGTGGGGCAGACGTGAACAAGGAAAAGATTTACTTTGGCTTGTGGCTCCACAGGGTCACGGTCCATCATGGGAAAGCAAAACAAGCCGTTGAGTCCAGCAGTGGGGGCTGTGGGCATGGCTTCTTTACACGGCAGTAAGTTGGGAATGGAAAATACAGCGTTGACCACTGGGTACAGTCTGTAGAGGGGTCACGAGTGACAACCACGGCCCTCTTCCTAAAGACTCAGCCAAAACAGTGCCCGAAGCCGGGGTCTGAGTGCTCCGAACATGAGGTAGGGGGTTCAGGGGTTCACAGTCAGAATGGCTGAGGTCTGAGGTAGTAAAGTTAGTGAGGTTTCCCAAGTTCCTGGGAACTTACGGTCTTTTCCCCCCTACTGATGTTACTATAATAGCAAGTAGCAAGCCAGATTCAATTTCTGGCCAGTAGCTTGCTCTCTCCTGATAAGAGTGTTCTCAGTCTAAGTCACACATGGATGATGAATGACCTACAGTGAGTACTAAAGATTTTCAAGACAATATTTCTACGGGCTTTCATGTCCTAAGGCTGTTACAGCCCTTCGTTTCACTTTTCTATTAAAGACTAATGTTCCTTCTAAATAATTTGCTAAGCATGACCTAAGCTCTTCACACAGTAAATGTGAATTAAAAATAAAAGCTCTACTTTTAAAAACATTAATTCATATGGAATACCTTTTGCACATATCAAATTTTTTCTTAGTATTTTCTTACCTTCATACCTCCCTTTTTGTCATATCCACCCCAGTATTTGCTAGCAGTCTAGTATGACATGCTAGTAGTCCCAGGAAAACATTAGCATAATTTTTGTTCTTTTTTTTCCTCAGTGCTGAGGATGAAGTGTTTTGCACATGTTATGCATACCATAAACTTTAAAAATCAAAAGCATGGCTTGATAAAGCACCAATAAGCCTTGGATTTAAAATGCTTTTTCTTTTTGTAAGAAAACAAAACCAGAATGACTGTAGGTTTTAATTTAATGATAATTCCTAGGTTCACATAGGTCTTCCACCTCGGTACTCAATACAATATTGGAATCATGTAAATCCGGAAGAAGTAACATGCTTATCTTTGAAAATAAATGATGTAGAAGTGCTTAAAAATACCCCCACTCGATCCTTTAGTTTGCTTGTAAATCGTGTGTGACAGAAAGGTTCCCTTCAGTGCAGAGCGGGGACGCAGCGTGGGAAAAGGGCTGCGCTAGGGTTAACAAGGTGCCCTCAGATCTCTGCAAATACAAACATCTCTTTTAATATTCTTCAGATTTTGCGGAACGCGACTAAACATCGATATGAGAAGGGGTAGCAGGCATGTCCCAGTGCGAGCAAGGCTCCTGCTTCACAGATAGGCAGGCTGGACGGGGTTGCAGACGTGTCCCAGTGCCAGCGAGGCTCCAGCCTCACACATAGGTAGGCAGGCTGGACTGTTTGGAGTCTTAGGTTTCAAAGCTGTAGATATTTCCCATCTGTTCTCATTGTTGAAACATTTGCTAATCCACGATTTCGTCTTTTATTCCAACCCATCAAAGCAGCAGGGCTCTGTTTTCCCCGCACTCTGCAGCGACTCAGAGCCAGCTGCGTGTGGCCCCGTCCATCTTTCCCCAGATGCTAGGCAGCACGCACACGTGGCGGCGATGATGATGCTTAAGTCCCAAAGGCTGTGATAAAGTCTGTCGCAGTTCATTACCGTGCTTTCTTCCAGCCTGAGGTATATGCAAACACACCTCCTCTGGAAAAACACCGCTGGCGAGAAACAGGAGGCATGGAAAATAACTGCCATCAGTCACAAAGAGAGATGGGAAAATCAGAAGGTACAGCAGGAAATGCAGCCAGCTCATGCCTCACTGAATGCTATTTATTTCAGCCGAGGAAAAGGTTGCTTCCTATTTTCTCAATGGGCCATACTCAAATCCATTATAAAAACCCTCCTCCATAATTCAGGTTGAAGACTTGGGTTTTAAACAGAAAGCTATTTCCCAGGCAGAGATAAATCAGCATGGCAGGAACACTGATTTGTCCTTTTAACTTAATTTATGTTTATTTTGGTGCTTGGGACTGCATCCACAAAGACTAAGCAAAAACTGTACCTCTGAGCCATACTCCTAGAATGAGGGCTCACTTTTTGATATGGGTCTCGCCAAGCTTTTAAAATAGCTTTAAATAGATTTTGTTTATACAGTGTAGCGGATTGAGTGGCAGCTCCTTAAGTATCCGTCCACATCCAAACCTGAAGACCCATGAATGTGACTTTATTTGGGAAAAAAAGGTCAGTTTTCTGTACAAATACCAAGAGAGAGAAACTAGAACATCCAACCTGCCGTGAATCAGCCTGGGCATTTTAATAACCCAGTTTTGGCTCAGGCTGTCTGACTTTTTCCATGAAAATATTTTTCTAATTTCACAGTGGAAACCAGTGAATAGGTATTTATCATTCATATAAAATGAGACTAATAGAGTATTTTAAAGCTTTAATGAAGTATAATTTAGTTTGTAAAATCCATTTGTTTTAAATATACAGTGTAATATTATTAATGGATTCATAGAAAATTCTGTAGTTGGTTTCTTTTTTAAAAATTATTTATTTATTTATTTATTTAATTCTTTAGGGGCCCACCACACAGCTCCCAAATAAATACACAGACACTTATTCTTACTTCCGAATGCCCAGCCTTAGCTTGGCTTATTTCTAGCCAGTTTTTCTTAACTTAAGTTATCTCATCTACCTTTTGCCTCTGAGGTTTTACCTTTCTCTATTCCATATTCTGTTCTTTCCTTCTTACTCCGTGACTGGTTGTGTGATTATGTAGCTGGCTACTGGCGTCTCCTCTTTTCTTCTATTTATTCTGTCTGCCTGCCAGCCCCACCTATCCCTCTCCTGCCTACCTATTGGCCATTCAGCTCTTGATTAGACCAATCAGATGTTTTAGGCAGGCAAAGTAACACAGCTTCACCAAGTTATACAAATATAATATAAAAGAATGCAACACATCCTTGCATCATTAAACAAATGTTGCACAGCATAAGCAAATGTAACACATATTAAACTAATAGTCCACAACAGAACCCTACTGCAGTCTCAGAACACCCCACCACCCTGTAGGAATCCCTCTCAGCAGAATACTCAGCTTTTATCCAGCCCCAGCCCCAGCCCCAGCCCCAGCCCCAGCCCCAGCCCCAGCCCCAGCCCCAGCCCCAGCCCCAGCCCCAGCCCCAGCCCCAGGCAGCTAGCACCTGTTCCTGTCTTTGTGAATTTGTTCTTCCTAGATGCTTCACATAGAGTATGGAAGGACTTATTCTTCTGGGTCAGGTTTCCTTAATGCAGTTTGGTATTTCTGAGGTCTGTCCAAAGCATTCTTAATACATTTTTAGTGGCTAATAGTATTTACCTGTGTTCAAAGAGTGGCCACTTGGAGTGTCATGAGTAGCACCGATCTAGCCTTTCCAAAGCAAATGGTCTCAATTTCTTTTCTTTTTTAGAAGGATGCGCAAATACCTAGGAGATGCTGAGCTGAATTATACACTGAGGTCTTCCTCTACCCCCAAATTCTTCCCAGCTAGCTGTACCAGTTGGCATATCCCAGTGTATAAAGTTCACTCTCCCCCATTTTCATCAAAACTTTTTGTTGTCATTGATTTATTCATTAATGTATTCATCACAGTCATCCTGGTGGGTGCCAAGTGGTGTCTCACTTGATTAATAACTGACAATGCCGTGGTAGTTTGAAAGTAAATGGCTCCCAATGGGAGTGGCACGTTTAGGAGGTGTGGCTTTGTGGAAGTGGGTGTGGCCTTGTTGGAGGACGGGTGTCACTGTAGGGGCGGGCTTTGAGGTCTCATTTGCTGAAGCTTCCCTCAGTGTGGCACTGAGACCACTTCCTGTTGCCTGCAAGCCAAGATGTAGGACACTGGGCTGCTTCTCCAGCACCATGTCTGCCTGCAGGAACCCATGTCCAACCATCATGATAATGAACCAGACCTCTGAAAATGCAAGCCACCCCAATTAAATGTTTCCTTTTATAAGAGTTGCCATGGTCATGGTGTTTCTTCATGGCAATAGAAACCCTAATTAAGACAGCTACTAACCTGGTCTTTTTAAGCAGTTCAGATAGACTTCCACTGTTAACTCATTTTACTATTCCTGAGTCGTGTGTGTGTGTGTGTGTGTGTGTGTGTGTGTGTGTGTGAGTGCGCGCACGCACATAAATTTAATTATATATTTTTCCCTAACCAAGAATTTATTACTCATGCTACAAAGAATGACATATAGCATACTAGAAGAGAAGGAAAAAAGAAAAAAAGTGGTGGGAAGGATGAAGGAGAAAGGTAGAATAATGAACATATTGAGGGAAGGAAATGAGAATATAGCCAGCGTGTGATGTGTGCAGGCAGGGAGGGAGACACTTTATTGCAAAGAATACAAGGCAGTGTTTCAAAGCCAGGTCACATTCTCACAGTGACATTGGTGAGACTCTGTGGAAGCTCTGTATCCAGAGGACGTATGCCATGTGCCAGCTGTCTGGCTCGCCTCAGAGTGCTTGGGATGGACAGTCCCCTGTGAGCTGAGGCGAGAGCTGTGTTGCAGAACTCTGCTTACCTTAAAGAGACTAGATTGGACTCATTAACGCTCCATCCCAGAAGGAAGGGAGGACAACACTGAGCGTCTGACCGCCTTCCCAGGATGTGCAAGAGGCTGACAGCCTTTGCACAAAGGAGACACTGAGGGTGTAGCTGCCCCTTAGCTTGTCCACACTCCTGTGATTCCACCCATCCTCCTTAGTAAGTCACCCCCGTAAACTCATTGGTTCATCTGCCCACATATAGTCAGAACTATTTTTTGGCCTGTTGCTGCCCTGTCTAGCGCGAGTGAATAGAAGTGGACATCTCAAGCTTGGCCTGGCAGCAGGGTCTGTCATCCCAATCTCAGGAGGCTGAGGCAGGAGGATCAAAACTTCAAGGCTATCTGGGCTACCAGTGAGTTCAAGGACATCCTGAGCAACCTATTAAAAATATGTTTCAAATCAGGCAGTGGTGGCACACACTTTTAATCCTAGCACTCAGGAGGCAGAGACAGATGGATCTCTGTGAGTTCAAGGCCAGCCTGGTCTACAAAGCAAGTTCCAGGACAACCAGGAGTGTTATACAGAGAAACCCTGTATCGAAAAACAAAACAAAACAAAAATCTGTCTGAAAATACAAAGTACAAAAGATAACTGGCAAGAGAAGGGACTGAGTCTGAATATGGTACACACGCAGACACACAGACACACATACATATACGTACATAAATTTAGGCAATGGTCAATTTTTTTCTAATGAAAAAGTAGGTCTGGTGATATTGCTCATTGGTAGAATGGTTGCCTAGCATGTGTGACATCCTATGTCCAACCCTCAGTACCAAAAAAGAATGAAAGCAAGGGAGAAGTCAGGAAGAGAAAAAGAGCGGCAGAAGGGAAAGGAGGAGGACATAAGGACAGAAGAGATCTTAGACCAGCTAGTCTGTTTCTTAAATTTTTTATTTATGTGTATGTCTGATGTCATAGGTGTGAGTGCCATCAGAGGCCAGAAGAGGACTTCAGATCCCTTAGAACTGGGATTAGAGGAAGTTATGATAGTCCTACGTGGGTGCTGGGAACAGATCTCAGTGGAAGATTATAGATCACCACGGGGCACACTCTCCAGCCACAGTCTCAGAGGATGTTATTCCCCATCCCTAATGCACTCACATATACATTTATATTTGAAGGACTTCATTATTGTCATAAGAATATTACAGAGACTGAGCGCACCAAGCAAGCGCCCTAACACTGAACTATGACTCCTAGGACTTATAAAACGACGTTTTAAAAAGGTGTTGGGGGAGTGTATCTTCTTCAGCATTTGTGTCTATTATCAGATTAGCATTATATGTGAGCTGTGGAGACTACGTCCAGAAATCAGAGCTACACAGCGATGGTCTTAGCTGTAAACTTGTTCCACTCATTTTGAATCCCTTAATATTGTTTAGGAACTCTTATTTTGAAGATTCCACCAGTGTCGGTTTATGAACCAAACAACAAAAGACCAATCTCATTTCTTTATTGTCACACTTCATATATAAGATGCGAAAGCAATATGCCTTAGTAATTGGGCTTATAAATAAATAGAGATTCCCATCTCACACATTGCCTGGTGCTTGGTTTCGGCTATTTTGAGATTCAAATTACATGTTTTCCTCCCATCTCATCTCATAAGAAAAGCTATATCTTTAAAGCACAGAACGCTGGGCCTGCAGCGCTGGGCCTGAGTTCATTTCTCTCCCACTGAATTTACTAGCAAGGCACCCCCTCCCAGCTTTTCCCCCACTAGATATTACAAAAGTGCTGTAAGCGCCTCGGGAGGAAGCCAGGTTTTGTTGTTGTTTTTGTTTGTTCTACAATGATAATTATGCGGAAAGGGCATGGCTTCAAATGCTGCTTAGGATTTCATGCCTATTACTGACTGGAATACCAAATAGGTCACAAACAGAGGCATGGATATGATACTGGGGGCGCAGACATGCTCAACAAAGGGCTAGGTTAACTATTCAGTGTTCCACCCCATAATTAGTATGTTCAAGAACACAGCGCAGTGCGCATTCAAGCAGTTTAATCCCACCCACCATGGTGGATGAGGAGAGCTACTAGGGCGTCGGCTCCCTGCAGGTGGTAGGACACAGGGGAGGCCACGCAGCCACTCAGGCAGCCACTCAGCAATTCTGAGAGATAATTATCGCTCATTTCCCAGGGTCCCTGCAACCATCCTGACTCCACAGTCTAAAGTCCCCCATCTGGGGGAAGCCTGGCCCGGGAGGGCTGAGTGATCGCAGCGCTTGCTGTAAAGTATTGGGTATGACAGGAGTTCAGACCCTGAGGTCCCCGCTTGGATGCCTGGGTGTGTGACGGTTGCCTGTAATCCCAGCCATGGGAGGCTGATACCCGATTTTCAGAGCAAACGGATCGGCGAGCTCTGGCTTTGATTAAGAGTCCCTGCCTCAGTGAGTGGGTGATGTTCAACCGCAGGCTTCCACACGCATGCGCACAAGGGTGCCTATGCTTGCATACACCAAAACAAACGCAAACAAACCCAAATATTGCACACATGCGCGTACAAAAAAGGAAAAAAAAAGTCTATGAATCTCAGTATCCCGGTCTGTATATACTTTCTAAAGTTTTTAAAGTTAGAAAACCCCGGGCCGCAGTTCACGTCTCGGGAGGCAGAGGCAGGTGGATCTCCGGGTGAGAACCCAGCGTGGGCCACACAGCGGGACTCCGCCTCCAAACCCTTCATAGAACCAAGCCGCTCTGTGTGAGTTATCTCAGTAAAGATACCCGTGGTTGCTGATTTATTTTTCTCTAGTTTAAATGAAGCTTGACGCGGCTCGTGTTTCAGGGCAGACGGACAGGTCAGTCTCGGCATTTATTTACCTCCGATTTTGGATTGCTGGCTAATCAATCAGTGATATCCAGTTAGGATTCTGGTCCCCGATAGCCCATAAAGATGATCTTTCCTACGGAAGAATTAAGTACATTTACAAGAACTTTTAAGTGCTTTTTAATTGTAAAAATAAAAATGTGCGTGAGATAGCACTCTAAGAAATTGAGCTACATCTCCAGTCCCTGTTAATTCTAAAATGTCGTTTATGAGTTAGAGATGTAGTAGCTATGTTAGCAAAGTGCTTGTCTAGTGTTCAGAAAGTCCCAGGTTCAATTGTCAGTACCCTGGCCTGGTGGAAATAAACCAATAATCCCAGCACTGAGGAGACAAGAGAATCAATTCAAGGCTATCTTTGGCTACACAAGAAATTTAAAACTTTCAAGGGCTGGGGAGACCTTACAAAAAAAGAAGAAAAAAAGCTAAGTTTTATTGAACACAGAATAGCATGTCTGAACCAGGCTTTTCTGTTACTATTGAGTTAGAAAAAAAAAAAAACCTATGTATTCACTACAATCATTTGTAGGAACTTAGAATGTAGTGCTAACCGTGCACACACACACATGTATGCCTCTTAGAATATAGTGCTAACCATGTGCACACGGACGTGTATGCCTCCTGGTTTGTGCGATGTTTGTATTCTTGCTACAACCTGCAGCTCATACCTTGGTGGGAACAGCCAGTGATTAAATCCAGGTCTGTCTGCTCCTAGAGATTATTTTCATGGTTCTTGCAACTGAAATTATCTAGGATGGGGCTGGTAAGATGGCACAGCAGATAAAGGCAATTGCTGCCAAGATTGATGATTTGAGTTTGATCCCAGGACCCACATGGTGGATACAAAGAACTGACTCCCAGGTTTTTCTCTGATCTCCACTTGTGACACTTGACCCAAGCCTTTCCCCCTGATAAATAAATCAGGAGCTGAAGAAACCGTTCAGTGTTTAAGAGCACTTGTGGTTTTTGCAGAGGATCCAGGTTCATTTCCGAGCAGTTCCAAAGAACTGTCTTCTGGTCTTCTAGGACACGGGACATACATGAAGGCAAATTTTTCACACTTTTTTTTTTTTTAAAGAAAAACTCATTGTTCTGTGCTATGCAAGCACTTGACCACCAAGCTGTCCTCACAGCCCTAAAACCAGACCCCATCTTCCCACATCAAAGCCCATCAGAGTATCTTCAGGAATAAAGAAACATTAAATGATGCCCTTAGTTTGAGTATGTTTTAACATTAGCAAATTAATCAGATGCCAGTTTATTCAAAGGAATTTAACTCTAATTTGGAATTAAAAAGCAAAAGCCATCTTTTTGTAAATAAAATTCTTATCTTTGGGGTAGAGATGGCTCAGTGGTTAAGAGAAACTCTGCTCTTTGCAGAGGACCCAGGTTTGTTCACAACTGCTTATAATCCCATCTTGAGGGATCTTCCAACCCCTGCCCACTGTAGGCACCTGTCAAATTTTCATCTTTGGATGTGTACTGTGAATATCTTAAATATCTTCTAAAATGAAAAAAATAATTAAGTTTCCTTTAATTGGGAGTTCACAAACATCTGAAATTCAAGTATTCTTTCTTTAATCAGTATCAGTAAAACTGTCCAGGAAATCTTGTTTGAGCCAGCAAAGTGGCAAAGTTGAAAACTATTTACCTTTTCTGGCTCGCTGGCATTAAAGTGCTAAGAAATAAATTATTTTCATTTTACCTGTAAGCTGCTATTTATAATAGCAGACAGCTGAACTCTCTTATTCATTTCTTTACAAGGCTTGCTCTAGTGTTACTTTTCGTTCTGGATTTGCTGTTTCTGTAAACTTGGGGTTTTCTAAAAGAGAAAATTATAGCTACACTTTGTGGGTTTGAACAATCCCATTTTTATACCTCCTAACTTTAGGGAGTCTGTTTCCAGTTGCTTTGCGGGGAGATGGTTGATGTTAAAGAGGCTGACCTCTAAGAGCCTTGAGTTTCTACGGATTTTATCGGCCTCTAGGCATTCAATTCCAACCCTGGAATATTAAAGGAAAAAAGAAATAACATTAGTTCAGTTAGCAACAACGGTAACGAAACCCTATTTCAAGATGCGGCAACCGCACATCCGGGTGGTTGCCCCACCCCCCATGTCGCGGCGGTTGGGCAAAGGGAAACACAGGCAACCAGAATGAAGTTTGCTTCTCTTTTTAATTCAACATGCTGCTTAAAACTTGAAGCATAAACCAGTATAAACGCCCCCCGCTTGTGTCCCTCATAGAGTCCGCTTCACCCGCTCTGCTTGGCTGCCAGCCTCTTGTCTCTCTCTTCGGCGATGGTGAGGCGGATTCCCTTTCCACGCGGGAGGGAAATCCACGGCTTGTTGCCCTTGCCGATCACGAAGATATTGGAGAGGCGGGTGGCGAAGCCGTTGCCGTTGGCGTCCTTCACGTGGACCACGTCGAACGAGCCTGGGTGGCGCTCGCGGTTGGTGATGACGCCGATGCGGCCCAGGTTGGCACCTCCGGTCACCATGCACAGGTTGCCCGTGTCGAACTTGATGGTGTCGGTGATCTTGCCGGAGTCCAGCGAGATCTGCACGGTGTCGTTGACCTTGATGAGCGGGTCTGGATAGCGGATGGTGCGTGCGTCGTGCGTCACGAGGTGCGGGATGCCCTTGGTGCCCACGAAGACCTTCCTGACCTTGCACAGCTTGTACTTGGCCTCCTCAGGGGTGATGCGGTGCACAGCGAACCGGCCCTTGGTGTCGTAGACCAGGCGGAAGTGCTCTCCGCTCTTGTCGATGCTGATGACGTCCATGAAGCCTGCCGGGTAGGCCACATCGGTCCTCACCTTGCCGTCTACCTTGATAAGGCGCTGCATGCAAATTTTCTTCACCTCGTCGCCCGTTAGGGCGTACTTGAGGCGGTTGCGGAGGAAGATGGCGAGAGGCAGGCACTCCCGCAGGCGGTGCGGGCCTGCCGACGGGCGGGGAGCGAACACGCCCGTCAGTTTGTCCAGCATCCAGTGACGCGGGGCGGCCACACGCTTCAGGTGCTTCTTCGGACCGCGAGCCATGTTGGAGCAGCACGGGAGCGGCAAAGAAAGGGCCCTTCTCCTTCCCCTAGCACCAGCGGAGTGAGGTGGCTGCGTGCGCAATGGGCAGGAAGCCCCTCCCCCGCCCCGCCCACTCATCTGCCCGCCCATCCGGGTCTTGTCCAGGGGGCGGTACTGCCTAGCGCCTCCTCCTGGCCGGAGGCTGGAAGAGTTGCGAAGCTGAGAGGCCCTTTCCCTCCTGTGCTGTGCTGAGCTGGGCGGTAAATACCAAGATGAAAGTGATAAGCTGTCTGCCTTCAGGGAGCGTGCAGCCTGTCTCAGGTTGACAAAACTCCCCTGAATACTTCCCCCACACACACAGGGTTTCTCTGTAACGCACTCTGTAAACCAGGCTGGCCTCAAACTCACAGAGATCCACCCGCCTCTGCTTCCCAAGTGCTGGGATGAAAGGCTGCACCACCCTCACCCGGCCTTGAATACGTATTTTATACTACTATTTTTGATGCATTTATTTTCAGAGGATGGCTCCTGGGAGTGTTCTTTGCTTCTACCGTGTGAGGCCTGGCAATTGCACTCACTCAGGTCCTCAAGTTTAGAGACAAAATGTCTGTACCATTATAAGCCATCTCACCAGACCTTACTGCCTCTTAAACGTGTTTTGTCTGGATCATCTTTCAGACGCCCTACAGCCAGCCAGCCTCTTACTAAGTGATGGGAAGGTCCAGCAAACCTTTTTCTCATCTTCTGTGTCAACAGTGGAGGGCGTAGGCTATAGTATGGCAGAGATGGTAAGGTCTTTGCGCAGATATTGGCACCTCGCCCATATCTTCCTGCGTGATGCGTGACACCTGCCATAGAGTGTCATCGGGCTGTCCAGCAATGTAGATATAGGTGTTCTATAGTCCCACCCGAAAGCTGCCATTGATCCTCCATTTCCTGCCTTGAGGGAGGCCAGCTCACTGTTGCTCATGGTTTCTCTGAGATGGTGACCCTTGCCTATCCTAAACCTCTAGGCTCTAGTCACTCACCACGGTGAGGGCTCACTATCTCCTTCCTGCTACTCGCCCCCTTAATTTTTCTTTCTTATTTAAGGCAGAGCTTCCTCATATAGCACAGGCTGTCTTCAAATTCACGATCATTTTTATTATGATGGACATTTTTTATGTCTGTCAGTCTGCAGTATTCTCTGTACTGTTAGTGTGGCTGCCGTGTGAGAGACAGGGTAAGTGTCATAGTGACATTGAAGCCTTCATGTGTAAGATGAATGGTCTTAGGTAACTCTGAAGGAATTAAATTTTGGATAGGTGGGAAACATGACAAAAGAGAGTGTGCGGTCTGTTGCCCAAAGCCAGGAAAGAAGAGGGAAGGTCACAGGAGACTGGGGGGAATCATGGGCAGATAACATGTTTTATTTAGCAGTACACAGTCTGCAAGGCAGGCTTGGGCAAGAACCCAGACACAAGCCAGCGTAGGTGAAGGGCACAGGTGCACAGGTTGCTCTATGCTAGGCATGTAGACCTACAGACGAAAATACATGCCAGAGGCTGGCTGACAAAGGCTAAGGCTTGGACCTCTGGCCTCAAGGCTACATTAGAATCACATAAAAGTGGCTGTCTGCCAAAAATCTATAGCAGATTACAAAAAATGTTTTCTTAGGGGTTCCCTGGACATCCAGTGTCAGCCGTTCTGTGTTGACGCATAGCTCCCCTGGATGTCAGCCATGTCTTAACTGACTTTTGCTAGATATCCATAATTGTGCTGTGTTGTCTAAACATAAAGTGGCCCATATGGCCCTCTGCCCCCACCAGGAGCTTACGGGAAAGCTTCCATGAACTTTAAGTGTTACCAGTATTTCAAAATGAGTGTCTGACTCCTGCATTCACTGACACACACAGGTAATTGTGACAAAGTTCCAGGTTTGGGACTTTTAGTGCTGATAATGTTTGGTTTTGGTTGTCTGTAGTTAAGACTGATAATTTAGGAACCATTATGTTTATCATTATACAGGTGGTGTGTTTTAAAATCTCGACATCAGACTCCTTGTATTCAGTTATAAACTGATTCAAACTTGGGTTTTGAAGTATTGACCAGTCGGTTTTGTAGTGTGCTAGATCACTATAGATCTAGTATAGAGAGGAATCTGTACCTCCCCAGTGTTTGTTAAACCCTTGTCCTCCTTCCTTTTCGTTTTGCTACATAAACAAAAGTGATAGTTATAAAGAATGCTTTAGATTAGCTCATCGCGTTAAGTGCAAAGATCTGTCAGGCAGCTCAAAAGCATGGATAAGATCTAGAATCAATGAGTTGAACTGATTAGTAGGTGACTCCCACCAGAGAAGCGCTTGGTTTTTTTCTATTATTATTAAATGCAAGGAATAAATTACTAATTTTATTAATTATTAAATTACAAGGAATAAGAAAAGAAGAAAAGGAAAAGAAGGAGGGACAGACAAGGGGGGAAAGGAAGAGAAAGAGGAGCAAGACTGGAGAGATGGCTCAGTGGTTAAGAGAACTGGCTGCTCTTCCAGAGGACCCAGGTTCAATTCCTAGTACCCACATGGCAGCTGACAACTGTCTGTAGTTCCAGTTGTAGGGGATCTGACACCTTCACATCAATAAATAAAATAATTTTTAAAAAAGGAACAGAAAGAAAAGCAACTACTATGAATATCAGAGAGAGTCCTGAACAAAGCCAAACTAATTTCTTCTTTGAATTTTTGGAAATTAGGATTTGGGCAGCTCCTTAGCACTTTACCTCACTGTGTATGATGTCACTAGGGATAGCTTTCCCTCCTAAGTCTTCCGGAACTTTTCCAGCTTAGCATTGAAAACCAAGTGCTAAGCAGATCGGACTGATTGCCATCCTTAAGGCAGACCAGCCCCCTGTATGAAAGCCTCTTGTGTATGGAAACATTGCAGTAGATAATGTTCAGGAGACATCTAGCTGAATGAAATTTAGAATCGGGAGAATACATTTTGTTAATGTCAGACCTTGCAATCAGTGGTGTTTATAGAGGCAGAGTAGCAACTTAAATGATGAGGGATTAAAACTTCAGCGTGCTGCAGTACATGCTGCCATAGCAAGCCCCGATCTGACTGGGTGTCGTGGTTCACGCCTCTAATCTCAGTACCCAGAAGGCAGAAGCAGGTGGATCTCTATGACTTCAAGGTTAGTCTGGTCTACACAGTGAGCTCCAGGACAGCCAGACCTATATCAAAGAGAGATCCTGTCCCAAAATACAAAAGCAAAGGTAATGAAAAGAGAAAACATTGAACTGAATTTGTCCGGGAAACACCTCTGCTGGAGGAAGAAACAGTGCTATTTGTTGCTGGGTAACTTTACCCGTGGCCCAGTGGCTGGAAAGTCAGCAGCGTGTGGGACTAGGCCAGCGAGCAGATGGAAGCTGTGACCAGGGGTACGGAAGCATTAGACTAAACAAGACTCTGCAAAAGTCATTACCACAGCAGGAGTATTAACCAATAAGAGATCGTGACTATTGCTGTACATAGGAATTTCTTCTTGAAGGAACAAGCTGCAGGCATGAGGCGTGGGGGCCCGATGACGTTTTATGTCCACGGCCCCTTTTGCTTTTTTGAGTGCATTAGGAAAAGGTTCCCCTTCCTTAACAAAGGTCGGCAGGCATCTGAGTACAAATCGATGAACAAGCTTGGACTACCTCAGTTGCTCCTCCACAGCCAGCATCCTTGCATGTGTACAGACTGTTCAATGCGTGTCCTGTGTGTTCACGATGAATTCACAGAACACTGTGAAAACGAATCAAATCTTTAGCTTCTGGGAAAACACTTTATTTTGTTTCTCTCTCCTTCTAGGAAGGCTGCAAACGACAAACCTCCACAGATAACAAATTCTTTCTGTATTTGCCCATTAAATTGGGACTGGGGTGGGATTAAGCTGGCTAATTTCACATTGATACCTTCTGAAGGTAGTGTGGGCTTCTCAAGACATCTGTGTTTCTACAGAACATGTAGATCACATGTAACAAGGGCACGTATTGCTCAGGGAAGCCCAGGCTGCCAAATATCCTGCTTGGCCTGCTGGTGAAGTCAACACATGAAGCCAGGGCATGTGAGAGGCTTTGAGTTTGCTGCCCAGCGTTAGGTTATTCTAAGGAGGGCTCAGAGGGGCTCTAACCAAAAGCACACCTGTAAAACGTGGCTTGGTAATGGTCAGTTGAGACTTTCTCCTTTCTCTACCTTAAATGTAAACAGACTGGATCTGTAGCACAGACCCCAGACAAAGGTTAACCGTTAAAAGTGGGCTGGAGAAAAACAAAGACAGCTTAACCTTCCTCTGTACGGACACAACAAATGAACAAGACATCACAGCCCTGATGGGAACAGTGACCTCGTCCACCAGCGGTGTATTTGGCAGAGCCAGTGTGCTGGTTGTGTAAACTCCTGGCAACCACAGGCCTCAGGTACATGGGGAAGCAGTGGATGAGATTATTCTCTAACCTGCCGTGGGTTCTGAATGGCGCCATGCTCAGGTGAACCAGTCAAGGACTAGACAGGCCTAGGAGGCAAGAAACTTCAGACAAATTCATCTTGCCTCAAAGGAAGCTGAACAGAATGGAGCCAGAATCGGCACCCATCATGTGTGGTATATCACTCCTATCTCACTTTCGGGGCTTGAATCTCCATCCTGGCATTCTTCTATGGTGATTTTAGGCTCAGCTTTGAGACCCTTTCAGGACTGTACCGAGTGCTGTTGCCTTCTGAGCTAGCAGGAAGCTTGCTGTTGCTCACCCTCTGAAGTGTGATCCTCATTAGTCTTAACAATAAAAAAAAAAGAAGGAGTCAAATATTGGGGATAACCTGGAAGATGAGAGAACCAGGAGCAGCCTTCAGTTGCTTCCTCCCTGTCTCCTTCTTCCATCCAAAAGGGCTGAGGTCCTATATGCACCCCACCTTATCCCTTCCTGTCTCCGCTTCCCAAGTGCTGGGATTGAAGGTGTGTGACACCACTGCCTAGTGTCTATTGTTAACTAGGGGCTAGCTCCACCCTCTGATCTCCCCAGACAAACTGTCAGACCACAGACAAAATATCACACAACAATCCTCAGCCCTGAACTGTGACCCAGGGACTTCTTGTGGCCCCTCACCGTCCCCTCAGCCCTTAACTGTGGCCCAGGGACTTCTCGTGGCCCCTCACTGTCCCCTCAGCCCTGAACTGTGGCCCAGGGACTTCTCGTGGCCCCTCGCCATCCCCTCAGCCCTGAACTGTGGCCCAGGGACCTCTCGTGGCCCCTCGCCGTCTCCTCAGCCCTGAACTGTGGCCCAGGGACCTCTCGTGGCCCCTCACCGTCTATACTCACATCTTCAGTATCTCCATCCCAGGCAGACATCACCTCTTGATTGTGACTTCTTTCCCTTTCCCAGATCTTGTCAGCTCCTTCTCTGATCTATAGCTCTTCATCCTGTGCTGCCTTCCTGGGGCAGGGCGGAGAGCACACCGTGGCCCTTCAGGAGAGTAAGCCGGGGTGGCTTGGAGCAGATGCACAGATTCACATCCTGGTTCTGTTGGTGACTGGCTCACTTTTTAATGCCTCAGTTTCCCTAGTGCCACTTGATTCCTAATTATATGAATGAGGATAAAGAGTTGTCATGTCTGGAGCAGTTTCCAACCCTGCTGTGTGCTCAGCAAACATTAGCTGTTATTTAAATGTTAGATTATGCATTTATTCCTCTCATGTAATACTTGTAGGGCCTGGCTCTGTTCCTGGAGCATTTCCTGTCAAACTGAATACCGTTATGTGAGTAACTTGTCATTTTTCATGGCGATGAAGTTGTATTTGGAGTTCCCTTCATTTCCTGAGTTGATCAGGCATGTCTTGGTACTCTGAGCTTGAATCTGTCTCAGCGTGTGTACCTGATACAGTTGTAATCCAGAGGAATGTATCCCAACTTCAGGCACCACAGGACGATGGAGACAGTTTTGCTGACAGTGATTGGAAACGGAGAAGAATGTGCGCAGCAAAGGCACAGCTGGGTTTGTGTTCTGCCTCCAGCTCTAACTTCCTGTCAGACCTTAGGGCAAAATGCTGGGCCATTAGTGCCACAATTTCCCCTCATGCAAAAGGGAAATATTAACAGTGTCCATCTTGTAGGGACATGATCGGGGTCACATATATTAATTTAGAATACACCGTAGGCTATAGCTCAATTAATAAAAACCCAGAGAGAGATATTAGGATTCAACCTGAAGACCAGAAAAGCTAAACAGCCAGCCACTGGCTCTCACCTCTACCTCAGTCTGAAATAGCGATCCTGCCTCCAGGAATCTCAGAATGAGACTGTGTCTGAGAGCTGTCTCCTCCTATCTTATATTCCTCTCTAGTACTGGAATTAAAGGTGTGCAACACTACAGCCTGGTTTCTATGGCAAACTAGTGTGGCTACTGGGATTAAAGGTGTGTGTCACCACTGCCTGGTCTGGAAGGCTTCCAGAGTGGCTGTTTTACTCTCTGATCTTCAGGCAAGCTTTATTTATTAAACTACAGTAGGCAGTCCCTAAAGGGTAACCTAAAGTGTACTTTGCTGTTTTCCCCAGACAGTGCTACTATTGAACACTCCTTCTCACTAGCTTAGTTGTATCCAGTCCAAGTTTCCTAGTAAGGTTCAGAAAATATTAGAGCATTGCTGGATATCTTTGGGTGTTTTTCTTGGTGCTAAGGTTTGTCCACAAGGTAGTATGTATATGCAAGTTACTGTGATCTCATTGCACAGATCCCTCAACACAGCTGGTATGCCACAAGTGTTGTCAGGTGGAAACAAGGGGAACAGAGTTCAAGGCGAGAGAGGACAGTGCATGGTGAGAGAAGAGAGTATGTGGTGCCAGTGAGAGGCATCGGACTGTCTGTCATGGCACTCTGTTCTGTTCGTGTGGTTTGCATCCATCATCTGAGTGGGGGTCTCTGTTCTGGCAGATCTCTCAGGGGCCAATTAGGATGGACAGCAACAAGCTCCTTGACACATAAGTGTTCTTCGACAAATACACACATAGACCTTTTCTCAAACCATGCTTCATTTTCAAGATTTATTTTATTTATGTGTGTCTGTGTTTGTCTGCATGTCTGTCTGTAGGACAGTCCTTTAAAATTCCCAGTTTCACAGGAAAGTCTGTCAGACATGATAGGCCTGTAGGCCAGAGTAGGATGCCCCAACATTGCAGAGGAGCTTTGGGTGACTGTCCAGGCAGCCTGAGGTTCCTGTCATTAGGTAACATTTTTACCCTTCTAGAGTCTTTGATGGAGTTGAAGACTAGATAGTTATAGTTTTGATAAAAGATACATTAGGCATAAAACTTTGGATTCACAAAGATAAGAAAGATAATAGAATATTTTCTCTAATTTTGCCAAATACAGATAGACTAGATATTGTAACTGTAATGCTTACTTGATAACTGTTTTATTGTATATAATCTTACTATGTTAAAATTAAAACCCTCTTTCTAGTTAGACAAAAAGGGGGAATGCTGTGGGATAATCTTCTTGCATGCTGTGAAGATTTATCAGTTGAATTGGTTTAATAAAACACTGATTGGCCAATGTAGTAAAAGGAGTGGGCTGTGTTCCCACCCGGCTTCTGGCTGCCCGGCTAGCTTATAACAACACACAAATTATATTCAATTAAACACTGCCTGGCCCATTATTTCTAGCCTCATATTGGCTAACTCTCACATCTTAATTAATCCATTTCTAATAATCTGTATGTCACCACGAGGTCGTGGCTTACCGGGAAAGTTTCAGCATATCTGACCTGGCAGCTTCATGGCAGGCGACTCTCTCCCTCTCTGCTTCCTTTCTCCCAGCATTCTGTTCTGTCTATTCCACCTATCTAAGCTGCTGTCCTATCAAAAGACCAAGACAGTTTTCTTTATTCGACAAATAAAAGCAACACATAGAAAGAAGACCCTCCTATACCATTTCCCATTTTTCTGTTTAAACAAAAAGGAAAGGATTTCACTTTAACATAGTAAAATTACATATACCAAAACAGTTATCAAGCAAGAATTAGTTACAATATTTATATCTACTTTATCTTTTATCATAACTAAGGAAAATAATAGCTATCTATCTATTCTTCAACTCCATCAAAGACTCCAGAAGGATATAATATTACCTAAACAAACAAGAAATAAGCAAACTTCCAAAACTCTAGAAATGACAGAGACATCTCATTGCCTGGATAGTCACCCAAAGTTCCTCTGTACCGTTGGGGCATCCATCTTCAGCCTACAGGCCCATAGTATCCAGCAGACTTTTTCATGAAGCAGGAAATTTCAAAGACAGTTCAGTCATTTTCTTCTGTGTCCTGCAGAATGTCTCGCAAACTCTTTCATGAAATAGGAACCCCGAAGGATCATCTTACCTTTAGGCAAGTTCAGCAGTCCTCTCTTTGCAGGTTCTTTGTGTCCAGTTTATGAAACAGTCCAGGCAAGAGCAGTTTTCTTGCCCAAATGACTAACCAACTCCATAAGGAGCCTCTTCAATGCCCATCTTCCTCTTGAAGTAGCTGGTGCTGCCAGGAGCAGACGTGTCTCATTGTCATGAAAAACCCTAAGTTATTAAAACATTTAAAATGCCGTATTCTGTAGTCTTTGAAAGATATGAAGAATGCCTATTAACTGAAATATATCTCTATATATCTAGAAAATCTAACTAACATGACTACAAGCTTCACTACTGATGATTATCCATTAACAACCTGTATTTCCTAAGTATATATTACATTTTTAAATGAACTACACAATCACAATACCTTAATCCATATCATAAATACATATACATATAACAAAATTGACCTTAAAATCCATACCAATGCAAATTATTCATATCTATATCAGGCCAGTAGCCAGGCAGAAAGTGTAGGCAGGGATGGCCACAGGTGATGGGAAGAAGGGCAGAGTCAGGAGTCACTTGTCGCTATTGGATAAATCCTTTTCGCAGTGTCCAACAGAACACTGGTGTAGACCACCAACTAAGGCTAAGTACACTGTCCGACAGCATCTGAGATGGCAGCAGAGATGTCCCCACCAACTAAGGCTAAGCACACTGTCCGACAGCATCCGAGATGGCAGCAGAGATGTCCCCACCAACTGAGGCTAAGCACACTGTCCGACAGCATCCAAGGATGGCAGCAGAGATGTCCCCACCAACTGAGGCTAAGCACACTGTCCGACAGCATCCGAGATGGCGGCAGAGAGTCCCCACTGTGCTCTAATTTGCCTACCTGGGTTTCCCACCAATGTCCTTGAAAAGTGCCCTGACTTAGGACTTTCTTTGCTCTGTTACTATAAAAAAAATTAATTAGAGCCAGGTGGTGGTGACACACACCTTTAATTCCAGCACTCAGGAGCAGAGGCAGGTGGATCTCTGTGAGTTCAAGGGCAGCCTGGTCTACAGAGTGAGTTCCAGGACAGGCTCCAAAGCTACACAGAGAAACCTTATCTCGAAAAACCAAACAGCAACAACAACAATGACAATGACAATGACGACACCTTCATTAAACTGTTACATGTCGGAACACAATATTTGGAGTTAAGACATGTGTGACTAAGGCCACACATAGTTGTCTTTCAGAATAAATCGTCTCTTATTCACTTTGGGGTGAGCACTGTAGTTTTGTGTCTATAACAGACGCTCCTTGCATGATTAATGTGTCTATGTTCAGAGCTGAATTTCTAACATTTAAGGAAGCAAAGTTACAGATTGGGAAGAGGGCAGAGAAGTCAGACTTTGACCTGTTTAAGCTATGTGTTGGGTGTCTGCAGGCCCAAGTGAAAGGTCCACGCTTTTTTAGCAAGAGCAGCCCTTGTATCTGTCACAGCAGGGCTAATATGGGAAGGAGATGGGAGCTCTCAGTACCATGACTGACACCTGTCACGTGCACTTGTGGGACTGTGGCTGAAAGACAAGACTGTCAGCACAAAAGCAGAATTTTAACACTCTTTGGAGAAAGAATTAAAAACCAGGGATGCTGCCGAAATTAATCATGGAGGGAGTATAAAATGGATCTTCTGATTAAATTAATGAAGTCCAATTCCATTGGCCTTTGACATGAAGAAGCATGACTTTCTGCAAATCAGTTTACATTTCTTGGCGCATACATGTGTGTACATGTGCACATGTGTGTGTGTGCATGTGTGTGCGTGTATGTATGTGCATGTGTGTGCATGCATGTGTGTATGTGTGTGCGCGCATGCGTGTGTGTGCATGTGTGTGTGTGTGTGTACAGATGTAGATATAATGTGTCTTCTTCAGCTGTCCTCTACCTTATCTTTTGAGTCAGGGTCTCTCACTGAACCTGGAGTCTATTTGGATAGACTCCCTGGCTAACAAGCCCCAGAACCTTCTATCTCTGACACCCCAGACCTGGGATTACATGCAAGCACAGCTGTTCTCAGCTTTTGATTACATATTTTAGAAATTGAATTCAGGGCTTCATATTTGTTCCGCCTGAGCCCTACAAAACTGTAAAACTACCCAAATGTTCTTATTCAGAACGGTTGAAAGCACAGAAAGCCGTGCTTCCCTGGGGTCTGCAGTCTCATTTCCACCATTCTGTGTGAGAATCTCAGGAAAGGTTCCCAGAACAGCTTCGTCTCCCATCAGAATCATGGGTCTGGCAAGGGCAGCACCCAAACCTGACTCTCTGTGGAGAGCCTTTGCTGCCTAGCATAAAGGAGGAACTTCTGGGCTCCAAGGACGGGCACTAAAGAAGAGTCTAACTTCCTTTGGTATGCAGTTAGTTTATAACCATTTTTACTGTGAGCTGTGTCTTTGCTGTATTTCAGCAAAGTGAGAACGTTTTCATGTCTTTCAAAGAGAAGACTTTTGGGATTTTTATTCCAAAAGATCTGAATTTAACTTCTTTCTCCTCTCACAGCATATGATTCTTTACCAATATCCTTTATTGTTTTGAGTGCAAAAAAAAGGAAATTTTGTTAGTGTGGTTGGTGTCCTAGAGGGATTTCTGGTAGCTGTGTGTGATTGGTGTGCTGCCAAGTAGTGACAGTTTGCGGGTGGTTTCGCTGTCTGGAGCCGACACTTAGACAGAAATTATGTGGTGTACAGATCCCAAGAAGAGCTGGGCAGTCTAGTCTAATGTCCATTGCAGCCGTCAGGATCTACAAGAAAGGAAACAATGCTATCCAGGCGGTGCCGTCCTCCACCCTGCTGCCCGCATCCCAAATTACACGTTGTATACGCCAGTCTGCTGCCTAGAATAAGGAAAGCACGAGAGATGAGGTGGAGAGGTGGAGAGGGAGGGGCCTTAGAGCTCTGCCTAGATGGCTGCGCTTTGTTGGTCTTCTTGATGTGTGTGTGTAAAAGAAAACCTATTCAGATAGCACTTGTGAAGCCTGGGAAGGAGACTGCCTTCAGGGTGGGGCAGACCTGTTGGTATGTTCAGGACTACTGTGAAGGTATTCTGTAGTAAGAGAGAGAGTTGGGGTCTAATCCTGATTCTCGTTATGAGGAGAAATCAGTGGCCAAGAACAGGGTTGGCAGTGAGGAGCCTGTGGTCTTGTGAGTCATGACCACAAAGGGACAGAAGCGCCTTCACAGGGGCTTGGGATTCGTTGTCATTGGAACTTTCTGTAGCTTTGTAGGGATGTGCAAATTCCATGAAGAATTTGTTAAATTTAAGTGTTCGTAGTCAGGCTTGGTGGCCCACATCTGTACTTGGGGTAATGGAGTCTAGGGTAGACGGAGTGCCATGAGTTTGAGGCCAGCCTGGGCTACCTGCTGAGTACCAGCACAATAGACAATTTAGTGACCCCCTGTCTCAAAAATAAACAAACACCAAAAAGTAAATATAAATAAAGTGTTGCTAGTAGTGTGTTTTTCTTATGATTGAAATAATTAATAGCTGAGAAATCAGATTTAAAAATAATCACTTCCAATTTTTTGGTCTTGTGGAATTATTCTAAATGCTAGATAAGCTGTCATATTTAAATTAAAATGCATGTCTGACATGTACTGCTAGTTGTTATGCTATTTTTACTAACGCTATTATTCTTGGTCGTTGTTCAGGTCTGTTCCATAGGCTGTAAGAAATGAATCAAGGAGGAAAATCCCACTATCTGGCTCTGGGGTGGAGTGGAGGAGGAGACCTAGGGAACAGAGCCCAGGGCACACCCCCACCTACCTAGAGCATCCCCAGAAAGGGCACTGTGCCGTGTGTCTCACTTTGTCGATTACTGTGGACCCACATCCTAAAATAGAAATCTTGGCAACTTTTTTTTTTCCACCAAAAATCTCTGTACCATTTCAGGCTTGTGTGACCTTAGGATGTTACAGAGTAAATTATCTGGTACCCTTTGCCCAACTTCTTGTGGAAATAGAATCTCACCAAGAATCTTTGGACTAGAAGACACGTTATAAATACAGTTACTAAAATAGCCATCCTAGCAAACCGTCAGAAATGATACATGACAGCTTTGTCTAAGTGTAACCTCAAGAAAAACCCCAAATTGTGTGGCTTGTTCTGTAGAAAGGAAAGCCAATTGTAATTTTTCCAGTACTAAACAAGTCGCAGAGTGGGGTTTGAGAAATGAAGTCTCTAAGAGCAGCTACCTGGAAAGTTCAGACACATTCCTGCCCTTGCCCCCCTCAGCACCCTTTCCTGGCCCCTGTCTGCGTCCTTTACCTAGCTACTGAGAGGTATTCTGCTTCCTTGGAGAAACAGAAGTGCCAAAGACTGGTCTTGGTTTAATTTACCTAAAAAACAACAACCACCAGGAGGTGCGCCCAGAGGATGTGTCTTTTTGTACAACTGCTGTGAGAATCATAGGCCCAGGTGCCCGAACACAAAAGCTAAGGACTGCCTCAGTAAAACGTCCAGACACAAAAAGAGGCGTACGCACACATGTGTGTACACACACATACACACACACACACACACACACACACACACACACACACACACCTGTGCCATTCCAGACTCTCCAGCTGTCCCTGGCCTGGCCTCATTGCCAAACTCTGCTGCGGTCTCTGAAGGGAAGAAAGGACTCAGCAACTCTGGAAGATGGACCTATCCGGAACTTGTTAACAGTAAACTTTATTTGGTGGCTTTACCCTGCTAATTTTCTCTAACCACCAAGTGCTTGGACAGCCAGTTCTGAGCAGGCATCACTTCTAGAGATTCTTATGAGCCAGAAAGAGGAGAAAGGGAACACAGGAAGAAACCTGCCTTTGAGTAAAGCCGTCTCTTCCTGCAGCTCCGAAACACTTGGTACATACACTACAGGCAGGGGCCACACATCTTCAGCCAGCAGACTCCAGGTGGACCAGTCTCTGCAGGATACAGCCCACCTGGGTTTTACTGAAGAGGCCCTGGCTGGACCAAAGGCTCTCTCCAGTGAAGAGCTCTCATTCAAATGCAAATTTTAAGAGAGAAATCCTTTGAGGGAAGAAGCAGATTAAAGGGAGTGAAAACTAAATGAAAAGGGCTAGGGAAAATAAGGAGGAGGGAGATGCCAGAGGGATTATGTGGTTTAGTTCAACGTCTTTTCTCTCTTTGACTAAAGTGTGCAAGCATGCATGGAGGATAATGCGGACCCTTTATGTTCTCACAGGGGGCTTGTTAGCCTTCGTCCCGGCTCCGTGGCAGATGCAGGGTCCCCGTTAATCTCTGCCCCGCTGGAGCTGGCATTCTTGCACTCTGATTTGTTTCCTAGGACAGAGGACGGTGAGCGTGTGAGAAAATTCCTCAGTGTGTGTGAGAGATCTTTGATCCACCCTAGAGGCGCAGTGCGTTTTGCTTCACACTATCTTGCCATCCTTGTTCTTCAGGGACAGGGCAATTGTGAGACAGTTTGTGGGCTGAAGACATTGTGCCCCTCAGATTATATAAAGCAGGTAAATGTGAACTCGTGTTATCAGAGTGTGTAGGTTAATCCGGGCAAATGGAAACATTTATAGCTAACAACGCTGTTGTGTTTATTATCTCACTTATTCCCTTCAATGTTCCCACAAAGTAGATATTGTTACCCTTTAAATGAGCAAAATAGATGTGCACAGGAACGAAGGAAGCCGTTCCCACTTCCCAAGCTGCGGGTGGCAGAATGGGATGTTGAAACCCACATGCCCTGGCTCCAAAGCCAGGCTCTTGGTGTCTTCACAGAGAGGAACACTGGGCTGTAGACGGTTACTCTTAGACATTCACCTCTCCTTTCCTGTTTCAGGTGTCTGACAGGAAGCGGCAACGGAAATTTCCTGCTTACCCTGAGACCGTTTTTAAAACGGGCCATTTTGGTCATCAGTTATGTAAGTATATAAGTAAGAATGTTTTCACTTAGTCCCAACTCAGCTGCTTCAGGTTACTTAATAAACTCACTATCAACACATCTCTCAAGGAAGGTTTATAGGTGGTGAATGTTACTTTCAAGCAAAGGTGTGTGTAAGCATACACAGGAACCTGATGGCATAGCATTAACGACACAGGGTATTAAAGTTCCTTTAAAGTGTTTTCAAAGTGACCTGGATGTATCCGTTGTCTACTACTGGACACAGTATCCAGGCCTGGTATCCAGAGACATAGATATAGCTCCCTGCTGCTTGTCCAGGTCCAGTTGCATGGTTTCCCATGGCGTGACTTGGGGCCAGGATTACCCAGGCAGGCTTATCTGTCAGCTGTAAGAGGAGGGAACAGTTGACTCTGTTTCTTGATAGAGGATCAGAATGCACGTACAAAGATGGAAGAGACATGGGTGAATATTTCATCAGGTCTTCTCCTTCCTCCAAGGTGACTGTCATTTTGTATTTCCGCCTGTGGATAATGGGAGGGACTATGCCCCTCTTCTCCGAGCAGGACAACCCAGCTTCGTTTTCACCTTACCTCCTTACAAGGTCAGTGGATATTGGTTACGAAAACTTTATTTGGTACTTAGCAGTTTGGTTGGACATTTTTACTGCCATAAATCACTTGTACAAAATAACTGGTCTCACTACAATGAGTTCATACATATTGGGCCCTGTCCAGTAATATTAAATCAAATGCCAGCTATGCATTTCGAGGAAATGATGATCATGAACTAGCCAGTACGAGGGTAGGAAGGGAAACACTATTCATCTCTTTGGAATTCTTTTCAACCTGTGTGACTGTCAGGGCAGGGTTGTGGCTATGATTCTCACTGGCATATATTTGTTTATTCGACAAGTATTTTATTAGCTGCCTACTGTCTGTAATATACATACCTGCTGGGTGACTTTTAACACAAGCATTGCAGAGCAGAACACATAGTCGTGGGCAGAGACGGGCTACATGGCACGTCCTAAAATCCTGGGAGTCACAGAACGAAAAAGGGACAGGAGCAATATCTGCAAAGATGGTACTGATGGTGCCTCACATATCCTCAGAAGTTCTAGAGATGCTGAGTTAGGAAGCAAGCGGTTTTGATGGATGTTCCTGTATCTTGTAATGTTATATCATTTGTTGTCTGAGGTTTTCTGTCCTACCCGGTTCCTGCAATCGTTAAGTCCCAAAGAAATCACACAGAGGTCTACATTAGTTATGAACTGATTGGCCCATTAGCTCAGGTTTCTTATTAACTCTTATAACTTACACTAGCCCATTATTCTTGTATATGCTAACCACGTGGCTCGGTACCTTATTCAGTGAGGCCATCACATCTTACTTCTGTTGCTGGGTCAGGAACTGCAGACAAAGCTTTCCTCTTCCCAGAATTCTCCTGTTCTCATTGACCTGCCTCTACTTCCTGTCTGGTTGTCCAACCTATATTTCCTGTCTAGCTACTGGCCAATCAATGTTTATTTGAAATATAATTGACAGAATACAGACCATTGTCCACACCAATCATTTTAATGATAAATTCGTGGTTGTAATCTTTACTATTTTGGTTTATATATTTTTGTAATATAAAGCATGATAATTTTTTTTTGTTTTCGGATGGGTCTCACTATAATATTGGTTGACCCTGAGCTCTAGGTCCTCCTGCCTAAACCTCCTAAATGCTAGGATGACAGACAAGTGACACCAGCCTTGACTTAGGATAAATCTTAAACTGAACATGATGTATAACTGATTTATAGGTGAGCTTATTTGTATTTTTTAGAGATAACAGGATTTTGGCGTTAGTTTTTTGTCAAGCAGCAATCTCTGTCCTATCAGTTTGGCATCTATGTTTTAATTAACATACTTCATTACTTGTTTTTTGCCTATACAGTTTTTATTAATTTTGTGAGATCTTCTTTTCAGTTTTGAATTTTTACCTGTGTATTTTATCTCTTGGTGCTGAGGATTAGCTTGGTACGAGTCAGGGTTCTTCTGAAACACACAGCCTGCCCCTCTTCCCTCATGTAGACTTTTAATTTTCACATTCAAAAAACATATCTGCCCATCTGACTGGAATTTTTATAATAAATACTCTGTCAAAATTGCTTTCATTACTTTGACACCTGTTTCTGTTCATAGTCTTGAGTACTATTTCCTAAATCCCTGATGTTAGCTTGCCTCTCAAGTAGTATAAGAACTTTGTAATGTTGTTAGTATTGTACATTTTCAAAATGCTGTCCAGTCTATTGTAGGGAGGCCACTTCTTGTTTTGTTCCCAGCTGCTCAGCCCCAAAATAATCACACAGAAATTATATTAATTAAATCACTGCTTGGCCCATTAGCTCTAGCTTTTTATTGGTTAACACTTACCTATTAATTTAACCCATTTCTATTCATCTGTGTATCACCATGAGGCTGTGGCTTACCAGATAAAGTTCTGGCATCTGTCTCTGGTGGGGCTACATGGCTTCTCTTTGACTCTGCCTCCTTTCTCCCAGCATGCTGTTTAGTTTTCCCTGCCTACCTAAGTTCTGCCCTATCAGCAGGCCAAGGCAGTTTCTTTATTCACCAGTGGTATTCACAGCACACAGAGGGGACTCCCACATCACCAGTCAGGTTATCATCTCAAACTCAGCCCTCTGGTGACGTTGCCTGTCCCTATCCATCTCTCCGCTGGTGTCTCCAGGCTCTTTGTCTGGGTATTTCCAGATGTGACAGTTCATGAATGAACAGCTCTGGTCTGTGGCTTCTTAAACAGCTGTTTTCCACCTCTAAGAGAAAACAAGGCATCAGGTCCTGTTTCTGCTTGGTGGACCCACTGTCTTAGAATCATTATTGGCATGAAGAAACACCATGACCACAGCAGCTTTTATAAAGGAAAACATTTAACTGGGGCTTGCTTACAGTTTCGGAGGTTGTTGTAGGAAGCATGGTGGCGTGCAGGCAGACATGGTGCTGGAGAAGTAGCTAAGAGTTCTACATCTGGATGAGCAGAGAGCAGGAAGCAAGAGTGAGCCACTGGGCCCAGTTTGAGCTTCTGTCCTTTGACACACATCCTTCAACAAGGCCGTACCTCCTAATAGTGCCACTCCCTGGTGACTCAGCAATCAAATCTGGGAGTCTATGGAGGCCATTCTTGTTCAAACCAACTGCCATACCCACCTTTCAGTTTTGAGATGATGTCCTTTAATTTTGGGATGGTTTCCCTTCAGCTTTAGGGTAGTGGTGTTTGTCTTTGGGGAGATTTCCTACCAAACTTTCTGTCTATGAATTGAGGCAACCACTCTCAGCTTCACGGTTAGATGTAGCCTGCTTTATGAGTTAAGCAAGGATAAAGGGATGAAACATATGCTTCTTGCTGTGTTTTGTTTGTCTTTTCCTTGATTTCTTTGAGGGGATTTTTCATTTACGCTTTAAGGGCCACTATCATTTTTATAAAGTGATTTTTACAGTCATTTTCTTGTGCCTCAGCTGTGTTGGAATGTTCAGGTCTTGATATCCTATGATCGCTGGTTTCTGGTTGTGTTGTATTTTCCATTCTATTATTGTGTTCTTACACTGGCATTTAGGCATCTGGATTTGGGATGATTATTGGTCTAGGTGTTGATTGCTGCATATGTCTTTGTTGGATGAGTATTTTGTTCCTTTATTTTCTGTTTCCTCTCTAGTCTTTTGGCCAAGGGTTCTGGTGACTGGCAAGTCTTCAGGTCCAGTGGGGTGTCTCCACTGCAGTTTTGGGTCCTTGGGTCCCTAGATCCAGCCTGGGCCTCTGATAAAACTGAAGTCTTCCCCTGAAGATGTAGACCAGAATATGGAGCCCAGGGGAGGAGTGCTGTTCTTCTGACAGTGCGGATTGTATCTGGGCCTCTGGGGTCTGCTGGAGTTTGAGGAAGGGCTGGCTTGAAGAGGATGATAAGGTGAGGAGAGTACTGGGGATCAGAATCCGGGGGGGCGGCAGCAAGCAGTTCAGCTGGTAGGAGGGTCACTCGCCTACTCATCCACTGGTGAGGTCTGCACCAGAGCCAAAACAAGTACTCCTAAGGGATTTTCAAAGACTTTCGAAGATCACCTAAGCCAAGATGGAGAGATGGAACAGACACGAATGTGACTTGGAGAGAGAGCGAGCTGCTTCAGCTCGCCAGCTGAGGATGTTATCACATCCTCTGCCTCCAGGAAACCCCAGCACCTGCCTGGTTCAGGGTCCTTGTTCTCCGCTCACGGCCTTCTTAGCTGTACCATCCCAGCCACCAAAAACTGGTTATATTTTTCTTCTGGCTGGTGACCTATTGACAACAATCTGTGGTGGAATCCCTGGCAAACTTAAAACTTTGGTCAAATGTTGCTGAGTCTTGCCAGTTACAAAGCACAGATCATTTTTCAGCGAGGTCTAATAGTGCGTCCCCAGCAGTGTTTCCCATCTAACCAGGAAAGGCCAGCATATCCCAGTAGCTGTACCTTTATCTCTTCTTCCTTCTTTCTGAGTCTCTGTCACCCAGGCTAGATTCAAGCCCATAGCAATCCTCCTGCCTCAGTCTCCCGTGTACTGGATTACAAGCATGTACCGCTATGCCTAGCTATATTTGTCTTTATCTCAAAGAGTGTATTTCTGTTCTCAAGTTTCAGACTTCAAATATGCATGCCCTGGGGGTGTTGCAGGGACAGGTGACACCAGGGGTCCATGCTTCTCTACAGAGACCTGTTCATTCCTCTACCACACCACCTGGGAGCACACACTGTTCCTGGTGCGCTGAAGCTTCCCTAGCGAACTTCCTTGGTGTTTGTTTCCTGCTTTTGCTAAGCTTGCTCCTGCCGATCACCTGACTCAGCTGTGCTGTGGCTGCCTTTGTGAAGTCTGTCTCGACTGGTTCCAAATTTGTCACTGGCTCTGTCTGCCTCCCTCACTGAAGAATCTGTCGGCATTTGTCTGCTGGGACTGACAGAAGAGTGTGCTTCCTACTGTGTGACTAGAGTCGCAAACATGAGCCCCTCCCCGTTCTTCAGGCTGGAAGTCCCGAATCAAGGTGCCCTCAGAGTGGTGTGTGGTGGACTGAGACACCTGTTCCTGCATGGCAGACAGAGCTTACTCGCTGAGTCGTTCTTGTTCTTCCCAAGTTCCAGCGTGCGCCCGTGCATGCGGAGGCCTGAGGGACCTTCAGATGTTTTTCTTCAGGTGCTATCTATCTTGTTTTCTTGAGGCAAGGCCTCTTACTGACTCGTTTTGGACCAGCAGGCTAGGCTAGGCGGACTGGTAAGCAACCCCCAAGAGTCTTCCTGGCTCTACCTCTCTGGCACTAGGATTACACGAATGTGCCACCCACCTGCCCCAACATTTTACTGGCTCACTCTCTCCCCAGCCCTGATGTCTAAGTTTTCAAGGAACCACTCCTGCCATGTTAGTTACTTTTCGTGACTTTGAGACCAAAAATCTTGACCAAAACAGCTTAAGGGAAGAAACGGTTATCTCAGCTCATGCTTTCAGAGGAAGGCTTGGTGGGCAACTTAATCCGCGGTTCTGGGAGCAAGTGGTAGCTGACTGTTCTAGGGAGCATAGGGAGCAGAGGAAGAGACCAGAAACCCGGCCAGGCTGAGAGAGGCAAAGCTCACCCCTAGTGCCCCACCTCTTCAGGATTCCACAACTTCCTAGTTGTGGCTAGGAAACCAAGTGTGCAAACGTGCAAGCCTGTGGGCGATATCACATGACCCCATCCTCCAGTAAGCTTATCTCCTGCAGCCGCTCTGGAAAGCAGGGCTTGCTTCCACAGACAGGGTTCTCCTGGCCGGGTTCAGTCCAAAGCCACTTCCTGAACTAGATCTGTGAAACGGTATGGCTTTCACAGTTACCTATGCTTCTATCTCAGAAGTATCCTCTCTCTCTCTCTCTCTCTCTCTCTCTCTCTCTCTCTCTTTTAACATTTTAGCATTTTATTTTTAAAATCTATTTGTATTTTGTTTTTACTGGTGTTTTGTCTGTAGGTGTGTCTGTGTGAAGGTGTCAGGTCCCCTGGAACTGGAGTTACAGACAGGTGTGAGCTGCCATGTGGATGCTGGGAACTGAACCAGGATCCTCTGAGGAGCAACCAGTACTCTTAACGGCTGAGCCATTTCCCAGCCCCAGTATTTTCTCTTTTAAGGCAGGTATAAAAGCTCCTCCCTTGTGAGATGAGACTGTCCCATTTCTCTCCATTGTGGTGACTGTAGCTACTTACCGCATGTTGTCTTTGAAAAGTCCCTGTGCTCTGTAGATTCAGCTGATTCCCAGTTAACTGAACTGAGACAAAAAAGTTGCCATGGTGATGAGAAAACTAAAAGGAAACTTGTCTAAGGTATAAGCACATAAGTGGCCAGGATGACTCTGGTGCTGACACAGGCCCCGGTTCCTTAGAGCCGTACATCATTGCTGTGGACTATACTACAACTCTCATCTTAGACCCTAGTGCAGGGAAATCTGATAGGTGTGGTTTCCTTCTCCTTGTGTAGGATTCTAATTTGCTTCTCTGTTCTTGTGATAAAATACCTTTACCAAAAGCAACGTTGGAGGGATGATCTACTTTATCTTATAGTTTACAGTCCATCACTGAGGAAGCCAAGGCAGGAACTAGAAGCAGGAACTCGAAGCGTGCATCTTAGAGAGATGCTGCTGAGTGACTCGCTTCCCCTGACTTGCTCACCATACTTCCTTACACAGCCCAGAACCTGCTTTTCCAGGGATGGTATATGTACAGTGGACTTGGCTCCCCTACATCAATTAGCAATCAAGAAAATGCCCCACAGATATGCTCATGTATCAGTTCAGTGGAGGCAACTCCTCAAATCATTCATTTAGTCGTCAGTGAGACCATCCTCATTGTGGCCTTATGCTCTGCCACCTGTGTTCCTGATGCCAGCTTCCCTCCGTGTGTCTCTCTCCACAGAAGCCCAGCCTCCTCTGTGCGTCATCTGTATTTATCCTTCCCAGTCCTGCAACACCCTCTCCTCCATTCTTCCACCGCTCTTTCTTCTGTAAGACCTTTCTTGAGGCTTCCTGATCCTGAGGGCTACCCCGTTGTTTTCAGATACACTTTAATGTGGACTGTTAGCCCATTTCCACTTACTGTACAAATAGGAATTTTTTTGCTTTTATTTTTTTTATTATTTATTTATTTATTTATTTATATATTTATTTTTGAGATGGGGATTTCACTATGTAGCCCTGACTGGCCTGGAACTTGCTATGTAGACCAGTCTGGTTTCAAACTCATAGAGCTCCACCTGTCTCTGCCTTCTAGTGCTGGGACTGAAGGCATGCACCTCATGTTCCGTTCTAAGATGGAAATTCTTAAGGACTGAGACCCAGTCTTAAGTTCCTTAGAATCACTTACACAAGCACTTACAGAAAGCCCATCGCCATGGAACTACAATAGCATCTTCGGCTTTCCTCTTTGAGGCTTAAGGAGGTTTGCAGATGTTTCTCCTGGTGCTAGGGTCTCCTGCTTCCCTGGATGGACCCTTGTCCTCCCATCAGGAAAAGATGATCAGGGAAACCCTTGACATCCCTGTCTCCTGTCTGTGCCGATCATGTGAGTAGGGGATAAACCTTTTATGCTAATGTCTTCATAGACACTCATAAAAGGCATTTGTTCCTGAATTTAACCAAAATCTTGGGACAAAGGAACAGATCCGTACTGTTGACACACAGCACAAATGGCTTAGGCTGCCATCCTACACAGAATCTGTTAGCAGCTTTTCCCTTTCGTTGGCTTTACTTTTTTATTTACTTATCTCCTCCATCTCCTCCCCTTTCTGTTCCTCTTCCTAACACATTCTAGATAGTTTATTATACAGCCCCAGGTGCACACAAATAAACAATCTAAGCATCTCCGAATCCAGCCTTTCACCAAGGATGAGCCTGGTCTGTGCTGTCTTGAGAGCAAACCTGCAATCCCGAGGCTTCCTGAGAACTGTGATTTTGCGCTCCATGGGGAGGCTGTGGGTCCTGCTGCCTTTGCAGTGCTGGGTCTGGGCTGTGAGCATTGTGTTTTTTAGCGGTGCCAAGTGGAACAGCTCTGTCAGGGTGGTGGAGGAAGAGGAAGCCGGTGGGGCGCACACCTCTCTCGTGGGGGATAAGGTGATAAGCTCCCTTGCCAAAGGAGGTTACCCAGTTTCAGCCTTCGTGGAAGGGCTCAGGTTGTTTTGTTGATAACCACCCACATCCAGTCTCTCTCCCTCTCCTCGTCCCTCGCTAATGCCGTGCTGTTTGGAAATGTGTTGCGGATAGACTATCAATACGCTTGTCATTATTTCTGTCTTTCACTACCACATACATGTCTGTGATACCTGCCATCCCAATAGCTGGCGGTTCTATAACAGCGTCCAGTATTCATTGAGCCACACTGCTCCTGTCAGCTTCCAGAGACCGACCCCTCTGCCTACCCCGGAAGCTGTTATTTACCCTACCCAACCACGCGAGGGCTGGAAACAGTGTTTCCAGTGTGCCTTGCAAAAATGCCTATCAGATATGAATACCTATCAGACATGCCTGGTAGGGCCCATGATGCTGTTTGCTTTTAAAATGATGATGGGTGACACAGTTAAAAGAATTGTTTTATTCAGGTTGAGGTCTACCTTTTTAATAAACAAACTCTTCCCTGATATTCTACCATTAGTAAATAGCTTCAGTTGCATAAACCATGAGAACAGAACCCTTCAGCCTGCTAGGATCCTCACAGACCCTCATCCACTTTGTTAGCCCACAGTATACATTGAATCTAGGTCTCAGCTGTCCCCCGGCTCAGATACATGCTTCTTCCTATTGAAATTGGTATTAAAATACCATCCTTCAACCACACAATCCATGGCCGTGTTCTTGCCACCAGTGCATTGTTAACACCCTGGTAGAGAGCTAATCATCTCCAGCAGCTAAGGCACACAGAGAGTGAATTAATATTGACTGAATTCAAGAGAAGAGTTCTTGTCAATCGAGAAAGACAATGTAGGAGAGGCTTTCTTAGGTTGTTCCTGCAGAAGGTTCTAGAGATGACATTGAGCAGGTTGTCTGCATAGCCTTGTCCTTCCTGGGCATAGTGTCCCGGGGAAATCTGCTGAAGCAAGATCGGAGCTCTTAGGAAATGAAAGGTTAGCAGTAAGCATTTGCTACAGAGGGGGAGAAAAGATGACCCAAACCCACAACCCTAAACCCCAAACCTTGTGGGTCCAGGTAAGCCCCACAGGGCCAGCCCAATGATTAGGTGTTATTACTATCTAATGTTAACAGTTCGTGGTGGTACTATCCTTAACAGTCAAGACAAAGCCAGCCCAGACTGGGGTTCAGTGCATCAGGTGGAGGGAGGCTGTTTAACGGGGAGAATGGATGAAGTTCCGTATGTGACGAGGAGGATGGATCCAGCAGCAGCGTTCTTTATGTAAAACAGGCAAGAACTGATGTTTGTGGTTTGGGTTTGTTCCTGTGTCCCAGGCATAGGCCTCTGTCTAGACAAGGAGAGTGGTGGGTTCATCCTCTATCTAGACAAACCAGAAATGTTCACTCAGAGGCAAAGGCACAATTCTTGTGTGATTCTGTTTTTAAATCACAAACTTTTTTCCTCACAAAAATAAACAGTTAGGTCCCCAGAGCCACACAGTTTCAGTAGGGGCAGTTTGGCGGGGGCTCTTTCCCCAAGAAGCTTATCCTTTGTGTATATTTCTGTGATGTCATCTTTCTGTCATTTTGTGGTTTTGACATGCCCTCTCACTCTGGCCCTGGCTGGCCCGGTGCTCGCAGTGGGCTGGGTCCTGTTAGACCAATCAGTAGTCAGGACAGTCCCTCATAGTTCTGCCCACAGACCCACCTGATCTAGGCAATCAGTCCAGGCTTCTCCTTGTCAGGTGACTCTAGACTGCATCAATTGGAAATTAAGGCTAACCATGACAGTAGTGCAGGCTGGTGTTAAAGTCACAGTGATCCTCCTGCCTCAGTTTCTCAAGTTCTGGGATTATAGACAAGCACCACCACTTCTGGCTGTGAAACTCTCCTTTAGTTGTTCCTGGGTTCTTAATAAAAATGAATCATTAAATTGTTTACATTGAATTTCCAATTCTCTAGTTGTACATTCTGTTTGGTTGGCAAGATATTTTTGTGGATTCCTCCATTAATGGGATTTATAGTAGAAACTTGGTAAATAATTCATTTTGTTTTTGCTCTTGCTTTAAAAAAAAACGGGAACCCAGCAGAGCAGACATGGCGCACAGGATATTTCATTTTGAAATTTTAGCAGTTTGAATGTAATTCACAGAGAAGGAGTTAAAAAGAAATCTTGTAATTGTTGATCACAGTTAGCTCAAATAGCCCTCCCTAAAAGATAATTAGCCCTTGGAGTGGGTCCAAATGGCTTTTTTGTTGCTTGTATTTGCAAAACATTTTTCCGCTGCTATGTCCGTATCTTGGAAAACGCTTAAAGAGTTTGCTAACTGCATGATCAGAATCCATACAAACTGGAAATCAGTGGCTTCTCATCTGTGATTTACTCTGTTCCCATTAAGATTATAACTTAAAAAAATGAATCTTAGTTTCTTTTAGTTGGTACAACATTGCAGTTCTAGAAAACAAGCAAGGGAAGGGAACTTGCAGGGTAAAGCAAACATATGGACTTCAAATAAGAAACCCTACACAGAGTTAGCAAATAGCCTGTGGGCCAAATGGAGCTGGAAATAAGATATTTGAGCAGCTCTATCACCTCCCCTCCATTTAAGATTTCCATCATGAAAGATATCCGACACACACCAAAGGAGAGAAGGTGGTATGTGAACACCCACACAGTTGTCAGTTTGGGCACTCCTCAACCATCTGGTCCGTTTTCCTCGCTTCCCTTCTGTGCCTGGTCAGTTATATTGAAGCAAATCTGAAATTGTGACTTGGCCTTCCTTGTTGTTTGGAGTTTAAAGCCTGGCTCTTAGGGCCTAGAGAATGATAATTCTGGGTGTGTTTGTTTGTTTGTTTGTTTAATAAGGCATTTGTGTGGGTGCATGCATGCGTATGCTTGTGCATGTGTGTATATGTGTGCACGTGTGTGTGTGTGTGTGTGTGTGTGTGCCTGTGGGTATAGGAATAAATGTGTTTGGAGGCCACAGGTCACCTTCTACCTCAGAAACATTGTCCACCTCCATTGAGATGGGTCTCTCACTGGCCTAGAACTCACTAGGTAGGTTTTGCTAGCTGCCCACAGAACTCTGGGGATTGTCCTGTTTCCATCTGGCCAGCATTGGTGTTACAGGAACTTGTCACCATGCCTGGCTTTTTAAAGTGAGTTCTGGGGATCCAGTTTGGGTCGTCGTGCTTGTGTGCCAAGGACTCCCTGCTGAGCTCTTTCAAGGGACACACAGACACAACCCTAAACCCCCTTTATAAACCGTCCACAGGGATGCTTAGAGAGGCCTGTCAGGTGTTGACTAGAACAAAAATCAAATTCTCTGCTCAGCCATCCACTTACTCAGGCAAACATTTTAATGGAGACTGGATGGTCAGATCCTCTCAGCATGTGACTGTTTGTAGCTAGAAGCCCTGTGTCTGTTGCTAACCTAGTGCAAAGGTTTGGCTGGATCCCTTCTGTGCTGAGAGCCCTGAAGTTTTCAAGGACCCTGGATGCTGCTTAATGACTGTGCAGGCTCCGTGAATTTGGGTGAACTTACTTTCCTCTAACCCCAGAGAAGACGTTCCAGAAGGATGCTATCTTCTACACCTTAGAGCCTTGTCCTAGGCAGGAGGTGGGGATAAGAACGCACCCATTGTCTTCCTGCCCCCACGTCCCCTACCCTACCAACTGTGAATAAGAGATTTAATCACCCTAACACAAATTCTTTACTTTCTGAAACAGTTTAATCTGGATCACTCTGCTATCAAGATGTATTGTAAGATTCTGGACAATAACTAGATGAGACGTTCCAAGAGGCAGGGTTTCCCACAAAGCAAGAGTGTGTTTGCTGTTTGCCTTCATCAGGGTTTCCTTCGTTGCATTTACCCCACGTTTTGTGTATTTACTTGTGTGAAAAATTTAAATATCTTTCATGGGAACTTTGTCTTGTTTGCTTTCTGTTGAAGTCAGCACCCAACATGGTGGCTAGAAACTGTGAGGTAAATTCCCAGGTGATTAATTTAGCAGACAGTTTGGTGTGCTTCTCTGTCTTCCTCTAGCACAACAACAGACCAGAATGCTCTCTCCTAGAACTGTGGTAAGCAAGTATTTGCAAGATGTGGGACGTTCTATTTCACAACTGTTTTCTTCATAGGTTCCTTACCTATTCCTACCTCCTGGCCTTCAATGTGTGGCTTCTGCTGGCACCCATCACCCTGTGCTACGACTGGCAAGTGGGCAGTATCCCTCTGGTGGAGACCATATGGGATGTGAGGAACCTTGCTACCATCCTGCTGGCAGTGGTGATGGCCTTACTGAGCCTGCACTGCATGGCAGCCTTCAAGGTAATCTCTAAGAGCAAATGGATTCTCATGTTGAAAACAGATCATCCCAGTCACTGCCACTCCTTTCTGCAGTGGGGGTCTGGGTCAAAATCCCATGCTACTTTCTCACAGAGCTCTGCAAATTAAGTTCTCCTAATAGGTAATACATATTTAAAAGTCTTTAGCAGGGTTAATAGACCATGCCTATCTTGATTTTATCATATCTTTATTTAAAGGATTTATTTTTATTTATGTGTACATGTATGTGTCTCTATGTGTGTACAGCACGTGTGTATAGATGCTTGTGGTGGCCAGAAGGTGTCAGATCCCTGGAGCTGGAGTGCAGGCAGTTGTGAGCTAGCTGACAGGGTGCTGGAGACCAAACTCCACTCTTCTTACAGAATAACAGTTTTTCTTAGCCACTGAGCCATATTTCCAGCTCTGTATAATTTCTTTGATTACATCTAGATACTTTGTAAATATAAAAATTTCCTCCTGGTATGGTTGGCTAATATTTGAAGGAATTTATTTGATATAATGTCATAATAAATGAAATCTTAATAAATATTATACTTACAAATGTTTAAGGTATGATTGAGATCCCATATCCACTTAATTATATTAAATTTGATGGTTTCTTCTGCAGTCAGAAAAAAATACAAAACTGAACAAAATTATTGAGTTCAATCATTTAAAAGATGATCAAAGGTAGAAGGAACTAGAAAATACTGATGGATGGGAAATTGTCACTACACTGATGGAATACTTCTCACCCTCCCAGACTTGGTGGTAAAAACTCCCACGTCTCCTGGCTGGAAGTGGCTGACTGTGAAGAGCAGCAGCAGCTGGAATTTTTGTTTGTTCAGTGTTTTGAGACCAAGAATCGCTCAGCTCAGGCTGACCTTGAATTCCATTTGCGTCTTCAGGTGACCTTGAGCTCTTGATCCCCACACACACACACACACACACACACCTCCGCATTCCTAAATCATGGGATTACAGGCAAGTGTTGTCCTGCCTGGCCGGCAGTTAGGATTTAAGGAGGAGATTGAGGAAGCCGCAGATTGCTGCTCCAAAAGCCTCTCCAAGTCTTCCAGTGACAGCTAGGCCATTATATGCCGATGGAAACTGTGGAACATGAGGCTTGTTTGGGGCAAGTCTGAATGAATTCTTTCCACGCACGCAGGTTCAGCAGCAGAGGGCAGACGTTCACTAGTGGGAGTTATCTCTCTATAATTTTAGTTCAAATCATTGGCTGTCACAAAACCAGCCAGGCACAGCAGAGATACCCAGAGATCCACACAGAAACCAAAACCAAAACAAAGAAACAATTTTAAAATTCTGACCAAAACTCTCAGTATTCTCAAAAAATAAAGGACTGGGAGATGACTCAGCTGTCACAGTGCCTTCGGTGAAGAAGTCCGGGGCTTGGATTCCAGGGTGGATGTGGCATGCGCCTGTTGTATTGGCACCAGGGAAGTGGAGACAGGAGGATCCCTGGGTTTGCTGGCCAGACATTCCAGCCAGTCAGCCAGTGACATATGCTCCTCTCTCTTCAGCATATTGTGGATTCACGGAACAGCTTCATTGTTAACTTCCTGTAAAGACTGTCCCTCCCACCCCCTGCACTGGCTGCCCTGTCTGTGTTCCCAGCAGGGGTTCTGTAGAGCTGATTCTGTGTTGTGTCTCTCTCATTCTTCTCTCCTCCCTCCTCCCCTCCTCCTTACTTCTGCTCTCCCTCCTCCTCTTTTCTTCTCTCCCCATCTTCCCTTACCTCTTCTCCCTTCTCCTCTGTACTTGTAGACATTCAAGCTTCTGTGAGTGGAGAGCAGTCTAGAATTTTTTCATCATTGGCTCAAGTTCTTTCTAACAACAAAATTTAAAGTAAAATCATTTTCTTAATAATAAAATTTAAAGTTATTATTTTGCTCTAACACGGTGAGTTAGTCTTGCTGAGGGTATGTCTGTACAGCAGACAGGAAGACTAGGCCATCCATGAAGGAATTTACCCCAGGAGACTTGTGGGATAAACATGCCCTGGGCTTGTCTTTCTGGCTTGTACAAACTTTACAATCTTAGAAAGCACCCCGTGTTTAGGGGGCTTCTTCCCACTGGGTCTCCTCTTAATAACTTCCTTCCTATGACCTCTGAAATAGCTCCGTGAGTGGCGGGGAATGCTGCCCAGTGGTTTTCAGGAGGAATGTGTTTAATCTGGGCTCTTTCTGTCACAGCACGCCTTGAGGTTTTAAGGACTGCTAATGACTTCTGTAGCCTTGCAGAATCCCTATAGAAGGAAAAGTGGGTAAAAGAGGACCAGGAAAGGCGGTCACCTGACCTGGCTGATGGCCCACAGTGACAAAGATCGGTGGTGAAGTAGAGGTCCCAACCGTCTGCCCCTCCTCTGAGCATGGGCCTCGGAGGGTTTTATTTTTCTTTTCTGGAAGAGGTCAGAGGTTTGTACCTGTCCGTGTTTCCACCCCAGTCTGCAGATGGTTTCCTCTAGATCAGGACAAATCACAGACTGCAGCTCTGAGACCTGGGAAGCAAGCCTCGCCCTCGGGCTCCTAGGGAGGGGACGGCATAGCTGCAGCAGTGCCGCAGTGGGGGCTTGAGGGGACCTCCTGTGGGAAGGAAGCCCTGCACCCCTCCCCTGAAGAGGCGACTGCCTTCATTCCTGGGACTTCCTTTAGTGTTAGTTCTCAGTCTTGCTTTGCTTCTCGTTAGCTCACATCACAATCCTCATCTCTCTGCTCCTCAAAGAGTAGGCACCAGGGGCGCGGAGAGTCCCCCCTCACGCCTCTAAGTAGGGTCCCATATTCTTGAGGAGGCGGGACTGGAGTAAGATCTGCTGCTGGAAAGGGTTATCTGCGTCTGGACATTCATCAGAGCAGTCAAGTGGACACGCCCCCACAGACAGACAGACAGACCAAAGAAGGCACACCTTGCTGTTGCTTTTTCCTGTTTTAAGGAACAAGACATTTCAAGCTTTGCTGCTCATGTGATCTGCCACAGCTCTATCCTTGAAACAGAAATTAGCCAACCCTGCGGCACAAAATTATTCTATTGTAGAGCCATACAGTCGAACTAGACATGACTCCAGATTGCTAGGAATTATTTTGCGTTCTGCACATTCAGATAATAGGCTATCATATTATTGTGACATGTGGATCACCGGGTTCTAAAATGCCCCTTACGAAACCTGATGAGATAAACATTGTGTTTCAATACAGTGGATATTAAAATAGCAGCGAGCCTGGAGGATGCAGACGGCATTTAATAGCGAGTGGTCTGCGCCTGCGCTGCTTTTCCCGTCCCTTCTGTTGGCGTGTCTCCATTCCGTTCCCGCACACCACACTTTCCCGCTCACATTTCCTCAGCTCACAGACGTTCTTTTCACGGGATGATAGGGACTCCATCTTTCCTAGTTCGCGACAGGCCTTCTGGGTGGTGCGCTTGGGCCCCTTGGCAGTCGAGGCTCCAGACTGTGCGGCCAAGGTCCTGTGTATGAGGTCAGTTCCAAAGCAGGCTCAGCCAGGGCAGCCTTCCAGCCCATCTCACTAGCTCCTCCTTCTGCCACCTTGTTAACCATGGCCACACTGTTCCTGGGCCTCAGTCTTCTACCCCAGTAGTTATCTTTTCTGTTTGCTCTTGACCAGTACTCCTGAACTGGACCTTCACCTGTAACCTTTCTCCAAGGCGAGTTTGATAGTAAGCTCACCCTTTCCCCTCAGACAGTGAGGAGAGACCAGAGCCGCGGTGGACCGTCCTCAGAGACCCTCGGCTGCTCTCCCTCCCGCATTTCATGTCATTACGCTGCCCTCTGTGATAAGGATGTAGCTTCTCTTCTGTGATTCTGATTTCATATGGCAATCATGCTTTAAACTCATGGCCACATACCTCACGTGAAGCCTGGTCCTCTGTGCTGGAGGTGTAGGAGGAGCGCTACCCCAAGTCCTCGGAGGAGGAGAGGCCAGGGTGGAATGTGAGTTCTGCTGCTCACCTGTGTCTGTCCCCTCCCCTCCTGCTCCATGCTGTGAGGTCAAACCAGGGCACCCTGTGCCTTCTGACACAGCCCAGCAGCCCTCACAGGGGACACCGAATATATCCAACTGTTTGCAGAGTCTGGTCATTGTCATGGTCACTATCATCCTGAAAATGTCAGCACAACTCCAGGAGTACAGAAGGGACCCCGTACATAAACAGCAGAGTCAATACAAAGACAGCCACTGACTGCTTCTTTTGTCTCTGTTGCTCAAGACCAAGGCTTGTCCAAACAGTCAGAATGTATATGAAGTTATTTTTATTTATGTGCGTCAACCCTCTACCTCACCCTTATCCAGCCGCCCTTCATCCCCAGTGACAGGGAACATCTGCCTGCTCACCTGGGCACATCAGGGGGCAGGGATGGGGCAGGGAGATTAGCCAAGGCCCTCCACCCAGCCACCCCGCTTCCTCCAGCTGGACTCTGCCTTCTAAAGCGTCAGCCTCCCAGAATAGCTGGGTTCAAACGCCTGAACCTGTGGGTGATGTTCCTAATTCAAATCGTAGAACAGATACAACCACAGAAGTAGGAAGAGTTTGTGTGTTTAGGTGTCACAGAAGGGCAGGAGCGAAATCACTAGTTTACTGTCTAAGAGGGGGCACGGTAAAGAAACTGCCAACATGACCTTTCATGGCACAGTTAAGGGAAAGGGTTCTATTGTGCATAAGAGAGAAAATATCAAGAGGCATCTGGAAGAGTCCAGAGCAAAGAGAAAAGAAAGCAGACTGGGCATGGCTAGGACTGTATTCGAGAGAAAAGGGGAGACTAGCAGAAGAGAGCATAGTGGAGAAAGAGAGAGAGAGAGAGAGAGAGAGAGAGAGAGAGAGAGAGAGAGAGCGAGAGAGAGAGAGAGAAAGAGAGAAGTGGGGAGAACAGTGTAACATAAAGGGGCTGGCTTGTTGGGGTTTTCTGTCCTGCCTAGTACCCCACAACCGGCAAGCCCCAAAGATACAACACAGAGATTTCTCTAAGTTATAAAGCTGATTGACCCATTAGGTCAGGCTGTTTATTAGCTCTTGTAACTTATACTAACCCATTTTTCTGATCTATTTTAGCCACCTGGCTCAGTACCTTTTCCAGCTGGCAGATCACATCCTGCTGCTTCGGTGGTCTGGGCAGGAGTGGGAGGAATCAACTTCCTCCTCCTCAGAATTCTCCTGTTCTCATTGCATCATCTCTACTTCCTGTCTGGTTTTCTCCGCCTATACTTCCTGCCTGGCCAATTAACGTTTATTTAAAACATGATTGGCAGAATACAGACAATTCTCCCGCACCAGAACAGTGTATATAGTCAGGGTATAAGGAGAGGAGGATCTAAGGTGAGACGGACCAGGATGAGATCACAGGCTTTGTAAGTAGGAGCTGAGGAAGCCGGAGGCCAGCATGGACTTTGATCTGTAGCCACAGGTATGTATCAATGGAACCATATGTCCCTTCTGCCAGAAGCAAGAGAAATGACTCTTTCTAGCAGATGGGAACTGGCTTCCCAAGTTCCTGAGGAATGCTGGTTTTATCTTACCATCAGAAACCCTCTTATAGCCCTAACATTAACCAGCTAACCCTGGCGGTTATAGCTGAACGCTAATGAAGAGTTGGAAGAGAGCAGCTATCATCAGGGAACAGCTAACACTGGAGTCACACCTTCATGGCCTTTAAACTTGAGAGCTGTAATGAATGCCTTTAGGTATTTGAAATTTTACCAAAAACTGATTTTCTAAAAACAAAACAAAACAAAACAAAAAAACAGTACTCTTAAGGGTGCTGAGACTGAGTCCAGGGTCCCCAGTCTTCATTTTCCTTTTGCAGCTGCTTCTCAGTCCTCCTGCTGTTGTTGCTGCTGACTCCTCTGTGGTATAGCAGGAAAACACACTAGAAATGCGTCTTTTTTATTCAGTGGCCATCTGAAAATCAGAGCCCCATAGCCAAGCTTTTCCCACTGCTTTCTGTTTGCGGATGATGGTTTATGCTCTTGTAAAGTTCCTCTGCCTCCTTCCTCTGGAGTCGAAACCTACAAATCATGTTTCCAGGTGCGCTGTGTGATGTGGTCTGCCTGTTCCTGGCACTCTCTGCTCTGCTTTTGATCTGGGCCCATAGGAGTTATTCCACATCATTAAATAATTTTCTTTATTCTTTGCCTTCACAGGGCAATCACACTGGCACAAGTCACACTGTTTAATAAGCAAACGACCTACCTACTGCTCTGATGTTTATACCTCAGTTGGAAGGCTCGCTGAGTGTCTTAACAGAAGAATTAGTGTAGTGGATTACTAACAGGAGTTTTTATCCATCACCAGCAGCTTCGTTTGTTTTTCTCAGTTTGTACGCTGTGTGATTCTCAGTGAGCTCTAAGTATCCACAGTACATGCCCTGATTTAGTATTTTGGAAGGTAATCTTCACTTGTGTGTGCATATGTGTATGTACATGTGCAGGTATGTGCACACACAGAGGACAGGCTGATAGTGAGCACTTGGATGTGCATGTGCAGGTGTGTGCACACACGGAGGACAGGTTGATAGTGAGCACTTGGATGTGCGTGTGCAGGTATGCGCACACACAGAGGACAGGTTGATAGTGAGCACTTGGATGTGCGTGTGCAGGTATGTGCACACACGGAGGACAGGCTGATAGTGAGCACTTGGATGTGTGTGTGCAGGTGTGTGCACACACAAAGGACAGGTTGATAGTGAGCACTTGGATGTGCGTGTGCAGGTATGCGCACACACGGAGGACAGGCTGATAGTGAGCACTTGGATGTGCGTGTGCAGGTATGTGCACACACGGAGGACAGGCTGATAGTGAGCACTTGGATGTGCGTGTGCAGGTATGCGCACACACGGAGGACAGGCTGATAGTGAGCACTTGGATGTGCGTGTGCAGGTATGCGCACACACGGAGGACAGGTTGATAGGGAGCACTTGGATGTGCATGTGCAAGTGTGTGCACACACGGAGGACAGGTTGACAGTGAGCACTTGGATGTGCATGTGCAGGTGTGTGCACACGCAGAAGACAGGTTGACAGTGAGCACTTGGATGTGCATGTGCAGGTGTGTGCACACGCAGAAGACAGGTTGACAGTGAGCACTTGGATGTGCATGTGCAGGTGTGTGCACACACGGAGGACAGGTTGATACTGAGTGTCTTCCTCAATCACTCCCTACCTTATTTCTTTGAAGCAAATCTCTCACTGAGCCTGGTACTCACCTGTTAGGTTATCTGACTAGCCAGCGAGCCCCAAGCCCCTCTGTCTCTACCCTCAACAAACACTACCATGCCCAGCTTTAGATATGGGTGCTGGGGATCAAACTCACATCCCTGTGCATACACAGAAAGCACTCTGATGTCTGTACAATCTATGCAGCCCTATAATCTTCTTTTTAACACTTGTTATTTCTCTTACTTTAATGAATGGCCATTCTAGGGAACTAACCTGTTACCACAAAGCCGTAAGATACTTCCTATAATTTTAAACTTAAAACCTTAAAGATATTTTTACACCTCCTAAAAACCATCCAGCCCTTTCTGTTTCTATCAGAGCATAGCATTGTCTTTAAAGGAGCATATTCTTTTTCGTCTTGTTCTCGGCCACGAAGTATGAAATCATGTGTTTTGGAGTTAAAAGTAGCAGAAACAAGGAGCTGAGAACAAAAGGCCTGTTGTGCTGCTTATTGAATTGGAAAATCCAAGGCAGGATGGGTTACCAGGTACTTTAGAAGGTGGGGTCCTAGTACCCAGGGGGTGAATGAGTTCACACGGGAACAGCTACCCCTCATTAAAGGGGAAATACCCATTTTATGTGTACGTTGCTTAAAGAGCAGAGGGCATTGGAAGGCAAGTTTGTAATAGGAATCGCAGTTTCTGTCCCTGTTCTTACCATGGTCCGTTCTGTAGGACTTCTTTTTACTCATAGTGTGTTAAGGATGAATGGAGTCGTGTTTAGAGCATCTCACCACGGTAAGCAAGTAGTAGAACTTGCTGACTGTATGTGTGTCTCGTCTCAAGTCCACCATGCCCGATTAACTGCTGAACAAAGTCATCGGTCTTTTTCCCCAACAGCCTTTTCCATCCCAGTGCACTCTACTGTTGGCCTGAGCCAAAATTATCCAGGTTTCCTCTCTGGGCCTCTTTCTCTTCCTCCCCTTCCCCCGACTCCAGCATCTGCATAGTTCACGTTGGTCACAATGTGAGCACTTTCCCATGCTCCCCATGCCATTACCTGGCCCGACGCTTAAGCCCTAGGCTGTTGCCCCACCTGGCTGTCCTCCTCACTTCTGTCTTGCAGTCCAACCCTTCACCCCCTTTCCTCCTCACCCCAGTGTGTGTGTGTGTGTGTGTGTGTGTGTGTGTGTGTGTGTGTGTGTGTGTGTGACAGTGTTGCTGTGATTGTGGAGTCAGGATGTGTCCAGGCTACTACAAAGCCATCTGTTAGGCTAGTCCAGGAAGGCAGTGTCAACAGCTCCACTCTTTATGAGTGGCTGGAAGGTGAGCAAAGTGACACCACACTTCACTGCTGTCGGAGCAGAGATCTGGCAGAGTCCCCGGTGCCCTGCTGTGTGGTCACTACAGAGGGCGCCTTTCCTGGAAAACTCTGTTCTTAGTTCTTTGAGACATGGTTTCTTGTAGTCTATCCTGGAGCTCATAGGGTTTTTTGGTTTGTTTTTCTGATTTTTAGGCCCCCATATGTTAGGTTTACAAATGAGTTACCAGCCCTGGGTCATGGAAGACTCTGATAGGAGGGCTGGAAGGCAGAGGAGGGATTCCCTGGAGCTTCATGGGGCCAGCATGTTCCAATAAGTGATTGCATTTGGGCAGAATCTTGTCCAAGGCATACTTTCGTTCCTGGAACCCATCTGACTCTGATTGCCAGAGGCCTCTAGTGTTTACAGGAGGAGCTGGCGAGTTCAAGTGGCCAAACTGGCTATGGGCTTGTAACCAGGAGTCTGACATTTGGTATTGAACAGTGATTAATTGGGAAGAAAGAGCATTTACTAATGTTGCCCTCCTTGGCGCTGCCCTGAAAATTCCATCTGTTTCAGGCACACAGCTTGTTTGGATTTAAGTAACTGGCAAGTAAACCTGAGTTCTCATAGGTTTAGGCTCCCATCACATCAACATCTTCCCTTGAGAACAATCTGACACCAACACTTGCTAAAGAAACACGCTACATTGGTTTTTCTGTCTAGAATTCTTTTCTCTTAGAACCTCACAAGCATTCCCCCAAGGAAAACATGACCCCACTGCACGACTTTGGCTGACTTCAGGCCCCATCTTTTATCAAGTGTCTTCTCCCTAAACATTCGCGCATTTGACAGAAATGGGCCCTTGGATGGGCGTGTCTTCCTTGCTTTGACACAGAGAAAGGGGCATGTTGGTATGTTCATGTCTGGACTTGGAAAATTACAGGTGTTTGAAGCCTGTACATCACAAAGCCTTGTGCTCCACCCTTTGCCCCATCATTAGTCCGGGAAATCTAAGCCGCCATAAGTTGAACCCACAGTGAAAAGTGAGGCGGGACTGCCAGGTCAGTAACTTGTGAAAGGAGGCCTTTAGCTGCCTCTGTGAGAACGGAGTATCCAGCAGGTGTTCACCATCACATACCTTGGAAGCAGGAAAATGGGACATGTTCCCTGATTTGCAACCCTTTTTGGTAGAGACAGTATTTTGATTCTGGATGAGGACCCTAGCTGGGAACAGAAACTAAATCTACCTGCTAACGCCCGAATCTCAGCGCACTTTTCCTGTAGTGCTCAGGAAAGAGGATCCCTGTGCTACCCATGCACAGAGTGACCTGAAGTCAGCCAGACCCGCCTCTGCAGTTTGTCTGATAAAGCAGGGTGAGCCGTTGCTAAGAGATGCCCCCATAAGCCAGGTGGGTCTTCACTAGGAGAGCACAACTGTGTACCTCTTATGTCTCCTTCTCCTCATTGATCCCAGAGTATAGAACAAGTGTTCGTCCTCTGAGGCGGTTCCATGTGGGTAGATGAACCACAGCTCTCAGAAAGGGTGACAAGAAAAGAGTCTTGTCTTTTTCTTGGCAGAAAGATGTCAGTGGTGTCCTTCATTATGGGGGAGGGGTACCTGCTTAGGAGATGCCAGTGGCATCCTGCATTGGGGGAGGGGTACCTGTTTAGGAGATGTGGATGGCATCCTGCATTGGGGGAGGGGTACCTACCTAGGAGATGTCAGTGACATCCTGTGTTGGGGGGAGGGGTACCTGCTTAGGAAGATGTCAGTGGCATCCTGCATTGGGGGAGGGGTACCTACCTAGGAGATGTCAGTGGCATCCTGCCTTGGGGATGGGTACCTGTTTAGGATATGTCAGTGGCATCCTGCATTGGGGGAGGGGTACCTACCTAGGAGATGTCAGTGGTATCCTGCATTGGGGGAGGGGTACCTGCTTAGGATATGTCAGTGGCATCCTGCATTGGGGGAGGGGTACCTACCTAGGAAATGTCAGTGGTATCCTGCATTGAGGGAGGGCTACCTGCTTAGGAAGATGTCAGTGGCATCCTGCATTGGGGGAGGGGTACCTGCTTAGGAGATGTCAGTGGCATCCTGCATTGGGGGAGGGGTACCTGCTTAGGAAGATGTCAGTGGCATCCTGCCTTGGGGAGGGGTACCTGTTTAGGAGATATGGATGGCATCCTGCATTGAGGGGAGGGGTACCTACCTAGGAGATATCAGTGGCATCCTTCATTATGGGGGAGGGGTACCTACCTAGGAGATATCAGTGCCATCCTGCATTGAGGAGAGGGGTACCTACCTAGGAGATGTCAGTGGCATCCTGCATTGGGGGAGGGGTACCTATCTAGGAGATGTCAATGGCATCCTGCATTGGGGAGAGGGGTACCTGCTAAGGAGATGCCAGTGGCATCCTGCTTTGGGGGCGGTGCCTGCTTAGTAGAACTCTCCACACAAGTGTGGTAGGTAAGAAATCATTTCTGCTGGTCACACATATCCATAGGACAAAGTGACTTAGGAAATACTTCTGATTCCTGCTCTGCCTGCTTCCTCAACCCCAGCAGAGGCAGATCCAGTCACTACTCTACTATATCTAAATCCATCCTTGATCCTCACTGAGTCCTTACAAAGTGAAGAATAATGAATTGTTCCCCTTTCCTCCCTTCCTGACACACTCTTGTGAAGTTAAGTTTGGTGACTTTGGATTCTGTGGCCACTCAAGTTTGGGTCTGGAATATTATCCAGAGGGCATGTATTCAAGGTGTGATCCCTAGCCAGAAACACTAGAGGGACCTAGCTGAGCTTTCAGGCAGTAGGTTAGAGGAAGTTGGGCCACTGGGGGTGCCCACTGGGGCGCTGGCTATACTTGCTCTTTTTGCTTTTTGGCCACTATGGTGGGCTTCGTCCTTGCAGTGATGGGCTACCTTCCCATTGGACCAAGAGCAGCAATCCGATGAATGATGGACTAAAACTTCCAAATCTGTGGGAAACAAACCTCCTTTCACCTTTCTCATTGATCATTCAGGTATTTTGTACACGGTAGATGCCTGACTAACACAGTACCGCTCTTGTGTCACGGCCATTGCCCTTCTACCAACCAAGCCCAGGCACATGCGACCCACTTCCTGAAGCCCAGGTATCTGGTGAGGTCTGGCTGTACTCCTCCAACCTCCTCCTCACTCCTGAGGCCCTTCTGTCCAAGTGAACTCCGAATGTCATTCACATTGCATTCCTAGAAGAGCCATGCTCAGCAGTTTGTAAGTTACTGAATCTCGAAGAGGTAAATTTAAAACAAGATTTAAGCTTCAGAAGGCCATTGTCCCCCAGCTTACTCTGCATCTCTGTGGTCACTAAAATTTCTCTGCTGAGGACAGTTCCATCACAATGTTTAATTTGTCACGCCTAAAGTAATCATCTCCCCCACAGTCCTTTCCAGATATAGTATTGATTTATTAGTCAGTAGCCAAGATCTGTGAAATCTGTCTTTAAAAAAAATTAGTGTGTGTGTACATGCATGAACCTGCACATGTATGTGCATGTGTGTGTACATGCATGAGCTTGCACCTGCGGGCATGCATCTGTGTGAAAGCCAGAGGACAGCTTGTCAGTGGTCTCCTACCATACGGACCCCAGCTATCAGACTTAGGGGGTCAGGCTTGGTGGAGGCGCCTCTGCTCATTGAGCCATCTCATTGGCCCCAGAATGTTACATCTTACCTGGCTCCAGTCACCGAGAATGTGTGTGTTATGTCTGGTCTCAGATATTGGGTTTCAGGAGAGTAACAACAACCTCAAACCATTTCTTGATCCCTCAAGTAGAGTGTGTGACAAGGAGCAGTGCTGTGTAGCCTGTAGGACAACTGAGCTTGTGTTTCTCTGATGGCCGCCCTCTGTTAGATGCCCTAAGGGGTGACCTCATCTGGCTTCCTCCACACGGAAGCACCCGACCTGCTGGTGGTGTTTCTGCCCTGATGTTTCTACCTTCACTTGGAGTTGGCTGTAGTAGGAAGACAGCTTTGGAGTCAGTCAAGCATTTTGTTCTATTTTGTTTAGGGCTAGGGGGAGTCTCTGGGACTGGAAAGATGACTTGGCAGGAAAAGTACTTATGAAGATCTGAATTCGGACTTCCAGAATCCATAGAAAAGTCCAGCATGGTGGTGTGTACTGATAGCCCCGGTGCTGAGAGACAGCCAGGCGGAGCCTGTGGGCTCTGGAACAGCCAGCATAAGCCAAACATTGAACTGCAAGTCCCCTGAAAGACTGTCTCAAAAAGAAAGCGAGCTGTAGAGAAAGATGTGTGAGCTCTGCCCTCCACACAGGCCTTACTGATGAGCACACACTTCCTCACATACCTGCACACACACATGGGGGGGGGGGGATGGGAAGTGCAGGGAAGAGAAAAGGATCGGACTTGAATTCTCAGTTGTCCTGTTTGAACTTCCCAAGTGCTGGGATGGCCCACCATGCCTGGCTTTCAGCCCTTAGTTTGAAACCTTCACTCCCACTGACTGAACTGACAGGTAAGTGCCGAAAGCCACACTGTGAAACTTAGTGGCAGCCTCCCCCAGCGTGCATGTGTTCCTGCTTCTCCTGTCCTCCACCAATACAGCCTAGCAGGTGGCTTCTGTTGACCTCTCAACACGACTCATTCTGGGGCTCACAGAGGGATTTATAAATTGCGTAGAAGGTAGCTCATCTTGCCACTTCCTTCCAGTCTAACCCTTTCCAAAACAAAAACACGTAGGTTTCACTGCCTGTTTTCATGTTTGCTCGGACCCAAGGCTGCCGCTGAAGACAGTCATGTCTGCTGCCGCTGAAGACAGTCATGTCTGGCTTCTCCATGTCTCCCTAAATTAAACGTTGTCATTCTAATTGGGTGAAGATTTATTTTGCAGCGTTTTCTGCTTTGCTGACTTTTCTGAACTTCTTCCAGATGCTTCCCTACCTTAAAGCTAGTGCGTGTTTTTGTACTTATTATCCTGTAAGTTACCTTTGAAGATGCCTGTGTTAATTTCTTTAAACGTCTTTAACAACACGTTTAAGCAAAAATCTGACTTTACACTTCCAAGTAAAGTCATAAATTATCTTCTGCTCAGAGTAAGGCAGCTTGAGCACTTACTTCGGCTTTCCACCTCATTTCACCCTGCAGAGTAATTGTGTAATTGTACACTTGAACAAGATAAGAAACAGAAATCTCGGGAACCGGTGCTGGCAAGGAAGTTCAGACTGTTAATTAAATACAAATCAAACACTACGCTTTATTTGGAAAAAAAAACAACCTAGGTTCAAAATCAAAGACTAGAAATCCAAAATGTCGTGATTCAACCCGCCTCCGGCTCTGTTCATTAGGGAACCTGGCAGTGCATATTGGCCAAGAGTCCAGGGTGGGAAAAAGCAATGTTGAAATTGGCGGAGCGAAGGCGTGGAATTAGGCGCTCTTAGCTTGCCTCCCAGGGAGTATAATCTCTGCATTCGATTCCCCCCTTTAGCTTCTACTCTGTGAGCATTTACCAGGAAATATCTGTGATCAAGAAAGGCAGGAAATGGCACCGCCAGCCTGAGCCAGGCAGAGTACAGGGCAGCCAGGCCGCTCTGCCACAGTCAGACTCATGCCTCCTATATCAGACTAGGAGAGCAACCGATTGTCCAACCTGAGAGATGGCGTCTGCTCATCTCCTAGGAGGCTGTCCTCCGCCCTTCCTCTTAGAGCTTAGTCAGGGGTCCCGGCTGAGTGTGTAGAACTGGGAATGAGACAGTTGTAACCCGCCCCCAGGAATCAGCTTTAAAGTGTGTGTGTGTGTGTGTGTGTGTGTGTGTGAGAGAGAGAGAGAGAGAGAGAGAGAGAGAGAGAGAGAGAGAGAGAGAGAGAACATGTGGAAGCCAAAGAACAAGTTTGACTGTCGTCTCTCGGCACCATTCACCTTGTGTCGTGAGACAGGGTCTCTTACTGGCCTGAAGTTCATCAGATAGGCCTGTCAGGCTGTCAGGTGAACCCCAGGGCTCTACTCATTTCCACCCCCCTGCATTGAGATTACAGGACACTAGTACATCTATCTGACTTTTCACACGGGTGTTGGGTCCTCATGCTGGCAAGGCAAACATTTTATTGACTAAGCCATCTCTCCAGACCCCATATTTATGGTTTTTATGCAACACTGTAAATTTTTATAGCTTCACTGATCTTAAGTGAGAGATTTACCAAGAGGCTGAAGCCCATATGGAAACAGGAACCTGTGTGGGTGTGCTGGAGCCAGCCCTGCCTGCCCACCTGTGCCCGACTTCTGATCTTCCTTAGAACTGTGTTTCTGTTTCTCTCCCTGCCGTCTTCTCTCTGCTGCCCTGAACCAGAGAGCCAGCAGGACAACAGGGTGAGAGCTGTAGCCTTGGAGAACAGATTCACCTGGGTTTTGATCACATGGCAGAAGATCTGAGGCAAACTCCTTTTCTTCCTCTCTTTTTGTTACAACATAAACATCACTATGCATTACTTTTATTTTAATGTCTGCTTTCTTTAGTAGTTCTTCTCACAACACCTAATGATTATATATGTGTGTCCATCCCTTAGCAAATACACACAGCTCCGCTGTTAGCCATCCTTGCCGCCTTTTGTTCTACCTTCCTGGCTTCTTCTTTTTACCTTCATGCATTCCTGACAAATCTCCATCATTTACTTTTTATTATTTCCAACTACACATGTTTCTTTTCTTTTTTCTTTTTTTAAAATTGATTTTATTGGGCTCTATATTTTTCTCTGCTCCCCTCCCTGCCTCTCCCCTCTCCCCTCCAACCCTCTCCCAAGGTTCCCATGCTCCCAATTTACTCAGGAGATATTGTCTTTTTCTACTTCCCATGTAGATTAGATCCATGCATGTCTCTCTTAGGGTCCTCAATATTGTCTAGATTCTCTGGATTTGTGATTTGTAGGCTGGTTTTCTTTGCTTCATGTTTGAAAAGCACTTATGAGTGACTACGTATGATAATGATAAATGTCTTTCTGGATCTGGGTTACCTCACTCAATATGATGTTTTCTAGCTCCGTTCATTTGAGGCAAACTCCTTTTAAGAGAGGTTTGTTTGGCTTACCATTTTGAAAACTCAGACTTTGGCAAGGGTTCCCTTGACTGTATCATACCATGGAGGAAGCGTGTTTATAGTTCTCGTTTGTGTGGTCCTCCTCATGAAGCCTAAAGGGTTCACTCATGAAGCTCATGCTAATGACCACATCAAATCTCCTCACTTTGCAGGACCCCACCTCTGAAGGCCATTATCAGGTTATGTTTTTATACTCTTAATACTCTAAACATGAGCCTTGGGATTAAACTCCTGCCTGAGTCTGGAGGAACAATCAGTTTTGAAAGTCTAACATAGAGATTGTAGGCAGGCGCTGTGCTGTAGACAGACAAGCTAGTCACTGCCGGAGAGAAGCAGAGACTGCAAAGGCTGCTAGGAGAAGAGTGTGTACAGCCACCCAGAACATGACCAGCAGTGGCATCACTGGGGAATGGATTCAAGGTCCTCGGTGCAGAGCCGATGGACTCTCTGCAGTCTGGAACGTGTTCTCAGTTTCTGAAGTGGAGTGCTGAGGGTCTCAGCCACCTGGCTCCTTCTGTTATCTCCTTTCCTAAGAGCATTGCTACACATATCAGCTTTTGTGGTGTTTTGAATGAACCATAGAGTTAGATCTATTAAAGTGGAGGATCAGAGATTGATTTCTCGTAGATGTCAGCTTTCAAAGAGCTGAAAGTGAAAGTCAGCTATCTCTACACACTAAAACTGGATAAAAAGATTATTGCCAAGGTACTCAGTGTAGATTCAGGGATAGTGAGGAGCTGGGCATAGAGGAGGCACCTACTCTGGGGTTCATCTTCAGTGCTAGCACAGCATTCTGAGGTGGTGTTCGCTGCTGGTTAGTACTCCAGGACCTAGACCTAGACTGTTCCCTGAATTAGAAGTATAGTGTCCTAATTAACTGTCTGGAATTATCTTCGAAGAGAATCTCAATTAAAGAATTTCTTAGCCTATGGGCATGTCTGTGGGGGGTTGTCTTGATTATTAATTGATGTAGGGAGACCCAGCTCACTGTAGCTGGTACTATTTCCTAGGCAATTGGTCCTAAACTGCATAAGAAGCTACCTGAGCCAAACTCCCAATCACTAAGCCACACCATGGCTCCTGTCTCACTTCTTTGGGTGTGAACCCAGTCCCTTGGTTAGAGGTATGTAGAATAACACTCGGGCCCTCCTTCAAAGTTCTGCCCTGACTTCCCCCACTGTTGGACTGTGACTTGGGAGTGTAAGCCCAATAAACCCTTTTTCCCCTAAGCTGCTCATGATCAGAACATTTTACCTCAGCAACAGAAAGAAAACCGAAGCAGACAGCTTGTGGCTTTTAAACACAGTCAGCTGGCGCCTCACTTTTTCCTTCTTTTTTACTTTTTTATTTGACAATTTTGGGAGATCCTAGAAATATATACATATGTATGTGTATGATGTGTATATACGTAACATTTGTCTGTACCTACCTGCTTTGGAAGCCACTAAATGACCTGTGTCCCCTCTCTTCGAGGGTTTGGTTCGCATAGGTCATTACTAAGAGAAAGAAATCATTTGAGGGAAACTTCAACTCGTACGGAATCTCTCCCAGAACTTCATCACTCTGCATGTGGTAGTTAATAAGACAGAGATTTTAATAAAGTCCTGGTGACAGATCTTTTACTTTGCATAGTTAGAGTATTTGTAGTTCATGGTAGGGTATTTTATTTATGTTCATGATATTGTCTTATTCTTTTCTAGTTATTAAAAGTAATATAGTACTTTAAATATTTATGGGAGTCATTAAAGATGCAGCATGTGATATGAAAAGTTCTACTTGGTTTCTTTCTTTGTGTTTTATTAGCATGTGTTAATTATACATAATAATGGGTTTCATTACAGCATTTATATATAATGTATTTTTAGCGCTTTGCCCTCCATTATCCTTCTTGTTGCACTCCCTCTCTCCTGATCTTCCCACCTTGTACTCTTCCGTATTCATGCTTTTTTAATAAAAAATTATCTCATGCAGGTTTCTTCTCAGATCCTGGGTGAGGGGTTGTGTACAGGAGCTCGGGCTGCTTACCTGCGGCGATACCGTTAATGGAGGTGCCCCTTCCTCCCCTAGCAGCCGTTAGCTGCCTGGAGACCTGGGTCCACTCTTGGGCTTTCTGTTTCTTTTTGAAGCTGTCTCCATCTGCAGCCAAGGCTAGCCTGCGGCTGGCGTGGTCCCCCTGCCTCTGCCTTCTGAGTCCTGGGATTGCTGGCTGTACCTCTAAACTAGCAACCTCCAATGTTCTTAATGTGTTTAACTAAAACTCTTCAGACACATCTACTGTGTATAAACATACGGAAGTGCAGGTCTATCTACAGTGTCTGTTATAACACATAAGTATAAAACAGCCACTTTTCTAAAATGATTTTATTATATTAAACAATTTATATATACAAAATCATTTTCTTCCCTTCCCCCAAGTTTGTCCAGAAATTCTCCTTCTTACTACCCAACTTTAAGTTCTTTCTTTAAAAGCAAACCAAAAACAAAATACAACAACAAAACACCCCAAACCTAGAAAATGAAACACAATATCACACAAAGAGAAAAGAAAACAAATCAAAAAACACCAAGCTGTAACCACATAAAAGCACATAAAAACGATGCTGCCCATTCTGTGTTGGTGACCACCCGTGAGCATGAGATCCGCCCTGGAGTGGCTGATACACCCCGGGTCTCTCCCTTAGAGAAAACTCACTTCCCTTTCCTAGCAGGGATCCATGACAGTTCTGTTGTTTCCCTTCACCCTAGTGGCTAGATTTACATTCATTCATTTGGCTTTTAAAATAAATAACAAAGTAAAATATAAGATAAATAAAAACTATCTCAATAAAGTCAGACAGGCTGGGCCAACAGAAGGAAAGAGCTGGAGAGGGCACACGAATCAGAGGCCCACTTGTTTGCACACTCAGGAATCTCGTAAAAACACTAAACCAGAAGATGTATATAAGCAGAGGAGCTGGTGCAGACCCGTGCAGGCCCTGTGCATGCTGCTCGGTCTCTGTGAGTTCACGTGAGCTTTGTTCATGTTGATTTAGAGGCCTTGTTTTCTTGGTGTCCTCCATCCCTTCTGACTCTTACATTCTCCCTGCCTCTTCTTCCTCTTATGGGGTTCCCTGAACTCTGAGGGGAGAGATTTTAGTTAATAGAACCATTACAAGTTAATTTTTACTAGTTTTAATGACACAAAGATTAAGAAACATCTTTGCAAATACTAAGAAAAGGTCCTTTACCAATTTAGTGATCTTCCTTCCTTCCTTCCTTCCTTTCTTTCTTTCTTTCTTTCTTTCTTTCTTTCTTTCTTTCTTTCTTTCTGTTTTATTTTTTCTTTTTTGTTTTTTAAAGACAGGGTTACTCTGTGCAGTCCTTGCTGTCCAGGAACTCACTCTGTAGACCAGGCTGGCCTCGAACTCATAGTCATCTGCCTGCCTCTGCCTCCTCTGCCTCTGCTGGGATCAAAAACATGTGTCATCACTGCCCAACTCATAGTGGTTTTTTAATTTAAAAAATTTTGCAACCAGTTCTGGTAACCCACACCTATGATCCCAGTACTAGGGGGGAGGCTATGGGATATTGGAGAAGGATTGTTGTATGTCTCTTCTCTACAGAGAGAGATCGAGTCTCAAAACATACAAACAAAAAACCAACCTAAATAAAAATCTGCTTTAGCTTAATTTGAGAGGTACCCAGAAACCTACAATTCAGCTGCCTCCACATTGCACCTCATTTTTTTCATCAGAACAGCATTTCTTTTACACAAAGCTTGGCTCCTGCTAGTGACTCTTTTGGCCTCTTCTGTAAGAGAGGGTACCACTGTATCTCAGTGCCTGGCTCTGCCCAGCTGCTTTGCCCTCTGTACTATCTCGAGGCTGTGGGGGAGGGGTGGGGACAGAGTGTGCAGCAGAGTTCTCAGGTTTCCCAGAGCGGTGGGCGGTGGTCACCGCCAACTGTGTCTGTCAGATGTCTCTGGTGATGGGTGTGTGTTGGGCACAGATGGGTGTGTGGCAAGCCAGCACCTCTAAGCAGGTCTTCCACTGGTCAGTTCAGCTCTCCGATGTGACTCTCGGTCATCGGCTGAGAACCCGAGGGTGAGATGGTGACGTGCTGTTTGGTGCAGAGTTGAGCCGAGATCCACGAATGCTTTCCCTGTTGTGTGTTTCAGAGGCTGGAGCACAAGGAAGTGTTGGCCGGCCTGCTGTTCCTCGTGTTCCCGTTCATTCCAGCCAGCAACCTCTTCTTCAGGGTGGGCTTTGTGGTGGCCGAGAGAGTCCTGTACATGCCTAGGTAATTATACTCACGTGCTGCACAAGCCCTGAGAGCTCCAGAGAGACTGTCCTCTGTAAGGCAGTGGGTCTTTCTGAGGCCCGCCGTCGTTTCCAGGGACCAGGCTGGCTCCTGCACCGTACCTCACAGGCCGAGAGGGCCAAGTGTCGCAGTGGGACAGGAACTACAATTTCCTATAGTCAGGACACCAGCAGCAGCATTGCAATCCATGCTGTCATTGTCCAAGTGAGCTTTATGATTAGAGTTGTGATATTTTTAAATACTTGTTGATTTGCCCAGTACTATGTTCAGTATCTTCTTTATAACCCCCCCCCTTTAATTTAGAAAGTAAGAATTAAAGTGATATTTAGCTATGGCGTACACGTTGCTTAGCTTGCCCATCTGCCCTTTGTTTTAGCTCGTACGATGTTACTGAGTCAGGGGACAGTGTTGTTCTGACATTTACTAGTTGTGTGACCTTGAGCAAGGCATAAAGCTTTTTTATATCAGATTTCCTCATCTTTAAAAGGGAGAAATGGGCGATGCACACCTATAATCCCAGCACTTGGGAAGCGAGGCAGGAAAATCAGGAGTTCAAGGCCATCTTTGGCTAGAGTCGGTCTAAGAACAACCGGGGCTACATAAGACAAAACACAGACGCTCTGACTTCTGTTGCTGTGTCCTAAGCAGGGCTTCAGAATTCCTCCTTTACTTTAGGATTCAGGTGAAAATAAATCTGCATTATAAAGAAAATGTCAGTATTTGCCAGAGCAAGTGCCTGCCTCTGAGAGCCAGCCTGGATTTGCTTCGCCCCAGAGATGACTGTCCTTTTCTCTCAAGGCCCAGCCTGAATACCTCACACTCTTGCTGAGGGATTGTTTCTTCCATCAGAACCTGACCATGCCGCCCTTGTGCCCAGCAAAGCTCCTGCCCCTGCAGAGGGATAGTCTCAGCAGATGTCAAAGCCTTTTGGTCAGAGAGGTCTGTTGGCTTCTCATCCTTGAGCAATGGTCCTGAAGCTGATAGACAGTCAGGTGCCTCAGGCCCTCCCTTGAGTTCTTAGTCCTCCTGACCACGTGAGCTGAACTGTTGAGGACAATAGGTAGAAACACATGGCAGATTTAGTGCAGGGACCCAGAAAGCAGTAGTGCCTTTCACATCCCTGGCCAGAGGCAAGGAATGCCCTTAGGGGACTCGGGCCTCTCGCTAGCTTTCTTCTCCTAAATGAGCACTGGAGGTTGGGGGAGGGGGGACAACGGGACGGGACCGGACAGACACCTGAATCCCTTCTGGTGAACAGCTTTGGAATTCCACAGTAGAGCTAAGTTCTCTCTAGTTTCAATCCATCTCCCAAATGATTTTAGGGTCTCAACTCCTTTTTTTCTTTTTTTGAGACAGGGTCTCACTATGTAGCCCTGGCTAGCCTAGAGCTTGTCGCATAGACCAGGCTGACCTTGAACTCAGAGAGATCTGGCTGGTTCTACTTTCCAGAATATTCAGGATAAAGGTGTGCAGCACCATACCCAGCTAGGGTCTCAGCTCTTGAGGACATGTTACAATCTTACAATCTTTGGTGATGGGTGTCAGGGGTTTATTGAGGCCCAGGAAGGGAAGGCTATTAACTCCTGGCTAAAAGAATGGAATACTTCTGGTCCTCAAGGAGACATGACATTCTGGTCGGTGCCAAAGATTAGAACATTGTACATTATTGTGTACTCCATTTAGAGTTAATGCAGCTCTGAAAATTTTTTTTAAAAAATAAAAATAAAAAAGTTAGTGTAGCTGGGCATGTCAGTCACCTCACCAAGATACCACCCCTCAGGAAGAGTGTGATACCTAAAGCCACGCCAAGGAGATGGGAGGAATAATTATCCCTTTAATGAGATAATGTACTTAATCCTTCCCTAGAACCCTAGCCTGTGCAGTCACTCCCAGAGGCCCTGACATATAGCTCTCCTAAACTTGCCTGGTTTTTTTTTTTAGTTACTCGGAGAAATGTACCTTTCCCTTTTCCTTTTTTTCTATCCCCTTTTTAAAAGCCTGCACACACTTTTCCTCGACAGGGCTTTCTCACCCTGTCTGAAGTCTCCTCCACCATGACCTCCTGCAACTGCTGAGATTTAGAGTTGTCTACCCTTTGTTTTCTCCCAAACCCTGATAAAATTGTTATCGAGCTTCCTTTCAGGTCCTGTAGACTAAGGACCCACAAAAAAAACCTCCCAGCTTTACGCCCTAACTAAGAGAGGGGGGGGGGAGGAAGGAGGGAGGAAGGAAGGAAAGGATGCCTAGCTGTCAGTGTTCCTGGAGAAAGTGAGCCTATTACCCACTGTCCATCACACCACTGAGACACCCAGCCAGGCTCTGAGAAACCTCCTGGGTTCAGCAGCTGGAGGACTGATCTGGCTACTTTATAGAAAAGCCAGATTGAGCCTGACTCACTCTTTTTATCTTCCTTCTTTGTGATTAACAATGCTCACCACTTCTGCTCTCCTTCCAGCCTAAACCAGAAAAGGCCTTTTCTTATTTGCTGCCAGAAATCTTTGGATGAAAGAGACAGAACTTGGCTGTTTGCTTGGCTTCTGGGGTCAAAGTCTTACCAACAAAACACACAGAAATAACATTTTCTTGCTCTGATAAATGTCACTTTTGTGCACACCATATTTGAGCAGGGAAGGGAGTCTAGGGGCTAAAATCATTTTTTTTCCCGCAGAAATTTTGCTCTTTTATCCTGACTTCAAGAGAAATACATAATTGTATGGCTATCTTTCTAGCATTTTATATAAAAAAAAGACACACCAGAAGGGGGAAAAACAACTAAAACTGAATAGAATTGATGAAGCAAAAACAGCTGGTGAAAGCTGTAGGGTGGCAGAGAAGTCAGTTGAACACTCAGCCTCACGCCCCGCAAGCCAGCTGAGATCCTTTCAGTTTAGGAGCAGAGAGCGCATCCCCTGCTTCTGCAGGAGACCTGAATGAGCAGAGACGGGGATAGACTCCCCAGGACTCAGGGAGGGCAGGCATTTAGAAAAGACCACACCACACTCTTAGAAAGTCTTCAAACGTGTGCTTACAGGGACACTTTATATCCAAATCAAAGTGGGTGTAAGAGAAGAATTGCTTCTGTGTTTGTCTCTGACCTCTGGCATTGTATTTGTTAGTAAGTCCATGGCCACATGCCTTCCACACACTGCCCGTCTATGTTACACTGTATGACATACATCATAGATAAACTCAGTACTTGAAACAAATACTACCATACAAGTGAGCTTGTAGTTTCAAGGATATTTTTCATGAGTGTTCTTAAAAATGCTCGGGATTGTCTTGTAAATTGGACGTTTTGTTTGAGCAGGACTTTGATAAACTGGGTTATTTATAGTTTCAGTCACACACTTCATCCATGTGCAAAGTCATACAGCAACTGCTCTCATGAACACGAAAACCCTCCACATGGCAACATGGCCTCTCTCATTTTACTCAGTTTTTAAAACATGCTCACATACAGTATTTCATGTAACCCTTAGAGGTAGGTTTGCAGACAGTATTAATCCCGTAATAGATACAGTTAAGCCTCCAAGGGGTTAAGTGACTCAGACCACAAAGCCATTGAATTCTCTTGGCTCTTTTCTGATTTTGGAGCTCTCAGGAGTTCCCTTTCTGTTGTCCTGAAGCTCCAGACGGTCTCCTCTCGGATCCCTGCAGCTCCTCTACTTGCTGGTGACCTGAGATCTTAGGACCCTACTGTGTTTTCAGAACACTGTATTTGCAGAGATAACTGTTTTGACCTGGAACATATACAAATGTTATAGATTTTCTGCCTCCCAATCTATTCAGCAGAAACTAACTGCCTCTTCTAATATTACTACAGCACAAGAATCTTAATGTTATCATTTGTTATTTAATGTACAGTGAGCATAGTTCAGCATAAAATGATGTCCTTTTACAAAGGGAGGAAATTAAGAGCTTGTGAATTTAAATAATTCTCCCCAAATCAGCAAGTGTCAGGGTTGAGATACAGACCAAGGATTTTGTCCAACTTCAGAGACTTGTTTTATCTACCAGGAAAAGGCCTCATAAATCTTAATGCTGTTTCGTGAACTATGAGGGGGGAACGGAAGCATTGTATTGCAAAAAGCCCAAGAGAGAATTATGTACATTATCAAAACAGGAACCAATGACAGTTGCCCTGGTTATCCTGAGGACACATTGAAAAATGACCCAGTAATCTTTCATAGAGAATCACACGTGAAGAAACTTCCCATCTCCACCCAAGAGCACAGCACCTCGTGCAGGGACTAGGGAGCTGCTCAGCAATGCCACTGGGATGTTTTCCTTAGACTGGATAAACTCTCACCTCTGAATACATTCAGTCCTCTGGAGAATTCCCCATCAAACATTTGAGATGGGGAAAAAGTAGGGCAGAAGTGGGGGTACTCTTAGTATTGGCTTCTGAGTGGTCACCACTGGCGTGGGAAACAACCACCACCAGCTCTCAGCTCAATGCTCCATGGTTTTCCTTCTGAACCGTATGGGGATGGCACCCACAAAATTGGAATAAAAACTTACCATGAGGTCACTCGTGAGAAGCGGCATCAACGGGACACAGTAAAGTCAGAGGACACGTTCCTTTAGACCCTTCAGAGGAAGTGCTTAATAAAACTAGAGGGTTATGACCATCTTGAATGTTAGCTTTATCTGTAGATAGTCTTGGTGGATTGTTGGGGCTTGTTCACAAATTAGGTACTTTCAGCTGTGCTTGGTGGTACAGGCCTGTGATCCTACCCCACAAATCCTTCCTCACGGTACGGGAACGTTGATTAAATCTCTTTCTTTTAATTATCTTACTGAAGATGGGTGGACAAACCTGACTGTGACCCTAAGTCTGATAACACCCCCAAGTCTGATGACCTGATTTTGATTCCTGGAAACCACATGGTAGAAGGAAATAACCCACCCCCCCACCCCCACACCTCTACAAGTTATTCTCTGACCTCTGCATGTTCTCTCTCTCTCTCTCTCTCTCTCTCTCTCTCTCTCTCTCTCTCCAAAAGGGATGGAGGGAGGGAGGAAGAAAAGTAGGAAGGAAGGAAGGAAAGAAGGAGGGAAGGAAGGAGGGAAGGAAGGAGGGAAGGAAGGCTTTCTCTCAAGACAAAAGGGAGGGAGGGAGGGAGGGAGGGAAAAGGTAGGGAGAAAGGTAGGGAGAAAGGTAGGGAGAAAGGTAGGGAGGAAAGATGGAAGGAAGGAGTGGAGGGAGGGAAGGAAGGAGGGAGGAAATGAACCTTGTGATGACTACAGCCATTTGCTGATGACTCTGTAGGTCTGCAAACTGCTTCCAAGTTTGATCTATTGGCGTGTGGCTCTGCAAGCTCAGACTTTGTCCAGTGCTGGGTTTGTGAGGGCTCCTGTGTGTTCTGTGTGGAAATCTCTGATCAGCAGCCCAGAGATTTCTTAGCCAGAGTCACCAGAGCAAGGTAGACTCAGGTTCCATCTCCCTGAAGAAAAAGGCATGTAGTTTCTCATTTCCTTGATTTTCCACCTTCTCTGTGGCCTTGTCCCGCCCCTGGCGATAGAAGGAACGTGTTTCTTTTGCCCACTGCTGGGAGCTGTACTGAAACAGATGTTGGAGGATGAAGTTTCAGGATGGAGGAGTCTCTCACTCACTGAAGTGTCTACATCTGAAGGAATGTAATGCTTCCCCCAAAATTGCAAACCTAGTGGAGATTACCATCTATGGCTTAGCATTTCTGAAACCATGTGTCAATTCAAGGACTTGAGAAAAAAATACCATTTTTTTTAATACAAAAATCAATGCCGAATGGCAAGGGAGTGGTTCTCCTCCATTCTCACAGAGCAGGGACCAGTCAGCTTTTGGCCCATGAGTTAGGTCTGGCCATCCACTGTTTTTACAAATAAATTTTGTGGGAGTATAGACGTGCCCATGCATTTTGTGCTTGGTCTCACATAAACAGAGTGAAGGAGACACGACAGAGGCCTGTGGCCTACACAGAGATGAAAGAACTTCCCCTCTGCTCTCCAAAGTCTAGATATTTATGTCCAGTAAAAGGAATTGACAATAAATAGATTGACAGGAGAAAAGACAAGCAAACATTAAAGTTCACGGACAGCACACCAACTCAGGAGCTCAGAGAAGGCCAAAGCTTCTGTGCTCTCCTTTTCGCGAGGCCAGTGAGGCACGTAGGTGGGTCTAGAAAGAAGAACGGACAGTGGACAGACACAGTGCCCTGGGGACAGTGAGCTGACACAGTGCCCTGGGTGTGGTGACTGGTTTTCAGTCTCTACTGTGGTAGGAGCTTAGTCTTTCTCATTAACGGTGTTTCCCTAAGGAACTTACGGGCAATTTTATTTCCCTTTGGTTGATACAGTCTTTAGGTAGATACAGGAACTTAAAAGAAAGCCCTTCCGTGTGTTCCTGTGAAAATAGGATTGAGAGATGTGAAGAAGGGAGGCCAGGATGGGGAAAGTCAGAGAGGTCTTGGGTGTGCTGCTTCCGTCTAGCAGGTAAATGCAGGGTGTTGAGAGATAATGTTTCATGAGACCTAGTATATAAAACATCTGCACTACTTACTGCCTAGCCTTTTAAAGAAGAGGTTTGTAATCCTCTCAGTTTTAGCATTCTACCAAAATCTTCATGTCTGGCTTGTTGAGCTTTGGGGCTGTAGGTGAGTTCTTCAACTCATCTGAGTTTTTAGTGTCTTCACTTAGGACATAGACAACACAGAGGATTTGTGTAGTGAGGAGCTGCGGGCAGGCCTGCTTTTCATCCCGCCCGACTCCTGCACGACTAGCTTAGCCCTGGAAATAACAACACACAAATTGTATTTATTTAAACACTGCCTGGCCCATTATCTCTAGAGAGTTAGTTACTGGCTAACTCTCACATCTTGATTAACCCATTTCTAATAATCTGTGTAGCACCACGAGGTGGTGGCTTACCGGAAAAGATTCAGCATGTCTGACCTGGTGGCTGGCTCCATGGCGTCTGCCTCATTGCCCTCTTCCCAGCATTCTGTTCTGTTTACTCCGCCTACCTAATTTTCTGTCCTATCAAAGGACCAAGGCAGTCTCTTTATTAACCAATGAAAATAACACATCGACAGAAGGCCCACCTACACCAGATTTGAAGTTCATGTCAGAAAACATACAAAAAGTACTATTCTTGTCCTGTGAATGCTGTTGAGAACTCAAATGGTGCTCTTAGCATGGTGCCTACTACAGAGCAAGTGCCTGTGAGTAGCACCCGGATATACAAGCTGGTGAGGGTTTCAGTCACTGACTTCCTTATTCTTGTCTACCAACACTTCAATGCCTTGCTGTGCAGCTGCTGGGGTCGCACCCCTTCCTTCCTGCTATTCTGTCCTAGGGCAGCTCTGGTTCCTCCAGCTGGTGAGGTCTCACAAATACAGAGCTAAAACGAAAGGCAGGTGATGCCGTGGGTGGGACTGATCCAGCCTGCACATCAGAGACCCTTCAGCAGGGCAGCATGCAGGGCAGTACAGGGTCCGAGTTCCTGGCTTAGTCTCACTGCTCCTCTGTCCACTAGATGTCTGACCTCATCCGACATCCTTAACCACCCTTTTTACCAGCTCTTCTTGGATTAAGAGCCCACGGCATCTGTAGCTTTGTGAGAAGCCATGGTGCTGAGTCAGAAGGTGCTAACCACACAAGATGATGGCCCCCCACCCCTCAGCAGTCTTTGTGTGGAGGAGACTGTCAAGAGTGAGCCTGGGATGCAAATGTCCGTATGGCATGCTCTTCATGCATTTCAGGGCTTCTCTCATATGCAGTTCTTATTTGATCATGTTGAGATACTCATTTTTCCATTGCTTGATTCTTTTTCATAGAGCTTAGTATAACACACATGCTCTAGATTTAAGCTATGTACTCATTTACTGTTTCTTGCCTATGTCACAGGATTATGATTACAGTCTTGCTTATTCATTGATAAGTTCTTGGTGTCTGTAATAGTTTTATATATAGTATTCAGTAAATTATAATAAGTGAGGGTGGACCCTCCAGTGAACTTGATCCCCAGTACCTGTGGAAAAGTGGGAGGAGAAAGTCAACTCCACAGAGTTATCCTTGGACCTTCACACAAGTGATATTCTCACACAGTAATATTTAAAAATTAAAATTCTTTTAAAAACAAATTATAGTATAGGAAATAATGGACTCCAATGGACCTTCTCATGGTCCCAGAAGTATCCTGATTAGTTTGAGGGGTAGGGGAACCTGACTGGGGCAGAAGCACAGGAAGCAAGGAACCTTGCACACTCGAGCAGCCATTATGGTCAGGCATTGAAGTAACATTAGCACAACCGGTTCTACAGAAACTGTATTTGTAGAGCAAGGCCACGTCTCTAAGGTCAAATATGGGCATTACAGTGTGAGGAGACTGTTGGTTGTACTGGAGACCATTCTGGTTTGTATAAGGCGCTGAAGGACCTGCGCCAACTAAATTTAGTACTTGGGGCCACATCTGGGAACACTGGCTTCAAGTTAGTTGTTGGCCCCCATGGAGGTGGGATGGGGACTCCCTTTGGCAAACTTTATGTTCTCTGGAGACTATTCTACCAACAGGAAGACCTCTGTAGCTGCGTGAGTAGTGGGAGGGACAATGTGCTTTCAGAGATGTGACTTAGGGAAACTGGGGCAAAGCTAGTGAGAAAACCTTACCAGTCCAGCTCAGGAGGCAGCCTGTGGGTGGCTTTGGAAAATAGAAAAACTTTAGCTGTCTCTGGTTGTAACATGAGGGGTCCTACTTGTTGGGGTTTCTGTCCCAACCGGTACCCCATAGCCAGCAAACCCCAAAGAAAATCCCACAGAGGACTCCATAAGATTATAAACTGATTGGCCCATTATAGCTTATATTAACCCATTATTCTCATCTGTGTTAGCCACGTGGCTCAGTATTTTTTCCAGCAGGACAGGTTACACCTTGCTTCTTTGTGGTCTGGGCAGGAATGGGAGGAATGGGCTTCCTAGAATACTCCTGTTCTCATTACCCCTCCTCTGCTTCCTGTCTGGTTGACCCGCCTATACTTTCTGCCTGGCCAACCAGCATTTATTTAAAATATGATTGACAGAATACAGACAATTCTCCCATACCATCTGGTCCTCCATGGTAATCCATTCCTCCCAGATGGCCCTCTGGGCTGTGGGGTAGGACCTGCGGTGGCTCTGGCTCTAAATTCAAACACACCTTGTGATGGAGGCATGAGGAAGCCTGGATCAGCATGTCTCCTCAGGTCCCATGTAGGACTACAATGCCTGAGGCATTGAACCTATGGCTTCACACCAATACTGGAGAGCTAGTGCCTGAGACAACCCACACTTGTCTGTGACAGTAGAATTCATATCTGTTCCTCTAGCACAGGATAGGCCTGTTTGGCCTGATACCATGCTTGGGGAACTACCTACCCATAATGAAACCCAACCCACAATGGCTGTCTTAATCATGGTTCTGTTGCTGTGAAGTGAGACCATGACCGTGACAACTCAGTTTCAGAGGTTTGGTCCGTTATCATCATGGTGGAGAGTGTGGTATCATAGAGGCAGAGCTAAAGTAGTAGCTGAGTGCTACATCCTGATATATAGGCAGAGAGAAAGAGACTAAGGCCAGCATGGGCTTTTGAAACCAGTGGCATACTTTCTCCAGCAAGGCCACGCCTCCCAATCCTTCTAATCCTTTCAAATGGTATCACCCTCTAGTGACAAAGTATTCAAATACATGGGCCTATGGGGACTATTCTTGTTTAAACCACCACAGTGACTCCCTGACCCACAGTGACCCCTGACCCACAGTGACCCTTGACCCACAGTGACTCCCTGACCCACAGTGACCCCCTGACCCACAGTGACTCCCTGTCCCACAGAGACCCCTTTGACCCACAGAGACCCCTTTGACCCACAGTGACCCCTGACCCACAGTGACCCCTGACCCACAGTGACCCCTGGCCCACAGTGACCTGCTCTTGTGCTGTGTTCCAGCATGGGCTACTGCATTCTCTTCGTGCATGGACTGAACAAGCTGTGTGCTGGGCTGAGCCGGTGTGGGGCCACCTCCCTGATGGCGTCTACTGTGTTGCTGCTACTGCTTTTTTCCTGGAAAACCGTGAAACAGAATGAAATTTGGTTGTCGAGAGAGTCCTTGTTCAGGTATGACAGAGCAGGTAAATGTACGTTTTATCCCGCTCTCTTGCTGATGACAGATTTGTTTCCGAGTGAAGTAATGCGGGTATGGCACTTTGTGCTAATCTGGAAAATCACTTTTAATAAATTTGAAGTTTGGGGGGTTTAATTTTAGGATTTTAAAAGTAATATATAAAATTTAACATGCACTCACTCCGGGTGGATTTATAAGAGGAAGGAGATTCCGGGTCTGTGAAATTGGGTGGAAACAGCCACTGATGAGGTGGGCGGCTAAATCAGTCACCAGATGAGTTCTCTATGCCTCGTTTTATCACTCAGCCAGGTGCAAGAGGAAGGTGAGCACACAGCAGGAGGGTAGGACAGGCAGTGACTTCTCTGGAAAATTCCAGATCTTTAAATCATAATCCATGGCCTCACTGTTCATCATCGCTTATCTTAAACATTAATTTAGGTGAGGAAATAAAAGACTTCCTTTTCTGGTGTGTTTTTTTTCCCCTCTGTGATGGAATATTTTTCTGAATACAAGCATGTTAGCAACTCGGGGTAGAGCACTTGCCAAGCACACTGGGTTAGATCCCTAGCATCATTCATACGTGAGTGTGTGTATTGATGTGCTTATGTATATATGTTATATGTATATATACATATATGTGAATGTATGCGTATATGTTTATAAATATGTAAATATATTATATATAAACACATGTGCATATATGCACGTGCACATATGTTCATGTGTATATATGCTTGCACGTGTACATATGTTCATTGTGTGCATATTTACATAGACATGTGTGTGTGTGTTAATCTATAGCTTTCATCCTGTCCAAAGTACGAATATTAGTATTAGTTGTAAAGAAGTAAATGTGTGAATGAATGAATGAATGAATGGAGGAATAAGGCAGATGTTCAGCGGGCTCTGCTACCTTTTGAAAATAATGTGTCTGAGGCTGGGTGTGGTTGTGGACATCTTTAATCCCAGTACTCAGAAGGCAGAGCCAGGCAGATCTCTGTAACTTCGAGGCCAGCCTGATCTACATAGAGTTCCAGGACAGCCAGGGCTACACTGTGAGACCTTGTCTCAAAAAAGAAAAAAAAGAAAAGAAAGGAAAAGAAAAGAAAAGAAAAGAAAGAAAGGGAAGAAAAGAAAAGAGAAGAAAAGAGAAGAAAAGAAAAGGATAGAATGAGAATGTGTTTGATTTTATGACCCTGCAACATAGGCATTTTTAGCGTAGTTAGTTTAGAGTGCCTGTCTGGGTGTCATTGCAGCACAGTCCCACAGAGCGACTGTTTACCAGATGTAACAATGGGTTTTGTGTTGACACTCTCTGCGTGAATACAAAGGATTTGAGCACACTCATTTTGCGTTCAGTCTTCTGTGTCCTGTCCAGTGATCACCTCCTTCCACACTAACACCCTGTCTACTTTCATTTCTTTTTTCTTTTTTTTTTTCAAAAAAAAAAACAAGTTTGAAGATTGTTATTTTATGTGTATGGGTATTTTGTATGCATGCATGTCTGCACACCACATATCTGTCTGGTGCCGACAGAAGTCAGCAGAAGGCATCGGATTCCTGGGAACTGGAGTTACAAGTTGTTGGGAGTCATCATGTGGGTGCTTGGAATCAGGCACAGGGCCTCTGTAAGAGCAGCTCTGCTCTACACATCTGGGCCTCTCCAGCCCTCTTCCCTTTGTGGTGGCCCAGTGAGTTCCTTAGGACTGTTCATAGCTGAAGGCTTACCCAAGGCTAGACCACTGAAGACAAAGTCTCTTCCTACCTTGCAGCTGTTTCATTTCTGCTTGTTTAAATGTGTTCTTCCCTTCACAGTCCTGATAAGGAACTCTTGGGCTTTACCCTTGCCTCCTGTTCACTGTGGTCCTCACAGAACAGAGGCCCCTCCCTCCTCATGCCTCAGTCCAGGGGCACTGAAGTTCAGACACAGAGCTTCCTCCTGGTCTCTCAGTTTGATCTTTCTCTCACTTTCAGTAGTTGACTTTTTATGAAACACTTCCCAGCCATTCTGCTATTGTGTCGAGCATTTCCCCTGAAGAAAGCCACACATTGGGGATGGCATCATATATGATATTTACTCCTTAATCAAAGCAACTTAGGTTGTGTGTGGGGGAGCGTTGGCTCCCAGGACAGCAACCTAGAGTTTAAACCCTCTGCAGTTAACACTGGTAGTTAAACAGTAAGTAAAAACAGCAACAATAATAAGACTGGAGCACACACTGACTTTTTTTTTTTTTGAAGCCCAAACTTTCTGTCCCTTTCAGTGGAAGTTTGTTGGGAGTGAGTAGTTGGTCACTACAGCACAACCACCCCACAGCTGTGCTGAAAGGGACTTTGGCCTGGGAGGCCTTTGAAGATGAGGTGAATTTTTGTGTCAGGGGCAATCAAAGTAATTGATAACTTTAAATAAGACTTTGACGCTGTCTAAGTCCTGGGAAAGCTGGAGGCTTGTAGAGTCTTTTCTTCTTTAAGGCTAGATGTGTATGCGACTTCATCTGTGAGGAATAATGCTGAGCCCACTTGGACACTTCACTACCAGCTGCTGGGGCAGGACAGAGTGAAGGCAGCATCAGGAGTTAGACTTTCTGACGGCTAAGTTCACCTGCTTAACTGCTTTCTCTGGGGCAAATCCCTTAAAGTTCATGGAAAAATAGAGAGAACAGTGTTTATCATCTAACATATGATGTAAGAATAAAACAGTGCATAAGAAATGGCCTTCAACAATGTCTGCCGTGGAGTGAACACTGTGTGCAGTTCTCAGAGTATAACTGTCCTGTGTTCTGGGAGCATAGATGAGAAAGACACAGGATGACAGAGAGGAAGGAACCTGGAGAGGAGGACTCCTGTACCTCCTGATTCTGTGTTACCCTCTCGGCACAGTTCGCACACCTCTGTACCGATCACAAGTCCAGGCAAAGGCCTGGAGATTGAAAGAAACACACAAGAGACCTGGGTCATTCGAAACGAGATCAGCCAAATGCCACTTTATTCAGCTTCTTGCAAAACTAATATACTTTGGCTGCTGCAAAAGGATTACCTCCCAGGCAGGTGGGAAATTACCATACCAAAGATGAAACAATGCCCTACAGCTAATCACCAGCTAGGGCAGAGGGAGCACAGGAGCAAACAGGATGCTTAGCTGGCTGGCCAGAAACCATCCTCAATATTCACCCCAAGGAGCAAGGGTAGACCAGGCCCTACAGACTCCTTGGAGGACCTGGGAGCCAGCTTAGAGAAAATGTTGCTGGAATCCTCTCTCTCAGCATCAGTTACTACCCAACTCTAGCAAGGAGCTTGATCTTGGCTTTGGTTGGAATTTCTGCCCAAATACTTACCAGACTCTGGCCTGTTCATCTGTATGACAGAGCACAGCAGTTGGCATCTGCCCGAGAGTGAAATGATGACACGTGGTGGGCGGGCCCTCGGCCCAGTGTCTGACTGAAGATGAGCCATACACAAGCATCACCGTCTGTTGTGGCAGGATGAAACCTTGGACCAAAGCAGGGTCCAAAACCAAGGAGGGATTTAGCTTTCCTTTGCTTTGCTCTGATGCTCTGTCTGCCATTAGTAATGCCTTAATGTTTAGTCTCTAGCTACGAATTGGAGATGGTTCTACCACCCTGCTCTTCAGTAATGTGAACTAAATGAGCTGTGTTCTAAACCTGGAGAGACGTCTGATGAAGGTGTCCGTTTTGTTGTTGTTGTATTTTGCTTTTTACTCTTTCTTCTATTTCTCAAGTCCTCTACCAATAAGAGGTGTGAGGGAGACATGGAAAATGCATGTGTTAAATGCTGATCGGTATGGGCTGGAGAGATAGCTCAGTGGTTAAGAGCACTGGCTGCTCTTTCAGAGGACCTTGGGTTCCTGACACCCAGCTCACAACCACCTGTAACTCCTGGTCCAAGGAATCAGATGCCCTCTGCTGGCCTCTGAGGGCACTGCACAGACTACAAGATAGCAAAGCACACGTACACATAAAATAAGTCTTAAAAAACAAAACAAGATGCTGATTGTTGACACGATGCTGGGACCTCAGCACTTAGGAGATGTGCATGCCCACACTAATTTGGTTTTGGTGAACATATGGTTCCTCAAGTCTCTCATTGGCGTGATAGAAATAAACAAGATTACGATGTTTTAATGATGGGTGCCCAGAGCAAACTCTAGGATCACCCCACCTAACTGGGTCTCCCTCGCTTCGTTCTGTTATCACCGTCCTGCCCTCCGCTCCTGTGGGTTTGAATTCTTCTGACACAGCATGTTCCCTACCTGTGGCTTTTATAGTGTCTTCCAGGCCCTCTCTGGTGTCACACAGTGCACAACCTCCTTTTGTAAAGCTGAATAATATTCTGTTGTATATATAAGTGACAGTTTGGTTTTTGTTCATCTATTCATGGGCCTTGTAGTACAATGTTTTTGCTCTTTTGTCGTTTTGGGGGTCCCACCACCCAGCTCCCAAATAAGACACAAACAGAGGTTATTCTTATTCTTAGTTATGAATACCTGGCCTTAGCTTGTCTTGTTTCTTTCCAGATTTATAGAAGTTATCCCATGTGCCTTTCCCTCTGGGCATTTATCTTTCTTATTTCTGTAAATCTTACTGTCACTCTTACTCCGTGATTTGCTGGGTGGCTGACCCCTGGCATCCTCCTCTCCTTGTTCTCTCCTTCTATTTATCCTCTCTGCCTGCCAGCCCCACCCATCCCTACCAGCCCCACCTATCCTGCTCCTGCCTCACCGCTAGCCGTTCAGCCCTCCCTTTCTTTTCTTTTTTAGACCATCAGGTGTTTTAGACAGGCAAAGTAAAAGAGTTTTACAGAATTAAACAAATGCAACATAAGCAAAGTCACACACCTTAAAATAATATCCCCAACAGCCTTATGTTAGTATGTCCTGATCATGGTGAATAAGGGGGAACGTTATTTGATGCTGACCCTGGCACTGGTTTCTCAGATGTCACAATGAAGGGTGAGCACAGGCCAACGGGAACAGAAATGAAGAAATGGGACCACATAAAACCGCAAGGCTCCTATAGCTGGGTGTGATGGTCATGGGATCATTAGTGTGAACCGAGAGCTTGGGCTCCGTAGTATGGTTGTTTTCAACATGCCGGGAATAAGTGCAACCGAGGGCCTGGTTAGAAAATGGAGCCCTGGCAGACTCCAGGGGGGAACAAAACCCAGTTCAGCCGTCTTTAGACACAGTGCAGAAGTTCTGCAAAGGGTTGAAGATAGAGTCATCACGTGACCCGGCAGTGTGTCCCTTGAGTCACGTAACCAGTGATGTTTCGTTGTGGTTAGCTGAATGGACTCTCACTTGCTTTGTTGCTGCTGCTGTTGCTATTGTTTTCATTTGGTTTTTTGGGTTTTTGATACAGGCTTTCTCTCTGTAGCTCTGACTGTCTTGGAATTCACTCTGTAGACCAAGCTGACCTTGAACTCACAGAGATCCGCCTGCCTCTGCCTCCCTAGTGCTAGGATTAAGGTGTCTGCCACCACTGCCTGACCTATCACTTTCTTGGCAAGGCTTTTGATGCTTCCACAAACTTCATTTCATCAATTATATAATAATTATCTCTGTAATAATTTAAGTTAGCATAGACTTGATATGGCAATATTAATTTCAATAAATCGTATCAGTAGAGATGTCAGCCTACATTCAGCCCTCTGGTAATGATTCATTTTTGTACTCAATCCCAAATTACTGAAAGGAAGGAAGGAAAGAAGGAAGGAAGGAAGGAAGGAAGGAAGGAAGGAAGGAAGGAAGGAAGGACACACCAAAAATGGATTAACTGAGTGAAGGAAGGAAAAAGAAATTATTCTCAGAGCTTCAGCTTTGTTGGCTGCTCAGTTCTGCTGCTATTCTGGGCTGAGCTCACTGATTTGTTGAGCCCTACCCACTTATGAGAGTTTCTTTCACTACCCCTATCTCCTAACTGCCCGCATGGCCTCACCCTTGTAAGATTCTGAGAATAGACTCCCTGGCCATTTTATATCCCAGCGCCTGGCACAGCATGGTGCCAAGGTGACCACCACACAGATGCTGAATGACTGTAGCGTTTACTTCTGTAAACTGGTTTAAGCCACCAGACTTCTGGGATGCTGCATACATTCTAGACACGGGCATGGGGTCAGTCAGTGTCTTGATGCCCAAAGAGGAAGCCAGCATGTGGGAAAAGAGAGAGAGAAGTCACGGAGAGAGGGCAGCATTTGTCAGAACTCGTCTTGTGCCTTGCCTTGAAGGGCAGTGTTGGTGCTGAGCTGTGCATTCTCCCTTTGTGGAGTCCAACTCGCCTCGCCTTCTTGTGCCTTTGTATTGCACACACATCACTTAGGCTACTTCACTTTCCATCCGTAAGTAAAAAGCCTTCACCCGAAGCAGACATGAAAGAGAAGGGCATGCCCGGAATCCCTCAGCAAGGGGCAGTGCCTGTATCATCTTCTGCAGGGTCTGACTTAGCTTCATCATCTCTTACATCACACTGTGCTCTAACTGGCAAGGACAGACTGGCCTGGACAGCTCAAGGCTTTGTGTCCGGGTAGTGTTCTGCTCCTTCATGTCTGCAGCTGGGTTCTGCTGCGCCTAACAGAAAGCCTCAGCCAAGATGACCACACCTTACCAAGCCCCAGGTGTGTCTCCAGCAGAGAGAAGGGGCCCCATGCTTCCCTGCAGAGAACATCTTGTTCATCATCCAGTTGTGCCTTCACTCCTTCCCTGTGCAGCCACTCACATAATTCACAACACTCAGAAACCTTTTGGACGTGAAAACAGTTGGCATTCAAAGACAGCTTCATAAAACTGGGGATAGAACACAAAAGAACCTGACAATAGTGTGATTCTTGTTTTCTTTCTTTTTATCTTAATGTCCTCTGTAGGTCTGGAGTTCAGACTCTGCCCCACAACGCGAAGGTTCATTACAACTACGCCAACTTCCTAAAAGACCAAGGTCGGAACAAGGAAGCCATCTACCACTATAGAACCGCCCTCAAGTAAGCACCACAGAAGGCCATTGCTTTATACCGTGCCAAGGCCGGTCACGTTACGCTTCTCCTCCCATGGTGTGAGGCCCGTCATTTCTCTTGACAATGAACGCACCCTAGGGAGTAAGAGGGCTCTTGGATTCTGAGTCTCCGGGCTCAGTATTCAAGTCTGTCACAAATGTACTCAGTGTTGCTTCTGCTTTCTTGTTCACTATCTTGCAAAGTAATAATAATGATGATGATGATAATAATAATAATAATAATAATAATAATAAAGTCATTGCTGCATATAATAGTGGGATGATACTCAGCTGGATTATGCAAATTTGCAAAGCAAATTTCTTGTTAAAAGTACACTGTAAGTTTGGGGGGATACATGTCCTAATGGACCTTTAACAGCATGTATATTGACCGCTTTAGGCCTCTCTTATCCCTTTTTCATGTATGCTAAGGGGCACACATGTATTCCCCCCATATGGAGGCCTGAGGTTCCTCAGAGGTCATTCCTTAGGCACTGTACGCTTGGTTTTGATACAGTTTCAGAGGCCTAGAAATTGCTGATTAGATGAGACTAAATGGTCCTTGAGACATGTTTCAAGAAAGCTGAAAAAGAAAAGCAAAGATATATTCCATCACAGGTATTTGTAACGTATGTTTTGGCCTTCATCAAATGTTTCACAGCGTCTCATGCATTTTTGAAGGGAGGCCATGGACAGTCGGTGGAAGAAAAATTATCTACATGTTTATGAATTCTGTCAGCTTCAAATAGACAATTCTGACCCTAACCCACAGCGGGGCCAAAGGTTTATATTAAGTGAAATCCTCTGCCAGTTGCTGCCACAAAATTATAGTTGCTAATATTTCTGCTTCTTTCCTGTGAAACAATAGAAATAAATGTTTACTTCTAGAAGAAATATATGCCCTGAATGAGGGAAGACAATCAGAGCTTAAAGCCAGTGCTGAAATTAGTGAGTTATTTATTTCTGTCAGCCTAGATCCCAAATGTTTCTGATTTAAAATTTCATTTTTGTGTGGACTCCGCTCCCAAGGACCTTCAGCAGATACCAGTGTTTTACTTTCTGTTTTGAAATAGGTTGTCATTCTTTGTGTTAAACAGAAAAGGAAAAACCCCAGGGTCATTCATCACTGTGGCAATTGTCTGTCCTTGGTGATTCAGTTCTGCTATTTCTTAGGCGTTTTTGAGAGAGGTCATCTCCTACCCAAGGCTCATCTCCTCCAACCTTGTTCAGCTCAAGCTATCTGTATTTACTACAGCAAGAAAGATGGTTTTAGCACGAATTCTAATTGTTCTTAATAAAAACCTGCAGTCAGATATTAGGGGTTGAAAGCTGAGAGATCAGAGAAGCAGAGTGTCCAGCGACCAGAGAGTTCTCACGTCTACCAATGCTCAGACCAAAGGGGCGATCCTGTCCTCAGACTGTCTCCTCAGCCTGCACTGAGCTCCTGTCTGCTCCCACCTTATACTCCTCTCTCTGTCCAGCCCTATCACTCCTGTCTCTACCTCCCTAGTGCTGGGATTAAAGACGTGGGATCCCAAGTGCTGGGATCAGGTTTGTGTGAGCTGTTTCTCTTTTAGACAGATTCAATCTCGTATTACCCATGGTGGCCTTGAACTAACAGAGATCCCTGTGCCTCTGTCTCCTGAGTCCTGGGATTAAAGGCGTGAACCACCACTCCCGGACCTCTAGTGGCTTAGCTCTGCACTCAGATCTTCAGGCAAGCATTATTTGTTAAAACACAAAGAAAACCTCATGATAGAGAGTCACTGGGGAAGCAGAAACTTAAAGTCAGTGAGGTCTGGAGTCAGTTCCTCAGTCTCCTGATTGCTGAAATGACCATGTAGACTCCACAGGCAGTGGCATTTATCCACTGTGTTGGTGGAGAGCAGAGGAGAAGCAAGTGGAGCCAGGCTGTAAACCTCAGAGCGCCCAGTGACCTCCTTCCTTCGGCGAGGCGCTGACTCCTAAAGACTCCCTAAGTCTCTCAAACAGCAGCTCCACCTGAGGGCCAGTGTTCAGATGCACGGGCCCCTTTCGTTTCATGTGCACACCGCCTTAGAAAGCATCCTTAAATCCATAACCTTTGGCCACTCTTGCACCAGCGAGCACATCTGACCTGGCAGGTCCGTCAGTTTTACTGTATGCAGACAGAGTTCGTCCCAGGAGAAGTCCACTGATGGGTTTTTCTCCTCCCACGGCTACACAGCATTTCTGGCGCTTTGAACGCTAGCTTGCAGAGGAGACATTTTCAGATCAGTTCCAGCTTGATCTCCCAGAGTCCTCCACAAGTGTGTCGTATCTGCAGCAATAGGTTCTTACCATCTAGTTGTGGGGGGCAACCAATAGCAGTGGTAATAGACTGGTTTGCTGGAGGCATTGTTTGGGACTTCCTGACCAACAACTCCTAGGGAGATGTCTTAGTTACTTTTCTATTGCTGTGCTAAGATACAATGACCAAGGCAACTTATACAAGAAATAGTTTTGAGGGTTCTTAAAGTTTCAAAGGGTGGGTCCATGACCATCATGTATGAATCATGACAGCAGGCACGTGGGCATGGTGCTGATACCACAGCTGAGAGCTTACACCTTGATTCACAAACACAAGGCAGAGAAAGAACTAACTGGGAATGGATAGGCTTTTGAAACCTGAAAGCCCACCCCGGTGACTTATCCCCTCCAATAATGTCACACCTCCCAGCCCTTCCAAAATATCTCCACCAACTAGGGACTAAGCATTGAAATATATGAGCCCATGGTGGGGGGCTGTTCTCATTCCGAACACCACGGGAAGGATCCCACAATGGACCAGGCTCTTTGCTCTTGGATGACAAAATTTTCTCTTGTACAAAAGAAATCTCCAGTGTGATGGTTGGTTTCCATTGTTAACCTGACTGATGAAGAAACACCTAGGGCACTGATGACACCCACCACCAAGTGTACCTGAGAGGGTGTTTCCAGGGAGGAAAGACTGCTCTGAATGTAGCTGGCACCACTCTGTGAGCTGGGGTCTTCAACTGAGTGAAAAGAGAAAGGGAGGATGTTGGCTGGGTGCCAGCATTACCCTTTGGGGTAGGTACGAGCAAGCATCCTCCTTTCCCCTTGCTTTCCCCTTAAGATAGAGTAGGTACGAGCCAGCAGACTCCTTTCCCCTTGCTTTCCCTGTGTTTATCAAAACAAAAGAAGGAACCAATACATCTGCCCAGTGTTTGATTGGGAAAGAATTTACCTAAAATCTGTTGCCATTTGCTTAGCGGACATAGTCTTGTCAGGAGAACAGAGCCCGTCGATGGAGTTCTTTGTATTTCCTCCTGCACAGGATGACTGCAATCCTACAGGGGATCCCATAGATTGAGATGAGTGTCTGTGGGAACACAGACTAACAGAGGAATGAGTATCGAAGACACACGGCTGTCTTTAGAGTCTGAGGAGACCTGAGATGTCTAAGTAGCCACTGCTCTCGGTGCCTCCAGTCTGTCAGCCTTAGCTCCTTGCCATTCCCTTAAAATGCTGTTTAAAAGCTGCTGGGGTTGGGTCGTTAGAAATCAGGAGTCAGCGAGGGTTTCTGAAAGCTCCTTTACATTCTTGCTGAGGGGACATTTTAAATGTCTTTCTCGTGACCATGGCACCATCTGCCCTGTGTCTTTGGAAAAATTGAGATCCCAATATTGTTTATTAGCCAGGTTTAGCTGGGCGGAGACGGTTTCTTTGGCTGGTGTAGTAATTTTACCTGTGAAGTTCTAAAGAGCTTTCCAATATCACTAGTAGGTGTTTGAAATGATTTTTGTTTCTTTCATGTTGATGAACCAAGAAGAAATTACATTCTTAATCTACATACATGCGCACACACGCACACATCAAATGCACACGTGCATATGTGCACATATATATACATATATATGCACTTTTATTATGTCTCATAAAGATTAAGGAATTAACATTACTTAGAAAAATACTGAACTTTAGTGAAATTGTGGCCAACATCAACTGAGTTTCGAAATGGAAGTGTCATTATTTATCTTCAGGAAAGTTCCGTGTTTTCTGGCTGCCTCTTTTCCTCCCCACGTCTCTCTTTCGTTTAACTAGCTTGGCCGAGGCTTCCCAGGATGCAGACTCCAGGGCAGAGGTTTGGATGCAGGAAGTCCATCCAGAGCATTCTCATAAACACAGAAAGGAAGCAGAGAGCAGGACGGACCCTGAGCACTTCTGCAGCGGGGCTGACCACTCAGAGCTGTCAGGAGCAGACGTCAGTCTAGACACCCGCTTGTCCCCCAGGCAGGCAACACCATAGGTGTCTGGTGGGGAGGAGATGGGCCTGGGTAGCTCCCACATCCTGCCAGGTGGAAGCGAGTATCTCCAAACTGAAGGCACACGCTCCAGAAACCACATACTGCTTCTTTCCAGGAGAGGTAGCGCGTACCCAAAATGCATGGGATCTGCAGTGTTTTAGAGTTCATAGCATTTCATCAGAATAAAGTTTTGACTTTGTGTTAATGAGGATGGTGTTGCCACCTCATTCATCTCATTATTATCCCTGCAGTAGACTTCAAGTAACATTCAACTCACTCATCAAATAGCAACCAAAAGCAAGTTCTGACCGTAGTCACCACTCTTCCTGCCCCACCTGCCAGCTAGACCCTGCGGCACAGGCTGGCCTTGAATTAAAACAATCCTTCTGCCTCGGCCTCCCCAGTGTTGAAATCCTAATGGTTCTCCACTGTCTTAGTCACAGTTCTATTGCTATGAAGAGACACGATGACCAAGGACCAAAGCAATTCTTTTTGTTTCTTTGTTTGCTTTGTTTGAGACAGAGTTTCTCTGTGTTAACAGCCCTGGCTGTCCTGTAACTCGCTCTGTAGACCAGGCTGGCCTCAAACTCAGAGAGATCCTCTGCCTCCTGAGTGCTGGGATCAAAGGCGTGAGCTCTGCCACTTGGCGACCAAGGCAATTCTTTTAAAAGAAAACATTTTATTTGGGAATGTGCTTAAAATTGCAGAGGATTAGTCCATTATCATCACAGTAGGGAGTATGGTGGCTCATAGGCAGCTGTGGTCCTGGAGCTGAGAGCTTTAGACCCTGTTCTACAGGCAGCAGGAAGGGAGGGATGAAGGGAGAGAGAGAAGGGGAGAGAGAGAGAGAAAGACTGGGCCCAGCCTGGCATGGGTTTTTGATACCTCAAATCCAAATCCCACCCCATCAAGGCCACTTCTTCTAATCCTACTAAGCACTCAATACATGAGTTTGTAGAGGCCGTTCTTACTCAAACCACCACATTTTACCCTGGCTCCCATAGGCTGTTACCTATATCATAATACAAAATGGATTCAGTCCAACTTCAAAAGTTCCCATAATCTATGGCAGTCTTAATATTGTTTAGAAGTTCAAAGTCTCTTTGAAAGTAAACGGAGACTGTTTGTTCGTTTCCCGATCACTCAGACCCGAATAATCACACAGAAACTTTAATTATAACACTGTTTGGTCTATTAGCTCAGGCTTCTTATTAACTAACTCTTACATCTTAAATTAACCCATTTCTGTTCATCTGTGAATCTCCTCAAGGCTGTGGCTTCCTAGGTAAGATTCTGGCTATGTCTTTCTTCTTTGGCACTTACATGGTGGCTCCCTGACTCCACCTACTCTCTCTATGTAACTCTGTTTGAATTTCCTGCCTGGCTTTTTTCTGCCCTGCCGTAGGCCAAAGCAACTTCTTTATTAACCAATGGTAATAAAGCATATTCACAGCATACAGAGCAGAATCCAACATCATCTTCCCTTTTCTGTCTAAATGAAAAGGAAGGTTTTAACGTTAACATCATATCTAATTTATTTTTTTATCATAACTAAGGAAAACTATAACTATTTGTCTTCAACTCTTCAAGGATCCCAGAAGGATAGAATAGTACCTAAGTAAACAGGAAATATATTATAAGCAACATGTATGTATACCTGTATATGTACAGGTGCATGTGCACATATGTGAAGGTCCAAGGGTGATATTTGGAATCTTTCTTCATTGATGTCTGTGATGGTTTGAATGAGAATGGTCCCCGTAATCTCAGATATTTGAATATTTTGTTCCCAGTGAGTGGAACTATTTAGGAAGGATTTGGAGGTGTGGTCTTGATGGAGGAGGTGTGTCACTGTGGGTGGGCTCTGAGGCTTCACAAAGCCTTGTGTCATCCCCGCCCCCCTTGCCCTCTCTCTCTATGTGAGTTCTCAGCTACTGTTCCAGCACCCTGCCTCTCAGTCTGCTTTCCTGTTAGGATCATCGTGCACTCTAACCCTCTGAAACTGTAAGATCCAAATAAACTCTTCTATAATTTGCCTTGGTCGTGGCGTCTCACCATAGCAGTAGGAAATAACTAAGACCAGGTACACCTTATTGAGCCAGGACCCTGGGTTCGTGGATACAACTAGTCAGCTAGCCAGCTTCCACTGAGGACTCCCTGTCGCTCCATGTATCTTGGCATTTGTATGGGTTCTGTAGACTCAAACTCTGGCCTTTACCCTTGAGCAGCAGGAATTTTATGCTCCAGTGTATTTCCAATGCTCTGCTTCCTTCTTGTTTTGTGCTCAGGATCCTATCACATCCAGTGCTGAAATGATCTGACTTTCTTTAGATCTGTTGCTGTGACCATCTGTCTCAGTTCTGGTTTCTATTGCTGTGAAGAGACACCATGACTATGACAACTCTTATAAAGAAGACATTTAATTGAGGGGGCTCACTTACATTTTCAGAGGTTCATTATCATCATGGCGGGGAGCATAGCAGAATGCAGGCAGGTGTTGTACTAGATCTGAGAGTGCCACATCTTGTCATTAACGAGAAATCAGCTGACACACTGGGCAGTAACCTGAGCATAGGAATCCTCAAAAGCTGTCCCCACAGTGACACGCTTTCTCCAACAAGGCCATACCCACTTCAACAAAGCCACGCCTCTTAATAGTGCCACTCCCTATGAGATTATGGGGGCCAGTTACATTCAAACTACCACACTGCTCTTCATGGGCACTTTCTGTTGCTCTAGAAATGTTCTTTAGTTGCTCCAATTTTAAACAACTCTTCACATAAGCCTGTCTCTATTTCTTCTTCACCTGCTGCATAGGCTATTGGGTCTGTTGACTTTTTGCCTCTCAAGTGAAACAATCTCCTAGATACCCACAGCCTCTTCTCTGTGTCCTCCTGCTTCCTGGAACCCCTGGGACTGCACTCTCCAAGGTCACCAGCTGTTTTCCAGCAGATGGGCCTTAGAACCACCTGACTATTGGAGCAGCTGACTGTCCTCATCCTCACATGGACACCCTTCTATTCCTGGTTGGTTCTGAGCATAGTGATCCATGCTGTTGGTCTCCCTGGTATTTCCTTAGATGCTTCTTCCTCTGATAAACCCTTAATAAACAGTGCTCTCCCTCCCCTCTTACACTAGGCTTTCTTACTTGGGGTATTCACTTCCTTTCAGAAAGCTTCCCTTTGCTTCTTTGTGCTGCTCGGCCCTCAGATGTGTCTGCATTGCCTATCATTCCTCTATGACATCCACATGACTGGCAGGCTGCAAGGCACTTTTACATCCTTCCTCTTGCACTACATACTCAGCTACCCACCCTCTCTGCAGAACCTCCCATTCCTACCATTGCACACCCAGCACCCACTGTCTCCACAGAGCCGGCCCGTTCCTACCATTGCACACCCAGCACCCACCATCTCTGCAGAGGCTGCCTGTTTCTACCATTGCACACCCAGCTACCTACCCTCTTTGCAAAGCCTGCCCATTTCTACCATGTCTGGGTAAACTGTCTCTGGTTCCCTGAGTTCTTTGGCTTTGCTTCCTTCCCGTGGAACACTGTTGCCACTCTGTTTGGTGGTATGAACCTGGGAGAGCTGAACCTGAAAATGAGGTGGGCTGAAGTCTCATGCAATAGCCAACTTTATTCAGAGCATTGGATAATTTTTATTCTGAGGATATCCTAAGGGTTGGGAAAAGTCATATGAACAAAGTTCACTTGAGTTCAAATTGTATACAATGACAAGGGCAAGGTCACATGAGTTTAGGCCGTGTGTAGTTACGAGAACTACTTGTGCTTTGGAGCATATCCTGAATAATAACAGGTGAGACAGTGGTAAGCTGAAGTAAACACCCATGCCTGGTATCATACCTGGGAGGGACACAAAGGCATATTTCAAGAACAAATTCATGTTATGGAGGAACAGGTTATAAAACTCTTACCTTTCTCACAAGCTCTCCAAAATCTCCTCACATAATCCCTCTGGATGAGAATGAGACCACTACCACAACTTTAAAGCCAAATTTGAAGCAGGCTTTATTAACTACTGGCCCGGAAGATTCGCACTGACCAGATCCATGTCCAGGGTTCCCAAAGAATAGCCTTGAATTATGTTCGGTACCTACAAGGCATTGTGTTTCCTGCCTTCATCCAATGTAGCCAAGCATACATCCTGACTTATTTCCTGCCTACATACCTCCCACCTATGTGTGGTCAAGCACATCCTGTGCCGTTGGGGCAACCAACCTTGCTTACAGACGTGGCTGGTTACCCTACTGCTTACAGCTGTGGCTGGTCACCCTGCTTGGACCACAGCCCCCAGCATTCCAGGGAGTTATCCGTCCTTGGGCAAGTGGGGCTTCCGGGTTAGAGACACTTTTGATTTATAGATCTCTGAAACACAGTAATTAAAACTTAGTAAAACTGCTGCCCTCACAACCCCGTCGCTTCTCCCCCTGATTTGCCCCTTCAGGCCCCAGCCTCCACCGTTACTGTCCCCCGTCATCCGTGTTCTCCCTGCTCCCCGCAGCTCACTGATTCCATTTTTTGCTGAGGTTGTCTTGCTGCTCTTGGCCTTTGACCGAGGGGATGGCCCACTGTAGGTGCCTGGTAAATGCTTGTAGAGGAGAAGCCTGTGTGACCATGGTGCACAACCTCTTGCTATGCCCAAATCTGCTAAGTTCCCGCAAAAGCCAACAAGGAGACCAAGTCCCGTATGTAAAAGCAAAGAGCCTTTATTTTAATCGAGTTTGCAAACTCGGTCTCTCCGCATGTCCAATGTATTGGAATAACTGGAGAGCCCTGAGCTCAATTAGAATTGGATTTTTATAGTTAGTAAAGGTGGGGTTGAGGGGTTTCTTAGGTTCAGGACCCCTGATTGGCTGACATTTGTTTAGGGGTGTCCTGGTGAGTGCGTGCTGGTAAGTGGTCCTATCTACAGCAGTTGGAATGTTAGACTTTTCCTTTGAATGGTCTGTTCTTGGGCCAGTGGTTGGGTAATCTCAGCTTGCGATTCCTCCCTCAGGGTAAACTCCTGCCTCAGGGTAAACTACTGAGACTCAGGCCTCTTATTAAATTATCGATGGCCAAGTTCTACTCTGGCAGGTGATAATAGTTGGAAGTAAAGAACTTTCTTTGGCTGACTTGCCCATACTTAGTTTATTATGACTGCCCCCCCCAATCTCAGTCACCAAACACTTAGTGACAGTCACACCTTGGTGCATGATACTTCTTAGAGAGCTGTGGGCAATGAGGGCAGAATAACTCATCCTGGCACAGGGCTGATCTAGGTATTGGCAGATTTATTCTTCCTAGTCATGTTTTCCTTTGTGATCATTTTTCTCTCAACAGGAAATAGAAAATTAAAAAAAAACAACCTTAGGGCAGTTAACCTCAAATAAATTAATGTGTGCCAGCATGGACTCATGTTATCTTTATCTGAGTTATTCTTTACCAATTAAGACCCAGGAGTCAGATACTGGGGTGAAAACCTGCTAGATCAGAGAAGCCGAGAATCAACCATCTGACCTTCCTTTTTGGCCAGAGACCCCGACACCCCCCTCTCACCTACCCCCGACCCCCCCCCCTGCAAGAGATATCTTCCTCCTCTGAGTCCCTCCTACTCCCCCCTGTGCATCTCTCTATCTGTATTCTTGGGTCTTCCACATTCTCTATGCTAATTCTTGTCAGCTAGTCACTGACTCCACCCCCTAATTCAAGGCTAATTTTATTAACACAGTCCCAGAGTGTCACAGTATGATCAAACATCCCACAACAGAATCAGTAACAGAGACTTGAGGCCAGCATGTGCGTGGTATGCTAATAGCGCAGATAGCCCTTTGTAGGAGAGTTCCTTTCAGGCCTGACAGTCACGATGATTTTAAGAGAGCAGGCAGTGTTTGGAGTAAATAAGTCTCTCGGAAGCCAACATTTTTACATGTTGCATTGATTTCACTCCTTCCTCTGAGAACTGGTTCATATTAGGTCATAATTTAAGTGAATTGCTCAGAGGAAATAATAAAGATACGCTAAATAAAAGCTCTAACTCACAGCAATTCATTTATTTGCTGAGGGTTGTGTGACTCATGTATTATTTGGGAAAACAAATGGATCAACAGAAGTAATTTGCCTCTTTAACACCTAAGAAGACAAGTGCCTCTGGGGTGGGGTGTGTGTATGTGTGTGTGTGTGTGTGTGTGTGTGTGTGTTTGTATGTGTGTGTGAGTGTGTATGTGTGAGTGTATGTGTATGAGTGTGTGAGTGTGTGTGTGTGAGTGTGTGTGTGTGTGTGTGTGTGTGTGTGTGTGTGTGAGAGAGAGAGAGAGAGAGAGAGAGAGAGAGAGAGAGAGAGAGAGCTATTGCTTTAGCTCATTTTCCCAGCCTCTGTTTCCTCAATGGTAAAACACTACACAGGGAATTTTTACATAAGGTGATGTATGACTACTTCAAACCGGTTGCATTTGTACTAGAACGTACTGGGTTGAGCCTTGGCTTGGCTTTTCTGCATTAAAAACCAGCTCTATGGCTAAGTGACAGGCAGAGCAAGTCTTGTACCCACTAAGTCTGTCCACTCCAGGTCGTCAGGAAGGGCTGACTGGTCAGCTGTCCTGCCGTATCGCAGGAAGGACCGACTTGACCCCCTCCCTCTCTTAATGTGAATAATTTAGCTTGCTAATACATAGTCCACCCTGCTTTTTATTTCTTTTGAATTTTAGAAATATTGGCTCTCACTTCACGGATGCTAATTTTTGTGTCTGAACTGTTTTAAGTTCTCAAGGCCTTGAGCACTGTCTCCAGCCAGTGGAAGGAAAGTGAGGGAGTGGGAAAGAGGGTCAGACCAAGCTTTCTTTTTATGGAGAGACATGTGACTTCCATCCTTTCTTGGCTGGAGCAGTCTTACTAGGTTCTGATCCAAAGATATCTGAAAAGATCCCTCCCTGAGGGGACTCCAGATCAGTTGGTAGCTATGTGACCTCAGCAGAAGTTCCCACCCAGAGCAAGAAGATTCCTTGGCAGAAGAGTGTAATCAGCCTCTCGGGGACTAAAACGTGTTTAGTCTTCTAGATTGACATTGTATTTACTCTTGCAGTGTTGGGGTCTACTTACTGCACCTCTGAGTTCAAAGGTGTTGCTTTCTGCTATATTTATTTAGACGCCTTCAGCTGCAAAAGCCCTTGGTCCTTAGATACAACACAGACATTCCATTGCGAGGAAGAGTTCAGAGTTCATTTGGGCTGTGACGAGCTTGAAGTGCCCGAAGTCCAAGTTTAACCCTTTGATTTTCCAGGCTGTACCCACGCCACGCAAGTGCGCTGAACAACCTTGGGACACTGACAAAGGACACGGCCGAAGCGAAGCTGTACTACCAGAGGGCGCTGCAGCTGCACCCACAGCACAACCGCGCCCTTTTCAACCTGGGCAATCTCCTGAAGTAAGTGGTCGGCTTCTGCTGGCTCGGCGGCCCGGAGAACTCCTTGTTCCGTTGTGCTCCTGATGCCTGCTCCTCGCCATAAATAGGTTTCACACCTTTGTCACAGTTAATTCTGTTTCTTATTAGTTAGAAGCGGTATTTCTCAGGGTCTCTCTGGCATCGATCCAGAGATTGTCAGTCACAGGGAACTGGAAGGTTACATAGCCAAGAAAACTTAGCAGGTGCTGTGCTCCAAAGGCTTTTCCTGTGCTTCTGATCTCTTGTGAGTCTTTATGAAGGACTCCACGGGGTACAGCCATGCCAAGACTAACGTTCCATAATATACTTCCAAGAAAGCAGTGTTCTCTGAGGGTAAAGCAAAGGGCCTCCTGGCCAGGATTCATGCTCAGCTTGGATTAAGGTTTAAAAAAAAAAACCCAAACAAACAAGCAAACAAATAACAAAAACAACAAAAGCCAGGCTTGTTTGGAGTTAGAATAATTCTCAGGAAGGACAAGAAAAATGGCTCAGTGGTTAAGAGCAAGTAATGCTCTCACCGAGGACTGAAGTTCAGATCCCTGCACCCACTTTGGGCAGCTCGTAGCTGCCAGTAACCCCAGGTCCAGAGAATCTGATGCCCTCTCCTGGATTCCACAGGTACCCACACATGTGAAAATACTCATACAGATATGTGCACGTAAATAAAAATAAATCTTAAAAAACGAAAATTTAAAGGCATGAGAAGGGTGAATTCGAGTTGCCGCGACAGCTGGCTAGCTGCAGCCCGCTCTCCACGCCACCTCTGTGGACACTGTGTCTTCGCGAGAAGTTGTGAGGACTCAGGTTTGAAAGCACTGTGTGCTTTGTTTATGGCTCAGATGAGGGGGTAGGGAATCCCACAGATATCTCCTTAGATAGATGGCTTCTCTAGCGCTAGGTTCAGAGATCTTGTCAATGAGTTGGGTTTTGTTTTTTCCTAAGAGGCCGAGCTGAGTTGCCGGCTGCAGAGTGAAACAGTTTGTCAGGAATGCTGTCTCTAGTTCTTTTCTCAGACAGTACAGCACAGCTCTATGACAAGGATTCTGTCCTGTTTCCTCCTCCTGCGGACCAAGCTGAGGATGTTAATCCCAGTCCTTCTTCCATCCAGTCTGTCTGATTATATCTGAGTTAACACTACAGGAAAGAACGCTTTAGAACGTGGTAATGGCTGCTTTCCAGTGAGAGGGGCTACTGACTTAGGGCTTTACATCTGTATAAGACTGGAGGTTTCTGGGGGCCTTTCCTGTCCCGTGGGGCTCTTCCAGTGAGACTTCAATGTGAGTGGGGAAGAGGAAATGGGATTCTACGTACCTTGCACGGAGAAGCAGCCGTGTCTCCGTGTGAGTCTCAGAATCCGGTGGGTGAAATCATGTTAATAGCTAACATTTGTGTAGTACTTTCTGACTGACAAGTTATAAATATACAGTATACTTGTAATGTATGTGTGCGTGCATATAGCTGTTCTCTGTAATTCTTAAAGCGACCTGTGCTGAGAGGTGTCGCCATCTTCATCCCCTCTCGCGGGTAAGGAACCCAAGGCTCCTCCAAGAGCTATGTGACCCTGACCTAGGCTTGTGGCTGACCCAGGACTGAAGTCTGCCTTTTATTTATTCTAAATAGTACCCCAGCCCCAGATTAATAATATCAAGCTGTGGAAGAGCTTGCCGTGGCTTGTGGAGCCTTCCTAATCGGCCTTCTGCAGCAAGCAGCTCTGTTTGTTTTCATTACACAGAGGTTGCGTGCTAAGTGGCAGAGGAAGGGGAAGCAGAAAGCCACAGGGCTACTCTGCGTTTAGACGGCTGGGAGCTAACCTCTGCTTCCCCATAGACTTCTGGGCCAGCAGTAATGAGCAGAAATCAAGAAAAGAGTAAGAATATTGCAAACATGGGTGAAGTGCCTGGATCTACTGTTTCTTCATCCATACCCTAGTTCTCCCTTGAGTCAGGTTTTGAGTTATTGCAGTTGGCTTTCTAAAGCCATGCCTCTTTCTGTCGTGTAGAACTCAGTGCTCACTCTTTGCGTATGAGCAGCTCAGGTCTGACCATTCCTAAGAGGCAGCCGCCACTCACCACTTGGAGTTAATAAACAAGCGCACTAAAGTTTGCACCAGAGAAACCTCTGTACTTTTAACTCAGCCCTGATCACTGCCTCCCAGTGGCCCACGTGGGAAGTGCCAGCCAGCTGTGAAATGGCCACCAGCTGCTGTGTGAAAGCTGCCTATGCAAATCAGGAAGTCATATTTTAACACATAAAAATGAACTTTAATCATATATTTAATTAAATCCTAATACGTCTAAATTATTATTATAGTACATGATTAATATTTTACAATGGTTTAAATTTTTAGCACAAAGTATTGAAGATATGAATGAGATGACTTGCGTTCTTACACTTAATCTGTGAAATCTAATACATATTTGACACTCACAGCTCATCTCTGAGCAGCTATACTTCAAATATGCAATAACCACACATAGAGATGATTTCTCTCTTGGCCCCCACTGCCTTTTCTAATAACCTTGACTTTGAAGGAAATTCAGGTCCTTTGTCCGGGCCTAGAAGTCTAAAAATGAGAAGTTTCTCTGTCAGAGAATGCTATCCAGCTCACTGATATCAACTCAAGTTGCTCAGATTCTTGGAATTCTATGGCCCCTGCTTCAGCAGTAGCGTCTAAGGGTTCCCACCTGTCTGCGGTCTCATTGGAGCCGTTTCCCGAGCCGTTTGAAGTCTCCATTGTGAGTCTGCACAACACATTTTGGTGGGAAGACTGAGAAGCGATCTTAGCGATCAATGACAGCTTTTCTTGGGACTTCAAATATCAAAAAGGGAAAATGAAAACAGACAAGAAAGAAGCAAGGAACGCTTGTGATTTTTATGGGCAAAGGTTGCAGAAGCCCCCAGTTGTCAAGAGGGCACAAGGGTGTTTAAAATCAGGGTATGGGGAACATTTATGTGAATGCACGATTACAGCAGATGGTGGTGTTTGTCACTAAAATGAAAAATGAAGACATGTAAGGGCTCACGTCGTGCCCCTGCCCATCGCGACAACTTCCATCCCGTTAGAGGATACGGTGTCCAAACTGTTTCTGTGACTGATGGTGAAAACAATGGCAGAGCGTACTAGAATGCCCAGCAACGGGCCTTGTGATAAACCGAGCAGTGGTGTGTTTTATCTTCTTTAACCAGCTCCTTCAAAATGAAGACCTGCTAAAGGCCGTGAAGAAGTAGACACATTATTTTATTATTATTTATTATTTTACAGTGTTTTGGGGCACCCTTCCTCATGCATCCTCATTGGCCACACAGTGTTTGCACGGAAGGACATCTGTACCCACGAGATGGTAGATCTACTTCTCAGCTTGGTTTTCTTTGGGGATGGAGTTTCACTCTGTAGCTCAGGGCCTTGAACTCATGGCAGTCCTCCTGCCTCAGCCTCCTGGGTGCTGGGATTTCAGCCATAAACCTTCACCTTTTCAGCACAAAGCTCCAGTTTAGGCGGTAAAGGTGCATTTTCCCTGGCTGTTGCCACATCGGGAGCATGCCAGCCATGAACAGACATGTTCTGGCTCTAACTCTCAGCCAGAAACCTTCCACACACCGCCATCATTGCCTGTCTGTAGTTCGGTGACTCCTGGGTTTATTTATCTCTATGTAGCCTTGATCCGTTGTGTCTTTCCCTACCTCATCTCAGCCTAACTCATGCCGGCCTTTCTGCAGTAATTCTCCTGCTTCCAACCCAGCTCTGCATCCTGTGATGCCATTCGCATCTTCAACTACTCTCGTCCAACATCCCCGTCTCCAGCACCGGGCAGTACTTTTCCCGCTCCAAACCTCTGCTGCCCTCCTTAGCGAATGTCAGTAACCACCAGCTTCCTCGATTTCGTTCATCCATCTCCGCTGCGCTTGGGTGCTTCCCACCACGGCTGCTGGAACACTGACTTCCTAGGCGTGCAAACGTCTTCTTTCTCTAGTTCCTGGATTCTGACCTCCGACCTTTGATCTCTTACCGTGGCTCGCTCACGCTATCTTTCTCACGTGGCTTTCTCCCGCTGTCTTCCCTCATCCTGACCTTCATGAGTCTCCATCTTGGAGCCCTTCTCCGTGTCGGGTACCTTCCAGGCCTTTCTGTTACCAGACCTTCTGCAATGAGCACAGGTCTCCGCTTCTCCCACCTTACCGCTAGCCTGCTCACGCCTTGGTCAGATCCCCTCTGTTCAGTCCGTCATATGACATTGTTTTGCTCCTGTATCCAATATCTGGTCTCCTTCATCCTCTCTCGTGTGCACTTTGCGTTGGCACAGAGTCCAAATGTCTCAGCATCCAGGATTTCCTGTCCCTCACACTCATTTCCACTCTCCTGTCCTCGGTAAACCCAGCTAATACTGACCAGTGGTCAGTATGCGAAAGACACCTGCCGGACTACATTGACTGAGACCCTCAGCAAGGCTTAAAGTTAAATCTATTGGAGGATTGGTCACTCCCCTGGGGTTGAAGGCTGCTTGGCCTGATGTGACCTGGCAACGTCCCTGCCTTTCCTGCCTCCAGAGAAGGAGCTGCCAGAACAGCCCGCAGCCTTGTCTAGCCCAGTGCACCTGTAACTGCCTGTCAGTCTCCGCTAGCAACAGGGACTGCTGGGCTTGCGGGGACACGGTGGCGGCAGATATGGGGGGGAGTGTGATGCACCTACGGGGGTGGGCACAAAACTATTCTAGCTCAGTAAAAATGTCCAGTTTCCCCTATTCTCACAGTCAGTGTCTGTCCAACAGATTTCTCTGGGAAATGAGAACATGTGCTGCTATCCCATAACTGAGAACGATCGGATCATTACAGTACTTCTGCGAGCATTTCCCCCACAACTGTACTCACACCATGATGCCAGGGTCTTAGAGCCTTCATGGAGTTCTCTGACTGTGATAAACACGGTCCAGGCCAGGGCAGAGTTCCACAGGAGGCAGTCTCTGTTTCCATTCTCTGGAAGGATTGTCATCCACTTTCCCTGCACAGATATCTCTAAGAAAAGATAAAGCACCAAGCCCATCTGGGTTGCAGTATGAAAAATTTCCACCCTAGCCCAGAATGGAGTATCATAAAGGTATATTTATTGGTGGTTAAACTCACAGAATTAATTAGGGGATAAACTCACAGAAAGAGTAGCAATCCACAGTCCTCTGTGTGCACAGGGAGCTGGAACCAAATCCAGCAGCCAAGGGGCCCCCATGTACGCTTTCTGTCTACATGTACAGTGCATGAGACCACACCCAACGTGGGTCAGTATCTTAAAGGCTGTTGGCTGAAGGAGTTCCCACAGCACAACTGCCTTGTCAAGTACAAGACTCCAGCTGTCAATCTCCTCTCTGTGCCTTTGAGGCTGAGCTGTCCTAAGCCCCCCAGGGCAGACCCTGAGGGAGGTGGCTTAAGGCAGGAATGGTCCAGTTAAAGTCTAAAGGTAACATGCCAGGCACTGGGAACTTCTTTTGCAGACACTGTCACACTTTAGGCTACCAACACTTCAACCTTTATATTGAGGCAGTCCAGCAGACTATGGCTTTGGCACAATTTGAATGTTGGAAGGATCAGAATGCTTTCAAGGTTAAAAATGCTCTCGTACACCAGAAAGAGGAGCAAGAAGGGCACACACAGGCATGTGTGTGTGTGAAATGTGTTCTCACATCAGTTGATGGCCTGCAGGTTCAATCCTGGGCAGCACTTAGGAAGGTAAAGCTTGATTGAGGGATGCCTCTCCTTCTAAGGAACTCATTGTCAGTTCTGCCAGCTTCCTTCTTCCCCTGCGTTCCACAGAATCCCGTCTCTCCCGCCTGCTGCTGGAGAGCACATGGGTTTTCTGCCCTCACTCTTCCTCCAATTGGCAGACATGATGGTTGATTTGCTTCTTTCTTATGACTCTGTCTGCTGGGAGCAGCAGGGGTGCCACCCCCACAAATCTCCTGTCCAAACGGAGAACTGACCGGGGCAGGATCATGTGCCAGTAAACCGCAGAGAGGACTTGGACATCCTGTGGCATCAGACCATGTTCTTTCTACTACCATCTCTGCTTATCATGTCGCTGCAGGAAAACAGTTTAGCTTCGTGTGGATTCAACTACTTGTGTGTAAAGTAGAAATAATTCTGGAAACTGTGTTTTTCTTAAGTGCTAGAGGTAATGCATTTAAGTACTTAATATAGGGCCCAGCATCCAATAAAGATGAACTACTTATTAGATGTTACTGTAACCTAGGAGCATAGTGTCTCATATCCAATCTGAAGCTCAGCTTCTTGGCATAACATTAATAAGGGATGAGAGACAGGCGGCCATACTCTACCCAATGCACTGGTTAAATAGCTTAAGATGACAGCCAGCTGCTGGGAGACCCGAATCTCTTCCCTTAAGTAGAAGATAGAGCCTCTCATTGCCCTGGCACTTGTCACGGAGGTTAGGCTAGCTGGCCAATGAGTCACAAAGATTTCCTGAGTGCTGGGAATACAAGTTTGCTATCAATCACACCTGCCTGCTAGGGATCAAACCCGGGTCCTTGCGTCTGTCCAGTAGGATCTTTACCATGGGGCCATCTCCCCAGCCCAGCAGTGTGTTTGAAAGATCAGAGGTTTCCAATTTCACTGTCATTTAATGGGAATGTGCCTTCTGGGTGTCTGTGTGTGGAGTTTATAACTGCAACCAGGAGTCCTCCCCATCCTGTGTGGAAGCAGAGTCCTAGAAAGCCCATCTCCTGAGATGGCTGTGGTCTGAATTTCACACAGCAGTTCTTCCGAAGAGCTGGTAATGTCTCCTGTCATAAGAGTAGAAATAAAAATCTTCTTTGTTTGTGGGAAACATCACTTTTGACGCAGCAACGGCGAAGCGCAACGATACATTGTCAAGCTCAGTGACGCAGAGGACTTCCTGTCGGTGCCGCCACCCTTCACTCCAAGCTCAGGCTGGAGCTTCCTTTCTTTTCATTCTTTCTCTCCCTCTTTCACAAACCTATCCAGTCTAGTTTATATTAATCAACTACTGCTATGGGAGGGGCTGCCCGGACTGTGGTCCTACATCTAGTGTCTTACCACTGAAGAATGCTGACTGTCCCTTTCCCAGGAACATTCAAATACCAATAGCTCCTCACGAGGGGTGAGACTTTGCACCCACTCCCCCTGCCACCACAAACCCGTGCTGGGGTTTTTGTCTGGTTTGAACTTGCACAGGTCTTAGGCATACTGACACAATCATTGTGAGTTCATGTATGCATCTAAACTATCGTGTTTGGAAAACACCCTTCCCATAGAATAACTCTCTTGTACACTGTAAAGATTTGTCACGCGTATTGGTTTAATAAGACGCTCATTGACCAGTAGCCAGGCAGGAAGTATAGACGGGGCAACCAGATTAAGAGAATTCTGGGAAGAGGAAAGGAAGAGACACAGTCACCAGCCAGATGCAGAGGAAGCAAGATGAGAATGCCTTACTGAGAAAAGATACCTAGCCCTGTGGCTAAACGTAGACAAGAATTATGGGTTAATAAAACTGTATGAGCTAGTTAATAATAAGCCTGAGCTAATAGAAAAACAGTTTATAGTTAATAGAAGCTGCTGTGTGTTTCTTTGGGACTGAGTGACTGTGGGGCCAGACGGGTCAGGAACTTCTGTATATACCCTTTCCTTAAACTCCTCCACCACACTTTGGCTCTCACATTCTTTTCACCACTAAGGGGGAGAGTGTGATATAGATATCCCATTTATGGTTGAGTACTCTGAAGTCTCTTGTTCTCTATACATTGACCAGTTATGGGTCTCTGTGTTAATGTCCACTGTGGTAGTTTGAAAGAAAATGGCCCCCAAAGGGAGTGGCACATTAGGAAGTGCAGCCTTGTTGGAGGTAATGTGTCACTGTGGAGGCAAGCTTTGAGGTCTCATCTGCTCAAGCTACACCCAATGAGACAGACTACTTCCTGTTGCCTGTGGGTCAGGACGTAAGAGTCTCAGCTCTTTCTATAGCACCATGTCTGCCTACCATGACGATAATGAGCTAAACCTCTGAACCATAAGCAAGCCGCAATTGTTTTCCTTTATAAGAGCTGCCGTGGTCATGGTGTCTCTTCACAGCAATAACAGCCCTAACTAAGACAGTCATCTACTGCTGAGGAACTCCTCTGCTGCTTGCACATCACCCATCCCCAGTTCTGTATCTGCTACTGGTGCTCTCCAAGTTCATCCCTTGCATCAATTCTTATTCAGAACAGTCAGCTACTTCTGTTGAGATGAATGTGGAACCGTTGACAGAAATCCAGAAACTTTTGTAAAACAGCAAACTTAACATATCTCTGATTACTGTAAGAAAAATGTGGTGAATCCTTAATGCCTTTGCTGAATGCCTATCACAGAGATGGAACCAGGAAAGTGAGCCTCTGGGAAGGTTTTCACAGAGGAAAGTACAACCGGGGGGCAGTTCCCTGAAACCACAAATGCTGAGCTGCAAAATCTTCACATTCTGAGCAAAGTCTAACTTTTACTTGATATTTTTGTTATTTAATCCATTCCGAGGGTATTGCTGATTTCAGGAACCCTTTATGAGGAACTTTAACTTTCATAAATTCCTGGGGCTGGGGTGATTTCAGAGAGCTGAGTCCTGCTGCAGAGTTGTGCAAGGTGAACATTTATGTTGGATGCTTAACCAACATCGATAGCACGGTGCTAAGCAAGGTCCGCGTGATTCACGGTTGAGGGCAGTCTAGTCTAGTAGAGCTCCTGTAGAGAAAGCTACCTCCAAAGTGGCGGTGTCTCATTGTCATTCCTTCTCTTCATCCACCACTGGGGATGGCTTTGAGGCCATTGGACTGGGATTAAGAACAACAAAAAGATTAGTAAGGTTATCTTAGACTTAGTGTTCAGTTGCTGGAAAGAGGAATGATGACCTCAGCAGCTCTTATAAAGGGGAATGCTTGGCCGGGGCTGGCCTCTAGAGCAGAGGTTTCGTCCATTGTCATCATAGTGGGAAGCATGGTGGTGTGCAGACAGATGTGGTGCAGGAGAGTAGCTGGGACTTCACATCCGAATCAGCAGGCAGAATGAAGAAAGACAGACACAGAGCCTAGCTTGAGTACTTGAAACCCCAAAGCCCACCCCTGTGACTCACTTCCTCTAACAAGGCCATGCCTCCTAATAGTCGCACTCCCTGATGACCAAGCATTCATATCTGTGTGCCTATGGAGCCATTCTTGTTCAAACCACCACAAAGATTCAAAGTCCACTCACATGGGAGCTTAAATTTTAGCAACGGTCACAGAGCACACACCCTGGGTGTTAGGATCATCGTGGGTGCTTTTCCTCATAGGATTTACTGAATTATTGTTTCCCAGAATTCCCTGGGAGAAGCCCTGACATCTGTATTTGCAGTGTGTCACTCAGATGGACATTAATGGAGTCCCAAGGACCTGCATTAACAGGCTGTGTTAAGTGGTAGTTAATCTCTCTGAGTTCGTTTATGAAAGGTCTAAGTTTCCATTCTAGCTGACATGAGTTATTACACATGAAAGCCACTAGCCCATTATTATAAAATTATTGCAGCTTTCCCCTCTCTGCTGATTTTGAAGAATTTCCAGCTAAATAATATCCTGTAGGGACTAATTTTCTGCCTTGCTTTGGTAAGTTCATATCTTCCCTTCGATTCAAGCAGCCTTTCTAAATCTGGAACTGTAACCATTAAATCAGTGGTCAAATTACTAGGGTTAAAAGAATTCATTTTCGCTTAAAAGAATGTGTACAAATGGAACAGTGACTTTTAGTGTACTTGTGAAGAGCATAAGTGTGGGAAGCCTCACAGGCTCTGTAGAGTGGTATAGAGCCGTCATGAACTCTTGTTGACCAAGAGAGCGCCAAGAGCGTGGCATCAATGTGTTGTGTGTGCATGCAGGAGAGCCAACTGGGAGTCAATTAGATCACAGTGAGGAAAGGAGGAGCACAGGGTCTGCCTTTGCTAGTTAATTACCTTGATAAAAATTAGAGTCACTCCAGGGAAGGGCATGTTGTGGGGCATTTTCTTGATTATTGATGGATGCGGGAGGGCTGGAACATGGCTACTTTATTCAAATACATTCTCACCAGCTTTTTGTTTTGTGGTTTCCTCCACTGTCTACGCTTGATTGTCCTGGAACTTGCTCTGTAGGTCAGACCGGCCTCAAATGCAGAGATGGAGCTGCCTCTGCCTTCTCTGAGTGCTGGGATTAACAGCATGCCCCACCAAGGTTTACTTTAATTTCTTTTCACAATTCCTTTTTACCATTTAGCATCAGGCTTTTCCTTAAACTTTTTCCTGGTTCTTCTCTTTCTCCTCAAACTATACATTTTGTATTTTTGCTTTCTCAGTCTGTTCCTCTTCATTATAGATCTGCGTAAGCATGGCCTCCAATAACCAAGCAACACAACCAATGCTAGGCTGTCTAGAAATCTTCTCTGCCAAAGCTGTTAATCCATAACTTTTCAATTTAGCCTTAGACAGACTTTTTTTTAACAAGAGCAGAAAGCAGCTACATCCTTTGACAAAATATCACAAGAGCAGTCTCTAGGTCACACACTAATATTCTCCTCTTCTGAAATCTCTTGAGCCAGGCTCCCACAGTCCAAATCAGCCTCAGTGCCACTGCCTTCCGTTCTCCTACTGGTTTAAAGCATTCAGCTGCTTCCCTAATCCAAAGTCCCAAACTCCACGTCCCTCTAAATGAAAGCTCAATTAGGCCCATCACAGCAATACTCCACTTCTGGTACCAACTTCTATCTGAGTTAGGGCTTCCTTTTCTTCTTTCTGTTTTTTTGAGACAGGGTTTCTCTGTGTAACAGCCCTAGCTGTCCTGAAACTCACTTTGTAGACCAGGATGGCCTTGAACTGCCTCTGCTTCCTGAGTACTGGGATTCAAGGTGTGTACCACCATGCCTGGCTTTAGTTAGGTTTTCTGTTTGATGTAAAGAGACACCGAAACTCTTATAAGGAGTTTAATTGGTGTTGGCTCACCAGTTCAGAGATTTAGTCCATTATCATCATAGCGGGTCATTGTCAGCATGGTGGTGTGTGGGCAGACATGGCGCTGGAGAAGAATCTGAGAGTTCTACATCTGGATCAGAAGGCAGCAGGAAGAGAGAGACATTGGGCCTGGCTTGAGCATTTGAAACCCCAAATCCCACCCCACCCCCCAGTGACACACTTCTTCCAACAAGCCATACCTACTCCAACAAGGCCACATATCAAATAATGCCACTCTTTATGAGCCTGTGGGGACCTTTATCATTGAAACCATCACATCTACCAAACTGAATTCTTAACTCCAAAGACTTTGGAAACTGTGATTTTTTTACTCCCGAGTCTATGATAGGAGCCTGCCTTCGGGAGAAACTGACTGGTATCAAACTGCTTCTGTCACTGGAACATGCAAACTACATTCTACAGGGGTCCTGTGGTGGGGAGGGGAGAAGGCTGGCGTAAGGCACGAATGACCGTGACCCTCAGCTGCCCTTGAGAACGCATGACAGAGGTAGCTGAGGTCTCAGTGCCCACACAGATCACCTGGGAGTCCCTATATTTGCCACGAGCTGCCAGGCAACTTTCACGCTCATGCATGACTCATGCTCTGAACAGCAAGCTCTTAGGGGTGGGGGCAGACTCCTGAGAGGTTAAAAGAAGCAGCTGTGAGTGGGCATGGTGGCTCATACTTGCAAATCCCAGTGCTCAGGAGGCTGAAGTAGGAAGTTTAAGTAGCTACACAGTGATCCAGAAATAAAGTCATAAAAATGTGCTTGCAGAATAATCCAGCATTCACTGGATTTTCACTATGTGCAGGCCATTGGGCTGGCCTCTGGGAGTAAAAACAAACAAAAAATCCAAAAAGACAAATAAGATCCAAGACAAACGCTGCAGAGAGCACACACTCGGAGTGTTAGGATCCTGGAGAGCACACACTCGGAGTGTTAGGATCCTGGAGAGCGCACACTCGGAGTGTTAGGATCCTGGTATCATATTTTAAACTGGTCCTATGTGGGATTTCAAGCCTGGCCTAGCATACAGAGTTAGGTCTTATCCCAAAGAAGATGAAGTGTTTGGAAAAGGATGTCAGCATGATTAGAGCCATTTGGCCCTCCTGCACGTGAGTTCTTCTATTAGAAAAGTGAGCACCATATCTATCATAGTGGGGCTGCTGGGAGAACTGAATTCGTAATGCTATGAGAATTCATGAGCGTGCCCAGTACACAGTTATCACTGAGTTGAGTTGTGGAAACACACACACCATACTCTGTGTTGGTCCCCGATGGGAAAAGGTGCACCCCAGGACTCAGCCTTGATCCTGGAGGCCATAGACTGTCTGTGGTTCCAGAGATTCCGTCCTTCATACGACATTGGATTTATTACATTCATAGTATCTGGCATATAAGGTCAGTGTCTGTGGAAGTTGTTTCAGTAGCAAAGTTATTACTGCTGACGAGTGAATGTTTTGGGTTCAAAGACAGAGAGATCCATGGACCAAACCAACATGAGAGGGGTCTTCCACCCAAGGACAGGACTTGGAGACTGCCAGACCTGAAAAAGACTGAATAGCAAAAGCAGAGTTTGGAGTGAGGACACAGCAGCACATTGACAACCCTTTTCCAGTCAGTGGTCACAGCGTTTTCTAATTTCATAAATCGTATGTGACTTTTTCTTCCTTGGATATAAACCATAGATGGACGTTTTGGCCTAGCTTGTCCTGGGCCGGTAGCCGACATTAAGAATTCAGCTTGTAGCTCACGGACTCTGGACTGACAGCAAGAGAGACTGCACAGGACCAGCCTAGGCCTTCTGCATGTGGGTCATAGGGGTGTAGCTTGGTTTGTTGTGGTAGTGCCTGAGCTGGCTTATGGGAACCTACTCTTCCCCATGTTGGGATGCCTTGCCCAGCTTGATGAAGGAGGAGGAGCTTGGTCCTTTTCAACTTTGATATGCCATGCTTTATTGACTCCTATGGGAGACCTGCCCCTTTCTGAATGGAGGTGGAATGGATGGGGCCAGGGTAGGTGGGAGATGGGGAGAGGGAACTGGAGGAAAGGAGGGAGGGGAAACTGGTTGGCATGTAAAATAAATGAAAAAAATTTAATTAGAAAAATCTCAAAGATTCTTTTTTTTTTTAATTTTTGAGACAGGGTTTCTCTGTAGTTTTTGGTGCCTGTACTGGAACTAGCTCTTGTAGCCCAAACTGGCCTCAAACTCACAGAGATCCGCCTGCCTGTGCCTCCCAAGTGCTGGGATTAAAGGCATGCGCCACCACCGCCTGGCCAATAATAAAGATTCTATGCTAAGATCCTCAAAAAAAAAAAAAAAAAGAATTCAGCTTGTGAAACTCAGTAGTTAAATAAAGTAGTTGCTCTTACAGAGGATCTGAGTCCCCAGCACCCATGTTAGATGGCTCGTAACACCTGTAATAACATCTGTGGGACATCCAGTGCCCTCTTCTGGGCTTTGTAGGTAACTGCACATGGGGTCTACACACAGACACACATTTATAAGCATAAAAAATTCTTTACAAAGGATTTCAGATGGTGGTGCTGTTAGAAATGGCACGGACCATCTTCACATTCTACCCAGTTCCAAGCCGACAGGTGACATCCCCAGGTGCTGACCTGAGGTCAGTGTTTCTTGTTAACAGACACCCAAACCCTTCAGTAGAACTCCCCACACCGCAGAGCAAGTGTGCTCATTCCTTCCTCTTCCTGTCACTCAGGCCGAATCCCTGACAAACAAGAATGTAAGAGAGGAAGAGATTCTTTAGGCTCCTAGTTGTAACAGGTCTATAGCCCATCTTGGTGGGGGAGGGCGCAGCCTTCGGAATGTGAGGTGGCATTGTGTTCACGGTCAAGGAGCAGTAAAATAGTTAGGAAAACCTCAAGGCCTGCCCCCAGTGATCTACATTCCCCACTCCCATCCTCCAAGTTAGGCTCTAAGACCCAAATGTTCATAACCTTCCATAACAGCGTCTGCCACCAGCTGGGGACCAAGTGTTGTTGAGAGGCATGAGCCAGCAGAGGCATACCACATCCAAACCACATCAGCAGGGAGCCGGAGTCTTCGCATTGCCTTCTAGTGAGAATTCAGACACCAGAGGACACTGTTAGACCTCAGCACAGTCTGGCATAACACGTACGCACCGATCCAGCCAAATTCAGAGCTAGCCACCTAGTCTTGGCTAAAAGAAATGAAAATCTGAAGCCTAAGCAAAGGACCGGAGAGAGCGCTAATGGGAGCTGTTCTCCCTGTCGCCTGCAGGTCCCAGGAGAAGACAGAAGAAGCCATCCTGCTGCTGAAGGAGTCCATCAAGTATGGTCCGGATTTCGCCGATGCCTACTCCAGCCTGGCTTCCCTCCTGGCTGAGCAGGTAACTGTTCCCATTTAACTTCACAAGCGTTTCTCCAATTGGTACTGTCAAGCGCATCTGCCAATATCACCACAGATTTTTATCGAAATAGCATAACCAACAATCAGTAGCTCCAGTCAAAGAGTGGCTCTTACGTCCGTCTCATGCTCGGTCGACTCCAGAAGCCGAGCTTTCTCTCGGCGTAGGGATCAGACTGAGCTCCCCGGTAGCAGTCACCTGGCCTACATAAAAGAAATGACTTGATCCCACACATCAGTTACTAAGGGTACAATTTGCATTTTAAACATTTCAAAAGTTCCAGCAAGCACCAAAATTAGAATAGTCTATGAATATTCAAGTGGCAAAAATTATAAACTTGGTTTCTGCGCTGTAATACAGCCGTTCCCTTCCTCAGACACAGAAGGAATCTGTGGCTCTGTGGGTCCCAGATATAAAATGACATTAGAGGTGGATAACTCTTGTGTACATTTTTTAATTATTCAACTTAGTACAGTATACACTAGCTATGCAAATAGCTCTTACACCATGTTGGTAAGGAGCCAAAGACAAGAAACCCCAGTACAGACACGATATTTTCTGAGTGTGTGCGTGCGCGCGTGCCCGGTTCAGAAGCGGCGATCCAGTGCCTTCCTATGTTGCCCTCTACCTTATTCCTTTAAGACAGGGTCTCTCGCTGCACCTGAAGTTTTCTCTTTTGGCTACGCTGGCTGGCCAGTGTACTCTGAGGATCTACCTGTTTTTACCGGAATCACTGGGGTTATAGACACTTGTGTCCATGTGTGCACTAGGGATTTACACTTAGGTCCCTGAGCTTATACAGCTAATTCTCTTACCCAGGAAGCCTTCTCCCTGTCCCTCTTCTGGGTGTTTGATCTCAGGTTTGTTGACTCTGCAGATAGAAGGGGTCCCTGTGTTCTCATCAGCACTGCCAGGCTGTAGACAGAAAGCCAGAGGGGCATATGACATACGCGTTCAGTCCTGGACAGCTTTCAGCTTTCATCAGTGAAGACACTGGAGGGTTTTCTAGAGAAAAGATTGCCTGCATCCCTCAGCATCGTGTCTTCTCACTTCACCCTGGCTCTTTCGTCTTTTAGAAACACACACCTTGCCTCTGCCTGTGACTGGCATGCCAAGCCCCCTCCCTGCGCTCAAACACCACGTCTCCAGCACAGATCCATTTCTACCCTCCTGCCATGCCGATTTCTGCCCACACAGTACCTCGAGGTCTTCTGTGATGACCCTCTGCCTACTCTCTGTCTTCCATCACCTTGTCCTGTATTTTCCACTCCTTCCAATGTTATATCATGTAACATACACAGCTTTATGCGTTAGTGGTCTCTCGCCCACCTCCAGAATATTCGACTCTGTAAGGACAATTATTCTGTCTATTACGGTTTTCTCACAGCTGCCAGGCTGCACACGGTCGGTAGATTCCAGATTGGTGAGTAAATAAATAGACTTGGAGAGTGTGCAGTGCCCACGCCAGAGCCTGTTCTGGGCTCGGGGTCACACTGCTTTCGCTGAATCATGCTTCGGTGGGATGATCCGCCCTGCGCTGAGGACTAGCCTGAGAAGCAGTCTTGGGGCACTCTTCGTAGTGACCCCAGATTGTCCGCCACGAGGCTGTGGCCATCATCCCTTGTTCCATTCAGTGTGTCTATAGGAGGCCCTGGGGGTGAGAGAGCCATGTTTCAGTGTTGGAAGGCCTATATACGTTTCTCCTAAATTACATTTAGTTTTTATTTTCTCTTTAATCCAGTGCATGCAGATTTTCTGTTTTCTGGAAAGGTCAATTGTGCCTCCACTTCCGTTTATCCACATTGACAGCCATCTGGACGGTGTTAGCTGCTTCTCTTCTGCGCTGTTCTTACTTCTACGTGTGTTATTTTTCTCTCAACTCACATTCCGCTCACGTTCCTGCCTTAATTTCATTACCCAGCAATGAGGTGTGAGTGGAGACTGTACTAATAGTTTTCAGCTTAGATGGCCTCTCCCAGCTCTCCAGGCAGGTAGCAGACTTTGAATTGCCCTTAAGGAAAAATACCACAGTGTTAAGTAATTTCACGTTTGCATCTGTGATAACCAAGCCTGTTGTCTTAGGAGTCCTGGTGGACTGAGACCTCTTGCTGAGTTCACGGTTCTCAGGCCCCTCCTTTCTTCCAGAACCATTCAGCTTCCAGTTCCTGCCCAAACTTTCTCCACTTTCCTAGCTGGTGGTGAGTTTTACCTTCCAGAGATCTCCGTGTCCACCCCCTTTCCTGTGGCTGTGAACAGATACCCCCAACAAATGCAGCTCAGAGAGGAGGGGGTGCTCACAGCTTGGGGGTCAGAAAGACCGTGAAAGTCGTGGACAGAAAGAGGGGCATTGTGATGAGTGGTTCTGTAGTGGGGGATATTTGACGTCTGCTTGTTCACATCTCAGTGGTCCAGGAAGCAGACAGGAAGTGGGCCCAGCTATAAACCTCAAGACTTGCTTCCAGTGTCCCACTTCCTCTACCTAGAGATACTGTCAGAGGACGGGGAGCACCAGCTGGGACCCAAATGACCTGTAAGGGAGGTTTCACCCTTGAGCCATGACATCAGAACACAGATTCATCATTTATTTCATTTCTTGGGTTAGTATCCTGGGATAAAATCTAAATCACGTGGGCCCGGGAGATGTGTGAGTGGGATAGGTACTTACTGAGGACGCGTGGAGTCTGGAGTTCAGACCCTCGGACCCTACAAAAAGTGAAGCAGGTATTATTCCTACCTGTAATTCCAACACTTGGGCCTTAGTAGGCATTCCAGCGTTTCAACTGTCCTCCTTTTCTAAACTGATGAACTCAGTTCAGTTAAAAACACTGCCTCAGAGCTGGAGCGATGGCTCAGTGGTTAAGAGCACCGGATGCTCTTTCAAAAGACCCGGGTTTCTGTTGGGTCCAGGGGGGTCGCACAGAGATGAGAACACCACCAAGTCTAATAAACCAGAAGCAAACTTTATTCCAAAAACCAGATCCTAGGAAAACCAGAAGCAAACTCAGAAATAAAAAATAAAAATAAAACACCGCGGGGCACAGAAGCTTATCAGCTAGCTGAGACCACAGCCAGAGATGGTGTTTGTTAGGCTGTGGGAAAAGGCCGGTTTCTGAACCCACTTTTTATAGTAGGGACACCAGGCATTAGCTCTGAACAAAAGAATTTTTACAACCTTGCCCTGACCCTTGGGTTGGTCAGCGGAGACCCTAAAGAAGGGAGTGAGTGCTAGTGTCAATGAGTAATTAGGCAGCCATCATGAAATATGTTTTAGGGGAGACTACAACGAAAGTCACTAATTGCGAGAAAACAGATATCTTTAGCAATTCGTCAGAAAAGGGGCTGCTTGTAACACTAGAAGGTTAATAAATTAGGATTAACTGGTTCTTGGGCTGAGAACTTAGAAGAAAAGCCTTTCACATTATTTTTAGGTAAATTTTCAGATACTGACTGCCATATTTTACAACCTCCATTATCAGAGCTCATTAATTAAACCTTTGTATTTATCCACTGTCTCCTGGTACCTCCGGGTGTAAACTGAGGTCATGCCTCTCCTCTGGTGGTGCCAGTTTCCCATAACAGAGATGGTGTCTAACCCAGAGGTCACATATCTCTGTCTCCTAAAGGTTAAACTCAGTTCACATCTACTATTTATTAAGGATGGTCAGGACACTGCTCTTAATTTGTAGAGAGACACTCTGGCCTTGTAAATAAAACAGCCAGTTGTAAAATGACCTACGCTTCCCAAGCATCTGAGAAAATAGCTCACTGTGAATGAATGCTCCTTGATCTGCTGAGAAAGCTGCTGATAGTCTGTTCTTATTCTCCTAGACTTATAACTTTATATTTCTTTATTTTTACATTTTTATTTTCTTATGCCTGGACTCTTCAGTTTCCTTCCTAGAGCCCACAGGGCAGCTCACAACTGTCTGTAACTCCAGTCCCAGGAGATCGGGAACCCTGGCACAGACATATGTGCAGACAAAACACCAATGCACATAAAAATAAATATATCTAAAAAAAGATAGTACTTAAGGTGATCAAGATGTTTAGGGACCTTGACCTTTGCATCAGGGACGATCACAGTGCCTTTACAACAGACAGATCTTACACCACGTGGCAGCTCATTGTCATTGCCTTTTTAATGAAATAAAGGCACTTTTCAGACAAAAATTTTAAAAGAATAGCATATATACTTTTTCCTTAGCTGAATTTCGAGTGTCAGATGAGATATCTGAAATGATTTCCCCATTGGGTTGTTTGCTGTGGAAATGTGGCTCGCTGATGGGAAACGCTATCACATTCCAAAGAAAGGAAAGCTCGGCAGCTCTGAAGAGAAAGAGGCTCTGCAGGAGATCGCCATCCTGTCTGACAGACAGAGCTGTGGGCTCTGAAAATCTCACTGAAAAATCTGAAGGATTCTTCTACCCTGAGGGCCATTGGTTTTAACTTCAAAGAGAGGAGACAGCTGTAAGGCGGAACTCAGGGCCCCTCCCTTCTCCAAGCCTACACATCTTACCTTAATGTCTGGAATTCTTTCAAGAAGAAACGTAGTTTCTGATACACGGTGCATGAACAGGAGGTCAGAACCCAAACCTGGCGTTCTTTGAAGCAGCCCTTTCCTGGTGGCCCCACTGTTAACAGCATCCTAGCCTTTCAAACACCCGAAAATATGGAAGCAATGTTCTTACACTTTGGTCAGCTTGCACACACATGTGACACCTTCACCTCCTCCAGAGCAGAGCTACCATCTGTCACACACATAGCCCTTGCTCATGCTAACTGTGGACCAAGGTCACGCTAAAAGAAATGACAACTGAATAAAATCTCCCATGTGCAGGCAAGATTCCAGAAGCTGCATGAAAGAACTCACATTAAATTTCTAGTTTGCCAAGAGCACAGCCTGTGGACTGTGAGGCACTGGGCAGCTAGGGTGTCCGTACAAGATTTGTCTTTCGAATATGTTTGGTTTATTCACACAGACATTCCTTATACTGCTATACTAGTAGGGTTCCATTGGCGACTCCTCTCTGGTAAGGACACTTTGGAAGCCTACAGGCTCTCTGCCCGCATCTGCAATGAAGTCCTTCTGCTGTGGCTGTGGCAGGCTGAGAGGACGGCACTGGTGAAAGTCCAGGAATTCCTTGAGAGCAGAGACCAGCAGCTGGGACTGGCTAGTGGCCCTGTGTGTGCCCAGCGGAAGTCCAGACATTCAGTGATCACCCAGACAAGGACATGCACAGAGCCTTTAGCCTGCTTGCTGATGAACTAGAGAAAGCAACTCTCAGAGAAGGGCAGCGCAATCCTAGAGGCCATTTCTAAAGTTACAATTTTCTATGTCATTCCATTGGGCAGTAGCTTTGGCTTTCGGGGCTCACAGCTTGGGCTGGTTCACAAGCATCAACATCACCTTGGGGTCATTTGGTTAGTGTATCAAGGCCTGCCCTGGGCTAAGTGCCCATCTGAACTGCCTGGGCTTGCTTCTGAGGCCTAACTCTTGACAGAGCTGCCTCCTGGCAAGCTCGGGCATCGAATTTCAAGTCACACAGAAATGGCTTTTTAAGTTACCCGAAATGGTTGTTCCTCCCTAAGTTCTTTGTCTCTGCCTGTAATTTCTGATTTTTCTAGGGCTTTTTAGTTCTGTCCTTTCTGCCATTTAAAGTACACTTTCCAGCTGGCTATTTCAGTGCAGAAATTTAGGAACAGTAATGTTAAATTATTTGTTTATGTCTTAAAAAAAAAAACACTGTATGGTGATGGGGCCAGTGGCTCAGGCTTGTAGTCCAAGTATTTGGAAGCAGAAGCCTTAGAGTCTCAGAGACACAGAACCCCAGCAGGACATCTCCAGGACAGACACACAGAACCCCAGCAGGACATCTTCAGGACAGACACACAGAACCCCAGCAGGACATCTCCAGGACAGACACACAGAACCCCAGCAGAACATCTTCAGGACAGACACATGGAACCCCAGCAGGACCCCTCCAGGACAGACACACAGAACCCCAGCAGGGCCCCTGTGTTCTGGCACGTGTGTCATGTTATGTTTGTGGAGGTCGGATGGCAACCCTAGGGAGTCTGTTTGCTCCTTCCATCTCATGGGTGTTGAGGACTGAACTCACTAGGTCATCAGGCTTGGCAGCAGGCTTCTTTACCTGCTGAACCACCTACAATTTAATGCCTATTTATTAGTTAAAAAAATGTGCTGTACTTTATATACTAAGGCACCAGGTGTTGGTCATCTGGGTTCTCCTGCTTCTTTCCTTCCTTCTCCCTTCCTTCTCCTCCTTCTTTTTCTATACCAGCAAACTTTTTCTTTCTGGTAATAACTTTTTTAAAACAATACTTTGAACTAGGTGTGGTAGCTCATACCTGTAATCACATAGAACATGGAAATGAAAATCCCACATGTACAGGATGGGTGGGCGGACACCTGGGATAGGAAAGTGATGTTGGACTTCAAACAAATGAAGCCATCTATGAGCAGGTGGTTTTTCAGAGTGAGCAGTAAAGAACAGTATTGTGGGGGTGGAGAGGATCTTAGGGCTAGGAGGACATTTCAGTCAGTCAAGTGCTTGTAGAACAAGCCTGAGGACCAGAGTCTGACCTCTAGAACCCATGTAAACAGCGGGCGTGATGGATTGGGCCCATGTAAACAAACAATGAAGTGTGATGGATTGTGTTTATAATCCCAGCGCTGGGGAGGTGGAAACAGAAGGATCCCTGAGGCTCACTGGCCTGCATCTGTGGGCCTCAGGCTCCAGAGAGAACACAGAACCTGAAGGAAAGCACTGGATGTTTATCTCTGAGATGTTAGATGCTCTAGAGAAAGTGAACGCCACTCTGTGTACCACACAACAGAAGGGGAAAGTCTTAGGGTAGCAGTAGCCGACTTCTGCCTGGCTTTCCCCAGATCTCCCTCCGCATTCAGAGGAAGATGCTGAACTTCTCAGACAGGGCTGAGTTCCTGAGCCCATAGGAACTTGCAACCACTTAGTTCTTATCATAGAACAAAACTTGGCATTGCATTTGCTGTAAAGAAAATGAAATTAAGTTTGTAATCCTGATCAGTGTAAATTAAAACTAGCCTCAGGGTTATAGTCTATTGAAAAACTCCATATGAAACATCTATAAAATATTTTCCTTCCATGTATTTGGGGTTGTGATTTTATTTAATGTCAGAGTGGAAGAATATTGAGACCTAATATGTGAGTTTGCCAGAGGATAGACTCGGTCTGTCTCCTGCAATGCTATCATGAGTGGGGTCAGTCACACTCAACACTCACAGCTAAGTTAACTTGGAGTGAACCCTAGTGTAAGAATGTGTTGATTTAATCATTTAGCTCATGGTAACTACATGTAAATCCCAGCCAACACCACGGATTCCTCAAGTAGCAAGTCCGGTGTCTTGCCTTCCTGGAACCTAGTCGTGGAAAGGGAACTTTGAAGCAGGGAGTAAGAAATTCTGCAGCACGTGTGGACAGCACTGGGCACCAAGGAGGACGCTGTGGGGACTTGAGCTGGTGTGGCTAAGGTGTGGCCGGTGCTGTAAGCTGATGCGGGTAGCTGAGGAGGGAAACCTTCCTGACCAAAAGTAGACCGTGCATGGATCTTACATCCACAAGAGTAGAGGATGGGCAAAGTGGCAGGAGAAGCTGGGACCCACACGCATGGGTCTCCTCTTTCCTGGTCCCCCGTGTCACTCCTACAGAGGCATGCTCTTAAGCTCTTTCTTATCGTGTGTGTGTGTCAGTTTGAGAATTTCACATATGTATACAATGTAATATGATCATTTTCATCCCTCTTTTCTCCTCTCTGCCATGGTTTCCCCTAACATCTCTCTCCCATTCCCACTTCCTTCTTCTTTATAACCTAGTGTAAATAATCCCAGCGTTGAGGAGGTAGAAACTCTGTTCGGTTCTCACTGTCTCTCAGGGTGGGGAGGGTGATCCCCTGGGTCACAGACAACCCAGGTAAAAGAATGGTTCTCCCTCCAGCAGGAGCTACAGCCAGCAATTGTTCCTCAGTTAGGGGTGGGGCTACCAGCTGACTCTTAGGGGGCATCTCATGATTTTTTACCATAATTTTTTGGGAACTGTGTTGTCCACTCATGCATGGTATTTCCATTTGAACTTTTAAATGTGTGTGTGTGTGTGTGTGTGTGTGTGTGTGTGTGTGTGTATAAATTATCTCTCCTACTAGTAGGTTTCCATACGGCTGTCTCACAATCCTTTCCTGTGGTTAACCCATTCAGACCCCCCTTACCTTATTCCCCTGCTTCCATCCAGTTCAGCACTTCAATCCCTGCACCCCTTCTGTCCCTCTCTATCACATATATTCTGCCATCTCTCCAATGACCTTTTCCTCTTCACTTTCCGGTCCTGACTGTCCTCTTTGAAGTGGCTGTTCCTCTTTTCTCTGCTATCACACACGCATTGCTCACACTCGGCTGGGAGACAGAGACACACAGCACTAGAAAATGCCAGCATTGCCTCAGGGCAGAAGAATGCCAAGCCCATTGATTCATTTTGATTGGGTGTGAAGGAAAGAGAGACATCAAATATTGATAGAGCGTTTCTCAGAAAAGCCCTGGGATCACTTGAGTTGATCGCTTACTGTTTTGTAAAGAAAGTAACAGTGGTGGGAGTGAGCGGCAGAGTCTTCTGGTGTCTCCAGAGCTGCTGTGTCTTGAGGAGTTGCTTAGCAAAGTCAACAGGAGACTAGGAAGCCACAGGCTGTCAGACCTGTCATCCCTTAACCTCCAGGTCTTCTCTTCTAGGGCTGCCAGACTGAGAGTCCCCAGCTTCCCAGAGTGTCACAGATATACATCCCCTGTTTCCCAGGGCTGTACCAGTGAACAGTCACTTCATGACTGCCTTGCTAAACAGGTTAGGATGAACACATTTCTGGATGCAATCCAACCTGTGGCTCTTCAGAGAACTTTTCCTACTGTTAGGAGAACCCACTGTACACCTCCTATTAAATACACCTTGCTGTGGACTGTCCTCGGAGCCAACTCTGGTAGTGTTAAGGGAGCCCCCTCCCCAGGGTTCACAGTTTTCCTACAGATATGAAAAGGTAACTTACCTTTCACCCTCATACTTTTGTGAACTGGCAGTAGTTTTTGGTGGTCACATGATATACCCACAGTTCAGAAAAGGCTGTTACGATGATGGTCCCTTTTCCACGTTCCAATTCGCGGGTCACACTTTCTTCTCACTTCAACTACCAATAACAGAAATCACAGAAAAACACACATCACAAAGCAGGTGTGGGCATCCAGGTATCTTCTCCTGGGTCAGACATGAAGGAGATCGAAAAAGATTCAATCTATTATGGCCAACAACTAGGATGTGCGAGGCTTTTAATTCTGTCCCTAGTATGACCACAGTCAAAATAATCTAATAAACATCTCAGTTAATGCCACTACCATATCTTCTTTTGCTTTGAAAGGTATTTTTATATAAATGCAGTATTTATGTTATAGTTTATTGTTTGAAATAAGCTATGCCTCTGAGGTATAAGGCTCTTCCTTCCCCATAACTGTTAGCTGCCTGTAGCAACTCAAGAAGGTAGGAGATCTTATAAGCCCCTCCTCCTACCCATGACAGAACGCTGTAGATAAAAACACAATTCCTTATATATATAAAAGTGTGTGTGCGCACACGTGTGTGTGCATGTGTGTGTGCATGTGCACATGTATGCATGCGTGTGTGTGCTTGCATATGTCTGTGCATGTGCCCACATGTGTATGTGTGTGTGTGCATGCACACCACCATGTAGGTGTGGAGATTGGAGAACAACTTGAAGGAGTCAGTTCTTGTACTGCGTAGGTCCTGGGGATTGAACTCAGGTTGTCAGGTTTGCAGCAGACTCCTTTACCCACTGAGCCCTTTCACAGGTCCCAGGGAACGATTCCTGATGGATGTGGCCTACTCCCTGTAGCAGCTGCACCCGTGATACACCATGAACAAATGAGCAAGTGCCCTGTGGTACTTTCTAATTGGAATCTGGTGTAGTGTACACCCTTTCTGTCCTTATACACACACACACACACACACACACACACACACAGAGAGAGAGAGAGAGAGAGAGAGAGAGAGAGAGAGAGAGAGTCAGCTCCTCAACAGACAGTGTCTTCCAAAGCTTTATTTCAGACTTACTAAGATCAAAGTATCTGTTTTGAGATTTTTCATTCATCTTTAACTTCTCTGACTTTGACATTTGCCAAACTTGGCAGCTAGAGAAGGCTTTCAAGAAGCGTGCATCTCCCTTGGCCGCCCTATGGATCTCTGATCCATCACATACCGCTTGTCACGTGTAAACTTCCCCCTCTCCCGTGGTACTGAAATCACTGGGTTCAGACAGACAGCACTGTAATGTATATGTAGTTCCACACGACATGAAGAGCCCGTGGTGTCCCGGCCACCCGGATCTCAGTCTCCTGACTTACTGAGCAGCATGGAAGATGGCCACCCCACAGACCTTCACTTACAGGCTGCGGTGTCCGTCTTCACACTGCTGATGAAAGCCATGGAAGATGGCCACCCCACAGACCTTCACTTACAGGCTGCGGTGTCCGTCTTCACACTGCTGATGAAAGCCATGATAACTCCCGGTAAACTTTTCACATCTTAAGGAAAGGTTGCAAGTGCTTTGTACCTGATCAGTTTCTTTGACCCGACTTTAACAGTAGCACTAGGAGATAAAATTAACTGCAGTTTTCAGAGAATTCTCAGAACCTTTGGTTAGTTACATAATTTTAATCCACGTGTTTTAAAAGAAAGTTGATACAATGATTTTAGATGACTGTGGAAAAAATACCTGTAAGTTATTATGTTCTGAATCGAACGTTATTAAATTGGGACTGGGTGGTGGCGGTGCACACCTTGGGAGGCAGAGGCAGGTGGATCTCTGTGAGTTCGAGGTCAGCCTGGTCTACAGAATCCAGGGCAGGCTCCAAAACTACAGAGAAACCCTTTCTTGGAAAAAAAAGTTATTAGATTGTAAATAATTAAAATACATTAAGGTGCACAGAGAAGGAAGGTAGGTAGAAAATGGCACATTGAAGGTGTGGGGATTGTCATGGCGTGTGCTGCAGGGGGGCGGACAGTCCCTTTCAGAGCCAATTCAGAAAGCACATCTTTATTTTGCTTATAAACCATGTCTTTTTTACTATTGGATGTCCAGTTTTCAAAATACTTTTATGTGCATTGGTTTTTGCCTGCATTCATGACTGTGTGAGGTGTCAGATCCCCTAGAACTGGAGCCACAGACAGGGGTGAGCTGCCTGTGGGTGCTGGGAATTGAATCCGGTTCCTCAGGAAGGGCAGCCAGTGCTCTTAACTGCGAGCTGTCTCTCCAGCCCCCTGAAAGCACAGATTTAATAAGGCAAGGAGCACAGGGTTTGCTGAGGGGTTGAAATACTTCAGGAAGAGGAGGGGTAAGAGCCCTCCCTTCATCTGCACCCGTCTCCCCCATCACCCGCCTGAAAACCCACCCCTGATTCCACTCTCGCGAGGTTGAGGCAGGAGGCTTGTGGCGATTGCCTGGCCTATGAGTCTAGGTCAACCTGAACTACAGAGCAAGTAGGGCTCTCTCTCTCTCTCTCTCTCTCTCTCTCTCTCTCTCTCTCTCTCTCTCTCTCACACACACACACACACACACACACACACACACACACACTGCAGAACTCCCCCAGCAAATCTTAGATGGCGGTAAGAAAGAAGAGGGCTGTTCTATCAGAGGCAGCTGTCAACCCTCTAGCTCTGCCTTCAAGCCCAGCAGCCACCTCTGCATGCCTCGACACCCACACCGATATTCAGCATTTCCATCAGCATCACCAGGGTGAAGAAAGAGCCCCATTCAAAACTCATTCTCAGACCTCTTCCACAAACAGGTCTGGATCCATTCAGATGCTACATCTTCGTAAGTATCAGTGCGTTCGCACCAGAGGATCTAAACACGTCTCTGCTGGTACGTGGTTAGCATTGACTTGGATTCAGGCAACGCTTGTGGTGTTTTTCCTGGTGGCGTGTAATCAAGGCTCAGTCAGCGTTTTCTCCTTCCCCAACTCACTCCCAATCTTAACTGTACTGTTTATTTTATAAAGCTTTGTTTTTCTTTGTTCTCTGCCAAAGGCAAGGTTTAAGGAAGCAGAGGACATCTACCAGGCTGGAATAAAGAACTGCCCGGACAGCTCAGATCTGCACAACAACTACGCGGTTTTCTTAGTTGACTCTGGTGAGTGAGACACCACTCTGCTGAGACTCCCTTCTCTCTCTCTCTCTCTCTCTCTCTCTCTCTCATCAGTGGCAATCATCAACCATGCAGGCGGCTTTCCCTTTGGAGCCATGCACCATGGGGCCGACATTTTCCTAAATCTCCAAGTTCATCTCAGAATCTTGTCTCTAAGAAAGCTCTCCAGGGCAGGAAGTGGCTTTGTCTTTCCTACCTCCACACCCACAGGGCTGTACACCAGGGCTGCCACCCTACTCCTCAGTGCAGAGCCTGCCTCCACACCTGCCTCCACACCTGCCTCCACACCTGCCTCCACACCTGCCTCCACACCTGCCTCCAGCAAATGGTGGCTGGTGTCTGTAACCGGCTTCTCTAAGCCTTTGGAACTGTTTCCTCGATGTACATTCCAGAACTGCATCCTAGCCTCGACACCGTGGTCCCCTGTGGTATAGGTGGAACTGGGCACAGATCCATTTCCTCTGCACTTGTGCAGAGCTCCACACATTGATCATGTGTGGTGAATCCCCAGAAGCCATGAGAGGACACTAGGCTTTAATGCAAAAGCGCCTCTCTGTCCTGCTGACCCAACAACAGTCTGCCCTGCAGGAGAACTCAGTCTGATTATTATTTTCCAATATTGAACGCTTGAACGGATTTTCATTTTCTAGGACGTGTGAAGCTTTCCCGTTGGATAAACTGTAGCTCACAATTGGATTGTCTAGGGAAAGCCAGCTACTTTTGCATATAAATTGATGTGTGGTGCCCCCTGCTGGATCATTAGATGATAACACATCATTCAAGTAGGAGGAGCAGAGGAGCACCCGCCTGAACTAAAGCTTGTCCTTTAAATTCAACAAGTAGCTAGCTCCATATAAAAATCCCCTCTGAAAAGAACCTGACATTCACTGATGCCCCTCTGACGTGGTCCTAGATAAACCTGTGTTCCGAGAGAGTGTGTGGGAAAGATTAATGTGTAGCCTTGTGGGTCCGGTCAGTTACACTTTAGGCTGTTCTGAGATTCAGTCACTTGTCTAATTTCTAGGAAGCTTCTCTGGGGACCCTTCTTGGACCAGGGAGATTTGGTTCTCCCTCTGGCTTTTGTCTCCCTTGCCCTGGGATTGTTACCAAGTCTCTTAAGGTCTTTGCACTTTAGCATCTATGTCTGTAAAGTGATCGTTTTGTTTTGGCGGTTTTAAAAAGTACCTGTTAAATCCCAAGGGGCAGTGCAATAGGATCCTGAATACTGTGGAGGCCATGTGAACAGAGGGCTTTAATATACACATGGGGCGAATGCAAGGTGACATAGCCACTGTGTTTACAATCACATCAAATGCATACCGTTGAGGCCAACAAGATGGGTCAGTGGGTAAGGTACCGCCTCTAAGCCTGACCACCTGACATTGGTTCCTGGGACCTCCGTGGTGGAAGGAAAAAACTGATTTTCACAGGAACTCACTCTGACATTCCTGTACACACATGCACACGAGAGTGTGTGCACCACACACACATGCACGAACACATACACACACACATGCACACACACATGCACACACACACACATGCACACACACAAATGCACACATACGCGCGCGCGCACATTGATTAAAATGTATGATTTACGGGTTTCCAGTTGAGCACTGTCACCCTCTCTTGTCCTGTGACTCGAGACAGACCTTTAGAAATTACTGAGACCTGTGTTTGTTCTGTCGTGGTCCGTTCTATTTTGTGTGTAATGATAAGCACCAATGTCTCAAATACATAACCGCAACCAGTTGTGGTGACTCCTGCCAATCATCACAATACTTCCACCGAAGCTGTGGGGTTTCCATGAGTTCTAGGTCAGCCTGAGCTACACAGTGATTTCCAGGCCAGCCTGAGCTATAGTATAAGACTCTGTCTCAAACAAACAGAATCAGTGCCGACTTGTTAATAATTTCATTGTAAGTGTTGATGAACAGTGAAGGGCCAAGGTTGGGCAGGGGAAGCATAAGAGGCCAAAACTCAAGCTGATCACAAACCGCATACCCGATGGTATGATGCTGTCATGAGGAGAAAGAATGGCGTAAGTCCCGAGGGAGACTGGGAGCCACGCCCTCATCCCTGTGGTCACGCCCCTCATCCCTGTGGTTTGCCCTCTGCCCCGCCCCACTACAGGCTCTCCAGAGAAGGCCGTGGCTCACTACCAGCAGGCCATCCAGCTCAACCCAAGCCATCATGTGGCCGTGGTGAACCTGGGCCGACTCTACAGGTCCTTGGGTGAGAACAGCATGGCTGAAGAGTGGTACAAACGGTAGGTCCCTCCTCCCTGCCTTCCCAGCCTCTTGGAGCCATCAGTAGTTCCTCACGGGCGTCTCAGTTACTGGAACAGACAGGCTTTCAGAACGGGAGCACGTGACGACAATTGAGGTGACCGACTCTCACTTCCAGAATAGCGCGGCAGTGTAGTTATTTGCTCAGAGGAGTTCCCCACTGGGGAGGTCACAGTGCTCAGGGGTGAAGCAGCCGTCTCAATGCTAGAAACAGGTGTAGGGCTGCCACTTTGTCAGAACCTGAGCAAGTCAGCCATCAGTGCTGATGCAGACTCTTGAGACCCAGTTGCCAGGTTGGTGGTCACTGGAGGCCTTCACCCGGGATACAGTATAACCTTGAGTAAGTTCAAGCAAGCGTCTAAGTGGACAGTCCTGCCTCTGCCTACGCGCAGTCCACCAGAGAAGCATCTGTGTGCCTTTCTCCCTGCAGCGCCCTGCAGGTGGCCCACACGGCTGAGGTCCTGTCCCCTTTGGGAGCACTCTATTACAACACGGGCCGACACAAGGAGGCATTGGAAGTGTACCGGGAAGCTGTCTCGCTCCAGCCTTCCCAGAGGGATCTCCGCCTGGCCCTGGTGAGTAGAGGAAGAGAAAGTGACACAAGGTGTAAGTGTGGCTTGCAAACCAAGAGCCGGAGCCTCCGGAGTGAAAGGAAAGCGTTCTAGGGCCGAAGTGTGACTGCTCATCACAGAGGAATAAAACTGTCGAGGGTACTTGACCCAGATCCACTATTTTTTGGCACTTGAGTGCACTTGTTTGTTATTTCCTTCCTGTCTGAGTGTGATCAGACAGGTGTGTACATGCGCATGTTCAGACGTGTCTACATGGTGTGCTTTTGCTGGCATGACAGTTTGTTGTAAATACCTCCCCTTTGTCTCTAACTTGTTTCCTACGTGATGCCTACATATGAGCATATCGTCTCAGATAACTGCAATGCAGTGGTCAAATCCAGGATAGTTAACACCTCCTGCCTTTCAATTTCAGTGTTTGGAACTTCACGCTTCCTTCTTAAGTCAGATTTGTCGTCTTTTTACAAACATTGTGTTCTGTCAGGATGGCAGGGAGCTACCTCTTGGCATGTTCTGTCAACTTTTCTAAGAGGAGTCACAAGCCAGCCTGGCGGTGGCACACGCCTTTAATCCCAGCACTTGGGAGGCAGAGGCAGGTGGATCTCTGTGAGTTCGAGGCCAGCCTGGTCTACAAGAGCTAGCTCCAGGACAGCCAGGGCTGTTAAATGGAGAAACCCTGAAGGGTCACAAGCCATTTGGTGGGTATCAGTGGCACCCACATGCATGTAGGAGTCCGTAGCCCAGCACTGAACTCTCTGCTGTGGCACTCAGCTCTCTCTGAATGCTTTGTGTTGGGCATAGGGGTGTCTTGCGCATACCTCTCTCTGGAGAAGTTGCTTCGTCTGCTGAGGGGTGACCAGGTGTCTTCTAAGCCTGGTGCCCTCTGGTTTTGCAGGCACAGGTTTTAGCTGTGATGGGTCAGACCCTGGAAGCTGAAAGGATGACCAGTCGCATAGTGTCGGAGGAACCCAGATGCCTGGAATGCTACCGCCTGCTGTCGGCAATCTACAGCAAGCAGGAACAGCATGAGAAGGTAAGGAAGCTCGCTCTCCAGCTCCCAGCCACCAGAGCAAGGGGGGATGCCAGGATGAGGTAGACAAGGGTTCTCCAGCCATGTGTGGGTCACACCTACAAACATTGTACACCAAATGATCCTTCAGCACTATGTTCACAGTGCCAACAAGTCTGGAGAGCATTGGGCTGCATATCCTACCCACTAGGAACTTTTCTCAGACACCCTCTTACCTCCTGACACATATTGAAATGGCACATCCTTGGTTTCCAGATACTTTATCTCATTATTACAGTTTGTTTCCAGCTAACCAACCCCTGCACGCCCAGCCTCTACACGCCCAACCCCTGCATACCCAGCCCTGCATGCCTAGCCCCTACAAGCACAGCCCTGTATGCCCAGCCCCTGAAAGCATAGCCCCTGCATGCCCAGACCCTGTATACCCAGACCCTGTATGCCTAGTCCCTGCATGCCCAGCCCCTGCATGCCCAGCCCCTGCATGCCTAGTCCCTGCATGCCCAGCCCCTATATGCCTAGTCCCTGCATGCCCAGCCCCTATATGCCCAACCCCTGCATGCCTAGCCCCTGCAAGCACAGCCCCTGAAGCCCAGTCCCTGCATACCCAGTCCTGCATACCTAGCCCCTACAAGCACAACCCTGTATGCCCAGCCCCTGAAAGCATAGCCCCTGCATGCCCAGCCCCTGCATGCCCAGCCCCTATATGCCCAACCCCTGCATGCCTAGCCCCTGCATGCCCAACCCCTGCATACCCAGCCCTGCATGCCTAGCCCCTGCAAGCACAGCCCCTGAAGCACAGCCCCTGCATACCCAGCCCTGCATACCTAGCCCCTACAAGCACAGCCCTGTATGCCCAGCCCCTGCATGCCCAGCCCCTGCATGCCCAGCCCCTGCATGCCCAACCCCTGCATGCCCAGCCCCTGCATGCCCAGTCCCTATATGACCAACCCCTGCATGCCTAGCCCCTGCATGCCCACTCCTGCATGCCCTCTCGCTCTCCAAGGTCTGCTGTTTGATGCGATCCTCAGGACAGCCCTGGGAGGCAGAACTGCCAGAACTGTTACTTTTTATCTGCATGTTGAAAATCACATAATCATTTAATTCATACCCTGCTGAAGAAAATATTTGTTAAATGCCTGAAAAGTGTTGGACACTATGGTAGATTCTAGGCGTAAGGGAGAATGGGGAAAAATGCTGCCCTGTTCCCAAGGGAGCTTATTTAGAGAGAAAGGCAGAGATTGGTCAAGACAGATGTATTGGTGAGTTGGGAAAGAGGGACACCAAGCGTTGTAACATGAGGGCTGGCTTGTTGGGGTTTCCGTCCCGCCCGGTACCCCAACAGCCGGCAAATCCCAAAGAGAAATTACACACAGGACTCCATAAGGTTATAAACTGATTGGCTCATTAGGTCAGGCTTCTTGTTAACTCTTATAACTTATATTAACCCATTATTCTCATCTATGTTAGCCATAATGGCTCAGTACCTTTTCCAGCGGGGGCAGCTTACATGTTGCTTCTTCAGTGATCTGCGCAGGAGTGCCGGAGGGACCTTCCTCCTCCATAACCTTATTCTATTCTCTTTGCCCCGCCTCTACTTCCTGTCTGGTTGACCCGCCTATACTGCCTGCCTGACCAATCAGCGTTTTATTAAAATATGATTGACAGAATACAGATAATTCTCCCGCACCAAAGCGTCCCACTGAGAATCAGCACATGGCGAGGTGTGAGGGGAGGAAGAAGTCAGCAAACAAAATGGGCAGCTGAGAACAGCACAAAGACCCTACAGACGCGGGTGGGTCTGAGGTACAAAGGTTGGGGGAACACGCAGTTCAAGATGCCAACATGACCAGGCACACACCCTCTTCTCCACACACACACACACACACACACACACACACACACACACACACACACGCACTCACGTGTGCACACACACACACCTAGGGGAAGGGCATGGGGTTTAGTCCTGATCTAGGATAAACTTTGGAGTTTTAACGGAAAAGCAGAATTGTGCTTCTAAGCAATGTCTTTGTGCAGAGGTGGGGCAGGCACCAAGGGCCAGTAGTCCACTTGACATGTGACCAGGGCAGACCTCACTACAACTGTGCAACCTTCTTGAAAAGTGATCAGGACGTTGCATTCTTGCTCATCTATGAATAGGGAACCCGAGGCATAAGGGGTGATCTTTCTGGGTCATTAATTCCAGTGAGAAAATGAGAGTGTAGAAAGTTTGTTGAAGGCCGTGCGCCGGGGTGTAACGCTGTTCTAACTTAGGATTCCTACACTTCCCACTGCTGCAGGCACTCGAGGCGATAGACAGAGCTCTTCAGCTGAAGCCCAGGGACCCAAAAGTCATATCTGAACTTTTCTTCACAAAAGGAAACCAGCTGAGAGAGCAGAACCTTCTGGACAGGGCTTTTGAGGTAAGACAAACCAGACTGTCGTTACATTTACAGGTTTAAATGAATCCCGCAGTCGGTAAGGGAGTCTAGGCAGTAAGTGTAGTCACTGAGGGTTTGCAGAGGGAGTCTAGGCAGTAAGTGTAGTCACTGAGGGAGTCTAGGTGGTAAGTTAGGCGATAAGCTCTCATCTCTGGGGGAGTCTAGGCAGTAAGCTGCTGTCACTGAGGGTTTGCAGCCCCTCCACTTCAGAACCATCAACTCTAAAACCATGACAGACTAAACTTGCCACCTCCTGAGTGGCCATTAGCGGTCAGGGTCTCCATGTGGCAGCCATGGGCACAGTTCTGTGGCACCTTAGATGCGTTGCGTGTCTTAACATGAAGCTTGCCTTTTCTGCTCAGAGCTATGAAGCTGCCGTGACCCTGGATCCTGACCAGGCACAGGCCTGGATGAACATGGGCGGCATCCGGCACATCCAGGTAGGAGCACCGCTCACTCTTCTCATCCCGCCCTGGTTCAGAAGCTGCGGTTCATCCATTCCTTGAAACCATTTGGACACTTAAAACATAGGATTCTGAAAGTCAAATACAGAAGCACTGTGTTTTCCACATAGCGAAGGATCACAGACCCGTTTAAATGTTTATAACTCTGACTCAGTGATCCCGCTGATGGTGAGGAACATCAGAGGTGGGAAGAAGGGTTATCTGATGTGGAATATATATCTATCTCTATAGGTGCTGCTTTTATTGGTTAATGAATAAAGCTGATTCAGACAGTGGCTTAACAGAGTAAAGCCAGGCAGGAAATCCATTAGTAAATTGAGATGGCCCCTTCTTTCCCAACCACCCAGACCTGATAATCACACAGAAACTATATTAATTACAATACTGCTTAGCCAATAGCTTAGGCATATCCCTAACTAACTCTTACATCTTAAATTAACCCATTTCTATTAATCTGTGTATTGTCATGAGACTGTGACTTACTGGTACAGTATGTTACTCCTTCGGCAGCTACATGGCATCTGCTCTACTTGGCCTTCTCTCTCTCTCTCTCTCTCTCTCTCTCTCTCTCTCTCTCTCTCTTCCCTCCTGGCTATATTCTGCCCTGTCATAGGCCAAAACAGCTTCTTTATTAACCAATGGTAATAAAACATATTGACAATTTACAGAAGGGGATCCCACATCAGTTACCAAGCAGTGGCTGAGGTCTGTGTGCACTGACACAGAGACCTGTGGAGCTTGTCAACTCCTCGCAATACCAGACTGTTAATTTAAGTACCACTTTACTATTTCCTGGTTTTCATTATGTATGTATCTGAGTGTGGGTTTATACACATTAGTGCAATTAATACGCATTAGTGCAATGCTCTCCAAAGCCAGAAGGGAGCGTTGGTGGGTCCCCTAGAGCTGGCCTTACGGACCCTTGTAAGACGCCCAGCATGGGTGCTGAGAACGGAATGTGGTCTTCTGTAAGAACATTATCCACCCTTCACTGCTGAGTCATCTCTCCTGCCCCTTTTTTCTCCGTGTTGAAAACATTTTTATTCCCTAACCTTTTAGTAGAAAACATACTTGTCTGCTTTGGTCCCCACCCCCTAAAGACTTTGGCTTAAGTCTTTCTGCCAAAAATGATTGAAAGTGACCCTGGGTGGGGGGTGTTGTTTATAGCCAATAAAGTCAAAGATGTGCCATGATTCATTCATGCATGTACACATCTTCCCGACCTCTCTGTGGAGCACGCATCCTGTATGCCAGGTGCATGTCTAGACGTCGAGTGTGTGAGAGTGATCAGACAAGACAGAGACTCCTGTCCTGGTGGGTTCGGTGTTCCAGTATGGGATGACAGGCAATATGCACACATGTAGTGTACACATGTGTATATACATGCCTAAGACATATCAGATTGTGAAGTGCATATGAAGAGGAAAGGAAAGAGGGTGCTGATGGGCTGTGAGAGCAGCTCCAGTAGAGTGCAGGGATCTGAGGGGTCCCGTGATGCGGACACACACAGCACACGCAGAGGTCTGTAGAGTGCAGGGATCTGAGGGGTCCCGTCATGCGGATACACACAGCACACGCAGAGGTCTGTAGAGTGCAGGGATCTGAGGGGTCCCGTCATGCGGATACACACAGCACACGCAGAGGTCTGTAGAGTGCAGGGATCTGAGGGGTCCCATCATGCGGATACACACAGAGCCCATGCAGAGGTCATGTAGAGTGCTGGGATCTGAGGGGTCCCGTCATGCGGATACACACAGCATATGCAGAGGTCATGCAGAGTGCAGGGATCTGAGGGGTCCCGTCATGTGGACACACACAGAGCACATGCAGAGGTCATGTAGAGTGCTGGGATCTGAGGGGTCCCGTCATGTGGACACACACAGAGCACACGCAGAGGTCTGTAGAGTGCAGGATGATTAGGAAACCATCATCCAAGCCGAATTTCAAAGTAATTTCAGCACAGTTTCATGGCAGTCATCCATATTTTGCAGAATGCTGTTGTCTAGTGAACACTCTGGGATGCTGAGCATGCTCTGTGTCTTCACTGTCCATGGAGCAGTGACCGGCCATGGCAACTGGGCATAGGCAGTGTGTCTGGTAGGACTGATGGATTTTGGTCTTAACTAAAATTCAGTTCTGGAAATCAGCTCATTCTAGTTTCTACTTAACAGAATTAGAGTCATTGACTTAAGGGATATAACTTTAAAAACAACAGGGTTAACAGTTTAATCAAGAAAAGAACAATTTGGGGGAGAAAGGAAAAACTAGATTTTGTGCAAAATGGCGGAAACCCAGTGATCTGAGACAATGCTAAGGTTAAGGACGAGGCCTCCACAGACAGCTTGAGGGCCCGCTGTGAGAGCATCTTGCGAGCTCTTGGGTCCACAAACATCCAAGTGCCCAGATGTACACCAAGCTCAACAGAAATCAGAGGCTCGGGGGAGGATGCTGGACTTAAAGCCGTGATGCAGCAGAACTGGGCTCCTTGTTCCAAGTCAGTTTGGCCTTTTTCATCAGCATTGACTGTCAGATATAACTGTCTACTACACAGCCCGCGCTACCTTCTCACTGTACAATTCCTCCTTCGTTTTCATCATTTCCACACCCTGTTACACCAGCTGCACACATAAACACCACGAGAACCAGAAAGTGAGTCAGAGACTGATAGGGGTCACTCAAGCATCCTGCTGAGATCTCACCTGTCAGGCAGCATCCAGCTCTTGACACACACATACACATGTAGGAAGATACTTACACCTTGGTAAGCATTAGCTGCTAGCTCGAAGTGTTGTTTTAAATTGTGATTGAAATTTAGAACACCTCTGGTGTCCACCCACATAAGAGTTGTAGCTGAAGATGACGGAAAGTCAATTTGTTGTTTTAGAATGGGAAGAATTCTTACGCTTCCTGGGATCAGTGTAAACATCTATGCCCCAAATAGGGCAGACTAAGGAAAGAATCTTAAGTCCAGCTGGTGAATCGATGAGTTTCTGTTTCACTCACAGGAGTGTATGTGTGGCTCAGAAACACCTGCATCACTGATGCCCACCTCAACTGTGTCTCCAGAGCTACCTGCCCAACTTACACGAGTCTCAGCCACCCAAGTCTCCCTCCTCAACCTCTAGAAACTCTTCGCTGTTTGTGTAGCTTCAGAGAGGGGCCTCAGGAGTCCTGCAAGTCTCGTGAGGTTCCCAGACCTTGTGAGCAGAGGACACAGACAGCAGAAGCTCTTTAGCAGTCTGGGTCTTAGGGCTCTGCAGGGCTCAGCTTGGCAAGGCCGCAGCAGATGAAGAAGATGTACGTCAGGCTGTAGAGCAGGGACTAGGAGAAGCCACCGACTGTGACCAGTGGTCTGTGACTGTCTGGGCCCAGGCACATATATTAGTAAGCAGATGAGAGTTGACAGAAGTGGGAGCAGGTGTGCTCAACAGGTCAGAGGTCACCTTACTTCTCCCCCCCCCCTCCTGCCGCTACGAGTGTCTGGCTGGTACTTTTCACCATGTACCCTGGCTACGAGATAAACCTTATTCCATCTTTAATTTTTTTTAAAGATTTGTTTACTTTATGTGTATGAGTTTTTTTGCCTGCATGTATGTGTGTATGTACACCAAATGCATGCAGTGTTCACAGAGGTCAAAAGAGGGTGTTTGATCCTTTGAACTGGAGTTAGAGACGGTTGTAAGCCATCATGTGTGCCGTGGATGTCACCAGTCCCCTCTCCCCACTCTGGGGTCCTCTGAAAGAGTAAACGCTCCCCAACCATGGATCCGTCTCTCCATCCCCAAGTCCTTCTTTAATCAAGTCTTTCATTGTGTAAAACTTGCTTTGGGCAAAGGCTGCTTTTGTGTTTCAAGTCGAAGATTAGAATAAACTAAGTGTAGGGCCCAGCCATGACAAACTCAATGTGGGTGTGAGTCTCAGTAGTTTACCCTGAGGCAATACCTGTTCTGAGAAAGACCACAATCTGAGACCACCGCTGTGACACCAGGAACAGAGCACCCAAAGGAGATTCCCAACATTCCAACCATTGTGGACAGGATCACCTGCCAGCACACACCCATCGCTTTTCACCAGGACGCCCCTGGATAAATGTCAGCCAGCCAGGGGTCCTGAACCTTAGAAATCCTTCACCCCAACTTCTGCTATTAAAAAAACCCCACCCCAACTGAGCTGGGGCTCTCTAATTGAGCCAATGCACTAGACACATGGAGAGTCAGATTCGAACTTGGATAAGGCTCTTTGTTTTTTCTTACATAGGGGGACTCTGTCTCCTTGTTGGTTTTGGGGGGACTCAACATATCTGGGCATAACACTACGAAGCTAAAATGGATGTCTGTTTAATTACTGCTCTCCCTCCCTCCCCACCCCCTCACCCCAAGCTTACTTGTTTACAAAGAACCACAGACCTGCGCTAACCTCCTGAGAACTCTACAACTTGGCATGCTCCTTGTCCATGCTAAGAAAGCTGAAATCTGTGTTTCTGCCATTTACACTTGTGGTGTAGCTATTTGTCTCCACATTCCCCAGCTGGTCTGGTTCTTACAGACGGCTTCCCATAAAGCGCCCCACGAGATAAGGATAAAAGTATCCACAGATAAGGTCTCCTTAGGGCACCTTAACTGGCAGTCAGAGGAAGGGAGGGATGGGGAGAGGAGATTCTCTCCTCCTCAGAGGATGGTGCTGAGCAGTCTTTCTTTCTTCCCCTCACCTTCCAGGGAAGCTACGTGTCTGCCAGGGCCTATTATGAGAGAGCCCTGAAGCTCGTCCCAGACAGCAAGCTGCTGAAGGAAAACCTAGCCAAGCTGGATCGTCTGGAGAGAAGGTTACAGGAAGTCAGAGAAAGGGACCAGACCTAGCTCCTAGGACACAGTCACGCGGGACTCAGTAGGCTGAAAGAAGACAGAGTGGGCGAGGCCTTGCTCACACACTCCTGGTGGCACAGGGAGACAGCAGCTGGTGGCCCTGCTGCTAGGGTTGTTTCCCTGAAGACAAACAGCAAAGGGGAACCGGCAGTCTGCAGGGAAGGGAAGTAGCTCCTGCGCTTTACAGTCCCCAGGATGAAGATATGGAACGTCATTCTTACTGTAGCCCAGAAACACAGAGGAGACAGCCTCCTCTGAAGTCAGCCCGTGGGGGAGTCTGCTTGAGGGAGTTCAGTTAATTCTCAAGAATCCAGAGTGGGTGACGAGCTTTGGTTGTGTTGTGGAAGGCAGGGGAGCAGAGCATTGATCGCTGGGCTTGGGCTAATGTCCCCCAAGAGTATCACTAAGGACCTGTGGAGAGTACATTAAACTCCACTCTGATATACATTTTTCCAGTGCCTAGAACACAGGTGATCTTCTAGAGTTGTACGTGGATATCTTTATCTCTCCAGGAAGAATCTCCCTGAGCAGTAAACAAATTCAAAAACAACAACAATAACAAAAAAGCTCAGCATCCTTAATTTGTTATGGAAATATTTTTAAATGTTTGAATTGTATTCCAGATTTTACTAGAGTTGTGTGTCCACTCTGAAACTTCTCAGTGCGTACACCAGGAGACTGCTACCCTGAAATATACTGCCCAGGTGTGGTGGGGTGGAGGCTGGGGTGTGTTCTATGTGGAAGTATTAGAGGGCCAGTTAAAGAAGCGCTCACCTTTATTCTCTTAAGGTCAAGACGTCATGAGATTTGTTATTTTTGAGAAATATATTTGAGCATTGAGGAGCCTTTACAGTGCATTACAGAATTCCTCACAGACTGAGTTGAGAGAAAAGAGCTCTATTTATTGACTTTCAAGGTTTACTGAGAATTGTGTGCTTAAAAGACAAGTGACCGACAGCAGACTCCACGGAGAATGCTCTAGAACTCTAGATTCTCTAGATTGGGTAAACTCTAGATTCACAGTTTTTTAAAAATATATTTATATTTAAAAATGAGGAAGGCAAAGTTGAAATCACGATTTGACATTATTTTTAGTGTTATTTATTGTATAACTTATAAAATATTTAATATATATATCCACATGTGTGGTTTTGTCTCTGTACATAGTCATTTTGATAGCAGCTCTCAAAACCAATCATATAAAAACTGCATAATAAGAAAGCTTTAACAGTCGTCCCAAATTATACTGGTTGTATGCCACTTAATGCTAATGGAATCACGGGTCAGCTCCGTGTTTGGGTAGTCAGTGAAGGAGTTGGAGCATCTGCTTCTAACTGGATACCTTATCACTGAAAGCAGAAACCCGAAGGTCATCCAGGCCCTGCTGCCAAGCCAATTGTCACACAAACAGGACAGCTGAAAGGCAAAACGTCTCACCTGTACAGCCAGACCAGAGGAACCCAGCATCAGGAGGCAGTGCTTCTGTGTGTTATTTTATTTTATTTGGTGGGGGGGGGGCAGGTAAGTTGAAATAAATGGCTGAAAACTTATTTGAAAAGGCATGGTGAAGCGGAGGGGAGGTGCCAACCTTTAATCCCAGCACTTGGAAAGCAGAGGTAGGCCAATGAATCTCAGTGAGCCCAGCCTGGTCCACAGAGTGAGTTCCAGGACAACCAGGACTGTTATGCAGAGAAACCCTGTCTCAGACCCTCCGCTCTCCAAAAAAGGGGCTGTTTGACCCAGTGCACACGTGCTCTTGGGGCCAGCATGTGTCCCTGTCACCTGATGTCTGGAATCAGCCGCCAGTGTCACATACCACAGATTGATCTGGAATTTTATTTTCTTCCATCTAAGGTCAAAAATATGTACTATAGTGTTTGCTATAAAATAATTCCAAGCCCCTAGTTTAGAAAGCAGGGGTCTTTGTCAACACCTTAGTACCTCTTTTTAGGACAGTATTTACCAAAATGGGTGTATTAAAAACTAACAGGACAAATGGAGTTTGATATAACTTCGCCTTATGTAAGTGGCTACAAAAGGTTTTGTGTAAAGTTGTTGGAATAATTAAAAAGGCAACTGTAACATAAATGTTTCTAAGGAGAAAAAGCCACATGGTGTCTAGGAGGGTGGTGCTACATGGGGGCCTCTCCCCTTCCTCGTTTGTCTGTCTACTTTGGCATCTCCCTGAGCAGTAAAAACACACTGCTTAAAAAGTAGAAAAGTCTGCTCGCTGCCAGTGAGAGTTTCCATGGTGGATAGTTGCCAGGGAGAAAGTCAATCGCAGAGTGTTTTCTCAAAGCTGTCGAGTGTATCTTGTAACACGCTGTTTGGTCCTTGTCACGTGGGGTAATCCGTGGGAGTCGTCCTTTTTACGGTAGAAACGAAGAGCCTGGCTTTGCTCCGCGAGTGACTGGGGAGCTGTTTCTGAAACCTAGGGGTCGAGCTGGCTTTGCGCGTGCACACAGATCCTCTGCTGGCGATTCTGACATCGTCCTTGTCATTACTGTTGGTGCTGAGAACTGGACCCAGGACCTTGTACACACCACAAAGCACTTTCCCGCTGAGCTCTAGCCTCCGCTAAAATTATTTGGAGGGTTTTTTTGTTGTTGTTGTTGTTGTTTATATGTTTTTAAGAAAGGGTCTAGCCTATGTCTCAGAGTTCTGCGCCATGCCCTGGGGAGGAAGAAGGAGTTGCTTTGCCTGGGCTGAGCCCCAGCATGGTGTTCTCAGGGTTCTTTCCTGAGTTACACATAGAGCCCTTCATCCCCGGAGACCCTCCCCTACCATTCCCTGCCAGTCCTGCCTGTCACCTACCTAGACCCAGACTGTCCTTGTCGTGAAGCCCAGTGCAGTTCATTCTTGTGCCCTTTGACATAGGAGCTATAGGAATGGCTGATGACTTATTTTAAATTTGGGAACTATTCAGTTAGTATTTTTCAAAGTGATCCAGATGTTTCAGGTTATTAATGTCCTTTGGTCAGGTGGTGGAACTCGGGCGAATGTACCAAAAATGCAGACACTATGGGGGAATAAGTGCTTTTGTGAGGACTGGGGGCCTTGTTTGTTTGTGTGGTTCTGGGGCTAGAACTCCATCCACGCCAGGCAAGCCCTCCATCACTGGCCACCAGAGACATCTCAGTCCTGGACTTGTTTATTCTGAAGGCTGACACAAAGCAGAGAGGTTTCTGGTGTTCACCAGTATGCAGGTTCCCTTATGAAGTCTGCAGCCGAATTTCACAGGTCTTTTTCAGCTTTCTGCCAAGACCAAATAAAAATTCCAAACCACACCGTAGAAGCCGACCTGAGGTGACTGAACTGAGGGAGAGAAAAAGCAAAGGTCGCGTTTCTTGCGATTGTTAGCAAATAGGCTGCATCCTTCTGATTACAGATCAGCTGGGCTGGGAGGAGGCCTTCCCTGCTGCACAGGGTCTCTCAACACTGGCTGCCCTTGGAGAACTACGAGCATTCTTCCAAACTCCCTGAGCCCCAGTGCTCTGCCGATAGCAAAGTCCTGCAGGGCTGACTGCTTTAATGAGGCTTACAGCTTCTACCAAGCAGATGGGGTAATATGAATTTTTTATTTATTGCTACTGGACCAAAGTGAGCCAAAGAATTCTAAAGGATGGGTCATCACATTCCTAGACTGACCGGCAGGTGACTGAGTAGGGTGGCTTTGTGCTTGTGGCAACTGGACTATAATTTGTCCTTCTCTTTAGAAAATGCTTGGGTGTCAAATGGAGAGACGCCACCCTGCCATCTGCACACACCAGGCAAGAGCCAAGGATAGAAAATAAACAACAACAACAAAACAAACAAACAAACAAAACCCTGATATCTTTTTATTCTTAGAAGGTGCCCATGGTACAGAGATTGCCTCTTTCTGCCTGGCACACAGACCCTCGGGCTTTCTTGTTTAGTTCTTGATTGCACTTACTAAAACCTGTTTTTGATGAGCTGGGTGTGGTGGCACACGTCTTTATTCCCAGCAGCACTGGGCTGGCAGAGGCAGAGGCAGAGGCAGGTAGATCTCAGTGAGTTTGAGGCCTGCCCGGTCTACAATAGAGCAAGTTCTAGGACAGCCAGAGCTACACAGAGAGACCCTGTTTTGAAAAAACCAACCAAACAAACAAAAAAACCTCCTTTTGACAAGGAATCGTGGGCAAAAATGCCTGCTCCTATCTGTGTGGATCCACCCAGGGGAATAATACACCTTTAGGAGCTAATTCGCCAAAAGCTGGCAGCTATGGTAGAGGAGGGTTGTTTTGTCTCCTTTTCCAGTCACACTTGTTGGCATCACCCGAATACAGCAAAACCAAGCATCTAATGCCATCCTTGAAAAAGTATAAATGCCTGTCACACTTCCTTTCAGACTGCAGCTGTGCAAGCTAAGATTTTAGAGTACCAGAAACCGATACCGAAAATATTATAATTCTTACCGTTATTCTCGGTTTTCAATGCAAAGCTTGTTGTATCGTTCTGAAAACTCTTCTAATACTTTTGTCTCTGTGAGTTTCTTTGTTCTGAGGGAGGAGATAAAGTAATCACGTACAAAACAGGATGGATAGAATATCTGGAGCCACCAGTTGGTTCATATTAAAACATTTTCATCACCAGTGCTTTTCCGGGTAAAGCCATCAGGGCCTATAACTTTAAAAAATCAAGACAAAGCAAAACTAGCTCCTCACAAAACACAGTCCTAGTCTGAGGGGAATACAGGTTGTCAGTCATTCCTAACTGGAAATGTCCGCATGCAGAGGTCCAGGATGTCTCCTCCTAGTCAGGGGCACAGGATAAATATTGGTAGTGAGCCTGGACGTTCCTACCTGGACGTTCCTACCGTGCATACCCTTTGGGGATGATTTAGCTGCTGGCCCGTCATGGGGACACACTAGTTCGAGACCGGCGCTTCAGAGTTCTAGTTCTGGCATCTGTCCAGGGAGTCACCTCACTCGGGCGGCTTAGTCCACATCTAGGTGGAGTTTGTCCCTCATGGAACACTGTCCCATCCAGGGGTTCTCAGAATACCGTGAGCCTCCAAAATGCATTCAGAAGCACTCACATCTGTGAAGATAATGATCTTATTCCTGACGATTCTTACTAACAAACACAACAAAACACAGACCAGCGACCCTGGGAAGACTAGGCTGCCCAAGTGTGCTAACGTGACAATACTAAGTCTTCCAGGTGTGCTTAAAGTTCGTAAGGTCACCCTGTCACCTTCCTGGGAGAAAAGATGACACCTTTTCCTGGGGAACTGAGGTGTCTGCAGAAGCCAGGGACATGTGGAAGTCGCTGTGTTTGCTGTCAGGACTTTGGTCTTTGTTCCTACTGCTCGATGTTCTGTTTTGGTTGGTTGTATTAAATGTATGCCTGTGTTATTCTTGCTGCTTAAAACACTTCTCTGTTGAAGTCTGACTGTATACTTTGCCTAAGTCTTTCAAAAACAAAATTTATGTAAATGTCTATTTTATATAAAACATGGTAAAGTAAGAACTCTGTCTGGCCTCAGTCTCTCAAGTTCTCTGGTTAGAGTCCACCAATAAGCCTTTTGCAATAACCCCTTTGCTAGTGGATCTGAACCTCAGAAGCAAAGATGGCCTGTCCGTCATCTTTCAGGCCCCACAATGACTATCAGCTTCTCACTCACGCTAGACTCTACCTCCAGGCTGAACTCGCCTAAGGGTGCTTGGTAGGTGCCTTGGGGCTTTATGGTGTCAAAGGAAGTTAGAAAGCAAGGGTTCGCCTGTACTTCATTCACGGTTACCTGGACCCCGCTCTCTCTGCACTCAGCCCTCCACGTGCAGCTCTGTCTGCTCCGCTAACCTCCATTCGCTGTCTTTTGCTGATTCTGTCTTAAAGCTCACTACTGAATGGGGACACAAACATTCGATCACTAGCACAAAAGGGGAGAAAACACCACAATCTCCATTAAAAACCAGGAAAAGTCCTCCCTTTGGTTCTCCGTGTTATCAATAGCAGCAACATTTTTTTTTCCCCCACCACACACTCGCATTCTCTCTTTAGGGGCCTGGCATGTTTGCTCAGGTTCATTTACAGGCACCGGGGAGCCTCAACAGCAGCAGCTACCACAGGAAAAGACCGTCTCTTGTCCCCCAGCAACCATTGACTGTCTTTATATCCTGGGGAGGTGGACACTTGGGACCCCTCCTGTTCTGTGATGTCAGCAGGCCGAGCTTGGCTGGTGCTGACAATCAAGCTGCTCTCAAGACTGTAGGAGTACAGCTACAGTTTCAAAGACAGGGTTTCTCTGTCTAACAGCTCTGGCTGTCCTAGAACTTTCTCTGTAGATCAGGCTGGCCGCAAACTCACAGAGATCCACCTGCCTCTGCCTCCTGAGTGCTGGGATTAAAGGCGTGCACCTCCATAGCCTAGGGAAGATGTGTCCAAACCAAAGACAGAGATCCATGTGCCACAAATTCACCCCAGGGCAAGTCAGTCCCCTCCCCGAGTCTAATGTGCTTTTCTGCTTTTATTTATTGATATGTTCTGTTATTTAAACATCATTGGGCTGTTTCTCCACCACCACAGACCACTCCTACCTGCCCTTCATCATCTTACCAGTAGATCTGAAGCGAGACAGTCACCAGCCACTCTGTAGTATATCCATACTGAGAGGCTCTTTCCTGTGAATGGACAGGCTTTGTTAGGGTGTGCCTGCACCCTGTGTGCCTGCACCCCGTGTGCCTGCACCCCATGTGCCTGTACACACATAATTCTCTACATAAGACCGAGGGCTCTCAGCGCTGGTGACGAAGGGGCTGTGCAGTAACAAGGAAGAAGACCATGCCAGCTGTATGGAAAGAACCAGAGGACATAGACAAAGTCATGTGGACCACATGTAGGTAAGAGAGGGGTTAACTGGGAACCACTTGGGGAGCCTGGCTACATGGCATGGCCAGAGCTGGATCATTGTGCCCCTGCAGTTACTACACAGCATGGGTGCAGATCTGCCGACAGCTTCACTCCAAAGGCTTTGGGTGGCTTTTATATCACCTCTTACTGAAAAAGAACGTTGAGTCTGTGGGGGACTTTGAGCTTCCCTAGAAAACAGTGTGCACCTGGGCAAGCCTGAGGACTCATAGGTCGATCCTCTCGGCCCTGGGAGGAAAGAGTCAGCTGGCCACTAGCCAGCCAGCCACACTGGGATGTTTCCAAGAGGGGACCTGGGCCCCGAAGCTGAATATTTTACCACCTCTGCCCCGGGACTTCATTTCTGTGGACTTGGATCGTAAAGATAAAAGAACACCCTTTGGGTGCCTGCGCCTGCTCTTACAAATTTGATGGGAAGAGCAGGGAAACGGGCTGGAATCTGCACAGGACACATGACTGTTTCTCTGCTTCTACTTCTCTGCCCTCCCAACTCCAAGAGACAGGGAAGCCCTGGGCCCCTCTGATTGCCAATACACGCAGTGTCCTCTTAGACTTGCCCTTAGTCTGATCAAATGTAAGTCCTCTAACAGTCTGGCTTTTATTCCTTTCCTGTCCTCAGGCTAACTTATTGCCACCAAATATTGATGAGGAAAATACAGGTATGATATCTTACTAATGGATTCCTTGTACGTACCTTAAACAACAGATCACACAGCATTGGCTCGGGCTTTTGAAGCTTGTGGTAAATACTGTGACCTAGGAAAGCAGCGAATGTGAACATTCTTGAGGGCCAAGAGGTTTGGCAGGCTTCTTAGAAGCTCGACAGTAGCTAAGTGTTGAATCTCTTGCTTTGAGAAGTGCTTGCTTGCATCTAGCCTGGATTCCTGGGTTCAATGCTGCCATCTCTGCATCCTGCTCCAGTCTGCAGATTTCATGGGTCTAAGCTTTCCTCAGATCTGCTGCAGGGTCCTTGACACATAAGAGGGGACCTTCAGCCATGGGGACACTTCTCCCAAGGCCAGGTTGGGGCAGGAAGCACCAGGAAACCCAGAATGACCAGGGTGACAGTGGAGAATGACCAGTGGTGCAGAGTGATCGTGAGGGACACCTGGACCGGGAACTGTGAGAGGTACAGCCGTACAGTGTCCGGAGAGGACTAGGGCAGCAGTTTCAGCTTCCACACTTGGTGTCAGCAGTCTGCGGGTGAGGAGGACTCAGAGATCTCATGGAGACCACGGGACCTCTGTCAGGGCAGAGACTGCTGCTGCTGACCCGCAAGCCCCAGAAGCTAGATATGCTACCACGTGAGACTCACATCATTATGGTTTGGTGTAGGAGATCCTTCTGTATTTGTGTTGCTTTCATTGGTTAATAAAGAAACTGCCTTGGCCTAGTTGATAGGGCAGAATTTAGGTAGGCGGGGAAGACAGAACTGAATTCTGGGAGGAAGAAACAGAGTCAAGAGGGGACGCCATGGGTCCACGACCAGAGATAGATATGCTAAAACTTTTATGGTAGGCCACAACCTCGTGGTGATACACAGATTAATAGAAATGGGTTAAACTAAGATGTAAGAGTTAGCCAATAAGAAGTTAGAGCTAATGGGCCAAGCAGTGATTTAATTAATACAGTGTCTGTGCAGTTATTTCGGGGCTAAGCTAGCTGGGTGGCCGGGACGAACAAGCTGCCCCTCCTTGCAATAATGGCTTGCTCTGGATTTCCTATGGTTGTGTCCAGTATCGGCCCAGAAATCCCCAAAGGCAGGCCTGCCTAGGTAGAATGCTCTCAACTGGGAGTTTGGGGCTTTCTGCTAAGGATCCTTTTCCTTAGAGCCTGGTGATCCCAGCATCTTCAGTGCAGACTCAGTCTCTAGTCAATGAAGCGGTTAACTAATTACTCTTCATCAATAAAAGAAATTGGGAGTCAATTGAGGTAAGAACCTGTATGGTCAGAGAAGCTGCCAAAAAGCCACTAGTGGCCTCCTACCTCTTCTGTTCCTCCCTCCAAAAGGGCTGAGATCCTCTCTCAGTCCCACCTTATAATTGCCAGTCCACAGTCCTCCAAACCTCTATGATTAATCTTGGTCAGCTAGTGGCTAGCTCCCCCCTCTGACTCAAAGCAAGCTTTACTTTCAGAATGGAATCAAAATATCACACAACAAACCAATTCTAGTGCCAGAGATAGGACTGGTTCTCTCTGCCCTGAATCTTGTCTTGTTAGGGCAGCATGGGGACAGTGGCAGGGCTCTGGGATGGATGTGGGGTGTTCTTGTAAGGACCCTGAGAAAGTTAAGGGGGATTTTTTAAGCAGAATGACTTCAGAGCCTCTGGGGAATCTGACTGAAACCCTGGTAAGGTGAAGCCTTAAACACAGGCTCTGTGTGAGTACAGCCACCTGTGTGGGTTCCTGCGATACTGGGGTGCAGAATCCCAGCCGCTGATGTGAAAAGCAGGAAAACAGCCCGGAATCTGCTCACCCCAGAATTAGTAGCTGTAGAAGCTCAGCAGTTGGTAGATATTAGGTCAGAACAGTGACGGCCATTGCTTTCTGTTTTTTTTAACTGCTCTTTGTAAGTAAACAAATATCGATTGCATGTATATGTGGGGGAAATATTTATCCCACCACATGAATGCAAGTACCCAGAGAGGCCAGAAGAGGCATCCGATCTCCTGGGAATGGAGTTAGGCAATGGTGAGTTGCCATGTGGGTGCTGGGAAATGAACCCTAATCCTCTGGAAGTGCAGTCAATGCTCTTAGCTCCTGAGCCATCATTCCAGCCCACAAGTACTTAATACATTTTCCAGGACTCTATCTACCCATGCTGTGTAGACCTTGAGTAACAAATTTATTTGCTTCCTTCCTAATTGTTCACCCAGTGAGGACTGCCAGTGTTTCATCCGCCCCCCAGCTGTCGTCTCCCCCATAGCTGTCTAGCTCTTTTAAAGGGGCTGTTCACAATGTTCCTGCCGCTGTCTTTTGTGGGGTGGGGCTGTTGTTTTGAGACAATGTTTCTCTGTGTAGCTCTAGCTATCCCGGAACTCGTTCTATACATCAGGCTGGCCCCAAACTCAGAGTTTCACTTGCATGTGCCTCCCGGGTGCTGGGACTAAAAGTGTGCAGCACGCACCACACTCAGCTCCTGCTGCTGTCGTTTTGTTCCAGTTTGTCCAACAAAGTCAAGACAGGCGACCTTGCTACATAAAGGGTCAGAGAGTAAGCAGAAAACTGAACCACTCCTGTCCTTAACAAGGTAGTGCTTTGTAAAGTTAAACCAAGAACCAGAAGGTAGAGGGTCGGTGCTGGGGTCTCACACAGTCATGCAAGGCATAAGTTCTGTGCTGACACACAACAGCCAAAGTAAATCCTTATGGACGGTGTGGCTGTGGGTGTGCTGAGGGAACAGACCTGCACTCTGTGGCACAGCCATATCTGATGGGAACAGCAAAAGCCATAAACTGGCACAGTTGCTGGACAAAGATTCAGATGACTGATATTCCACCTTTGGCTTTGATCTCTGCCTGCTGCACACTTGGGAGACTTTTATTATTTGCACAAGTTGGTGATGTTGGATTGATGGAAATTTTTTTATGAATCATTTATGCCTTCTCCCAGGAGTGCTTCTGAGCTTCTCCAGGACAGTCCTGAACATACTACCCCCACCCCGCTTTTAGGGAGATGTCCTTATCTACTCAAAAGTCTTCCTTATGCCTTTGAGGTGGTGACGCACATAAAGAAGCCAGAGGTCTCTTTACGAGGCTCTGAGATATTCTTGAAACATCTGTCCCTGTGCTTACTCAGGAACAAGATAATCAAAGCACAGTAAATTTAAAAAGGTCAACAAGATTCAGTGGCTGGAGGAATTGGCCACAGATCGGGAACCTCTTCCCACTACGCCGCACAGACAGCAACAAAGTTAGAGCTGGAGGTCCCTCCGCCATACACAGAGACTTACACGGATGAACAAAGAATGATGGGAAAGGATGATAAAAGTATGAGATGCTGGAACCTCCCTTTCTTAGACAAGTGAGCTCATGCAGAGTCCCTGTGGTGTCTTATCACCAAGGAACAGCAGAATGCCAGGATTAGACATATCACAAATTCTATGAAGAGATAATTTATAAACATTGTGTTATGCCAGAAGTTGAATAACTGTGTCAGCTTTGGCCTGAGGATTTCTCTTGGGCATGCTCACCATTAAGAGTTAATAATACGCTGTTTGGGACGTGGCAGTCTGCCTGGGCTGGCTTGGAGATTTTGTTTTGGTCCAGACTTCTTTAAGCTATCAGCCTACTACAGGCTGTCACATGACTCTAGATTCTAAAAGATTGAGTTACGGGTTTAATGAGTAAAAATGGTTATAAAAGATAACTCTGTTTATCAGTGATGTCAAAACTTGAGGAAAATGATTGTGAAAGGTAACTGTTTATCAATGAGGGCTAAAAGGTATGCAAGAGGATGTGAAACCCGTGTCCAAAATCAAAACTGATATGATCTGTGTTTGGGAACAGCATGGAACTATCCCTGCTTCCTGAATTCTGGGTAAATAAAGAAGCCCTCTGGCTGCTGGTCAGTCAGGCTGCAGGATTCTCCTGACCATCATGCCTGGCTCGCTCCACCTCCTCTCTGGAGCCTGTCTGCTGTCGGGGCTGGCCCCCAGCAACTCTGGCCCCCAGCAACAGTAACTGTGTGGAGGACAGTTCATCATTTTCACAAGAATGCACATGTCAAATCACATTATATGTATGCTTCAAATATGAAGTTTTAATTACCTCAGAGTTTGAAGATGGTTCTGGATTTTCCTACATAAGGAGCTTTATGAATTACTATTTTATAAATATCGAGCTTCCCTTTTGGGTAAACATTTGCACAGAAATTGAAATGGGTCACAACTGCCTGTTAACTCAAATCGGGTGAATTCCTTTCTCAAACTGTCCTTCATCTCATCTCTTCATACTTATAGTCTTATTTGGTCGCAAATGACTTGAAATTGTGTTAAACCCGGACGTCACTTGTCCACCCGTCTGATGAGGACAGGGATGGGTACTGCGGCTCTCATCGGAAAGCTTGTCTGTCTCACTAGAGGCCGGGCCTGCCGTCATGGATGGTGGGCCATGCAGCATGGTGCCCCGATGCTGCCACCTGCAGCTGTGACCACACTGTGTGTTGCCTCCCTCGTGGGACCAGAAAACTGCTAAGACCTAGCAGACAACACCCTGGCAGTGGGCTTGGGCTCTGCCTTTCCTCTCCTCTGACTGGGGCTTTGGGGAGCTACTGCTTCCAAAGTTCCTTTCCCATCATCCATCCCATATGGTTTCCATGGAGAAAGCTAGCTCGCTCTGAGAGAGAGCTCTCTCCTGTCTTGGTACCATCCTTGCCTTCACACCTCTTTTTTGGTGTTGGGGGCAGGGTTACCGCAATGTGCCCAGCCTCACTAAATCAAGCAAGATAACACTTAAGGGAATCTATCGAGTCCCAGTGTGAGTGACCTCTGCATGCCGCATCCTGTCCAACAGGTTTCTCTTTACTTTTGCAGCCGGATCTGTTTGCCAAAGATGTATGAATTTAGCACCTCTTGGGTTGGATATGTGAATGGGAGCAAACTCCAAGGCTGCCACTTAGGATTGGTGACATCTGGGGACTGAATGTTTAACTGTGAACGTCTTCATGTGTTCTTTCTGCTCACAAAAAGGGAAGTCTGGAAGAATACTGATTTGTAGGAAAATAGGTGGCCATGGACGCTCACTGGGATGACTTCCTGTGCATCTGGGCTGTGCTCTAAGGTTGATTCCTCTGAGAAAGAACCATGGAAGAATATCCTTGTCTCCTGTCCAAGGTGTCTGAGTTGGTGGATTTTATCACACAAAACAAGATCACAGGGATAACGTCTTCCTTGTCTCCTATCTCTAGGGCACCCAGATGTTTGCAAGCCTGTGAATGGTTTAAAATTCCTAGGTCAGAATATGAATATATAACCTTGTCTTGGACCTCATGAGCACTGATCTCTCTCTCTCTCTCTCTCTCTCTCTCTCTCTCTCTCTCTCTCTCTCACACACACACACACACACACACACACACACACACACACACACACACACCGAGATGTATTTTATGTTTTTGAGTGTTTTGCAGGTATATTTTTTAAGATTTGTTTATTATGTATTCAGTATTCTGCCTGCATGTCTGCCTGCAGGCCAGAAGAGGGCACCAGATCTCATTACAGATGGTCGTGAGTCATTATGTGGTTGCTGGGAATTGAACTTAGGACCTCTGAAAGAGCAGCCAGTGTTCTTTGAGTCATCTCTCCATGTATTTATATATGTGTACCACCTGCTTGCCTGGGGCCCCAGGTCAGAAGAAGGTGTCAGGTTCCCTAGAACTTGAGCTATACCGATGGCTGTGAATTACCATGTGGGTGCTGGGACCTGGACATGACCCATCCCTCTATATTAGGCAAATTTTACCACATATTGATTTATTTTTTTTTTTGCACATGCCATTGTACCATAGCTTTTAGTTGTAGGAAGTGTCTGTGTGCCTCATTTTTTAAACCTTTCATGATTTGCTTCATTCCCTTAACCAGGGAAATGTCTTTGATAGCTAACCCTTGAGGCAGATGGAACTTTTCAACATGCGCCTAGTAAGTGCAATAATTTATATTAATTCTAGAATAACAAAACTGACGTGCTACATTCATGCTCTGTCTTTGTGGGGACTTGGGTGCTCACTATCGCTGCACTCTGCCTCGGCCTTACCAGCCGTGTAGGTGTCCAGCCCTGCGCTCCCCATGTGAGAGGGGAGGGTTGCCATGGGAGACAAGACAGAATCAGAAACTGTCACAGACTCCCTTTCCGCCGAGGGTCACCAGAGGCCAGACTAGCTGACATTGTCGGGTAGGGCTCCAAAGACAGCATTGTTAAGCCACCTTCCGCGAAGCTTTGAACTCACTCTATAGCCAAGGCAGGCCTTGAACCTGGGGTGCTCCCGCCTCAGCGCCCAGGCAGCTAGGATTACAGACTTGTACTTTCAGGCCTGTCTGTGCATTTGAGCGTGCTGAGCGAGGCGTGGTACAACATCCTGTAATCTCCTAGTGTGCGGGAGCCTGAGGCAGAACAATTGCAGATTCAAGGCCAACCTGACTTACCTACAGAGCAGAAGAAGAGCCTGTCTGTCTTTTTTTTTTTAAAGGAATAACTTAAGAACGAAGTTTCTTTGCTACCAAACAATAATTTAAAGGGTGACTTTGAAAATAAAATTGAACTTCCTATTATCCTATTAGAGTGCATAATGGGCAATGGCCATTATGAAGACATTAGCATCTGCAATGCACTCGGTCACTCTGCTGCTGTCTGAAGAAAGGACATCTCGAAACCCATGGCTGGCTTGGTGTCATTATACGAGAAATGAAAATGAGGGTGGTTACGGCCAGAACCAAGATCCCCCCGTGTGTTCAGGAACCTGCTTTGAATAAAGTGCTGAAAAATAACTTCAGGAACTTTTCACCGAAGTAGCAGTCCTGAAGTATTAAGGGTTAGCCTGCAATCAGAAGTGCTGCTGTATGCTTGGCTGCAAATGGATTCGGTCCCTAGACAGTCATTCTTTGATATGCCAAATTAATAGCTACTGACTCCTTGACCTTTTAAAAGATTTGTTTAGTTGTCTTGTGTGTATGAATATTTTGTCTGCATGTATGTTTGCAGAAAACCACGTTTGTTTGATATCTTAGAAGGTCAGAAGAAGGCATGGCATCAGGTCCTCTGGAACTGGAGTTAGGGTTGTGAGCTGCCATGTGCGTGCTGGGAACTGATTCAAGAGCAGCCAGTGCTCTTAACCACTGTGACATTCTCCAGCCATAGAGTCAAGTTTTTGACATCATTCATTGCAATGAAAAGCATTACAATCTTAAGTTTATAGATAGAATAACTTTCACAAAGTGGATACCCACGTAATTGACCCTTGGATCGTGAGTCAAAGCCCCAACATGAATAGTCCCTGCCTGTCCCTGCAGGTTGTCACTCCCCTGGAAGGAGCCAAGGCCCTGGATCCTAACACCATGGGTGAGTTTTGCCTATCTGGGAACTGAAGACTCTTTAACCCATTTCTGAGTTCTGAGGACTTGATAACATGTGATCTGAGATGCAGCCCTGATGGATACTGTTTGGAGACTGGGTGGTAACAAACTTAGACCACAAGCTATCTCATCTTTGATGCAGCTTTTTCTCATATATTCTTAATACTCTTGTCAAATAAGCCTTATATTTTTTCCTTCTCAATCTAAAAATAGTCTGGTGACATTTATGAAGGTCTCCAAAGACATTAACGGCTGAAATACGACAGTCTGGAGCGAGGATTGTTGGCTCTCGAGAACGAGAAGCAAAGGCTGGCATGAAGACACAGCCTCCAAGGTTCTCACAACACAGAGCTTCCCCGAGATAACTTCCTGGGTAGCCGATGGTGCCCAAAGTTTGGATCCTCTGAGAAAGAATCACGGAAAGACATCAATTGATATTTTTCCAAGATGTCTGAGCTGGTGAAAACGTGATCACAGGGGAGGAAATGCTTCCTTCCTTGTTCCACATCTCAAGGTCGCTCTGATAGGCTCTGCTAGAATCTGAACTAAGCTTTAGAACAAAGGAAACTTGATTGATTTAAAATTCTTGACCCAACATATATAAACATGTCTCAAAACTTGGGAGCATTGATGTGTTTCATTTTAACACAGACTGGATCTTGTATTAAAAAAAAAGTTATGTTTTTCTGTGTTTGAGGGATTAAAAGAGCCCTTGAAACTAGATTCTTCTTTTTTTAGTTGGCACTGCCCCCAACTTCTTACACTTGGTCTTGTTCATTTTGCTTGGCGTTGTGTGGATAGGTGTGGCTCTGGAGTTCATCTTGTTAAGTAGATGTCGAATCCAGATCCACAATATGTGTGGCTGCAGTAACTCAGGCCTGCAGCTGTCAGACAGTGGCTGCAGTAACTCAGGCCTGCAGCTCTCAGACAGCAGCTGCAGTAACCCAGGTCTGCAGCTCTCAGACAGTGGTTTCTGTAACCACAGGTCTGCATGCTCTTGGATAGAGACTGCTTTTGTGCTGACTACACATTGTCTTCAGCTTTTCATGGTGTTTTACATACATCCTCCAAATAAACACAGATCCTACCTAACTTCAGAAAAAGACTAGAAGTAAAACAGCAGTTGCCCCCGTTCTGCAGATAATAACTGTGCAGGTGACCCACCATGTGGGTGATCCACTGATGCTGCAGGGCAATCGGTAATGAAAAGTCCCCAGACTATCTTAATACAAAATATACAGCTTTAATAAACAGAAGTAAGACTTACACCAGCTTACACCAGAATCCAAACGATCCGTCCGGACGCAGGAGCCAGGCGAGAGAGAACTAGTGGAAGCACACTCGACAAATTTATAGGTTTAGCCTAAGGGCGACACACCCCACGAACAGATTGTGATTGGCTGAACTCCCCTATCATCTCCCCCTTTTTTCTAAAATAAGACAGAACCAAACCAAACACAACTATATACAATAGAAGCAAATAATAAATATAAAGTTACAAACAATAAACAATATTAAGCAAGAAACATATAACAAAAGTTTTACTAAACATTCTATTTCAGGGAGTCTAAATAATGTAGATGGTAACTACAACTATCTAATCTTCAACTCCATCAAAGATCTGAGAAGGGAAATAATTTTACTCAAGCAGCCCGGAAGTACAAGCGGGAAACTTCTGAAATGTGCAACGAATGGAAGAGACAACTGAATACCTGGGCAATCACCCAAAGTCTCGTATGCAATGTTGAGTCAACCAACTTTGGCTAAGGCCTGATGTAACTGACATGCCATTTTTCAAAGGCAAGAAACCTTTTAGGACTCTCTCACCCTGTCTTGGCAAGATAAGACAATCCTGCTTTTATCCATTTACGGATATTCTGTAATTCTGTCAGTGGTCAAGGTATGACCTTTTTCTTTGCCCAAAGGCCAGTTCTGCCAGGAAGAAGACAAGCTCCAGGTGGAGTGTCTTTGGTGCTCAACATTCTCTCGGGAGTAGAGTGGTGATGCCAGGAGCGATTGTGTCTCACTACTATAGAACTGTGAGTTAGATTAAAGGCCATTTTTCACAGCTCTTCAAAGAGGTTGAAGATTATACTATCTATACTAAGTATGATCTCTATGCACCTAAATAACCTGATTAGTCTAAATATAAATATAATAAACATATATGACTATTGATTTCTATCTAACTTGAAAACTAAGAGAATGAACAACTGTGCAATGAGTGAGGACAATGACGTCCAAATGTAAACGATGTATATCATTACATAAATATCTTAATCAGAGGTAGGAATGTAAATATATGTATGTATCACAATACAAATAGAGGTGGAAGCATACTCACATACAATATTCAATATATCAATGTACAAAAATCGACACCAATACAATTTTCTAAAAACAATAACTCACAAATACCAATATATTATTATCCCATCACCAATCAATCCCTCCTTTTTTTTTTGATCATAACTCTAAATTTTCTTTAGGTCCCCATAAGATTATCAGCACCCCCAACCAGCAGGAAGTAGCCTAGAATACTATGCCCACATTCCCAAAAACTGGACTATGGATATTTTCCTTTGTTTTTTTAAAAAAGAGGGGGAAGTGGTACGGGAGAATTATCTGTATTCTGTCAATCATGTTTTAAATAAACGCTGATTGGCCAGGCAGGAGGTGTAGGTGGGAAAACCAGACAGGAAGTGGAAATGATGCAAGGATAGCAAGAGAATTCTGGGGAGGAGGAAGTTGATTCCTCCTACTCCTGTCCAGACCACCGAAGCAGCAGGATGTGAGCTGCCCCACTGAAAAAGGTACTGAGCCACATGGCTAACATAGATCAGAAAAATGGGTTGATCAAGATGTGAGAGTTAGCCAATAAGAAGCCTGACCTAAAGAACTAATCAGAATTATAACTTATAGAGATCTCAGTGTGATTATTCTCTGGGACTAAACAGCTGGAGGAATGGGCAGGACAGAAACCCCCAACAAACAGGCCCCTACATGTTACAACCCACCATGCAGGTGACCCACCGTGCAGGTGAACCACCGTGCAGGTGACTCACTGTGTAGGTGACCCGCTGTGAAGGCGACCCACCGTGTAGGTGACCCACTGACTCCTCTAGAAAGTGTTCTGGAAAAAACATGCAAGGCCTTGGGTTAGTACTTTTCTTTGAAAAACCATAAACCATGAATTCCTTCTGGTTGGTAGGCGCTAGAGGAAGAAAGTCTTTGTAATCATCTAGCAATGGTTTCCAGGTAGAGGCACAGCTTTTGTAGGCAAAAATCCTTCAGCTGTGAATAGGTGCTTGGTGTCAGAGAAGTGCACAGAATGTTTTAACCTCCCACCAGAGTAACGGCCTCGGCTCTCTGGGGGACGTTCTGGGTTAAGGTTCTGGGTATGAAATGACAGCGACTGTTACTGGAATCACCTCTGCTCTGAATTCTCCCATTGCTATTGTCTTCACCTTTAGGATTTTGGGTTCTAGTCGAAATCTCGTGGCAAATGGAAGGCTAGGTGTCTGCAGTAAACCTGTTGGAAGATGGAAGGCTAGATGTCTGCAGTAAACCTGTTGGAAGATGGAAGGCTAGGTGTCTGCAGTAAACCTGTTGGAAGATGGAAGGCTAGGTGTCTGCAGTAAGCCTGTTGGAAGGTGGAAGGCTAGGTGTCTGCAGTAAACCTGTTGGAAGATGGAAGCTCTGCAGCCCACCACCCTTGTTTCACAGCTGCTTGTTTTTCTTTTCACCCCCGCCGCCTCTCCCCGACCTATGCTCACACTCTACTCCAGATGATGAGGAGAAGGAGCAGAAGAAAACCGAAAAAGCCAGCAGGGTGTGGTGGAGGCAGGAGGATCACCTCAGGTTCTAGGCCAACCAGAGATACATAGAGACCTTGTCTCAAGACAAAGAAAACCAGAGAGTATGCAACCCTCTGGACTTTGGTAGGATGCCAGACGTGCCCATGAACAGAGCAAACTGAAAAGTCAGAGATGTCCCAGTATGTTGAGCAAATTCTCCTCTGCCAGACTTTAACCGTGGGTTCTAAATCTAATCATTTCTCCCAGTGAAATAGTTGGCTGACTATTTGATTGGGGCTTTAGGGAGTGTGTCCTCAGTTGCAATCCAACCCTTAGCAGCTGTCCTGGTTTCATTTCTGTTACCCCTAACAAGAAGTAACTTTGGAGAGTCCCAGCCCCTGGTCACCAATGGTCAAGGGAGGACCCCTTAGCAGCCAATCGAAACACAAACACCCCAACCGAGAGCACCGAGCTGCCTGCTTGTCTTTCTCCCTGCTTTCTCTCTCTACTCTCCCACGGTGCAGGATCCAGTCCATGGGATGGCACTGCCCACATTCAGAGTGGGTCGTCTCAACTCAGTTAACCATCAAGCGAGTCCCCCGCACCAAGACATGCAGAGATGATCTACACAATCCCTCAGGTGAGGCTCTCACCTCAGATGAGTCTAGGCTATGGTGAGGTGATGCTTAAACTTCCCAGCACAGGGGCACATGTGGAAATCTAAGGAAAATTCGAATTTTCAGTGTGATTTAAGTTTTACCACTATAATCCTTTCAAGAAATCAAAAACAGGGCAAATTAAATGTAATGAAGTCTTTTCAGTTTACACGAGAGCCTGCATCCAAATGGACTGATCCTGATGCTCGTGACAGATACCCACTGTTCCCTTCCTTTACAGGGGCCCTTGGCTTTCGTACATCCTGAATTCCAGGCTGTAGCCGAAGCCAAGCTGCAAGCCCGGAGCTTCTTGCTGATTACTCCCCCACTGGGTTATAGAGAAGAACTGGGCTGTTTGTGGTTGCTCAGAGCTGTACCATGAATTGGGAAATCTTTCCAGCTTGCATGCCCTACCCTGGGTCTCAAATATGATTGACATTCAGTTCTATCTGGAAAGAAAACCATAGTGAGCAAGGGTGGCAGGTAACCAACTTTCCTGGAACTAAGATTTTTTTTCCTCTGGGAATTTTCTAGGAAAGCAGCTCATGCATGATTAAAAATGAGTTCTGAGGGAGGTAGGAGCAGGAGGACCAGGAATTTTGGACCATGCTCTGCTGCTACAGTGGACTGAAGACCAGCCTGCGTTATAAGAGCACAGAATGACTCTTTACTTAGGAGTAATCGAGATGTTTATTTGGGTTTTTTTTTTTCAAACACTATTATTGCTTTCAAAATAGTAGGAACAGGAAGTAGCAAGAGAAGAGGCCCCGACTTCCAACAGAATCTAGCCAGGGTGCCAGAAGAGACCATATCGAAGATGGCTAAAAAGAGAGCAAAGAGGAAAGGCAGGGGAGTTGAACGGAAAAAAAATTAAACAGAATCACAAAAGGCTTTACAATTGGTAAGATTTAAAAAGGTTGCTAAGCATATCCAGTTCTCATTCTCCAGATACAGGGGCAGACGTGTTTCTGTCCAAACACACAGGTTTACCACCACCAATTAAAGGTTTTCCACCCACAGTCAGAGAACTGAAATAATCTAGCTGATGAGAAAACTTGGATACAGTTGCAGATACTTTTGTGAGCCGGGGTGAGAACCTGATTCAGAAGTACACAAAGGCCAGGAAATAGCTCTGAGGCTGAGATTGGTTTCTAAGTACAGCAGCCATTGACATGTAGGCGTTGTTAACCAAACTGTACTGTGGCATGTTTGACTCTCCATTGGATCACTTCTCTCCTCCTAGAACACCTCGCATCTTAATGACACAGAATGAAAGAATTGCTGCCGTGAGAGCCAGCCTCCAGCAGCTCAGAGGTGGAGGCGGATCCATGGAGTAGGTAAACTAATCACTCAGCTTGAATTTTCCATCTGAGGGAGTAGAACTTAACTCTCTGGGGCTGGCGAAAAGGGGATGCACACACACACACACACACACAAATGCACACACATAAACGCATACACATGCACACATGTGCACGCACGCGCGCGCGCACGCACACACACACACACACACACTCACACACACACATCTCCAACACATCAGGATCTCACCTAGAGTGCTGATGAATGGCAAGCCCTTAGCAGGTCAGAGAAACTGAAGAGGAGATGCCGGCAAACACTGGACAGACAGACACACAGGACTTTTCTGAGGGCCAAAGCTTAGTTCTTCATTTCATTATTCTTTCTGTCGTTTGTTTTACTCTACTCCTTTTCTGTTCTGTTCTTCTACCTGGGCGTTTTCCGTCTCTTATATCTTTGTTTTTTGCCTTACAGCTTATACGCCCCAGCAAAATCTTTGAAGCAGAATAAAAATTACAGTGCGGTTACTTTTTTTTTTAAGCGAATGGTTACAATGAGTACAACTAAAAAGCATGTTTTTCAAATCCCTTGCATGATTAAACATTTTATGTATTACAGGTAAAAAACAAATTGTCCCAAGAACTCACATACATTCATGTCCAAGTAACTTGTTATAGATTAACAGAGTGTAAGCAAGCAAGGTATTTTTCTCACTACTTCTTTTGCTGGCAGGCTGCATTTTGTGTGCAAAAAAAAAAGACCAAATATTTTATTATTTATCTCAAAAGGTAATCCTATAAAAAAACTTAAAGGAATCACAAATCTAAACTTTTATATATGAAAAACAACAAGTCAGCTCTACTTTAAATCCTTAGGGTGCTTACCACTCATCAACAATTTATATATATTTATCTATCAGGAAGCTGATGGCAGAAACGGATACAAGGAATTAATCATCACCTTTGATCACCAATCCATCCTAGCAAGAAAGGACATCAGTCAGCAATAGCCAGGCTGCCATTGTTCCTGTCCCCTGACTTCAGTGAGTTTTTTGTTCGATTATTAAAGGTATATCTTTTTAAAAATTGTTCCCCAAGATCTTCTACCTCAAAAGCATTAACAGAAACATCTTAACCTAACCTTACTAACAATCTACATGTCTAACTTCTTCCTAAGGTGGTGGTTGAATCATTAATCTGCTCCAGCACCTATGCTTGGAAAAAAAACACTATTATTGTAAGTACGAGTAACACTGCCCAGTGAGGGACTAGAAACCCCCAGAGCTTTCATACAACTCATAGATTATGAGGGATGTGGTGACCAGGAAGGCAACAATCAGGGCTGTGCTCACTAACAGCATGAGGACCTTATCCTCAGGGCTTGATCTCTCCAAGGCTCACCCAGGCGTGTTCCATGAATGCCAGTGCCCAGCCGTGTTCCATCAATTCCAGTGTTGCCTGCTGGTCCCCTTGCGGGACTCCCGACATGAAAGGGTCATGGATTCTTTGTGGTTTCAGAGAGTCGCTGAGGCTGGGTATTGTGTAGTGGAGAAGTTCCTACCTCAATGAAGGACCTGGGAGGTCAGGAAACCCTAAGAGGCCATTGAATAAGACTACAAAAGTCAAAGTCTTGGTTAGTAGAGAACCTAAGATATTAGAGATGCCAGGGCCACAAGATCTGCCAAGAAAACCTGCGCAGAGGAGAAGTGTGTTGCAGGCAGCAAAGCTGGTGGGGGTAAAGCCATAGAAATTTGAAATCAAAGTCCCAGGCATTAGACACAATGTTAGTTACAACATCTGGCATATGCTCTGATGGGTTTTGGTCTTGTTTTGGTCCAGTATTTCGTATACCCCATTTCTCCTTTTGAAACGGTAAAATATATATTCTGTGCTGTATGTTAGAAGTATATTGTCTACTTTTTATTTTACAGGTAGTTACAATTAAAGGTTCTCTGAATGTCAGAAGAAACTTTAGAATTTGGACTTTCAATCAATGCCGTGGCCATGAAAGGCTAAGTGGACGCTAAAGTTGGACTAAATACGTTTGCACTATGATGTGGTCATGAGCCTATGTGGACCAGGAAGGAGAATGTGGTGGTTTGACTGAGAAATATCCTCTGTAGTCTAGGGCATTTGAACATTTGGCCCCCAGGCAGTACCCTGTTTGGGGAGGTTTCCGGGGCACAGCCTCGCTGTAGGAAGTACATCGTTGAGGGTGGGCTTTGTCCACCTCTGGTTTCTTCTCTCTGCTGTGTTTTTGTAGTTGAGACGCGATTACTCAGCTTCCTGCTGCTGCTGCCATGCTTTGGCTGTGCTGTTTTGTCACAGCAACAGAAAAATGCTAATACACATATGTAACATATGCACACACACAATGAAAACAATAATTTACAACTATCCCAACAACTTACAGACTCTGTAAGACTCTGTGTATTAGAGTCTCATACAGAAATAAGTTTCCTGGGAAATATGTCTTTTTTTATATTGCCTATTGAAAACTCTGACTTTGCTGAAAATACCCTGTAATTTTCTAACCTAGCATTTCTGTGATATGAAATTGTCAGTTAGAACCTTATAGAATTGTTGTGTCTCTTCAGATTATTGCTAGCTGACCGGCACGGCTGTAATGGAAATATTACCTCGTCCATTCTCTGTGCAACATGCTGTATTATAAAATTCCAGGATTCTCCCTGTAGGAGCTAACATTTCACTCAAGAGTCGCATTAGTTTCTTACTGTTTTAAGGAAGTGTCTGATCACTCTTCAACTCGTATTTCAATGTCAATGACTCAAACACACCGACTCATGCTTTTCTTCTTTCTTCTTTAACATAGCTCCCTCTCCCTGCAGACATCTGCGGAGCGGCTCCTGTGGGCCAGGCACTCGTAAACCACCAAATGGCCCCCAGCTCCTCTTATTACCAAGGTTTAAGTGTAACAAGGAGATGAGGCATTGTAAGACACATTGGGATATATGTTAGATGGACACACCAAAGGGTGTGGAGTGAGCAGGGAGGGAGGATTCAGTGGTGAGGGCTGAGAGCTGTGTGTGTGAGCAGGGAGGGAAGATACGGGTATAAGGGCCACAACAACATATGTGCTGTGAATCAGCAAGCATCTTTCGGAACAGGTAACATTTAAGTGTAATAAAATGATACTCAAGTACTGTGAGAAACTCTCGAGTCCTTCCAAGGTCGGCATGTATTGGGAGCTAAGAAGTTGCACTGGTTACATGGCCCAGGTATTATCTGACAAGAATCACCATGTTTACCAGCCACACTGCAACCTCACTCTTGCTCACCAGCCACACTCCAACCTCACTCTCTCATTCACCAGCCACGCTCCAACCTCACTCTCAGGTTTTACATGGATCCAGTTCACCATGTTGAGGCGCCACTCTGTAGTATGAGGAGCGGGCTGCGTCCCACCGCCCGGCTAGCTTAACCCCCGAAATAAACTCTCCAATCAGCCGTTCCATTAGCCCCCACGTTTCTGAACAGAATCATTAGCCCCCCACTCTCTGAGCATGCTCGTGAATGAGCCGCGCTGCAAGCAAAGGGGAGCCTTTTCTAGGAGGATGTAGATGTTTCCCCGCTCGAGAAGCAGAAGAGGCTCACCTTATACTTAAGAGACATGAAGGGCTCCATCGAAAACTCTCAGATCAGATAAATGCTTTCAGGAAAGTAGCAGTTACAAAATCAATACACTATATCAGTGGCTTCTCCCCTACACACTGGTAACTGCTGAAAGGAGATCATGACAGCAATCCTAGTCATAAAAACTCAGAATAAACAAACAAGGAAAAATCTTAACAGAAAAACAGCTTGAGATGTTGATTGTACTTGTCTAATATTTCAGTTTTTGTGGGTAATCTAGAAATAAGTCTTAAAATCAGTTTGGTAAATGTAAGCAGGGCAAGGATTTATCAGTACATTCTTCATGAGATAGAGATATAAAAGTTGGGCCACTTATTTTCAAGTAATGTGAAACATAAGCCTACATGTTCTTGGCTACTTAAATCCTTATGAAAAGCAATGTATTTGGGTCTAGTCATGTGCTTATACCAGTTCCTGACACATTGCTTTCTTCCTTGGCTTTCATTAACAAGCAAGATTGCTGACATTTAACGTTCTAAACAATACCTTTAATTCTGTATACAAAGAACAGAGATTGCTTCAAGATGTAGGTTTAAGGAGATAACAAGGAAAGGATCAGTAAGAGAAAGTCATAAAGAAGGTTGTAAGTATGAGGCTTTGGATGAGGAAGGACCACATACTAAAGGGAGACTTTTGTTCTGATGTAGAGTGACCAAAAGACAGGAAAACACTATATCTATCAAGATGAAGGTACTTCTGAGAGCCGTCTTCATGCCCTGTCATACTTCTGAGTGTGGGTCTGGAAACTAACCTTCCTCATCTGGGGGAGACGGCTTTGAAGCGCTTCCCAACAGGGATGTGGCTATGCTAGAGAATAGAAGAAAGTGAGGGTCCTCTTGGGAGTCACCCTTCAGCCATGCCAGGTAACAGTGATGAACAGAGAGACTATCACCTGTGAGTGCCCCAAGACCCTGGCAGGAGGTTCCCCAGTCACCCCAGAGCTGCGATGAACCAGTGTGTTTTGTGAGCAGCAACACTGGAAAAAGAAATTATCAGGGTCCCTATGATGGGGAGAGTGCAGGTGTATATGACTTCTATCTGTTTCTTCTACAGAAAAACGAAGACTGACAAAATCTAATGTCTATCTGGTTCCTTTTAACATGGTCCTAATTTTTTTCCAAGAAGCCCTGGGTTATCTTTGATATATCTAAAGAGAAAGTTGGGATTTTTACTCAACATTGGAGCCATATTTTCTGTGTTGACTATTAAAAGGTATCCTATGGAGGTGGGTGTGTGAGAAAGGGGAAGACTGAATGGTCCAGCGAGTCACTGAAGTAGGCGGAGAGGTTTCAAAACATTCACTTCTGGTGGTTCCAGGGTGCCCCAGTCCACTAGCAGGAAGAAATCTATTAGAAAAACCAAGAGCGGCTGTAATTCTCCAGTGGGATAGGAAGGAAACTTCACTAGTCGTCATTCCGTCCCTGTGACAAAGCACTAGAGATGATCAGGAAAAAGGAAAAAGGAAAAAGGATTGATTTTGGCTCTTAGTTTTAGAGGCCTCAGTCCAGGGTCCCTTTGAGCCTGTGGTGGATTCTTGCATGAGGGCAAGGTGGTGGGACCAGGTTCTGATTTCTTCTATTAGGTCCCATCTCCTAAATGGTTCCACCATCTCCTGTGTGCCTGAGTGTGCACACATGCACCAGGCATGTGCGTGTTTGCGTGTATGTGCGTGTGTGTGTGTGTGCATCCGTGTGTGTTTGTGTGTATGTGCATGTGTGCATGCTTGTGTGTGTTTGTGTGCGTGTGTGTGCATGTGCATCCGTGTGTGTGTGTGTGTGTGTGTGTGTGTGTGTGTGTGTGTGTGTGCTGTGATCAGGAGAGAGTTTCCCAGGGCAAGGCTCATCTGTTGCACGATGTACTGGTCTCTGAGATTTGCCCAAACGTAGAAAGCTCAAATGTATGGATTGTGATAGTGGGGGTGAGGACTGTTTTCGAGCTGTCCACTTAAAAAAAATAAAAAATAAATCTTAAAAAAGAAAAAAAGGCATTCCCTCCAGGTTAACATTTCTTATATGACTTCTTAATCAACTTCCCAGTTAAAGGGTTTCCCAGCCATATAATTATCTACTTACTATTTTCTCTCTGCTTACACAGGCATCATGAGACATTTATTAAGTGTTTCACTCTAGTCGGAATTCATTAACTTTATCCTGTTTCCCCTAGCCACCTCATAATTAAATCTTCTAAAAATGAAATTAGGTTAATTTAATGTGGCATGTGAAGGATCTTGTGCTGGCTTCTCGTGACCACCGAGTCCTTCTCGTATTGAGAAACCATCTGCCTAGCATTTTGCTTTTACATTTTGCTGAAGTTTGCTTTTATCCTTATGATCCATTGTAAACATCAGTTGGCTTAGTCCCCTTTGAGTATTATATTACATTACAATCTCAAAAGAATTATGTGAAAGAAAACCAAGGCAGAGCAGGAGGTTAAGGAACGTGCCCCAGGCCACAGGTTTTAGAGTGGCAGAGACTGTGAACCACATTTGGCTCAGCCAGTGGCTATGGGTCACCCCCCCCCCCCCACACACACACACAGCATTATATGGTAGGGGAGGGGAAGGGAGAGGAGCTCCGCTCACCAGAGCAGAGGTAGTGGGAGCTGGCCCTCTGAGACCAGCCGCTTAGCCTGTAGCACATGGATGAAAGACATGAAGGCCTGAAGGTCGAAAACCACTGGCAACACTGGGGAGCTGTCAAGGTGCTGACACAGCTGGGTGTCCTCTGGTTGCTCCCCTCGATACATGCAAAATGGCAAAAATTAACAAGTGGAATTATGCGAAACTAATGTTAAAAAGCCTTAATGTACAACAAAGAAAACAATCAACAGAACCAAAAGACGACACAATGAATCAACGAGAATGCTGGTTGATATCTACCTGACGAAGAGCTAGGCTCTAGAATGCGTAAGTAACTCCAAACAAACTGTAAGTATAAAAAAATCCAAGCAAAACAATTAAAATGGAGCAACAGCCTGGTCTGGTGGTACAAACCTGCAGCCTATCCCTTTGGAAACAGTCGGAAAGAGCATTGTGACTTTGAGGCCAGACTGGGTTACACACACGTCCCAATCACTCCAGGTACCTTTTTCCAGCCCAGACACACACTGACTGCATTGATTTCTGGTATCAATTCTAAAATTGCTTTGAAAGATCAGCATTGTTTTAAAGTTTATGGGTGTTGCATGAATTCTAATTGGTCTTATTAGTAAAAAGCTGGAGTCAGGTATCAGGGTAAATGCTGAAGATCAGAGAAGTAAAGGAGCCAGCCGCTGGAGAGACTTTCAAATCTTTGGACGGAAAGGGAGAGATCCTGTATCCCAAATCCTCAGACTGCATGCTCTGAAGTCCTGTCTGCGCCCACCTTATATTCCTCTCTCTGTTCAGCCATATCACTCCTGTCTCCACCTCCCTAGGGCTGGGATTAAAGGTGTGAGATCCCAAGTGCTGGGATCACCTTTGTGTGAGCTCTGCTGCTTGTAGGCAGAGACTGCTCTTTTGCTTCCCAGATGCCCAGACTCGAATAATTACACAGAAACTATATTAATTCCAATACTGTTTGACCAATGTCTCAGGTATATTCCTAGCTAGCTCTCACATCTTAAATCAATCTATTTCTATTAATCCGTGTATTGCCAGAAGGTTGTGGCCTACTGAGAAGGTTCCAGCATGTTCTTCTCCTTCAGCAGCTACATGGCATCTCTCTCCTTTTGGCAGCTATAAGGCATCTCCTTGACTCCACCTATTCTAAACACAGGCCAGTAACTTTGGAAGGAGCATCTAGCCCTAACCTGGTACCAGAGAAAATCTTGAATCGTTTCTAGAAGTCAGGTTATTTCTCGATCTTCTCCAATTTCTTTTTTAAAAAAAATACTCCAAGTTGTATTGGAACACTCCTGGGCTTAGATTCCGGTCTAAAACTGCAGCATGACAACACCCACAGCAGGGCCGCAGCAAACCTGCGCCTGGGTGCCATCTAGTGCTAAAACATGGCAAGTGACAACCAGCTCAAAGAAAACCAGCCTCCCTGGGGGGCAGACAGGCACAGTTGGATGCTCACATGTCTCACCAGCTTGCACCAAGAGCTTGTAGGGAAGTCTGGGCTCACATAGGACTCAGGCAGTAACCTGCATGGGAGAAGTAACCTCAGTGAGAAGTTGAAACTACTGTTTTAAGAAAATCTGATGAGCTTAAGGGAACTGAAATGTTTCAATATCCTAACAGAGGAACTCATCAAGTTGAAAGCAATTAAAAAGTTCCCGAGTTGTAAAAAACATCTCGGTGAAATTGAGAATCTCATGGGAGGCAGCAAAAGCAAGTGGGTTAAACGGAGTCTGAGAGCTTGAAGATGCGCTTAAAACGCACTGTTGGTGAGAAACAATGAGGGAGGGAAAAGGCGTATGGGAAATTGGGAGCTACTGAAAGAATAAGTATGCTTTGGATACAAGAAGGGTCTGTGAATGCCAAAGAAGAAGAAAGCTTATTCGCAGATGCTGTGGGAGTTCCTTTAGCCAATAGCCTTTAAGATACCAGCCCACTTGGGCATGGTCTCTTATACTATAAATGCAGCTGTAAAGCCTGTGCTCCTGGCTCTGGCTGCTGCCTGCTAGACTCTGTTCCTGTTCCCTGTTCATGCAGAGGACTGTGATCCAGGACATAAATCTGTTAAGTCTCCCTTAAATAAATAACCCTTTATTAGACATAATTCTGAACTAGCATGTGATTATTTTGTATCTACTGCCATCACACAGAAATAACAGGAAAGTTCCCAGATCTGGAGGACAGAAAAATCCTGGTATAGGAAAGGCAAAAGTCACTAATTAAATTTAAGTCAACAAAGTCTACCCTGTGATGGTATAATCCAGCAAGCTCTTACAGGTGAAAGACAGAAAAGCCCTAAGGCTGTAAGAAACAAGAAAGAACACACAGGAGAGACTCAACTAATCTAACAGTACACTTCTCAGCAGAGACAATCAGGCTGGGAGTGTTTTGAGGTTTTCATGATAATGAAGAAAAAACTACCTGTCAGCAGGGAATACTGTTCCCAACCAACCAGGCCGTTCTGTAAAAACAAACAGATGACATTCCTAGATCAATGACACAAATCCGAGTGTGTCTGTCTAGACTCGTTCTAGAAGTAATGCCAGAGGAAGTTATTCAAACTGGAGCAGATATTAACAAATCCCAAGAAGCAGCAGGCAGGTGTATTCTTAGTACTCAGGAGGTGGAAACAGCAGAGTCAGGAGTTCAAGGTTACACATAGCAAGTTCAGTGCCAGCCTGGTCTACAAGAAACCACGTCAGAGAACAGAGAAGCAGAGAGAGAAAGATAAAGGAGAGGAAGGGGAAGAAAAGACGGAAAATCCAAGACTGTAAAACAGGTTAAGAGTGAATTATGAAACACACTCAGGACATTATCGTATGATGTGCATGGTGCAGAGAGTAATCAGATCTTTAGTATAAACACACACACACACACACACCAAAACAACAACGACAAACAAAACCCAATCAAATAAACAAATAACCCATATGATGGAACCTTTGCACTTACATAAACAAGTAAACTCAGACTTTTCAAGGTCCAAAATGGTACATGGAAAACTGATGGACGTACATCATCCTCAGTGTTTGAAAATGTGTATACACCCCAGTATACACTTGTAACGCCAGCACTTGGGAGGCTGAGGCAGCCCGGGATACAGGTCAAGTCTGTCTCAGCAAGCAGAGGCTAGCTGATACAAAATTTGAGCAGAAAATTAGCAACCACCTACAGCTGAAGCGCACGACACGACAAAGGAGGCTCTGGTGTACAGCCAAGAAGCTGGACAAGAGTTTTATGAAAAAACTGACCACTGAGATTGGCAGCTAGGGAGGGAAAGGAAACACAGACTGCAATCCAATCAAATTTGAGGCTGGTGGTGACGTTCCTTTTTCTATATATATAGAGAAGGAATAGATTTGGGGTGGGAATAAAACACAAAATCCATATGAGATACATGTGAGTCTGTGGAAAGTAAAGAAATATCAGTTTCTCTTACTTCTGTTATTTACTTGCTGAAGCTCATACCCAAACCATAGAGAAGTAAAAAGATGCCATGGAAATAAACTCGGAGCCTTTGCACTGACTACAGGTTGCTTTGAACCAGTTGTTCACCCCACACTAAAGCCTGTGCTCAATTAGTGAAACATCACGGGGTGGATCTTCTGAAAAGATTTTTCTCCTGAGATATAACACCACCAATCACATGGAAATTAACTTAAAAAATTAGGCAGGTTACATGGGCAGTTCAGCTCAGTGGTGCAGTTTACCTTGCATCAGGCCCCAGGTTTGATCCCAAGCACCACACAAAAAAACAAGAAAGAAAATGATCCATGATGAACAAGTTTCACTCTTTGGGGAAAATTAGCTTTGAGAATTGTGGCTTTTTAAAAATAGTAGGATCGAGTTAGTTAGCTTTGCTATCTTGTGAAAGCTAAGTCTCAGGGGACAGTTATTACCCTAAAAGAAACTCACTCTGGAGACTCAGGATCAGGTGTGACTGACTATGTGAACAACAGCCCAGCCTCTATCCAAGTAAGAGCCTGTACACTCAGACCTGGGGAAGGAAAGGGACAGGGAATGTCTGTTGATGTCTTTATGGCTAAGATTACAGCTAAGATAGAGTTGTATTGTAGGCACATATTAACTCAACCCAATACTGGGTCCCTTTTACAGATGAGGGAATGGAGATACCAAGAAATGAAATACAGTCCAAGTCACATGCCATTAAGATGTCAGACTAGACATTTAACCTCGGAAATCCTGACTTCAGAGACTGTACCCATTCAAATATGTTTCTTAAGTTAGTCAACTGGGAACTTTCAGTTAATTGGAGTAATTTTGAAAGTCTGGAAATTAAGTTGCTCTCAGAAGACATGTATCTGTGCTTGGTTTGGGGTATATGAGATTTCTTTTCTCCGCAAAGGGTATTCACAAAGTAAAACAATGTGTTTTGAACGGTTTAGTACCGTAGTCAAAATTTCCCAGCCTGTTTTTCTTTGACAGATCTCTTAACTACTCCTTCCCCCGCCTCTTAAAACTAAAATTCCTTACCTATTAAGCAAGTAAATAATGGTATCACTTTGCAGTAGCCAGGATTAAACGAAAAAGAAGTGTTTAAAACGGTGTAAAACGCTCGTTATAAATACGCCGTTGTTATAACCGTCCTTTGCTTTCTTTTGGGTAGTCCTGATTTTGAAATGACCAAGACGTGACTGTGAAATCTGGAAGTAGGTGGGTGAAAAGGGAGCTGGAATGGGCTCCCCGTCCAGCAGTTTGGAGTCATCGCCTTTCCCAAAGCCCCTCTTCTGTCCCGTGCTGCGAAGGGACAGGAGAAGATGATGTGTTTTCTGTTGTTTTCTTTTGGTCTAAGGTTTGGGGAAAAACCGATCCCCAAGCCTGACAAGGGACGTCTAGGGTTCTGGACCGGGACATAGACAGGGCCCCCTCAACCATCTGGACCACAAAGATGCTTATGATGGATCGTGATTACTTCCGGCCTGAGGAGCCGCGCGCGTTCCTATTCCGCTTTCTCCCGACCTCGTCCCACGGAAGGTTAACTTTTCCCTTCCTGGACAACGCCAGCCCCTCGTGGTTTCGCTTCATTCCCACGTAGCCACGCCCCTCTCGGGTTTACCGCGCGGCTTGATTACATCACACCCCATCCACGCGAGAGATATCGCGAGGTCTCCGCTGGCGCTCCCTTTCGAACCCGGTCGGCTGTGGATGTCGCTTCTGTTCTCGCGAGATCTTTGCGGACGCCGGGCTCGGGCGACCCGGGCTTCTATGAAACATGGCGGTCGGCTGGGACCATAGCACTAGGTAAGATGCCGAGACCCTGCCGGGGCCATTTTCCGCGGTCGTCCGGGGCGCACGGGGACGTGGGCGCGGCCGAAGGGCTCACGGCTGTCCCGACGCTGGCCCCGGTCTGATCCTCGTGGCTCTGCGTGGAGCCGGTGGCCGCCGAGCCGCTCCGCTGCCTGGGGGCGTTCCTGCCGAGTGTGGCCGGCGTCCGCGCACCGCGGCCCGGGGCTCAGTCGCTCGGCTGCTCACGAGCCGGCCGCGCCCTCCGTTGTCTCGTCCCGGCTGTCGTGGGCAGCGGCGGCCTCGCCGGCACCGGGAGAGGGGCCGGGCCGGATCGGGCCGGGCGCAGACGCCGAGGCAGGTGGTGTGCGTGTGTCTCCGCGTGTGTCCCGTTGTCAGGAGGGGAGAGCATGGCTGGGCTCCTGCTCCAGGACTGCCGTGGGTAGCGGTAGACGGGACCTGACAGCTCCGTGAGCTAACGTCTCATTAACTTTATGTGTGGCTTTCAGTGCCCTGCATACTGTAGGCAGATAACAGCTGTTCCGATGCTGCGAGGTAGGTTTTCGGAAGCAATTAAAGACAGTTAAAAAATAGACTTTTTTGTTCTTTGGCTTGAAGTTGTGATTCCGGATTTCGGTTCTTCCACCTCATGCGTAGAACTCCCGCGTACATACCTAAAGAAACGAGTCTGCTGGATTGCGGAGGAGGTTGACTCCACTTTTAGAGAGGAGGATCCTGAGACATAGAAGTTCCATGTTCTTGCAGTGAGAGTTCGGAGGAGGAGAAGCTTGCTTTCTGATAGTAAACTTCACGACATTATTATTATTATTATAGCTTCGTGGTACACGTTACAGAAATATGGCAAGATAAGAGGTCTCTGAGAGGAAGTCACTGTACTGTAGAACAAGAGCAACATAGATTTAGAAAAAAAAATTAACAAATTTGTTCACCGGGGTTAGTCATTTAAATGATAATTCATTTTTAAGAGAAGTTAGTTTTAGACTCTGTGTGCTACAAATTCTATTGAATAGTTTTACTAGATTTTAATTCTGTTTTAGTGCCAGACCTTATCATTTGACTCCTGCGCCCCAGTTTCCTCATCAATTAAATGAGAATAATAGGTATTACTATGTCATAAAGAGTTGGGAAGGGTACATATTTCAAGTTATAGAAGTATTTAGAACAGTATCTGCCATGCTGCTCTTAGTCTTTGTTACTTATCATGTTTTGACTCCTGAAGTTTCCTGTGGCTTGCTTACTTAGGCACAGTAGAGATTGAAGAAGATCCTGTGAAAGAGTTTATTTCTAAACCCCTAAAGTTCATTAACACTTGGAGGAGTGGAGGATATGGTTATAGGAACTCTAAAACACTTGCCTTCCTTGGTTTGGAGAACTGCTACCCTCTTAGTTAGTAATGCACACATTTGTCTTTCCTCTTCTCCATCCAGTCTTGTTATATCCAGACATCTTTGTTAACTCATTCTCTTGCTCCTGGAAAACATTTATATTGATGTATTTCATGTGCTCTAGACCTTTTCTGTTTGTATCTCCTTACTTTAATCACATGAACTTTGTTTGAGTAGCTGCTGTTGTCCTAACTTCCTATTGCTGGAAAGCACTTCCAGACTCTTTGAGGCTCCTGTTGGAATGACTCTTGTTGGTAGTCTCTTTCTTAACGTTTACACTGTTAAAGTACACCATCTTCAGTTTGTGGAATTATCCACTAACCTCAGGTATGCTCACACTTGCTCACATCCTGACCAGAAATGCTGGAGACATCAGATGGTGGTGGAATGGGGGGAAAAGACAAGTACTGACTGATTCAGGTGTAGAGGCTGTAGGGCAGTCTTGAATGCACTGGTGCACCTAGATACCCATAGATTGACAACAAGAACTGAAGGCAGGGGCACTGGAATTTGAAACCAACTTTGCATCTAGGCTACATGGGACTAAATCCCTGTTTTATATAGTGCCTCTGTACTTTCCTGGGAAAAATGTATTACTGTTTTTATTTATGAGAAGAAATCAGAGTGGCATGTGCAGTATAGAAGAGTAAGTTCATATGTTAGGTGTATTGAATGGTACTTAACATGAAAGTTAGTTCTGTATGTCTAGTGCTATTATTAGGGTAAGGTAGACTTCAAAGAGAAGCGATGGGATGCGAAATATGATGAAGAACACATAACTTTACCCTGAGAGTCTTCGGAATGAAGTATTAAATGGGAATTACAACATGAGGATAGGATTTCATAAAGAGCAGGTTGATTTTCTTTTTTAAAGCATTGGATAACTTGTTCGTGTCACAACAATGGTTTATACAGCAACAAGTGCCTGAGATGGATTGGGCTTCTTGGAGGTCGTTAGCGAGCTTGCAGGAGTGGACAGGAGAAGTCAAGTGGCCTGAGACTGGATGGTGGCCAGGTGGGCTGTGCTGTCTGGCTCAAGCGAGGGGAAGTGCATAGATTGTGTTTGTTCTTGGAGTCTGTGAGACTAACAGCTATTTCCCACAGTTTCTTGGTATAATTTAAAAGGAGCTTTACTTATAAAGCTTACTTTGAAAATTATACTTAAGTTTTGAAAGTGGAATCCCCTATTTATTTCTTCAACGTTTACAGCCACTGTTTAAAGCTGGTGACTCTCTAGTGAACAAAACAGAACCATTCCTCTTAGGCAGCGGTTTAAGTGTTCATTTACCCAAATATGGCAGTTTGGATTTGGAATCTGTGCTGCTATGAAGGTTTCCCTTCCATCTCTTAAGGCTTACCTGCCTGCTGTGCCAGGCATTGGCGTTGCAAAGGTGAAATTAGACATGGTTCCTCCTTTGACTGTCCTGTGGAGGAAACAGATTATGTATGCAGTTAGTGGCTAGAGCCAGCTATAGGTCCACAGGCCCAGAAGAGAGAGTGGAGTCAATCACATGAGACTGGGGGAGACGACACGGAACTAATGCTGGTAGAAAGAGCAGAGTGAGTACTCAAAGGTCCCAGTGTTGCTGCAACTCAGACGGGAGACATGGTGTGTGGTGGACGTGGTCTGTGGAGGGCTCTGCAGCCCTGTTAGGATGGCCTGAATACTACGTGGGAAGTGACTCAAGGGCTTCAGGGCAGATAATGTGCCATCTGATGCTGTTAATAATTGATCTCTAGTGGTCAGGGAGTGAAGCAAAGCACAAGTTGTGGCCATTGAGACTAATGTACCTAGTAAGGGCCTTCTGTGCCCTGGGACGAAAGCAAGCAGAGAAACTTAGGAAGAGGCTAAGTCTGAAGGCAAACCTGTGTTTCTGGCTTGTGCAGTTTGGTATGTACTGTCAATCATTAAGACAAGAAAGTGGAAGAAAGCCAGTGGTGAAGTAGTTCAGTGTTGGACTACTGGGACAGAAGTGTATAGTAGAAGGCAAGGAGATAGTCTTCTGAGGGACCGTAGCTGAAATGAAGATGAGGAGGAATCTGAATCTAGATGGAAAATGAGCATCATGTCCACTTTCAAAGTCTTAGGTTTTGAAGCAATTTGACTTTTCAGCTTATGTTTTTGAGATTTGGGTGCTTGTTGAATTTCTTACGTCACGGTAAGAGACTATCATGAAGAAAATTTCTCTTCACACATACACATGTTCTCATGCATGCATGCAAGCACACACGCATGCGCAGGGACTGAGAATATGGATATCAGTACGTTCTAGACAAAGCTACAGCATGAAGTTTTTCTCTTGGACTTAGTACCACGAAAGATGACAACCTTGAGCCAGTTTAGTCAGGAGAATAAGATGTAGAGTTGGGCTGTAGGGTGTGCTGTCAGAAATCTGTATTAGACTTGGACTGAGTTTAGGGAAGAGTCAGATTTTGCCTTAAAGAGACACGAACACTTTTACTATTTACTAAGAGGCCTGCTGCACAAGCCTGAAGAGTTTGGATCCTTAGTGCCCATGTTAAAAGCTGTGTGTAGTGGCATGAGACAGGAGGATGTCTGGGGCTTATTGGCCATCAGTCTATCTGAATGGATGAGCTCCAGGTTCACTGGGAAACCTTGTCTCAAAGAGTAAGGTGGAGAGATTGAGGAGAATCCTTAGCATTGATCTCTGGCTTCCACATGCACGTGTACATGTGTACATGCACAGGCAGATGCACAGGTATACACCACAGACATGGCAAAAAATCTGTCATATACAATGAATGATGGTAGGCCTGTCTTCGGTTTCTGCTTAGGTTTTGTAGGTGATGATTTTTAAATGTTAAGAATATGTGCTGGAATCATTTGCAAGCCTGCTCTCTGAGGAAATGCCTTGTGTCTCAGTCAGCTCCCCATGGACACTGAGAAGCACTGTGTTGCTAATATTATAAGTATCTGAGAACTTACAGCTCTTGTTGCCTTCTAACTTCGTTTTTCATATATATGGAAATTATATGTAGTTATATATATGTATATATAATTTGTCAACTTAATACAAAATAAACATTTTAAATGTTAAAGTTTAACATTGAAATTTGAGCACTTTAAATGTGACCATTTTCCACTTTTGATTATTTTTATATTTGTGTTTGTATATTGCCTTTCATTCATAATTTTGTCAGAGTGAAAATGGAGAAGAGGTTAAAATGTGCCCATTTTTTTTGTCAAGGAGAGTTGAGAATGCTGATTTCTGAGAAAATTGATCATATATTTCTTTACCTCTTTGTTCCTTAGCATGACTATATGAAGGAAGAGGAAGGTTTATCTGAAGATGAGGCGACTGAATCGAAAAAAAACCTTAAGTTTGGTGAAAGAGTTAGACGCCTTTCCCAAGGTTCCTGACAGCTATGTGGAGACATCAGCCAGTGGGGGAACAGGTGAGCTTGCTCCAGACTCTGGTCAGTAGATCACCAACATGTGGGCGCTGGCTATGGGGATGGCCTCACCACTGGATTTTACGGTGGCTTTGGAACTGCTCATTCTGTGCTGAATTGCTCTGCTTTATCTGTCGGTGTTCTCTGTAGTGCCTGGCGGTGCCGCTGTGCCTTTGGCGGTGTTTATTACACGTTAGTAGTCAGGTAGTACAGCTTCCTTGTGGTGCTCTTCCAGCTGTGTGCTGCTGTGCTTATAGATTATATATCTTATCATATCATATATTACAGTCTTACATAGAAATGGACTTGACAGTGGAGGGAGTTAGCCCTATTCCTGTTCTGCCTTGGGTGACAGTAGAGACTTGCTGTAAGAAAGTCCTCGTCTGCCTTAGTTCTTCCGTGAAGTGAGGGTGTTAGTATTTATATTGCTATGGTGAATGTATTATGTAACTTTATGTGTAAGTGCTTAGAGCATTTGTTAAATAAAGTAAGTGATAACGTATAGGAGAAGTCTGCCTGTAATAATACTTCCTTTTAATTTCCCCTGTGGTGAATTAATAGCAGTCATATGCTGTTGCAGCGTCATTGGGTAGAGGAATGTGTAATGAGAGGTGCATATAACCACTTGGTGATGCTTGCCTAGCCTGTGTGGAGCCCTGGGCATGGTGGCACACCCCTGTAGTCCCAACACTAAGGAGGTGGAGGCAGGAGGATCTCAACTTCAACATCATTTTTGGTTATGTAACGAGTTATAGACTAGCTTCAAGTAGTTAGACTTCTTGAGACTCTGGCTCAAAAACAAAATAAAACAAAAAGCAAAAAAAAAAAAACCCACAAAACAAACCCTCCCAAACAAACAAAAAACCCAAGTAAATAAAATAAAGTGCAATAAAACGGCTCGCTAGTTCTGACCTTGTGAGTGAAGAGCAAGGAGCGCCTGCTCTGGGTGCACAGCCTGCCTTGTGTCGTGTGCTGGTCAGTGAGTTCTCACAACTTGGTGTCTACTTAATTTGCAGTGTAGTAATATACTTAGGATATTGCAAAGTAGGTGGAAGTGTTTTAGGGTCTTAGAGCGCTCATTTGATTTTTCGTCTCAGGACCTAGTTTGTTTTAAGTTGCATTCTAGGCACATGTGTATTTCTTGATAATGAGGGAAGTGTTTCTAAGTCGGTGTTGTCCACCTGTGACTGCTGTGAGCAGTACAGACCTGTGCTGTGTCAAGTTTGTCTTCTGGTGTTAGGCACTGTTGAAACTGAAGGCAAGCAGTTCTTTCTCAGGACACAGATGTTTATGCACCTGTTTGTGCTCCAGGCTTTCATTTCTGAGCTGTTTTTAAAACATCTATAACATTTTAAGAGAAATCATTTGTACTATTTATTCAAATAATGTTCATATTGAACACTTTCCTTTTTTTTTACCTCATTTTAATCCTGCTTAAGATACCTGTTTACCTTTTTATTTTAATTCTGTTTTTCTTTTTTGATTCCTCAGTTTCTCTAATAGCATTTACCACTATGGCTTTATTAACAATAATGGAATTCTCAGTGTATCAAGATACCTGGATGAAGTACGAATATGAAGTAGACAAGGATTTTTCTAGGTAACCAAGTTTTTCTTCTTGATACCCTTAGATGCACTTTTTAAAAAGCAACATCATTTTAAACTGTCCGTTGTTTTGTTTTGGTTTTGGTTTATCTCAGTTTTGAAGAAATAGCACTGGAAATTCTCATTAGTTGTTTGTATTAGTTGAAGCATTTTAGAATCATCTAAATACTGGTTAAATTCTAAAACAGGTTCATTATGCACTTATTTACCATCTACAGGAAAAAAGAACGAAACCAGAACAAAAACAACCCACCTAGAAACATGTTTTTTTCTAAGCCTGCAGATGTGGTGGCAGTCATGCCTAAGCTAAGCTGAACTTTAATCTAACTTACTTTTAAACCTGTGAGGACAAAGTACTAAGAGACAGAAGTAGCTTGACAGTCATCCCATTGCTTCATTTGGATGTTTCTGATGGATTGCAGATCATGGGCAGAGAGATCCGTCTACTCTTCCTTTACATCCCAGCTCTGCTAATGACTATATCATGTACACAGTTCAGGATGCCATTAACTCTGTATTGTGTGTGCTCTGATTTTCTGTTCTGTAAAATAGAAATAATAAGTATAGGGCTTTTCTCACGGGCTTATGAACTAAGTAACTTGCAGTTTGTGAATTATGCATAGCATTGGGCTGGTCATGCAGCCAATTCTTGTTTGACCTCGGTGTCTTTGCCTATAATACCCCTCCTTCTCAGGACCTGAGTGCTGCTTTTGCTTCCTTTGTGTTCAGCGTCATTGAGACCGTTGATTTTTTTCTGTGGTCTCAGGCAGATCAGGAACCTGTCTTCTTGGCCTCCACCACTGGTTCTTCCCACTCTTCCTGAGCCTCGCATGTACTGACATCAGGGGTTAGAGTTCCATACAATTTTAAGACTGTGTGATGCTCTGAAAAAATTTGATTCCTTTTGATAAGAAGCACAAAACTGAGTGTGTTTATTCCATTTTCCTATTAGTAATGTGTATTTGTGACTTATCTGTTGATTGATAAAATACCTTGGCCAAAAATAACTTGTAGAAGAAAGAGGATTTTTTGACTTGTGACTCCAGGGCCTAGAGTCCATAATACCAGAGAAGGCCTGGCACGCCTGCCGGAGCCAGCTCAGAGAATGAGCAGAAGAGGGTGTGGGGGCATTTCTCATCCAAACCACCACATAATGGTTAATTCTACTATTTGAAAGTTAATTTTATATGAACTAGTCGTTTGAAAACAAAGCATTGGTTGACTATTATTTAAAGGCCACGTAAAGCCAATTATGGTGGTACACACCTTTAATCCCCCCACTCAGGAGGCAGAAACAATTGAATCTCTGTGAGTTCAAGGCCAGCCTGATCTGCATAAATTCCAGGCCAGCCAAGGCTGCCCAGTGAGAGCCCCTCTCAGAGTGAAAGGGCTGTAAAACCCATAACATCAGATGCTTTCCTGGTGGTTTGCTCTCGTTTGTCCTGACCCAGGCCTTGTCCTAAGGCTGACTTTTTTTCTGTTGGGCATATATGCTTGAACCTGAAGCATCTACTTTCTATTTATTCCACAGTAAAGAAATGACACCCAACATAATGGATGATGTATGGTTTTTATGATACATGGAAGAAAAAATTTGGAATTCCTTCTTCTTGACTGAAGTTTCATGTCCTTAAAGGACTGTTCTATCTGAAGTTTAAATAGGCCAGCTTTAGTTTCTTGGGATTATTGGCTGTGGAGTCGCTATTAACAAAGATAACTGTTAAACATGGAGAAGCAGAAATGTTTAGGAGCCCAGAGGGGTGGCTCAACGGTTAAGAATTCTCATTGCTTTTGCAGAGAATCAGAGTTCAGTTCCCCATAACCACATCAGAAGAGTCACACAAAAGAGAACATTTTAAATGTTCTTGTTCTGATTTTAAGGAATGCAAGTAAAGTTCTAACTTGTGTTTTCTTGCCTGAAATCCACATTTTTCATAGGTGTGTTGATTTTCATTTCTGGTGTTTTGCTGATTGATAGGTACTGATGGCTGCCTTTTCTCTTTCAGCAAGTTGAGAATCAACATAGACATTACCGTTGCCATGAAGTGTCAGTGTGAGTACTCCGTCACCACCACCATCACTGCCACCAGGCTGTCAACTCACTGACGAGGCTTAACTCGAACGTGACTACAGTGTAAAGAGAACCGTAGCGAGGCTTTCTCAGTCAGTTGTGACTTAGATAGTCTGTCTGTCTGTGTGGAGAGTTGGGCTTCCTACCCACACTCCACCTCACGTTGTTTCACCCTGCACTCTAGGACAGATGAGGGTTCTGCTAGGTAAGAGTACAAGTGACCTCTTGTCCCCGGGCCCTGATGAAAGTGGAGAGGTACCAGTGTCTGGCGGGCCATGCTTGACTCTGCGTGGGAGTCATCTTCTAAGTCACTGCTTGGGCAGTGGAAACCAGTAAGACATTTCAGGAACACTTCAGAAATGAAGTGGTTTTACCTTTTTAAATGAATCAGTTCTTGGGAGTTCGTCACAAAACAACAAAGTCTCATTTTTCAGTTTCAGTTTTCTTTATGTTAATGGTTTTAAGAGGTAAGGAAATACATTATGACTAAGTTTTGAGTTAGCACAGATCCTGAATATATGCCATATTTGAATACCATTAAAATTTCCTATTTGGTATTTTTAAAAGTCTCAGTAGATTTGCCTTATAATTTTTTTGAATCCTTAAAGCAATTGTTATTAATTGTATTCAGCATCTTTAGTGCTTAGAGGCAGTTTAATTTTAGCAAGCTGGCCAGTTCATTAACCGTAGGTTTTTTACTATGAGAAAAATAACATCATGAAATTTTGGAATACTGTCTACAAAAGCTATATAATTAATGCTACTCTTTAGCTTTGAACAAATAAAAGTTATCTCTGTTATTTTATAGCAGATGTTCATTTTTATCAGAGTGCAGAATGTAAAAACTTTGTTTTGATGCAGATGTTGGAGCAGATGTACTGGATTTAGCAGAGACCATGGTTGCATCTGCAGATGGTCTATCTTATGAACCAGTAAGTTTGATTTATGTGGTTTTTAAATTTGTACTAGAAATACATCTGATTTTTTTTTCCTTTCATTTCAAAAGTAATCTAAATTCTCTGTAGAAACTTGTGATGGAGAAAAGTTATACCTAATACCAAAAGCTTGAAATAGCGACAGCTGGCGTTTTGGGTAGGCCTCTAGTGTCTGTGGTAGCTCAGGTCACTGCTTCCTGTCAGATTCCTTTCCTCTTGTATTTGCCATAAGATTAGAAGTTGTACTTTGTTGTTGTCTCAGGACTTTATGACCTGTGCTACTTTGACCTAAATCTTTAAAAACATTTGAACTGTAGTTTTCTTATCACACTCGGCGGGAATCTCATTGGCATTTACCTTTTCCAATGCTGATACTCTTATTAGTTTCAAAGTACAAGCTGTTCTTAACTGACTCACCACATGGTACATTACAGTGTAGGTCTGCGTGTAATGGTACCTGATCAGATCTAGCTCTAAAACAGCTTCATAAAGATCATGTGGCCCTCTGGTCCCATGGCATGTAGTTTACATGTTCGTTTTTAAATTCATTTCTTGTCGCTGAGCAGATTTGCAGAATAATGACTACAGATGGAGGAAAACTAGAATTCAGTTCATTGACTGGGTTGAAACAGGAAGACCCTGGACTTGTTCTGAATTAACTTTACAGCCGAGAAAGGGGGAAGGGGAGAAAAGAAAAAAATGTTTGTCTTTGGTCTGCGCTTGTTTTCATTACATTTAAGTCCCTGTGACAGAATCCCTGTCAGAGACAACTTGAGGGAGCAGCTGTTGGTTCTGACTGACAGCTTTAGAGGGTTCGGGCCGTGGGTTCTTGGCCTCTTGTACTTGGGCAGAACATCATGAGTGCTACATCATCCTATGTGGACAGGGAGAGAGCCAGGACAGAGCCAGGACACCGAGAGTCAACACCGGCGCTTGCTTCCTCAAGCTTCTGCAGGCTTCCACAGTTCCTCCGTTAGCTGGGTTTCTGGGTTCTGCCTAGAAACCTGACCAGATAGTTCATACTAAGACCATAAAGCATGCCTAAAGTAGAAATGTTGATAGAAGAATAATTTATTATTGCAACTCTAATCCCCTCTTCTGATCTCAATTTTTCCACTAACAAAGTTTATTTTATTGTAATTTACATGGAGTAAGTAAATGTAATTTACTTTATAAATTCGGATACTATTATAACATACTAGAGTGTAATCTGCAGATTTGGATCAAAATGGTTACCAGTAAACATTGAGACATTTGCATTTTATACTGTTTTCAGAATATTCAGTTACAGTGCTTGTTCGTAGCTTATACGTGTGTGCACCCACTGACACGTGTGCTTGCACGTTGAGACCTGAGGTTAGACTGTTGTCATTGGGAAAGGTGCTGTCCACCATGGTTTTCACGATAAGCATCTTTTTCACCGTCCTGGAACCCTAGCCACTAGGCGAGGCTGGCTGACCAGTCCGCGAGTCTCGGGAACCCACCTATGTCTGCTGCAGTGCTGGGTTTCACACATACGTTGCATGCTTGGCTTCTTTGCATGGGCACAGACTCAGGTCTTCATGCTCGCAAGGCGAGTGCATTAGTTACCAGCTGAGCATTCTCCTTGCCCCTGTGGCCTTTGCACAGTATTAGTCTTAATTTTGTGATTTTTGTTTTTCATTTTATTGGGCTTTTGAGATTTCTTTTTCAGTAAAGGTGTATGGTTTGGTTTTGTGACTGTCCTATGAGGAGGAGGAGGGCTGCCGTGCTTGGGTCCCCACTTAAGCTGTGCCGCCTGTCTCCCTGCCCCACCCCCAGAGGTGCCCTTTCACTTTTAGTTTCCAGTTTCAACAGTGCTGGGCTTGAGTGGTTTTCAGTCCCCAATACCCATTTTGTGCTTCTGATTGTCAGCATGTGCTTGTTCCTGCAAATACCAAGAAGATAGCTACTATAAGTTTGTTTCTTATTCATAGAAAACATTTAAACTGGTACTGTATGAACCCCAAGGGACTTGTCAGTGACTGTGTTCTCTTTTTTGACAGGCAGTGTTTGACCTCTCACCCCAGCAGAGAGAGTGGCAGAGGTAAAGTGTGAACAGTGTCATCACCATAGAAACCTAGACCATTTTTTCTGCTGGAAACTATGCATTTGTTAAAATATTTTAGTGTATAAATAATCTTTATGACTTCAAAAACTATCAGGTCTTAGGAAAGTCTAACATAGTGTTTCTTTTCCATAGTATATTTTGACTCATAAACTTTAGTTTTTTTTAAAACTTTAATTAAAAAAATTTAACTGTAAAAGTATATGAACATTGTTTATGATTTGGTTTGGAGCCAGGTGTGATGATGTACACCTATAATCCTAGCATTTGGGACACTGAAGCAGGCGGGTCAAAGTTCACCTCTTTCCTGGACATTGGTTAAGTATGGAAAGTGTCTCAGAAACAGACAAAAGGTTCATTTTATGAACAGCATAAAGGAAAAGCTCACTCATTCTGGGAACTGCAAAACCATGAGCGATGAAAACCTCATGTGACCCCCTAGGAACTTTGTGTCTGAACTGTTCGTTTGTCGGGGTGTTGTCTTGGTGTTGTCTGGAATGCAGGTAGGGCTGTTGCCAGTGTTAAGTAAAAGTGTTTTCTCTATCCCGTTTTTGTTCCCAAGATGGCCTATATTTAAGGTTACCCACTTTCAGATTATTAACAAAAATGTACTTAAATGTTTGTTTGTTTTTTTTTTTTTAACAGACGTTTTGTTTTCTAATCCCTAGTACACTTGAAGAGTCTTTTTCTTTTAATTACCAATTTTCCTGGCTGGAAGATTTTTAAATTGAAATTGAATAAAATTGAAGAAAAACAGTGAATATTAGAGCTTTCTGGGTTTCTAGCACTTTACTTGAAAGCTCTTGCTAGAGGTGAAAAGTGTTACTTTTATCCAGAAATATTAAAGTGAGAGTCAGGTGTGTGTGCATACTTGTAATGCCAGTATTTAAGAGGCTGGGGCAGGAGGATCAGTAGTTCAGAGCCAGGTCTACATGGTGAAGCCCTGTCTCAGAAAGCTAAAACAAACAAACAACACACCCAGAAACACTAGCATGAGCTGTCTCCTCTTTAAAATGTTAAGATTTTTATTTAAATATGTGCCTATATGTGCATGCCATGTTGCAGACTGTGTGTTGTGGGTCCTGGGAAGTGAACCCCGGTACTGGAAGAGCAGAAAGCACTTTAACCCTCAAGTCATCTCCTCTGACCCAGATGGTTCCTTTTATCTAGAGTTCTATTAAATATCGAAGGGGACTCTTGAGTAGCAACAGAGACTGTTTTATTGAGTAAGAGGGCTTTCCCATCACTCTTGGGACTTTCTGCATCTCTTCATACAGCATATCTTCTGCATATCTTTGTACATGGATGTTGGTTGGTGTGTTCCAAACAGAAGTCTCACAGTCTCCTCAGACTCGCGCCGTCCATTAAGCTGAACTTGAGCTACAAGACTTATTAAAAATGAGTATGGAGGGAGATCTGTAAGGTCTTGTCATTACTCGTAATTACAGACAAGGATGTCCTTTACCTTTGGAATTGACTCTCTCGGTTGGTGCTTTTTTGCCTTAAATAATTAAGGTTGCAATATCTTTAGAGGACAGTTTCAAACCCTGTACACAGCCTTTTGGGACGTCGGCTTTCTCTTCCTAGATTCAAGGTTTATTTCAAACTAAGTTTACTGTCTAAATTTGATTTTTAATGTTAATGAAACAGACAGGCTTGTTAACCCAGTATTCTAGATGGATAGTGCATAAGTATTTTCTCATTTCTGTGTTTAAACAATACTTTTACCATTGCCATGAGATATTGGGAGATAAATATTTGTGTTTTTAAGATGGTATGTTTACATGTAAGTTTTTTTTTCTACTTTCAAGTTCATTACTTTTTAGAGTAGTTAAAAGATGAGTGGAAAGTTCAGAGTTCCCATATCTCCTTTTCCTTTATCAACATCGAGCTCCAGAGTGGCTTACTTGCCATAATCCGTGAGACTGCATGGAGGTCTATAGTTCACTTGGGTGCGCCCTCTTAGAGGTCACGCCTTTGAATGGACGGTTATGTAATGTTATATGTCCACCGTGGCACCATCAAGAGTAGCTTCTGCCCTGAAAGCTCTCTGCGCCACCTCCGCTCACTTCTCTCTCTGTGTAGTGTTGATGCTGGCTGAGTTCTGACTTGAGATGTCACTCTTCAGATCGTGCTAGAGGAGATGACTCTAAGCATTGTTGCAATTCTTTTTTCAAGATTTATTTATTTTACTGTGTATATGGTTGAACACTTTAAAATTTTTTAGTAGATTTATTTATTTTATATGTATCAGTGTTATGCTTGAATCTATGTCTGTGTCACATGCACATCCTGGGACTGGAGTTACGGGCAGTTGTGAACACCACCGTGCGGGTGCTAGGGCCCACACCTAGGACCTCTGCTGAAACATCGGAGCCACCTCTCCAGTCACCTGTGTGTCTGTGCGCCCCTGTGTGTCTGGTGCCTGGAGAGGCAAGAGGAGGACATTGGATCCCCTGAAACTGAAGTTACAAGTGGTGATTTGCCATGATGTGGGTGCTGGGAACTAAATCCAGGTCCTCTAGAAGAACAACCAATGCTGAGCCATCTTCCTGTCCTTTAGTCATTGTTTCTTAAATGCAGTCTTTGCTTTCTACAATCCTGTTGATTCTGTTTTAAAAGCTGCATGAAGACTAATTATACTATGTTGCTTAGAATGGTCCTGTAGAATAAAGTTTACTTCTTTTGGGAAAGAAGACATCACGTGATATTAAATGGTGCCATGACCTAGCTTATAATAAGCCTTGGGATTGTATCTCAATAATCTGCAGCCTCCAATCCAGCGCCCTGCTGTGTGGCCTGCACTTAGTTTGTTCTTCATATCTACAGCACTTACTTCAGTGCTTGGCAGAAGCAAACATTTTGTGATTATGTGTGAAAGGTAAGCTTAGACACTCAGCAGAGCCGGCGGTGCCTTTTGGTGCCTCTGACTATGTGTGCGTTAAAGTGCTCGCCATCCTCACCTTCCCTGGGAGTAGCTGATGAACTTCCTTCTGGGATGTAGGCCTGTAGTCACCATGGTTTGTCTCAGTCAGAAGTCTTTTGTAGTTGAACAAGTCTTGGCTTGGTGTGTATCTTCCTGTTTTGTCTCATCTAGGATGCTGCAGCTGGTTCAGAGTAGGCTACAAGAAGAGCATTCCCTTCAAGATGTGATATTCAAAAGTGCTTTTAAAAGTGCGGCAACGGCACTGCCGCCGAGGTGAGAGAGAGCGCTTCACACGCCCAGTCCTTCACCAGGGACTCACTCTGATGTTTCCGTGTTGCTCTGCTGTTTGTTCTTTACACACCTGAGGTGTCTGCCCTTGAGTTCTAGCCTGTGGTTTTGAGCTTTTCATTGAGTTACTTTACTTTTGTATATGTGGTTATGCACTTCTATGTAAAATTCCACTGATTTTAAGAAAAAATTGTAAGACTTTATATATTTTGGTTTAGAATTTATTTTTACTCGTGTCAGAGTAGGTAACAAGAATTGCTGTAATCATGAAAGTGATTTTTTTTTCAGAATTAAAAATATGCAAAGACTTTATATTGGCCTGAAAGAAAGTCCCAGTTTTCACTTGGGTGCTTTTTCCTGACCTCAGTTTCCTTCCCACCCAGCTGCACTGCAGTGCAGAAGTGCATGGGGAGAGTATGCTACTGATGCACTCTGTTCTTGAGAGTTCTTCTGCATTTGGGCTTAGTCATTGAGCAGACTTGAAGATATGTAATGATATGTATTTATGTAAATATGGTAGCTATATAGCAACTCTAGGTGGGTGTAAACCACTGCTTTAGTCTTGACATTAGGACCCAGCAGTTTGTCCTTGGGGTTCTCCTTTCCGTGTGTGCCTTTGTCACCAGTGCACGGTCTCTGTGCTGGGTGTGCACTGAGTCACCTGAACTTGTCACACCAGTGCACGGTCACTATGCCAGGTGTGCACTGGGACATCTGAACGTGTCACACCGGTGCACAGTCTCTGTACCGGGTGTGCATGGAGACACCTGAATGTGTCTTGCCTTACAGGGAAGATGATCCATCACTGACTCCAGATGCATGCAGAATCCACGGTCATCTGTACGTCAATAAAGTAGCAGGGAATTTTCACATAACTGTGGGCAAGTATGTTCTTTTCACTTCCTGAGGTTCTTTAGATGGGGTTGGAGCTTGATTAAAATTGCGTATTTTCCTGACCAGGTAGTGCAACCACAGAGGGCATGTAAAGTGCTGTTTGTGGTAAATAGTGATTGAAACCTCTCAGTCGTAACTTCTGTAGCCAGATAGCCTGACCCTAGGGGCTCCATCAGTGTGTTCATTTATTGATAGTAGGTTTTGTTTTGTTTAGCCCTTTGGTAGTTCTCATCAAAATGCAATCCCTGAGTAATTCTAGAAAAAGTCTAAAGTTACTGATATCTAGAATGAAGTAATTTAGGTAACAGCTTAGGAAAACTGTCACTTGCTCTCGTGAATACAATTCAGTATCTCAAAAAGCTCTTGGTAGATTTCATCATGGATAAACGTCCTCTCCCCAGCTTTCTCCTTCCACGGAGAACTGATGAGGCTGAGGATGAGTTCTCTGTCTAAACCGTCATTGGACTATTGCTGTGTGCAGAGTGCTAGTCTGGAGACTTAGGGTCACATGGTGGAAAAGAGGGGAGCCCTTACTCTTCCTGGGTGCTGAAGTCCTACAAGAATAGTCAAACTTTGACCAGTAAATATATTAGTTATTACTTGATTATAGTTTCTATTGAGGCTCTAAAAGAGATTATAGCTGATAAGGAAAATTATGTAACATAGTCTGCAAGTCAGCAGAGGCTTCGTGAGGAGACTTTAGAATTGCATGGGGAGTTAGAAACTTATATAAAGTAAAGGAGAACATGTCAGAGAAAAGAACCTGCTCAAAGAGTACCTTTGGGTTTATTGTTTATTTGTTTATTCATATAGAGAGAACAAAAGGCATCATTGCTTATAATGATCAAATCCAACTTTATTTTTTCTTTGTTGTTCTTTTCTCCTGCAAATTTAAACTTTGCTGTTTGGCCACGTTCAGTGCTCACTTGCTTATCTGCAGCATTGTCCTGGGGACTTTGAAACTTTGGCACCGTGGAGGCCGCAAATGATGGAGAGGGCTCATTGCAGCTTTATGTGTAAACAGTGCCCTAGTCCAAAAGGAAGCACAGCGTGAACTTCTGCTATATCATGGCCTATATTTTATTTTTTCTGTCTTCCATATTTCATACCTTTCAGCAAATGGTAACTTACATATAACAGACCACAAAGGGAAAGCTCTTGTTGCTTGTGCCTCATAAACTGAAGTAGACTTTTATTTTTTAGTGTTAGGTTTGTCAAGCTCAATGTTGATCCTGTTACCTGTTGAGTGCAATGACAGTCCTCGCTGCCCATAAGAGAATAGTTCAAAGGGCATGAGTATGGTGTTTGAATTCCAATATGCAAATGCTTGGACATGTGCACACCAGAATGCATTAGAAAGAGGCATGTGCTTGGCATATGGCCATAGAGTTGTGACCAGATAAACACATGCGGGCCGCCCAGATGATGGAATGACATTTGAGCACTGAGCAATAGAGGATAGTGAGTCTTCTCTGAGTTTCCAGCATATGTTCAAATGACCCATAGGTCCTCTGTGTAGCTGAACAGAGTTGAGGCTCAGGTCAGTAGTTTCTTGTTTTTACATTGTCTCAGAGGGCACCTGAGAGACCTTTGTTGAAATATGATTCTCTGCAGGATGTTTTGTTTTCTGTCTGTGGTTCGTGGGTGCCAGTAGCATCCCCTGACCTCAAAACCAGTAAGTGCCATAACCAAAGAACTGTTCTTCAATCTGACTGAGGTTCAGAACTGTTCTCCTTCCACTGCTGGTCCCATCTGATGGGATAGATGGATCAGAAAACAAGCAGGAAAATTGAAGCCTTTTCAATAAGTGTTATCTGCTTAGGGTAACTGAATTTGATTTTTAACATTTGTGGTTTTGAAGGGAGATGCTTAGGCTGCGAATCCATATAATTTCAATTTATGTTTTCTAACAAAAAGGGGAAGATATAATTTAAAACAATTATAAGTTCCTCACAGACCTTAGGTTGTGAGAAACTATTGAAGTCAAATTTAATGCTGTAGTTTGTAATTTGATTATTTAGAAGAATTCTTATCTCTAAATTTAAAGCCTATAGGAGGAACACAGTGATGGTGTCAGTGGGACAGGGTGACCTCTGACTGTGGTGTTTCTGTTAGTGCTGCTAGAGTTAGCTCCAGTCACTCTGTAGTTGGTCAGTGCTCTGCAGTGGATGGTGATGTATCCATCACATTGCCTCTCCTCAGAGTGCCTGTGCTGCAGAACAAGGTAAACACAGTGGAGACCTGTTGGGGGCACAATAGAACTTGACAGTGACTTTATTACTAATCAGGAGAGATGTATACATTATGGAAAATTTTTATTGTATCTCATTGCTAAAATTGTTTCCTGGGTGAAGCACAAATAAGGACCAGCGTGTGGAGATCTTCATAGTGATGGTTTAACCAAGAGCAGGAAAGGACAGTTGTTATAGAGAATTGGCTAAACTTAAGAGAGAACAGAGGCTTATCACAAGTGAGCGGGTCCTGAGAGCTTGGTTTCCAGATGCAGCTACTGCCTTTTTCATTAATGAAAGAAATTCAGATATGCATTCAGAAGTGAAGTTTTAGTTAAGCATGGTGGCATACACTTCTAATTCCAATGCTCAGGAGGCAGGGGCAGGTGGACCTCTGTTTGAGGCCAGCCTGGTTCACATGATAAGTTCCAGGCCAGCCAGAGTTAACATGGTAAGATGCTGTCTTACTCCCCTGCTGCCCCAAAGATGAAGTTTTGTTGAAAGGTAGCCACGCGTAGTTGTTTGTATAGGACCACTTTTACATTTCAGCATCATCTTGAGGGTGGAGCAGTTGACTCTGTAATGGTCTCAGTGTTTCCTGGTGTTGTTGGTGCATCACCAACAGGTGCCAGGGTCGTGTACATTGCTGCACTTGGTTATTATTTGACCGTGCAAAAATCACAGAAAAACAGGCTCTAGTTGCCATACTTTCAAATCACCATCGAACTTGGGTACAGAATATTGTGATAACTGTGGTGCCACAGGGACTGCATTAAAGAACACAGTGTATGTTGATACCATTGATACTATCAGACTAACCAAGCACTTATCACAATAGTCCCAGCTCCATAGGAGAGCAGTGGTAAGGAAATTAGAGATTTTAACATAAAATATTTTGTAGAATTTCCAAGAGAAAATGAAGTTACAATCAAGTGTCTGCTCACTGATGAGCCAAGAAAGAAAGATCCTGTACTTGTAGGTTAATGAAGTATGTTTGATTGCAGTAGCTGAAAAAATATGTTCAGTGAAAGTAGATTGGCCTTAGGCCATTAGCTTTCAGTGAGAAAGTGCTTCTTCCACAGCTGGGGACAGGAGCATGATAGGGCTAGAGGCGTGGCTCAGTGGTAAAGAGATAGGAGTCCTTTTCCTGAACCCACATTGGACAGCTCACAGACCTGGACCTTCAGCTCAGGGTATCTGACACCCTCTTCTGGACACCAGGGGTACTGCACTCATGCATATGCCCACATACAGGCGTATAAACACATGTAATTAAAAAAAAATCAAATATGTATTTTAAAGAAAACAAAAGAGGTGACTGACTGGGCTCCCTGTGACCCTGACAAGTGCATAGGTGTTACCACTACTGCGTGTTGTTTACTGGATTAAGGATTCAGTGAGAGTAGTATAATTGGGATCTGTAAGTAGTCTGTTAGATAGCTGAGGGAAGACTGTTTTAAGAGGTGGAGACCTCCAATTCCATAGCCTAAAGTGATACCCGCTAAAATGTGTTACTAACTAGCAGTCATTCCATTTGCTCCTGTGGACTTAATATTGTTCATTTCTATGACTTTCATTAATAATAAAATCTCAGCATTCCAGTTTGGCTTTCTGCACAGCAGCTGGGTGCTTGAGCAATAGTAAAGTTTTATTATAGTTGTTGAGTACTGCTTTTGGTCAGTATTTTAGGAATTATATTTTGTGAACACTTCATAGAATAGCTTATAATAAATTTAACCTAAAATTCAGGGAAAATAGTATTTATGTATAAACTAGTGCTGTGGCAAAGTTGCTGCTGTTATACATGACGGTGGTGGTTCTGCGTGGCTCCAGCAGACTGATGTGGCCTCCAGTCCCACCCCTAGTGTATCTCAGCTCGGACAGTTGTCAGACACCAGGACAAGGACTGAGGAAGTTTTAAAAATCTGTTGTGCAATTTAGGAAATTCTGCCTAAGTTGGGGATTACTGATCTCTGATATACAAAATATAAAAGAGAAGACTCTAGTAGCATTTTAGAAATGTCTTCAAGGAAGTGAATAGAGTCAATTGAAGTGTGCTGATGGATTTGTGTTTTCAGAAACTGAACTATTTAGGTCATTACCAGACACACGTGAGGTCGTTTTTGAGATTAGGATCGCCAGTTTTAAGCCTCAGTGAGCAAAGATTTTTTTCCCCCCTGGAAAGCACATGTGAGCTACAGAATGAACTCAATTTTTAGGGTTTTGTGTTTCATTGATCTTTGTTTATGAAATGGTGTTCCCTTGGTTTTTATCATCTTGGCTTATAAATACTTACCACATTTTCCATTTGGCTTTTTGCAGCCCTTAGTTTATCGCATTGCTGAGATGGCTTAGCTCTGGACCAGATGCACTACTCTTACTTTGCCATACAAGCTGCTGAGTGACAGGGAAGGTTGGCCTTCTTGTTAGTTATATGTTTGTTTTTCCTCCTTTCAGGGCAATCCCACATCCTCGAGGGCATGCACATTTGGCAGCACTTGTCAACCATGATTGTGAGCAATTTCTGAGATTTTGTTTCAGTGTAGAAAAGTTTTCAAGAGAAGTTAATTTTGTGTGTGTGTGTTTCATTTGTTTTAGTGCAAATGCAGGGTAGAGCTTTAAAAGTAAACCTGACTCCCGTGGCAGCACACACCTTCTGCCTTTAATCCCGTCAGTCCTGAGACAGAGGCAGGCCAGTCAGGACTACATACAAGTAATAAAACTGCTAGCTAAGTGTGTCGGACCTGTAACCCCAGCACTTGGGAGGCTTAACCAGGGAGATGGTCATGAATTTGAAGCTAGCCTGTGCTGCATGGTGAATATCATGTCAGTGAATGACAGGATCCTGTCATAGAAAGCAAAAGCCAAACAAACAAAGAAAGCTGTTTAAAAGTTTATATCCAAAAAGAAACAACAAAACAACAACTTGGTATCCATCTAGAGGAGAAAAAAAAAACTTAAATGTATTTCTTCCGATCTGTCTGTAAGTTCACTGTACTTCTCTGTTGATTGTCCAGAAATCCCTGCAGTTAGGGGGACCCAGGAGAACGTGGTGCCTTTCTGTACATTCCCACTATCAGAGGCAGTGTTCGAAGTGGACCTCAGTGTGTAGATCCACATACAGGCTTGTTTACACACACAATTACTTCGGTACAATGATAATCATAAAACTTCGGTGTTTTTGGAGAGTGGAATTGAATGGAGCGTATTTTCATATGGCCTGGTTGGCATAAGACTGCAAATAGACTTGAGTGACCTAGAACACCTGGTCCTCTGGCATCTACCTTCCAAGTGCTGGGATTACAAGCTTGTACCACTGTTCAAGCAAGACTTTCTTCTTAAACTTTGCTTTTAGAACAAAACAAATTCTATAAAAATCAGTTGATCAAAGTAGTGGTGTATATTAAGAATATTTGTGATCGTTTCATTATTTGACTAACATCATCCTAATGTTCTAGTGGCATGATCTTGTTTCTGTATGATGTTTAAAAATCAAGAAAGTTAGACATCAGAATTAAATAGTCATTTAAGAGAAATTAATTTGTATATAATCATAAGATTTGAGACAGCATTTTATCAGGATTTTCTTACTGTACATTTCTCGTGTGTTTTTCTTACCATGCTGTTTTAGGTAGATGATGTGAGCATAGGTGAGAATGTAGAACTGTCTGTAGCATGGCGCTCTAAAGAGTTAATGTGAGTTCTCTGCCTTTATTTTCTTTATCTTAGCTTACAACTTTTCTCACAGAATCGACCATTTGTCTTTTGGAGAGCTTGTTCCAGGGATTATTAATCCTTTGGATGGAACTGAAAAGATTGCTGTAGATCGTAAGTATTTAATAAGTGCTCTTAGAATTTGCATACAGAAAATTGCATTTAAAACCTTAGTACTGGTGTGTTTCCCCCTCCCTGTCACCCTTGGGAAGCTAAAGTTCTACAGCAGATTGAAAAGATTAAAAGACCAGGAGGGTTGAAGTGTTGTTTAAAACACCGACAGTCACTGGAGAAAGTTCTTTTCTTGTCACAGGATCAAGGCTCTCGAATGCTTTTGTAGGAAGCTCCCTGCAGAATGTCACCAACCCCGGAAACCTGGAGTTACTCCAGAGTGGTGTTGTGTGTAGTCAGGTGTGTGTTAGCACAGCAGTCATGTCGCGTGCTTTTAAGCCTCTACTCCACAGGGAGTACTTAATCAATCGCTGAGGATACTTAATCAATCGCTGAGGATACTTAATCACTGAGGGTTATTTTCTTCGTTTTGTAGCAAGTGGTGCATAGCCTGTTTTCAGGTGCCCTTGTTATTTTGAGATAGCGTTTTACCATTTAGATCAGACTGGCCTGGAAGTAGTAGTGTAGCCCAAGCTGGCCTTGAACTCACGGCAATCCTCCTGGGATTACAGGCTTGTGTTGCCATGCAGGTTGGTTTTTGGACATTGATTTTTTTTTTTTTGTGCTTTTATTTACCGTGGTGATGTCAGGTGACTAAACATGACCCCTTGAATGGCAATCCCTGAGCAGTTTGTTTAGTTACCTCTGCTCTGACGTCACTTTCAGAGTCTGCAAGTCCAGCTTTGGTTCACTGTGTGTTTAAGATGAACGGCCACGAGAACTGGCTACTGCGGCAATGCCATCTAGGGTTCTACTCTGGAGGATGCTGTCTTTGCCTCATGTCCCGTGCATGGCTGTTAGTGCCTGAACTAATGCATGTGGGCACCTGCATGCCTCCTAACTGGGGCTTTGTTTTTACCAAATATGAGTATATTGTCTTCATTTTCAGATGATCTATTTATTTATTTATTTTACATCCTGACCGCAGTTTTCTCTCAGGCCCCCTCCCACCTTCCCTCTGTCTCCCCTTCCCCCCATCCACTCCTCCTCTGTTTCTGTTCAGAAAAGGTCAAGCCTCCCACGGATATCACCAAAACATAGCATATCAGGTTGCAGAAAGACTAAGCACCTTGCCTTGTAGTTAAGGCTGGACAAGGTGACCCAGTATAAGGAATAGGGTCTCAAAAGCCAGGAAGAGAGTCAGAGACATCCTACTGTTAGGAGTCCCACAAGAAGACCAAGCTACACAACTGTCACATATATGCAGAGGACTTAGGTCCATCCCATGCAGGCTCCCTGATTGTCAGTTCAGTCTCTGTTCAGAGTCCCTGTGAGCCCAGGTTGGTTGATCTGTGGGTTTTCTTATGGTGTCCTTGACTCCTCTGGGTCCTACAATCCTTTCTTCCTCTCTTCAGCAGGATTCCCCGAGCTTGGCCTAATGTTTGACAGTGGGTCTCTGCCTCTGTTTCCCCCTGTTGCTGTTTAAAGCCTCTCTGATGACTGCTGGGCTAGGCACCAATCTGTGAGAACAGCAGAATATTGTTAGGCATCATTACATTGACACTTTTTCTCCAGTCCTGTTTGGTTCTATCCTGGGTCTCTGGGCCATCCAGCCTCTGGGTCTTGGCGCTCTGAGCACTGTCAGGTGGGCTCCCTCTCGTGAAATGGATCCAATCTCTGCAGTACTCTTACCCCAGCACATCCATAGGCAGGACAGACTGTAGGTCGATGATTATGTGGCTGTCTTGGTGTCCCCATCCTTCCACTGGCAGTCTTGACTAGTCACAGGAGATGGCCAGTTCTTACATTTATTTATTACAAACTAAGTCAAGCGTGGGCACTCCCACACCTCTTGTGTCCTAAGTGGGACTTTGTTTTCACCGAATATGTTTTTATTAACTTTTCTTTTTTTTTAAATTGTTTATCTATTATATACTAAAGCAAATGGTAATATTAAATTTCAATTTTGTCATATTTAGTAGAATAGATGTGATAGTATTCTATTGCTACCGATTGATAAGAAGGCATATTTTGTTTTTATTATAGACAACCAGATGTTCCAATATTTCATTACAGTTGTGCCAACAAAGCTACACACATACAAGATCTCAGCTGATACCCATCAGTTCTCTGTCACGGAAAGGGTGAGTGGGTCCTCATTGCTAAGATGATTGAGGGGGAATTTTTTATAGTTCCCCAACTGCAAGATAAGATTGGAGACTTCGTGGGCCCCCTTCCCCATTTTAAAATTTATGAAAGTTTTGAAATGAATTAACATTTTTAGTAAAAATGTATTGGAATGGGTATTAGTATGTGTGTTCTAGCATTGGCAATGACTCTGTTACAAATTAAGCTATGATGGCAGGTACTTTATGAATTTTGGTTTGTAATATTATTCTTTATTGATACAGGCAGCTCCTAATCTGCCTCTATCATCAGGTATTCTGATTTCTTTGTTGTTCTTTGTAAGTCCATTTTTCCTGCTCTCAGCTAGGCCCTCAGTGCAGCCAGGTCTGACTGAATGTGTGCTTCTAGCCTCAGGTAGAAGGGTCTCAGTGGATTCATGGAGGAGCAGGTTTGAACAGCATCTATTCTAAGTTGTATTTCCTTATAAATCAAGTTTGAAATTGGTAATACTCAACTGGTGCCCAAATGACTTCCAGGATGTGTGAGAGCTTTCCACTCCATTTCCTTCATGTGGTAATCAATGTTTTAGGGGATCCTGACTGAGGCCTCAGGGAGAGCAAGGCTCTCTTTAGTCTTCTGAATTAGGTTGTTCAGAGAGCAAGTGTTAAGTGTCTAACTTTTCAAATGGTTCAAGGGGCAAACAAATGTGTATTTATATACATACACACATACATATATGTATATACATACATACTCAGTAACTAGGTAAGTATATATTGTACTCGTCAACATTTCTACATTTGTGTGTGTGTGTATACATACGTACACAGTAACTGGGTAAGTATATATTGTACTCGTCGACATTTCTACATTTATGTGTGTGTGTGTGTGTGTGTGTGTGTGTGTGTGTATACATACGTACACAGTAACTGGGTAAGTATATATTGTACTCGTCAACATTTCTACATTTATGTGTGTGTGTGTGTATACATACGTACACAGTAACTGGGTAAGTATATATTGTACTCGTCAACATTTCTACAGGGGTACGAAGATGTTCTCACCAACAGTATTGACAAATACCTGGGAAACATTGTGTAGGTTTGACAAGGGTTTTGGGGCAAAGTAAGCAGGGGTATAGGTTTATAGAATTGCCGTGGGTTATGGAGAGTCTGGCAGTGTGTGCGTTGCTTCTATTACAGCTGTCCCTGTATTAGAAACCCCTTTCCAAGTACAGTGGGGAAAGGAGGAAAACTACTGCGTGTCATTGTAATGGTACCATAAGACTAGAAATAGCTCAGATTATAAGTCTACCCAGCATAACATCCAGCTATAAAAAAGGATGATGTTTGAACATGAAGTTAAAATAGAAAAGTAAAGCAAAAAGAAATCCATCGTGTAAGGGGTATTTTGTTATAGGTGACTTAACATATTAATCGTTATATTGAGTTTAACAGTTCAGGGTGGGAGAGGAGCTAGCCACTTTCAGTTTTGGAAGCCCAGTTTAATCATTCCTAGTCTTCGCCAATGTTATTGATGCCCTGATTCCCAACGTAGCTTGCTTTATTGTATGTGGTCACAGGGTTTCTATGCCTTAAACATGATATTGAACACTTCAGTGTTTTTTCATGAATTCACTGTTGAAAACTTGATTGGTGGCTCATTTATAAGGTTCTTTGTGTTAGTAATAAAGGAGGGGATTTTTTTACCACATGGTATGTGTTCCTAATGCTTGTAGTTTAATTTCAGATTAGTAGAAATAAAATGACAAGAAATAATTTCAAAGAAACAATACGATATAAACTTGGTTTTTATTGCTTTGTTAGTTGTTAGTGCAGGAATATGCTGGTATGTTTAAGATGACCATTTCCAACATAGGAATAGTTCAGTTCCGGGTTCTGTTTTCTTTCTGAAACAGTGCATGGCCTCCAGTTTTTGCTTCCTAGTGTGGGTTACAGATGTGCAACACCACACCAGGATCAACGTGATTCTTTGAGAAACTTGCCCCACTAAGAACACTAGTATTTGTCTCTGGACAGCCTAAAGTCTAGGGCAGTTAGTCCACCAGGAGGAAAGCAGGGTAAGGCATGTGTTAGTGTGACGTGCTTATTTCTCTTCCCTTCTCTCCTCTTCCCTTGCTCTAAGGAACGTATCATTAACCACGCTGCAGGCAGCCATGGAGTCTCTGGAATATTTATGAAATATGATCTCAGTTCTCTCATGGTGACAGTCACGGAGGAACACATGCCTTTCTGGCAGTTTTTTGTAAGACTCTGTGGTATTATTGGAGGAATCTTTTCAACAACAGGTTAGCATTCATTTCTTTGCCTATTTTCCTTTTAATTTGTTTTGTTTTGAGATAAGCTCTCACTATGTATCTCTCGCTGGGATTGTAGGAAGTAGTGGTCATGCCCTGCTTCTCTTTTTCTGATTTCTGAGTGTTTATTAGACTTAGGTTGGGAAGGTAGTTCACGAATGGAGTGTGTCTTAGCATCTGCAAGGCCCTCACTTTTTCAAGGCCGAGCACACATGCACTCACATGCACACAAGCACACGTACATACATAAAATCATGCCTCTTTTAAAAGACAGCAAGAAATACACACATTTTCAAGTTCTAATATTTGGAAATGTCTTTAAATTCTAAAGCTCCTAAATGTATTTTCTGTCCTGTAAGCACACCTCTCTCACAGGATTTAGTAATGTAAGGAAGATTATGCGGTAAGCCACACATGTCCTAGGTGTTAGTCACAGACACAACTAAAATGGAGTCTGTGTTCTACCACTGACCCGGGAGCCATTAGATACAGTTCACCTACCTTTTCTGAAATGTAATCTGTGGTTTGTAAGTATGCTATAGGGTTAAATGAGGAAATGCCCAGAACATCAAGCTGTTAATTCCCCCTCATTTAGAATTCTTTCCCCAGATACTGTTTGAAGTCATATTTGTGACATTCTGATTAAATCAGTAATGCTTTAGGTTTTAGCCCAAGGCTCTGGAATCCTTTTAGAGATCAGTCTTCAGCTATTGATTACTCTGAGCTAGTGAGTGAGTTATGTTCTTGGAACTCTGTTGTTCTGATTCATATTTCTAGAAAAAGTGAACAGCTTTTCTTACTTTGGTTCATTTAAAACAATATTATTTGCAAAGTTCTGTGAGAAAGTCTTGAAAAGGTCATAACCCTCTCAAGTAGTTTGGGCCTCAGACAGCTGCAGGCTGCTTTGCCACCTTCCGTGGCCTATTCCTCTACGGGTATCTGCAGTATTTTAGTCTTACATAGCAATTTCAAAAGCAGTTTAATTGAAAATTTGAACTTATTTTATCCATTGCAGGCATGTTACATGGAGTTGGGAAATTTATAGTGGAAATAATTTGCTGTCGTTTCAGACTTGGATCCTACAGGCCCGTCCATTCTGTAAGTGACACAAGTGGTGCTGGCTCTAAGTCATGCTGCCAGCGTCAGTCTAAATAGAAAGGGCCGCCCCTGAGAGCCTCGTGATCTGAGATGTAGAGAGTGGAACTAATTCTCTGGTCTTCTCTCTGCTTCCCCCTTAGGTCCCCTTTGAAGATGGCCACACAGACAACCACTTACCTCTTTTAGAAAATAATACACATTAGCACCTCCTGGGTGGAGAAAAACTTTTTGCCTGAAACATAAAACCTTTTCTAATAATAAAATGTTGTGCAATATATTCAAAGAAAAGAAAATATGAGAACCTGGAAACATACTTATTTAAAAAAAGAAAAAAAGAAAAAAAAACAGCCAAGGATAAAAACAAAGCGAAGTTGTCCTATACATGTGTGCCTGTTACAAATGTCCTAGAAGAAATCATGCAGCTAACTGGAGAGGCCACCCAGCCAGAGTGCCAGGCGAAGACGGCAAACGGACAGCACGGAGAACAGTAGAGGATGACGTGAGACTGCATTTACAGAAAAGGCATCATACATGCAAATGTGTGCGTCCTTTTGTTTTTAAAGATGTCAGAATAAAATGTGTAAAACATATGGAAACTAGTCTAGACTTTAAAAAACTGTAATCAGCTCCCATGGTTAATAAAGGAAGCAGGGACTGGCCCTGTGTTACAGCCATATTAGTGCTAAGCCATATTGACAAGACCATGGGGTGTCCAGCACTGGGTTCTGATGGAGGTGTCTGCTTTCCTCTGAACTCCAGTTGGTGACTTTCCTGACTGTTAACGCTTGATTCTTAGAAGATGAAGGTGAAGTTTCTTTCCCAAGGGCAGGTGTGTAAGTGCTATGGAATGTGACAGGTGTCACTCACAGCTTGTACATGGGACGCTGCGGGGAGAGGAAAGGACAGTGTAAAACCATAAAAGTCACTACTAATTTGTGAACTATTGAGGGAGACAGGATAGCTAACACATGGGTGAGGCAGTGTCAGGTCTGAGCAGCACAGGCACATCAGTAAGCCTGGACCAGGGAGCTCTGGGAAGAACTGACCAGGCTCAGATAACTAGAGGGAGCCCTGTCAGGTACTGTTAAAAACTGCCGAATTTGTGTGCCAGCCGGTCTCCTCTCGTGGTTCTTAATGGCAGAAGCATCAGTTCATCTCCAGAGACTAAATTTTTGAGAGAGAAGACTGGGTTTCCAGTTCCTGTCAGACATAAGACCACACAGACAACGGTGGCTTGGAGTGTGGTCTGTCACAAATACTGTGTATTTGAGTGAATGTTTTTACAGATGTAAAAACAGTCTATTGAAAGAGGGTAGGCAGTCAGGTAGGGAGGAGATAGCAGCAGAGCATTCAGCAGTGAGGTGGATGAAAAGTGGCCATTATGTAGAAAACCAGAATTTTTGATTTAAATGCACAGTATTAAGAGTTAAGAGGTTAACTGATTAATAATGTAATAATGTTTTTCAATTTTTTAAAAACAATCCAGGAAATTTCAACTAATGAGTGAGTCTTCTCTGAGGTTTTTGTTTCTTTGTGGCTGTTTGGTTGGTCTTTGTTTTTCCCCTTAGGTCTTATAGCTGGACTAGAAGCAGGACATCTCTCCAGAAGAATCACTAGCGAGAACTGGAATGTTGGCATTTGAGACTGAACGCTGTTTTTTCATGTCTACTGCTAGAAAATACAGTCAGGCTTCAGGAAAGAAAATACTGATTTAGAATTGCCTTCAGTATTACAATGTCTTTAGAAGATTTTAAATTATTTTTAATTTTTCCATGGTTTCTAAGTGCCACATTAAAATCTTATCTTATTGAGTTGTATCTTTTCCATTAAAGTTGACTCTAAGGGAATTTGTTTAAAGCAACATTTTCTTGGCATTGATTTCCATTTTAAAAATTAAGACTTTAATTTTCAAATGGTCAGGGCCATGTTTTTTGTCAGTAAAGAAATGAAAATTCTGGCCATCTGTTTGGGTGATGAAGGCAACTGCGACCAGGATTTGTGGAGAGAGCTTTGGCCTTACCAGGGTTTTCATTCCAGGTCAGAAATCCCTGACTGCTTGTCAGTTACACAGCTTTTCCTGTGCCTGTGATCCCTAGAGCGAGGACACCTGAGTGTCTGCTCGGTACCGTCGTGTGTGTTCCAGTCCTAACATTTTAAGTCTGAGGTCTCCTTTACTTGAAATGTATTTTTTATACTATGTTTGTATTTGTATACCTTGACTGTAAAGACAGAAAATAACTAGGTAAATAAATTACTGTCAAGTGTTGAAATCCTTGACTACCTCCTGAGATAGCCCGGCTCCATATTAGAATGGCAGATCCACTTGTTCTTTTACTTAGGTGAGTACTGGACACTTTTTGAAAAGCTATTTCATTATAGTCAGAATTTATCATCTGAAACAACTTAGTCTTAACTTTGAAATGCACATAAGAAGAAATATTTTGATTTTGATAAATGTGTTATAATTCAAATGCCAGGAAGTAAATTTACATGTAAGTCCTTTATTTCAAAATTCTGTTTATACTTGTACTCTAGATACTTTTTTTTTTTTTTTGTGGTCTAAGAAATACTTGATCCAAACCTTGAGATCCTTAAAAATTCAGCATGCCATTTAATCTTGCGGCTTCTCTTCTTGTTTAAGCTTCTCAGATCCTTTAAAACACTGCCAGGATAATGATGGAGCCTAATGTGGCATGCATCGGCCATTCTGGTGTGGCATGCATCTGCATCCTGGTATGACTGGCATGCATCTGCCATCTTGGTATGACTAGCATGCATTTGTAATCCCAGCCACTGGGGAAGTGGAGACAGGAACATCCCTGGGGCTTTCTGTCCAGCTAATCTTGCTGAATCAACAAGCTCCAGGTTCAGTGAGATGCTGTGTGAAAAAAATGAAAAATGACGGAGGAAGATGCCCTACATTGCCTGCCTGCCGTCACACACGGGAACATGCACATGTAAACATCACACACATGAGTGTCTGTGTACACAGTACTGTGGTTCATATGACTGGGTCTGTAGGCAGTTGACGAGATTACCATCAGTAAAGCACTAAGCGGGGTCTCCTAATGCTATTCTGAAGTCAGCTCTTCTGAGCATAACTCAAGAAGCAGAGAGATCCCTTTCCTACAGGTTTGATGGGAAAGCTGTGGAAGTTCTTTGGTCACTTGGGTAACTGGGTCCTGCATATTTTCAGCAACTGCTGTGCCACTGAGAAGTCCCTGCCTTCATCTGCTTTTTATTAAAATGATTTCTATCCTAGAGAGGATGGGTGCATGTTATTGTACTACATGTCTCTGACCCTCGAGTACTTAGTATTTCAGATAAAATAGGGAGATGCTAAAAACGTTCCATGCCAGAAGACACAGTTCTGCTTAAATTTAATTCCAGGTAAACACAGCTTGCCATAGAAGTGGCCACACTTTGTTATATAGTCTCCAAAACCCAGCCCTTGCTAGGTTTGTTTTACTAACTTTCAGCTATGCTTTTAAAACTGATTGTAGGCAGTGACTTTTTTTTTTTTTGGTTGTTTGTTTTTTAAACACTTCACTAAACATAAGGGACCACCACTAGCTGTCCTAAGACAGCTAGGGCCCTAGTTCCAGAAAAGGTAGCCATGTGAGGCCTGTGAACTTTTAAGACTTACTGATGATTTAGAAACTAGTGTTATAATCTAATGTGGTGGTTTCAGTAAGAATGTACCTTATAAATGCATATTTGAATGCTTAGTCACCAGGGAGTGGAACTGTTTGAAAGGCTTAGAAGGTGTGGCTTTGAAGGAGTGGTGTCAACAGGACAGGCTTTTTGAGGTTTCCAAAGCCCATTCCTCTCTGCCTGCAGACCAGGGTGTAGCCCTTAGGTTCTGCTCCTGCACCATGTTTCCTGTCATGATGATAATGGACTAAATCTCTGAAACTGGAAGTATAAAAGGAAGTATTAAATGGGGAGTCGCCTTGGTCATGGTGTCTCTTTACAACAAAAGAACAATGGCTAAGACAAATGCTATTTGGGAGTTCTCTGTTTACCTCAGTGTTGTAAATTATTTAACTGAGTTAGATGTGGTACTAGGTGAGTACAGGAGTGTGTGAAAGTGTTTTTCTGAAGTGTGTCAGCATTAGTTGCCTTAGTAGCTTTCTGATCACTGTCATCAAGTACCATGTGGGTACAGACTAGGCCAAGACATCCTGTTTGTATGTTCTCACTGGCCTGTATTAATAGAATAAAATATAATGGTTCATGTTGGCATTTTTTCACATGTATAGAAGACATTGTGGTTGTAATCAGCCCTCCCTTTTACCAGGACTTCTTTTCAAGCATATACCTTTATACTTTTAACTCTGCACCCAAGTAGATTATTTCCCCCTATTGCTGTGCATATGTTGGGATTCATGTAGTTAATTGGTCCTGAAGTGGATTTCTCAATGGTGGCAACTTTCACATAGTAACTTATTTTTCCTGTTTAAGCATTGCAAGATAAATTTGTTCCATGTGTCAGGTGCCTCAGAACACTCATGCAAATACAGCCACATTGGTGTGGCAAGAAAGATGGCATCAGCGTGTAGCTTATGTTTTTTTCCCTTTTCCTGGAGAAGGGTTATGGGAAGAGGTGGTCATCAGTTAAAGAACACTGAAAACAGTAATTCAGAATTTTATTTAATCAGAAGTTTAAACTAATATTCAATCCCTGGAGTTCTTGAAATGATGAAATTCAGTAGTGAGTTTTTAGAACTGTTTTTTAAATCCAGTGCTATATTTATTGTATCCATACCTGGTGTCTTTCATGTAACTCAGAAGCATCTTGCAGCTCTCTCAGACCGGACACCTACAGGTGGTTTGTTTTGACTTTTGTCTGGCTGGAGCGTAGTCCCTGACCTTAATCTGACTTGCAGGATCTGTACCAGAAAGGGCTCTCCAAACATGTTCCTCATGAGGCTGAGGAGACCTCAGTACTGGGCACGCTTGAGCCACCAGAATGTAAGCATACACATATTAAATATGTGTGTAGTTTTCAGAAATTTGTGTGACCGTTACTTTTTAGGTCCTAAATGCCTTATTTGAATATTTCATGTTTTTAGCATGCAGAGATCCTGCAATCCTGCATGTCCAGATCTCAAATATGAGCACACCTCGGGTGACGATTTATGAATATGAGGATTTGTGGATGTAGAAAGGTTTTTTATTTGTATTTAAAATATTTAAGCAAAAACTTCACTTTCTCTGTTTGAGTTCTGTGCACTCCATAGTTCCGTGTGTCTGGGGTGACTGAGGTACATCGGCCTCAGGGGCTACTTGCTCTTTCCAGCTCCACACACAAAGACGAAAACTAGAACTTAAAATTTTATTTGAAATTTTGCTTTTCTTACTGGCAAAGGTTGGAGGGTTACCATGGTTCTGATCTAGGAATGTCCCTCTCCTCATAGCCTTCCTGACTGATGCCTGAGTGAAGTACACTTAAATAGGAGGGCTTTGGCAACATCAGCAAAGGAGGAGCGTGAGAGGGTTTCCAGGACAACGATGATCAGAATGCCTTAGGCTAAGGGATGTCAAAATTGTAAGAAGCTATAAACTTTGAAGTACTTCAGACTCCTGATGCATGTACAGTTAAATTCATATTTGGTATGTAGTTATCTACACTATTTGATCCTCTTAGGGTTAAGATGTGGACCCAGGTGAGAAACAGCAGACATTGAGCCTGCTTTCTCTACCTCCCACCCCTCAACTCAACCAGGACTCTAGTGTTTAAGATAGTGGGCTACTTCTATGGCACTGTGAGGGTGTTGAGCTGCCTTCCTCCGCTCACTGTGGTTGGAAGCTTTTGCCTTGGTACTGAGCATGCTTCCCTGATCGGTGCTGCCTAGGCTGCTTAGGCTTCTGCCATATGTTTGTCCATAGCTTCACAGTTGAAGTTAGTTGTGTCCGGAAGGGAAAGCTAAGTATAGGAAAAGGGGTGATCTCATGCTCTGTGTGTGATGTGTAGAGTGGTGGTGTTAAGACATACTTTGGAAGTTAGGTTTTTGTACATGTATGCAGTTAGAGGTTGACTTTCCTTCTCACTGAACCAAATTTAAAAAATACAGTGAAGAAGTAGGAGAGAAGATGGAACGGTAAGTTTGGCTGGAAGCTTGGGTGTGCTTCTTGTTACGTCCTAGTTTAAGACACAGTTTCCTGCCTGAGAGGTATCTGAGGTTCCAGATGACGGGCTGGTGGAATGTTCTTAGGCCTTGAGTGTGCTTGAGGCCCTGAAGTAGGAGATGAACTTATAACAGAAGCTCACAATGAAGAACCAGATGTTCCGAGCTATCTGAGACCTTGCAATGAGGAGGCGCCAGATGATCAGGAACAGGGCGGTGTTAAAGAGGTAGTGAATGTTTCGGAGCCTGAGGAACAGAAACAGAAGTGCAGTTAAGACAGCGCCTGCACACAGCTGTGTTACCTGAAGTGCAAATGTGTTCCTGTCTGTGACCAGCAAATACCTAGTTCTGGAGCCCAGCGATGACTTGCTGCCCTTGCTGGCCCTTTGTAGTGCCTTTCATTTTCTACTGAAAAATCGTGTGTTTTCTCATGTTTTGCTAGCTTGTTACTCTTCCTTCTATTTCTCTGTTTGGAGCTCTTCTTTTTACAAGCATGGTTCATAGGTGAATGTAGTATTTTCAAAATACACTCTGATCTTTCAATATCAAAAATCCTCTCTGGCTAGTGAATTGACTGAGTAAATGCATTTTTGGAGCTAGCCTGGAACTTGAGTTGGAACTTATGTCAGGGTCAAAGGGCAGAAGTTGACTGTGCAGAGTTGTCCTCTGACCTCCACATGCACATCTACACACAATGTACAAACACAGCTTGTAAAAGCCCTTGAAATCTTGACTGGAAGGTACACAGTGAACTTTGCAGCCCGCTTTTCAGGTGTCTGCCCTCTTGGTTGTCCGTCTACCACCTTGACTACAAATCTTAGCTTTTGCAGGAATCATGACCTGAATCCTGTAACCTGTTTGTCAGGAATTTTGACTAAAAGAAGTAGGAAGGGGTTGTAAGAATTGAAGAGTAGTTACATGGTTTTCAAGTTACGTAGTGTGATCTGCCATTTGGGTCTTCTTAGGCCACACCATGATAAGAAGCACAAGAAGAAGCAGACTTGGGCTGAAGCATGGCTCCAGTATTTGTTTCCACGAACACCATTCTTTCTTTTCATGTTAATGGGCTAACAGAGAGTACCTGCTTCAGGAGTGCAGTGAGATCTAAAGTCAACGATGTGTACAATAGGATAGTATGGAATGCAGGGTTTCTAATACCTCACAGTAGGAACTACATCAATGTGGAATGATTTAATTCACATACACAATTCGGTGTAAAGTCAGTCAACAATAACAACTCACACATACCAAGGAAGGTCCCTACCTTTTTAGGTGTTGCTTTGCTTTGGGAATACCAGCCAGATCCTCTTTCAGTAGATACTTCTTAACCCCCAAAACGTAATTTTCAATGTATTCAAGCCAGTTCAACTGGCGCACATCAAAGTTGAATACCTGTGTAGCAAAAAGATATTTGGGGCTTTGCACTGCCAAGCAGTCACCTTGTCCAATGTGGGTACCCAGAGCTCATCAATCTACACTCGCTGACCAGTGAGCCTCCAGAACCTACCAGTCTTAACCACCTCAGCAGTGGGTTGCCAAACATGCCACTTGGTTCAGCAGCAGTGAAGGTCTAATTACAATCCACAAACCAGTTCTTGCTTCACTAAACTTGTTTCCTGTGAATGCTGACATTGTCTGGTTTCCTTAGGGGAAAAAAATCATTTGCCTGTATACTCAGAACTTCCCCATCAACACTACTGGTCACACAATTGTGAGTTCCCAGAGTGCACTGTCCCTGGAGTCAGAGCCACACTTACTCTTTGATCTTCAGGACTCAGCTCTGACAGAAGCATTTCTGTGTTGTTTGTGCTCCATTCCCAACTGCGGTTGACGAAATACTCCAGCATGGAAATGGTTTTCAGGAGTCGGTTCATGAGCTTCGTCATCCTGAGGGAGAGACCAGATAGCTGGTGCAGTGCATCCTGCTCACTGCCTCTTCCTCCACAGGGAAGGGTGGCCCAGCACCATTAAGGAAGTGCAAGCCCTGGTGGGCTCATGCCAGCAATACCAGCACTGGGGAGACTGAGGCAGGAAGATGCATGAGATCAAGATCAGCCTAGGCTACTTACTGAGATCTAGTCCAGTAAAACAGTCTTAAAAAACAAAACAAGCAAACAAAAAAGATATAAAAGTGTATCCCTCTTTCCCCCATTTTCCCATAATTCTTTAGTTTCTGGGGCACACCCATTCTCAGCTAGTTAACAACAATAACAGTTTTTTATTTCTAAAATCAAGCTTTAATCTTTTGTAAAGTACACTTCTTTCCTGTGAGTGAGTATTAGCAATATATCTAACAAGTTGTTCATTCTCTCAATACTCCACTTGTGGTACTGAAGGGGTTTATAAACTTATGTGCAAGTTAGAATTATCATTTCTCCTCCCCGCTTTCCATCCTAATCTTTTAAATAATGGAAAGTGAATGAATCTAACAGTGTCTGTCAGACACTCTACAACCCCACACCCAAACACCCATCCCTTTCTCAGACACTTTAAAACTGAGCGAGTTATTTGCCTGAAAAGATTACTGTTTTGTTTCCATTTTGAGGCAGATGTTTAGAAAGCTAATTTCTTTTCAATTATATATTCTTAAATTTGAAAAACAAAAACAGGATCTCAGGTCTTAGTATATAAACTTTTGGCAGAGTGTTGACCATTAGCACTTGGTGAAGCAAAAGCTAGATGTAATTCATACTTAATGAAGACAGACTTAACGTTCATAATCTACTCTCTTAGACATAGCGCTGACACTTCCAGAAAATACTCTGCTGGTTTTCATAACAGCCTTACAGGTAGCTCTTTGTCCACATTTTTCAGAATATGGTTCATAAGCTTAAGAGGATCAGCATTCAACTCCCATGTAGTTCTGACCAACCCCAGAGAACCTCGCTGTTGCAGTCCCACTGCTCTATGTCCATTTCTTGCAATGGACTTTTCTAGCTCCATGCTCAGACCGTGAAACAGCTCTCCTCTAGAAACCTAGGACTGATGTAGTCAGAATTGATTCATATTAAATATACAGAAAGGTTGTGCTCAAGGTTAAGTAGAAAATGCTCCAGGTAGGTCTCTGAGCTGCAAGCGGTTAAACTCAGCTTGGTATCAGAGTATAGTTAATTCTCTTAAGACTTGTGATGCTCTAGGAATTTGGTCATATTCTTGGTTCAAGTTCCCACCAACTGTGAGACTCCTCACTGTTATCATGGGAAATTTCTTTTTTAAAGAAATTTTAAGTATTCGGAACAGTAGTTGTAAAATGACGACAACAACAACAGAACATGTTCCTCTTAGGCAGAAGCCTTTTTAGTGCGTAAGACACAGTCACAAAACCTGTAAAGAAAAACTAGAACTTATTTTATTCTGTAGATAATAGATAATGGTTACTACCTCCTTTTTGTAGAAGCGGAAGTTAGGGTTTAGAAGAAAAGTAAATGTATGGCTCATGACTAAATTAGTGAAGCCAAGATTTAAATCCTGGCTCCAAATTTGACAATGTCAGATCCTACTGTGTCAAACTGGTTTTATAAAAAGCCATGGAGATTATTGTGAGGCTAGTGATGGATGACCTAATGGGTAAAGAGGCTTGCTGCCAAGCATAACAATCTGGGTGCAATCCCCAGAATGCACAGGGTAGAACCAACCTCCCTTCAAGGTGCCTTCTGACCTCTGCTCCTGTGCAATGGTAGTATACACACAATAAATAAATGTGTCACAAAACAAAACACTACTCATTGTCCAATCCAGTGTGGTTTAATTTCTCCCAAACAAAACATATTGACTTTTCTTGACTTGTGTTTTTCTCTTATTTACCAAACCTTGCTTTGTCCAAGTGTTCCTAACCCTTCAACTTGACCTATTTTGATGGACTTAGAATATCTGCCTGTGTTTTCCTTCTTGTCCCTTCTGTATTGGGTAAAACTCACACAGACGTTTCCCACAGTCATAAATGCTTCCTTATGTGAGTGAGAAGCTAGATGGGCACATGGCCTCTGTGTTGCAATTGTTTCTTGTGCTAGTCCAGAGATGGCTGGATGTGCCAGAAGGCCCTCCCACCTCAGAAGGGGGCTGCTAAGGGACCAATCCTGTTCCTGTTCTGGTTGTTATCTCAGGAATTTCCTCCTGTTGAATGTGTTATGGAGGTAGCTGGAGATACACTTCTGTTCCTGGTGGGTGGTGACAGAGCTGGCTTAGCTTTGGCACCTCATCTCTCTGTTTCTTATCTCTAAGTATCAGAAAACCTAGTTTGTAGTAGTGGCTGTATTATCTTGCTGTTAATATGTAGGTTCTGCCTGCCCTTAGCTTCTCTTTCGATGGTGAAGGTGTTAGAATCGAGGCTTGAAGATGAAAATGGGATCATCATGAGACCTTGTACCAGGATGGCCACACAGGAAGCATTCAGTGTGTAAAGCTGCTGTTATTAGCATGTGTGTACCTGTGTGTCTGTGTGTGTGTGTGTGTGTGTGTGTGTGTGAGAGAGAGAGAGAGAGAGAGAGAGAGAGAGAGAGAGAGAGAGAGAGAGAGGAGAGAGAGAGAGAGATTTGTCTCCTGCGATCCTTAGCTGTAGTGAGGATTAAAGATTTTGGGTTCCATGCAGTGACACTGCGAAAACCATTGTCCCGGCTTCTCACCTGGGTTTCCTTCCAGTAAGCCTCAGATAGAAGTCATAGACGATGGCTGGCACCCGGTGGCTGACAGTGTTCCAATAATAGGTGGTGAAGTTGTTGGTGGTGAAGTCAGCGTTTGGCCTTCTGAAAGCACTCTCAAACGGAATCTTTTCTATGGTTGCTAAGACCTGTAATCCTGGAGCAAAAAGAGGAGGTGATAAGTCTGAGACATATAAGGTAAGTCCATTATAAGTGCAAGCTGTCTGCAGCTCAGAATGGCAGTGTTCACTGTATAGCATCAAGAGTCTGTTTCTAAGAACATGAAGATTTTTATGCCTGGCAAGTGAACATCTGCACAGTTAAGCAATATGACTGCACTCAGAATGTATCCTTTTTGGTGAGGTAAGAGGTTGAGACAGGGTCTTACCTTGACAAAGAAGCAAATATATATATATATCAAATGGAAAGAAGTTATCAGCTATTGTAATTTGATTATTGCCTTTTTGAAAATATATCATCAAGAATCAGACATGTAAAACATAGATAATCCTGGTTAGCTTTAACTCAAAGACAGTTAATTGAAAAGTTTTTTGGATTAGAGTGTCCTGTAGGCACGTCTCTAGGGGATTTTCTTGATTGTTAATTGATACAGGAGGCCCAGCCCACTGTGGACAGCACCATCCCTGGTATGGTGGTTTGAGTAAGAATGGCCCCATAGGCTCATATATTCGAATGCTTAGTCATTAGGGAGAAGTACTAATTGAGAAGGAATAGGAGTTGTGACCTTATTGGAGTAGGTATATCCTTGCTGGAGGAAGGAGTTGGGGGAAGGAGGGTGGTCTTCGAGGTTTCAAAAGCCCAAGCCAGGCTCAGTGCCTCTCCCTTCCTGTTGCCTGCAGAGCTTCATGTAGACTTCTCAGCTGCTCCTATTGACATGCCTCCATGCTTCCCAGCATGATGATAGTAGACTAAGCCTCTGAAGCTGTAAGCAAGTCCCAGTTAAATTACTTTCTTTGATAAGAGTTGCTGTGGCCATGGTGCCTCTTAACAGCAATAGAACAGTGACTAAGATACCTGGGCAGGTGGTTCTGAACTGTATAAAAAAAGTTAAGCCAAGTCTGTATGATGAGGCAGCATCCTTCTTCTGTGGTTTCTGTTGTGCTTTCATTGACTGTGAGTCAGAAGTAATGCTCTATGGAATAGCAAACAGGCCTGCATTCAAGTTTTGGCTTGAGCTCCTGCTCTGCCTTCTCAATGATGAACTGTAATCTGGATTGTAAACAAAATAAACCCCTTCTCCCTCTAAGTTGATTTTGGTCAGTGTGTTTTATCAAGGTAACACAAATGAAATCACAGCATGGAACTTAGAGGTACCTACACTTGAGAGAGCCAAACGCAGGAGATTTTGACATTAGTACCGACCTTATCATCTACGCATCTGCATATTTGCTCCACATTTTCATTTTGTTATGTAATAAACATTCACGTTTAAAAGCTCTAAAATTGATCTCTTGATATTCCCATGGCTAGCTGTCCTTTCCTGACACATTTCATAACACTTTCTATCTCTAGATGATAGTTGTCTTTTTCAGTAAGCCAGCCAGAACCTTTGGGATTATCTTGATCCTCCTCTTTTTTCAACAACTCTCCTAACAGTGCAAATGAGAATATTGGCCCTCCACTTGAAAAGAGTCCAGCATCACTGTTTGCTGTGTTGCAATGGTAGGAGCTGCCCCTCTTCCTTGTATTGGGATAGTGTCACCTCAGACTCTACTGTAGCTCTTGTCCCCCAGCAGTCTGCTCTCCATACAGCATCTAGGATGAAACTTTGAAAATGTTTCTCGGAATTTACCTTCTTATAGACTCCTCTGATGGACCCTCTTATTTGGAGGGAAGCCAAACCCTTAGTTCAGTTGTTAAGGCCTTGTAACATCTGTATCTTCTTACAAAGAAAGAAAATGCTCACCATGGAGACAGCCTTGCAGGATCTGCCTTCATCCTTACTCCTATGCCCATCATTCTGGGTTTATTTACTAGCATTTTCCCTTTGGTTGCTTCTGCGCTAGACAAAGTGGCTCTCCTGTCTTTGAATATGAATAAAGAGCGTTTGTACGATGGTTCCTTCAGCCTACAAGACATCCTCCAACTGTCTCCTGACAAGCCATCTCTTCCCACAGATCTCTGCTGAGATGTCACCTTACCAGAGCTATTTCCTTGGCCTTCACATGTGAAAGCATTCTTTTTACCCCACTCTATGTTTCTTCAAGCACTTAACCATGTATGATGTATAATTGTGCTTTTGTGCCTACTTAGATCTTGAGAAGTGACTGCCCAGGAGTTGGTGCTAAGTGAATACTTTTGGAATGAATGAATGAGTATTTCAGTAATGCACAATAACTTTCTATTTTCTAAGTCTATCTTGACTCTTAAGTTTTTTCACAGTGACTTCATGTCACCAAAACAATTTTTAGAGCATTTCAGATTTTCATGTGAAGAGGTGATTACTCTGTGATAGTTGAGCTGGGTATAAGATCAATATACTAGTCATTTTCATGTCTTCCCAGTAACCATTAGAAAATGTATTCTTTATAAAGATTCCATTAATTATTAACAAAATGTATACATTTCCTAGATCCTATGTATAAATCTGATAATGCTTAATAACTGTCTGGAAATAATTTTTTCTTGAAGGGCATTAACAGAGGTAACTAAATGGGGAGATGTTGCATGTTCACCCACTCAGCTGCCAATTATTCTGCATTGCCACTTAAAACTACAAATGTTCAGCCTATGGTGACATCGCTAGTGGTTCCAGTTAGAAGTATGTACATCACTTCTAATAGCCCTGTCATGAAGCATTTAATAAATGAGTTTCAAACTGAACAAATTTGAATTAGTGGGGAGTGAAATAGTATCCTAATTTGTTGTATCGGGCTTCTTGTGTAGAGGCTTGGCGCTAGATGAAGGGCATGGCAAGCTAAGCTCATCTGCTGTGGTGTGAGGAGCTCAGAAGCATTTCTGTCAAGCATTTCTCATTCCTGAAAAGGCATTCCTCAAATTACAGACTATCATACAACAAGCCACAGTGGTTTGGCTGTTCTGCAGCCACTGTTCCCCAGATGGCACCACTGAAGCATGTAGAGAGAATTACTAACACAGGGAGGGAAAGTGTGTCACTGGGAACTCATGCCACATAGGTTAGCTGAACTCTAACTTTCTGGCATCATTAGGCATTTGAATTTGTTCCCATGGATTGTGGGTATTGAATAGATCTAGTTCTTTATGTTTAGACAATATGTGTTGGTTTGACTAAGAATGGCTCATCTATTTGAATGCTTTGCCGCCAGGGAATGGTACTATTTGAAAGGATTAGGAGAGGTGACATAATTGAAGTAGGTGTGGCCTTGTTGCAGTAACTGTGTCACTGGGGGTGGGCATTGAAGTTTCAAAGGCCCATGGCAGGCCCAGGCTCTCTCCCCCTGCTTCTCCCTCTCTCTGCCTGTGGGTCAGGATGTAGGTCTCTGCTATGTCTCAAGCACCATGCCTGGCACCATGCTTGATAATGGACAGAGCCTCTGTAATGTAAATGTAATGTAAGTGAGCCCCCAGTTAAAAGCTTAAAAAAAGAAGAAAAAAGAATTGCCTTGGTCATGGTGTCGTGACACAAAAGCAGTGACTAAGAAGTTGCTACCCAGGACAAGGTTATTGCTGTGACAGGGCTGACCATGATGTTTGTTGGAGGAACATGGAAGTCTTTTGAACTTTGTACTAGAAAAGTGATTGGACTCTTTAAATGTGGTTTAAATGGGTCATCATAGTAGAAGCATGAAAGGCAGTGCTGGGGGTGATTTGAACTGTTTGGGCTTAGCTCGAGAGGTTTCAGAGGGGAAGAAGTTAGTAAATAGCCTAGAGACCATTCTAGTGACATTTTGTTAAAGAATGTGGCTGCTTTCTTCCCTTGTCCTAAAATATTTGCCAGAAGCTAAATTGAAGAGTTTTTGGATTAATGGCATTGGCAGAGGCAATTTCAAGACAGCCCAGAATATTGACTGTGCCACATGGTTACTAGTGGTCTCTCTTGTGCAGATCAACAATGAAAAGGAGCCAGTGGGGCAAAGAGAAATATAAAGTGTACAGTTGGAAGAGAAAAGGATCACCAAGAAATGTAATGGGGCTAAATCCAGTGCAAAAGGAGAGGAAAGACTCAAGAAAAATCTAACATTAACAGGAGTAAAGAGAGTGGTGACCTCAGGGCAAGACCCCATCCAGCTAAACTTCCAACTTGTGAAAAGGAATTAAAAGCTTAAGCAAACATTGAAGGAAACCATGGAAAACAGAAAGCTGATGGAGAAGAAATTGAATGGTGGGGGGGGCCTTGTCCCAGTCTCAACAAGTAGCAGAAGTCAGCCTCAGCCACACGGTTCTGACTTTAGAGTCAGGAATATAAAAATGAGGTCATGGAATATGTCAGTATCTAAGGAAAGCCATTGGGCCAAAACTGGAAGGGATGCACCTGCATAGAGGCCTGGAGAGGCCACTGTGTGAAGCTGTGAAGGGGAAGCCTGGATTGTATTGGAGACTCCATGATATTGGAGATGCCTGAGTCATGGGAAGCTACCAAAGAGAGCTGTATACTGAGTGTGGAACCAGCCCAAGGAAGAGAAGTGTATTGTAGTCAATATAGCTGAAAGGAGTTGGAGCTCTGAAGAGCAATTTTGACATCAGAGATGAAGATGGAGAATTTGGAGTTTGCCCTGTTGGGTTTTGGTCTTGCTTTGGTTCAGTATTTTCTTACTATGTTCCCCTTTCCTCCCCTTTAGAATGGTAATGTATATACTGTGTCATTGTATATTGAAAATATGTAATTTGCTTTTTTCATTTTGATTTTATAAGGGTGACAGTTAAAGAGGCTGTCATGAGTCTCAGAACAGACTTTGAACTTTGGACTTTTAAACAATGTTGAGACTGAAAGACTATGAGGACTTTTGAAATTGAACTAAATGTGTTTTTGCATTATGATATGACTAGAAGCTTATGGGGACCAGGGAGTGGAATGTGGTGGTTTGGATAAGAATGGCCCCATAGGTGTATATATTTGAATGATTCATCAGAAGTATCACCATTTGAAAGGATTAGAAGGATTATCAGGATGTGACTCTCAGCTACATTTCTAGCACCATGCCTGCCAATTCTGCTACGCTGTCCACCATGATGATAGTAGACTAAGCATCTGAAACTATAAGCAAGTTCCTAGTTAAATGCTTTCATTCATAAGAATTGCCTTGGTCATGGTGTCTGTTCACAGCAATAGGATAGTGACTTGGACACAGCCAGTAGAGTTTGTGTGGTGTGGGTTTGATAATCAGAGTCTCCTTGGCACTGGCTAAGGTTTTTGATCAAGGACTCTGGCTTTGTTTTTGTCTTCAACAGTAACTTATATTTTCTTTTATAAATTACTAGTGGAAAGGTTATTCACATGAAAGAGAGCCAGAAATCTGGTTTTACTCTTATTTCAGGGACCAACTGGCTTCCTTTATGAATCCAAGAAGCTCATTGACTCTCTGGGCCTCATGTAAGTTGAGAACTCTAGATTCTATTTAAGGTTCTTTTAACTGTAATCATCTCTTGTTCCATAAAATGAATGTTTTCAGGAAGAGAATTTTAAAAAATACCACATCCTCCGAACTCTTTTTTTAAAGATTCTATTTTTTAATTATGTGTATATATGTGTGTCTATGTGTAGGTAATTTTGTGTATATATGTGTGTCTTGTGTAGGTAAGTGCATTTGAGTAAAGGGCTTGCAGAGACCAGAAGGAGGCATCAGATCCTCTGGAGATGGAGTTAGAGGCAGTTGTGAGTCAACCAATGCGGGTGCTGGGAACCAAACTGGATCCTCTGCAAGCATATAGTACCTGCTCCTAACTGTGGGCCATCTCTCCTGTCCTGAGCTTACAATATCTCATTTGCTTATATTAATATCAATTTATGGGGCTGGTGAGATGGCTCAGTGGTTAAGAGCACTGACTGTTCCTCCAGAGGACCTGGGTTCAATTCCCAGCACCCACATGGCAGCTCACAGCTGTCTTTAAATCCAGTTCAAGAGAATCTGACATCATTATATCAATGTGCATGAAATAAAGTTAAATAAAGTTTTAAAAAATATCAATTTATATGGATGGGATCTTAGATATCTTCCATTATGGATGTCAAAACAGATTTCTTACTATTTTGAAATCAATTCTGATTTGGAAACGTGATCTAAATAACTGGGTGTGAAAAGAACTTGATCACAGAGAATTCAACTTTGCAAGTACAAATACCATAGTGTGTGTGCTCTAAGTGGGAATCAAAATAGCACAACAGCTAGAGAGTCAAAAATCTCAGACTTGAACAAGGAAACTAACTCCTGAGTCGACAAAGGCATGCATTATTGGTTGATTTGCTAGGCGGATCCCTAGATGAATGAGATGTTACCAAGAAAACACTTTTAGCATCAGAGGTACTGCACAGTTGGGGTAGGACAGGGGCCGGCAGCTGTGCAAATGGATGAACAACATACCGCTCCATTACAGGTGGGTTGTTGTGTGACCCTTCTGAAACAGTCACCGTGAACGAGGTGTGTGTATGGGGGAGTGCAGATCACCATCAGCATTGTTGATCTTTGCTTGGTTTCATTGTTGTTTCTAAAGTCTCCTCTAAGACTCTATTCTGTGTAATCATGCATGTTCTCATGGTCTACTTTTATCATTGTATGTTCTAGTTGACTATAACACATTTACAATCTATAGATATTTTTCTTTTTATGCTTGACTTTTATTATGACTCCCTCCCAAACTGTGTGTTCCTGGCTGCAAGACACACTTTTTCCCTGGTCAGTAGAGGTAGGTGTTCGCTTACATATTAAAGGCACTCACCCATTTCATGCCAGTTACAGGGATTGAGATTCCCAGATGTGGAATGGTAGATTAATGTTGATTTAGGTCTGGAAGATAAGAGGAAAGTAAAATAAATACAATCACATTGATAATTCATGAGAAATAAAGGAAAGTTAACACTGAGATAGGCATCAGAGTTCCTGTCGGTACTGCAATCCACACAGCACTCTCAGATTCTGTTCTTGCTTTGGATTGATAAGAAAAATGAAAAAGAAATAGAAAGTACACACATCAATATGTCAAATCGGTGTGACCTGTGGAACATGCATGCATGCCTGAGTTCACATGAGAAAAAGTTCATTCCTGTCATTTACTCCCAGAGCCATGATCACACCGTCTCCCAAGCCAATACTACTTCATGTCAGCAAATTTTCTGTCTTATCTCTTGGCATTTACCAGCAGCTAAACAGCAGTTCAACAAAAAAATATAAACTGTGCGGCCATTTCATCAACTAGGTTCTTATTTATTTTAAGGTACTGAATAGAAAGAAAAGCTTTTTGGTTATTCAAAGATTTCATGGTAAGTGGTTTAATAGCAAATTATTTTATGACCCGCCAAGTGTTAATCAGTATTCATACACCTTAGCCTATATAGGAAAGTCTATTGGGAATTCCGAGATACTGGAACAAGCATCCTATCACTCTGAAGGCCTGTAGAGTGAGAGTGTGGCTGCCATTGCTTTCTCCATCCCCTCTAAGAAGCTCGTGTAAGCCTGCTTACCTATGAACTGCCGTATACCATCCCACCGCTATGGTGAGATTGACCACTGTGTCCACTGGAATCAGGTCTGCCACTGCCGTGGGAGTAGCTCTTATGGACCGAAGAAATCCTTTCCCCGCCTGCTCAGGAGAGATGGAGCGTAGAATATAAGCCAGGTGTGAAGTCACAGTTGGGACTAGCCACTTTGTGTGGGAGTTGGACACTAGGCCCCTTCTTTTGCTGTAGGGATCCATAGGTGTGCGTGTGCATGCATGTGTGTGTGTGTGTGTGAGCACAAGCACGTGTGTGTGTCTAAACTACATCTTTGCCTACTAAAAATATAATGAGTGAGTGGAATTCGAGTCAGTGTGCTATTGTACTCTGTAATAAAACTGATTCTAGCCCACATTCAAATGATTTTTATTCCCAACTAAACTATCCTGGGGAAAGGAATGAAAGCAGCTAGGGGACAGGAAGAGGCTGGAAAGGCAGAAGTAAGACAATACATACACACCAGCTTGTGTGTTTTAATGTCAAGCATTCTATAATCTGTCAGTTCTTTTTTTTTTTTTTGAGACAGGGTTTCATGTAGCACAGGCTGGCCTTGAAGTTCTGATCCATCTGCCTCTCTGAGGTCTGGGATTACAGGTGTGAGCTGCCACACACACTCAGTGCTGGGGGTGATATTCAGGGTTTTAAGTATGCTAGACCAAGCACCCTACCTACTGAGCCACAGAAGGCTGATATTTTTTTCTGTATACATGATTGACCAATGGTTCAAGCCATTAATAAAGCAATGAAAAGAAAATAGTTTCACCTTGTGGTAACCAAAGAAAATTTTTCAGTGTGCAGACATTTCCAAAGTAAAGTTCTGGAATAGCAACTGAGCATGTCAGTCGCCTCTGTCCTGATGGTCAAAGCAACTTCCTGCTGCTTTCATCTTCCCACTAGTAACTCTAGATAAGCTACTTCCTTTATCACTACACAAGGTGGATACCAAGGTCTCTGTTACGCCCTCCATTTCAAGGCGGTTATTTTCTCATCTTTGTACATACCGCAATAATGAGTCCACTGGGTCCGTTTACATTGTCAACCCAACCCTGGAAAGAAAGATCTCTGTTGGTTACACATTTCAGAAAACTGTTACCCTTGGACAGCCCAGTCTGTGTGGGGCAGGGTGAATGGGTGCGCACATGTGTGTCCGTGTGCACACCCGCACATCCATTTATAATACTAACCAATTGGTCATAAAGAATGTACGAGAAGAGAAGGAAAATGGAAGACTGGGAGAAGGAATGAAGGGATAAGTGAAAGCAGGAGGAAGAGAAGGGCAATCAGAAAGACGTGGTTTCTAAGGCACCCGGACTGAAGCAAAGCAGAAGTGTGCTCACCGGGAAAGGCTCCTGCCAGGTTGCTCCCACTATGGACGGCCTGACGATGGCCACATTCAGGTTTCCACTTTCTTGCTGTACCACTATCTCCCCCAAGGCTTTGGTGTAGGTGTACGTATTGGGCCGGTCCCCAATCAGCTTGGGAGTGATCTCCTCAATGATAGAGTCATCTAACCATCTAAAGGCAGAGGGGAAAAAAAATCTAGCAACATCCACAGCACAAGAGAGCAATAAGAAACACAGCCAATCAAACAAAACTTCCACCTTCTGACTTGACTCTTGGAGACCATCATCTCAGGGTTGCAAGGACAAGTATATATGTTCAAATCATTCCTTTTCCTTGTATCTTAGTAAGTCTGCTCCTCTCCCCCTTATTTTCACAGATATGCAACTCACTGTTTCACAGGTCACTCCTGTCTAATTTACTCCTACAGTCTCATTAGTGTGTCCACTAAACACATGTATGAGTGCCAAACCATGTCCCACAACAAGCCAGTACTGTACTCCCCAGCTCAGGGGGTCCTCCTCCAAGGATCATTCAGGATACTCCACTGAAGTCTTGTGCCAGTCTTAAACCTGCAGTTCTTAGTTTTTAAAATTCCACTGTCTCCATAAAGCGGCTACATTTGGCAGACACAATTCTCACATTTTCTGAGGATTTGTTTAGAATATACGCTAATGACTTTGTGACTGCTGAGGGTTTTGCAGTGACTCTGGCGTGGATGAGTCCAGAGTTCTGAGGAAGCACCAATCGCACAGCTACTGGATAGCTCCACTTGGAGGTGACAGGCATCACCAGAGCATCCTCCTAACTGAAAACAGTCTAGAAAAATTGTAATAATTCCATGTTTACTGACACTTCCCTAAGAGCAGCATTATTGTCCCTTAAACATTCTGTCCTGGGCAGAACTGCGGAGGGAGCTTCCTGCTTCCCAGAATACTCCTGTTCTGATCGCCCTGCCTCTACTTCCTGTCTGGTTGACCCACCTATACTTCCTGCCTGGCTAATCGGTGTTTATTTAAAGCATGATTGACTGAATACAGACAATTCTTCTGTACCAATTGTTTTTAAAATATTTAAAATTATATTTTTCTTGCGTGTGTAATGGGGGGAGTGTGCATTTGCCAGTTCATTTCCTCTGTTATGTGCATCCTGGGGACTGAACTCAAGTCATCAGACTAGGTGGTGGGTGCTTTTATCCAGAGTCATCTTGCCAGTCCTGCTCCTACAGTCCTTAACCAACATGTTTAGTGTGAGTGTTCTTATTTTATAGGAGGAAGCCTAACTGCACAATTCTGACTATAGAAAACATTAGCAGGTACCCTTCCACATTTAGGACAAATTGTTAAACACTGCATCTGATGATAATATGTATTCAGTCAGGACTGCGTTTTAACCCCTCTCATTGACAGCAGGGTAGACTACAGAGGCTGGCCATAATGGTCCCATTTTCCTTCCTTTTCTTCTGTTAGTACTGAATATAACCTGGACACCCAAACGCCATTGGGTTGAATGTGGAAAGGTAGAGAAATCTCTAGAACTGAAACAACTCCAAGCACACAGAGAAATAGAAGGCATTAAATTATATGATGGCAGGAGATGTCTCAGCATATGAAGTCCTTGTCATGCAAGTGTTCAGTAGTAGAGTTTAGATCCCAAGAACCCTCACAAGCCAATTTAGTGGCCTCTCTATAATACCAGCACTGGGGAGGCAGAGACAGGCTCCCGGGAACATAGTGTCCTGCTAGACTAATCCTATCAGCAAGCTCCAAGTCAGTCAAGAGACTTCACCGTGCTGTATACTATGGAAGTTATTGAGAAAGGTAGATATTTGGCATCAACTTTGAGCCTCCTTAGGCACCCACATGTGTGTATGTGCATCTCTGTGCTCACATATGTTAACATGCATACATGTACATCATACACACATACACATGCCAAAAAGAATTAAGTGACCAAATGGGAATTGGAAGAGTGATAGATAAGGCAGGACCTGCCCCCTTGATTCCACTTGTTATCCAAAGGGAACTGGTATAAATATCACCTATGTATATCCTCATGTGTACTTTAAACCATCTTGATTAGCTATAACACGGAGCATAATGTAAGCACAGCATGGGTGTTTGTTGTACTGTGTGGAGTAACGACCAAAAGCCCGTTGCGGCTCAGTACAAGCACAGATATTCAAATTAGCAGGGGATTGGTTGAGAAGTCACAGATGCGGAGGGTAGCTGCATGGGTCTCACTTCATCTCCTTTGTAGGCAGGTTGTGAACTGACCAACCTAAGACTGCTTTCCTACACCAATACAAATTACAGAAACCAAGTCTAGTTTCCGCAAGGCTACAAGGAAAAACAATTTCAGGGGAACCTAGAACCCACAGGGAGTCGATACCACACCACAAGGAATGGCTGCTCACTACGAAGGGTTATAGCTGAGCCCTCTACAAAGTGGGGAAACTGAGCTTGTCTTAGAGAACGTTGGCTCTGTAGATTCCTATGGATGTGCGTGGGAAAGCTTACTGCATGTGTCCCATGCCTCAGTTTCTTCTGTGGACCCATGTATTCTGTTCTTGCTCCCTCCATTTTCACTCAGGAAAGATGACTGATTTTATCTGTTCTAATTCTTGGGTGATAAGGACCTATAAATGAACCAATGAAGCAGAACTCTCTTTTCTTCTTCCCCACCCCTTAGCTGCTTTTATTCTCAGTGCTAGGGATTAAACCCAGGGCTTTGCACATACTCCATTCCCAGGACAGTGATGGCATTCTGTTCTAATAAAGCTGATTTTAAAGTAACTTTCTTCTTCTGCCCCTCTCACCATTTCCTGTCCCGTCTAGTCCCTTCCTGGATTCAGAGGGGAGGGCAGTGTGACAAAGACCCATCTTCTGCTGCCTGTGGTCCCTCTCCAGTGCTCAGTTACTGCTTTCTGTTCTTCTCTTTCCCATCAGTTCTTCAAAATTGTAACTCAGCATGTTAAAAAAAAAAAGACACTGCATGAATCAGCATACATTTCTGAAATCAACTAGATGTTCTGCAGTATATCAAGGACATGTGTTGAACCTACACATCCCCTGCTCCCAAATTTGACTTCACTTTCTTTCCATGACTCTCCAACTTTAAAATTCTGCTTAAGTTGCTTTTAAAGAAGCATAAAGTGATTGGAGACCTTAGCAGTAGGTGTATGTCTGATGCAGTTACACACAGCACAGGCTCGTCTAACTTACTTTCCTTTTTTAATATTATGGTATTAATAGCTTCTTGTTTATATGGTTGTTGAGTGAAATGAGGGGTATGTATCCCCCCAAGTTTATCTTCTGAAAGACGGAGCTACAGGCATTTCGGGGAAGCTTTCTGGGAGAGAATGGCAGGAATTCTACAGTGACTTTTTCTCCTCTTGTCCACTCAGGTTGTGTTTGTTGCAGTCACCATGCCTATGTGTTTGATATGTGTCTGATGCTCTCTGAACAGTGGTTCAGAGAGCAGGGATTCCATTTCATTATTCACGTGTCTCATCACCCTTTTGTCCTGGAAATCCTGTTTCCTTATGTGCCACCATGTCCTCAGGAGGAGTCAGTTTCTACACCATGTAAGGTTTAGGGAAGCAGGTGGACTCAGAAGGAAAGGAGTGCTTTTATACAGAAGGAAGTAAAATTGTGAAAATATTGGTTCCATTGCTGGAGTGCAGAAGGCAGTCCCCCTCAGTTTGGGGGCATTTGTTTCACAGTGAATTTAAGCATTCCAGCGGGGAAGGAATTTCCTCCTTGTCCCCAATATTGACTGTAAGTTATGGACTTCTAAGATATACCCGCCAGATCTCCGGACATATTGAAGACAAGACGGCAAACTGACCCCTTCTCTGGGAGGGAAGCTCTTCCTTTTTAGCCTTGGAGTATTGAGCATCTGCATCTGCATAGAGTCTGGAAGGAGGAGGTGGCACAAGGAGCCCTTCACTGTGGTGAGCTGAGCACTATTTCCCCTGTCTCTGGTGAACTCTCAGAGGTTTCCTAGTGCATAGTCCCCTCTCAGATATCAGAAGGGGGGACAGTGGATGAGACCTTGGGATTTCAGTTCTGGTTCTTGAATCAAGCAGGTGGGCTCTCTTCTTGAGAACCACAGTTAGGGAGGAGGTACCTCTGCGAGAGGGAAGCTTAGTGACAAACTTTAATTCCATATTGAACATGCTTTTTGGGCTTTCTATAGATGTATCTGAATTGACTTGGGCATCAAACTGCATGTGTCTTCTCTGCAACTCTCCAGAGGAACCATTAACTTGAAATGCTGTTTGCTTGTGCCAGTTCCTCTGTATACAGAGACTGCTTGTTTGTTTCTCTGGCTCTCAGACCCAAATAATCACACAGAAACTATACTAATTACAACATTGTTTGGTCTACTAGCTCCGGCTTATTAACTAACTCTTACATCTTAAATTAACCCATTTCTATTAATCTGTGTATTGGCACTAGGCTGTGACTTACTGGGAAGTGTCCAGCATTTGTCTCCTTCGGCAGCTACGTGGCGTCTCTCTGCCACTGCCTACTCTTTCTCTCTTTCTCTCTATCTCTATCTCTATCTATCTATCTATCATCTATCTATCATCTATCTATCTATCTATCTATCTATCTATCTATCTATCTATCTATCTATCTATCTATCTATCTATATCTTCCGGCCTGGCTATATCCTGCCCTGCTATAGGCCAAAGCAGCTTCCTTCTTTATTAACCAATGGTAACAAAACCTATTCACAGCATACAGAGGGGAATCCCACATCAAGTCAAACAGTGTTGTAGCTAATATAGTTTCTCTGTGAGTATTTGGGTCTGGGTGGTTGGGAAACAAATGAGGAGCCTCCGTTTGCAGTGACCTCCATTTTGAAGATTTTTGAGTGACTTTCAGAGCCAGGAGAGGCAGAAATGAGAGGAGAAACATAAGCTCCCAATACCTTAGATGCAATTACAACTTTGCAGGAAATTATACACTGGTAGATTCACCAAGAAACGGTCATTTTTGTACCATGATTTTTTAAAATGTAGTTTAAAGACACGAAGCTCAAGAAGTTAGAGCCAAATAGAGAGAAAACAGAAACAAACTTCTGAAACTAGAACCATATCCTGTGAAGAGGGTGATTTTTGTTGGTTAGCAACTAGAGAAAACAGACTGGTGACCACTTCAGCACAGGTAGGGAAGCATACCTCAGCAGGACCCACTCACAGACCACCCCCTGCAAGAGTTTGGAAGGATTAGATTCTCCTCCAAAAGCCATTTCTCCCTGAACCGTCTGAACCGTACCAACTGGTTTACATCAATGTGCTCGTCATCACGACTGTAAGGTGGGGTCTGTGGTGGATAGCCGCTGGGCCTGTGTCTGAGGGGTGCAGCTGACTATGACTGTGCTGGCTGAGGTGGAAGACCCCCTCTGAAATGGGAGGCACCGGGCTCTGTGCTGGGTTCCTGGGCAGGATTGACGGGAGGTAACGAAATGAGCAGGAGGGTTCCTGGTTTTTGTTTCTTGACTGTGGACTCAGCTTCCTTCTCACTTGACTGTGGCCGGTTCCTTCTCACTGCTGCAGCCACAGCTTCCCTGTCGTGACGGACTGACCTAGAACCTTGAGCCCAAATAAGCTTGGGCCATAGGCTGCTTCTGTTTGGGTATTTAATCAGAACAACAGGTAAAGTAACAAAAAAGGACCAGGGAGTGGGGGTTAGAAAGGCTAAGACAATTGCCCCAGCTTACACAGCAAGTTTCCAGCCCTGAGCTGACCCCACATCAGCCCAACACCAAAGTTTCTCTCCTGAGCCTTTATATTGTCTGGTGACACTGTGAGGAATGCATTTGTGGTCTAGAGTTTCTGCAGCCCTATCCTCAACAAGGGGTTTCTTTAGGGATCTTCAGGGCTGAGGATGTAGCTCAGTGGAAGAGTGCTTACTTAGCATGCACAAGGCCCTGGCCCCAATGCCTCTGTATCAATTCCTAGTACATCCACACATGAATCTTCTATCTTCCTTCCCTCCCGGGGCATATTTCCCACTGGAAGAAGGGACTAGTAGAGACAGGTGAATCTTTTCCTCCAAGCACTTTGCTTTCAAAGTGTCCTACCTCTTAACTTTATTAACAACCACAAAGAAAACCAATGGAAAGTCGTCTGCTGCCACCCAGTTCCTCCACTTGGCCCAACTTACTCCATGGAGTCAATGATCTTCCTTGGCTCCACAGGGCATGGGTAGATGACCTCATCTATGTGGCTCAGGTTGCAGTTAGAAAAGGCAGTGGAGATGTGGATGAAGGCTTCAAGCTTTGGCATCTGGCTGGCCATCAGCAGGAGCTGCTGGGTGGCAATGACATTCAGCTGTATAGCTTCTCTGCAGAGGACAAAGCGGAAGAAGCAGTAGAGACACTCAGCATCCTATCTTGCTGTACCTGGTGTACCGCACTGTGAGTGTACGTCCTCCAGTGACTGCCCAAGTGGCAGATGTACCAAGCTTTAACTGGTGTATGTGCCACGACTATACCTTCTTCAGTAACAGGCAGATGGCTCAGATCTTGGTGGCACATCATGAGACAAGGAGGAAAAGAATTGGTCCCTGGCTGCACAATTCTGTTACACTTGAAATTGTAATGTACTCCTGCTATGTGTGGGACCTCAGTCTTAGTCAAGGCAGCACTGTACACTCGGTGTCTAGAGGTTACATGGTTCTAATCAGTAAAACAGAAAACACGTGGTCTTCTGAACTGATCAAGTGGCTTCCAGAAGGGGCCATTGAAAGAACAAAAACAAAGAAACAAAGACTCTGACTCCAGAAGACGGGAAATACAAATAACACGGAGAGAACTAAGAGTAGGTATTTGAAAGAGCAATGCAAATTGTTGTAAAGATCCAGGCCAGCCATGGAGATTAATGTCAGATCCTAAGTTGTAGACTGTATGATCCTACACATGCTGTTGTGTGTGTTTGCATGTGTGTTTATTTGTGAGTGTGTGTGTGTGTGTGTGTGTGTGTGTGTGTGTGCATGTGTGCATCTGGGTGTAGGTACCCACAGAAGACAGAGGTATTAGATGTCCTGGAAGTAGGGTTACAGGTGGTTGTGAACCACCTGAAGCGGGTGCTAGGAACCAAACTAGGACCCCCTGCAAGAGTCGTGTGTTCTCTTCTGTGCCATCATCTCTCCGGCTCTTTTTCTGAAAATAATTTAAATGACATTTATATCCATTTTTCTATTAAATAAATTTACTAATGAAGTGATAAACTAGCACACACTTCAGTTCTGCCCAAAGCTATGCTTTGTAGTAAGAGGCTCGAAGTATTGCCTTTCCGGGGTAGGAAGGATACCCACAACACTGCCAGTTAGTCCTTGACGTCACTACGAGGAACTACCCTATTATCGGAGAGAAAAACAAAGTTAACGAGTGGATGTAAAGCACTGAAAGCCCAGTCACAAAAGTTGCTGTTGTATTTTAAAATTATATATTTGGAAAATAAACAAAGCTTATTAAAATTAGGATGCAGATTATCCATTCGGTAAAATATCTACTAAAAATTACAGCAACATGTTGAAGTAGCATTCTGTATCTAAACGAAAACTCGAGCGTGCAACGGCCTGAGGGCACACATTCAAATGAGTACCTGTTCTTAAAGGAATCGTAAGCGGACAGATAAAACGTCATCCCTTTCATTAATGAAGTAAAATGGAATAAGGGAAACAGACTGTTATTCAATGGGAAGAATTGGTGTTTTTGAAATGTTAGGTTTTTTTCTAAATGAATCATATATTCAAAGTAACATGAAAATTTTAAATTTAAACAAATTAGCTTTTTCTAAATGAATCTATATACTCAAGGTAACTTGGAAAAATTATACTAAATTTAAATAAATAGCCCCACATGAGAATAATTGAGGTATTTCTATTTTAAAAGTATTCTATGAGTATTCATGGACTAATCAAAATTAGTTTTTTAAATAGTGCGATATTTTCCGAGAGAGTCTAATCAATGGAAAATTAGTTTTAGTAATTTAGGACAAGAATTTGTTTTGTATAGATTGAAAACTAAGCCCTTTGGTAGGCATTGTTTAAGAACTAACCGTCTGTTAGAGCAAAGACTATTGTCTTCATACCCAGTTCAATATTATTTCCTGGCTATCCATGTTCATAGTTAAAAGCAGTTAAAATGAGCTGGCTGTGGTGGTGCACAGCTTTAATCCCAGTGCCCAGGAGACAGAGGCAGGTGGGCAGCTGTAAATTCCAGACCAGCCTGGACAATGTAGTGAATTCCAAAACAGCCAGCCAGGGTTATGTAGGGAGAACCTGTCTCAAAAATAAATGAATATGTAAATAATGAGTGAATGAATGGAAACATTTCAAATAGGGATCAAACATCTAAATCTAAAAATGAAATTATGGTAGTAATTCAAGAAATTGTGAATATACCATTAACTAACAAGGAGTGGAGAGATGAAAGTAACCTGAAATACGCTGAGCTTTCTAGAACACAAAGTAAATATTCAGATGCTTCCAAGTAATCTTGAAATCAATTGGCAAAAATAATAAGCATTTAAGCATGCCAACCTTTTCAATCATCAAAGAAATAAAGAAAAATGTGCAATACCATGTCCGTTGTCATTCCAGCAGCACCAGACAGGGGCAGAATGCTCCCAACAGGAGCTCCAACACCCTTTCTTGGAAGTTGAGCCCATGTCTGCATAACTGCAGAAGCAAGTAGAAAGGTGAGCGTGTGTGCATGCCGTGATGGACTACGACCTCCGCACAGTGGGATGTGGAGATATTCTGAAAATTCTTTTATGTTTCTTTTTAAACTTTTCACTGGCATATGTTTTGTGGGTCTTTCTTTCCTTTTTGCTTTTTATTTTTACTGATTCTTTGAAGACTCTTCACACACACACACACACACACACACACACACACACACAGAGAGAGAGAGAGAGCACTCTAAGCCACGAGAGTCCAGAAGGAGTCTATGTACCTCAGATGAGCATCAAAGCGTACAGTAGCTGCACAGTGGAAGACAATATTGGTGCTAGACAGCAGTTCCTGCATGTCCTCCTTGCTGATGGCAAAGTCACGCTGGTTGAGGTCTGCAGAGATGGGTCTGATCTTCTCATGCACATTTGGACAGACTTCTTTGACTTTCTCAAACAGCTGAAACAGAAATCCACAGGCCATGGGCCTCATCAACACCGCAAAGTCTTCCTTTGGATATGTGCCTTCCACTGTAGCTCTCAAAACCTGGTTTTAGTCATAATACTCATATTTTCAGTGAAGATTTCTTCATAGTCAAACCCCCTCCACTTTATTTCATTCATTTGGTATCATTTGGATCCTCTCAACTCCAGGAAGGTATGAAAAAGGCATGTCTAGCAGTCAGGCGCATATTTTGACCTTTGCCCTGGAGGTGAAAGGGTGACAGTCACCGTCCTAGATCATTTTAAGTCAAGTTGACACAAGCTAGAGCCTTCTGAGAGAAGGACCCTCAATTGAGACAACGCCTTCATAAGGCTGGGTTGTAGCAAGCCTGTAGAACGTTTTCTTAATTAGTGATTGATAGGGGCAGGGCCCAGCCCATCGTGGGATGTTGGTCCCCGTTGCTATAAGAAAGGAGGTTGAGGAAGCCATGAAGAGCAGGCCAGTAGGCAGAACTTCTCATGGCCTTTGCGTCACGTTCTGCCTGCAGATGTGTGCCCTGCTGGGCTTCCTTGGGGACGAGCAGTGATGTGTAAGCGGGATGAACCCTCTCCTCCCCGAGTTTCTTTGGTCACGGTGTTTTATCACAGCAGTGAAAGCCATCACTAAGACGGTCACCACCTTCTTACCTGACTCCGTTTGCCCTTTAGGGTAGCCTCGTATTTATGCAGTTTTACACACAAATTTACATACAAAAAGTTCTTACTTTTTACATGCGAATTAATGATTTTCAAAGGGCCGGGGCGTCAGCCTTTAGCAAGCAACATGAAATCACCTTACTTAATTGGCTCGGTTACAAAGTTATAAGCACTAATGTAATTGGAAAATCAAGGAAATAGGTGAACATGTTAGGAGTAAAACAGAAATTTTATGTAATCATACTCTAATATCCATGGCAGTTAATGTCAAGGGCTACATGAGCTCATGGACTGTTTCACTGGATTTTAACTGATTTTTTTTAGCATTCTAATTTATTTTTTGAAGGGAGAAGAGATGAACGTAACAATTTTAGCTCTTGTTACATTCACTCACGCGAGTGGGTTGATTCTCAGCTTTCCCCACCACGCAGAGATTCTTAGATTAAAATTGCATTTTCTGTTGTTTTTAAAACACCATTTCAGTGAGAACAATCTTGTTTTGAACTATTTTGCTAAGATGGACTTTTCATATAGTACCCATGGGGATAAATATTTAGAAAAGTGTTAGGATCAGGGAACGTCTGTCTTTGGTTTCTTAAACTTAAGGCAATAATACCCTTTGTTGCCAGCCTCTGAAGACACCGTGCTCCTTGGTTCATAGTAGCAGGCTCTTTTGTTGAGTAATAAAACATTAAATCTGAGCTTGGAATACAACTCAGATGTCAGCGTGCTGCTTCCCACCAACAAGACCCTGGGTTTGACCCCCAGCATTGCATAAAACCAGGCCATCTTTTCCAGTTAGTCACTTTGAGGCCAACGTAGATTGCGTGAGACCCTATCTCAAAAGCAAAACACAGCTACGAAAAATTCAGGTAGTCAGAGAAGTCATATTTTATTTGCATCAGGCAAGAGCAGGCTCAAAAATCCTTGGAGCCAGATGAAGATGACCCGGGAAGGAACTCAATCCCACAGGCAGTCAGCAAGCGTCAAGCTCCTGTCTCTGAGCCTCCACTTCTACATACTAGGGTGGCCTATCAATCGGTGAACCAAGTTCTGAAAATAATTAGGGAGTTGGACCTAATACCAGTCTTCAGTGTTTTGTTTTGACATCTGGGATAAAGTTGATAAAATGCTCAGTCTCACCAAAGAGGTCACTCTGGCTCTTGGAGACGGACCTTTAGCAGTTTTGACCTTGATCCATTATAAATACGCTAAATGTTTGCTTTTACAATCAAGTGTTTTCCATGTGGGAGCTCTTTTTAGCCATGCAACAAATGTATGAATTTGTGTGAAATGTTTGCAAGCTCCCCCCCCAACCCCCCCGCCAGCTTCCCATGGTAACTGACTTTGTAAAAGCCTCTTTGAGTCTATGGTAGAATTTTCCTCACTAACTTGTCTGTGGTTCTGTGGACACTGGCTTGAAGAGGAGGAGCGGATGTTGGGTGGGGAGAGGGTGCATCGCACCTGTGCACTTTGAAAACACTGAAGTTTTTCATGGCTTCAGTGAGGACCACCGCTTTAACACCACTGGACAACGTGGTGTGATCATGAGGTGAAGACTGCGGCCGTGCTCGGTGCCAGGTGTGTAGTGGCTACAGCAGGTGACACACTCCAGGTGTGTACCAGAGCTGCGTGCATTCTGGAAAGACATCTGCTCTCCCGTCATCACAGGGTCTGGGATAACTCCCCACTCTGCTCTGTATTGTTTTTGAGACAAGACCAAGTTGTGAAGTTCTAGGGGCCTTCCTTTCCTTCACACTTACTTAAAACACCAATCGTGGGGCTGTACCATCCTGTGACCTTAGGGAACCGAAAACCAAATATGGGAAGCTATTCTTGGGAGCAGCTTTGCCCGTGTCAGATCTGAACCTTTAACCGGTACTAATGGTGACACATATTTCATGTGCCACCCTTTCCTTCTGCATCCCACAAGGGAGGCTCCATAGTGTACTTTGAGAATAAGTCTGTGGGCAGGAAGGAGTTAGCCTAGAGGGTGGAGACCAGCCCTGAGGTAGGGGAGGTAGGAGAGCTGTGGAGGACGCAGGGGCCTCAGAAGAGCTGCCTTCTGGTTTTGTTGGGTCACCTCCTTGGCACAGATAACACAGCCCTGGGGAGAGGACATTTTTCTGGGATTAAGTTCTCATCTGTGACGTAATCAACACTTCAAGGATTTCTAAGATTAAATATGATAATGGAAGTCAGTGCTTGTGTCGCTTAATAGGGCTTTAAAGAGGGAAACTCTTCCTGATTTTAATGTTCTGTGGTTTCCCAAAGCTGCCAAAATGGGAGCCCTTCTCTCCTCCCCTCCCCTACTCCTCCCCTTCCTTTCCCCCTACTCTCTTCCTCTCTTCCCTTTTCCTCCCCCTCTTCTCCCCTCTCTCTCCTCCCCTCCCTTCTTCTCTTTTCTCCTCTCCTCTCCTCTTCTCCCCCTTCTCCCCTTCCCCTCCCCTCCCCTCCCCTCCCCTCCCCTCCTCTCCTCTCCTCTCCTCCCCTCCCCTCCCTTTCCCCTCCCCTCCCCTCCCCTTCCTTTCCCCCTACTCTCTTCCTTTCTTCCCTTTTCCTCCCCTCTCCTCCCCCTCTCTCCTCTCCTCTCCTCTTCTCCCCCTTCTCCCCTCTCTCTCCTCTCTCCTTCCCTCCCCTCCTCTCTTTTCCCCTCCCCTCCCTCTCCTCCCCTCCTCTCCTCTCTCCTCCCCTCCCCTCCTCTCCCGTCTCCTCCCCTCCCCTCCTCTCCCCTCCTCTCCCCTCCCCTCCTCTCTCCTCCCTCTCCTCTCCCCTCCTCTCCCTCTCCTCTCCTCTCCCCTCCCCTCCTCTCTCCTCCCCTCCCTCTCCTCTCCTCTCCTCTCCTCTCCTCTCCTCTCCTCTCCCCTCCCCTCCCTCTCCTCTCCCCCTCTCCCCTCCCTCTCCTCTCCTTCCCTCCCTCTCCTCTCCTCTCCTCCCCTCCCCTCTTCTCCCCTCCCCTCCTCTCCTCTCCCCTCCCCTCTCCATTAGCCAGGGATGTTTGGAATTTCTGTGATGTCAGCACTTCCAGTTATCTCGTATTTACAGACCTTCCTTGCCTCTGTCTCTGTCGAGCTGGGGCTGAATCCAGAATCCCACACACAGTACACGGCCACCAGGTGACAATCCTGGCACAGAGGCCTCTTCCATTTTGTGGGATAGTTTCCCAGGTAAGGGTTAGGCAATCATGGAACAAAACAGTCTTTGGGAATTTAAAATACAAGTTTCTTTCTCCAGTTGGCCATGTCTCATCTAGAGAGAGTTAACAGAATTATTAACGACAGCTCACAAAGGGTGGGCTGGAGAACCGTGGGAATGCTGTTGGTTTCTTTACAAAACCATCTAAGTGAACAAGGCCAGATTTGACCTTCCTGTTTTCAGGCATTATTTAAATCAAAGTTCGTATTTTTATGTTAAATCTATTTGTTTAGCCATTACAAAACATATACGTCATTTTCATTTCATTATAATAGGCTACTTACAACCATTTTATATAACCATGCATACCTATAGTATACTCAAAATTGGTATTTCTTCAGTTAATTTTTAAAATGCATGTTGAGGGTTAATTGTCTCTGTGAACTCCGGAGCAGTGATAGTCATAAAAGGACCCAGTGAAGCATTTCTTAAGTGTTTTTTCCCTAATGTCTTAAATCAAGCTGTGTCATGTGAGCTGAGGTCATGGCTGTAGGCCCCGCCTGTGATCATCCTCTGCATTTCAAAGTTCATTCGCCTCAGGACAATTGATAGCTTGTTGAGTAATTTCTGTTGTTCCAGGGGAGCTGACATAGTGTTCAATGTAGCCAAAGGACAGGGTTAGCTTATAAAATACAGCATAATGCTGTGTGCGGGCCATGCCTTTAATCCCAATGCTTGGGAGGAAGAGGGAAGAAGATTTCTGAGACAAAGACAGCTTAGTCTACATAGCAAGTGCCAGACCAGCCAGGGCTGCAAAGTGAGATTCTATCTCAAAAAAGAAAGAAAGAAAGGAAGGAAGGAAGGAAGGAAGGAAGGAAGGAAGGAAGGGAGAAAGAAAGAAAGGAATTTGAAAGAATTTCCAAAACTGTGAAAATACTTAAGAATTAGGACCTATAAGTAAGAAAATGAGTCTTTTCTGATTTTCTGTGACCAGTGGATTAAGAAGCTCTTTGAAAGTTGCATGTCTCTGAGATCAGAAACACAGGAAGAGGGAGGCAGCAACTACACATACCACACAAGGAGAAGGGAGGGGTGTATGGCTCTTGATGGGCAGAACCAATGTCCTCTCCACCACAATCCTAGGCAGATACAGAGAATCAGAGGCAAACTCTGCACCGTGTGTGTGCAGTGCCCACAGCAGCCAGAAGAGGGGACTGGAGCTATGCATGGATGATTGCAATTACCATGTGATCCGAACCCGGGTCCTCTGCAGGATCAGCAAGTTCTCGAACCACTGACTCCTGTCTCCAGCCCCTTCTTATGCTTTCTTAGTTGAAGACTCCAGGAGAGGATTGCTGTTTCAAGAGTGGCCAGCACTACACATTTCCTAAAATGGGTTTGCCAAAGCCAAGAGCATGCCTATCTTCCCTCTATTTCCTCTATAATTGGAGATGTAGGCCTTTTCATCAACATCCACTCCTCTCCTGGGAAGCTCTGATACCCTGCACATCTAGCCCAATGCTGGCCATAGATACTCAGTCTGTGTTGCTGAATGAACGTTCAGGGCATTCCAAGAGTTTAGGGTTGGGATCTCATCACTACTCCCATTCCTTCTTCTACTTCCTCATCAACCCTTTCACTCACGTCTTTCACTTGGGACAGGCTGACCTACTGTGTGCACTATGATATCCGTTTCCTTCTAGACTCAGATAACACCTGACCCTAAGTCTGCACACATCCACTGGCTCCCACCTTCCGCTGCAATCCAAGAATGCATTGTTAGAGACAAGGACAAGAGGACCTTCCCTAATCACCATAGCAACAGAGGGGCAGGGAAGAACCTAGAAGGTGGAGCAATTGGCCACAAAAAGTGGTAGAAAAGAGGCCTTTTCTTTGAGAGTCCAGTCAGAAACCAGGTAAAGAACATCTTCCTAATTATCCTATAATCCTCTCAAGGTCTATTCTCCAGCAGCATGGACTCTGACTCTCCAATATGGAGAATGGCATGAATGGCAGGGGAGAAAGAAACTTTGTGACTTAAAGTGAAGACAGTGGGGGTTTCCTCCTGGGTAACCACCAGATGTCTTCTTATAGAACCAGTCCTGCCTTTGTTCACATTGCTAGTTGGCTAGTGTCCTCCGTGGAGACATCAATGGCTTGAGGGCAATGTGTAAGAGATGGCAGCCTCTCCATCAGTCACCTTGGATCCTAAATGGCTGGTGTATTGCTGCTTCTACCAACTGACTTTCAGGGAGGTGGGGGCTATCTCACGGCACATGCTAGGCTAGATCAGCTGGCTCTCAGGGAGGTGGGGGCTATCTCACGACACATGCTAGGCTAGATCAGCTGGCTCTCAGGGAGGTGGGGGCTATCTGTTTCAGCACATGCCTGTAATGCACACAGGCTGGAGAGACAAAAGCTAGGTAAGTTGCACATGTAAATGTGAACAGATCCGTCACAGGTTTGTGAAATCTGGGAGATTTAGATTACTTGTGATCCTGGCATGGTCAGTGCAGCCCTGGTATTTCAGCCCTTGTGAGGTTAAGCCGGTAGATTCTGAGCATGAGGCTAGTGTAGGCTACCCAGCAAGACCCCATCTCAAGACAACAATAATAAAAAAACCACTTATTCATTTCTACTTTTATCTCTTACAAAAGCCATGATAAACTGATAGGAGAATGTGGAAATCTGTGCATCTTTGATATCTGTGAAACTGGTTTAGGCAACTCATGATTTGGCTTTAAGGATGATGAACAGAAGAGGCTGTCCAGGTTAAAGAACCCAGAGGTCACTGATAATATCTTCCTATGATGCAACACAATACTATTTGATGGATGGGTATCTTCATTTAATCTTCGTAAATCCCTGTGAAATAGGTTTTGTTATTTGATACATTGTATAGATAAAGAAAGCCGTGGGTGGGTTAGGCAATGTGGCGAGCTCTCCATGCTGGGCTGTTGCTCTGGTGTGGGGAGGAATGGGTAGGACTAGGTCTGCTGTCTTTTCTACTGCTCCATGCTATTCTCTGTGTAAACTCAAGAGCTAAACCGAATAGTGCCCGCCTCCTGGAAACTTAGGTTTCTGGACCCACCAGGCATCCAGACAATAGCTGTGGGACAAGAAGAAATTTAAAAGGAAATACTGCCAGAGCTGTGTTTCTGACACCGAGAGAGCACCAAGCCTGGGCAATGGTGTATGGAGTTTTCTTGGGGTCATCCACATCAGTGGTGGCCCGCTAGGGACCCGCCAAGCCTGGGTAATGGTGTATGGAGTTTCCTCGGGGTCATCCACATCAGTGGTTGCCCGCTAGGGACCCGCCAAGCCTGGGCAATGGTGTTTGGAGTTTTCTCGGGTTAACCACTTCTGCCAACAGGCCTAACCTTCGCTGGTTCCACACTCTCTCAAATTTCACAATGGATTACAAGTACCCAAAACAGGGACAGTGGGGGACAAGTCAGGTTCAAATCACTACAGAGATGATTCCTTTCCTGCCCAATTAAAACCGAAGCACCTCTACCCTCCTCGGGGAGACCCACAAGAGACACTCTGGTGTCTGTCTTCTTCTTTTGTCCCCTGTAGGCTCTGGCTTGTCATTGGGAATTTGTCTAGTTTCTTTTACAGCTGTTTTGATAAAAAAAAAAACCAACCCACCCCCAAAGAAGGAAACAACTTCATGTTTGAAGGTTTTACCTCAGCTCACAGTTGGAAGCACAGTCCACCATAGCCAGGAAGTCAAGGCAGCAGGGGCTAGCATGAAGGAACTGGTCACATTGCATCCCCAACCTTGGCAGAGAGCTATGAATTCTTGTGCTCATTCACTTTTATACAGTCTGGGATCCCAATCTAGCAATCGGTGCCACCGTTCATGGCATCTCAGATAACCCAGTTAAGGCAATCCCCTACAGGCGTGGTGAACTGATGTAAATAATGCTCACAGCTGTGCCCGGAGGCTTGCCTCCTGGTGGTTCCAGATCCTGTCAGCCATTGGGCCCCATGGTGTTACCCATGATACACGACCCACACGCAAGACGTACCTTACTGTTGAGAATCTGGAAAACCCTCTCCTGCAGAGTTTGTCCAGACTTGGGTCTCACGAGGATGTAAATGACTTTCAGATGGGGGCTGGTGCGGAACAGCTTCTCCATCAGCACCTTGCCCAGGAAGCCCGTGGCCCCTGTGATGAGCAGGGATTTGTTGCTGTAGAAGGACGCGATCATGGACATGGTTCCTCCGTTTCTCTTCTATGGTTCTGGGAAGAGGGTCCTGAAAAGAGAGAAAAACAAGTTACCGTCTCAGAAGTTTTAAAATTCTCAGCCACTCACAGTGCGTCCGGGGCTTCCAGAAGTTTTGAATGAAGGGAAAATTGTGAGATCCATAGGCTTCTGGGAAGGGAGATGTTCGGTGTAAGCGCTTCCGAGCCTGCTCTGTGTCCTAGACTTTACGGTTGGGGCCGTGGGGAAAACACGTAGGGATGACAGAGTTCTCAGTCTGATGGAGGACGCAGACACAACGAGAGAGACTGTTAAATACAACGTGTTAACAGCACGGAGCACAGAGCACGGAGCACGGAGCAAGGTTGTGGATGCCAGGCCCTGAGGACTTGGCGTGGTGATGTCCCCAGTGGCAGCGTTGGAAGGTGTGACTCTAAGTTGAAGGCAGGCAAGGGCGGGCATGAGGGTGTTTTAGGCCTTAGAAACCAGAGTCCACACAGCTGTCAAATGTTTAAAGTTACAATTTAATTAATACTTCAGCTTCAAATTTATCTAGTGACCATGTTGGGGCAAATGGCATAGTCCCACCTGCTGCTAACTGCCACTTCTAAGTCTATTTGCTCTTTTTTCTTCCTTGGGATGAAATAGGGAACTCTCACTTCTGCATGTGCCACTCCGGGGGTTCAGCCACGTACACAACAAAGAGCAGTTTTATAAGAGAAGCTGAAGCCCTTGGGTACCTCGAAAGAGCAACAAGCACAGCCGCTGCCCAAGACCGTTTGGGATTGCTGTTTGCAGGAGCATAGGGAAAATCTGACAAGTTATCTGAGGACCAGACGTGGCCCAGGATTCTGTGGCTGCAGATGAGGAGACCCCTTGTAGATTATGAAAGAGCAACTGCTTGTTCTTTTCAATCCCAAGTGGGAGACTGACTGGACTGGCATCAATCCAAAAACCCTACTATATATAGTGTGTGTATACATATATATGCCTATGTGTGTGTACACACACACACACACACACACACACACACACACACACATGTGTGTACCTGGTGCCTTCAGAGGCCAGAGAGAACATTCGATCTGCTGGAACCACAGTTACAGACAACTGTAATTAGAGTCGTCTCTCCAGCCCTCATTTCAATATTGTTGATTAAACACATGTACTGAGTCTCTGCTTGTGTGAATAAGTATGTAAGCCTGCCCCTTGTTGAGGTATGACCACAATGGATGGCATCAGTGTTTCTAAGACAAAGTCAAATATGGCATCCAAAAAGCCAAATGCATGTGAATCTTGGTGTTTCTCTTACCCCTTGGAGATTTATGAAGGAAGAATTGACCTACTAACCCAACGAGATTTGGAATTCTGGGTCAATAGTAAACCAACACATAATCTTCATGCTTTGCTTAGAATGAAAACGTTTTATAAACCTATGACTTTCCATTCGTATTCCAAGTTAGCAAAAGGGTGTATCTATCAGGCACTGGAAGTTCTGCCCCAGGAATGGCGCTGGATGGGGCTGCAGTACCGCAGCTGTCCACGTGGGGACAGTGCCTGCATACCGCGCAGGAGCACCTGCAACCAGGCCAGCCTCCTTCAAAATCCCCATGATGCCCTAGGTGCCTGCCGTGGAGAAAGCCGCTGTATAGTGGGAATCGCACTATGGGAATCTGAGCTACTTTTTTTGTGTAACTTGTTTCTGCAGGGTCCGCGCAAGCCATCCACATCGTCCCTAGTTCGGTGTGAAAACTTGGTGCTGCATAATCCCAGTTCCACGCAGAAATGAGTGTTAAGAATGTGTTAAGATAACGATCCATACTTAATTATTCTATTCTATTAAGGCCCAGAAACAGACCCTGAGCCATTTCTTAAAGGCTAAATCTAAATCTAAATCCTAAATCTCTGTTTGTCCATCTGTCTGTCTGTCTTTCTCCTCTCTTCTCCTCCCACCTCTCCTCTTTTCTCCTCTCTCCTCTCCTCTTCCTGCATCTATGTATGTATTTTGGCTTTTTTTTTTTTTGACAGAATCTTTCCATGGCTTGGAACTTGCCCTGGAGACAGGGCTGTCCCTCCCTCCCCAGTGCTATGATTCTAGCTTCACAGGGGTTCTGAATCTTTATGCCTGCGTGACAAGTATTCCTGCCAGAGCCATCTCAACTCTTGCACCTAACTTTAAGAGACCTCCACTGTGATTCGCTGACTACCGTGGCCTGCCAGGGCGGCCACTGCTCATTTGTGCACATTGGATCAGCTGGGTATTGGACCCACCTGTCAGCTGGACAGCTTCCTCCAGTTCTGGGCTCCACTCGAAGCCCTTTGGAGATCGCTGGCTGAATGGGCTATAGTGACAAACCTAAATGAGGAAGGACTATGTGACCTGACATCCCAAGAGGCCCGCAGACTGTTTGTTGCACTTCTTATTTTTGTCTTGGGAGAGGTTAGATGCAACAACTTATATGTTGCCTTTAAAGTAGGTAAAAATGTCTTTACCTACTTTGTACGACTGTATGTCTGGAGACTTCACTGGACAGGAGGCCCTGGGTTTTTGTCACTTACTTGCCCTCTGACTGCAAATGTCCCTAAGTTTTGCCATGTCCCCCTCACAAGATCCTCTCAGCATAATGCCACCAACATGATGAACCCAAGTGATAGCTTGTGAAAAAGAAAAGTAGTCAAGATGCAGGCTAATTAAATTTATCACAGGGCTGAGAGCTGCTTTGCTCCTGCTCACGGTAGGACGTTAAGGTGCATTGATGGCCTTCTTAGCCGAGATCAAAACTGCTATTCCGTCTTCAGTAAGGGAGACAGAGACGGCGGCCGTGTGCTGACCTGCGCACGAGGGATCTGTGGATTAGCTTAAGGAGCACACGACAGCAGTTTGTCGGAAATAGCAGGCACAGTTAGGGGCACTGCTTGGTTAAGTTGAGGACAACCAATTGCTACTTTCTAGCACTGAACTCCGAATATTAAATAGACAAATTGAATCTGGACGTGGTGGGTACCACGAGCCTGCATCTTTCACATCCTTTACGGTAGCGCTAACTTCTATAATCTCTCCAGTAATATAGCCTGGCTTTGGGGACAGAATTTGACGGACAGGGTAGTTCTAGTGACCTTGCCACCCTTGTGTTCTCATTTTGAAGGTAGTGAGGCAAGCTTTCTGCCTGTTCCCGAGTGTGTTTAGTCCACTGTGCCTCTGTCACCCAGAAAATCACCCCATGTTGGTCCTGGGAAACCCTGACTCACTGTGAGCAGGACCTGGCTAAAAGGTCAAATCACCTGACCTCCATAAGCCTCCCCCACTTCAAAAGAGGAATGTCATTGCAAGGCTGGTGCCTGATATGTGCAGTTTTTCTTGTGAAGAGTCACACCTCATAGGCCACATTGGGGGAAACTGGAAAAAAATATCGAACAAATTCTTGTATTGTGTTGGGGCTCTTCCCCCAGGAGACCCAGATGTCCCTTCACCCACAAATGGGTGCAGTCCTGGAAATTGATTGAAGAGATTTAATGATCTCTTTTATGATCGTAGATAGATTTTTGTTCAGTTGTCTTAAAACTTTTCAGGTTATGCAGATCAAGTAAAATTTAGTAGCCATCACTCCTAATTCATTTGTTAGAGGATCGTGGGGGAGTGGGTGGAGATATGGCCTCGTGAGTGAGAGCAAGTACTGCCCTTCCAGAGGACCTGAGTTTGGCTCCCAGCACCCACCTGGGGCAGTTCAAAACTGCCAGCTCCAGGGGATCCCTCTTTTGGCTCCTACATTGTGTGAATGTAGCAGATACTCACAGAATGTGCACAAACATACATTAATAAAGATAAAAATAAATCTTTTAAAAAAGAGCATCCTGAGCGGAGAGGCAACACCCCAGGATCCTGAACGTCAGGCCATCTGATAGCTGCGTTGACCCTATTGTCCCTTATGGTCACCACACCAACATTGACAGCACTGTGGATACCGCCAGCCTGGGACCTAGCGGGATCCGTTCTCGCTGTCAGTTCTGCCCCCACAGCAGGGGCCACCACAAGGCTCTTCAGGCACGAAGTGGTTCCCGTTCCAGGCTTGTTTCTACGGCACAGCTAAGTTTGTATGATGTTAACCTTACTTTCTGCAGGCATATTTGCCTTGGGAAGGATAATGCTCCAGCTTTTAGGGATGAATTCTTGCTTGCTGGCTTGATAGATGAAGGTAAAACACATATATAGAAGTTTTAAATGTATATTTTATTTTATGTATATGCATGTGTGTGCCTGAATGTGTGTATATTTGCACCATTTGTATGTAGTGCCCATGAAGGTCAGAGAGACATCAGATTCTCAGGACCTGGAGTTAGAGGTGATTGTGAGCCTCTGTGTGGATGCTGGGACCTGAACCTGGGTCCAGTTGACTGCTTCTAATTGCTGAGCTCTCTCTCTCTCTCTCTCTCTCTCTCTCTCTCTCTCTCTCTCTCTCTCCTCAGGAAGAAAGTTTTATTATTTGATTGGGAACTGTTTCTTTTCTATTTTTAAGTAGAATTGTACATTATGGAGATACATTTTATTTTTTTGGCTGTCTCTGCTTTAGTCACACAATAAATTGAAGTGGAGCATAGACAGTGAGAAGAACCTTTTTCAGGAATTGGAAAACCTGATGTTCTAACTGGTCCTTAATCAAGTCTCTAATCCCGATGCTGAGATTCAGGTGTCCCTGCTGTTCTGTCCACCACAAAGAAGGGTTTTAATAATCAAAGAAAGAGCCAGGAGAATCAAATAAAGAAACATAAGGTATCATTCAGGTAGTCTAAGCAAGACAATGATACTTTTCTTAGTCTGGATACTACATATTGGGGATGAAATTGCACCTTTGACTAACTAGTAAAGCACTTGGAAAAAATTCTACACTTTCACTTTATTTTTTAAAGATTTAATTTTACATGTATGTGCCTGTGTGTGCATATGCACAAGTGTGGTGCCTTCTTCTATGTGTATGTACCTGTGCGTGCGTGTGTGTGTGTGTGTGTGTGTGTGTGTATGTGTGTGCATGTATCTCTGGTGCTTTCAGTCTATGTGTATGTACTTGTGTGTGTGTGCTTGTGTATGTGTGTGCATGCATGTCTGGTGCCTTCTGTCGTGTGTGTGTGTGTGTGTTAATTAAGATAAGCACACGCACACACGAGGATAGTAAGGCCCCTGCCCCATACATCTGTATCTTGGCTTTTAATCATCCAAGGATGACTAATGAAGCCATTGATAGGCGTGAAATCTTATAACAAACATTGATTAAGAGGTTATTGATTTAGGTTTACGAACTTAGTCTACCAAAAAAGACTATTGATTTGTGAGACGTCACCAGAAAATTGCCGGATGTTGTACTCAAAAGATCTTAGTGGTTCTGTCTGTTGCAAGTGTGTAGGTTGTCAGAACTGGTTAGGGGCAACTATCAAATGCGAATCTACTGTGTCTATCCCACAGCAAAAACAGGGCGTTAGTCTCTTCATGTCCTGACTGAGATTCCAGGACCGTGGTCACAGCCACTCTTCCTGCTCAACATGGGAAGCTGTGTTTTTAAAAAGGCTACTACAAAAATTAGTCGGTTGAATGCAAAGGGGAGCCAGTTGGTGAACTGGGAATCTGCATTCCTTAACATAAACTATTGATCACTCCCTGTGCGAATGAACTGGCAATCTGTCAGGAAACGTCGGAATAAATACAACCACACTATTTGGAAATACCCAGTTAGGTCCTGAGAAAGAGTTGAGCTCTGAGTTAAAGCTAGTAATTTCCCTGTCAAAATTCCCTTCATGGGACTCCATTCCTTGTCAGAAAAGCGGCAAGCCATGCCAGCGTTCATTCTTCTCCTAACGGCTCACTGAGTTCTATTGAGGAAATAAAGGAGGGCGCCAGATCAATCTTTAAGAGAAGGCACTTAAAGATCCGGGGACATTTCTTGCCACTTGTATAAGCTGCAGGTAGCGGCTTTAGAACAAGAAAAGAAAAGTATTTGTCTTGTACAACAAAGTAGATCAGTGAGAAGGGAGCCTGTCAGAGCTACGAACTTCCGGAGCTCAGGATGTAATGTAACAAAAGCTAAAATGGTCCTTTCTCTCCCTCTTGCGTACCTCATTGGAGTGTCTATTTAACTGTCCTTTATAATGATAATTAAGATAAGTGCTGTGGTCACACTTTGCAGAGCAGTGAATGGAATTGTAAAATACATCTTTTCTGCATGGTTCCTGGACGGGAATGGGGTCTTTTTCTTATTTAATATTAAAACCACTCTTGTACCTCTGACCCCTGCAGCCGCCTATTGCTTAAGGCTTTGTTCCTGTGTTTATAGCTGATACCATTTAATAGTAATAGTTTCATACCTATGGCAAGAGCTCCTGTTCACTTATGATTAAAAAACAAATTTGCTTTTTTTTTATTTCTATTATCCCAACTCAAGTGATACTTGAAGGAGGGGGCGAAGATGCCTGCCTGCCTTCTAAGGTCTGTCTCCCACAGGGAAGAGTCCATGGATTCTGAAGGAAAATGGCAAATGTCATTTATATGTATACTGATTTATAATATAGTCTTTCTCTCTCTATACACACATCTAATATATACATACATATATAAATAGTATATATAACACACATATGATATATGTATATGTGATATATACAATATGGCACATCTAAGCATACAAAATATGAAAACGTTAAGTTACCTGTAACAGCCCTGGCAGGAGGTAAGCTGTTCTGAAGAGAAATCCACACCTCTCCTGTTGCCTATTCTATTAGACATCCCACAGTCGAAGTCGAGAATGACTTCTGATCATTTCCTCACCCCTGCGATGACACGGTTCTGGAATGGCCATGTCATGAATTACTGTTGCCAAGCCCCAGCAGTGACCAGGTAGGAAAATGAAGGTAACTCGCACTAGGATCCGTATGAAATGGCACCAGATTGTCACATTAGATGCTAACCATATTTAGTATTCAAAGGATTTCACAGAAATGTATTTCACGCTGGCTGGTTCATACAGCCATCTGGGTTAGAAGGCCAAGCACAGACTGGCGCTTCAATGATTAAGAGTGTCATTCCTCCTCCAGAAGATCCACGTGGTTCCTAGGAACCATACGGATCGGCTCTCAACCAACTATAGCTAGTTCCAGGGGCTCTGATACCTCTCCTGGCTCTGCACAGAATGCTAGCCCCCGCAAACACCCGACTCTTGGAGCATTGAGCTGTCCAGTCCACTGCGTCTACTCTGCCAGCCTGGGATTCTTTGCCTTTTCTCCTTTATTCTCGGCCACTCTTACCCTTTGTTTCCACACCATACGTTATTATCCACTGCCCCAAACACCTTCGTATACTTCTGCCTTTCCAGGCACTTCTCTCTCAATTTCTTCTTAGGAAATACCACAAAAGATGTAAAACTTCCTTTCTGGAGTTATGTTCAAGAACTGTTAGGGTCAGCACCTGGGCACTGGCAACCCTAACAAGCTAGGTCAGATAGCCCCTCATTTAGTAAGTTAAAAAGAAACAGGAACGGAAATCAGAAAGAGGGGATTCAGCCAGGCCACACTTGGAAGAAAACACAGAGGTTCAGGAACCCCCCCTCTAGTCTACCTGTGGGGTCCTGACATGAAGTTTGCATCTAAACAGAGGGCAAGAGGTGTGCATGGCTAGGGAGTCCTGGCCAGGGTGGGTCCTACCCATCCCTCACTCATCACTAACTCAGCGTCAGTCTTTCCTGCAGGATGGTTGACAAGTTGTCAGCACTGTGTGGAATTCCTTTCTGGGAGGCAAGCCTTCCTCTGGCTGGGCCAGCGCTCCTGTCTTTCCTGTTCCTTCTCCCAGTGTAAGATTCCCGCCGATATTCCAATTTCTTGGGGACCATTATGTCTTCTGGTTTGGACAGTTCCTAGACATGCAGTAAACTGGATGGGAGTCTTCAGCCTCCCTGAAGGAATTCAACAGTGTTTTGCTTGTGGCAAGTGTACAACCCCAACTCTGGCATTGCAGGAAAGCAGTTATGTTTCTATAACCTAAGCGTTCTACACATGCGCGCGCACACGCGCACACACACACACACACACACACACACACACACACACACACCTCAGCCCAAATCTAGGGTCTGAACCTAGAGCCCCCCAGCATATTAAGCATGAACCTGACCACTAAACTGTATCCTGGCTTCTTTCCACTGTTAACTTTGAGATAGGGCCCCTCTAAGTTGCTCAGGCTGGACCTGAAGTCATTCTGTGGCCCACACAGTCCTTCTGCCTCTGCCTCCTGAAGACTGGGATTCTAGAGTTTACTACACTATAGTATAGCTCAGCTCATCTGTCTCTCTTTTGATTCCAACCCAGGCACTGACCCGAGAACGTGTGCACTCCTGGGCCATTCTACACACTTGTAACTAACTACATATTCTACACACTTCTGTCAACTGAGCACATACCTTTCAGGGATACAACTGAGAGACTGAATAGACAAAAGAGAAAAATATCCAGCTAGAACTTTGACCTAGAACCTGCAGCAACACACCCAAGGAAACATCTCTGTGTCTCCAGCAACCGGGAAGCTGGGCTGTCCGAAGACTGTGGGAAGTCAGGCCGCTATCGCTGGTGAAAACCCAGGAAGAAAACAATAACTTCTGTGATACTTGGCTGCTGATTAATAACTGACACTTCTCCTAATGTTTATCACCTCTTCCAGCTTATCAGGAACCACAGAGGACCCACGTAGCCCCAGACAAGCACACGTGGGCTTACCTGCCCCCACGGCAGGGTTTTCTTTCCAACAGTGGCACCTCTCTGCTGCCTGCTTAGAGCTTACTGAAAAGTCACAGTAGGTTGCATGATGTGGAGGATTAGTGGGCACAGACTCGCGTGGTACAGAGCATCCATGTGCACATGCTTACTGAGTTTAAAAGGTAAAGTTCCCTGCATGGCAGTGTTCAGGGTCAAGAAGAACTACTAGAAAGACAAGCCTTAAGAACACGAGCCTTCTGTTTCAGGGACACTATGCTGTGGCAGTTACTCCAAAGTATACAGCTCCAGCCAAAGGTTCCAAATCCTTCCCAGGAGAGGAAGTGGGTGCACTGGGGTGGACCGCTAAGGTTCTGACTCCATACGCGAAGCCTGTGATAATCCCACAGCGGCCACCTTCCGCTGCTGCAGCCACACTGGCTGATTTAATGGTTTCTCTGGAGAGAAGCTGGAGAAGAGAATGGAGGGGTTGGCTCAGGCTTTGCCACACACCCTGGGGCACTCAGGATCTCCATCAGTCATTCCCTCAGGACAAGTTGCTCACCAGAGCAGCAGGGGCATCTTCCCAGGAAAGAAGAATCAGGCGTACCCAATCTGGGGCCGCTACACAAGAGGAAAAGGAGTTGTTTGTTTGGCCAGTGCATACTTGTTTCTTATTTCAAGTGTTGATACCAGAAAGGAAGGAGAAAGGTTCTATGTTTTGTACGGTTTGTTGGAGAAGAATCTCGGAAAACCACAGGGAAGGAAACACTGAGAACATCGTCAGGCTACCATAAAAATTGTAACCATCTCTAGCTGTGAAAATAGAAGACATGAGGGGATTGATCTGGGAGAAGAAGAGAACGGGGATCCTTAATTTACAGAATCCAAGGAAGATGTATCTAAAGTTTCTAAGCTATTCCCACATCTTTATGAGAAAGTCTTTGCTCTAACTGCAGCTACCCAGTTCCGAGCACTCACACCGCTTGTACAGCCCAGGACACGGCGCGGAGTGTCACTGTTTGCACTATGGACAAGATGCGTGCTCGGTGGCGAAGGGCTCTAGGGTGGGAAAAGACCCAATCCAGTAAGGCATTCACCTGCACACTCAGAGAAACGGAACTCTTTATTAGTTCCTAACTGACCCTAGCAAGTACTTAAGAGGGTCTGGCCTTGGTCAGATTTTCCACAATTTATATAGGGTGAGAATCTTACATATACTTTTACAGTCTTTAGGTCCCCACCCCGAAGTTAACTTTCTATGCAATTAAGCGAATTCAAAGAGACAAAGGAACTGTGGTTTCGCTTGTCTTAAGTAAATAACTTGCTCTCAAAATAATTGACAAAGGGTCGCTTCTGATAGGAAGAAGCAGCTCTAGGGAGTAAACAGGCTAGAAAGCCAACTTAAGTAAGCCAGACCTAATTAAGCCAGAAGAGTGTAACTGCAATTCTTTATCCTTCCCTATTATCCAGGCAAAACTGTCGTTAAGTTAGTTACCCATCTTAGTTATGTCTGAGTAACGATTGAGGTAGAGCCCCAAGTTTAATTTTTTGTCTTCGTCAGTTACCTGCACGGTGGGCCTGGGCATGTGAGAGTGTAGACACACACAGCCCACTATGAAGTCAGAACAAGACTTTAAGTAGACAGTGGACAAAAAGGCAAATGTCCAAAGTCTCCAAAGAGGACAAATTCTCAGGAGCAGACATATGAATGGCCACAGACATAGAAAGAAGTCGTCCAACATCACTGGTCAGGAGAGAAGTGGAAATTATCATCCCAAGGTAGAACCAAAGTCCAGCGAAGAGATATGGTGTAGCTACTACAGGCGACAAGTGCTGGAAAGAACAGGGAAGAAAGGGATTGTGTATCAAGACGGCATGCAAGGTGGGTATGGTGCTCTCGAAAATATTAAAGTGGGATGACTGTATGGTCCAGCAAACATACACGGTGTACAGCTGAAGGACAAGATGTCAGTACGGCAAAGTGGCGTCTTCACTCTGGCATTCCCTATGACAGCTCCCACAGAGCCAGAGAAAGGACGCGATCGTCTACTAATGAATGCACACTGTAAAGGTAGTGCCACACACGAGGGGAGATTACTGAGCCTAAAAGGAACAAAAATTCTCTCTTTGCCACACAAACACTGTACGGGGAACTAGACAACATGACATAAAATAAGTCAGGCACCCAAGGCTGCATAATCCCAGTTTATGTGGACTCTGACAATGGTGAGCGCGGAAGGAGGTTACCAGGAGCTTGGGAGACTGGGAGGTTGGGGTGGGGAGAGGTTGCTCGGTGGGTACCAAGCTGAGGTCAGACAGGAGCAGAAGCTCTGGGGTGCAGCTGCACAGTTGGCGATGTGTAGACTGTGCCTCAAAAGTGATGGAAGGAATCTGGAGAATTTTCATCTCAAAGACCACGTGAAGAGATAATGTTTGACCAACTTAAAGCTGAGGATGTAAGGGAAATGTGTGAATAAACATTAGATGGCAAGCTTTTATGATTTTTGTATCTCAGTTAAAAATTGAAACAATTAGGGCTGGAGAATCGGCTCAGTGCATCAGGTGCTTTCGCCACAAGTGTGAGGACCTGGAAAATGCACACTTCCTACCAGTTTGTCTTCTTGCCGTAACTCGGTAATAGCTTTCAGGGGAAGGAATTGTGAGAAAATGCCAATAGATACATAAGAGTGTCCTTCCAGGGGCCTGGAGAGATGGCTCAGTGGTTAAGAGCACTGGCTGCTCTTCCAGAGGACCCAGGTTCAATTCCCAGCATCCACCTGGCAGCTCACGGCTGTCTGTAGCTCCAGTTCCAGGACACCCTCACCTAGACATACATGCAGACCAAATACCAATGCACATAAAAATAATATATATTTTAAAAAGGGAACCCTTCCCGAATACAGAGGGTTGCAACTATACCTTCCTAGTGTGTCCCAGTGAACGAACGATGGGATTTTCTAGGAGCCCTCGCTGTGACTTAGAGTCTTTGTTACTTCTGCCCGTTCCTGTTGTCTGGCTTTGCTGCAAACATCTTTCCAGGTCTTGCTGACTGTGGCTCACTCATTCAGGCATGCATGGGGGAGGCAATCATGGAAGCCCACTACTCACAGGAGAGGATGGTGAGAGAAGGGGAGGGTGACTGATTTCTGCCCTGCGAAGACGGGCGGAGGCAGCGTGAGCACAGCACTCAGAACAACGCTGGCAGCTGGCACCCTGCGAGGGTTATTGGTGCTGCTACCCTCATTCCGGGAGAAGCACATACGCAGTGAGATATCCAAGTCTGTGAGGACTGACTGACCCAGGATGTCTCCCTGGGAGAGATGGTGAATAACTACAGTGCATAAGCAGGGCTGAGCAGACATTGGGGAGGCGGCAGTCATGGAGTGACCCAAGGCCGAGTGCTGTGCTGTGTTTAAAAGGGTAAGAAGGCAGTAGCCGCTGTGATCATGGGGCATGCCATGAAGAGATGAACTTCATTTAGAGACTAAGTGTGTCCTTGAAAGAAATAAGGAAGGGCAGTAACATGAGCGTGTATGAGTTTAGAAAGTTGATTAGTTATAGATGGTAGAAAGAGTGGGTCAGACAGGAGGCAGGGACTATTAAAGGGGAACGTGGCTATCCCAGAGCAGAGGAGTGAAGAAGTATGGTAAGGGAGCAGGGAGGGGAGGTCTCCGCACTCCCCCACAGCTGGGGAAGCAGATGAGTATCCCAGGGGAGACAGGCTGCTTTCTGCAGCACACCAGCTTTAGGTGGTATTGGGTGTCAAGCCTTTCATGATTGCTGTGCATTTTCTGTCCCACAAAAGATAAAGACTTTTTTTTATGGTTTTCATTCTAGTACTAAATACTGATAGAGACCTCGTAAATATGATCCAAGATGAATCATTTTAAAAATAATCAATTTATAGCAGGTTTTTCATAGGAAGTTTTTAATGTTATAAAACTTGAAATGATATTTTCTAGAAGATATTACCCAGTATTTTAAGATTGAAAAAAAAACCCCTTTTACTTTGTTTGTTTCATGGAGATAGGACAAGCAACATCAAAGGCAGATGTGAGACAATGATGCTATTTTGCTGAGAAGGTAATAATTTACTTAATATCTTTTGTTGTAAATTTGCTTACTAATAAATATAGTAAGGTTTGAAATGTATCTACTTAAAAATGGAAGTCGTGTAAGCGAGAGACCTGGCAAGATGGTTCAGCGGTAACGGCCTCCTGTTACCTCAGAAGGTTGGCACCCTGTGTTCAATCCCTAGAACCTTGTAAAGGTGGAAGGGGAGAATCAACTCTATAAAGCTTCCCTCTGCCACACGCGCATGGCATACATAGAGACACGAATGTAGTAAAAATGGTCTTTAAAAGAGGCTAATTATTTTCAGCTTCAGCAAAGTATACCAGTTGTGCTGATAATCAGTTTTTATTATCAGTTCGGTACAACCTGAAGTCACCTAGGAAGAGGGGATCCTGAGTGAGGAGCTTCCTGGGTCAGGTTGGCCCATGGCCGTATCTGTGAGCAATTATTGTGACTGAGGTGGGGGGTGATGGACCTGCCCACTGTAGGAGGTACCGTCTTAGGTAGTGAGTTTGGACTGTGTAAGAAAGCTTATCTGACAAGAGCCAGAGAGCAAGCTTCAAGTTCCCGCCGCATGTCCTCAATGATGGACCAGGGCCCAAAGCATAAGCTGAGAAAACCCTTCGTCCCCTCAGCTGCTTTTGGTCAGAGTATTTTATCACTGGACAATAAAATGTATGTGGCTTTTGGCTTTTATTCTGTTCTAGTCTTGCATCTACCACAGAACAGAATTTAATTGTTGTGGGAAACTAAGTGTAACACTAACGTCCCTGACTGGAGCAATGCTCACATCCTACCTAGCCAGGAGAAAGCTGTTAGGACGTTTTCTTGGCTAATAAAAACTATTTTTTTTTAAATGGATTGATTGGTAGACAGAAACTGTTTGGGACAAACAAAAAAGTTGCAATGTTGCTGGAGAGAAGCTGTTAGGAGAAAAATGGCACAGAAAAGCTGGGGGAAATGCTGTGAACGAGGAAGACACTCACTGCTCGTCTCTGACCTCTGTGCAGCTCACGTGTGCTCTCTCCTTCCCACTTTCTCTCTTCCCCTCTCTCTACCCTCTTCTCTCTTTCTCATAGGAAGTTTAAACTGAAGAACATTTTCAGAACCTAAGTTACTAAATTAATGCAAGCAAAGGCTTTGACTAGATTTTTGGAATAAGACATCAGGTTACCCTTTCTCCTAGATTCTCTATGAGTCAAAAGAAGGATATAACAAAATCAGAGTGAATCTAATTTCTTCGTGCAAATATCTTCTAGAAAACGAAGAGATAATAAGGGCAATCACACTTACTGAGTCCTTGCTATGGTGTAAGCAATGTCTCCCACACCATGGTATCATTTTCTCATACGATACTTGCAATAACTTCGGGAGATGGCAGAAGACGCGGCTCATCCCGGAGGGCTTAAGAAACTTGTGCAAGTCTGACAGCAGGTAGACCAGGGCGAAGGGTGTGAACTTTCAACTCCGTGTAAGGTTAGTTTGGAAATGAAAGAAATTGTAGTTGCTTTTGGAATGGAAGCAACATGAAGCCTGGAGATGCCTGAGGTACAGTAAAGTGACGTTTGTTGGGTAAAGCTATGACCCCATGGTTGACAGACTGCCAGGGCTGTTGCTAATCTCTAAGACTGGATTTCCACATCAGCATTTGTCTTGAGATCTTACTGGGCCACTAGAAAGGTCAGGGACCCCCCATGGATTCTTCCTCTATCCCCTGCCTTGAGACAGACTCCCACAAGAAACAACACTGTTGAGAGCCGAGGGGCCTTCACCCAGGTTTCGAGTTGAATCAAGATTTATGTTAATTACTTAGAACATTATGTAATTGGTGCTTTTCTGCAAACATCTTTGCCAAAAGCACAACCCCCAGCTTTAGTGTTGGCAGTGGCAACTTAGACATTTTTGTGCCAGCCTCTGGCTAAGATGTTCACAGACCACCCATTTAGTTCTTGTAAGAACCCTACAGGTGAAGAGGCTCAGGCAACAACGCCAATCAGTGACTGGCTACACTCCAGTTGTTGGATACGGTCAAACACCTTCCATTTCACAATACCGATTCTCCTCTGTACTGAAATGTCTATGGAGGGAAAGTCTGTTCTGATTTTCCTGTACCCACAAGACTAAGATCATCGGCCTTCTGAGTACTTTGAACTTGATTAATTAACAAAAAAAGACAAAAGAATTCTACTGTTAGATACAAGCTGGAATGTATAATCTGTGCTTTGGGTATGAAAACCAAGTCCTGACCTTTAACTGATTTTTTTTTTCTAAGAAAATTTAATAAAATGATCAAATGAAATTGAAATATCGTATTCTGCCCTGGAGCTCTTAAGATCTCTTCTTTAATCTGTGCTTAAATCCCACATGAAAACCCCCAGACTCTAAATGTGCCCCAGATGTGCCAGACACATTTCCTCATGGCGGAACTGAATTTCAGAGGCTGAAGTCCATAGCTTTGCTCTCCCCTTGTCCGTTAGAGTGGAACAAAGGCATAGCAAACTTTTCCAGTTTCATTTTAATTCAAATGCTTACCCCTGAAGCAATTAATTGACTCAGACTTCACAGCACAAGGTAAACCAAGTACTCATTTTCAACCAGTGGAGAACACCACGGAGTGCTCCATTTATCATACAGGAAATTAGCCATTGATTGGTTTATACATATATTAAATGAGGTCTGCTGTGCTACGGTGGAGAGCGAGGAAATGTGCAAATGAGAGACAGACCGCAGTGTCCCCTCCCCACCTCATCCTGTCACATCTACAAGTTGGACTGCAGCAACCTTGAGCCTCCACATGTCTTACCTTTCTGTCTTTTTTCTCCTCTGGCTTTGTGGTTCTCTGAGACCAGAAGGTGTGGATAAGGCTGACTAGAAAACGTAGCAGAATTGCAGTCACCTAGGGAGAGCAGAGCGGCCTCACAGCATCCCCGGAGCGGCTGCTTTCACTGCCAGGCTCCAGAAGAATGGCTCATGGCACCATTATATCCCCTGCCTGAGGTCCGGCTCTCCCTCGGCTGAACTTGGAAGGCTCCGTGGGCTGGGCTTCCCATGGACACCTGCAATCCTCTCTACATTGTGACACACAGGCAGTGCCTTCTGGTCCTAGTGTGTTGCCATTGCAGCCTTCAGCACACCCAGGTTTGAGAAACAGTGCCTTCCTATCTTTTTAGAGATCAGAACAGAATATACAGTCACCTTAAGAATTCAACCAACCAGTCTGTCAGTTAATTAAAGAAGGGACTGATAACTTGCCCTCCATTAAACACCACACTGGACTTGGTAGATAAGATGTTTAAAGTGTGCCAAGATACATAGACACCTGCACTTGCAAAATATATAGATGCCACCCTACTTCCTTTCACGCTTCCTCTTCCATGTCCTTTGTGCCTTTCACAAAGTCACTCTGGCACTGCTCAGAGCCCTGTCAATCACCATGGTCTTAGGTTTCAGTCACATCCTGCTCTGTCGTGATGGGTGATTTTCGATAAGCTTTGCAACAGCGGTGCCCTTCAGTTCTCTGTAATCCTGACGTGAAGATGATATAGTCCTTCTAGCCAAAGACTCTGGGAAGATTAAAGGCAGTGTCTATAAATGATTCGGGACAGGGGGCAGCAAATGATTAGTATGGTACCAATATTTAAGTGTTTGCCAACTGCTGAAGTTCAGATTTTCTAAGTCTCCTTTGGACATGTGTGTGTGTGTGTGTGTGTGTGTGTGTGTGTGTGTGTGTATGTGTGTGTGTGTGTGATTCTGCTAAAAGATTTCATTCAGAGGTGTCAGCAGGTGACAGTCATCTACAATAGCATATGAATAGAGAGGAATCTTATAGTCTACAGTTTTATTTATTTATTTATTTATTTGAGACAGGGTCTCAGTGTTTAGCCTCTGCTGACCTGGAACTGTTCTGGAGAGAAACCTGGCCTTGAACTCATAGAGCTCCACCCCTGCTTCTTGCCTCCTGGCAATTCCAGAGTTTAAAAAAACAAACAAACAAAAAGAAAAAATGAGTGTCCTACCTCTTGCGATTCTTGTGTGAATGTGTGCCTGCAGGTGCACCTGGGTTTGCAGGAGTCCCCACAAACCTGTGGAGGCCAGAGGTACACCCTGCCTGTTATTTACCCGGAGTGTCTCACCTTGTTCTTTGAGACAATTTCTCTTCATGGCCTGGAACTCACTGTTTGGGCGAGGCTGGCTGGCCAGCAAGCTCCAGTGTTCCCTTGTGTCTGCCTCTCCAGGGTTGGGATCACAGCATAGGCAACTGCGCCTGGATGTTTGTCCTGGGTTCTGGGGGTGGAACTCAAGTCCTGGCGCTTCACACAGCTAATGTGTTGCCGTTCCTATCACCCCAGCCCCACATCTAGTATTCTTAAGTGAGCCTCAGGAGCGGGCGAGCCTTCCAAGACTTGTCACTGACCGAGCTCCTGCAGTGTCTAGGAGGACATGCTGCTAGGTGCTCTTGACATGTAAAGGGGTTTATTTTCCCAAGTCATCCTCCTTGATACCTCAGTCATCAACTTTGCATCTCTCCCTGCTGCCTCCAAAGATGCACCTGTCTGTATGTGTACTTGAACTGGAATCCACTCTGACATATTATAAGAGACTTGGACAAGTTTTAGAATAATTCCACCTTAGTAATCAGAAAAAGTCAAGATATCAGGGTGCCTGAATTAAGACTGATTCTGTACACAGGGCAACGAGGAAACGGATTAAGGTTAGGGGAGTTTGTGATGTCCAGACAGATTTTCTTGGGGGGCAATGGAGGGAAGAATGATGGAGGAGGACAGCAGCACACGGGATGTAAGGGGTCCCAAGAATTCATCTGCAGTTGTATTTCTCACAGAAAATAGCAGGGCTTGGAGACAGATGAGGAGCTCAAAGCTGGCCTTGGCTGTGTAACAACTTCAAGACCAGCTTGGACTAAATGAGGCCTTGTCTCAAACATAAAATAATAAATGTTTTATGGTTAACTCAGGTTGACCCCAGTACAGGTTGGTTTTCTAACCCTGGTGATAATTGTAATGAGCTCCCGCTCCACCCTCAACCCCGCCACCCCCTCAACATCATGACTAGAATAGGGAGAAAAAAAACTAACTGTGAATTAGATAGTTTTGAAGGAAATCAATTTCTTAAATAATTTTTTAATTTGAGAAGAAAGCAACTACATGGGTGAGTAGAGCTGCATTTCAGCTCAGCTTGAAATATCTGCTAGAGGAGAGGGAATCATAAAGAATAATGGTATTTGTGTTTTTCCAGTCGAAACAATAGCTTTGTGTCCAGAATACTTCAGATTCTTAAATCATAGTTAGCGGCGGGGGGGGGGGGGGGGATGGAGGGGGATGGAGAGAGGAGGGAGAAGGAGAAGGAAAATGAGAGAATATCAATGAATAGAAAAATGTGCATTAATCGCTATAAAAGATTTTCCTCTGGGTCGTTTAGCATTTCAGCTGATAAGACGCTACACCGCTTTCTTGAAGGAAGAGCCTGTAGCTGGTTCAAAGTCCTGGGCATGAAGTGTAGACAGTGTCCAGTCCCCAGCTATAGCCAAGAGACTCAGAGCAAAGCACTGGGAAGCGCTCCACTCCCACTGCAGCAAACCAAACCCTCCTGTGCACATGGATACTTAGCCCAGGCTTACTCAGCTTCACTGTATGGGAAGAGAGCAACCCGTTAGCCCAGGCTTGTTCAACTTCTCTGCATGGCCTTCTTCTGTGTTTGCTGGTCTCTATGTGTGTCTGATGTTCTCCACCAAGGACAAAAGCTTAGCTGTCAGCCTCAGCTGAGTTTACAGTTAGGCCTGTGTAAGACTCAGGGATTACCACGATCTGTGAGCACCCTGCTCACGGGTACGCTCTTTTATCGTTTGTGATTATGATTGTGTGTGTGTGTGTGTGTGTGTGTGTGTGTACCAGAGGTGGAATTTGTACATCTTCCTAGATTTCTCTCCATCTTTTTCAGATAATGTCTTTCACTGAAATTGGAACCCACCAATGGGCTGGGTTAACTTGCTGGAGAGCTCCTAGAATTCTGTCTCCCCACTGCTGGGATTAAAGGCACATCCTTCCAAGATCAGTTTTCTACGTGTGTGCTGGGGATCTGAACTCAGGTCTCTGTGCTTGTGTAGTAACTGCTCTTCTTGCTGGGCCAACTTGTAAGCCCCTCATTCAAACATTCTTTTGATTTTCAGCACATACTTAAGCACCAAGAGAAGAGAGCTGTTTCTAAATTTGAGACGGATGCTTCGGTTTTTAATTTGATTTTTCAACCCCTGAAAGGAAGAGCTTTCTGTGTCTAAATTGTAAGAAATATTAAAGCCTTTAGAATAAAAGAAAGCAAAGGAAGTCATTACTGTCCTCTGCCTTGTCTTTGAGAATGAAGGAGCTGGTTCACAGATAGCTTCACGCCCAGTGAAGGAACTAACTCAACCGTGGTCCCTAATGGGGTAAATTGCAATGAATTTTAACTGTTCCTCTACATTTTCTTTCTAGTCTGTTCAGAGTTACAACATCTTTGTAAATTACCAGGGGAAAAAGCATCACCACGTTAGAGCTCTGAGTGAATTAATCTGCATTATTGTTCGGATCCTGAGGCGTGGCGGGAGGCAAGGTCCCTGTTCTCCCAGAGCATGGCTTTTATTGGAGTTCTCTTGCTTTAGATTGCTTAAAGCCATTCTGTTTAAAGAATGGTAGTTTCTGCTCATAGGAAAGCATGCAGGAAACAAATGCTTTCTACAACAGAGACTTCTGACAATGGAAGTCCATTGAAGACAAAGGTGAGGCAGTGTAACGGATGAGGGCTTAAAGGGTTAATTTAATTTACAATCAGAAATGCTTTTAAACCTCTGTTTTAGTGATACTGTTCCATTCTATTGTGATTTCCGTTGTTTTTAAGGAGGATTCACACATTATCCCTCCAGTGACTTTCCTGAATGTATGCTTTTCCCTTGTAAGCTCCTTTACAGATTTCTCTCTTTGTATTTATTCTCTACCCATGTTTGTTCTAGGTCTTTTTTGTTGTTGTTGTTCACTTTTTTTTTAACCTTGGTTGGCTTTTCCTAAAATGTTTTAGCAGGTAAATTGACATTTTAAAAATCAATTTTTGTCACATTCTTTGGGCCATCTACTTAAATATTTCTTACTCCTTGTCTTTTTCCTGCTCCCCACTTTCCCACTGCATGACTTCAAGTTAGACTACCTCTGCATTTCCTTCTTGAATCTCATTGAGTTTTATGTTCTGTTCCTCTCTTTTCTTGTGCCTCAGCTTGGCTAATTTCTGTTGGCATATCTTATCTTTGGCTTTACACACCCCTTTTCTCCTGTGCTGACACCCTCTCGAGCCTACCTCTGTTTTGGATATTTGTTATGTATTCTGTAGAACTCATTCTCTCTTCTCCCAAGCCTCCTTAATTCTCCTTCTCTATTTGAGTTCTGCACTTTGAATCATTTTTGTTTCTTTTCCCTTAATTTCTTTAATATTTTTCAACATTTATTTTAAAGAACTTGCCTGTGAATTTTACCGATTGGGTCTTTTATGAGCTATTTCTACTGACTCACTGCAAACTAACCCTGAGCCCTGGCTGGTGAGACGGCTCAGCAGGCAAAGGTGCCTGCTGCCAAGCCTGGTGACCTGAATCAACACCCAGGACTCAGTGAGTAGAAGGAGGGTATCGACTCCTACAGGTTGCCTTCTGACCTCCACACGTGCACTATGGCATGATTGCCTCCACACACACATCCACACGCAGCCTGCCCCACCCCCACAATACAGACAAGTCAATAAATGTCATTATAAAAACAAAACTATTGAAATGCCGAAAAGCAAACAAACTCCCCAAGTCCTACCAGAATTGGAATACCATGGTGAGAGTATATAGCTTGCCTAGCCCTATGTGTGTGTGTGCTGGCACATGTGTTATGTGTGTGTTGCAGCATGCATGTGTTTAAAAGAACCATGAGGATCACACATGAGTAGATGTGTTTCTGCCAGAGGTGGCGATGCACTTGTCTTCTCTTGGACAGCTAGCAAGAGGTTCTTCACAGCAACCCTAATAGGACTTTTGATGTTGTTTTCGTATTTTGGGACAATCTGTACACCAGATTGGCCTTGAAAAAATGGTGTAGCTCAGGCTAACACTGACCTCATTGCAATTCTCTTGCCTCAGCCTACAGAGTCATGGGATTTCAAGTCTGGGCCCCTATACCCTGTTGATGAGTGAGAATTGTCTGTATTCTATCAATCATGTATTTTATTTTATTTATTTTTTTAAAATATTTATTTATTTATTATGTATACAATATTCTGTCTGTGTGTACGTCTGCAGGCCAGAAGGGAGCACCAGACCTCATTACAGATGGTTGTGAGCCACCATGTGGTTGCTGGGATTTGAACTCAGGACCTTTGGAAGAGCAGGCAATGCTCTTAACCACTGAGCCATCTCTCCAGCACCCCTCAATCATGTATTTTAATAAAACGCTGATTGGCCAGGCAGGAAGTATAGGTGGGAAAACCAGACAGGAAGTAGAGGTGATGCAATGAGAACAGGAGAATTCTGGGAAGCAGGAAGCAGGAAGCCATTCCTGCCCAGATCACTGAAGAAGCAACATGTGAGCTGACAGCTGAAAAAGGTACCAAGCCATATGGCTAACATAGATCACAATAATGGGTTAATATAAACTACAAGAGTTAACAAGAAGCCTAAGCTAATGAGCCAATCAGTTTTATAATCTTATGGAGTCCTCTGTATGATTTTCTTTGGGGTATGCCAGTTGTGGGGTACTGAGCGGGACAGATACCCCAACAAGCAGGCCCCTTTATGTTACACCCTGTGACCAACAAAGAGCCGTCCTGCACCAAGGTGGGGAGGCTCCAGTAAGTTTAACTACTGTCTGCCTTGGGCATCTTTAGTAGTAAATCTGCCCTGTTGTGTCATGGGCTCCTGCCTCCAGTGTGACTTTGTACTTAGATACCTGTAGTTAATGGACATCCTCCTGGTCCTGTCTAGCCGTGTCTGCTGCCTCCTCTGTGTGCCCAAGGTTGCTGCTTACTAGCATGCTCATTTCTCATTTCTGGATTCTCAGTCTAGATTACTCTCATCAATGGTTTGTATTTGTTTTTTAAGTGTCTGCTCCCACCCTCACCCTCATTTAGCCAGAATGTTATGGTCCCTTCCACTTGAACACACGGCCGATAGTGGTCAACCTCGCTAACTGCCAATCTCAGTCCTTCCTGGAAGCTACAGGAACTCCCAAGAGTGATTCGCATTGCACAGAAGCTGGCTCTGTGACTCTTTGATAGGGCTAGCTCTCCTGGGTGATGTGAGCTTGAGACATTTGGAGCATGGTAGAAGAACACCAGCCTTCCTTGTTTACATGTTTTAAGGATGAAGATGCCAGGGATCAGCCTGAAATGCAGTGCTGTGTGAGCGGTTAGGAAAGCAGGAGTTATCGCTTTCCTGTCCTGCCATTTCCTATTGGCTTCAGGTGTCCGTGATGCAATGGGGGGCAAAGAGCAGGGTTAATGGGTTTAAAAGCATCTTGACCTAGATGTGTGCTCGCATGGAAATCTGCTCGGTTATGTCTCCCTTCGAGTTTCAAGGTACACACAAGAGCAACGGGAGATTGCAGATCACAAGAGCCTTCTGTGGACGCAGTGATCCCTAAAGGGGATGGCCTGAAAGAGGTTCTTGATATAAAACTCAACACCAGAGCCTTCTGTGGATGCAGTGATCCCTAAAGGGGATGGCCTGAAGGAGGTTCTTGATGATATAAAACCCAACAACATTACTTGATAGGCTACTTGAGGCCAACAGGTGCATATGCAGCCTCGGAGCGGCACTCTGAGTAAGGTCACTAAGGGAGAGCACTCTTTAAGATCCCCAGAAGAGAATTACCATGGAGTAGTACAGGCTGAAATATTGAGGCAGGAATCTATGGCCTTGAGGATGAGCTATGCTCATGTGTGGTTGATTACCCTCAAACATGGTGGTTTTGTGAAGACAATATAAAGGAAAATCTGAGCCAAGGAGTTAAAAGAGTAATTAAGAAGTGGAATGTTGTGTTATATATGTATTTACAGACTGAGTCACTCTGACGTTTTCTTACAGATGGTTGGTTCTGCCATGTCACCCTGGGCCTGTCTGAAAACAGCTTGGTGAAGTCAGATGAATGGCTGGTTTCCAGACCTTCAACACGCGAAGGTTGGAGACAGTTCCGTGTGACAGAGAACGGGCGGTGTGGAAGACATTGAAGGTGATGGTGTGAGGGACATGGACACAGCTTACCACGGCCATCCGAGCAGAGGAGCTGCACACCTGTGTTCCTATCTGCCCAACTTGTGTTCCTGTTAATGTTCAAACCTTTGAAGTTTCTAAAACTATATGTTTTCTGTGTTGGTTTTACCCACAGGAACGCTATTTCAATAACAAGTATCATGAGACAGTTCTGCTTGTTTATAGCTATGGTGATTCAGGGCGGAGGGTTCTCGCCTTTGTTAGACTGTAAGGGGACAGAAAATGCTTCTGAGTAGGGGGCTCTTGGGTCATCTATGTTTTGAGGTGAATTTGATGGGCGATACATGGCACAGAGAAAGAGAGATACAAGGAGGAAGGAGTAATTAATACATTATTGCCATTGTTAGGCAAGAAAGCATGGAAACCCAGCTGTCATTGTGTGAGATGAACAAAGATGGAAAAAAAGTTACAGCACAAAGCAAAAGTGACAATTGCTCATTATACATGTCGTGTGCCAGCTACCAGCTATCTTACGCGGCTGTTTAGATCAACAGCAGGTCTCTGACGTTAAAACACACGCTGGAGGCGTTCGGCTATGGAAAGATTGACGGAGCTCAAACCCAAGTATGACTCTTGCAGAGTCAATATCTTCTTCACCATGAGGCAATACCGACTGACTGTCATGCTTGAGAAGCAAAGAGTGACTGAAAGGCAGCCTTGGTGATAAGACATTGGCAGTGTAGGGTTGTGAGGAAAGTCTCTGTCTGGGTGTTGTATGGAAAGGCTCTGTCTGGATGTTGTATGGAGAGGCTCTGTCTGGATGTTGTATGGAAAGGCTCTGTCTGGGTGTTGTATGGAAAGCTCTGTCTGGATGTTGTATGGAAAGGCTCTGTCTGGGTGTTGTATGGAGAGGCTCTGTCTGGATATTTTATCTTCAGTGCTGGCAAGGGATACAGGTGGAAAGGGTAAAAGACAGAATCTCAGACTGGGGGTGTGGGATGAGTTAGGGCTTGGTGCAGACTGGAGGCCAGTGTATGAGGACAACAGTAAAGTGTGAGAAGATGATGTTCTAAGTGTGTGGAAGATTACAGATGCCATTACCAAAGCTGGAGCAGAACAGACAATGACAGAGGTCACTGTCATGTTGTGAAGTCAAGGGGAGAAGATGACTAAGGTTTTAGGAAACAGATGGGACAGTAAGAATGCATTGGAAACAGGACACTAGGTTAGAATTTTTTTTTCCTGAGCGAGCGCATTTCTTTTACTTTTAGGGCAGCAATAGAAGGCATGGGTTTTAGGTGTAAGTTTCCTATTTCAAGACCAGATCACAGGCAGCCATTCCTAGTAGCTTCATGAAAATATATGTATTCTCGATAACCAGAGGAAGATATTTCTTAATCTCCATGTTTTGGGATGACATTTTCTTAAAGACTCCTCATTAGGGCAAAGAAAGGTTATGTCAACAACAGATTTGTAAAATATTTTCAGTCAGACCAAGTGAAAATGACTCTCCATCTTTCTGTGACAGCCGGGGGCATCTCCCCCACAGACATAGGGTAATTCTGGAAAGAGCACCATTCTGAGGCTACACTTTATACCCTACTCCTGGTGCCTTTCTTCCCTCCACTCAGGCTTAGACTCTTTCTCCATTCCCTGGGCATGCAGGTTTATCTCAGGTGCTGTAGAATTCTATTTTCCCTAAAATTTTCATCCTTCTTCTTCATGGTCTTGCTTGTAACATGGGAAAAGGCTAGCAAAAGTGCACAACAGGAAACTAAAGCAGTTAGCTTGATCATGAGGTGAAATGTTATAAGTCTATTAAAAACAGATGTACCGTAATTAACAATATTTTAAAATGTTGAAATTGTAAGTGGAAAAATATGCACAGCCTGTATTCTGGTTAAAACAAGAGTACATTTATGGAAATAATAGAGAAGCCTATTTAAAGCTGGATCTCCTGCAAAATCACATATGGTCACAAGCACTGTGTTAAGCAATTGTAGGACACGGAATCCCATACTATGCCACAGTATATAATACAGCCATTCAAGTCAAGTGCTGTAGTAAATAGCTACCAAATGTCTCTGCACAGATTCTTTTAAAAAACATTTCTATGACTCTGAGTGACTTACAGATTATGTCATGTCCCAATAAAAGCTTTCGATTTTGTTTAAGGAGATTTAAAAATCATAATCACATTAGCGTCTTTCAGAAAAGTTTAGTCTGTATTCTAACAAAAACCAGAGGGGACCCTTTAATCAGATCCATGGGTTGAGCAGCGAGTTCATTCGTGTGGTTTGATGACATGTCACTAAAGGAGAGCCGTCTGTACCATCTGCTTTGATGCTTTGTCTTGGAATTTGTAATAGACATTTTAAAGAGAAAATTGAAGCTTTGTGTTTCGTTTTGAAAAAGAAAAGGCTAACACAAAACGTTTCCATATTAAAATAACTGTGGTTAAATTAATTGGATAGTAAATCAAGTTATAAGAAAGTTCAAGCAATCCAAACTATATCTTTTGCAAACAAGTTATTTGCCAAAAAAAAAAAAATCAAGCACTGATTTCTCTGGGTAGATAGGGCATTTCTATTTACTATGGAGATAACTGAACTCTAATTCATGGGGTACCTTAATAACACATATCATCAGCTCCTAATCTCCCCATGAGTCGTGGGAAGGAAGACATTGTCTCCTTGTTCTAAATATAGCTAAATATAGGACATCCAGCCCTAGACACCAGCTACATTATTTTAGGAGATTGAATAATTCATTGGGGAAATGGAAATAGAATCTGACTCTCATTTTCCTCCTTCATATGAACTTACAGTTTCAGGCTATGATAGGTTTCTAGCCAGAAGATGTGTTTCATAAGATACTACATCATTACTATAGCCACTAACAAAAGATGAATTAAACCATTTTCTTATAATATCAAAATCCAGAGACATTTGGAAATAGTCAAACACACACCCAGAGTCTATTGATTTCTCTCTCGCTCTCTCTCTCTCTCTCTCTCTCTCTCTCTTTCTCTCTTTCTTCTCACTTTCTCTCCCTCCCTCTCTCTTCACACACACACACACACACACACACACACACACACACACACACACACACTCATAAACACACGCACACATTCATATACATGCAGTGTCTACTGATCACATATATACTTATGCACACATATGAATGAAATGAAAAATGAAATTTATGCTTTGGCAATGCTGAAGCGTACATGGGTAGCTCATATATATGGCAGTTCTGTTGAATTAGTTCATATTGGGTTTCATGGTCTAAGTTGATGAGGACGACTGACCAGCTCTCTTCCTCAAGAGGGCACCAGATCTCATTAGAGATGGTTGTGAGCCACCATGTGGATGCTGGGAATTGAACTCAGGACCTTTGGAAAAATGGGCAATGCTCTTAACCACTGAGTCATCTCTCCAGAGCTACACACACAGAGATACACAGAGATGCACATATATACATAAAAACTTCCATATATATATACATACATACACACACACACACAAATACAAATGCAGTCTAAAAATCATACACATACTCACAAAATCTGTTACCGAACACTCACATGCACACACACCTACACGCAGAATCTGTACTGACCACACTGCAGAGTATTCTGACCATACACATATATGCACACATGCATAATCTGTACTGAAGACACATGTGCACACACATACATGCAGAATCTCTACTGAACACACACACTGCAGAAAATACTGATCACACACACACACACAGAATCTGTACTGAACACACACACCGCAGAGTGTACTGATTATACATGTACACACACACACTGCAGAGAGTACTGATCACACACACACACACACACACACACACACACACACAGAATCTGTACTGAACACACACACTGCAGAATGTACTGATTATACATGTACACACACACACGCAGAATCTACACTGAACACACACACTGCAGAGAGTACTGATCACACACACAAACACACACACGCAGAATCTGTATTGAACACACACACCGCAAAATGTACTGATTAAACATGTACACACACGCACACACAGAATCTACACTGAACACACACACCACAATATGTACTGATTATACATGTACACACACACACGCAGAATCTACACTGAACACACACACTGCAGAGAGTACTGATCACACATACACACACACACAGAATCTGTACTGAACACACACACCGCAGAGTGTACTGATTATACATGTACACACACACACTGCAGAAAGTACTGATCACACACACACACACACACAGAGAATCTGTACTGAACACACACACTGCAGAATGTACTGATTATACATGTACACACACACACACGCAGAATCTACACTGAACACACACACTGCAGAGAGTACTGATCACACACACACACACACACACACACACACAGAATCTGTACTGAACACACACACCGCAGAGTGTACTGATCACACACACACACACTCGCAGAATCTGCACTGAACACACACACCGCAGAGTGTACTGATCACACACACACACACTCGCAGAATCTGTACTGAACACACACACCGCAGAGTGTACTGATCACACACACACACACTCGCAGAATCTGCACTGAACACACTGTGGAGGATACTGACCAACATCATTATGCACAGAAGGACACAGAGGGTTTGCACGTCTGTCCAGCAAACAGGACAAGTCTGAGTTGAAGAACAGATGTAAATAGTCTTAAAATGATTTTTTTTTCCCCAATGTCACTTGTAGGGAAAGTAGAAGTGAACACAAGGAGAATACATCTAGAATGTATGTTGGTTCCTTGATTGGCAGGAAGGAAATTTATTCTCTGGCTAAATTTTAAAGAAACAAAGTTTATTAAGGAAGGTTCTATCTTTGAAATAATAATAACATAAAAAACCAAACAACTGGTTAGGGCAGTTCTGGTGCACACCTCTAATCCCAGCACTCAGAAGGCAGAGACAGGAGGATCTCTGTGAGTTTGAGGCCAGCCTGGTCTACAGAGTAAGTTCCAGGACAGCCAGGGCTACATAAAGAAACCCTGTCCTAAAAGCCTGTCCAAAACAAAACAAATAAAAAAATCCAACCAAGCATATGAAGGGTCAAGAGGGAGGCGTGGGTTAGTGCCAGCAGGCATACATGCATTCCTTCACATGGTGAGTCTAAGGCCCCATCATGGCTGAGTCCCTCATCCACGTCACCTATGGAATGAAAGCAGTTAGTGAGAGGCTTATGGCACAGGGCACACGGGTGAAGCCACCAGCAGCCCTGAAGGCCACACCTGCTAAAGACATGATGCTGATGGTGACATGTTATCAAACTCATTTCAGATGTTCCTTTTCAATATTGTGTTCCATTTTGTGTGTGTCTGACTATTGCATGCCATAGCATGTGCATGGAGGTCAGAGCAAATCTTTCAGGAGGCAGCTCTCTCCTTCTACTATGTGGGTTCTCGAGATTTAGCTCAGGACATCAGTCTTGATGGCAAGTGCCTTTACCTGCTGAAGCATCTAGCTGGCTCCATGTACCTTTTAAATTAGAAACACGCATTCTGTGATGCTGGACCCTTCTGATGAGCACACCCTTGGGCCTCTTCCTTCATCCAGTTCATTCTGAATTGTCTCCTGCATGAGTTTCTGCTACACAGAGTACATCTAGCCTCACCCTTCCTTCCAGAACATTCTGTGTACTTCTCTCTACTATTCACCCACAGGAGATTGCTTCCCCACCGCAATTTCCCTTTTGCCACACAGAAGCTGCAGTTTACTCTGGAATGTTGCTATGTGATGTTACCGATTTCCCTGGCACCATTAAGAAATTAACCTCACTAGTGTGTCAAAACCCACTTTTTGAGACACACACTCCCGTGCACGTGATAATTTACTTCCCTTCCAAAGTCTGCCCTCAGATGTCATAAGCACCTCTCACCGTAGCATTCACAGACTCCCAGAAGTCACAGTTTTGTATCCAGAGCTAGATAAGCCCAAACCACGCCTTTGTTTTCTCCTTTTCAATGACTCTGCTCAAGACTATCATTTCCAAATAACTTTCTGATACCCAAACAACAAAGGATTGCGAGCCTCACAAAACTCAGGACAACCTTTTAGTAAGATCAAGCTGTGAGCATGGAGACCCAGCTCAGCAACCATTTGCTGGGCTTGAACAAGAACAACGACAACAAAATCAGGAGGGAGCGTCTGTCTCAGCCTCTGCTGGGCATCTTACTGCAACGGACCAGTGAGCTCAGTCAGACCCAGGGGGCCTTGGCTAGCCTGCAGCTGCTTCACAAGGCTGAGAGTGAAGAAAAGCAGGAGCTGGGGTGTTCCCTGGAGTTCTGGAAGTGTCTCTGCGTAGAGCAAGAAGCACAGCAGGATACTCCCAGCAGAAGAACTGCAGCTGAGCCCACATACTTGCTTGCACAGTCAGGAAACGCTGAGTCTGGAGTTCATTTGGGGTGGCTGACCTCTTGTGCTGATAAAACAAAGTCTAACTTGAAATCGTGTTTTACATGAATCACATCATAAAATAATAATAAATGATAAAATACATTAAACATGTAATAAATAGTAAAATGAAAGTAGATAATAAACAAATAAATAAAACCCAGACAAATGAAGACAAATAATAGAAACAGATAAATAAGATAATATAAATAACTAAAAAAGCAAATAAAAATCAGATTTATAGTCCTAGTGCTGTATTTAATTTAGTGAGCTGGGTAGAAATGGGAAATTTATATCCTTCAAGCTTTGGCAGAATCTCATCTATAGTCTTACAAAATGCTAGCTGGCAGTTGAAAATTTCTTTCTAGAGAGGCAGCCCTCTACTAAAACATCTATCCTTTGCCCATTGTATGTTATCCACCCAGTATCCAGCTCCATCTACCTCCACTCATCCATCCTTATTTGTGTTATCCATCTAGTATCCAGACACATCTGTCTTCATCCATGCATGCATCCATGCATCCATCCACCCACCCATCCATCCATCTGCTCATCCATCCATCCATCCATCCATCCATCCATCCACCTATCTATTCATCCATCCACCCATCCATTCATCATCCATCCATCCATCCATCCATCCATCCATCCATCCATCCATCCATCCATCCGTCTGTCCATCTGTCTGTCCGTCCATTCATCCATTTATCCACCCACCCATCCATCCATCCGCTCATCCATTTATCCATCCATCCATCCATCCATCCATCCATCCATCCATCCATCTCTACACACAGCTGTTTCAATCCACTGTTAACCACAGCAGAATCAAAACTAACCCTGGCCCACCTTTAAAAAGAAAAGAGGGCTAGAGAGATGGCTCAGGAGTTAAGAGAACTTATAGATCTTGCAGGTTTTCCAGTACTGACCTGGTGGCTCACAACCATTAGTAACTGCAGTTCTAGGGGTTCATCTTCTGACCTCTTCTGACCTCTGGGGACACCAGGTACTTATGCAGGCAAAATACTCATACACAAAATAAGCAAAAATAAAAAAGGTAAAAGTAGAGACTACGAGACAAACCTCCATAGCAAGGGGCATAATGATGAGGTGTTACCAACACCAGGACCCCATGTGCTCAGGTGCTCAGGGTGGTCACTAACCCTTGTGATGGGTTTTTGTGGTGCCCTCTCCTGGCCTTTAGGGGAACTACAAAGGGAACTGAATTGGGTCCCATTACTGAACTAAGTGCCTATATATTGGAGAGTAAGGGACCAATGAGGTTCTAGCAGGGGTCTACACTTATTATCTGTTAAACTGAGGTTCCAAATCAGAAAGCAGAAGTGGGAAGAAGGGAATGGTGGGAGACATCAAGTCTGGGATGTTCTAGTTGTAAGAGTAGGGCTCCCTGTACATATTCAGGTTGTTCCCCAAACCCCTTGGCCAGGCCTGCCAGGCCCGGTGACTCTTGTTCTCCTTGACACCAGCTTTTACAACAAACAAGCAGGCTTGGTGCCTAGAACTTGTCTTTGTAACCCTAAAATCCCCACACCTTTCCTTTGCCTTCCATGTGGCCCCATCTCAGCATTTTGAAAACTTCCCCTAAATGGCCCTCATGCCCAAGAAAGGCTGAGAACCACTGGCGTGGGAGGTCCTTCTGTCTATGTGTTGCTTTTATTGGTTAATGAATAAAGAAACTGCCTTGGCCTGTGATAGGACAGAACCTAGGTAGGTGGGGAAAACTGGACTGAATGCTGGGAGAAGAAAGATGGAAAGAGAGACACTCTGGAGCCGCTACCAGAGTCAGACATGCCACAACTTTGTGGGTAAGCCACTGCTACGTGGCAATACACAGATTCCTAAAAATGGGTTAAATTAAAATGTAAGAGTTAGCCAATAAGAAACTAGAGCTAATGGGCCAAGCAGTGATTTAATTAATACAGTTTCTGTGAGATGATTTCGGTTCTGGGCAGCCAGGAACAAACTAGCAGCCTCCTCCTACAAACCACTGGTTCATCCCAGGCTCACTTTACCTGCAGTGAGCGTGAGCCCCTCTGCCCCACGGCTGTCACCTCCCACTGTACCCACTGCAGTCACCATTGCTGCAACACAGCTCTGCATAATTATAACTTCCTTATATTCTGTCTCTGTCTCTCTTTCTCCTGCTTTTGCCTAGCTCCAGATTCCCTATTCTCTCCACCCTTTAAGTGTCCACATGCTTGTTACCCCAAGCAAAGATGGAAATCATCTGGGTGTGTTGGCTCATGCCTGTAATTCTCAGCAAGGCTGACATAAGAAAGTCAAGAGTTCAAAGCCAACTTGAGATACATATGAAGGCAGTGCCTCAAAAGGACTCAGCAAAGCTAGGGAGATGACTCAATCAATAAAACACCTATCAGGAACGCATGAGGACCTGAGTCCAGATCTTCAGTACTAATGCGAGCACCTATAATTCCAGCTCTGGGAGACACAGACTTCAGTATCCCTGAAACTTGATGGCTAGCCAGGTTGGTGAATAGGTGAACTCCAGGATCGGGGAGAGACCCTGTTTCAGAAAATAGCACAGAGCATCACTGGGGAAGACACCCAAAGTTCCTTCCCTACATATGTTGCTTCCCTACATATATGCACACTCACTGTGTGCACACCTCCACACATGTGTACATACATGAACGTGCATATACACACAAACAAAGAAAAGTATGGGAGATATTCACGTTGGATCCCAAGGCTCCTTCCATTTAGCTGGGAGTCAGTAAGCCCTTTGAGAGCTGCAAACAGACCAGAAGCCCTGAAGCAAAGCCGGGCCACCATTTTACCCAAGGCAGTCGTAGACAATGGATGCGGGAAGGTCACGTGCTCCGTGGGGCTGTCACATGCCCGCCAGCTTGGCCAGCTTGAGTACAAGCCAATTAAGAGTCACCAGCCGTTTCCCAATCTATCTTGAAGAGCCAAGTACCTGTGTTGGGTAAACTTTGGTGCCACTTTTAGATACATGTCTTAATTGTTTCTGATGTTACATCTGATAGCAAAGACCTGAATGTTTCAGTCAGTGATGGAAACCAATGTGAGACCAGACTGGAATCACAAAGACCCATTGCTTCGTTCAGTTCCACACAAAGGTCACGAGTCGGGCAGAGGGATGGACACACACCCCTCTGGGAGCACACTCTCTCGGAAATGCTTTGGTGAGCCCCTAGGAATCTCAAGAAGGAAGCATGAAGCATCAGCCAGAACATCTGCCTCTATGTGGCACTCCATTCCTTAGCGATGGGGTCAGTAACACTGCACCTCTAACTAAAATTGGGATTCACATCTTCAAAACAAGCTTAGCTGGGAATGGTTGTCCACTTCTGTGACCCTAGTGCTTGGGAGGTAGAAACAGAGGAATCAGACATGTAAGGTAGGTCATCTTCAACTATATATTAACTTTGTATCAGTGTGGGTTACACAAAACACCACCTCAAAAAAAACAGTGAACAAAAAAACCCAAACTTTTTATACTGGGTAGTCTCCAATCAGAAAATTTAAAACAGGGTTTTCAGAGATAGGAATTATCTCTGGGTCCTTTAATATCTGGGGCCCCTTCAATGTTCAGCTATTTGACTCAGTTGTCCAGGATGTGAGGCCGAGCCTTGAAGAGACCCCGAGACCCCTTCCATCCTTAAGGAAGTGTGAGGGCCTCCCAGTCTGGCTTCCTCTTGAGTTTAGTGGGTCACGTGAAATCCTTGCTCCTGGCCTGAGGGTCTTGTCTGCACTTGATGTAGACAGACCATACTGACCATGACACTGAGCGCTCAAAATAGGGAACTGATCTGAGCACCACACTTCATCCCCATTTCCCTGAGGTAATCGTCACTGTGAAGTGGCTGCTTTGTGCCTTCATATCGGTGGGTGAAGGAGCCCAATGTTTACATAACACACTCAGAATAGGAACTCACTAGACACAGCTTATGCTGAGAACCGAGGACAAACTTCATTCCTTGAACTCTTGACCTTCTTATGTCAGCCTTGCAGAACTACAAGCATGAGCCGACACACCCAGATGACTTCTCCAGACCTCTGCCTAACCTCCGAAGGCTTCTGCAGGGATTTGGGTCTGGGAGGAGACCCCCCCCCCCGTACTACCCATGTCCAATACAACGACCAGATTGCCCTAGGAAAGGCACCCCAGAATTACCAGACTCCCAGGGACTGAGTTACATGGGGACTCAGGAATGGGAGGTTTGATGAAGCCATTCCACCTGGAACCTCAGGTGTCTCCTTGGTGCCATGTGACAACTATGTCTGATTACTGCAGCTGCAAAGAAATCACCTGACGGTGTCCATAGAGAAAGACCTGGTAAGAGCAGGTAGGCTCCTTAGGTGTGAACTCCACCTCACCTCAGAGCCAAAGCCTGCTGCCCCTTTGCCAGGCAAAATTTTGCCAGGCAAAATTTGTTTTTTTTCTCTTTCCTTTGAGACAGTCACTTGGCACCCTGGGTTGGGGCTTCCAATATAAGCCAGCCTGGGGTCACACTAATGGTAATCCTGCTGTCTCAGCCTCAGGTGGGCAGTACACACTTCTCAAAGCCCTTCCCTGGGCTGGAGATGGCTCTGCAGTTAGGATCACTTGCTGCTCTTTTAGAGGACCAAGGTTGGCTTCCCAACCCCTAAATGATGACCCACAGTCATCTGGAAGAGGGCTATTTGAGGCCCTCTTTTGGCCTCTGCTGACACTGCACACACGTGATGCACATACCTACATGCAGGTAAAATACTGATATGCATATAATAAAAATAAAATCTCACATTTTGTTGTGCAGATCTAAGCATCACATCTCCAGGCACCTTCTTGAACAGCTTTTGTTACAGCGAGAGTCCTCATTTGTCTGCCAGGGTGGGTTAGTCCTCCAGGGATGCTCACTGTTTCTGTTTCTGGCATTTTGTCAGGGGCCTCATTAGAGTAGCAGCACTGAGAGAGTGGGACCATGTTCCCACAGAGGGGCAGGGACCGGAGGCCTGTGTCTGCACAGAGCTTTGTCTTCCTGGGGGCCATTTCTCCAGGGAGCTTTATCTCCTTCAGGACTCTGTTCTTCGGGGGATTGTGTTCTTACAGGGCTGTGTCCTTCAGGGGACCATGTCCTCACAGGGCTGTGTCTTTCAGGGGACCATGTCCTCGTAGGGACTGTGTCCTTCAGGGGACCATGTCCTCGTAGGGACTGTGTCCTTCAGGGGACCATGTCCTCACAGGGCTGTGTCCTTCAGGGGACCATGTCCTCACAGGGCTGTGTCCTTCAGGGGACCATGTCCTCGTAGGGACTGTGTCCTTCAGGGGACCATGTCCTCACAGGGCTGTGTCCTTCAGGGGACCATGTCCTCGTAGGGACTGTGTCCTTCAGGGGACCATGTCCTCACAGGGCTGTGTCTTTCAGGGGACCATGTCCTCGTAGGGACTGTGTTCTTCAAGTCCTCAAATGGCATCATGTTCTCTGAGGTCAGCTTCATCCAAACTTAGGAAAAAACAATGAAAAGCTAGCTTCCAGCTTCTTTCTGGGATACACTCATATCTATGGATTTTGGTCTTTGGGGTTTTAATTCTTACTTTATGTGTATGAGGTTTTTTGGGCCAGCGTGTATGCATGTACATGCGTGGTGCCCACAGGAGTCAGAGAAAGGTAACAGATCTCCTAGAATTAGAGTTACCGAAGGTTGTGAGTGAGCCACATGTGAGTACTCGGAACCTAAGTCCCGTTCTCTACAAAAGCAACCAGTGCTCCTAACCTCTGAGCTTTCCCTCCAGCCCCCCGTGTTTGTGTTGTTAGACATAGGTAATTCATCATTTGCTGCCATGCCCAGCAGCCTAGGCCTCTTGTCTAGGACCTTATTCTTTAGAAAGAAGGAAGGGTCCAAGGTGGAACCGGCAGGCATCCAATAGCTGCTTTCTTCCTACGTTCTCAGTCATCATACAGGGCCTCTGCTTGTGGGACCTGGTGAAAGACATCACTTTACCTCTGACATTGAACTCAGAATTGTCTGCAATTTTGAGCTGCTTGTGGTTACCACACACTCTATGCAGATGTGACCTTTGCTCCTATACCAAGGCTTGGTTTTTCATGCATATGAAGTAATATGGTGAGGATGAAATATCTCTGATGCCCTCAGAGGAGGATTGCATGGGACTCACAGTGTGGCTTCGAGACCCTTCAGGGTTCACACGAGATGTCAATCAAACACACTTCCACATGAACCAACGACAGCACCCACCAGCCTCTCCTAGGTCAGCATTCTTCATGAGGTTAGACATATATTATGAACTGAGAGCTACTCTATTTTTTTGAATTGATTTAAAGTAGTGATTCCTGAGTGTTCCACAAAACTGAGCTCAATGGTACAAGGATGTACTTCCAGCTACTCAGAAGGCTGAGGCAGGCAGATCTCAAGTTCAATGCCAGTCTGAGGAGAGGATTTCAAGCCTGTCTATGTAACTTGGTGAGATCTGACTCAAAAATTCAAAGGAGGGGTGGGCTGTAGCTCAGTGTTCTGAAAATATCTCTGACTCTTCAAGAGACTGGAATTTTTGCTGGACCTCACAACTAGAGTTCATCACACACCTTCAAGTCACTTAAGACACTACACTGTGTACTCAGACCATTTGTCTAACCTGCTTTTAAGAGAACAGCAACAATCAACCTTGTTTGCTTTGAATTTCCCACATAGTCAGCTAAATGAAGGCACCGTGGTATCTTAAGTTACTTAGTCTTCCATGCTGCTTACCAGAATGCTGTGGGACAAGGCTCTTGTGCACTGTAAAGATTGGTCACTTGTATTGGTTTAATAAAATGCTGATGGGACAGTAGCCAGGCAGGAAGTATAGGTGGGGCAACCAGACTAGGAGAATTTTGGGAAGAGGAAAAGCAGAGATGGAGTCATCAGTCAGATGCAGAGGAAGCAAGATGAGAATGCTTTACTGAGAAAAGGTATTAAGCCATGTGGCTTAAACATAAACAAGAACTTTGGGTTAACTTAAATTGTAAGAGCCAGTTAGTAATAAGCCTGAGCAATAGGCCAAATAGTTTATAATTAATATAAGCCTCTGTGTGTTTTTTTGTGACTGACTCTGCCTTTCCTGCAGGGTCAGGTGTGACAGAAACTTCTGTCTACACCAGAATAATGTGTGTGTACTGTTTCATGAAAGTGGCAAACATAGAAGGGCAAAAGCTGCTTGTGAGAATCAGACACACACACATACTGACACACACATAGTGACAAACACACAGACACACACACAGACAGATACACAATGACAGATATGGGGACAGGAGGAGGCAAAGATTCAAGATATGCAAGAAGTGGGAGATAGAAGGCATGGGGAGAACATGAGGTAAAGAATTCAAATCTGGACCCTCTCTCAGCTAAATAATTCCTAGAGGAAGCACTTTTATTTCTTTCTATAATTTGGCACCAATGTATGACTGGTAACTTGGAGTTAATCACAATGCATATCATCCACACACGTGTGAGGCCTTGCATCCAGTACCAGAATGGGGTGGCAGAGAACAGTCATGAAAAACAAAGACAAGAGCATTATGATAAAATTCAAGCAAAACAAATTTTGCATGGCCCTCTCCTGGAATACCAAGTGTGTCAGAGTACTCAGAGTACCAGCTCCTCCAAAGTCTTTGCTCGGAAGTACACAACCACTAATACTGCCTCGCCTCCATGAGTCCCCAGGAGCTCATGTGGAATTTGACAAAAGTCGCACAGACAGCATTGTGATGACTTCCTACAATGGCAGTGAAGAAGTTAGCAAGGGTACACACAGGCACTAAACCACCCCAAGTTCCTGCATTCGGCCCCAAGAAGTCACCACTTTTCTTTAGTGCTACCTACGACCGCATTTATGTTCCTATAATAAACCTACTGATAAGTCATTCCATCATCTGGCTCCATTGTAAGATCTGCTGTCCCAGTCTTCCTCCCAAACCCCTGGTTTACACCTGCCATGTCCCTTAAGTAAGCCAGGTTCTAGTCCTGATCCCTGACACCACCAACCACTTGGTCACTCACCCCCGAAATACAAGAATCCTCTCCACATCACTCATTCCTTACCTAAGGTCTACCTATGGCCTTGACTATTCTGCCCCCGCTAGCCTCTCCTTTAATCCCTTGAGATTTCTGCACCTTCTCTTGGTCCACATGGTCTGTTCTGCTTCTACACAACTACTGGTTGATCTTTCTAAAGTTAATGTACAATCGCTCTTCTTCTTTTCTGCTGAAGTCTTCCCACTTGCCTGTGGGATGCACTCGGAATTCTCCCACTGCCGTTAAGCACAACTGCTCACGCTGCCTTGTGCACGCTTCAGTACATGTCCCGTAGTGCGTCTACACTCTGGTGACCCACATCCCCTTTGCCTTCCTTGCCAGGCCCAGCTTCACTGCAGAGACAAGGTCAACGGCCTTCACCGTATAGTCGAATTTGCCAGGCATATGGCAACTGTTTCCAAATCTGTCTTCCCTTTAGACTTTCCGTGCCCTGAGAACAGGAGTAAGAGGCTATCCTTCTATCTCTATGTCTGCCTCCCACGTGGCACTATGAATAAATGCTTGACAGGTAGATGGAGGAACACATAGGTCAAAGAGAAGGGAAAGGGGAAATGAACACTCGTCAAATGCCTCTGGGTGATCAGGAGGGCTGGGATAAGAAGGAAAACAGAACCTGGGACATAAATGCATCTTCAGATCTAAAAGCTGCCCTGCTCTTTCTGGTAGGATCATAGAGTCCTTTGTCATTGTTCACAGAGTGGGAAATACACTTCAAAGCACTGGAGTTCTAAAAATTCTGTCCTCTGAAAAAGCTGTGGATGTCAGTGATGAACGATACAAGGATAGCATTGTGGTATTTAAGAGATGAGGGACCAGTGGGTAGACAGCATGTATGGTGTGGATGTGAGGAGTAAGGGCTGCTCTCTCTCAGATGGGACACTAGAAGTTCTCAGAAAGGCATTTTTATTAAAACCTAAGAGTTGTTCGTTTCCGGAACCTTCCATTCAACATTTTCAGGTTTAATTAGCCACAGGTAACTGACACCACAGTGAAAGTGTGAACAGATGCATGGATGGTACATTTAATGTCACAGGGAGCTGAGTTTGTCATTCTACACAGACAAACCAGGAAATGAATCTGCAGTTCTTGCATGCTTCTGTTTTGTGCACGAGTCTTTGCTTTGTTTCAAGTTCAAGTGTCCAGGATATGTTCCTTGCTTAGGTGTCATGGTTACCTCATTTCTTAAGTCAACAACCAGAGTTTGAGAGGAGGCCAGACTGCTGAATCATTAGGTTGGAATTGGAATAAAATAATAAATCTGAATATTGCTTTCATAATCTCAAACAGACATTTTAAAATGCTAAATTTTGTTTTGGTTTGTTTGAGACAGGTTCTCATGCTGGCCTGAAACTCCCTACATAACTGAGGGTGATCTGGAACTGTCTATTGAGTGCTGGCATTCCAAATTTATGTGTGTGTGTGTGTGTGTGTGCACATGTGTAAAGTTCTGCTCATCTATGTGTGCACTTATGGAGGTCAGAGATTGACTTAGTATATCTTTATCATTTCTCCACCTTACTTTTTGAGACAAGAACTTCACTGAACCTGGAAGTTCCCATTTTGGTTAGCTTGAGTGATCAGAGACCCCAGGATCCACTCGTCTTTGTCTCCCCAGTGACGGAGTCGTTGGCATGTGCCACCTTGCTAAGCTTTCATGTGGGGGCTAAGCATCTGAACTTAGGTCTTCAGGTTTATGCAGAAAACACTTTGCCCATGGAGAGACCTCACCATCCCCTACGATAGCTTGTAAAAATTTACCAAGGCCACAATTTGCTTCACTTAAATTCTCTTACATAGTGCCAGGCACTTAAAGAGTTGCTTAATAAGTGCTTAGGCAAGGTTTTCAACCACCCTAAATCTTAGTTTATCTCCAGAATGAGATTAATGTTCACAATGTAAAGTTGTTGGAGGATTAATTGCTTTTGCTGTGCCCACACAGGGTAGATCGCTCAAATGCTGCTCGTTACTTGGTTTGCCTATTGGATTCTTGGGAGCGTGGTTAAGAGACACGCTCAACCTAGTCCTGGACGTGTAGCCACATAAATTAGTGCCGCAGTGTAAGAAATCAGGTACCATTTGAGTAAAGAAATTCAGGGCCCATTGGAGATAAATGGGAATCTAAATGGACATGGGCAGTAGCAGGAAACGGCTCCTGCAAGGCGTTTAACTGTGGCAAAACCCCTGACTCCTTGCAACAGGGTTTGCTTAGTGCACAGTTCAGGTCAATTGAACACATCCCTTTAGGTGAGTTTTCTTTCCACCAAGGGAGAAAATCTCCATCAATCCATAATAGAAATATGATCCCCAATACAGCAAGAATCACCCACGTAACTGGTAGAGTCCACTTGTTACACTTAGAAGCATATTTAAAAATAAACACTTTCAAATGGGGCCTTTAAGGAAAAGCTTTCTTTTCTGGATCTTCCTAGCTTTGGGGAATGATTTTGTTTTCCTCCCTTAATGAAATATAAGACAAAACAAAATTCCTCACTTCCAAGCTGGATAAGACAAAACAAGGGAAGGAAAATAGCTCAGGAAGAGGCACAAAGTCAGAGACATTCACCCATCCACACATTCAGGAGGGAAGCCCTATACAGTCACAGAGGACCTGGTTCAGACCCGTGCAGCCCTGTGCACGCTCCCTCAGTCTCTGTGAGCTCATATGAGCTTTGCTCTTGTTGATTCAGAGGGCCTGGTTCTCCTAGTGTCCTCCATCCCCTCCGGCTCTTACACTCCAGCTGCCTCCTGTTCCTCAGGAGTTTCTGAGCTCTGATGGGAGGGATCTGATGGAGTTGTCCACTTACAGCTGTGTGTTCCAAGGTCTCACTCTGCACAATCTCTTGCTGTGGGTCTCTGTATTTGTTCCCATCTGCTGTAGGAGGAAGCTTCTTTGATGCTGGCTGAATAAGGTACTGATTTATGAGTATAGCAGAATATCATTTTATAGTTCCTTTTTTTTTTTGACCAGTAGTATTTGGTTTTAACCTAGGCCCTTGGGCTATTTAGTCTCTGGTTGTTGATTATCCAAGTAGTACCAAGTAGTGCTGGGTATGGGTTCTATCTCATGGAGTGGGCCTTAAGTCAATCCGACATTGGTTGGTTACTCCCACAAGCTTTGTGCCACCATTGCCCCAGCCCTTGCAGGTAGGACAGATTGGAGATTAAAGGTCTTGCAGCTGGGCTGGTGTTGTTTACATGTCTCTTTTGGTGACCTGCATGGTAGCTTCCCATACCAAAGACACCAGAATATGGGGGTAAAGGTTATGTGTAGGCATCAGCTCACTGTCTCCACGCTCAAGGAACTACGTGAGTGTTGTCTTCTGCAGTGGGTCCTCGCTGGCAGGTTTTGGGGAGCAACTTGTTGTCTTGGCAACAGCCTGGATTGTTTGCTGATTTCCACGGAACCCTTTTTGAACTGTTTTTTAACAAGTGTCTTCCAAGACTTTCCTGCTTCTCTCTGAGTGTGCCATTGTGTTCCATCCTCTGTGGATCCACAGAAGAGTTGGTCACAGGTACTCTGACTTGATCTTGGTATTATCTTAGGGTGGTTTGGATAGGAATGGCCCCCATAAGCTCATAGATTTGAATGTTTGGTCAGCAGGCAGTGCCACTACTGGGAGGTGTGACCTTGTTAGAGTAGGTGAGACTTATTGGAGGAAGTGTGTCACTGTGGGTGGGCTTTGAGATGTGTTACTCTCTTTCTTTGCTGCCTGCTAATCCAGATGTAGAAATCCTAGCTACCTCTCCAGCATCATGCCTGCCTGCAGGCCACAATGCTTCCCACCAGGATGATATTGGATTAAACCTCTGAGCTGTAAGGCAGCCCCAGTTAGATATTTTCCATTATAAGAGTTGCCATGGTTTCTCTTCACAGCAATTTAAAAAGTACCCTAATTAAGACATATCTCTTTTTATTCATGCATCCACAGTTTTTTTTTCAGATATCTTCTTTCTTTTTCTTCCCTCTATACTTCCCAAATACACATTATTCCCTTTGAAAAGATAGCACCAGGTCAGCCCTGGCATTGTGTAATAGGCAGGATGGATCCTTGTAATAGAAAGAAATAAGTTTAGTAAAACTTAAAAATGATTGTAGATGTCAGAACACTATCCAGACAGGCCAGTTGTAACCGCAGTGGATAGGATTGGGGGAGCCACCTAAGCAGGTGTGTTAATTCCCAGGTGAAAAGTGTCAGAGGGACTGACTGAGGAAATTCACCGGTGTCTCTGTTGCAGAAAAAGGTGTAAAGAAAAAGTCAAGCAGAAAAATCGAGACTTTATATAGCTTCCCCCCTAGACTGAGAAAAAAACCACAAAAGCCAGGTTTTGGGAACTGGAGGGAGCAGTGGCTGTGCTTGTAGAGTACTGAGATTCAGTTCCCAGCATCCATGGTGGTTCACAAATGTCTGTAACTCTAGTCCCAGAGGGTCCAACACCCTCTCCTGGCTTCCTCAGATACCAGGCATGTATGCAGTAAGTACACTTACACAACAAACACAGGCAAAACACTCATACACATGAAAGTAAACATAGATAAACCTTAAAATAAAATCCTGGTCTTCCGGAAGTCATAGGAACTCTTGGTCTACATGCCTCCCAGGAGCCAGGTTGAGAGTGCTGGCTACTCTTTCCCTCCATAATAGCAAATTATCTTCGCCTTGTAGACCCAGCAGCCTGACTCTCGGATTTGTTGTCTGACTGCACACTGTTGTTTTAAGCCAGGTCCCTCCCTCTGTACCAGGGCAGGCTGATAAGCAAGGCCAGGTGCTTCTCCCTGTCACCAGCTGTCACAGCCACCTCAACCCTTCCCACAAACCACCAGAAAAACCCGGGGGCAGCGGGAATTCTCAGGCATTGACTAGCAGCTCATGTGGTGGGGTGACTTCAGGAGACTCCCTGGTGGTTTCTTACAGACTTCAACACAGTCTTGATAGAGTCATCCATGAAAGCCCTTGCGTTTACTCAGAGGGTTTGAAGACACATCCAAGCTCAAACCTGTACACAAGTGTTAGTCATTGCCCCAACTCAACAGCAATGATGAAGACCTTTATTGGAGGGACAGATACACAGACGGTGGTGTATCTACATTAAACAGAATTCTGCACTAAAAAGGAATGGGCTTCCAAGACAGGAAAAGATTTGGAGAAAATATACCAAAGTATGAAAAAGAAAAAGAAGCCAGCATCAGAGACCAAACTCTGTGTGTCCAGTAAGTGACATTGCCCAAGGCAAAACTCTGGGGTCAGAAAGATCAGTGTCTGGACTGGATCAGGAAGAGGCCATGGAGGACTTTGGACTGGTGGGATTACTCTGTAGGTCACAAAAATGGGATACACAGGCCATTAATATGTGTCCGAACTAATATGGGATACAACACCGGTACAAACTCCACTGCAAGTGTGTGTGTACATGTGTGTATGTGCATGTATGTGTATATGTACATGTTTGTGCCATTTTGTATGCACACATGTATATGTACGCATACACTTATGTGTACACAGCTGTCTTTGGGTGTCTTTCTCAATCACTCTCCATAGTTTTTTGAGGCAGGGTTTCTCTTCACTGAAATTGGAGTCACCATTTTATCAAGGTTGAATGCATTCCAGGAGTCCGCCTACCTCTGCTATGACATGGGCCACCATGCCCAACTCTCTGTGTGGGCACTAGGACACGAGCTCAGGCCCTCTGCCTTGTGTAGCAAGCTCTTTATTGACTATGGCTCCTCAACCTGGATGTAGGAACTTTCTGCACTTTTCACTCAATTTTGCTGTGAACCTGAAACCGGTCCTCAAAATAAATGTACTTTTAAATCAATGTACTGTGAGGCCAGCTTTGCCGCCATGCTGCAAATGTTAAGGTCAACACTTGCAGAGCTAGACCTGTAAGACTGTAACCTACCGGTCTGAGCTTGTCTCAGAAAACAAAACAGAGGATTTTAACCACAATCTGAAAATAAATCTCTCTTTAAACATTCACAAGTAACATAAATAAAATTATGCTTACAGTCCCAAAGGCTCAGGAGTCTAAGAACAAGACGCCCAAGGATGACTTGCTTTGAAGAGGCACCTTACGCTGTGTTCTCACAGCGGGGTGAAAGGAAATCCCTTCAGACCTCAGCGCTCAGCGAGGAACCTAAATGCAAAAGCAGTATCCAGGAAGGAGCCAAAGTATTTGTTTTGACCTCTTTTTTCGTTGTTTTTTTTTGCTTTCCATTTCCTCTTCCATAGTCCCCATCAATTTAACTGCCATAAAACTGTGTCTTAGTTAATGGCCTCGCCCCTTAAGTAAACTTAGACACCTCCATTGTGAATGTCATTGCTTCAGTTGCAAACCGAATGAAATGCTTTGCAGATCTGTTGAACACACAACGAAAGAATGTTTGTTCAGTTGGAACCTGAAAACGGGCAGATGGTGTTCAGAGAGTGCTGGGGTTTTGGAGTTCTCAGGAGTAGGTGGGATGCGTGCTCTATCAGCACCTAGCTGGCTGGGAGAGTCTGGAGGAGACTGTATACAAAAGGCATGCATTGCCACACCTGGTACCAAGCAAGTACTGAATGGGAGTGGATTTCTTTTCCTTTTTAAGTAATTCCCCTTGAGTTCTTTGGGTTTTAGGACCTGAAAAAATTGTGTAGGGACTCTATTAGCTTGATTATTTTGTGTGTGTGTGTGTGCTTGTGCGTGTGTGCGTGTGTGTGTGTGTGCGTGCTGCTAAGGTTTGAGCCCTGGGCCTCCCTAGGCAAGCCCTCTATCACTGAGTCATTTTTCCAGCACCTCTGATGGTTTATTTTTTTGTACTCAGAACATTCAAATCTGCATAGTAAAAAAGGCAATTTAATGTACTTCATTTGTAAAAATATAACAAAACATAGAATTCACTCATTTTTGCATCTGATGTGATGGAGAAGGTGAGTCCCTGGTAGTTGTCTCTCCCATAAGATGCTCATCTTGCCACCTCTCTCCTCTTGCTGTAGGAGTCCGTCTGCCTAGAGGCCTCACCAAAGCCATAATCAAGCCACACAGCTGACCAGCTTTTTAATGCACCACATGTCTGTCATAGCATTAAAAGGGAATCAAGAATTCAGCACTGTGTTTTGTAAAGCAGTGACAAGCCAGTTCTGGGAAGCAGGTTAAGTTACTACCCTTGAAAACGAAAAGCCACGTCCCTGGCAAACACCTTAGAATAGTGTGACTTCTTGCAGAAGCTGCGTCATGGTAACAAGGGAAGATGTCATGGTAACAAGTGACGAAGATATCATGGTAACAAGTGACTTTGTCAATGACTGCCTATGGAAGCTGCTTCACGGTAACAAGGGAAGATGTCATGGTAACAAGGGAAGATGTCAATGACTGCCTGTGGAAGCTGCGTCGCCAAAACAAGGGAAGATGTCAAGATCACGTTTCAGCCACAGTTCCCACAGCACTTGTATCTTGGTCATTTTAAACAGCAGCCTCACAGTGGAGAACACAGTACTGGGGAAGGCACACCCAGGAGCTGTGAGCTTTTCTGTTCTTAGCACTTGTTTACGGTGCAATTGCACACGTGAGCATCTCAAGAGCATTATTTAACTTGAACCACCAGAAGCTTTTCACGGTGACCTCACCTTTTCGTGGGGTCAACCTCAGTTGCACATAAGATTGCAGCTGTCCACTTTAGTTTACAAAGTCACAGATGCACTCTCATATGTTCATGGAGTAGTGTTTGGCACCATTCCTGCATGGTAGATTGGAAAGCTGTCTGAATACTACAAGTTAGAAAATCCAGGGGTGTTTACCGCTCTGTGAATGGACACAACTGGAAAATTAAGGGGGTCTAAAATCAGGAGCGAGGACTGGGGAGATGAAAGTGCTTATCATAGAGGTGTGAGGACCTGAGTTCCACACTAGCATTCACATAAAAAGCCAATTGTGATGGCACACCCTTATAGTCTCAACATTGGAGAAGTAGGGGATAGGAGGATCCTTGGGCTAACTGGTCAACCAGTCTAGATGGAGAGCCCCAAACCCCAAGGGGAGACTTTGTCTCAAGAAATAAAATAGATGACTCTTAAGGAAATGATATTTATGGTTGAGTTTTTGCACATACACGCATACATTCACATACACACATGTACACACATGCCTACACACATGCATACATTCGCATACACACAGGTACACACACATATGTGTACACACACATACACACACATACACACACATACATAGACTTAGAAGCTGGACCAAAACCAGGCTGAAATCTTGATGTAACTGTTACAAAAGGTGACAACAGTGTCAACTCAGAATACATTTAGTACTTTAATGAGCTTAAGAGAAACAATAAATCCATTTCATTACTAGGCCAGAATGAAGCAGCCCTGGGTTTGCCTTCTTTATATTCAAAGGTCAGCGAGACAACGCTGCCAGAGGACAGTGCAGGATCTGCAGTCAAGTGAAGTGAGTCGGCGTGAGATATGTAGAACAAGGGCCAGCAAGCCTGAGCCCAGGGGCCAGATCCTACCCACAGCCTGCTGCTCTGAGTTCAATTTACATGCCATCTTAGCTGCTGTCACGGGATAGTGACAGGCAGCGCCAGCAGCAGTGGGAGAATCACTGACTTGCCAAAGTCTAAAATATCTGTGAAGTGGATCTCTACAGCAAACTCACTAGAAAACACACAGAGCAGACAGAGGTGTGATTGACAGCACTGGGAAGAAACAGCTGTAGGACACCCCTGGAGTGGAAAGAGCATCTTGTATCTCCTTCCAGACACAAGTCTACCAAGTCCTGGTTAGACAGAGAATACATTGTTTCCTGTAAAGTTTTCACATAAGAGACCGGGGAGAAGGCTTGGTGGATGAAGTACCAACCATGCAAGAGTGAGGGCTCAGATGCTCAGAGCTGTGGGAAAGGCAGTTTGGGTGTGAAGGCTGGCCTGTAATCCCAGTTCCTAGCAGCCAGAAAAGGTTCCTGGGGCAAACTGGCCAGCTAAGTTAGCCGAATCCCCAGGCTCAGAGAGTGAGTGTGGAAAACACTCAGGATCAACCTCTGACCTCCACATGAATGCACCCACATGTGCACGTGCACACCCCACATGCACCCACACATGTAAGCACACATGCAGGCACACTGTTCTATTTGTAGACACAAGAAAAAGACCTATTTTCAGACTAGCGATAAGATCAGCTTTCCTCTGTAATTTAGGAATGGACACAATACTTATATCTCAGTCCACTTAAATATCTGTGACTTATTGGGTTTAAAGACTTAAAACCCTAACATATTAGAAGAAATATGAATAGAATATACATATATTATGTGTGTATAGATATATATACATATATATGTGTGGATATGCGTTTCTTCTGTTGAAGGTATTTTAACAGAAAATTAAATATTTTATGAGAGACAGAATACTTCAAATCAAATGTTTTCATTTTTTTCAGACAAGCTTTAAGGAAATGAAAAAAAAAGTGTGTAAAAGGTTATATTTGATATAATGTGAAAAAAATGCCAGAAAGAACTAAAGTCATATAACATTATTCTTGTGAAAATATGGTTCACACAAAACCATATTTTCATCACTGAAAAGCCAAAAAACAGCTTACTAATAAGTTTACATCAGTTGCATGTTGAAATATGGCCCCACACCTGTAACCTAGCTCTGGGGAGACTAAAATGGAGAGGTGTGTCACGTGGGAAGACCGAGCCTCAGAGAACAAAGGTGGGCACTGGCATGACAGTGTCTGTTGGCTGAAGTGCTCATGGGAACCATGTGCATGAGTTTTATGAAGAAAACTTAGGTAGATACTGCTCCAAACCACGGCAGCTCTGAGAAGAACAAGGTCACAGGATTCTGAGAAGACACAGCTGCCTGAGTCCAGGTCCCACCCCGTGGAGAGAGGAAAGTGACTATGGCAGATGGAGATGTGATTGTATAGTTTTGAGTCAAGCTTGAAATTACAAAATGGTCAATTTAGCTTCATTCTAAAAAGAGCACACGCGGGTGACTCATGCAGAAACCTATTCACAAGCTCTCAATGACCAGAAGGGGCAAAGCTAGAGCCCATGCGGCCGGGACCTTCTTCTTCTGTCTGTGATGGGCCAGCTGGGGGCTGTCACCAGATGCTTACAGCCCGAGGCATGAGGACCATGGAGAGGTCTAGCTGTCACTCTGAACTGAAATGTGTTGTCAGGTGTAAACACATGCTAGATTTCAGAATCTCATCACTGAAAAGCCAAAAAACAGCTTACTAATAAGTTTACATCAGTTGCATGTTGAAATTATCATTCTTATATATAGGGTTAATGTGTTATTTAATGACCAAAACATGGGCCAACCTTGAAGTCTATCAACACATGGATGAAGAAAGAAAATGAGCTCCAAGGGGACATCAGAACTTCCCTCAGGTATAAAGAAGAATGCACTCAGGACACCAGCAGAAGATGGAACTGGGTATAACTGTGTTAGATAAAATAAGTCAGACTCAGAAAGATAAATATTTCATGTTTCATTCTAATAGATGAAATAAGATTTAAATATATACATATATATTTCGGACAAATTTGATCGCCCAAATTATACACCTCTGCACATATATTATATACACAGATAATATATGTGTGTATATATGACATTGAATACAGAAGGGGAATTATGGGAGGAAGACAGGATAATGGAATGCATGAGAGATGAACGGGAAGATTATTTGGGGATATCTAGGGGGGTCCCAGCAAGAATGGAGGGAAATGTGGGAGGGGACAGGAAAAAGGCTGGCGTTATTTAATGTCAGCAATGATGTTGTGTAGGATATAACATTCATTTGTGACCCATCTAAACGTGATAGAACAGAAGCTTCTAAGAGCAGGGTTAAATTACAACATAACACCGTATTGTTAGGAATCAAAAAGTTGAACAAGGCAGATGTTTTAGCTAAGGGGAAACTGGGGCTGCAGGGGAGCTTGACCTAGAGCTCCTTTGGTCATCTGATGTCCGCACTAGTGGCTCCTGTTCTTCAACACTGCATGTTGCTTGTCTTACATGTGCCCTGACTGATCGTCCCTCAGCAAGAATCCATGAGCAAAGGTTGTGAGTGAACATGGGAAAGCCTCCATTGAGGACCGTGACAGAGTCAGCTACCACCGTATGAGATGGGCCTCAGTATCTCAGTAAAATCCACACTTCAGATACAGCAGATCCAACTGTAGCAGCCAGAGATTTAAAATTCAGATGGGCCTCTGACATAGAGTATAACCCACGAAGAATGTACTGAGCCAGCCTTGACAAAGAACAGACGAGATCAATGTGTGTGTGTTCTCATTACCCCAGCGTTATCTGACAGAATTATTATGTGTGCAGATAGAAAGGGAAGTGGAAAATTCCATTATGTGATAGTATACAATAAGGCTGTATAGGAGCCTACTGAGCTATAAAATAAGCATACGGCAAAGAGGCAGAAACCAAAAACCAAAAGATAAGGACAGTTGATAATCACACTTGGGGATGAGCTTCTGAGGTTGGAGAAGGAGCCCTGAGTAAACGCTGGGCATCAGCTGGGCTGGCATTGATCATTTTCCATTTGTACTGAGGATTTAGCCCAGAGGGAAGGAGTTTTAAAAGCTGAGAGTTTTAACTGAGCATAAAAACTTTGAGGGTCAGAGGAAGTTAGCAGAAAATGCCAACCAAGGTTAAAAACCTTCCTCTCCAAAGAGGGCAAATTAACCTTCGCCATGGGTCTTTGGCCTGCGTGGATAATTTCAAGCAGTGTGAAAACAGGCTCAGAAGCACAGCTCCCTGGCTGCAAGCAGACTGCAAGAAGGTGGAAACAGCTTAACTTGCCCACAGCAGCTTTATTCTAAGCTTGACCTGATCTCCCCCAGGACTGCAGATTCAAATTGATTTCTGTGCCCTGGTAGGTGATTATCCTGGTGCAGTTACATAAGGTCCTTACAGAGGAAGAGTTGCCTCTTAGATAGATTTTGACCTTTGTGCCGGTATATATATTTGAGGTCAATTCTTGTGCCATAAAATATCACCTCAGGGTGTACAGTAAGCGCAGTACCTCACAATGGCCTCCGCCACCATCTTCACCAGTTTTCAGATCTCTGTACTAGTTCATTTTAAGATATATTTTTTCTATAAAGTTTCCACGAACATGCCAAGTTACCATTCTACTGGAGTTAAGTTAACTGTTCAACGTGAAAGCCTTTGCCTTTATTGCTTGACATATGAATGGTAACATGGTGTGGGAGGTCCTTTTGTCTATGTGTTGCTTTTATTGGTTAATGTAAAGAAACTGGCTTGGCCTGATGGGTAGAACAAAGTTAGGGGAGAACTAAACTGAATGCTGGGAGGAAGAAGGCGGAGTCAGAGAGAAGCCATGAAGCCGCCTCTGGAGACAGACGTACTGAAACTTTGCTGGTAGGCTACGCCCTGGTGGTGATACACAGATTAATGGAGATGGGTTAAATTAAGATGTAAGAGTTAGCAAATAAGAAGCTAGAGCTAATGGGCCAAGCAGTGATTTAAATAATTTGGTTTCTGTGTGCTTATTTCGGGACTGAGTCGCCAGGAACGAACAAGCAGTCTTCCTTCAATAGTCATAAGATCAATATAGGTGTTGTTGACAAGACAGTATTCTGGAGGAACTCTATTTCAGGTCCTTGGAAACAATGAAAATATGTAATACTTGAAAATGCTAGGTGTGTATCTAAGAGCAATTTGACTTTTCTCCACCTTAGGTTGACATAGAGCTCAAAGCAAGTGTCCTGCCTCAGTCCCCCAAATGCTAGGGTTACAGGTATGAATGTGCATGCAGAATGAACGAGCATACTCTTAGCTGTAGAAAATTTGATTTCAACAAATGATTTTTAAATACAAACTTTAAAAGATTAACCTAAAGGTGTCTGTTTCTTAAGTAGTATGTATTTTAAAAATTACAAGCAAAATAAATACTAAGTAAAAAGTGTGGTTTGATATTTTATAGATGGTTAGGAATTGATGGTGGTTAAAGGCAGTGGACTGGATAGACAAGGCTCTACGTGAGAATACATGCTAACTGTATGCAATAGTGCACGCCTGTAATTTGGTTCTTAGGAAGTTGATAGCTTGAGTTCAGTCTGGGTTACAAAACGTGACCTTGTCTCAGGGCAAGTAAACCAAAAGCAAGCACATGCAAAAATGTGTATATATATTCACATACACTCCCATTGCTACACACACACTCTCTCTCTCTCTCTCTCTCACACACACACACACACACCCTGTATAGCACATATACACATACACACATATATAAACACCCCCATTCTCTCACATACATTTATTTGCAAACAAGTATTTGCATATACACCTACTCCCCCACTCATGTATATTCACATATATACATTTACATATGCACCCATATATACACACTCACATAAGACACACATACATATACACACATACACATATACATACACACATATACACATACATATACACACAGTCACACACATGTACATATATGCACATACATTCACATATACATACACATCATATACATGCATACATATACACATACATATGTACACATATTCACATGTGTATTTACCTACATAAATACAGCCCCCCACATATACATATTCACACACATACTTACATATAGCCATATATACACATACACACATGTACACACATGTATATGTTCACATACACACCCATTCACACAATATATAAGCATATATATACACATTTGCACATATACCCACATAGACACACATACATACATGAATATACACAATCACATATGTATACATACACACAGACACAAAGACACGCGTAATCTGGACTGTTAGAACAAGTCTTTTCTTTCCCCTCCCACCCCGGAAATGTGGAATAATCCTCTTTCTATGCATGGGATTAATAAGAGGGAAAAACGCATATGCGTTCTCGGTAAATTCCAACATTTGCAGCCCATTGTATTTCATGACTATAAATGGAGTTGACGAATAGATGGATGAATGAACTATAGTCCAGGATATTTTGTGAATGTTAATGGTGTTGATGAACAGACAAATGGATGCATCTTCTCATTAAGTATTCATGTAAGTTTAGGGACGTCTTGGGGATTGAAGAAAGGAGTGGTCCCCTAGATCAAATGCCTCTCTCTAGAAGTCCTCATGGAACCTGAATCCACTGTGGGGAGGTTCAGAAGTCTGGTTAGACCTTCAGCATGCCTTGTGGAGGGGGTTCCTAAAACAATGGGTGACTAGGGACAGAGATGTGCACCACACTCCCAGATTTCTTTTCCTCCCCTTCATGGTTTTTGCTTATGGTGAAAGTCTGTCTTCCGTAGAGAAGGCACCACGGAATGTTTCAGGTTTGTTGCAATTGACCTGCAGTTCACAGCTGATGATGGTACATGGATCTGTGATGTGAGGACAGCAATGTCCTGTGGAACCCCGTCTACACATGTGTGAACTGGCGATGCTAAAGCTAGATGCACTCTAGTCTTCCACCCACAAGCCACACACACCTGCTGTTTCTATGCCTGGTGAAGTTCCTGTGTGTAGGAGAGAAAGCTTTAGGCAGTCACTCCTATGTCGGCTTCCTACAGCTGCTGCCAGAAAACCAGCCATGTCTCTGTATCCCAGTTATCAGCCTTAAAAATGCCAGGGGACCAGGGGTGAGCAGTGGCTGGGTGGAGTCTGTCCTCACTGACCTACAAAGGCGTTTGTGCAATAAATTGTTCGAGTAAAGACAGAGAGGAGAGTAGAACACTTTAGAGCGCTCTTGTGAAGGCCACGGTCACAGCCAGATGGCTCATTTGCACTGAACAATAATCTACAGAAGATTATCGGAGTTATGCCTCAGGCCTCATCCTGGCTCCCTCACCCAGGTTTGATGCGGTCGGAATATGGTGAGGGAGATTTGCGTCAAGGACCGAAACCTCTGGCTCAGGCCAAAGGTCTCCAGTTCTGTCTCTAAATGGTTTGGCTGCAGTCTCTGCTGCGTCACTCGACAGGTTCCTCAGGCTCTTGGCCTGGGTCAGTCAGGTAAGCTCGCTAGTTTCAGAAGGTCTCTGTTCCAGCAAAGATGGACGGTTGCTTCATTTTCCGAGATAACAGGCTCCCTGTCAATCTTGCATAACTCCGCTAATGAAGGATAAGAAGTTAGCACAGCTAAATGGTATCTCTGGTCGTTTGTTCAAGAATACAGCTTTGAAGACTGAAGACACTCAGTGGAGAAGAACACCTGCTATGCCTGCAAGGCTCTGGGTTCAAGCCCTGGATCTGGGGGAAATGGCAGTACTAACAATAACCAGTAGATTTTGCCTCTTCCATAGCCAAAGCTATAACATGTTTTTGAAAGAATATTAATGTGATTTATGTAAAAATCAATCTTCTCCCCTTCTATTTTTTCCTCACCCTCTAGCCCCTTTCTCTATAATTTTTCAGTCACATTATCTTGGGTAAAAACCCAAATGAACACAGAGTAGGGAAGGCAGAATGCCAACAAGCCTCAACAGTTGCACGGCAGATGAACAATCTCAGCAATATCATGCTTGTGTGGCAAGCAGTTTTCTCATGGAACTACCCTCAGGGTGTCTGTGGTGTGTGGAGTGTGTTCGCTGCCATGTCTGACTTCTTCAGACACCGTGTGGCAGCTGAGAAGCGTGGCGGTTTAGCTAGCTTTCCTACTTTAGATTTTTCTGGGCAGGGCCTTAACCAGATCATCTATTCTACATGAAAATGAGGTAGAGGTAATTTTTCCTTTAAAGAACTTCCTCTTTTCAAGGTTGAGAAACATGAGGCAAACTGAACAAAACTGTCCTCAGTATTGCTCTGGTAAGTGATGTGCTCCACTGTTCTTGCTTAAACTCAGTTGGAATTCTGGTTCCTTAGCTTAAAGGGTGTAATGTCAGGTCCGTGGCTCCAAGAGACACACCAGAGGCAGGAGATTAACTAGGAAAAGCGAAAAGATTCCCTCCTTTAAGAATTATTTTGTGAGCACGCTCGCACATGTAGCACACATGCACGCAGTGGTCAGAGGTCAACAGCAGGTGTCCTCAGTTTCTCTCCATGTAGTTTTTTGAGACAAGGTTTCTCACTGAACTTGGACTTCACTGATTGGGTTAGAGTGACTGGCCAAGAAGCTCTATCAAGATAGCTGTCTCTACCTCCCCAACACTGGGATTACAGGTGTGCACTGCCATGCCCATGGGTGCTGGGGTCTTCATGATTGTGTGACAAGCAGTTTACCCATGGAATTGCCCTCCCACCCAGATACTGGATTTCTTCCTGTAAGAGCAATCTGCTCTGTTGTTCTTGAAGCACAAAAACTTTTATCTAGTGGGAATCAAGCCTCCCTTTTAAACAAATCTGCTAAGCCTCCCCACAAATCTTCCTATAAGGAAACAGTAGTTGAGGGAATTTCATTTTAGAGATGGAGATATTAAATAATTATCTCAGGGCTGGACAGGCTATACAGCACTTAAGGGTACTGGCCACTCTTCCAGAGGACCCGAGTTCAGTTCCCAATTCCCACATGGCAGCTCACAACTGCCTGTAACTCCAGCTCCAGGGAGTCCAACATCCTCTTCTCACTTCCTTGGGCATTGTGTGCATGTAGTACACATACATACATGTGGGCAAAAGACTCATACCGCTGTGGAATAACCCTTTTGTACACTGTGTGAGCATATGTTGCTGTGATTATTTTAATAAACAAGCCGACTGGTCAAACGTTGACAGGATAAAGTTAGGCCGTAAAGCCAAAATGAAAATGATGGGATGAGGAAGGGTGGAGTCAGAGGACTCAACAGCCAGATGGAGAATGACTTGGACACACAAAATGGGATAGAGATGAAAGCCACGGGCCTCGGGGAAGCACACAGGTTAACAGAAATAGGTTAGGTTATAAGAGTTAGTTAATAACAAGCCTGAGCTATTGGCTGAACATTTATAGTAATCTTAAATATCTGTGTTGGCTATTTGGGAGCAGGCGGTTGGGACAGGAAAACTTCACATTCTCTCTCTCTCTCTCTCTCTCTCTCTCACACACACACACACACACACACACACACACATACACACACACACACACAATCTAGAAAAGTTTAAAAGTTAGTTACCTCCTGTGTTTATCAGTTTTGGAGCTTACCAGGAGCATTAGGAAGCCCCATTTGAAATTTTCATCATTTAAAAGTTCCAGTTGCTACGGTTAGCTAGATTTTACATTTGGGGATTTTGTTTCATTTTTCAATTTTCACTCTAAGATTTCAGTGGGGTGAACATAGGTTTAATTAGGTTGACTTACTATTTGTTCAGCCCTGAACCGAGCTTCTGAGACGTTAAGACAATCTATGGATGAGGATGGGAATCTCTAGTGGCCACTTCACCATCAGGCCCTGCTCTCCATGTCCAGAGTGGGTGATCCAGACACCCCCAGGGTCACCTGCCAGTAGCCAAAGGTCCTCTTGTCCCCTCGAAGCCTTGTCAATCACAGTACTTTTCCTCCGCCCATCCAGGGCACATCTAGCCACACTTTCCTCTCAGGGAGCTGAACCAAAGTTCACTAACTCCTAAAAGGTCTGGCTGCAAGCCAGGATCAGAAAAGGGTTCCCCTAACGTCTCTGCTCTTCGCCCTTATCGGGGTTCCGTTCTCTGGTAACTCCCGGAATCCTGCAGAGAGAACTACTTGTGGATTCTGACTTTGTGATGTACCACCCTGAGAACTCTGCGTTAGTCTCCCAGTTCCCAGCACTACCCCCGCAGTCCTTGCTCCCCAGAAGTTTAACGGTGTGCTTGCTGTTCATCTCCTGTCACTGGTACAGCCACACCTTAGGTCCACTTACTCATCGACAGTAAACGTCCTTACGGAGTAAGTCAACACGTGTCAATGTAGAAGGAAGTTAACAAAGAAATCAGCATGCTAAGCATTAGAATAATTCACAAACTGTACTTTGAATGCAGTATTTATTTGACAAAACTCTGTGAACAGATGACTTAATCAAAACAGCCAGGGTAAATCCCCTCTGGGAGAACTCAGCTACAGGAGGAAGAGTGGTGTGGTGTGGTGTGGGGTGGTGTGGGGTGGGGTGGGTGGGGTGAGGTAGCAGTAAAAGAACAAAGAGACACAAGGGTGTGTGGAGAGTCATTTGTTAGTAAAACAGTATTACGAGTTTATACATTGTCTGAGATGAGCAGACAAGACAGAAGGGGGCAAGCAAGTAGCTGAGCTTCTGCTGAAGCTCAGTATAAAAGTTTAGGAGAGATGGGCTGGAGAGAAAGCTCAGTCATCTGGAGAGTTAGAAAGTTCCAGGCTATGGGAGACAATACAAAAACCATGATGGGAGGTTCTTGAAAAATAACACTTGAAGTTGTCTTCTGGCCTTACACACACACACACACACACACACACACACACACACACACACACACACACACCAGCACATGTACATACTCACATAATTTTTAGGAAACAGAGAAGTGTCCATCTTGGACAGGAGGAGGTGATTTCCTTGTCTCTCTCAAATAATAAGGAAAAGAAGTAGAGGTTGATGGGGGAGCCGATTAATGTGGGCTGAACAGAACCTGCCACAGCTCTCTGCGTCTGTGGTGTGTGGGACAGAGTCCTATGTTGTCAGCTGAGGATAAAGGAAGGGAGCCTGGAGATGGGTAAATGCTGCAATAACTTCTCCAATTAAGATGTGAAACACACCAGAAACTGGTGAAGCTGAGAGCAGCTTCAAGTCCATCTGAGGATAAAGATGCATTTGCACTTCCCTGTCTCCTATGAATATTTATCTGTTCTGGACCAGTACCACCCAACCATTTATATGAAGTTGGAGCAGAGAACACAGATGGTTGACAAGATCCAAATTCAGAGACTGCAGTGATGGTTCAGCAGATATACACACTACCTTTGCAGAGGATTGGGGTTTGCCTCCCAGTTCCCATAGCAGGAAGCTCACACCCATCTAACTCCAGCTCCAGGGGATCAGACATCTTCTTCTGGCTTCTGACAATATCTGCTCTTACGTGTTGCATGTAAACTCACACAGGCATACACACATGCAAGTTAATAAATTTTTAAAGACCCAAATTTAGAATGAATGGAAAAAGAGTAAGGTCAGCATTAAGGAATGATTCACAGCACATGCTACACAGAGAGGGTCTAAGATCAATACGAAGCCCCCAACTCTGAGGAAGGTGGGTTTGCCTGTGTGTTTATGTGCGCACTGGGGAGTCAAATGAATGGCAGTATGTGACCTAGAAAAGAGAGACGAGAAACATCTGGAAATAGCGTCCTTACACAAGTGTGACCGTCAGATTTAGAGATTTCTTATAGCACCACCAGCATGGTGCTGAGATGAGGACTGCCCTTTCATGTAGCTCTCCAAAAATAGGAACCTTTGGTGCTCAAAATAGAAACGGGCAGAGATACAGTGTTGCAGCTCTGGGGAACTCTGTGCTTGTTTGTCCAGGAGAAACTTGCTGTCAAGGAGTGGAAACGGAATGGCCCTAGCTAAATTCAGGGAATGGTCCTGGGGTATAGCTGAAAGTGAACAGACTTCCTTGGGGAAAGCAGAAGCATGTGTGGGTGTCGTGGTCAAGGAAGACTCCCCCTGAGCCATGTTCTGGAATGCGATCACTCTGCCCCCCCCCCATCTGTGTGTCTCTCTACAACAACTTAAATCCTTCCTGTTGCTCCCCATCAATGGTTAGGGATCAGTTCACGCTGACTTTCACCTTCACACTATCCACACTTGGTGGACCACGCATCCTCAATAGCCTCTGTCTGCAGCTTTCTCCAAACGCTGGCTGAGCCTGGAGTCCTCTCCATCCTCTTCCCATTTCTGCCCTTTCGAGCCTCTACTCAAGACCACTTAGAAATTACTGCCTCCTCTCCCTTTGCTGAGGTGTCGGAGCACAAACAGATGTGAACCCCGTTCCACCGTGTCTGGAGGTTAGAGAGTTTGAGCTTATTTTTGCTCCCTCAAGGTTGTTAATAACAGGCACCTACAGAGAAGAGATTCTGGCCTAGGGTGTGGTTAATTAGCGCTTTGAGTGTTGAAGTAGATCTGCTCCACTTGTACCAAAGGTCAGAGAATTCGAGTCTATTCCTTATATCATGCTAATAAAGTCTGTTGTCTTCCCCCCTCCCCTTTTGGAATGAAGTATACAAGCGTGTGAAAAACTGTGAATACTGAATCTCCCTCCCGATGCTGTCCCATGTTTCTGTTTCTTATCTGTTCCTTTTGCCTAATAATTCTAATCCTCACCCTCCTACCCTGGAAGAGATGAGTTTTAGCAAAGCTGGTTTTCAACACATAGGGTTGGCTTGGGAGTCTGCCAAACGGCTTTGAAAAGCTCGTGGCCAGTGTGGTACCAACGACACACCACAAAGGATGTGTGACCAGGACTCACTGTCTCCCAGGGCTGGGTGGGGAAGGGGCAGAGGTGGAAGAAAAAAGAAGAGGGAGAAACAGCTGGATTTAGCCCAGGGATTTTGGTGTAAATACCCCTTTGCAGGAAAAACCAAGGCATGTCTAGAGGGAGGTTTGGAAACCAGAAATTGGCTGTAGGTATCATCAACCAAAGCAAACATAGCAATTCTTTATGAATTTACTGCCCTACTAATGAGGGAGTCCCCTCTGTGTGCTGTCATTATCATTAATAAATAAACTGCCTTGGCCTGTTGATAGGGCAGAACTTAGGTAGGCAGGGAAGTCAGAATTGAATGCTGGGAGAAAGAAGGGCGGAGCCAGAGAGACACCATGGAGCCACCAGAGTCAGACATGCTGAATATTTGCCGGTAGGCCACTGGCACATAGTGATAGACAGATTGCTAGAGATGGGTTAAATTAAGATGTAAGAGTTAGCCAATAAGAAGTTAGAGCTAATGGATCAAGCAGTGTTTTAATTAATACAATTTCTGTGTGATTATTTTGATTCTGGGCAGCCGGGACAAACAAGTGGCCTCTCCTGCAACAATTGGTGCACCAACATAGGTAACTATATCCACATAAAAACCTGGGAAAGGTTAAAAATTAATTCTAGACACAAAAGAACAGAATGAAGCATAGTTTGCTAATGGCATTTTCTTGGATGGGCTCTGTTTGCTAGAAGCAAGCAGAGGCATGGCTCCTTTAAGAGAAATTTTCCTGATTCAGTCATAGCAGGAAAAAAGCTGTGGCCTTTTAAAATCCAAGGCTTTGGCTGTCTAAATCACAGCGTGGAGAAGGAAGAAGGTAAAACGGACAATTGTTGATTGTACTTCATGGACTAGGTGGGAAATACTTCAAGCCAGCGGACTGCCTCTAGTGATGAGAAAATATTCCCATGGCATTGTTTGGCCAGTCCACATATGTTCATTCAAAGCTCCTGAAGCAGTTGTCCCCTAGCTTGTAGGGGAGGACTTCTAAGAACTCTCATAGATAGACGCCCATATAGGAAAGGAATGTTAAGGCAGAGGATTCACTTTTGTTTAGTCTCTAGAAAGCTGGAGGGCTGACTTCAGATGATAGAGTTGCCTTTGTCCTCTTATTGGGCAGCTTCTGCATGCTCACCCTCTGCCAATCCTAAAAGACACCATTCCAGAAGTTTTGTGACTTCCCCACACGGGCATTAACTTTGTCCTTCCTCTCTGACTTTCCTATCACCATTAGCAAATAATTGCTTATAGAAACAGGGGGTTTCTGTGCTTATCTTTAAAGGCAGATGTGAAGGGGAAGTTAGAGAATCAAGGTATTCGTCAGTCAGGTTTGGAGAAAAAGGTGGCTGGGGAAATATAGATAAGAGGCCAAAAGCCCAGGCAAATTAACCACCAGAGCCTACTCTGGGTAAAGGGCAGTCCTGCCCGGTGGAATTCTTCATATTGCTTTTTAGCTCACTCTCTATCAAGTCCTCTTGTTGATTTGTAAAGAGTCTCACGGATCCCAAGGCTGGGCTCCAGCTGTGCAGGCGGCGAGTAATGACCTTGAACTCCCCTGTCTCCATCTCCCCCCTCTACAGTTTGTGCAACACTAGGGTTCAAAGCCAGGACTCCATGCAGGCGAGGTGGGAGGATGAAGAGGAGCAGGTAAAGTTTGGCCAGTGTTCCATGTTTTTAGACTCATGACTAACAAGGCTCGAAATCAGAGGACCCCAAAGTCTGAAAGCAGGCGCTACATCCAGTTTCTCATGAGTGCAGAGCGAAGCAGCTTGTCTGAGTCATGGTAAATACTCAGGGAATATTACTAAAGGATAAATAGCTGAATGGGATAGAGTGCTCCCGTCCTCGGAAGTCACATGTTTTCTGCTGTAGTCCACACGCACATGTTACATAGAGAGGCATTTCTTTTCTATAAGACGAGAGCATTGAACCAGGCATAAGATATGGCCCTCCACTCATCTACAGCTTGAGTTGTGAATATTATTAACTAAGACGAGATTTGCGCAGTGAGTGCTGGGTATTGTAGACGAGAGGGTGTGATGCAGGATAATAGGGGCTCATGAAAATTCAATTTATAAAAAAAGTAGTTGTTACATCCTAAGAGAAACCGAGACCTAAATTTACCCAAACACGATCCTGTGAGCTCTTAAAGACACCCAGTACCCCTTGAATAGCTGCTGCTGGGGCAGGACTGGACTGGACCAACATAGGAGAAGAGAAAGAATGGAAGAGGCAGTGGCATAACTCCACTAAGGAGAGAATTTTGGCAAGAACAAGTTGCTGTTAAAACAACAAAGACACTCATTTTGGTTGAGGGAAATTCACACCTTCAAACCACCAGAGATTCCCGTAGGTTTTCTTGACTATATCGTCATGCGTTGCTGGCATAAGTGCATAAGTGGTTTTAAGTGTATTGGAGCCAGGCATATGATTTAATGGTCTTCCTAATTCCCAAACATCCTGACCTCAGTACACCTGAGTTCGTGCTGACTTTTGTGGAACGTGTCCTCTCGGTGACCTGTGATGAACCGTGCACCATTAAGAAGGAGGACCTAAAAGGCAGGGCATTTCCACAGAGACTGTGGCTGGTCCCTTGGCTCTCAGAGTGGCTTTGCCACCTGCGGTCATCCTGTCTTTCTCCAGCGAAGTTGCTGGCCTACCAATGGTTCTGTTGAGGACAAGGGGATAATTATTCCAGCGACTCCTTGCCTACCCTTCCCATCCTCAGAATGCTGTTCTGCTCTGCAGGGATCATCTCTGGAGAAGTCTGGGAAGTCAAAATGTCGTAAAAACAAAAAAGTATTCTTGGTGAGGGATGAGGACTGCATTTATCTGTGGGCATGAGGACAAATATTTAGAATGTAGTTAGGGATTATGCTGGTTTCATAAACCAGTGCTTGTGGATTCCCCTCCGAGACTCATGACGTCGCCAGGCCTGGGTGGCTGGCTAGGTTTCCAGTACAAAGTGTGATTTTCCTCTTGGTGAGCAAGTCTTAGAGAGATAGTGGTTTCCACTAATTCGCCACTACTACACCATCAGGGTTAGTGTGCCATGCTGGTCATTGATATGGGTCCTAGGCACCACAGATGGGTAAGGATGTGGGTTGCTTTGTCTTCTGGTACCACGCCAGCTGGTTCTCAGGGAGGAGGATTTCAGGTCAGATCCAGTTCACTGAGATCGTCAGAAGCTTATGGTCGTAAATTCTCACCAACATGACTCTACCCTCTACACATGAGCTGAGCAATGGGGACACATGTAGGTAATGTTAACATGAATAGCGGTAGCTCATGATGCCTCAAAATAACCACAGGCAGCCAGGGAATGCTGAGGACGGGAGAAACACTCCTCCCCAGGGAAGTTCACAACTGGTTACACAATACCAAAGGGTCAACCCTGTAAATATGCATACAAGTAACATTATATAGACTGAGCAGATTGTATTTATATGTTTAGGTGTGTGTGGAGGGCGTGTGCACGTGTGTCTCTGTGTGTGTATTATGTGTATACATAACAACAGTTAATGAAAAAAGAGGCCATAAATTTGAAAGATAACAAGGAGTGGTATGTGGGAAGGTTTACAAGGAGGAAATGGAAGGAGGAAATGATATCTCAAAATTATTATAGTGATATATATAATGTAAAGCAATGTATATAGTACATATGTAAAATATAATCTCAAAAGTGAAACATTAAAATAATAACATAATAAAACTTGTTTCTGAAATAACAACATCAAAAAAAAATCAAACAGTATTAAGCCGAAAAGTCCTAAGGGACACATTGTATCAACTGCAGCTTGAAAATGCTTTTGTTCCAGTCAGAGGTTAAGGGTGCCACATCCAATAAAACTCCCTAAACCTGAACTGAAACTGCACCACTATGAACCCCTGTGACTCTCCATGCTGACAATTAGGGCAAGACTAGTCTGTTCATTATTTACTTAGTTACACTGTTGACTACACAAAGAAATATGTTGCACCCTTTGCTCTGGGTCAGGTGCAGACTTAGAACCATCCTGGCAGGGATGCGGATGTCCTGAACAGACCCTGGTTCTCCACCCCTTGGCCATCAGACCATTCAAACAATGGTCTCCATGAAATTGGAATTTCCCTAGGAATCTCATGCTGGGTGAAGGAAAAGGCTGAAGCCTGGTGCCAGCCAGAAGAGGAACTTGCCTCCCAAAGAAAGACTTCACACAGTTCTTACAACTTACAACTCAGACTGCCACCTTACCGGAGACACTGGAGCTGGGACAGTGAGGACGGGTAGGACCACACCTTGTTGGAGCCTTCTTAGCTATGCTTCCTATTTTCCATTTTAAACCCAAACATCAAGCCAGGGACTTGGGGACATTGCTTGACCTCTCTCATTGCTTTTTCTCGCTTCTCTGCCTTTTCACTATGGTCTCTTTGGTGGGCATATTGAAGATGGTTGACCAGGCATCCCTGAGGGCCCGTGCTCTCACCCTCTGAAGGATGACAACTCCAGGAACAGAGTGAAATGGGGGCAAGGATGTGGAGAAGACCTCACCTGAAATCAACTCTAACTTCATGTCATTTACCCATGCCATAGAATGGTCTCGATGATTTAACTGCCCAAAACCATAAGAACAATTTCTGGTCTGTAAAACATACAAAGTAAGGAACCAAATAACTGTTGTTGGCTCAGTCCTTGAGTTCTGAGCAGATGAAACGGGAGGGTCCAGAGCTGCATGGACCTCTTTTGAGAACTCTCACCACTGCAGTGTTCTGCAGTCACAGGCTACACTCCCGCCTGCAGCCCATCACCAGCATGTTATGGATAATAGGGAAAGGGAGGGAAAAGACTCAAAAACCATCGCTGCTTAAATGCCCCCACCACATCAATCCGGTAGATTTACATCTCAGATGAGGCCCAGAAGATGAAAACATGAATGCGAGAAGCGAAAGACCCTGCACCATCCTTAAGTCCCTCACCTGCAAACGTCAACAGACCGAATGTGCTTCAGTAAGGTCTGGCAGAGCCTCACCAGGAAAGCAGATGCTGAAAGCAAACACTGGAAGAAAATAGTTTCCTTCTAATCAGACTCCAGGTTCTGCTTAGCCACATGCAAGCGTTTTCACATCCACTTAACAGAGAGGATCCAGTGTCTTTGCTTTGCCCAAGGAAGATGTATTAAAGAGTGGAGAGCAGCTAACAGTTAACAGAGAGTGGTGGATGTTAAAGACTAATCTGTTAATATAGGACAGAGCTTCCCACAGGATTTCCCACACAGTGATTTCTCGGATGCTGACTCTGTTAGAAGCTCTACCAGAAGCATTTGAAGGTCATAGGTTTAGGAAATATCACAGGAGACCTGCCTCACCTTTGATGATTTTAAGTCTTCATTAGGATATTGTGGGCTCTGAGAAATCTTGTAGCAAAACCCCTTAAGTGGGTTAAATCAAGTATTTTTTTAGAGTTATCTCACCAGCAAAGCTTTCCCCCCCTTTTCTTCCACTTAACTGCTAATGTCCCAAGAAACTATTGTTCCACAGATAGCAGTCTGGGGAGCACTTCTGTTGAGAGGAAGGAGAGAAGGGTTTTAAGTGAGGGAGTGAACTGTGTTTTAGAACAAACCCTTTGATGAAGCTCAATTCTCTCTTCCCTACTTTTTGCCATTTTAGGAAATTATAACACATCCCATCTAAGCTCAAGTCAGAAAAACAGGAGCTATATCTGTCATGGTGATAACCTTTAAAAATTATAGAATGCAAGTGTGGATTTAGAAATAATTTAAACAGTAGAGGAGCCTGAAATGCAAACTTCCCCCTTTCTTTCTTAGATCCTTATCTGCCCAGACAGTATCCTTTTCAGGGAGCTGGCATCATTAGTTCTGTTTTGTTTTCTGTTCTTGTAGGCACTGGAAATGCAGTGGCAGCAAACCCACTGCTATGAATTGAAGCACTCAGCAGGACTGGAAATAAGATTCAGTAGAGGAGCAGGCACTGCTGTTGCTGAGTTTGATTCTCAGCCCCCATGCAGGGCAACTCAGAACCACCGGATCTAGGGTGTTTCTGATGCTTCTGGCTTCCACTGGCACTCAGATACATACCTGAACATACACACACACACACACACACACACACACACACACACACACACAAACCATTAAAAATAAAAATACATAAATGAAATCTTTAACACATATGGAAGAATTAATGTCAAACTTCTTCTACCCTTATTCCCCCCCCACAACGCCATCTAGTCTTGCAAACGGAGCTGGAGGCTCGAGTCCTTGCCTTCTCCCCTGTCCCTCACAGCACTCTTGCCCTGAACAGTCCTGATTCTAACCCTTCATTCCTCCAGGTACTTCTCCTTATCCATTTTGTGTAGATTCACTTTCTTAAGCAGAGTCTGTGGCTGAAAAGCTTTCAGTGGTCCCCACCAAACCATTCTCAAAGCTTCAGGAAGCTCTGTGGAAGAAATTTAAAAAGTCACACGTCAGAGACAAGTTGTTTAGGGAGGAGTTTCCTCAGTTCCTCCTTAGCAGACATGAGAGTTACAGTGGATAACTTGGGGAGGGAAAAATCAGCTTGAATTGGTGGCCAGCTCTTAGATAAGTAACGATCCAGCAAACATAACTAAAGAAAATGTGGTACATTTACACAGTGGAGTACTACACAGCAGTAAAAAATAATGACATCTTGAAATTTGCAGGCAAATGGATGGATCTAGAAAACATCATATTGAGTGAGGTAACCCAGACCCAGAAAGACAAATATAATATATACTCACTCATAAGTGGCTTTGAGACATAAAGCAAAGAAAAAGCAGCCTACAATTCACAACCCCAGAGAACCTAGACAGCAAAGAGGACCCTAAGAGAGACAAACATGGATCTATATAGGAAGGAGAAAAAGACAAAATCTCCTGAGTAAATTGGGAGTGTGAGGGTCACGGGAGAAGGTAGAAGGGGAAGGGGGGAAGAAGAGAGGGGAGAGGAGAAAAATGTATAACTCAATAAAAAATAAAAAAGTTAAGGAAAACGTCAGCAGTGACGCAGAGGACAGGTTCCCATTCACACCGTATTTATTGACACGAGGCTAATAAAGGCTCAAGGCTGATGGCCCCATCTGCAACTACTATCTCTCTCCCTTCAGTCAAGGCAGGTTCTTAACCAGTCAGGTTGGCCTAGATCTTTTTGTGTAGCTGAGGATTAACTTTAAACTCCTGATTCTACTGCCTCCACCTCCTGAGTGCTAGGGTAACAGGCATGTGCCACCATGCATGGCTTAATTATCTCTTCTTTTTGGCCCAAGGATAATACAAGTACCTTTAAGATAGTTTGCTATGCTCATGCCAGTAAAAAAAAAAAATGAGACAAAGAGAAGCTTAATGATGTAATCAAAGGCACGCAAGGACTCAGTTAAATTCTAAGTCTGTGGTGGGGAATGTTAAACCCGAGACCTGTGAGGTGAAAGACCAGTTCCACAATGACCCAGCTGAAGCAAGCTTTATTTAGTACTGGCCAGAAAGGTCTATACCTGGGATTCCCAAAGAAATAGCCCCAAATTTAGGTCAGTCAGCTGCTCATAAAGGTGAACCCCCACTTTTTACTGTTTGCCTTCGTCCAATGGGGAATGGGTTAGCATACACCTTGACATACTTCCTGTCTATACATTTTCTACCTAAGTGTGACCAAGCACTTCCTATGCAGTTGGGGCAGACAACCTTGGTACTGAAGTGAAAACACGTGACTTGTTATTTTACAAGCACCATAGATCCCAATGTCCCAGAACGTTTCCTGTCCTTGGGCAAGTGGGGCCTACAGGTCAATGTTAGCCCTTATAGGAAACTCACTTCAATTAGGGTTGCTGCAAGAAGACATCATACACAGTAAGCTCTAGAAAGGGGCTATTGGGCTGGGGTCAGGGTACAATGAAAACCCAGTGCAAAATGAAGACGCAGAGCCTCTTGTTAAGTCAGTAGGGACACTCCAAGGTTAAGCCAAGTAGCCTTCTAGATGTGGGCTCAGCTCAACTCTGGAGTCTGAAGTCCACAAAACTGGTCCCACGGAGAGTGTCTGGATACACGCAATATAGACATTTGGGCTTCAGGAGGCTGTGACTTTCTGAAAGTATATTTGGTTTTGTACTTTGTAACTTTTTATTAGATACCCAGAGTGGTCTGTGAACAAAACCAAATTTGAAAACTGTGTCCTTGCCACTAGCGAATGTTCCCACAGAGCCCGCAGCATCGGCATGCTGGCAGGAGCAAGCAGGCTGGCAGGCTCTGGTGTGATCCTCTGAGATGCACTTGTGAAACCGTTTGGAGCTGGAGACGGAGTTCAGCTGGAAGAGGGCCTGCCTAGCACACAGATGCCCTGAATTCACCCCTAGAACTGTATAAACTGGGCGTGGGTTACTGCCTATAATTTCAACACTCTCGATGTAGAACCGAGAAGGTTACATAGTCAAAGTCACTTTCAGCTACAGAGCAAGTTCAATGCCAGTCTGGGCTGCACGAGACCCTGACAAAAATGAACGAAGGAATGAATAAGTTGAAACAATGAATTCTGATGACTGACCAAACGTTGCCAGAAAGAAGTGCAATATGGATCTTCAAGAGAAGCAAAATGATGATTTTGATCAAGGTACCTGTATTCTTTTTTTAACACTTTAATTTTATTTATTTAATATTACTTATATTGGACGTATAAGTATTCTGCCTGCATGCATATATGAGTGCTGTAATAATGTCAGGAGTTCACGTAGGCCAGAAGAGGGCGTCTGATACCCCACAACTGGAGTTAGAGGTGGTTGTCAGCTACCATGTGCGTGCTGGGAACGGCAAGTTCAGGTCCCCTGCAAGAGCAGTGTGGTGATTTGGTTAAGAATGGCTGCCATATTTGAATGCTTAGGGAGGGGCATCAGGAGGTGCAGCCTTGTTGGGGTTTCGAATGCTCAAACCAGGCCAGTGTCATTCTCTTTCTGTTGTCCACTGATCCAGATGTAGAACTCTTGGCTCCCTTTCCAACACCATGTCTGCCTGCACGCTGCCCTGCTTTTTGCCAGGAGGATAATGGGCTAAACCTCCGAACCTGTAAGTCAGCCTCAATGAAATGTTTTCCTTTCATAAGAGTTGGTGTGGCCATGGTGTCTCTTTCCAGCAATCAAAACCTGACTAGGACAAGCAACAAGTTCTCTTAATTGCTTGACCATCTCTGCAGTCCCCAAGAAGTCTGTGTTCTTGATAAACTTCAAAGTGATGCCCACAGACGAGCTATGGACTTCTCAGCCCTCCAAAACAGTCTCTCTTCAACAGCTGTGTCACAGTTTGGTTCCTTGGGGGAGTTTATCACCTCTTACCCTCCCCTAGTTCTGTTGATACTGACCAGCTCACGGTGAGCTGCCTCTGTCTATCTGACAGGCTACTGCAGCCCAACGTTACCATTTGGAGTGAGGAGGGAATCTCTCAAGACAGGCATGGAAGAAGCCCATAGAAATTAAGCAGATAAAGAAAGGGTAAAGTAAAGACACGGGCTCTCAGAAACGAGATGAATGAAATCACTGTCCTTGAAGTCTGGTGAGGAGAAACCTCTTGGCCATCTCTAGTCAGCCCAGCACCCTCAGATATGAAGTTTGCTGAAACTGATGACCTATACAATTTGTTAGTTGCCTTAAATTTTATCTAATATCTTTGCCCTACTTTATGACTTACAGGAACTGTGGCCCCACGTCAAATATCCAGCGCAGATAGAGATGCAGAGAGACAAGTTGTGGAGCTGCAGGCTGAGTCTTACATTTCCATGTTCAATGTCAAACTCTGGGTGTAGCCTTAAACAAGCAGAAACACACAACCCTCTTGAGTTCCCTGCTCCTTTGCTCACACACAATGGAGCACTCAACAAGATTTAAAAGGTAGCCAGCGTCCCGCAGATAAAGAGATAATCACGGTCTCAACACTTGGTAAATAATGTATGAAGGACAAGAAATGTTCATAATCTTACCCTGTAAGAAGACGGGAAGGAGAACTGTCAGGAGCCTGGCAGTTCTCTAGAAGGCATTCCTAGGTTGGGCTTGAATTTTTCCCACTGCCATTGCCCGGGGGTGCTGCCACCCGCTGGAGCCTGCCTTAAGCTACCTGTCCTAGCTGGAGGTCCTGGCATCTGTCCCCTTGTTCTCTCCATGATGACCAAGTCACCCCCAGCGAAATGAGAAACTTCTGACCAGGTACAAACCCTACTTGGCCACCCAAGCCCTTTTCAGCCTGGGGTGCTCGACCCTGAAGAGTCTCTGAGTGGGAGGGTCTCAATGTTTACACCCTTGGGTGGGGCGAGTGAGGGCAAGAAAGGGGACCATAGCACACGTGGCCTGGAAATCCAACAGTACCTGGACCAGAAAGACTTGAGTGGGACCAGTCAGATGCCTCTGTCCCTTGGAGAGGACCCCATGTTCACCTTGATCAGCCCTTCCCGGTTCTCCACTGCTTGCCTGTCTCACCTAGGAGGACTCAGAGATGCCCTGCGCCTACAGGACCCGGAAGGATGGTGAGCGGCCAGGGATCCGGCAGGGCCACCGCTTCTCGGTTGGCACCCGCCTACCGTGCAGCCACAGTCCTCAAGTTCCCCAGCCCAACCTCCTAGCCTCCCCGCCCGCGTCTGGGTACCTGCTGCTTCAGTGACGGTGGCTCGCCGGCTGGCGGTCAGGGTCCTCCCAGGGATGCTGGAGGCTCTCAAGCTGTTCTGAACCGCGCCGCTGCTCTTGGGGCTCCCAAACGTGACTCTATATATCCGGCTCAGAGACTGGGTGTGGGGCGGGAGGAGCGCACCCTCCCTCCGACCTTCCTGGTCGCAGCTGGGCGCCCAGCCGCGGCCTCTGCCCAGGGCGGGAGCAGTGCAGGGGCCTCGGGCGCGCAGGCCCTGAAGATGGCATCGCCTGGGCTTCGGGTGGTTCCCCCTTGGTTGCATCGTTGGGTGAGGGGAAAGTTAGCTGGGAGGGCGCCCCTGTCTGGAAAAGCTGAGGAAGGAGGGAGGGGAAGCGAGAGAAGGAGTCTGATTTGATTCATTGCAGGAACAATCACTCCCCGTTGCACTGGCAAAATGCGCTCCAGATCCCATTTCTCTAGCTCTTCCGCACCATACTCCAGGTGGATGGGGGCTACGGAGAAGCGCTGTAGCGATCTGCCAGCTCAGGGACTTTTAAACAGCCTGGGGGCTGTAGTTGCACGGGGAGGGGGCGGAGGTTGGAGGGAGGGAGGGCTGGGACTTGGTTTCCTTCTCCCCGGGACGGGTCTGGAAAGCAGAAACCCGGATCTTCATGTTAGCAATCTGGTGGGCAGGGATCAGGGAGAAGCAGGCAGAGACAGTCTCTGGCATTTCCCCAGAAAATGTTTTCTTTCTCCTCTTGGTAGCTTTAAATCTTCTATTTTATTTATATTTAGTTATTGATAAATCGTAGACAGAAACCCCACAGCTGCCCAGGAAGTCGGAGAATGATGGACAGGCAGGAAACAGAATTCCCTCCCAACCAGGGAGAGAGGAAAAAGGGCCAACGCCCACGTCAGTTCTCTGCACAATGTGGAAGGTAGTCTTCCAAATTTATAGCCAGTTAAGAAAACGGGAAAGAATACAAAGTTACTCTCGTTCTCATTATGAAGGATAGCAAGCACTTAAAGACACCAATTTTGAGTCATGGAAAGTAGAAATCAATGAAGTGAGCAGCTTCATCCATCAAAAAAATTCACTCTTGAATTCTCTGCTTCTGAACTGTTTAATTAAGTGTGTTAAGAGAAGTGTAACAGTTTTGCACGGGTGACTGTGTGAAAGCAAGAGAAAGAAATGGGTAGAATCAGACAGCCAAACTCGCAGTTACACACACACACACACACACACCCCACTTAAAAAAGATCTGAATGTGTCCCCAGGCCCAAATCCTGTGACTGTACTTTAAACGGTGCAGGAAAAGGATGGTAACAAGGTTTGTAAATCTCTCACCTGCAATCCCAGCTCCTTAGTATACAGGACCAGGAGGGTGGCAAGTTCAAGGCCTGCTTGGGCCACCTGAAGAGTTCATGGACAGCCTAGCTAATAACATGAAGAGCCTGTCTCAAAACGTAAAAAACAGGCTGAGAATGTAGCTCAGGAGTACTCCAGGATCTTGCCTATCACAGATGAGGTCCTAGGTTCAACTCAGAGTGTTGCAAAAATAAATACAAAATGTAGAAATCTCTAGTCACATAGATAACACAAGGGGAAGTGTCACACTTTTTGGACAGCAACTTAGTGACACATTTCTTTTTTATTTTTCTAGACCCTGTGATAAAGGATTTCTATTTATTAGGGGCATATCCAAAAGAATGAACAAAATCAGAAATATGTAGAGAGTTAATAACATTACAACTATTTGTAACATGGAAAAGAAAAAGGCCCACTTTCTGAAAAAAGGCTCACAGGTGAATGCAACATAATTTCAATAACATTGTGTGAATGGTATTCATCTATGTGGTGGGTTAGTCTGCAAGTAGCAAGGTTGCAAAGGATGCTAGCTGAGCAGCTCGCCCTGCAGACTCCATCAGCACAGGGCTTTGCAGGCTTGGGGCTAAAGTCTCTGCAAGGCAGATTCGTGATGGGGGCTGTGAGGGAGAGCTGGTTCTGTGCTGCTTGCTTACTTCTGGTGATCTCCCAGCAATCTCTGGTAGTACTGAGATGTGGAAATATAAAGTCATTGTGTTAGGGGTCTCTGGAACAGATGAAGAGAGAGAGAGAGAGAGAGAGAGAGAGAGAGAGAGAGAGAGAGAGAGAGAGAGACTATTAGAGTGGTTTATAGGCTGTATTGTGGTTAATTCAACAGCAGTTGTCTCCTGGTAGAGAGGCCAAGAATCTGGCTTCAGCTGTTCTAATCTGGTGCTGGAACCCCAGAGGATTCCAAGAGGGCCGCTGGTCTTCAGTCTGTGCTGGAATACTGAAGAAGGTTTCACCAGTGAAGGAATGCCTCAGCAGCAGGTAGATGAACTTGCAGGCAAGACTGAGGGCAAGCAGGGAAAAACCAAAAGCTTCCTTCTTCCAGGTCTGTTTATGTGTGGTGACACCAGAAGGTGTGGCCCAGGTTTAGGGTGAGTCTCCCCATCTCAAATGATTCAATCAAGAATAAAATCCTTCACAAGTGTGAATTTTAGTTTATTCCAGATGTAGTCTAGTTGACACGGAGACTAGCCATCACAGCCAGTTTAGATGGAGGTTTCTCTTCCACCCACCAGTCCCTGAATAACTACTGTGAGGCTCAATATTAATTACAGTCTACTTGGCCTATTGCTCTGTGAGGCTTAATATTAATTACAATCTATTTGGCCTATTGTTCTGTTTGCTTGCTATTGGCCATTACTAACTAGTTCTTACAACTTAAACCAACCCATAATTCTTACCTATGTTTAGCCACATGGCTTGGTACCTTTTCTCAGTAAGATATTCTCATCTTGTTTCCTCTTTGTCTGACTGGCAACTGTATTTCTTCCATTCCTCTTCCCAGAATCCTCCTACTCTCATTGTTCCGCCTACCTGGCTACTGGCCAATCAGCGTTTTTATTAAACCAGTATGAGTGACAAATCTTTACAGTGTACAAGAGCATTGTCCCACAACAAGCCATCATCTACTTTCATCTTTAATGCCACTTTCTGTGTGCCCAGGTCTGCCTCTAAGTGTCTCTTTGTAAGTCATAATGAGTTATATCTTACCCAGTGTCTTCATTTGATTTAAGTAATGACATTGACAACCATCTTGTTGCAGAGAAGACAGTGTTTGGGAATGCTGGGCTTAAGCTTCAACAAATGATAGGTGAACAGATAGGTGAGCTGACAGGAGGGCTAGACAAGCCATATGGTCTTGCAAATGCACAGAACCTGTACATTTGACTAAATTGAAATGGAGGCTTTGTCCAGGTGGCTAGAGACCCTGTATCGGGGCTATCCTGAGCTAAACAGTGGTGTGGGATAATTGTCTGTATTCTGTCAATCATATTTTAAATAAATGCTAATTGACCAGGCAGGAAGTATAGGTGGAAAAACCAGACAGGAAGTAGAGGTGGAGCAAAGAGAACAGGAGTATTCTGGGCAGCAGGAAGCTTCCTCTGCAGTCTGCCCAGACCGCTGGAGAGGCAAGATGTAAGCTGTCCCGCTGAGAAAGGTACTGAGCTGTGTGGCTAGCATAGATAAAAATAATGGACTAACATAAGTTATAAGAGCTAGTAAGTAGCCTGAGCCTGGGCCGATCAGTTTTATAACTTATAGAGATCTCTGTGTGACTTTCTTTGGGGCTTGCCAGCTGTGGGGTATCGGGTGGGACAGAAACCCCAACAAGCAGCAGGCCCTTCATCTTACAACACAGGGAGACTCCAAGTCAAATGGCAGATGAGTTTATAAAAGAAAGGCTGTTGGCAGTCAGACATACACCTGCTGGGGAAGAAGAGTTCATATCTGGATACCTGACTTAACATGACATGGATCCCGAAGATGCTGAGAAATGTGAAGGGCTGCTGGGCGCTGAAAGCCAAAGAATGCCTTTCCTCCAGCTCCTCAAGGCAGTGTGGCTCTTCCCTGAATCTCAGACTCATAAACTGCAGAAATGTGAGAGAAAAAGTTCTTTTGTTTAAGCCATTCGTGATTTGATCAGTCCCAGAAAATTAATACATGTAGCTTTCCTGGGGTAAAATTCGATGCATTAACTTCTTATTTTTATTTATTATTATTCTTTTTTGGGGGGTGGGGATTTTGAGATAAGGTTTCTCTGTGTATCTTTGTCTGTTCTGGAACTTACTCTGCAGACCAGGCTGGCCATTAACTCACAGGGATTTGATTGCCTCTGCCTCCTGAGTGCTGGGATTAAAGGCATGTGCCAACTTTTTATTTTTAAAGAAAGCTGTATGGTTCGCTAAGTTTTTACCTTCTTTGTATTGATTGTTCTTCGAGAAGTTCATACATGTATATAATGTATTCTGACTACTCTCTCCTTCGAGAGGTTCATACATGTATATCATGTATTCTGACTACTCTCTCCTTCGAGAGGTTCATACATGTATATAATGTATTCTGACAACTCTCCCCCGCTACCTGTTATCTTTCTCCCATTGCTATCAGCCCCCTTTCCATTCCCCATCTGTCCTCTTCCAAGATTTATACTTGTGGGTTTGTTTTATGGCCCATTTAATGTAGCCAAGGCCATCAGAGTAAACCTTGGATGGAATTATCCATTGGAGCCTGGTGGAGGGACAAGTGGGTTCACAACGGGAAGCAACAATGTCCTCCACCTCCCTGCCCTTGCCTCATTAGCAAACAGCTCAGCAGTGAAGTTCCCTCTGCAAACCCTCCTCTATCCATGCCTGATTATGGATAGGCTTTTTCTTGTGAAGACTCAGTGGAGGCATTACGTGAGAATTCTTAGCTGTTGTTTTAAGATTTTTAATCTGTGTGTGAAGGGCTGAGTAGAGATAAATTTAAATTGTTACATTCTCGCCAAACCACCTTCTCCAATAGCCAAGCCTGAGACGAAATGCTGGTCTGGGCTGTGGGCTCCACTGCTACGATTTCTCCCAAGACAAATTTACCTCTACAGAAGCTAAGATGGCAGTGCAAGACCAAATCTCATATCCCACGTTGCCTCTGGCCAGCATTAGGAAACTGTTTATCATCCTGACTAATCTCTACCTTCAAAGCCTTCTCCATCACCGTTGCTCAATGGCTTACTATTTCGTCCTACCCTGTAAAACAAATATTTCTTTGTAAATCTGCCATGGGGTTCTTATTTACGGTACAAAATACCTACAAGATGTTCTAGACATAAAATCATACAGCAAGCCGATCATTCTGCCAACACCCTAAGACCTGAATGAAACCAGTACTCCAAAGGAATCTTACTCCCCAAAGCTTTCTGTTTCAGTCAGTGCAGTTCTGCTGATGTTATCACAAACAGCTTTGATTTTTATCTGCATACACGGAACAATAAAAATGTACTGTTTTATAACCAGAAAGCTGGTGACTAATGTTTGCCACCTCATTTCACTGCGGAGGACTGGACTTTACTTCTCGTCCAAAGCAACTGTATTAGTTCTCTGTTGCGGAATGACCAATTACCATCACACTGGTGTTTAGGGGAGTACACATTTGCTCTCTCAAAGACCTGCAGGTGAGCTTTCCAGGCTCCTGGGGGCCAGCTCAGCTCCAGCTCCTCAGTGATTTAGGATCCAGAGTTCTGGGAGCCCTCCCCCAACTAGCGGCAGGAGGAATTTAACTACTTCCTTTGGGCTTCTCTAGGACCAGATCTTCATTTTTCCTTGCTGGCTATTGGCCAAGGCTGCTCCCAGCTGAGCCCATACTCGGGTCCCAGCCCTATGTCCTGTCCCACCACGGCTGTTTGCTTCTTTAAAGCCAGCAAAGAAATTCATTCTTTTTCTCTTCAAATGTCTTCTTTCAAGGCCGATACCTGGCGAGCCCTGTTTCCTGAGTAACTTAAATCTCCCTTCTTGAGTAACTTAAATCTACTGATTTGGAAAGTTGGTGTTTAGTGTGTAATATACATTCATGACATTGACACCCTCCCTGCTCATAGCTATGCCCCACTCCAGGGTATGGATGGTGCCGTTGTGAAACTGGCCCATATCAGATTTCTTCCCACCATGCACAGTTGGGGGAGCAGCCTCTGAAGTCCAGAAGTCCACTGTTGTTGCTTTCATCAGAGACTTTCTTTTCTTCTGCACGAGAAAAGTTAGTTTTCATATCTAGCCTTTTATGAAGCAGTAGCATGTGGGAAGCTTTCTTTTGTCTTTTTTTTTCATGTGCATGTTTGTGAGACATGTGTATGTGTGCATGTATTCCTACCCATCCATGTGTGGATGCATATGTGTGCATATGCATGCATGCCTGCCCATCCATGTGTGGGTGCATGTGTGCATGTGTGTATCCCTGCCCAACCATGTGTGGGTACATATGTATGCATGTGCATGTATGCTTGCATGTGTGTAGGTTCACATGTGTGCACGTATGCCTGCTTGTCTATGTGTGAGTACAAATGTATGTGTGTGCATGTATGCCTGTCCATCCATGTGTAGGTACATGTGTGTGTGTGTGTGTGTGTGTGCATACATGTATGCCTGCTTGTCCATGTGTGGGTACATAGGTGTGTGTGTGCATGTATGCCTGTCCATCCATGTATGGGTACATATGTATGTATGTGCATATATGCCTGTCCAATCATGTATAGGTACATGTGTGTGTGTGTGTGTGTGTGTGTGTGTGCACGTGTGTGCATGCAGAGATCTAAGGTTGATACTGGAAATCTTCCTCAATTTGTGATTGACAGCATCTCTCAATCAAACCCAAAGCCTAATCTCCCTTGCCAGTTTTCTCTAGAGATCCTCTGTCTTTGCTTCCCCACAGTGGCATTACAGGTCGACCTCCATGCCAATACAGCATATATGTGGGTCCTGGGGACACAGACTCTGCTTGTTTAAGGTCCACTTGCTTGTGTAGTGATAACCACTGAGAACTCTCCCCAACTCCAATTGTAAGTTTTTCACAACCTATTTTTCTTGTCTTTTTTTCCTAGAGATATGGATCACTCTGAAAATTTATTGACAAGTATGAATATGTAACAAGCCAAGGTTGTGCCTGAGTTTTCTGACCACGTGATCGCTGAACTGATGATTATATATGGACTATGATAGCTTGAGAGCCCCTATAGGCTCAGTCATTTGGTGCCCAGTTGGTGGAACTATGCGAGAAGGATTAGGAGGCGAGGCCTTGCTGGAGGAGGTGTGTCACTGGGGGAGACCTTTGAGGTTCCAGAAGCTAACAACATTACCACCCCATTGCCAACGCAGATCCAATCACAAAGCAGTTTGTGTCCACATTACCACCCAAGACTATTCAGCACACCGAAACACGAACAGAACCGAAACTAAGACAGGGCAACTGCTAAGACGAGGGTGAGCATCACAGCCAGGGCTGGACACAGCGACAGAGCTGGGACCGTCACAGTGGAAGGGACTCTGAAGTCGGAGTGAACTGCTAAGGGCTGCAGAGGAAAGAGCAGAAGATGCAGACGTAGTCGCTGTGGGACAGAGGTGGGGTGACCAGGGAAGACTTTCTGAAATGTTAGAGATCACAGACACATTAGCAGACAGGCTGTGTCAGGATGCCAAGCACAGCTAAGGAAAGAGTCTCCAAGCCACTGAACACAGCTGTGGATGCTACCAAAACTGAAAAGCAAAAGAAAGGAAACATAGGAGAAAATCTCGAAGGACTGCGGAACTATAGAACATGAGGCACCTGCATACTGAGAATTCCAGAAAAAGAATAAAGAATCAGAAATGACAAAGTCCACTCCCAGGTTATTGTCAGCTACCAGGTTACAGAAGCATGAAGCAAGAGATTATTAAGCAAGCAAAATGAAAATAAAAAAGCTGGAAGTGGGGAGACCCCATAGCTATGCACATTACTTCTAAGCTTCAGGACACTGAAGATAAAAATCTTAGATAAATTCAGAGGGGGTAAAAACCTCCATATAAAGATTGGAACAAAGACGAGCTTTCCACCTGACATCTTCAAAGAAATGTCCTAAGAAAAAGAAGAGAAAAATACCTACGTTGTTGGAGAAAATAATCTCTCCAACTTTAAAAAAAAGGAAAAACCTTTCTCATGCAAATATAAATGAATTTTTGTTGTTGTTACTGACAGTAACTCTGCTTTTAGAATCAGTGTTAAAAGAAATTTTTATAGAGAAATGTACATCTTTGTAAAGAATAGAAGACCACTGGTAAACTAAAGCTAAAACATTTTCCCTTATTCTTAATTGATCTAAAAATTTTTGTGTAAAATAAAGTTAACAGTAATGTTTCCAGCATCCATGTATGTGTACTTACATGTTTATGTGTGTTTCTCTGTACATGAAATGAACTGCAACAAATAAAATAAAGGACAGGAGGGAGGAATTAAGACAATTTTCTCTCTATAAATTTCACAACGTCTGTACATTTGTGTTGTGTTGTTTGAACATGGATGTGAATGTTTTATGTTTGACCATGGATGTGAAGTTTGGAAAATTTGTTCCAAACTTCAGGGAAAGCCCTACAACATGTAGAAAGGGGTATCCTAACAGAAAAAAAAAACCCACTGTTTCTCATGTTTCCACATACTCATACGATAAGGGAAGTTTGTGTACCTCCCCACCCATCAGTTTCCCAGCAGACTCCAACAGGATGATCTCAGCATCAGTGCCTGCACTGTCTGCCTGGAGCTGAAGTCAGGGCCTTTGTGTCATTAGCTTGACCCACAAGAATGCTCTCGAACATAGGACAAGAGCTAGAAGTAAGTTGTCCCTTACATTCTAGTGGGAGGATACTCATTATTCCCTCCTGGAGGTTCATGAATATATTAGTGGCCTCACAGAATGCAGGAAACACTTTGCTCCCTGGCTTATTAATAAAATGTTCATGGGTAGACACAACTACTTCGTGCTTCTGTAGCTGTGAGCTCCCCAATGTGGTGGACAGAAGCCCTAAATCTATGAGCCAAAGGCCTCTGTCCTTACATTGCTTTCTGTCACACATCTTATCACACTGCAGAGCTCAGATTCAAGAAAAGTGTCAGGAAGAGAGAGGACAACAGATAAAGATAAGATGGCAGTGCTTGAAGAAGACTAACAATGTGACGATTGTGTCTGGGGAAAATTATAGCAAATTCAAATACTAAAGGCCAAAACCAATAGGCCCCAAGAAGAACATGCAAATCACCATAAGCTGGAGATCGCAACACTGATTTTTCAGAAATGGGAAGATTTAGAAGGAAGAAGAGAAGCAGAAGTTGGTTGAATTTAGATTGGAGATTCATCGATAATTGGATGTAAATGGCATCTCCAGAATTCTCCGTCCAAGGAAATGCCACCCTCCACATTCTCAAACTCACATGAAGTGTTTGGCGTGATAGGTCACATCTAGGTCACACAAGGCAACCATCTTACTGAAGAGCGAAGAAATCACACTTGATTTCTTCTTACAGTGCACAAGGAAATTAAGCTGGAGAACAAAAGTAGAAAGATATAGTTGGAACACCTCCAAATTGTCAACAGACTTATAACACATGGGCCAAAGAAGAAATATAAAGAGACATTTAACTATCCTGAAATGTACAAAAATAACAACGTCACTTAATGACCTGTGTGGTGTGGGGAAAGACAGCGATCATGGAGAGATTAATACACCATCTTAGAAAACACAGAAGTTTTGAAGCCCATAATCGAATCTTCCTCCTTAAGAAGGAACGAAAAAGCAAGCCAAGTCCAAAACAAGGGGAGGAAGGCAATAGTAGGAATTAATGTCAGTGAGTGAAAATAGAGACACAGATGAGATCAACAAAATTTAAAATAAACGGAAGAACCTTCAGTTGGAAGACAGGAAGGAGGGAAGGAAGGAAGGAGGGAGGGAGGGAGGGAGGGAAGGAGAGAGAGAGAGAGAGAGAGAGAGAGAGAGAGAGAGAGAGAGAAAATACTGCATATAAAACAGTGTATGATTACATTTTACCTGGACATCACCTGAACAGAGTCTGGACAGTTCATAAGAGGTTCTACTCTTTACAGCTCTGGACGCTGGGACATCTGGGAACATGGTGGTGGCATCCATGAGAGCCTTCTTTCTGCAATGGAACACTTCAAGATGTCTGCTTTCTCCAACTCAACCTGTAAATTCAGTAAAATACCACTGCAAACACCAACAAACTATCTTGTGGATACTGACTACTTGACTCTGAAGTGCACACGGGAAGGCAAAAGGTGATACAGTCAGCACAGTATTAAAGGCAAGCAATGTTAGAGGGTCCACATAGCCCAACTTCAACTTTCGGTCATCAAAATAGTGTATGTTTGGTGCAGGAAGAGAGCTGTGGGCCAGAGCCCTGCAGTAGGTTCCCATAAATAGAACCAACTAATTTTTGACAAAGAAAGCAATACATGAAGAAAACCATCTTTTCAACCAATGGTGGTAGAACAGTAGGTGTATATGCATGGGAAAAATAGAATGCACGTCTGCAGAAAAATTAATCCAAATAGATCTGAATGTAAAGCAAGATGCTGTGGAGCTCCTAAATATAACGGGGAAAATCTTAGTGCAGCATCGGTGCCTTCTTTGGGTCACACTGAACAAAGAAAAATTATCTTGGGGCATAAATTAACCATCCAACCCATGGCTGATGGATTTTTGAAAACATGGGTGTAACATGCAGGGGCCTGCTTGTTGGGGTTTATGTCCTGCCCAGTTCCCCACAGCCAGCAAGCCCCCAAAGAAAATCACACAGAGATCTCCATAAATTATAAAACTGATTGGCCTATTAGCTCAGGCTATTTATTAGCCCTTGTAGCTTATATTAACCCATTGTTCTTATCTATGCTTGCCACATGGCTCAGTACCTTTCTCAACCGGGCAGGTTACATCTTGCTTCTCAGTGGTCTGTGCAGAAATGGGCTTCCTCTTTCCTAGCATTCTCCTGTTCTCATTGCCCCGCCTCTACTTCCTGTCTGGTTGACCCACCTATACTTCCTGCCTGGCCAATTAGCATTTATTCAAAATAAACAGATGAACAGAATACAGAGAGTTCTCCAGCACCACATCGGTGCATTTATGCAAAGTTCAGGCTTAAATCAAGTCAAGTTGCAACAATATTTTTTTTTTTGCAAAGAATTTGTGATTATAATGCTTCAAGTCCATTTGTGGTTTTGGTATAGTACTGCACTATGGCTACCTCGCCACATATGGCTCAGGGCCCTCAGGTTGGACATGCCACAATGCTGTCTCTTCAGAAACAACAACAATAATATGACCCTTAGGTAAAAATGGATAATCTGGACTTTATTACATTAAAAATCGCTCTGCAGAATACAAACCCCCATCTGGGAGAAAATATCTATTCTTTTACAACTGATAAAAGATTATTACTACATTTTCAATATTCATTTCACTTCCTTTTTAAAAAAAGAGATTTATTTTAGTTTTGAAGGTTTGCACAGAAGCCAGAGGCATTATATCCCCTGGAGCTAGAGTTACCGGCATTTGGGGCCACCTGAAATGGATGCTGGGAACCGAACCCCAGTCTTCTGTAAAAGTCGTATGTGCTCTTAACGGCTGAGACATCTCTCTCCAGTCCATTCTGTTTTCCATACATTTCTAAGGGTCCATCAGTTCAGTCCTATTATTCCTGTGGCCACTCTCTCTGCATTCTCGTTAGTTGATATCATCATAATTTATAACTCTGTAATTGCACAAGCCCCTGAAATGACCCAGTCTCCAATACACTCATTATATTTTTTTCCTCAAATCAAAATGCTATCCCATTCATCTAATGAAAAGTGAAAATTTTGCTGTATTTTTAGAATTTTGATAATTTCAGGATTAATTATATGGTTCTTCAGGATCCGGTTCCACACATCACCCCCAGCCATGTCCACCACATCCCATCTTTGACCTCTTCTGTAGTCTCTAGTGGAGTGGTTCTCAACCTGTGGGTCACGACCCCTTTGGGGACTGAACGACCCTTTCACAAGGACCACCTAAGACCATAAAAACACGGGCATTTATATTATGATTCACAATAATAACAAACTTACAGTTACGAAGTAGCAATGAAAATAATATTATGGTTGCAGGGTCACTGCAGCATGAGGAACTGTATTAAAGGTTTGAAGCATCAGGAAAGCTGAGAACCACTGCTCGAGGCTCACCCCTGTGTTCACTCTGACAACAGCGTTTTCCAGCATGGCGTGAGATGCACAAATGCTGTTTCCCTGCCCAAAGGTGCTCTCTTTCCCCTGGTCTTCTCCTCTTCCGTGCTAGCCAGGGCGAGACACCCACTTCAGGTGAGGAATCTAAATAGGCACTAAAGCAATTTAAATTATAAAGATAAATAATATCAGACTGAAAAAAATAACTCGGGGATACTTGGCGAACAAAGTATTAAAACTTCACATGAGGGCAGTTTCTCATCTTCCTTACGTGGCATTAATGACTGCCCTTGTCCTAAGACTTCACAAAAATGTGTAAAGAATATTTATTTGACTTTTTAAATATATGTCTTTGTGTGTGAGTGTGGGCAACCTCAGGGGCCAGAGAAAGGGCGCCGGATCCCCTGAAGCTGCAGTTACAGATTGTTAGAGCCACCTAATGTGATTTCTCGGAACTGGGCTTCAAAGAGCAGCCAGCACTCTTAACTGCCGAGCCACCTCCCTCAGTGCTGTATAGCTTCCGAGCACGCCGCACGAGCATACCTTTCACATTGGCTACGGCACTGGAATCCCATAAACGTGCCTGAGTCAAGTGCCCACACTCACCCCTACTTTCCTTTCATGACTCAGGGCAGGGATGGCTTCAATCTGATAGGCACCCACCGCTTGCCTTTTGTAGCATACCGGTAATAGCGCGTTTCCTGCGCCATGTGTAACTGGCTGTGCCCACCCCTCATCTACATGGTGCATTCTTTGAGCATACAGACAGCCATGTTAGGTTGTCCTCGATTGTGAAGGCCGTGCACCAGGAGCATGAAGGGCTGGCGATGGGTGTCTGCAGTCAGGCAGAAGAGACAGGACCAGGAACATGAAGGGCTGACCAGGCTGTAAAACCTCAAGTCCTTCCTCTAGTGACCCAGTTCCTCTACCCAGGCTCTACGTATGTTCTACACACCCACCACCTTATAGAACAGCACCCCCAGCCCGAGGCAAGTGTTCAAACACATGTGCCTGTGGGGGACATTCTATAGTCAGCCTCTGTAAGCGGCAGCCACAGCAGGTTATTGGCTTCTGAGAATGTAGGAACCTTAATATCTGTCTCTTGGAATTGTTGCCCCACTACATTTTGCGCCGTGATGGGAGTGAGGAAGAGTAGGATGGTGTCCACTGTGAGGTGGGGCGGGGCTTCTCACTCGGATGTGAAGGCCTTAAGAAGGTTGTTGAAGGATGGCACCCTGGTAAGGTAAATGGGCTGGGGGTAGTGTGAAGCAAGGTGTTTTCAGTTGTTCTTAGCTATCTTTCAATGTTGGTTGTTTTGGGAAAATATTAGAAAAAATAAAAAAAAATCAAAACTCACAAAATAGATCTTAACAAAGCCAAAATAAAGATGTATTCCACCATCTTGAGAAAACTGTCGCAAACATTGGTTGACCATCCACACCCACAGTTCGCGGCCTCTTAGATTAGCAGGACACACTGCTAATCTACTTTATCAGATTTAACAAATTAGGACAAGCACACTGTTTTCCTAGCTGTGAGTCTTGCATAAAATAGGGACCAATGGGAGAATCCAGAGTGTTAAAGCTTCATACTGTTTGATATTTTCACCATGCAAAAAAAGTACGCGATGACTCCATTGGGCATGCCTGGACAGACCAGACACTAAGATTTAAAAGTCCCCTCTGCTTCTTGTCACCTCTTCCCTCTGGGCTGGGCTCTGTTCTCAGCTGTTCTTAGCATGGATTCTGTTTAGCTTCCCCACTGTGGTCATCTGAATGAGAATGTTCCCCATGGGTTCCCATATTTGAATACTTGGTCCCAAATTGGTGACATTGTTTGGGGTAGTTTAGGAGGAAGTTTGCTACTAGGAGTGGGGTTTGAGACCATGAGGCCTCACCCTGCCTCCAGTTTCTTCCTATACCTAGCTTGCTGTTGATGATGTGAGCGCTCAGCTTCCTGTTTTGGCCACCATACCCGCTGGCCATGATGGACTTATCCCTTTGAATCCACAGGCCCAAATACACTCTTTCTTCCATAAATCACATTTGGTTATGGCTCTTTATTACAGTAACAGAAAAAGCAGCTAATACACCATGTCATATTCTCCATGTCTCCCCTCCTTCCCCCTGCTGTCCAGAAGATCTGTTCTTCCTCCATCACTCAGGTTTCTGTTTCTCCTGCAGAACTACTTCCCTGCAACTCTCTGTCTCTGTGTAGTTCTACCCAACTTCTATGCTGGGTCAGCCGCCTCACCCCCCATCTCCTCTCTAGGCTTCCAAGTGACTCATTAAATCCATACTACTTATATCAGCATGCCATCTCCATAGGACATGTGTTCATTTTCATGACAGCACAAATAGACCTTTTAACATTTCTCTATTATGTGCGCTCTGACGTGTGCATGTGTGCACGTGGCGGCCGGAGGACAATTTGCAGGAAGTGGTTCTCTGCTTCTACTACCGTACAGGCTCTGAGGAGGCTCAAACTCATGGTGTCTGGCTTGGTGGCAAGTGCCCTTACTGCTTGGGCCACTTCAGTGGTCCCACAGAGACTCCACTTCTGCACCCAGGTAAGACTATCTTCTACACACAAATAATTCACATCGACAGATATACCCTCATTTGGGCATCATCTTTTCACGGTGAAACACTTTCTTTTTATACCACCTGCACTGCTGCTTGTTTTTGGTGAGATCGTTTGTCTTCTACAGCCTATACTCTCATGGCATCTAAGCTGTGGGCAGAAACCATTTCTGTAAACCTCACAGCTTTCAGATGAATGAGAATAGCTACCACTTGATGATACCTGCTGTGTGCCGTATTAGTGAGGGTACCCGGTCCAAATGCCACCAAACATGAAGGTTGCAATCTAGCCTCTAACCTAGTCCCAGTCCCTGGAAGTCGGAATTCAACCTCTACCAAGCCCCAGCCCCTGAAGGCTGAAGTCTGGCCTCCACTGCAGCTCCACATTCTGAAGGCAAACTGTCTAACTTCCACCCAGCCCCAGTCCCTGAAGGTGAGCTGTCCAACCTCTACCCAACCGCTGAAGGCATTTGGCTGAACCTCCACCCAGTTGCATACTCTGAAGGTCATCTGTCCAGTCTCCACCCCACCCTGTCCCCTGAAGGTACGCAGCCTCTACCCACCCCATTCCCTTTTGTGTCTCTGCTCATAGATTCTTACCACAGTCTTAGGAAACAGATATGATTGACTTTCCTAGCTGAAATAATTGAAAAGATTAATTAATAGACCATGCTGAGAAAACAGGATTCAAAATTAGTGATAGTTGAGAATGGTCATATTCATAACTTGATATAAGTGTATTAATGTGTCTGTGTGTCTGTGTGTGTGTCTATGGCTCTGACTGTATCTGTGTGTATGCACCTCTCTCTCTCTCTCTCTCTCTCTCTCTCTCTCTCTGTCTGGGGAATGTGTCTGTGAGTGTGCACATGTCTCTGTGTGTGAATGTATCTGTGAGTGTGCATGTGTCTCTCTCTGTGTGTGAATGTATCTGTGAGTGTGCACGTGTCTCTTTGTGTGTGAATGTATCTGTGAGTGTGCACATGTCTCTGTGTGTGAATGTATCTGTGAGTGTGCACATGTCTCTGTGTGTGAATGTATCTGTGAGTGTGCATGTGTCTCTCTCTGTGTGTGAATGTATCTGTGAGTGTGCACGTGTCTCTTTGTGTGTGAATGTATCTGTGAGTGTGCACATGTCTCTGTGTGTGAATGTATCTGTGAGTGTGCACATGTCTCTGTGTGTGAATGTATCTGTGAGTGTGCACGTGTCTCTTTGTGTGTGAATGTATCTGTGAGTGTGCATGTGTCTCTCTCTGTATGTGAATGTATCTGTGAGTGTGCATGTGTGTCTCTCTCTCTGTGTGAATGTATCTGTTAATGTACTTCTGTCTTTCTGTGTGTGTGTGTGTGTGTGTGTGTGTGTGTGTGTGATATATCTATGTATGGGTGTGTGCGTGCGTGTGTGTGTGTCTTTTTGTGTGTGTGATAAGACTGTAAATGAGACTACTTTTCTTCCTTCAGGTATTTTTAAACACCTGACCTCTTAGACATGATATAATAAATTTTTACACCATCAGAGATAAAATAGATCTAATAGAACGATGAATTAAAAACTCAGTTTATTTGAAAGTCAGGTCTTCAACTCTTTCTTTCAATACATTTGACTGTGGTGGTGTTTACCACGTGAGAGTTCATTGTAAGGAAATGAGGCATGGAAACGCTTGACAACCAGCTTGTTGCTTTCACTGTGAGGTCACTGAGTGCTAGATATCAGACCTCAGATCTGAGGAGATTGTATGGCCACTGCGCGTGTGAGTGTGTGTGTGTGTGTGTGTGTGTGTGTGTGTGTGTGTGTGCGTGTGAGAGAGAGAGAGAGAGAGAGAGAGAGAGAGAGAGAGAGAGCATGCATATGCACATAAATACATATGCTTGTGAAGGGCAGAGTTTGACACCATTTTCCACAATCATGATCCACCTTCCACCTTGTTAATATTATTGAAAATTTAATTTATTCTTTGAAAATCTCTTGCATGTACACACTGTATTTGATCATATCCATCCACCACTGCCTCCTTCCAACTCTCCCATCTGGCCCCATCCAGTCCTTCTCCCAACTTCACATTCTTTTTAGTTCTGATTATTAATAATGCTGAGTACAATTTTGCTGTCCACATGTGCATGGGTGTGGAGCTATTCACTCGGGCACGAGCAACCTACCAGCAAGAATGACCCCAAAGAAGTTTGGCTCTTCCTTTCTTAGAAGCCATCACTCATTTTGGATGCTCCCCCACCAAGGATGGGGTCCCTCTTCTATCCATATTGAAATCCTGTGGGCTTGATCTTGCCCAGGTCTTCCTTATTCATGCAACTTCAGCTGCTGTGAGCGGATGTCACACCACGTCCAGAAGCCAGCATTTCCCAGCTCTACTCCTTAACGACCAGCTCTTACATTCCTTCTGCTCACTCTTCTGCAATGTTAGCACAGGTGATTCATCCACATCTGAGCACCGTGGTTACATACACTTGGAACTCTCATCATACGTGATTCTCTGCACTGACCAGTACCCACACTGCTAAAAGAATCTTCTCTGGCCAAAATTGAGAGCAGCACAAATGTATAGGTATAAACCTAAATATTAGAAGGCAGTTTGACAAAACAATCATTTAACAATAATAGGTTTCCTGCCAGGTAGTAATGGCAAATCAATCCCACACCAGTTATGTTTTAAAGGGGTATTTATTTTGGGGGGTAAACTTACATACACCATAAACTGTCAGGAAAGGAGCCTAGTCGCTGGAGCAGGAGCCAGAACCAAGCGCCGGAACCAAGAGGCCCGAGCCGAGATCTGTGGCTCTTTTTAAAAGAGAAATATACCACGCCCCAGTGGGCTGGTATTTCAGTAGCTATTGGCTGATGGAGCAGAAGACACTCCCGCAGCACTGTGGGCTCGTGCTTCAGTGACTATTGGCTGAAGCAGTGGAAGGTACTCCCGTAGCACCTCCCCCTTTTGTTTAAGTAAGAGAGTTCTAAGCCTATAACGAAATTATATACAGTAAGTACAAACACACAAAATTATATACAATAAGTACAAATATCCTATTCTAACTAGCTAAAGACTTGTATAATAAATAACTTGTCCAAGTCATGAGAGGAAAGTAGCTACATTTATCTAGACTTCATAGAAGATGATATAGAAGATCCGAGAAGGGAAATAATGTTCACAGAGACAACTGGCTACCTGGGCAATCACCAAAGACCTGTTTGCAGCGTTGAAGCAACCAACTTTGACTAAGGCCTAGAATAACTGACAGATTATTTTTAACAGGCAAGAGATTTTTCAAAACCATCTTACCCTGTCTTGGCAAGATTTAACAGTTCTGTTTATCCATTTCCGGATTTTATCCATTTCTGGATTTTAACAGGCAAGAGATTTTTCAAAACCGTCTTACCCTGTCTTGGCAAGATTTGACAGTTCTGTTTATCCATTTCCGGATACCGTGTATTTGTCAGTAGTTGAGGTATGGGCAGTTCCTTGCCCAGAAGCCAGTTTTGTCAAGAAGACAAGCTCCAAGTGGAGTGTCTTTGGTGCTCAACAATCTCTTGGGAATAGGTCAGTGTTACCAGGAGTGATTGTCTCACTACACAGAACATTAAGATTAAATTAAATGCCATTTTCTACATCTCTTCGAAGAGGTAGAAGACTATTTATATATAATCTCTATGTATCTAAAGAACTTGATTAGTCTAACCATAAATATGACAGACATAGATGACTATTGATCTACAATTCTTAACTTGTATCTAACTTAAAGACTAAGAGAATAAACAACTGTGCAATAAATGAGGACAATGACCTCCAAATGTAAACAATAAATATCAATACATAAACAATATATGAGTATTTTAATCAGAGGTAGAAATGTACACTGCAATATGGTATACATATATCAATACAATATATATCAATACATAAAAATGTTTTAAACAGGTAGAAGCATGCATACATACAATATTCAATATAATTTAACTTTGTATCCATATACAAAAATCTATGCCAATGTAATTATCTATAAACAATAACTCACAAATACCATTATTATCTATCCAATTTTCCCTCTTTTTTTTCCAAAAGATCCCTGAGCTTATAAAAATTCCTTTCCCAACTTTCAACCGTATACTAATTATAATCAATCCCTAACGGCGAATCAATCCCACACCAGTTATGTTTTAAGGGGTTATTTATTTTGGGGGGTAAAACTTACATACACCATAAACCGTCAGGAAGGGAGCCTAGTCGCTGGAGCAGGAGTGGGAACAGGAGCCAGAACCAAGCGCCAGAACCAAGAGGCCCGAGCCGAGATCTGTGGCTCTTTCTAAAAGAGAAATATACCACGCCCCAGTGGGCTGGTATTTCAGAGGCTATTGGCTGACGGAGCGGAAGGCCCTCCCACAGCACCGTGTGCTCGTGCTTCAGCGACTATTGGCTGAAGCAGCGGAAGATACTCCCACAGCACCTCCCCCTTTTGTTTAAGTAAGAGAATTCTAAGACTACTACGAAATTATATACAGTAAGTACAAACCTACACAATTATATACAATAAGTACAAATATCCTATCCTAACTAGCTAAAGTCTTGTATAATAAATAACTTGGCCAAGTCATGAGAGGAAAGTAGCTACATTTATCTAGTATTCAACCCCATAGAAGATCCGAGAAGGGAAATAATGTTACCTGAGTGATTAGGAAGTGCAATCAAAGAACTTCCAAAACATGCAACAAATCACAGAGACAACTGGCTACCTGGGCAATCACCAAAGACCTGTTTGCAGCGTTGAAACAACCAACTTTGACAAAGACCTAGAATAACTGACAGATTATTTTTAACAGGCAAGAGATTTTTCAAAACCATCTTACCCTGTCTTGGCAAGATTTAACAGTTCTGTTTATCCATTTCCGGATTTTATCCATTTCCGGATTTTAACAGGCAAGAGATTTTTCAAAACCGTCTTACCCTGTCTTGGCAAGATTTGACAGTTCTGTTTATCCATTTCCAGATACCGTGTATTTGTTAGTAGTTGAGGTATGGGCAGTTCCTTACCCAGAAGTCAGTTTTGTCAAGAAGACAAGCTCCAAGTGGAGTGTCTTTGGTGCTCAACAATCTCTCGGGAATAGGTCAGTGTTTCCAGGAGTGATTGTGTCTCACTACACAGAACATTAAATTAAATGCCATTTTCTACATCTCTTCGAAGAGGTTGAAGACTATTTATATATAATCTCTATGTACCTAAAGAACCTGATTAGTCTAACCATAAATATGACAGACATAGATGACTATTGATCTACAATTCTTAACTTGTATCTAACTTAAAGACTAAGAGAATAAACAACTGTGCAATAAATGAGGACAATGACCTCCAAATGTAAACAATAACTATCAATACATAAACAATATATGAGTATCTTAATCAGAGGTAGAAATGTACACTGCAATATGGTATACATATATCAATACAATATATATCAATACATAAAAAATGTTTTAAACAGGTAGAAGCATGCATACATACAATATTCAATATATGCTGATGTAATTATCTATAAACAATAACTCACAAATACCATTATTATCTATCCAATTATCCCCCCCTTTTTTTTCCAAAAGATCCCTGAGCTTATAAAATTCCTTTCCCAACTCTCAACCGTATACTAATTATAATCAATCCCTAAATATTGTTCCTAAACCTGAGGACAAACTTTGCTGAGAGAGGGGACATCGTCCTCTAGAATTACTTCCAGCTGTCATGGGGGTATGGTTCTTTCTGGAGGATCCTGTGAAAGTAAAATGATGGTTAAATTTCAAGATGAATGTCTTTTAAAATTGCAAACAGTCTCTGAGTATTTGGTGGAGGTCTGGCCAGAATGTTGTACAAGATGTGCACCATTTCAGCTAACCAAGTTGGAATCATCTGTGCAGCTGATACCCGAAACAGGACTTGTAGTAGCACTATCAGTATCATGGTGTCATATCAACTGAGTGGAGTTGTTGTTATGGGGGTCCCATCTTCTTCCTGGAAACTTCAAATGTCAGTGCAGAAAGAACTCATTGTTCATTGTGGAAAACTTCAACATTAATTATATAGACATATATAAGCATATTCAATGAAAGGTATGATAGACATATTCAATGAAAAGTATGATAGACATGAAGAAAAGCAAAGATGTTTTCTAAACTCATATTTCTTTCTGTCTCATATCATGGCTCTTGACAGAAGACAGAAACTCCAGAAACTCTGGGTTTTTCTCCTAACAACAGGCTTGGAATTAGCGAGGGACCAAGCCAAGAGTCCAACTCCAAAACCAGCTCTATAAATTCAGAAATATGATTTAGTATATTCCAGAGCTTCATACTCACAGAACCTATTCAGTTTTCTTGATAATCCATATTGGGTAGTTATTTTTCCATCTGTCAGTATTCAAACATCCAGGGTTCTTTGAATGTTTCAAAGACGAGCGTTTTCCTGTGGAGACAAGAACAAAACCCTGCCCCCATTTTATGTTTTTCTTACCACCTGTATGGTTATCATCATTGTAGATGCTGTCATTTCTCTTTTACAAGAGGTTTCTTCTCTTCAAATCTAACCTTTATTAATTTTGATGGTATCCACAATTTTTCTTCTCCTGTGGAAACAAGAGCAAACCCCCTTCCCCAACGTAGTACATCTCCTGGCTTCCATTGAGAGGTCAGCACATCCTTGATATAAACCGGTTGATTTAGTTCAGCAGACTTTTCCATTATCCAATGTCTTTCTGCTGCTGTTGTTCCCTTCTCATTAGCGTTAAGAAAATTCAAGGTTAATAAGGCATTACGTAATCTATTTCTGGGGGCATTTTCCACCCCTTTCTGTTTATTTAACATATGCTTTATAGTTTGATTTGATCTTTCTATGACTGCTTGACCTGTAGGATTGTATGGCATACCTGTAACATGCTTAATATTATAATGAGCAAAAAATCGTTTCATTTTCCTAGAGACATAAGCTGGACCATTATCTGTTTTTATTTGTGCAGGTATACCCATAATGGCCATAACTTCTAATAAATGTGTGATTACTGAGTCAGCTTTTTCTGACTCTTAAAGCAGTTGCCCATTGGAAACCTGAGTATGTGTCAATGGTGTGATGTATATATTATAATTTTCCAAATTCTGCAAAGTGGAAGACATCCATCTGCTAGATTTCATTCCTTTGAGTACCCTTCGGGTTAGTCCCTGCAGGTAGTGGTGTTTGGTTATATAAAGAGCAAGTAGGGCATCTCTTTACAATCTCCTTAGCTTATTGTCAGGTAATGGAAAACTCTTTCTTTAAACCTTTGCTATTGACATGATTTTTTTTTATGAAATTCTGAGGCCTGCAACACATTTCCAATCAATAATTGATCAATTTCTGCATTACCTTGTGCTAGAGGACCTGGCAGACCCATATGGGACCGGATGTGTGTTATGTACATCGGGCAAAGCCTATTCCTGATTATGTCTTGTACCTGGATAAACAATGAATTCAACTCTGTATCATCTGGTATAAATTCAGCAGTTTCAATATGCAAGATAACTCTTTCTGCATATTGTGAATCTATAACAATATTAAGAGGTTCTTTAAAATCCCTTAGCACCATAAGAATGGCATATAATTCTGCCTTCTGGACAGAAGTATAAGGGTTTTGTTCCACCTTACTCAATTCATCTGATTTGTAACCAGCCTTCCCTGATTTATTAGCTTCAGTATAAAATGTACGGGCTCCAGTTATTGGAGGATCATGTCCAATTTGAGGAAGAATCCAAGAAGTTCTCTTTATTTATAAGGTTAAGTCTACCGCTTTTTGGATAGTTGCTATTAATTTCTCCCAAAAAATTAGCACAAGCCCTTTGCCATGATTCATTGTCTTCCCATAACTTTTTTATTTCATCAGTAGTGAAAAGTACTATAATTTCTGCTGGGTCTATACCTGCTAGTTGACGAAGTCTCAGTTTACCTTTTATAATTAATTCAGAGACTTTTTCTGCATAAGTTTTCAATTTTTTACTTGGTTTGTGTGGTAAAAAGATCCGTTCTAAAATAGTATCTTCCCTCTGCATTAAAATTCCCGTAGGAGAAATTCTGGAAGGCAATATGACTAGAATGCAACTAAGATTTGGATCCACCCTATCTACATGTGCCTCCTGTAATTTTTCCTCAACCATCATCAGTTCCTTTTCTGCTTCAGCTGTTAATTCTCTGGGACTATTCAAATCTTTGTCGCCATCTAAGGTTTTGTTTAAATGAATTATTAGATCAGGTGTTATCCCAACAGCTGGTCATAGACTGGAAATGTCTCCTAACAATCTCTGAAAATCATTAAGAGTCTGTAACTGGTCTCTTCTAATTTGTGCCTTTTGTGTCCTAATTTTCTGTAAACCTATTCTGTAACCTAGGTAATTAACAGAATCTCTTCTCTGAATCTTTTCAGGAGCAATTTGTAATCCCCATTTAGGCAAAATTATCTTTACTTCCTCAAACATTCTTTCTAAAGTATCTAAGTTTGAATCATATAACAAAATGTCATTCGTGTAATGGTATATTATAGATTTAGGGAATTGTTTACGTATTATTTCCAATGGCTGACTTACAAAGTATTGACACAGGCTGGGGCTATTGAGCATTCCCTGTGGGAGGACAGTCCACTGGTATCTCCTAGTAGACTGGGAGTTATTATAAGTAGGCACTGTGAAGGCAATTTTTTCTCTATCCTTTTCTTGTAATGGTATTGTAAAGAAGCAATCCTTCAAGTCAATAACTATAAGATGCCATCCTTTGGGTAACAGAGAAGGCAGAGGAAGTCCAGACTGTAGAGGGCCCATAGGTTGAATTACCTTGTTGACAGCCCTTAGATCTGTCACCATTCTCCATTTGCCAGATTTCTTTTTTACAACAAGCACAGGAGAATTCCAAGGGCTAGTGGACTCCTCAATATGTTGAACATCTAATTGCTCCTGTACCAATTGTTCTAAAGCCTGCAATTTATCTTCAGCTAAAGGCCATTGTTTAACCCATATTGGCTTTTCAGTTAGCCATTTTAAAGGTAGGGCTGTAGGTACCTCTAAAGGTTTGTTAGTTGTTTTATGTTCTTGTATAGCCTGAATGGCTGGTGACCTTTGTGCATAGTACTTTATTACATCCTTCCCAGAATCATGACTTCCTGAGACTGCAGGAATGTCAATCTGCGTATTCCATTGTTGTAGCAGGTCATGGCCCCATAAATTTATTGCAATATCAGCTACATATGGCCTTAACTTTCTTTTTTGACCCTCTGGCCCAATACAGTGAACCCATCTTGTGCTTTGTTTAACTTGAGATATGGTTCCAATTCCTAGTAATTGAACATCTGCCTCTTGAAGAGGCCAATTTGGATGCCAAGATTCTGGAGTGATGATACTTACATCTGCTCCTGTGTCTATGAAGCCAACAATCACAATTCCATTTATACGTACTCTCAGCTTTGGTCTCTGATCATTTATAGAAGTTTGCCAAAATACACGTTTCTTATTTCCTAATTGAATTTCTGACTTATCCTCCAAATTTGCATCATTTAGAACCTTATGATCGTGTACAAAATCTTCTAGAGTTTTTAAATTTTCCTGGTGTGACATGTCCTCCATGGTTACTGGGAATGACTGGGCCACTTTTGGCTTGGGGATCTGCAAGAGGCCCCTCAGGGAGTTTCTGAATGGTATCAGGTTGCCTTGTCTGTCTGTTGTTGATCTGCATTCATTCGTCCAATGTCTTCCTTTACCACACTTCCTACATATACCTGAAGGCCAAGGTTTCCTATTCCTGCCATTCCCAGATGAAGTGTTATTCCTAGAAATACCTTGCCTACAATCCCTTTTTAGATGTCCAAATTTACCACAATTAAAACATTTGGCAGGTTGATGTCTCCTCATTACTTTAGAAATCGCTTCTCCTACCCAAGATTCTTCATCGTAATTAAAGGTCTGAAAATTCATGGTATGCTGGATCCATTCATCCATAGGTGCTGATCTAGACCTTAAAGACCCAATTATCTTTTTGCAGTCTAAGTTTGCATTTTCAAAAGCCAGTGATTCAAGAATTAGTCATCTAGCTTCTGGGTTTGTTATTCCTGTGTTCAGAGCCTTAATTAATCTTTGCAAAAAGTCAGTATAGGGTTCTCCCTGTCCCTGCCTAACCCTAGTATATGACTCTACTTTTCTTCCTGGATCTGGTAATCTACCTCAGGCATTTAAAGCTGCCTTGTGGCATAGAGACAGTACTTCATCATCATAAAGAGCTTGGCCCTGTGGATCAGCGTAAGCTCCTACACCAAGAATTTCATCCTGTGACACCTCTACACATTTTGCTCTCCCTTGCTGTTCCATATGTTTGGATTCTTCCTTGAAGTAAACTCCAAACATCAAGGAAGGTCCGTCTTCGAGGACTGCTGAAGCTAACTGTGAGAAATCGTGGGGGATAGCCCTGACATTAGAAGCCCAAGTCCTTATCATTTCCTTAACAAATGTAGAGTGCAAGCCATAATTAACAACGGCTTGCTTAATTTCCTTTAGGTCATTCATACCTACTGGCATCCATCTAGATTCTTTGGCTCCCTTTGAGCCTTTAGAAGTTGATGCTTTGTCAGAATAAATTACAGGGTATGTTGCTAAAACCCTGGGTAAGCCAGTTCTAACAGGTGGTGGTGGCATTGTATCCTGCCCTTGTGTCGTCTCACCTGGATCATCAATTCCAATAATTTTTTCAATCATTTCAAATCTTTGTATCATCGCCTCTCTTAAATCCTGAATCTCCTGACCTGCATGTGTTTCTAGTGATTTCACTAAGGTATCAATTTTTTGGTCTCCATTCTGTACTTGTGACTCCAAGGTCTTAATGGTTCCTTTTAAATATAGTATCTCCTCTTTGAACTGCCCCTGGATATCATGTAAATTGCCATCCTGGAGGTATATTCTGTCTGTTACTTTATCAAAACTCTGATAACTTTTCAAAGTCAAATTCAACAGCTTGGATCCTTTCAGGTAATTTCTTAGTGCCCTTAGATAAGGAGTCAATTTTGCCTATCATAGTATTAATCCTATCAAATAATGCCGCATATTTCCACAATGATATAACATTAAGAAGGAATCTAAAACCTAATAACCAGTAAATCGAGGTACCTCCATAGGCATATAGGCCACTTGTGATTTCAACCAAAATGGCAGCAAAAGCTGCAGCTAGAGTCCCATTAAAAAAGAAACCTGCCATTTTACCTGTCAGCCACCAGATGGGGATGTCTCCGAGCCGGGACTAGAACTACTGTAGGCCTCACGACAAATCCTGTTTTAAAATCTGCTCTGTTATTTGTTCAAAAACTGGGGAAAATGAGTCATTTGAGAGGTCAGATGTACACAGAGAGAAAATCCAGAGGCCAGGCACAGAGCACAAAAGGTCAGAGAGCTTCTAGTGGCCATTAAACAAGGCAGCCTGGCCTACCCCACCCGGGTTCTCCTGCCATGCCACTTTGTTCAACCCGATGCAGAGGGTCATGATACAGCCACTGCGCTGTTGCTAAAGAGGCCTAGTGCTTTGGGCCCCGTGTCCCTGTGCTGGGGTTAAGGGTCAAGCTGCTTGCAGCGCTCCCAATCAGTTATGGCGGATGGCGGGGGTTTCAAACAGTTTGCTGGAACTTCAAAGGGAGCTTGAGCTGTGAGCTCTTCGACTCACGTTGCAAGGAAAAATTTAAAAATCCGCGCAGAACAGGGCAAAGTAGGCCGGCAGAGACTGTCCGGACCTGTGTATCCTGGGAGGCGTGGAGGTTATGGCTGAGAGAGGGCTCGTGCCAAGCCGAGCTGGCCAAGCCAGAGGTCAGCAGCTGAGCTGGAGGGGTGTAGGGTGTGGGGTGGTTCTTAAACCAAACGCTGGGTGCCAAATAATGGCGAATCAATCCCACACCAGTTATGTTTTAAAGGGGTATTTATTTTGGGGGGTAAACTTACATACACATAAACCGTCAGGAAGGAAGCCTAGTCGCTGGAGCAGGAGTCGGAACCAAGCGCCAGAACCAAGAGGCCCAGCCGAGGCTTGCCGCTCTTCTTTTAAATAGAAATATAACACGCCCCAGTGGGCTGGTATTTCAGCGGCTATTGGCTGACGGAGTGGAAGGTGCTCCTGCAGCACTGTGGGCTCGTGCTTCAGCGACTATTGGCTGAAGCAGCGGAAGGTACTCCTGCAACAAGGTAGAAGCTGGGATCTTCCCGGTCATGGACTTTTGAGCCCGCATGAACTCCCTTCTGTGGTACAGTCTTCCTAGCCAAGCAGAAAGCAGCTGGTTACCCCCATAACCATCCTGCCACTGTCACATCTAGGGTCCAGCACTGGATGAACCTTGAAGTCTTTCCTAGTAGCTGGCAAAGCATTTTCTTGCTCTGCGTAAGCTAGCGCGAAGAGTTTCCTGCTTCACTGAGGTTGATTCTCTAAAACCTCTCTGAACTATTGGTTCATACCTCATAGAGCAGCACCCATGCCTGGCACTGAGATTTTTATTTGGTAACCCATGTTTTATTGAAACAGTATTGCTGTTCAAACTCCATGTAGGTTTACTAGCTTACAAACTAGTGGATTTACGTAAAGTTTCTTCATAATCTTTAGTTTCAGTGAACCTCTTAATCTGCTTTTCCCATCGCCTTGTCTTTATTCCCACTTAAACCTTCAACACAGAATAGTCGCTCTGCTGTTCCACGTCACCTGGGTTCTACCACCCCCCGCTGACTGTATCTTTTATTCGAGTGACGAGATTATCAGTTTCTGGATAGTGATGTTTCCACATGCTTCAGTTCTGTTAATCCTTCTGCATCCACACTCTCTTACCCCTGAAACCCTTCATGCCAAATCTTTCCACCCCAGTAATCCCCCTTTCTGCCTTCATTCCACCTGTCCTCCACCATCTTCCCTCCTCAGTGTGTCTGCTCTCAATGCCCTGTTTCTAATGACCGTATCCATATCCACTTCAAATTAGACAGACGAAAGACTGAAAGCAGGATCTACACATGAGAGCCAACGAGGCATTTTTCTTTCTGAGCCTGGGTGATCTCACTCAGTATCCCATTTCCACTTTCCTTCATTTGTTCATCTCAGTGCTATGGTTTTGTTTTTCCTTACAGCTGAGCAGGGCTCCACTTCATGTTTCCATCTTGGAGCTGATATTGATAGCTGCAAATTCTATCCCTAGTTGTGGTCTAAACTTACACTGCTGTCTACTCTAGATGTCACTGTGCAAGGGTCAACACACCCCTGGATGGTCCTCCCCTTTGCTCCCTTATAGTAGCTCTCCATGCCAGGATGCCCTACTTTGAGTCAGCTCTGATAAGCCAGAGTTTAGGGCTGCCAGGTGTGGAGCCAAGGTGCTTGATAGGGTGGGTAGGAATGGGGCTTCCCTGGTAACCTAGGCAAGGGAGGTGACAGAGAATCTGGGTGACCTATAAAGTGGGGTGGAGAGGGATCCATCTTATTTTTTGAGACAGGGTCTCTCATTGCCCCTGGATATCACCAATTCAGCTAAATTCTCTGGACAGAGAACCCCAGGGATCTTCCTTTCTGCCTACCTGTAACACCATCGTTAGGGGCATGTCCAGCATCCCTGAATTTTTACATGGGTAGTAGGAATCTGAACTCAGCTCCTTATGCTTGATAAGCAATTTACTAACAGAGACACCTATCCATATCTTTGTTCTATTATTTTTATTAGCATACATTAACACTACAGAGTAACCGGCTTCATTGTGACATCATGCACATATACAATTGATCTCATCCATTCCCATTATTGTCCCTCATCCTTATCACCTCCCTTCCTCATCACCCCATACCCTTGGCAATCTTATTGTTGTGTTGTGTCTTTTTTCTCTCTCTAAATTTTGCATATGAGGGAAAGCACACAATGCTTGCCTTTGTGAGTGTGCTTTGCTTGGCTTAGCGCTATAATCTCAACTCCCATCCGCTTACCCACCAAAGGCAATTTTGTTCTTCCTATGGCTGAATAGGATGCCACTGTTTACCAATAGCAGACTTTGTGTATCTAATCATCAGTTGATGGGCACTGAGGCTGAGTCCCCAGCCTTCCTGGCATGCGGGTCTGTTCCGACTTCTGTCTCAGAAGAGGAGAAAGGAAAACGAGCAGACACCGGAGTTGCAAACATTCATTTCGTTCACCAGGCTTGAGTCGTCCATCAATCAATGATCTCTGGAGATTATCTATCAAGGTTTTTGTGAAAAAGCCTTCCAGTCTGTCTTCCAGTAAGTGATAGATCTGTGAGGGTTCACAGCGCACTTGTGGGATGAATAAATTGATATTCAGATCAGCCGAGTGCATGCTAGGAACAGGGGTTGTCTCCACATCTATGAGGAAACTAAAATAGCAAGGCTTTCCTCTACAAGATGGCTTTCTTGACTTTCTTTTTTCGTTGTCTAAGCCGTTCTATGACAGGCAGTCTTCCACCCAAGAAAATTTACACCTGCAAACAAATCACTTTGTTAAAGTCAATGGGTAAATGACAGGAACTCCGTTCATTTTGCAAAAGGGAGTAGGTGGCTTCATCACACTTTTTTCTTCTGAGAAGAAATGGAGGGGGAAAGGACCCTGTGTATTACAAAACATCGTTGCTCTGCCTTTCTCCTGCTGTGCTGGGGAACAGGAAGCCTGCTGTGTGGGGATTTCACAAGGTGAGATAGACAGCATTTTCAGGTCACAGGCAACCGTGCCCCGTGAGATCAGGACTCAGCCTCTGGTCCTGTTCAGAGACCACAATCGGCTTCGTGCCCGCTTTTCAGGGTCTGTCCTATTTACAGCAGAACCACACACCAGGAGCTGCAGGTCCCGGCTAGCCTCAGGTGACCTATAGAGACAGAAGACTTTCCTTCCGACATGCCCAAGATTTCTTAACATAAGTGACGCAAACGCATTTGGACTGACAAATGGTAGCCAAGACCCACACAGGGGCAGGCCAAGAAATGGCCCTCTCCATTACCCAGCATCTGTCTAGGACGGCAGGTCTATTCTGCTGTCAAAGAAGCTACGCGAGTATTGCAGGAGAGGTGGCATTTGAATGATAATGCAATGCTGTGGTCCAGCTTTCCTGCAACACCTTGCTGCAGCATCCAAAGGACATCGTGGATGAGAGCAGGATGCGGGCGTGTTTGGCCAAGAGAGTCCCGCTGGTCTCTGAAGGCGGCAAGGTGTGAGGGAAGAAAGGAAAGCAGTGTGCGAGCTTCCAAAATGAGAGATTGTGAAGGACAGGGGAGCCCACAAGGCATTCTACCATTGCTGTGGTGTGAAGGCGGAGGGAGGGGAGAGCTCTGCGGTGTGACATGGGTACCCGTACAGAGGGTGGTTGGCACTGGGCTGAAAGCTTTTTCTACAGGCAACAGAGGAAATCTCACAGATTGGGGCAGGAAATGGCAAGTGGTTTTTCTTTTTGTCGGTCACAGTGGTAGCTGAGCACAGAAAGTAACAGCCAACCTGGAAATACTGGTGGCAGCCCCTGAGACACAGTTTCAGGAGGCTCCAAGCACAGCACTGTAGGGGTCCACATGAGACTGACCCCAGGGCTTGAGGAGGTAGGTTTGAAATTCTGTCCCCATGCTGTGACGCTGGGGAAGTCACTGTCTCATGCACCTCATTTCATTTGAAACTGGGATAGAGATAAAATGCTTTCTCTTGTTCCTGATGAAGTGATAAGAACAACATGGTGAGGTGTGTTTCAGCATTGACAGAGGTGGGCATTTTTATTATATAATGAAACTAAGAAATGACAAGTGGGTGATGCTGTGGGATCATCATTGCCATTCCTGGAAAATCCCATGTCTTCTTCCAATTTAAAACCATAATTGTTTTTATTCCAGCCAGAATTTGGCAAATAATTATGAAGAAGATGAAACCCATCAAAGTGAAAATGGTAAAATGAATTGAGTTGTTTTCTGCAAAATAAGCCCTGGTCTTACTGCAACCTACTCTGAGGATGGATGTTAAGAAGAAATCCCACACTAGCTCAGAGCTGAGTATACTAAAGGGTTATTTGTTTAGGGCTAGACTCACAGATCACAGTCTTCCACACGAATGGGGAACAGGAACTGAATCCAGCATCTGGAAGAAAGAGTGAGCATGTACTTTACATGGGCCTTTATAGTATTAAGAGGCCATGCCCAAGTGGGCTGGTATCTTAAAGGCTATTGCCTGAAGGATTTCCTACAGCACCTCCACTTTTGTTTAAATGAGAGAGTTCTAAGCCTAATACAAAACTATATACAATAAGAACAAATATCAAGTATAAAAAATAGAATTACAGTCAGCATAAACAATACCAAGCAAGAAACACATGATAAATATTTTACTAATTATCTTATCCTAAGGAGTCTAAGTCTTGTATTAGAAATAACTTGGCCAAATCATGAGAGGACAGTAACTACAATTATCTAGTCTTCAACCCCATTGAAGACTTGAGAAGGGAAATAATATTACTTGAGTAAATAGGAAGTGTAATAAAGCAACTTCCAAAATGTGCAATAAATGACAGAGACATCTGGGCAATCACCCAAAGTCTCATTTGCCACATTGGAGTAACCAACTTTGGCAAAGACCTAGAGTAACTGGCCATTTCTAGAGGCAGGAAAATTTTCAAAGCTGTCTTACTCTGTCTTGGCAAGATTTGGCAGTCTTTGTTCTAGTATCCTCCTTGTCTTGTCCAAACATTGATACATTTTGTTAGTGGTTGAGGCATGGGTAGTTCCTTGCCCAAAGGCTAGTTTTTCCAAGAAGAAAAATAGCTCCAAATGAAGTGTCTTTATTGCTCAGCATTCCCTTGGGAATAGATCGGTGCTGCCACGAGCAATTGTATCTCACATCAACAGAATCCTAAGTTATTTGAATGTTATATTTTACAGTTCTTTGAAGTGGTTGAAGATTACTTATCTATGTGGAATACAATCTCTATGTATCTAAAGAACCTGATTAGTCTAACTATAAGTATGACAAACATGGATGACTATTGACCTGTAATTCTTATTACCTATATAGCTTAAAGACTAATACTTCATATTAGAATATTAAAAATCTTTAAATTTGCTGTGCAGCAAAAGAAGAAAATGACCTCAAAATGTAAACAATGTATAAGTATCTTGATCAGAGGTAGAAATGTATAGTGCAATATGATAAATCCTAAAATTGTATCAATAGACAAAATATCTTAAGCTGAAGTAGAAGCATGCATGCATACAATATGACAAAATAACTTTGCCTAGATTTACTAATATTGTAGATAAAATAGGAGTATATTCAGTATAATTAGAATTTGTATCAATATGCAAGAATATATATCAATGTAAATTGTCTATAAATAATAGCTCAAAAGTATTTACTTTATTACTCACTATTACTATAAGTATGAGTAACCTCACACTAATCTATTAGCTCATCCAGTTTTCCTCTTTTTTTCCCAAAGAGATCACTGAGTCTACAAAATTTCCACCCAACCCCCCAACCCTATACCAATTATAATCAACCCCTAATTGATGTTCCTAACTCTGAGGACAAATTTTGTTGGGAGAGGGGAGGTTGTCTTCTAGAATTACTTCCAACTGCCATGGGGGTGATGTTCTCCCTATGGGATCTTGTAAAAACTAAAATTATGGCTATGTTTCAAGATTACTGTCTGGCATAATTGCAAATAGTCTCTGAGTATTCGGTAGGGTTTTTCTGAGGTTCCTATTTGGAGTTCTGTTCAAAATGTTGTAAAAAGTGCATCATTTCAGCTAACCAAGTTGGAACCATCTTGAGCATCTGGTACCAAAAATCAGCATCATGACATCATATCAACCAGGTGGAGCCATTGTTGTGGGGTCCCATCTTCTTCCTGGAAACTTCAAAAATTACTGCAGAAAAATTTATTGTTAATTGTGAAAAACTTAAACATTATTTATATAGATATATATTCAGTGAAAGGTACAGTAGAGACAAAAATAGGTATGGAGAAAATTAAAATTTTTCCTAAATTCTCTCTTCTTTCTGTCCCATACCAGATGGCTCATGACATCTGGTAATTTTCTGAATTTTTCTTTTAACAGCATGCTTGGATTTAGAGAAGGACAGCCATTGTCTAAGTCCACAGCCAGCTTTGATTTTAAAGTGAGTCACAACTATTATTCTAGTGGGCAGCCTTTCCTGAGCTCAAAACAGTTGCCCATTGAAAACTTGAATAAATGTCAATGGTGTGGTGTACATATTTTAATTTTCCAAAATGTGCAAAGTGGAACACATCCATCTGCCAGATTTTATTCTTTTGAGTACCCTTTGAGTTAGTCCCTGCAGATGTCAGTGTTTGGTTATAGAAAGAGCAGTAGAACATCTCTCTATAATCTCCTTAGCTTGTTGTCATGTAATAGAAAACTTTTTCTTTGAGGCTTTGCTATTGAAATGATGTTTTTAATGAAATTCTGAGGTCTTCAGCAATTTCCAATCAATAATTGATCAATTTCTGCATTACCTTGTGCTAGAGGACCTGGCAGACCCATTTGGGATTGGATGTGTATTATGTAAATGAGACAAAACCTATTCCTGATTATATCTTGAACCTGTATGAATGATGAAGTCAATTCTGTATCATCTGGTATAAATTCAGTGGTTTCAATATGTAAGACAATTCTCTCTACATATTGTGAATCCATAACTATATTGAGAGGTTCTTTAAAATTCCATAGCACCATGAGAATAGCATATAATTCTGCCTTTTGGACAGAATTATAAGGGCTTTATTCCACCTTACTTAAATCTTCTGATTTGTAACCTGCCTTTCCTGATTTATTTGCATCAGTATAGAATGTATGGGCTCCAGTTATTGGTGTGTCCCATACAATGTGGGGAAGGATTCAAGTAGTTCTCTTTATCAGATTAATTCTATATCTTTTGGGATAATTGTTATTAATCTCTCCTAAAAAATTAGCACAAGCTCTTTGCCAGTGTCCATTGTCTTCCCATAAGTTTTTAATTTCATAAGTAGTAAAAGGCAGTATAATCTTTGCTGGGTCTATGCCTGCTAGTTGATGAAGTCTCAATTTTCCTTTTAGAATTAATTCAGAGATCTTTTCCACATAAATTTTTAATTTTTTACTTGGTTTATGTAGTTAAAGACTCCATTCTAAGCTAATATCTTCCCTTTGCATTAAAATTCCTGTAAGGGAAATTCTGAAAGACAATATGACTAGAATGCAATTGAGATTTAGATTCACCCTTTCCACATGTGCCTCTTGTAATTTCTCTTTAATGATAGTCAATTCTTTTTTGGCTTCAGCTATTTAAGTCTTTGTCACCACCTAAGGTTTTATTTAAATGAACTATTAGGTCAGGTGTTATCCCAACAGCTGGTCATAGACTGGAAATGTCTTAGAACAGTCTTTGAAAGTCATTAAGAGTCTACAATCGGTCTCTCCTCATTTGTGCCTTTTCTGTTCTAATTTTCTGTGAACCTATTATATAACCTATGTAGTTGACAAAATCTCCTCTTTGCATTTTTTTCAGGAGCAATTTGTAATCCCCATTTAGGAAAAACTTTCTTCTTCAAACATTCTTTCTAAAGTATCTACATTTGAATCAGACAGCAAAATGTCATCCATTCAATGATACATTATAGACTTAGGAAATTGTTTATGTATTATTTCTAATGGCTGATTTACAAAGTATTAGCACAGGATGGGGTTATTGAGTATTCCCTGTGAGAGAATAGTCCAATGGTATCTCCTAGTAGGCTGAGAACTACTATAAGTAGGCACTGTGAAGGCAAATTTTTCTCTCTCTCTTTTTTTTGTAAAGGTATAGTGAAGAAGCAGTCTTTTAAATCAATAACTATAAGAGGCTATCCTTTTGGTAATAGAGAAGACAGGAATTACAGATTGTAGAGGGCTCATAGGGTGAATTACCTTGTTGACAGCTCTGTCACCATTCTCTGTTTACCAGATTTCTTTTTAACAACAAACACAGGAGAATTCCAAGGGTGAGTTGATTCTTCAATATGGCGAGCATCTAGTTGCTCCTGTACCAGCTGCTCTAAAGTCTGCAGTTTGTCTTCTGTTAAAGGCCATTGTTTTACCCATATTGGTTTCTCAGTTAACCATTTTAAAGGTAGAGCCATTGGTATCACTAAAGGTTTGCTGGTTGCTTTGTGTTCTTATACCACCCGAATGACTGGTGACCTTTGTATATAGTACTTTATAATGTCCTTCCCAGAATTATGAGTTCCTGATACTGCAGTAATGGTAATTAGGGTATTCCATTGCTGTAGCAAGTTATTACCCCATAAATTCACTGCAATATTACCCACATATGGTTTTAGCCTTCTTCTCTGTCCTTCTGACCCTATGCATTCAACCCATCTCATGCTTTGACTCACTTCAGATAGGTTTCCAATTCCTAGAAATTGAACATCTGCCTCTAGAAGAGGCCAATTCAGATGCCAAGATTCTGAAGTAATAATACTTAGGTCCACACCCATGTCTAGCAATCTCTCAATTGCAATGTTATTTATATGTACTCTTAGCTTTGGTATTTAATCATTTACAAAAGTCTGCCAAAAATATATGCTTCCTGTTTCCTATTGGAATTTTTGATTCATCCTCCATGTTTATTCCATCACTCAGAACAGTTTTTTTTTTTTTACAGCAGACAATAAATTTTTAATTTTCCGTGAGATATGTCCTCCACAGTGACTGGGAATGACTGGGTCATGTTTGACTTGGGGGCCTGTGAGAGGCCCCCCAAAGAGTTTTCTGATAATATCAGTTTACCTTGTCTGTCTTTTTGTTGATCTACATTCATTGGTCTGATATTGGCCTTTGCCACACCTCCTACATAACCCAGAAGATTGATACCTTTTATTTTGCCATTCTCAGAGGAAACATTATTTCTAGGAATTTCTTATCTACAGTCCCTTCTCAGATGGTCCTATTTTACTACAATTAAAACATTTGGCATTTTGATGTCTCCTCATTCCCTTGGAAATTCTTTCTCCTACCCAAGTCTCAATATTATAGTCAAATGTCTCAATGTTCATTGTATGCGGATCCATTCATCCATTGGTGCTGATCTGACCTTTAAAGGCTCAAGAGTCTTTTTACATTCTAAATTGGCATTTTCAAAAGCCAGAGATTCAGAAAGTATTCATCTAGCTTCTGGGTCTGTTACTCCTATTTGTACAACCTTAGTTAATCTTTGGGAAAAGTCACTAAAGAGTTCTCTCTGGCCATATTTAACCCTGGTACATGATTAAATTCATTTTCCTAGTTCTTGAATCCTGTCCCAAGCATTTTAGGCTGCTGTGTGGCAGAGGTACGAGATTTGTTCATTGTAAAGTGTTTGATCCTGTAGGTCAACATAAGTGCCCTTACCAAGAATTTGATCTTGTGAAGCCTAAAGTCCTTTTGCTTTTCCCTGTTGTTCTAAAATTTTTGCCTCTTCTCACAAATAGCATTTTCACAGTAGTTGTGGCCTGTCTTCCAGGACCTCTAAAAGCCAATAGTGTGGGGTAACCTTATTGCTAGAAGCTCAAATCTCCCTAACAAATGCTGAATGCAAGCTATAAGATACTACTGCTTGCTTAATTTCTTGTAGATTATTCATACCTATAGGTATCCATCTACATTCTTTGGATCCTTTTGGACATTTAGAAATGGATGCTTTTTCAGAGTTGATTATAGAGTAGGAAGCTAAAACCCTGGGTAAGTCATCTCTGACTCTGACAGGTACTGGTGATGTTAAATCCTGTCCTTGTACTTTCTTTCCTTGCTCATCAGCTCCGATAATTTTCTCAATTGTTTCAACTATTTTTCCTACTGTTTTTATAAAGTCTAAAATATGGTCTGTATATATTATATTGCTAGTGATTTCTTTGAGGCACCCAGACTCTGGTCCTTATTGTGCACATGTGATTCCAAGGTATGAAGTTTTTCCTTTAGAGATAACTGATGTGGGAGGTGATGTATTCTGTGAATGTGTTTTATTGCTGTTGGTTAATGAAGAAGCTTCTTTCAGTCAATGGCTTAACAGTAAAGTCAGTCTGAAAGAGATAGATAGTGAGAGTAGGCAGAGTCAAGGAGAAGCCAGGTAGCTGCAGCCAGAGACAGACGTGCTGGAAACCTGCCAGTAAGCCACAGCCACATGGCAATACACAGATGGATAGAAATTGGCTAATTTAAGATATAAGAGTTAGCCAGAAATACACTCACGTGATTGGTCAAGCAGTGATTTAAATAATACAGTTTTGTGTGATTATTTTGGGGCCGAATAGCCAGGAATGTACAAACAGTGCCTGCCTACAGATAACATCACATCCTTGCACATTATTTGGATAGTGTGCAGATTGTCTTCCTGAAGAAATACTCTATCTGCTAACCTATCATAACTTTTTAGCAGATTTTGATTGTCAAATTCAACAGTATGAATTCTTTCAGATAATTTCTCAGTACCCTTTGACATGGATTGGATTTTGTCTGTCAAATTAATGTTATCCCTTTCAATAGTATTAATTTTTTCAGGCAACTTTTGATTTTCAGTGGTATTAATTCTGGCAGCTAGCTGTTCATTATTAGTCTGTAAAGACTGTATCATTTCTAAAAGTGCCTCATTCTTAGCTCTGTTATTAAACTGTTTTCTTAAGGATATAACATGAAAAAGAAAACTAAGTCCCATTATCCAATAAATGGATGTATCAGGAAAACCTTGCAGAATACCATCCATAGTATAAGCAAAAAGGTTATTATTCTTGGGGGGTAATATTGTCTTCCATTATATAACTTTCAGGTTTATTGATTTATTTAGCAATCAAATAGTTACCTGTGTTATGAGACTTAAGTAAATTATTGTATGTATAATAATCTTTATTGGCCAGCAGGTTTTGGGGTTGTAGCTCCGTGGCACGAACCGCCCATGCTGCTTTGCTTCTGCACATTGCTGCCTGGTCAAATACTGACATATACTGACGTATATGCACATATGCGTTGCTCTTTGTTTAAGAGCAATTAAATCAATTCTGTTCATGGAGAGAGTTTTTTGTTTTTTTTTTTTTTTTAATCAAGGCCCCCGGACTCACAAACCAGGGAACACAAGCCCTAAGCTGCACAAGCAGCCCATAAATCACTGTGCAGCAGGGCAAGTGGGGGTGTGTGTGCATGAGCCTGGGAAATCTGCAAGTCGCCGCATGCTTAGCTCCACTGTGGTGGGGTTTTTGCAAAAGCTGCTCAGTAGATGAGATCAAGTTGGCGGGCAGGAGTTGAAGACCTTCAGGGCTGCAGACCTTTTGTGTCTTTTAGGCCAGTCCACCCTGTAGGCTTGGAGTTGAGATCCACATGGACTCCAGGTAAAGATGGACATTAAAACGAAATCCCATACTAGCTCAGAGTTGAATATAATAAAGTGTTATTCATTTAGGGGTAGACTCACAGTCGCAGGAGCAGGGAACAGGAATCGACACCAGCAGCGGGACGAGAGAGTGAGCATGCGCTTTATGTCAGTATCGTATAAGAGGCCACACCCAAGTGGGCTGGTATCTTCAAGGCTACTGGCTGAAGCTTTTCCTACAGCACTACCCTGATTTCAACGAGCATCATTGTATAACTGACATGATCTCATGTTAAGCTGAAAATGGCTTTAGTATGTCTGCAGCGTGTCCACCGGTAACACACACGTGACACAGTTAGCAGCCACAGATCCCATCTCCACGGAAAGGCTTCCATTGTTGCTTAATAAAGTCCCAGTTCCTTCCAGCTGTCTGACAAGCACAGTGTGTCTCTCCTCGCCTGGCTGACGACAGTGGCAGGAAGTATAGAGGTGAGCCAGCTCACTTTACAGCCATCATTTATGTATTTCGTCTTAGTTTTAATTGCTACATTTAACATTTTCTGTGGGTTTTTTTGACCAAGAGAATATTTGCATGTGTGGTTTGTACAACATTCAAGGTAAGTTTGCTGCATAATGATCAAAGCCCTGTGTTTCCTTGCATGTGTCAATCATCATGATTGGCAGTCTCATTCATGGCACTATACAGCAGGGAGCACATTTTTTCTGTGATTGACTAATACTCTATTAGTATATATTCCACAAATGATGTATCTGCAAACAGTCACAACTTAGAAAGTGTAGGAGATACATTATAACACAATAAAAAAAGTAACTACCATGGCTCTGGGAGCCCTGGGTACAGTCCTGATGTCATTGCTGTGGTCACCAGCCTGTCACCCCCACCTCCCATCCTCTTCCCTCCTCCTGTCTCAGCCTTGACTGTCCTAACTAGCAATGAATCCCCGATCAATTATAATTTTCTGGGTAAACTAATTTTAAAAGTCGTATTCATTGTATTTGTATTTGTGGACGAGTTGTGTCTGTGTGTATGTGCATGAGCAGGTGTCTGGTGTAGTGTATCCCTGGAGAGGGAGGCTCCACCTGTGCCAGAGAGAACTGGCTGGCATGGGTGCTGGGAACTGAGCTCCGGCCCTGTGCCAGAGCAGGACTTGGTCCTGAGCCCGGAGCTGTCCCCTCCAGTCCCTAGAGTGAGCCTCTCAGTCTTTCTAAGGGTAACTAATATGGGATGGTTTTACCAGGAAGTGCTTCTGTTATAATTACGAGCTCTCAATAGCCATCTCTAATTTTAGTTTCTCTGTAGTCTATTTTTAGATCATGCAATTAGCTGAAAGGAAGTAGATTTTTTTTCTGTCCAAAAGCACTCATTTTCATTAGATAAGGAGGCTGAAATTGTCTAAAAAATAAGAAAGGACAGTGAAAAATAATTAGTAAGAGTATCTGTGCCCGAGCAGTTCTGGCTGAGAAGTTTTAGATGTCAGGACAAATGTATGAAAAACAAGTACTTATAGGGAATGGTGTGTTAAAGACAAAACTATATAAACCTGCTAGAAGGCAGCACGCCTTTAATCCCAGCACTTGGGAGAGGCAGAGGCAAGTAGATCTCCATGAGTTCGAGGCCAGCCTGGTTTACAAAGTGAGTTCCAGGACAGCCAAAGCTGTTACACAGAGAAACCCTGTGTAACATGAAACAGAAGCCAGTCATCCTGTGCTCTATCCATTACCCAGCCCCTTGGCCCCATTCCAGCACACTCAATGTGGAAATTCACAGTGGGCATGGATCTCAACAGACCCTCTCCTCTACTACGTAGCTGACTCGCACCATGCCCCCACCATCCCCAACACCGCTGTGGGTAAATGCTGTGCAGGAGGGTGGCCAGGTCACATGGTAGAAACCCTCATATCTCCTAACAGCGGCCTCACCATTTCCAGCTGTGATGGTGAGCTCACTCCATCCACAGCCTTGCCAGGATTCAGTTCTTCTGATGGCAGCACAGAGGGACACCTCACCGCTGTGTTAACACCCATGCTCCTGTAGTGGCACTAAGAATCTTCTCATTGTCAGCTGTCCATCTTTGGTGAGATGTCTGCTCTGTTTTTGTTGTTGTTGGGATTTTTTTTTTCATTTGCATTGTTCTGCGCCGTTTGGGGTCATGGCTATTCACATACATGTCCTGTGTCATCCCCCCTTCACCCCAAGTTCATGGCTTGTCTTCTTATTGTCTCCATATGTCAGAATTTCATTCCCCCTTTAGGCAAATACTATTCTTTCCTTTTGTGCTGATAATGATTGAACATAAGATGCTTACACATGTAAGGCTCCTTTCAGTTCCAGTTCCAATTCCAGTGAATATTTAGGCACATTATATCTGTGTGAGTGTGTGTGTATGTGAGTGTCTATATGTGTGTATGTGTGTAACGTATGTATGTGTTAATGTGTGCATGTATGTATATATGTGTGTGAGAGTGTGTACGTGTGTATGTATGTGTACGTACATGTGTGTGAGTGTGTACATGTGTATGTTGTATGTGTGTATGTGAATATGTGTATATATATTATATGTGTGTGTATGTACGTGTGTGTGAGTGTGTCTGTACGTACATGTGTATATGTACATGTGTATGTTGTATGTGTGAATGTGAATATGTGTGTATATTGTATGTGTGTATGCATGTACGTGTGTGAGTGTGTCTATGTGTATATGTGTGTACATACATGTGTGTGAGTATGTACGTGTGTATGTTGTATATGTGTATATGTGAATATGTGTATGTATATTGTATGTGTGTGTGCATGTACATGTGAGTGTGTCTCTGTGTGTATGTGTGTATGTTGTATGTGTGTGTATGTTCTGCACACAGTACACTTGTTCATTGTAGTAAACTTTCTCATCAGGATTGCCAGACTGCAAATGACTACAGAGTTATTGTTAATTATGAAAGCCTGGCCTTAGCTTGGGCTTTTTCTCTAACTAGCTCTTGTAATTTTATAAAGCCACACTCTATTACGTGACTCAGTTGACGTTCCTCTGTCCTGGAAGTCCAACTTATTCTGGGTCTTGTTGGCATCTCCTGAGTGCCTAGATTCATCCCTCTGACTTCCTCTCCCTTTGCTGGAATCCCGCCTATCCTCTCCTGCCTCGCTATTGGCCATTCAGCTCTACTACACCAATCACAGCAGTAGATCTTCACCCCATGCACAAACATTCCCCAGCCGTTTATCCCCTCATCCTCAGATCCACCAGGGGACCTTTGGGTAGCTATCACATTTGATCCTGCCTTGGCTATTGACATACTGATACCTGTTTCCCTGCTTTCAGTTCCTTTGGGTCAACACAAATGTGGCTCAATAATGCATCAAAGCAGTTACTCCCAGTTCTCCTTTCTGTGACAAGGTGGCCTTTCCGCATCCGTGACCGGACACAGCGGCGAGACACAGCGGTGAGACACAGCGGTGAGACACAGTGGCGAGATCTTTGTTCTCCGTGCAGTTTCTCATCTCTCCCGATGAAGTGGACGAAGGATTGGCAGGCTACTGGCTTCAGGAAATGGCTGTTTGCGGTCTCTGCTCGATTGTGGCTTTGTCTGCAGAAGAGTGAAGTGAATGGGGTTGAAAGGCAATTTACGAGGCACTTTTGAGCACGCGAGATGCCTCTTAGCTTCTGCAGGAGTGTCTGAAACCTGGCTTCACACAGAAGTCTGACAAAGCGGCAGAGAATGAAAAGACCGGAAGGAGACCGCAGCGCATCCACTGGGTGCCCCTTCCCTGACTCCTTACACCAAGAGATACGTCAGGCGGCCGCATGCAACAGCAGCTTTCTACCTCACGCTCAAGGTGCCAGGAAACAGACAGAGGTTTGTCACGTAGATTCACATCTTAACACAGGAAGGGGACCATGGTTAAAGATGTCAGCTCTGCCTAGGCCAGCCCTCATCATGGGTTGTGGACAGCTGGTTAAACAAACCTTGATATGCATATGAAGACTGTGTCTGGGGTCTACTTAGCAGCCTCCACAAATGAATAAGTCAGTACAACTAAGCTTCATACTTAAAATGTTCTTGCCAGCTCCATGACTACCACTCCCACCTAAACTATGGTGAAGGCTTTATGCTCAAAAGATGTTCAAGGGCTTTGGGCTTTATTGCTCTGAAAGAGCATATATTTTATATATAGGGAGGGGAGAGAGAGCTAAAGAGCAAGACAGAGAAAGAGAGAGATGATTGATCGATTGATTGATGATAGATAGATAGAGAAATATAACAAAATAAAAAATTGGACAGAGGGCCAGGGAGACGGCTCAGTCAGCAAAGAGCTCACTGTACAAGCATGAGGACCAGAGTCTGGATTCTCAGCGCCTGTGTGAAGCCTGGCACAAGGATGGACGGGAGAGCTTCCCAGTGTTCAGTTCACCACACCACTCTAACCACGCAGGTGAGCAGCTGCAGGTTCACCAAGAGATCCCAACTCAAAGAGTAAGGTGGAGACTGATCCAGGAAGGCAGCCAATGTTCACCTCTGGCTTCCATTCTCCCATGTGCCTTCATGTCCATGTGCAAACTTACAAACAAGCGCGCACACACACACACACACACACCACTAAACTAAGTGTATGCCTGCAGGAGAGTCTGACAAAGGTATTCTGCACTGTGATGCAGGAGTGCAGCTGAATACTGAGCAAGGGGAATGCACGAATGAATGAATGAATGAATGAATGAATGAGTGGTCATCCCTTCTAACCCAGATTTATCCTGGACAGAGCAAAATGAGATAGAAAAAAAACTTAATATCATGGGTGCTTCAGCTGTTCAGCTCAGGAAAAGAGCACATGGTCAGTCGTCACTAGAAGCAACACAGGATAAAACCCAGAATTTCTCTGACTTGGCTTAAGGCACCTGATTGGTCTAATAAAAAGCTGAATGGCCAATAGCTAGATAGGAGAGGAATAGGCAGGGCTGACAGATAGAGAACAAACAGAGGAGAAATATAGGCTCGAGAAGAATGTGAAAGAAGAGAATGAGGAGAAAGAGAAAGATATGTCCAGGGCCAGAAGCTAGACATAGAGACAGCAAAAAATTAAGATATAAAGAAATAAAGGTAAGAAGCCCCAAGACAAAACTTAGAGAGAAGCAAATTAAAATAAGAGCTAAGATAAGGCCGAGCACTCATAGTGAATAAGGCTCTCTTTGGGAGCCGGATAGACCTGTTGTGATATTTCATTTGTATTTTAATAAATAAAGCTTGCCTAAAGATCAGAGAGTAAAACAGCAGCACTGATCAGCCTTACAGACCAGGCAGTGGTGATACACACCTCTAATCCCAGTAGCCACACTAGTTTGCCATAGAAATTGGTGGTAGTGGTGCACACCTTTCATCCCAGTCCTAGAGAGAAATATAAGCCAGGAGACCATCTCAGGCTCAGTCTCCTTCTGAGACTCTGGGAGGCAGGACCGCCACTTCAGACTGAGGTAGAGGTAAGGGCCAGTGGGTGGCTGTTTTGCTTTTCTTACCTTCAGGTTGAGCTTCAATGTCTGTCTCTGTTTTTTTTTTTTTTTTTTTTTTTTTTTTTTAATTAATCATGCTACAGTGGCCCCAAAGAAAAAGCCTGGTGTACAGATAAACACCAGGAGAAGCAGGAATCTAAAACACAGGGGATGGTGTCTTCAGAGGACAGGTGTAACATGAGGGCCAGCTTGTTGGGGTTTCTATCCCGCCTGGTACCCCACAGCCGGCAAGTTCCAAAGAAAATCACACATAGTCTACATAAGATTATAAACTGATTGACCCATTAGGTCAGGCTACTTATTAGTTCTTATGACTTATCTTAACCCATTATTCTGATCTATGTTAGTCATATGGCTTGGTACCTTTTTCAGCTGTCAGCTCACAAGTTGCATCTTCGGTGATCTGGGCAGGAATGGCGGAGGGAGCTTCCTCCTTCCTAGCCTTCTCCTGTTCTCATTGCCCCACCTCTACTTCCTGTCTGGTTGACCCGCCTATACTTCCTGCCTGGCCAATCAGTGTTTCATTAAAATACATGGTTGACAGAATACAGATAATTGTCCCACGCCAGACAGGTGTGTTTTCCACCCAGAAGGCTGGGAGGAGAAGTGGTTAATAGCCTGTGACCTCTGTGCTGTCTTTGTGGCCAGGCTACACAAGCTCCTCCCCGTTACCCTTATCTTGAGCCTTTTTGTTTAAAACCAGTTAACCTATAGAACTGATCTTTATGGAAGATGCTGCTTGTACTTTACAAAGAGTTTAGATGTTGTTACATCTTACGTTTTGTTATGTGACCAGGATTGAGTTAATTATCACCATAAGACTTTCCCCCAAATTGTGTTGTGCTTAATTATGTCTAAATTAAACTACTTGGGATCAGACTTTTAAAGTTTGACCCAACAGTGGCTACTGAGCCATGTGGAGCCAAACTGTATTTTTGTCTCTGTGGATCAATATTCTGCTGGCAGTGGTGTTTGCGGAGACCCCCACTCCCACTCCCCACACACTTCCCTCTGGACCAGAATCTTACCATTCAGGTTGGACTGACTGGCTAGTGGGCTCCCATTGCTTGGGATACAAGCACACTCAGCCATGCCCAGCTTTCCCCCGCAAAGGTGATGGGGATTTGAACTCAGCTCCTCATGTTCTTACTCACTAAGTCATTCAGCAAGCCCCATTTGGGCATAATTTTTACACATTAGCTTTTTATAGCTACCACTCATATTTAAAGAGAAGGCTCCTGGTTCTTATAAATACATACATGTTGTGGGAATTCGTTCAGCCAATTAACTTTTGGGGTGCCACCCGTTTGGGAGTGGTCTGAGGTGCTACGTGTCCACTCATGAGGTGCAAGAAGAAACAAGCTTGCACACTCACTCTGACTCTTGCTTGGCGTGAGAGGAGACTCAGGACAGGGGAGAGAGAGTGCGGGATCAGCAGCGGCTAATCCTTTATCTGTATTTGTGAGTTCGTCCCTCTCTTTTGCAACCCCTTAATAAACTAGTTTTATTTACCTCTGTATATTAATGCAATATACATATACATGCAACGAGAAGGCAGCTACTTAAAAACATATACATACTTAATAGAGATGTCAGCTGCTTATAAACATATACATACATGCATAGAGAAGTCGGATACTTATAAACACGCATGCATGAGAAGGCAGCATCTTTTAAGACATGTATATACATGCATTCACAGCGTAGTTAAGGGAGGCTGAGGATTGCATTTGAAGCCCCAACTTTGCATTCATCCAAACATAATCATTTCCCTTCTTCCTCCGTTGCACCATCACTGTTCTCCCCAGCTGAACCGTTGCTTTGTGAAATTTCCTTTCTTATACCCACTTTCCCCAGTCTCCGTCCCTTCCCCAGTCTATGCCCCTTCCCCAGTCTCCGCCCCTTCCCCAGTCTATGCCCCTCCCCCAGTATCCACTCCTTCCCCCCAGTCTCCGTCCCTTCCCCAGTCTATGCCCCTTCCCCAGTCTATGCCCCTCCCCCAGTATCCACTCCTTCCCCCCAGTCTCCGTCCCTTCCCCAGTCTATGCCCCTTCCCCAGTCTATGCCCCTTCTCCAGTCTCTGCCCCTTCCCCAGTCTATGCCCCTCCCCCAGTATCCACTCCTTCCCCCCCAGTCTCCGTCCCTTCCCCAGTCTCCACCCTTTCCCCAATCTCCACTCCTTCCCCCTGTCTCCGCCCCTTCCCCAGTCTATGCCCCTCCCCCAGTCTCTGCCCCTTCCCCCTGTCTATGTCCCTTCCCCAGTCTCCGCCCCTTCCCCAGCCTATGCCCCTCCCCCAGTATCCACTCCTTCCCCCAGTCTCCGCCCCTTCCCCAGTCTCCGCCCCTTCCCCAGTCTCTGCACCTGTCTATCCTGTCTGATCTCACACACTTCCCAACACTTAGCTTCTTCTTTCTCTCAAGGCAGAAACACCTATCCCCTTAATGAGATGTCTCTCAGAAGACAGAGATACCTATCCCCTTTAACGAGACTTACCCTTCCATTGTGATCCCCCTGTGTTCCGAGATGTCCCCCTGGGTCCCTAAAGAGGATGTCTGATTTCTCTGCACTGCCTGGTGGGTTCATAGTTTACCTGCTGCCCCACATTCTAAGCAAATGTTCTTAGGTTCTCGCCGGTGTGCGGTGTGAGCTCGGGAGATGCTGTGTGTTGGTCGTCTCAGGAGGCTGAGCTGGCTATGTGCCCCCCTGTCAGCTTTGTCTAGACCTCACAGGTTCAGCAGCTGGACCTCTGCACTCGTGGCTTGTGGTCATGTCTCTTTTCCCTGTGTGTCACTGTAGGTCATGCTTCCCCTTTAGATTTTTTGTTGTTTGATTTTCACGGAGTTTCAGTGGAGACACACACACAGAAAATCCTCCACCTCTGCTTCTTTAGTGTGAGGGATTCTAATGCGCACAGGACTGTCATCCTGGAACCAGCACGGTGAAAAGTGTACACAAATGTCTTCTTTCCTCCGTCTCTTCAGTTTCTTCCTCTTCAGGAGGCATCACTGAGCCCAGTTCCCTAGACACTAGGACTGGAGACTTACAGGCATCTTCCCCTCCTCATAACGCCATGGGCCGCCTCAGTCACACTCCTTGTGCCTTCCACGGGGCTCCGAAGCTGGTCTCCGTGTTCAGTGCCCACTACTTGTCAACGATACTGCGGCTTTGTAATGACCAATGTCCTTGGTGTAGTTCAAATCTTTTTTTGGGGTGAGGTTTAAAGCTGTCCATTGGAGAAGTGGACAGTGGGTGGGCACCATCCGACGTGTTCTTCACTCTCAGGCCCCTCACAGTGCGTTATCCTGGCAACATGAAGCAGACCTGCGCTGTTTAACCAGTGATAACACTGAGCTTTGCTTAGAGAAATGAGCAAGTGGAGTTTTTATCTGTGTTGGCAGCCACGACAGGAGGGTGTACACATTGTTCAATTCTTGACCAGTTCAGCTGATGGGGCTGAAGTGAGGACAGCCTTGAATAGGCGAAGCCGCCTTCTGCCTTTCAGCTGTTCTTGGGGAATTATTGCGAGAGGACACCTAGTGGCACGTTGTAGAATTGCATCTACCCTACAAAATTCTTTGGAATCTTGGATCCAAATACAACTCAGGCAGGAATAGAAGTTCAGACTGCCTAGTGTGAGTCTAAGTACCAGTCAGGATGTGCTAACTACTCTGACAACCCCACCCGAAGGTTTCCATGGCTTCATAGTTTATTTCTTACCTTCAAACGCAGTGAGGTTACTCGGGTCGGTGGCTCTTCAGATAATGACGCAAGCGAGTTGTGGTCGTGTAGAAGACAGAAGACATCCTTAGCCTTGGATAGGAAAAATAAAGGGCAACATTTACTCTAAACAAAGCAGGCAAATGAAATCCAACATGTGAAATGGGTGTAGAATATGCAACGATGTAAAATTGCCAAGTTAAATATGTATTCATATTAAAATATATGTTTATATTAAAATATATGAATTTAAGTACATTAAAACTATGAGTCAATTTTTTAGAAAAAAGAATTAAAAAAATGCCTGATATAATTCTGGAAAAGATGAGCAATGAAGATATGAGAAATATTAAGATTAATACAAATCTCAATAGTTAAAAGACAATGGTACTATAATTAATTGAGAAAAAGAGTTGTTTAGGATTGTAAATAGGTAGATTCATGAGATAGGCTGCAAGTCTCCAAATTATATAACATTATATATAGTGATTTGATAAAAATAACATAGCCCAAGAAGTCAAATCAACTCTTCAATAGATATTCAGGGGACAAATAAAGATATCTCTATGTTTTGAAGAAAGGAAGGGGAAAGAAAAGATTATGCTAATCCTTGTGGGCTTTTCTTAGGATTCTTTAGCAACCAGAGCAGACAGCTTGTGTGTGTCTGGATTCAGGGGTTTGGGAAGGAATGATGTAATGCTCTAAGGGAGGCAGAGGAGCTTCAGGGTCTGCAGGGGGAGGCAGGAAGCTGGTGATGGAAGCAAAATGGGCTGAAGACCAGTGGGCATGGGACTGGTCTAGGCCACGGTTTCAATACACATTCGAAGGTGGAGAAACCAGGTCCAGGGAAGGCAGGAGGTGTGTGGTTCTCTGTTGCTTTGTTCTAATTATTTACAACTTGAATCATAATCTCCTGTAAAACAGTGTAGCAGTGGACCCAGGGAAATGTTGGCAACTGCCGGGGCATCTCGTGGCACACCTATGAGTATGACTCACCCTGCCACAGGCATCACAGAAGCTTGACGGCCTCTGACTGTCTCCTGAAGACTCAGGGACAGAACATCTCTGTCATTGTCCCCAACTTCCCACCGAGTCTGCAGCATCAACATCGCATTTGGTGGGTGAATACCCAGGAAGAAATATGTGCTATTTTAGTGAGCCGAGAGGGTGTCTGGTTCTGTCCACTCTGGTGGCCACTGATTGAACTTTGGGACTTGGTTGACGCTTGTGTGCTGGAATGCTCAGTGTATTTTCAAGTCTTCAGCGCCTGTGACAAACAGGCACACACGTTTTTTTATTTTCTTGCGGATTTGAGTTTCTTCTGTGCTTTGTGTCATCCCTGTGGTTAGTTTATTCTGTTATTACTTGATAGTGATAGTACTTTGATCTTGAATATTGAACTTACTCTGATATCTCAGCGAGAAACAGCAGGAATAAAAGTTCTCAGAAGGGGTGGGATAGTGAGATATGGGTTCAAATCATGATCTTCAGCTCCCAATTCAGATACTCTCAGAGAGGTAGATTTTGGAGAAATGCTTTTAGGGTGTTCCAATCAGTTTCTCTCTCTCTCTCTCTCTCTCTCTCTCTCTCTCTCTCTCTCTCTCTCCCCATTTGTATGTATATATGTGAAGGCCATGCAACGAATTTGCCATTCCTCAGGTGCTGCCCAGATTCCTATTTGATAGTGGGTCTCTCAATAGCCCAAAAAAAACCAAGTCGGTTAGGCTTTCTGGCAGATGAGCTGTGGGGTGGGGTGGGGGAACCCTTTGCCTGCATCTCCCAGCTGGGATCAATGACATGGGCTATCATACTCAGCATTTTCTAAAATGTGGGTCTTAGGGTTTGAACTCGGGTTTCCATGCTCGCCTAGCAAGCACTTTACTGACTAAGCCATCTCCCCAAGCTACCAACATCACTTTAAATTTTAAAATCACATTTCTTCAGGGCATTTCAATCCAGGAGAGGAAGCACTGAGTTCCTAATGAGAGCTGTGCTTGCCTGGTGCAGCTCATTAGCTCCTGTAGGTAGTTCATAAGATTTTCTGGTTTTGCATCTGTTCCTTTTATAAAAGCAATTTAACAGTGGTATTTGCTGATAATGTAAATGAATCACAATGAAGGGCTGTCTTGAGGGTTTTGAAGAGAAAGATCAGTAACTGAACCTAAGTGCTGGTTCAGCACTTAGGATGCATTCAGTTTCTCCATGAATGAGAATTCCTTCCCAGATTGTCATGTAAAAGATGGTCAAAGGCATCACAAGTGTGTGTGAAGACAGCTCGGGAAGATGCAGAAAAGTTGCCAGCGGCAAAGTGGAGGAAGCGTGTGACTGTGGTGCCCCTGGGGCCAGATCTTAAAGAACCGTCTACACAATCTAAAGTAACTAATTTCTGCAAACGTACAGAAGTGAATTATGTCCAAATCAGGATGTGTGCCAATTGTTAATTACACGTGATCAGACACCAGGTGAGTGTAGAGGACCTCAGAAACATAGAAATACCCTCGTCAAAGAGGCAACGAAACCATGTTTGGCATCAGATATGACCTTGACATCTTTATTTATGTAGTAAGTAGATTCAAGATAACCAAACACATTGCATATTATTTATGTAACTTTAAATTCCAACCCTTTCTCTTCCAAGTACTTTTTTTTCTTACATCTGGCACAGAGCTCTTGTGGACTCAATCTGTAACCAACATGGTTGCCCCTATTGTTTCCTGACCTTGTTGTCACATTCTGAAAGAATTACACCACACTGTAGCTGAAGACTCACTCTGAAAGAGTTACACCACACTGTAGCTGAAGACTCACTGTGAACAGTTTCCCTTCAATTAACTAGCTTCTCTGGTTTTGTCAGAGGTCTCTAGGAGGTTCATGAAAAGACAGCCACAGCCCTCTGGTAACCTTTGTGTTTATCCATCCAGGTCAGCTCCTGCATCTGTCCCTTGTGTGTGACACGTAGTTTAGGTCTCTGCTAGCTTTTGGTTCAAATGAAGGGATGCTGTTGCATGCATGTCCACAGAGAAACAGCAGATGCCCAAGGATGCCAGAACATCCAGGCCCAGAACAACCCCTTGCCTTGAGATCTCCAAAGCTACGTTCTGCTTTACTCTTCCTCAAACCCTCTTCTTTATAGCCCGAAACAAGTTTGTCAAAATTGGGACTGGAGAGGGAGGGGGAGTGGAGGGGAGAAGGAGGGAAATGGGAGGAGGTGGAAATTTTTAATAAAAAAATAAAATAAAAACTTAGAGTCAAATATTAAAGTTAAAATTTGAGATAATCACAAAAAATGAAAGAATTTCTTAAAAAATAGTGTATTCATTAGCTGTCATTAGAATTCCTATGGTCAGAATATTGACAGACTATAGCAATCCATGTCAATATCTCATCAGTTCATAGACTCTCATAAACTCTGTGCCCAGAAAGAAATAGAAAATATTATGGCATTTAGGTAGCTATATCAAAAGCAAAGGCTGTCTGTCATGACCTTCTGGGTGTTTCCAGTGGGTCTGATATTGTATTGGATATTATGTAGAGCAATAATAAAGTCTTTTAAAAGTATTATTCTACCAGGAATAAACAAATGAAAAGCCCACTAAAAGCATTACTGTTTATATTAGTGCTTGCCAAGTGTAATATTTAGAAATAAAACTATTAAAATATACACGAGATCTTTATGAAGACAATCACAAACTTGTAATGAATGAAATCAAAGAAAAACTAAATAGACAGAGAGATAGTTCATGTTCATGGGTAGAGAGATACAGTGCTGTACTGAGCCAGGAGTCTTTGGTTTGATCCATGGATCCAGTGTTGTGCTGTCCAAGTCCAGCCTAGTTCCTTGGTAGATACTGACAGACCCATGCTAGAGTTTTAGTGAAAAGACAAGAGACTGAGAGTACCCGAGTCAATACTGAAGAGCAAGGTTGAGGGGGGGACTTCTGTTGCCCAGCAAGGCTATGCCTTGTAGCTGTGGTGATTGGCTGTGTCCTCTATAACGTCTACATTAAGCATCCTTCCCAAGACGAGGGTATCCGGAGGTGGCACCTTTGAAGAGTGATCATGCCATACATCTGAAACCCTCCTTCAGGAAAAGGGGCACAGTGGAAGTCATCTTATTACACATAAAGTAAGCCAGAATTAGGAAGGTGGATAGTACATTTTTTTCTCACATACAGAATCTAGCTTTAAAAATAATACACAAGAGTAGAGGTGGGAGGGAAAGAAGGTGGAAAGGGGCGAATTCGACAGGACTGCGTCTATGAAGTTTGATCTTCATAACGCATAAAGATGGTGCTAAAATATTACTTGTAATTTGTAAACTTATATTGTTCCTTGTGTATTTTAACCATTCATATCATAATATGTAAATAGTAAACTATTTTAAAGAAAAAAGAAGAGACATGGAAAGGGTGACTATTTTTTCTCCACTGTGTGGGGTACAGCAGAAGGACTGGCTGTCTTCAAACTGAAAGAAAGGTCCTCACCAGACACTAGCTGGCCCTCTCTCTGACCTTCATGTTCTCAGATTTCCAGAACGTTGAAAAACTAACATGCTTTGTTGACACTCCTTTGGCTATAGTGATTTGTTCCAGAAGCCCAGATGGGACACTGTGGTAATCAAGGCAGAATGAAAGAACAGACAAAGTTCAACGGAACAAACTAGAAAGCCAGGGTTACACCACAAGGATAGCCAATGGGTCTTTGACAAGAGCAGCACAAGGGGAAATTGGTGTTTTTCTCAACAAAGTGTTCTGTAACAACTGACCAAAAATGGACTTAGGCATAGATCTTGTTCCCTTCATGAAAATCAGTTCAGCATGGAGAACAGAATGAAACTCAAAGTTCAAATACCAGAGGGTAACGTTAGAAAAGCTAGGTGACCAGATGCTGCTACTTAACCCTCCTGGCAGCTTCCCGTCAGCTGAGGACACCACAAGCTTGTCAAGCATCTGCTTACGTGCAGTCACGTCTCATGTAAGACATAGTGTTTCGCTTTTCGTTTTAAGTGAGCAGTGACCAAGAGACAGCAACTCAGTGTTTTAATAGGAAAGACAGAGTAGAGGAGAGGAGAATGTGTTTATGTTGCACATATCTAACCAAAACCTTGACTTGATGCTTTGATTTCAACTGAAACTCCTTAAGGGGAGAGCCCAGATCCTCTGCTTTCTATTTTACGATATTTCTTATTAGAAGTGGCCACTTCCTGATGCTGTAAAGTGTTGAGTAGAGTGTAATAGTATCTAAGATGGTAGAATACGGTCAGTGCCCACTTAATTAACATTAAATAGTTCAACCACAGCATTTTTAAGTTAGATAAATAAATCTTAGTGCTTTTTATCAAAACAATTTTGTTCACGACAATGATAAGGTTGACCATGACTGAGGCAGTACAGCTAACAGGAAGTAAGACCTACAGAACAGACCTCAGATGAGGGTTTTCAAAGCTGCTGTCTTGTCTAAAATAATTTGCTATACAATTTCACACAGGTTGTAAAGACTGAACATTAGAAATACAGGCCCTTCAACATGATGACCAATAATTTCAAAGAATATGTTCATTCTATATGATCTCTAAATAAACATATTTTTCAGTTGTGCCAAGCATTATGGTTTTGGTTGCTTGGCATGTAGGTCTTGGTGCCAATTTCAATTTCTTTCTCTTTCCATCTTCAAAGACAAGAAGAGGAGGGACACAGAGAGCCTGACAATCCTTCTAGCATGGCTCCCTTGTGAGATTCCAGCTCAGCACCTGACATGAACTCTTGGGAAGCTGAAATCTCAGAATGGGATTGATGGCAGAATCTTTTCACACGGAGGAGTTTCTGTTTAGCTCACTTTCAGATTTGAGTTTCATGTTTTGGAATTCCTTGTTGACTGAATACTGAAGTACTCAATACTACCAAAGCTTCAAAACCTAAACATATTGAAATTATAATTGATTAGTTAACTGGTAACATGGGTAAACTTGGGTATTTTATGTCAACCCCAAACACACAAATGAATCTTTACACAGTTTTTTTTTCTTTTAAAGAGCAAGATGGGTCCCTCTGTAGGAAGTTCCTCCATTAACCAATGACACCTTACTGTCCACCTCCTAGTTATTTCTTTGCCATGAAAAAAAGAACTTAAAATTATTGTAAATGTTGAGTCCTAATTTATTATTGTTGTTTTTATTATTTATCTTAGTTTGTTTACATTTATCTGTCTCCATTTAAGTAACTGTGGTATTCATTGCCATTTGCATTCATGGAGACTGCCCCAAAATATGCCATTTTCACAGAAATACTAGCTTTATTTTTTCATTCATGCTTTATACATGTTTTGACTATGCCATTAAGTCCTTATGTTATAATAAATATAGATTTGGAAGCAAATGACTGCATTTTGGCCTATGTATGACATGTCAGTCTAGGAGGGAACACTGGAGACATGATTGTCAGTTGACATTCATCAGAGAGGAGAAGGGAGAGTCCAAACCAACCCAGTGAGTTGGTTCAGGCAAGTCTGAAGCCAACCTTCTATCTTGTGGTGGTGTGTGCTTTTAATACCAGTACCCAGAAGGCAGAAGCAGAGGCAGGTGCATCTCTGAGTCTGGTCTATGGAACAAATTCCAAGAAGCTACACAGAGAAACCCTGTCTCAGAAAAACAAAACAACAGCAAAAAGAAAAGAAAGGAAAGTTGTCCCAGAAGATAGAAGCCTCTAGAAACATGTCAGAAAACTTTGAATGTTTATTAATAATTTTTAAGGATCAACAAAGATAAGAGGTAAGTAAACAGCATTCTTGGTGGAGCACTGAATACCGAACAGAGGAAATAAGATCTGGACATTTGTGAGTCCTCTGAATAGTCAAGGGTTGACTCCTTTCAGCAGAGCCTTGCATAGCCCTTCGTATTTTTTTCCCCAAAGTCAAAGTCATCTCTGAATGTGTACACAAAGTGCATCACCTGCCGCTGGGTGATGTGTTCGTGATTCACAGTCCAGTGACTCAACTTTGCACCCAAGAAAGCTGAGATTTGGAGAAATGAGGTCACTCTCCAAAGGTCAGACATCCAGTGAGTGTCTGATGCCAGCGCCGATTGTTTTCCTTCTCGTCCACCTGCACCCATCCTGGCACACGGGGCCCTCATGTGTGGGCCAGGAAGATTCGCATATCCTGGGAGTGGTCCTGGGAGTGGTCCTGGGAGTGGTCCTGGGAGTGGTCCTGGGAGTGTCCTGTCCTTTACACAGCAAACGAGTTCTTCCTTCAGAGCAGCTTTACATATCATGATTCATGGAAGTTTCCAGAGGTCCTAGTAATACCAGTGATAATGACTTTCTCAAGAGATTTTTCTATATTTTTGTATCAATGTGGAGAGAGGAAACATTTCTAAATTCTTGTCACACAGATTGATCCATATTTAAAAAGCTACAGCTAATAATTTAGGGTCATCAATTAAGTATGGAGAGTGCTACTAATTATAAATTATTTTCCATATGTCTATGTAAAGGTCAGATTATTCAAAGTTATTAATTTGTGAAACCATGAATGGTCACCAGTCTGGTCCTCTTTCCATTCATCTGTACTTTAATTTTTTATAGTTTTAGGTAACCATTGTCAACCATGGCCTAAAAATGCTTGAAAAATTCCAGAACTAAACAACTTATAAATTTTATATGGCATGCTTTTTCTGCACAGTATGATAAAAGTCTGTTGTTCTCTTCAATGTTGTCTGGTGTGTGACTCCTCCCTTGTTCAATGTATCTGTGTTGTGCATGCTACCCTCCCATTAGTTACACGGAAGCATCTTGGTTACGTGACTTGTTCAACATTAGTGCAAGGGCGTGGGTGCCACACATTCAGGCACTAAAGAGAAAGTAATGGTACTTAGTAAGGAAAGAAAAAATATATAGGTTGAGGCTACTGCAATCAATGTGACATTATTGGTAACTTCATATTATACCTAATTTATTAATCCAACTTTATCCTAAGTATAAATTTATAGGGGAAAAACAACACCATACATAGTTTGGTGTTATCTACTATTTGGGGGTTCACTGAGGACTTTAAGTGCGTCTTCCATAGATACAGAGGTGTTGCTGAAACACTTTGTTATGGAAATAAGCTCTGAAATGCTTGGAAGCAGGAGTGTTGAATCTGGTAATCCCTGGAGGTTCTGTTGAGGCTGCAGTTATGGGCAATGGTTTTTACTTTATTAAAGAAATAAAGCAAAGTGCCAGAAGACTCCAGCAGGAGTGGACAGAATTTAATCTTATTGCAACAAGGGGAAAGAAAGCCAAACAAAGCAAGAGTCTCCCAGGGCAGCTGCTGCCATTACAACGTAACTTATACAGCACACAGACACAAGGTAACTCATGCAGCACACAGCCTCAGGCACAGCTTGCTCCCAGTTTCTTCTCAGCTCTTGCTCTCAGTCTCTTTTGAGCTTTATGCAAAGAGAGAGAACAGGAAGACTCGGGTGTGAGCCCATGGAAGACACCTGCCTAGTGTGCATGAAGTCCCCAGACCAATCAACAGGACTGAAGGGGGAAAAACTCATAGGGAATTGTGGCTTATACCAGAATTGTCGTTTCTGGTTGTCAATACAGAAGCCCAATAAGTTGGCACATCCTCTGATGGTGACCCATCTCAGATTGTCTTCCTTATCCTAAGATTTACTCATTAAGTCTTCTATGGACCGGTTATTTAGAAGCCCTATTTCCATTCCCTAAGCATGGGGGGGGGGGCATGTATGTATTTCTTTGAAACAATGTGTATCAACTGTTTAAAAATTATCTGTATTATGTAACTCTCCTGCACTTAAACTCCTGGAAGGCAAGAGACTTCACCTGTATTTCATCACTACTTATAGAAGGAAGGATGCTCAAAGGGAGGCAATTAGTATATGAACAGCCTACTTTGAGCTGAATATATCTTTCCAACCTGTCATTTATGCCTGAAATTCAACCATTAATAATTGGTACAGGTACCAAACTTATGCATTGTTTTTCTGTATGACAAGTAGCTCGTTCTTACTGGTTACTTAGTATGAATTTATGTACATATAATAATACACATACATTTCCTAGGGAGATAAGAGCCAACATCGAATCCCTGCACACCGGACACCAATGACAGACTAACGAAATGGCTTCTCCCGAATCTCTCTTGGTGAACTGTTAAGCTTAATTTGTTTGCTTAAAGGACCATGCTTGAAGGGCTACTTACAAGGCACACAAGTGAATCTCAGGTGGTTGTATCACCCACAGTTCCCTTTCTAGCATGGTTGATAACTTCTGGAAGATGATTCCTGGCGCTTTCACACAACAGGCAGCTCCACCGAGAAGTTTGCTCTTTCCTCAGGATGACTTCCTGCTTACGTAACATCGGGAAGGGTCCTCATGAGCTTAGCTTTCTGTGCCAGCCTTGTACATTTGCTGAACCCTCTACGGTTCGGTAGCTCACTGACTCTTCCTGGCCTCCTTCATCCCTACAGGAAGTCATGTTTCCATTAGGAGGACATAGCTTTGGGGCTGTGGTTTGAAACAAGCTACCAAAAAAGATGAAGGGGTACAGAGGGAGTGGGCAGAAGACCTCTCCATGGCAGATCCACCCCCATCCTTTCAGGTCGCCTAGGTGTGGATATTATCTCAAAGGAATTCTTCTAATAAAACTTTTAAAAATATATATTTTTCTTCTTGAACCTGATTCCCACATGGAATTGCTCAGGCTTGCGGCCGCCCTGGAATGTGGCAAGTACGATTGCTTCTGCTCTCTGCCCCCGCGAAGCAGCTGGACTCATCCTTACCACATGAAAGCGTTTGCCATTCTTCCGTCAGTCTGTGGCAGGACATAGTGGTTGCGGCTACCTTGACAATTAAGTCTGCTTGGAGCTTTCTAATGGAGGCTTCAGATTGTACCATCTGTTCCTCATCACCTAAAATTGTGGTTGTTTTCCTGAAAGGCCAAAGATGGCCAATTCATCCTGAAACTGAAAATCAATATGCCTCTAACCTTATGTGGCCCAGATTTCAGGAATAACATCCAGCCTCCATTCGGAAATGTTCCACCTTGCTTGAATTCTTGGAAAATAGGGATCATTCGATATTTCCCTTTCCAGATGTCTTTGACCAGCATCAGAAGTGAGCCAGAAGCCTGTGTGTCAGACAGTGTTGGAGATCACAGGACACATCCAATCACACACCTCTATGCTCCTGTCAGGTGCCGTTGCAAATGATTCTGGGCTCACAAGGTTGACAATGGCAGGCATTCCCTGGGTGGTACAACCTGGGGTGATTGCCACTGCAGGAGATGTCAGGGTTGAAGCAGGTGAAGTGTTCTGATGGGTGAACACAGAAAGTATCCAGCAAGCTTGTAAATTCAAGGAAAATGAAATTACCCAATTTCCTTATCTCTCCACACGAGATCTGAATTGTGTAATTTGCGATACTGTTCCAAGAAAACGGGCTACCTTGGGACAAATAGTTATTATTGTGTTTTAAGTTTGAATGGATGATATTTGCTCTACATGTAACATTTTATATTTATAACAGCCTTTAATCTCATCAACAAATGTGTGAAACCGATGTTGCAGGTCTGAGAGCAACTGAAATCAATCAGCAGAGAAGTAAAATTTTCCATCTTATGTTATCAGAGAACTTGTGTAGGACAAATTTCGTGTCATATACTGCAATGGTCCTACTGTTTCAAGTCTTTTCTCTCTTCCCCCTCCCTCTCTCTCCCTCCCTCCCTCCCTCCTTCCCTCCATCTTTCTCTCTGCCTGTCTTTGACTTTTTAGGCATGGATCCCAGATGGCATATGACTCCTGAGCAACCCAAATAATAGTCTACAAATATTTGCTTATAGAAACCCAACTTGTCCCAGGTACTGCTCTAAATGAACATGGCAGCAGCTGAAACAGATAAAATTTCTTGTCACCTAATTGGTCTTTACAGAGGGAATGTTAACCATCCCTAGCAGAAGAGCAAGATTCCAACTTGGTGTCTTTTTTTTAAGTAAATAAATTAAACTGAGATGAAGTGTAGGTTAGACACAGTGACCTGTGAAGATCCTCATGTCTGAGGGAGGCTAATGAACGCATGGCAGATGTAGAGATCATCCCATCACCTGCAGGTCCTCTTGTTCTCCCTGCCCCGTTACCCTCCACTCACTCTCTGAGGTTGTCACTCTACGGATTTATTTTTGTCGGATAGTTTTGCACCTTTATAAATTTTCCATGCGTGACCCACAAGCACAATGCTAAGGAGTTGCACATTGTGAGGACAAGCCAGTCTGTAGCCTGACGCTGGACTCTGGACTGTTCAGTGGGAAGCTGCTATGATTAAAACACCTAGCAGTGTCCTTACTCGAGTCTTTGGGGGTTCAGTCATTTTGAAATCCTTTCCTGGCTTCTGACAAGGCACAGCATTTCCCATATGTTTATTGGCCACTTGTACATCTCTTTGAAATAAGTGTCCATGCTGTGAGATTTTTCTGTATGCTGCAAATGTGATGCTCTCCTTGGTTGATAAATAAATCTATTTTGGCATATGGCAAGGCAGGATAGAGCAAGGTGGGAAATCTAAGCAGAGATATAAGGAGAAGAAGGGTGGAGTCTGTGAGACACCAGCCAGCCTCAGAGGAAGCAAGACATGTAAAAAGTGACATAACAAGCCACAAACCATGTGACAAAGGATAGATAAAAATATGAGTAATTTAAATATAAGAACTAGCAAATAATAAGCCTGAGTCACTGGCCAAACATTTACAATTAATATAAGCCTCTGAGTGGTTATTCAGAAACCTTCCTTAGGTTATTGAGGATATTTTTGTGTTTGTGTATGTGTGGTATATGTATATGTGTGTTCATGTATGTAAAGGTGTGGCTTATTCATAAAGCATAGTGAATTTGGGCATCACCCAAATGTAGGGTATCAACAGTCTGTTGTCTGCTGTTCCTTTTTGATGGAGACTGTATTTTTGTTTCCTGGCCACCCAGATCTGAATAATCACATAGAAACTATATTACTTACAACACTGCTTAGCCAACAGCGTAGGCACATCTGTAACTAGTTCTTATATCTGAAATTAGTTCATTTCTATTATTTTATATTTTACCATGAAGCTCGTGGTTTACTGGAAAGGTTCTAGCATCTTTCTCCTTTGGCAGCTACATGGTGTCTGTCTGACCCCACCTTCTTTCCCCCACCATTCAGTTTAGTTTTCTGCCTAACTCTATTCTGCCCTGCCATAGGCCAAAGAAGCTTCTTTATTAACCAATGGTAATAAAACACATTCACAGCATACAGAGGGGAATTCCCACATCAGTTCCTGAGAAATATCCTGTTGTTTAAGTAAAGAACTCCTGGATCTGATGACATTTGAAAGGCATTTGGATCTTTCCCTGTCTCTTCAGGATTATGAATGAAATTTCCATGGATATTTGTAACCATTTCACATAGGAGTTAGTTGCTGGGTGACATGTAGACAGTGAAATGTTGCCTGTATAAGGAATCAAGAAGCTGAAGAATATCAGCTACTGGCAGACACACTGAGTAAATGCTCATGCATCAGTCAGTTCTCTTTAAGGAAGTGAGGAACAAGTCAGGAGACACGGTTGCACTGGGCAGGTGAGGGAGCAGCCAACTTGAATAGGTAGACAAAGTTAAGACATTCAAGTAGCTCACTTTCTTTGGCTGAGCAAGATCTTCCAGGAGTCTTACATGTTGGGGTCAGGGAAGAGCTGAGCTAGTTTTAAAGTCTCCAGGTTCTGCATGGCAGGGGTTTTCTCACTGGGCTGCTGATCACTGAGCCTGGAATCAGCCTTCACCAGGCTTGCTACTCAGGAAACTATAGACTTCTTGATCCTTAAAGTGAGTTTTGCACTTTGAGCTTTCTTCCCTGTATGACTCATGTAAATCGAGTCCTTTCTGGAAGGAGTTTTACTTCATTTGGAACAGATTAAGCACATGTTATGAGGGTCATTTTCAACAGGTGTACAGGGTCTTTTTGAGACCACATGGTCTTAGGATGCAGAGAGGGCCTTTAAAAGCTCAGCCTCCATTTTCTCCCAGCACGTTTCCTATACACCTTTCCCCAGTGCTGACTGGCAGCAGGGCCTCTAACAAAACTGTACTGGGCGTCAATAGCACAAATATTAGATTTTTGGAGCCTGGACACCTGAATGGGAGATAAACCCTTCTTGAACCTCCTTCCTCAGCACCTCCAAGAAACAAATACAGGACCATTGATTTCAGGAATCTGTCCATACACCAGGTACCCCAACATCTACAACTCACCTGAGGGACTGTATCTTAGGTGTCCTGGCTTTGGGAGCAGATAGGACTAAACATCACGACTCTCATGAGACAAAGAGTCACTGCTGTGCTAAGGCACAGAAATCCTCCTAGCACTCTAGAGGCTGAGACAGAAGTATTAGCAGCTCAAAAATGGCTTCAGTTACATACTGAGTTTGAAGACAGCCTGGGATAACTGAGATGTCACCATCGTAGCAGTAATATACAATAATAGGAATAATAATGTTGTTAATTTAAAATGCCTCCTGAGGTTAAACACCCCAGGCACAGTGCATAGTGAATACTAAAAAGCACAGTCCCATGTACTCTCACCAGAGGGGCATGCACATGTATGTACTTGCATGTGTATGTGCACATGTATGTGTAGGCACTTGCATGTGTATGCGCGGTCCCATATACTCTCACCAGAGGGGCATGCACGTGTATGCACTTGCTGCTGAGAATTAAATTTCTACCTAGTTTAAGTGAAGGAATCACTAAAACCAAAAATCTCTAGGGAACTTCAATCCAGAATGAAGACTCAGCACTTCCTGTGAATTCTTCCCTATGTGTTCCAGAGATAAATCCAGGTCTACAAATTCTTCCAGGAAAGTGTTTTCAAGTACTAGTACTGGGTTCCCCAATTTTCATAGTGCGCACTAGAGGCATTGCTGTGGAAAATATCCCAGCTCTGGAAGTGAAGGAGACCAGATACAAATCTCCATAGAACTAGCCCTGAGAGATGGTTTTGAATGAGTTCATAAGATCTTCCCTGGGCTAGACCACAAGGAAGCACTAGGGATGAAGAGCTGAACAAACATTTCCCTGGGTTAGACCACAAGGAAGTTCTATGGGTACAAAGCTGAGCAGCCAAGATCCCAGTTTTGCCTCAGAGGTAAAACTCTAAAGGGTCTTCTTGAGAGCCTAGCTTGTAACTGACTCCTTCAGGGAGAAAAGAAAACACACCTTTGGGAGTCTGGGAGCCACATTTCTGAGCAGGGGCGCCACATTTCCTAAGTTTCACCCCAGCTTGTTGCAACAGTAAAGTCAGGCTTGAGGATTCTTGTCAGGCATCACAGCTATACTACTTCCACCCAAGAGGTGACCCCCTTAACCTCCTAGCTCAGAGAATTAAGCTCTACATGCCTGCGACCCCTTAGATCTCTAAAACACAGAGGTGAACATTCACTGGGTTTTGCTTATGGCTAAAACCTCACCAAGACTGGTGAGGAGCTAGTGGGAACCAATATATACCTTTGCCACAGATATTCTTTCTAGCTTAATGTAGCCAGAGTAGGAAGTAGATAAACGCCTACCCTACATTGAGCATAGAAACTGCAGCACACAGAGAACGTCTACCACTCATCACATTTAGAGACCTGGCTTCTAGTTCATCTGAACCAGCATCCTCATAGGGCTTGACATCTCCTAATCTACTGGCAGTTACTCAGAACAGATGACAGTGTGGATAAACACAGATCTTGTGGTGCTTGGACTGATTGATGGGTTCTTTCTACATGAGGTCAGTCTGACAGGACTGAAGAAATTGTTGTCTCTGAAAATACATGTCCAGAAACAAACCCTAGGGAAATGTAGATATGTGGGTTTCCTGATACGGATTTAAAAATAATGGTCACCAAGATGCTTGCCAGGATCAGGTCAGCAATGCAAAAGTATACTGCAGGTTTCTACCAAACAGAAAGTGTTCTTAACGCAGTCACAGCACAGGAGAATACTGTGACTGAACTAATGAACTCAGAAAGGGCAGCTGCAGAACAGCTCAATTAGAAGGCAAGCCAGTGAACTAGAAGGTAGACCAGTTGACCATCCATGTGCAAGCTTATTTCTGGATTATCTGTTCTATCCACTGACTGCCATGTCTTCTTTTAGGACTGCTCCAGGATTCCATTGTCTTTGTGATAACTTTAGATTATTCCAAAGAGAGGAAAGATTATTTGATATAGAGCAACTGAATAACACAATATCTAAGTATGTGTTACTTCCACTCCCTTCTGTTTTTCACATTTAAGGTAAATATATTTAAGTAGAAATTGTCAATTGATTCTAATATCTATTTTTTGTTGTTAGGGCTTTTAACTATACATAACAGAAAACCCAATCAACAGTGACTTTGATTTTAAAGTGGTTATGATGTAACAAGAGGTATGAGGAAATCAGTATTGGTTCAGTAGCTTGCAGATAGGCAATTTGTATCTCTGAAATTCTCTTGACATTTATTTTCATACAATACCTACTATATTTCAGAGACCAGGCACATGTACAAGTCTTAAAGAGACAGTGCTGACTGTGACCACTTCTTTTGTAAGTGAGCAAAAGTTATCTAGAAGTTGTCTAGTAGACTTCTATTCCGGTTACTTTGGCCAGAAAGATGGAACGTTTTCATAGGTATCTTAAGGGGAAGCAAGATAGATCAGTTTAGATTCTTCAGCTTTTGTGTCAGAGGTGAGAAAAGAACAAAGTTAGTTCATAAGACGTTATCTAAGTGATCAGCAATAATGCTGTAGGTCCTGTTACCAGATGCTTAGAACTGCCCCTTTCATGAGGCATTTCCACAGTTAAAATTTTATCAGCAGTGTTTACATAGCAGAGGGAGAAAAGTAAGTACCTGGATTTTAAGGTACAAACTATTAGAGTCAGCTTTAACTGTGCATGTCATAACTGACTTTAGAAACCTAAGAAGACTAATTGTCTTATCCTTCTGTAATTAATTATTGGTTTGTGCTCAAATGTCTATTTTCATTTCTCATTGGACATTTATAGTTTAAAAATGTACAGAACTGTTGCATAATGAGCGGTGGGCTGCATTCCACCCGGATCCTGGCTAGCTTACTCCTGTAATAATTACACACAAATTGTATTCTTTTAAACACTGCCTGGCCCATTAGTTTCAGCCTCTTATTGGCTAATTCTCACATCTTGCTTTAATCCATATTTAGTAATCTGTGTAGCACCATGAGGTGGTGGCTTACCAGGAAAGATCTTAACCTGCGTCCATCTTGGTGAGGAGAGCTATGGCGTCTGACTCACTGCCTTCTTTCTCCCAGCATTCTGTTCCGTTTACTCCACCTACCTAATTTTCTGTCCTATCAAAGGGCCAAGGCAGTTTCTTTATTAACCAATGAAAGTAACACGTAGACAGATGACCCTCCTCCATCACAGAACTTTTCAGAAGGAGCAGGTGAAGGTGACAACCAGGATTTTACAATTTCTTTCAAGAAGACATTTTTAAACTGAAGGATGCATTATGAAAATGAATAGGGAATGAAATATTTCATCCTCATCAAATCACAGTTTTTTCCTGAGCTCATCCTTATTTGTATTAACCATAATGGTCTATTGCTTGCCCATACCTATGGCAGCCGTTGGTTGAGCTGAAGTCTTTGCTGCCATTTTCCAGAGGGTGGCCATGTATGAGAGCATACCTCATCTTGTTACTATTCTGGTGAAAACAACCTGTCTTTCCTTGCCATAGATGCTTTTAGAATTATTTGGTGTGTCTCCCATTCAGGATGCCATCCCTGCCCACCAAAATGCCGTCTACTGTTCAGTGACATCTTCAAATACTCATTTCTTTGCTCAGTTTATCTCAAAATATTTCAGTAGAATGTCTTCAGTAGAATTACCTATCATGAGCCACTCTGTAGGTCAAATGTTGAGCTATATATCTTCAGTAAGCCATAATGTCCTCTATCTTAGAGAATGACACTCTCCACCGTACCCAGTGTGAAGACTTCGACAATACAGGCGCATAAATCCTTTCTTATTTGTTGAGTTTTAAGTTCTATTTGTAACAGAATTGATCTCTAGATCAACTGAGTAATAGAAGTCATACACGGTGACTTGAAAAGTTCTCGGTCTGAACAACCTGAAAATCTTCTATTCCCAGGGCCAGCAATTATCTCTTTTCCAGACAAGATCTCAGATCTGATAACCTGTGTGTGAGTTGTTGTTATATCCTAGAAACTTGATTGAAAAAAGCAAGTTAAGAGAGATACTATCCCTGGAATAGATAGAAAACAACAATTCTGAGTATTTTATACACAAGAAAGTCGGATGACCAGTGATTTACTCCAAGGATTTTTCGGTGAAGTGAACTCGGTGGCACACCTTGGTTACTTGTGGTGATGGGTGTTTGCCCCTTTGTTGTAGCAACCATTCCAACCAGTGATACCCACTGCCTGAGCTAGGCTCTCCGTCCCTTGCCAAGTGAGTGGATGACTTAATAAAATTGTGGTGCCTCTACATAATATTAAAAATATGTCATAGTTTTTTTTTCCTGATAAGTCATTTCCTCCAGGCAAGGAGATTCACAGTTAGTTGCCTTCTTGTCTCTGGAAATTGACGCCAAACAGAACAACAACAAGAATGCGAATAGACCTGTTGAAAGATGGGAGACTATTGACCAAAGAAAAGGGTTTGTCAGTGGCTGTAGGTAGCACAAGGCAAGAGTGTTCTGAGTTTACCACTGGGCACTGCCACAAATCCTTCTGAAGAAATACATCTGGAAGAAGACAGAATTGTTGCAACTAGTATAAGTAGTCAGTTAGGATTGTCACTAATTTGTTTATTCATTTCTTTATTTTTGAACCAAGATTTCCTGTAGCCTAGGCTAGCCTAATCTGGAATTATGCTTAGATTGCAGGTGAGATTACCACAGCCTGATTTTCTTCCCTGTGAGTAAATTCCAGTTTCAGGTACCCTGTGCTTTACATAAAGAACAAACAGGATCTTTCTGTGTTGATTCTGATCCAGAACTTTCTTACTCACAGACCTAGTAATCCTGTGACCTCATAAGCAGAAGCAGCCCCAGACTAGGAATGAAATAATTGTTAACTTTTCAACCCAAGTCTAAAAATATTATTGAACTAAGGGGATGCCAGACATAACTTCAGAGGTGTAGGCTCCTAATTTTTACCTTCTGACACTTCAGGTGTCTCTGAAACTGTAGACAGCTTGGGAGTAGAAACCTGGAAGAAGACAGTAAGGGAGAGGCCTTCTAGAAACCTTCCAGAGTTTACCGCTACCCCAGCAATTAGAACCTCCAGTCACAACATTTTCCATCCAATCTCGTCCCAAACTCTGATCACACAAATAGGATAAACCTTGAAGCCATGATGCCTTTGGCCTGAGCTGAGGCTCCTCTCAGGTCTGTGAGGCTGACTGCAACCACACCTATGGAACCCCAACTCCTTGCTTGCTGGAGACTGAGGCACTGACCTGGAGAGGGGTCTCCTTTTGTCAGGATATCAGCATATCGTCCAAGCTTTTGCTTCAGAAATAGCTTAAAATAATTTGCAGGCAAACTCCATAGACATTATTATATTTTATTATACTAGAAAGAACCACAAGGCATTAGTCACAGTGAGCTGCATTCCTATGTTATGAAAGAATGTATTACTTATGTGTCTGTACTGAAGAGCGTTCTGTTTCTCCGCATCACCCCCAAGGGCAACAAACCTTCCTTCCTTACCATAGTATCTGTTCTGCACTGCAAACTCTCTGGGCCAGGGTCCTTCAGAAGTCTCTGGTCTGAGTCACCTGAGGCTTTTGTGTCCCTTTTGCCTGCAGTCTGCTGACTGCCTGAGTTTTCAATATAGAGGCCTATGAGCCCAGAAACCCACCAGTTGGAGACTTGGGCTCATGTTTCTGTGGGGTCGTGTTGAGGACACAATCCTTCCGTCTCATCACGGTGTTCCTGGGTGGTCCTGGAGTGACAGAAATCACACCATTCACTTTCGGTCTGCTAATTTGTTTCCTTTTTTGTTTGAAGACAGATTTTTCTCTCTGTAGCCTTGGCTGTCCTAGAACTCATTCTGTAGACCAGGCTGACCTCAAGTTCACAGAGATTCACTTATCTTAGCCTCCTGAGTGCTGGGATTAAAGGTCCGTGCCACCACTGCTGGTCAGGAGAAATTTTGTAACTTCCTCCTTTCCTTATTCTTTTGTTCTGGAACCACATCCGTGATATTCTTACCCAGGTTCATTCCAGTCTGGTTTTAAGGGATCCAAACCAGGTTACTGTAGGGTTAGCTCCCAGAAGCCAGTTAGAACTGGATTTTAGAATCCGTTCTCTCATTGTTGTGCTGGGTAGAGGACAGCAAACTCTAACTACTGGCTGCTTCATTACTTTTGCTAATACACTGTGTAGCTTGGTCTGTTTGAGGGCCCCTGGCAATGTGGCCAGAATCTATCCCTGGTGCATGAGCTGGATTTTTGGAGCCCATTCGCTATGGTGGGATGCCTTGTTCAGCCTTGATGCAGGGAGAGGGCCTTGGTCCTACCTCAACTTAATGTGCTAGGCTTGTTACTTCCCGTGGGGAGGCCTTGCCCTTTTGGAGGAGTGGATGGGGAATGAGTTGAGGAAAAGTAGGGGAGAGGGAGACGTGGGGGCTTGGAGGAGGGGAGAGAGGGGGAACTGTAGTTGGTATATAAAATGAATGAATAATTAAAAAATAATTGCTAATAAACTTATTAGCACTGAATTTGGAGGAGTTGCTGAGAAACTATACACAGAAATTATAGTCTGCAGTAGAAATTGGCTTGTTTTAAACTGTAGGCCATGTGTGATCCATTGCTTAATTTTGTGGTTAAAATTTTATTGAAACACAGGCAGCTTTATTTAGGAATTGTCCATGGCTGCTTCTTAGCAAAAACAGAATTTGGTATTTGAAACATAGACTATCTGTCTTGAAAAGTCACATATGTACCTTCTGTTCCCTCATAGAATTTTTTATTTATATCATAGTGCATAGGTTAAACCCACCTAGACTGGATCCATTGATTGCATGGTGATCTGGATTGTTACCAGAAGCAGGTATGGGCCTGTGATCAAAACCACAGAGCGTGGTAACTGAGATAATGGTGTTTTGCAACCTATGGTCTAAAAGGTGTTTGTGGAAAGAGGTAGCCACCTGATGGGGCTGTTTAGTATTGTAACATGCCTTGGATATGTTTTAGATTTATGACCCTGCACTGACTGTCACCTCACCTATGAGGGCCAATTCTGGAGGCTGTTATATGTTGTCATGTGCTACACCTGTACACAGTCCCTATGAAAGACCCCTGCCCCAGGACCAGTGTGGTTGTTGGTTTCTGAAGTGATATTGCTGGAAACCATGCCTGACTTTTTTTTAGAGAGGCAGCTTGGATTGTTTTGAGGGGGAAAAACAGAGAAGATGCTAGAAGAAAACTAAAACAAACTTTCCCTGTCTGAATGACAATAAGTCATCCTCTGTCTTAAATACCAAAATCTTCATGATCTGTGGTGTGGAGAAAACTCAGCAGTAGTGTCCAGAGATGGTGAGGTTGGCTAGTAAGTGGGTGGAGAGAAATATGTAGGTTGATATCAAAATAGGAAAGCCTTCTGTTACTGCTTAGTTACTGTGGCAAAATTAAAGAAAATCTAGTCATAAGGCAATCAAGATTAAATTTAAGCATTTTGTCTAGCAAATAGTGTTCCTATCAAATGAAATGTGTACATATAGCATTTTAAATATATGTTATTTTGTGTATCAGTATTTGGCTGTGTGTATGATGTCTGTTTACATGTATATTCTGAGACCAGATGTGGCATTGGTTCCCTCCAGGAGTAGAGTTAGAAACAATTGTGAGTCTTCATGTAGGTGCTGGGAATAGAGCCCAGGTCTTTAGTTGTTAAAGAGACAGCTGAACCAAGTTAGCGGAAACTCATGAACTCTAGATGGACAGCTGTGGAGCCTCCATGGGACTGAGCTAGGCCCTGCCTATGTGGGAGACAGTGGTGAAGCTTGGGCTATCTGAGAGGCACCTGCCAGTAGGACCAGGATCCAACCCTGGTGCATGAGTACATTCCCTATTGTGGGAGTGTGGGACCCTGTCCTCCCTGATCCTTGAGACCAAAATACTGGATGCAAATAATGTTTACGCTAACCAGCTAAGCTTCCTGCTAGTTCCGTCCTTGGTTCTGCTACAGCCTGGCACATTAGCCTGAGGGATCTATTTTACTTTAAAATGGTAATTTCTCAACCTGCCTCAAAGAAGGTCAGGCGCCAAGGCCCATCTAACCTGTCTGACATTGCCTTGAACCCTCGACCACCTGCCTGGGGAAAAACTCCCACAGAGGCCAGTTTCCCCAGCCCCCTCTGGGTGGGAGGAGTTTTCCTTTACTGGGGCCTTTATTCTTCTTCCTGCTTCTGATGGGAGGAGGCCTTGCCCTTTTTGATCCTGGTTGCCCACTCGTATAAATACCCGACTTGAGTTTAATAAAGTTGCCATTTACTCTTGGTAAATGAGCAAAGGTCTCTTTTTGTGTGTGTCTGTTTTTAACCCTCAGGACAATCTTCCATTCTCGTGGGCCCGAGTTTGGGAAGGCGCGCGCCTGAATCGGGTGTGGATATCCACTGGAAGGCGGGTTCTAACATGGGAGGACATGCCCAGCCTTAATGCAGGTGGGAGGGCGTTAGTCCTGCCTCAACTTAATATGTCAGACTTTGTTGACTCTTCATGGGAGCCCTTACCCATTGGTAGAAATGGATAAGGGGTTGGAGTGGGGGGAGTCGGGAGTGGGGTGGGAAGAGGGGTGAGGGGGAGAACTGTAAAATAAAATAAAAAAAACCACTCACAACGCATAATGGCACACTATAAGAAAAGAAAATGGGTGAACTGTGAGCATGTTCAGCTATGGAATTGAACCCCTTCACGGATGGTGGAGGGAGTTCTGTGGGAAGCTGTGTAATACTCCTGTGACCGCTCAGTCATGCCTGACAGCCCGGGGTCACTCAGGGTTATTCCCGAATGTTTTCCCTGACTCTGGATGTGGAGGAGTCTCTTGGAGTTAACTCAGCTTCAGGGACAAGTGTTCAACGTGTTGGAGCCACCCCTGTAAAGAACAGCTGCAGAACCTCCTGAACCACAGACTGGCGAGTGACTTCCTACCTAGTGGGTAGGAGAGCTCCACCTCTGTCAGAGCCCATCCCATTTGAATGGGGATGAGTGAAGCCAAATACACCAGCAGGACTATTACTGCTTTTGGTGGTACTAAGAAATAAATGTATTTACTTGGGGGTCAGGATGTTTGATTTAAAATAAATTATAGCTGGAAATAAGGTAAAAAAAAACCTTAGATGAGTTCTGAAGAAATTTTTTAGTGTAGTCACTAAATAGTCATGGATTAGAATAAAGTCTCAAATGTATGTACATGTAAAATAAAGTCTCACATGTATGTACATGTATGTAGAAGTGCGGCATCTTTGCCAAGCCCCAATGAAAGACTTGTAGTCTCTAGGGATACAGAAGACAGCCATGTTTTGTGTAGCTGAAAACACTCATTTGAGAAGCAGTTTCTGCTGCCCTACTGGGTGCTACAGAAGGCCAAATGTCAAGGGACACTGAGTAAGTTGCTTCATGGTGTGGGACAATGGTCTGTATTCTGTCAATTGTATTTTAAATAAACACTGATTGGTCAGTAGCCAGGCAGGAAGTACAGGCAGGACAACCAGACAGGAAGTAGAGGTGGGCCAACGAGAACAGGAGAATTCTGGGAATAAGCCCATTCCTCTGCAGTCCTGGCCCAGTCACAGAAGAAGCAAGATGTGACTGCCTTGCTCAATAAGGTACTGAGACACATGGCTAACATAGACAAGAATAATGGGCTAATATAAGTTATAAGAGTTAATAAGAAACCTGAGCTAACGGGCCAATCAGTTTATAACTAATATAGACCTCTGTGTGATTTCTTTGGGACTTAAAGAATGTGGGAACCGGGCAGGACAGAAACTCAGTCAACAGCTTCACATAAATCTGAGGGGCTCATTATGAACTAGATAGCCCAGATCCATGAAATCGCAATACTGTCTCGGCAAAGAGCTTGTGAGATTTGGCCTGAAGGAGGTACAAGTCAATACATTCTGCATGTTTACATCCTGGATTCTCAGGACACACATTTTGACAGTGCCAATACTCTTCCTCAAATAACACAATAGTATAGTTCACTAGGAAGTTTTCTAAGGCTGAATACACAGCACTATAGTACGATTCCTGTGTGTGTGTGTGGGGGGAGTCCTCTTGCCTCTACTCCATAAATGTTGCCAGGATAAGCTTGCATCACCATGCCTAGTTTAGGCAGGGCCGGGGATCGAAAACCCAGGACTTCCTGCAGGCTAAGCACACACTTTACCAACTGAACTACAAGCCCTGCCTGCCGCATGAACACAATTTAATGAGAAAGATGGAGACCAGAGGTTTAGAATCATGGTTTCTCATCCCTGTGTGCCCATCAGTGCTTTAAATGAGTTATTAGCCTTCTGTGCTTTAGTTTCTTCATCTATCACCTGGGTATCTGCCACCCATTTAACCACAGAGTTCTTACAAGGTTAAAATGAACGTGGTCTGAGAACGCTAAATGCTACTTAAGTGTTTAGTGCTATTAATCATGATTTTTCCATGGCTGAATTTCTTATGCATCTGTTGCAAGATCCAGTGCTATTTATAGTGGAAGATCATTTTTCGATTAGTCAAAATAATTCTTAAGCCTACACTGTCATTATTATCCCTGGGGTTAATGTAATAGCTTTGGAGATTGTGCAGTATAAAAATGTTTAACCCCCTGAGAACGTATAAATTTCTTTTCCTTCCTTCTAATGCTCAAAAGCCATGGGGGAGGTTTGTACAAGCGCTCCTTTACAGCAAGGTTCCTACTGTCGCCTGTCTGGTTTCTCTTATGGAAACTTTGTGATGGGCGTGTAATGGAATCCTTAGAGTCCTTGCTCACGAGGTAAAAGCGACGTCACGTGGAAGTGTTGGTCGATTTCCTATTTGTCTTCCAACCCAATTTAGCCACCACAAGAATGGCCAGGCTTCTCTAGAACTCAATCACGGACAATTTCCATACAAAGCTAATCTTGTGCCCCATCAACCTAGCCCTTCATACCAGGGAAGAGTGGAAAAGGGGAAGACATGATCCAGTGAGGTAAATGGATGCTTCCTGGGGATCAGATTGGAGGTGACACACAAGACTGGACTTGAAGGCAGGCAGACCCAGTGGGCATTTGTTCTACATTCCCAGAACCTAGCGAAACACATGATAGGCACTTTTGTATTTATGAGGAAACCATTTAAGAACAAACAAAAATTTAGTCAAATTCTTGAACTGCACAGCAAAATGACTGGAGAATTCATAAGCCATAGAGATGTTGGAAAGGAATGCAGCACTCAGAGATAGATATTGGGATTCAACCCGAAGACCAGAAAAGCAAAGCAGCCAGTCACTGGCTCTTCCCTCTACCTCAGTACAAAAATGGTGATCCTGCCTCCAGGAATTCACAGAATGAGACTGAGAGCTGTCTCCTCCCATTTTATAATCCTCTCTAGTTCTGGGATTAGGGTTATGTACCACTACCACCCGGGTTCTATGGAAAGCTAGTGTGGCTACTGGGATTAATGGTGTGTGTCATTGCTTCCTGGTCTGTAAGGCTGGCCAGTGTGACTGTTTTACTTTTCTGATCCTCAGGCAAGCTTTATTTATTGAAATACAGATGTCGAGATCTCAGAGGAAAGGACCAGGCTAGAGGAAGCCCCTCCTTTAGTAGGGCTTTAAATTCTTCTGAAATTGCAGGGAGATCACAGGGAATGGTCACTGGGGCAGGTTCAGAGGCAAGATATTGCTTACATTGGTTTCCTACGTGTAGATTCCACATTAGGTTTCATGCGAAAGAGCTCAGAGTCGCATTGTAACCATACTCTGTGCATAGGGTAAGCACAATGCGCATGTGTGTTATCATCCACAGCAACCCCCTCTCTCTTTCTAGCAATCACCATCTATCTATCATCTTCTGTCTATAGATCATGTATAGTGGTTACTATTTTTGGCCCTATTTTATGAGAAACTAAGTCAGAGAGGTTAGGGGATTCACCTAAACTCACAAAGCTATATAGGTGAAGTTAGAGTTTGATTCTCCTAATTATTACCGCTGAGTAATCCTGAAAATGTGTAACAAGGCATTCAATACTTCAACAAGTTTTCCTGCCTCGTGGTTTCTTCAAGCACACTCAGCAGCCCCATCTCTGCCTATACGGGCCCGAATACTATACTCCCTCAAGGCCTTATTGCTTACTCTTGTGTCCTTATCACCTTCAAAACTGATAGGAGCTGGGATGCAGCACAGAAGGCAGAGTTCTGACATCACAAGCATGAAGTCTTGGGTTCAATTCCAAGCCCTGCATAAACTGGGGAAGGGTACGTGCATACCTTTGATTAAAGAGCTCGGGAGGATCAGAAATTCAAGATGCTGCTTGGTTACAGAGAGAGCTAGAGACCTTGTCTCAAGCAACAAAGATAAACCCAGGTAGGCATAAACATTTTCATAAATTTCATTTCTGAAGGTGAACTATGTCATAGGCTTCTTTGGACATTCAGAATATTGCTGCTGCCTCTCCTCTTTCTCCTCCTCCTTCTCCTCCTCCTCTTCCGTCTCACACAATAAACAGCTTCATTGAAGACGTGGTACTCTATAGATTCATGAAGGCAAGATCCTTCCACCTGCTTCCCAAACACAGACCGAGCCTCCCTTTGCCTCAGTGTGTGCCTTTGTGTTGCACAGAAAATAATATCTATTTGCAGGGCTATTAATAGGATAAGGCTTTCATAACATGTGCCAGTGACTGGCAGATTCCATTCATCTGATAAAATTTGTTGTTACTTCATCCCCTTAACCAGTATGTGTGAATGGCATTTGTATTTTTAAGTTTTAAGTATGACTGGCTGTGCATGCGTTTGGAGGCTTCAGGGACAGTTCAGACCATGTCCATTGGTTCATTGATTAACAGTGCAGTTATTAGGCACCTACAGTTCTCTCTCTCTGTGCTAATTTCTGACGATGTTCTGGTGACCTACAGAGATAAGGTGCCGGCCTGCCCAGTGATTATGATCTCAGTAGAGTAAAGGGAGGCGAATTACTCACAGCTCAGTCCTAATGAGATGATAAGGAAAGTGTGGGATAGTTGGGAGTAGAGGAGAGGCCCTTTCTCAGGTCTGGGAGGTCAGAGCGGCACCTCAGTCAAGCCTGGCAGTATTCACTCAGTGTATTAGTGGGAACAAACACAGATGGATATTTCAGCCAGCATGCCCACTGAAGCACCAGAAGCCAGTGAGAAGGCCAACCTGAGAAGCTTAAAAGCTCCTGGCCTGGATGGGGAGAGGACATAGCCTCCAAAGGTACTTATTGCCAAGCCTTTGTGGGAACCACATGGTAGAAAGAAGGAACCAACCCCCATAAGTTGTCCTCTAGACTGCACATGCATGTATACACAGTTGCACATAGAATAAACAATTGAGTGTTCTGTTTTAAAAAACTCATTTTCAACAGAGGCAAGGCAGCAGAAAGGGACAGGCTCATTTCACAGAAGGTCTTAGTACTCTATTAGCATGGGCTGTTGGTATTCTATTTGTTGTCAGAGAAATGGTCAACTGTTGGAGTGGAAGCTGTGTTTGTTATCCTGGGGACTCAATAGAGATGGCTGTTATCTTGGGAACCAGTAGAATCCAACTCTTATCAGCACAAGCCTTCTGCACCTACGTGGAAACTGACATTGCCTCATGCAATGAATTCATTCTTCCCTGAAAACTTGGCATTGCATGTAGAAAACAGCATGCACGCATGCACGTGCACACACACACACACACACACACACACACACACACACACCTCCTCATAAGAAGATATCCTTCCTAAAGAGCCATTTAACAACAGATTCTTTTTTTTTTTAAAAAGCAAAAGTGTTTCAAAATATTCCTGTCCTCTTCTGAATCCAGGTGGAAGGAAATGAAAGAAGAAATTAGGTTAAGGAACAGAAAGTCTCTGCTCTTGCTCTGCTGATGTGTTCCAGGACAAACACCGTGGAAGGTGGGGCGACCACCACAAGACATGTCCTAGGAGAATGGAGTTTTTGAGTTGAAGAAGATTGGATCAAGTGGACCAGGGCTTGGTGTTAAACAAGGGCCCCAAAGAGGCCCACAGGATGGAAGCAACTGGAACCCTGCAGGTTGGGAGATGAGTGGGTTGTTTCTCACAAACGACCTTCTAGTTTTGCGTTAAAAGGAAGAGAAGTCTAGTCATTTTTTATAAGAGACTTTTAGATACTTCACCATGGAAATTAATTAAAATTTAGCAACAATTTTACTGTGACTAGATCTCAATAACTCATATAAATACGTCCCATAGTTTTAGTCTTGGAACTCTGAGCAGGCATGGTGACTCTATGGGACAAGTGTCTCTAAATATAAATGCATTTCTCCAGTAGTGCAGGGTGGGCTCCTGCCTGCTTGTCCCAGGAGCTGATGTTTCCTAACTGCACTTGCTGACCTCGTACACCCCACCCTGCACCCAATCCAGTAGCTGGGAGAGAAGAGACAGCTCTCACCTTCGCGACAGGCCAGCAGGCAAAGCCTCAGCCTGAAGTTGCCTTTTCCTCACGATCTGATAACAGGGCGTATCCGGCTTAATTACACTTCTAGGCAAATCTCCCTCTGACTTTGTTGTCCTGCACCCTGCTACCTTTACCATCTTAATTCTTAGGAACAAGACTCTTTTGCTTAATGGAAATCTCTTCAACTGTGAAAAATTAACAAAAGTCATTTGAGGTCATGATGGCCTGTGATCCTCACGGCTTTGAAAGTCTGTGACTAAGGTTGAAACCACACCGTATAAAAACCTTAGGCAAAAGGCTCAGCGGTTAAGAACACTGGCTGTTCTTCCAGAGGACCTGGGTTCAATTCCCAGGACTCCCATGCTGGCTCACAGCTGTCTTCTGTTCCAGGGAACCTGATGCCCTGTTCCGGCCTCTGTGCACCATGGTACATAGACATACATGCAGGCAAAATACCTCTATGCATAAAATAACAATATACAAAAAATTTTAGGCAAATGCATAGTCTTAGACTAATTTGTTTGCACTATTCACCAATGTACCATGAAACACATATGTAGGAACTAGGGAGCAAGCCAGTCTGGCAGTTTAGAACAAGCGTGACATATTTATTTTGATTATTTTGGAAATGCTCATGGAGAATGGATTTCAATGGCTTTCAAGGGTTTTAGGTACATATCGTGGTCTGGTTTATACCAGTTGACACTGGCTTCTTTTGACCAAGAGCAAGATTTTATTTATATTCTGGTTGGAACCTTTGACTCAGATGACCAGACACCCACACAGCTCCTTTAGAAGAAAAAACCCAACCACTTGGATGTACAAGAGTGAAGAAGATAGCTTTGGTAGCGCTCTCTGTGGATTGTGGTCGCTACACTTGGTCATGAACAAAGGGGTCCTGAAACCACCGTGTTCAGGCACGGAAGACTTCACAGCTACAGCTGCCTTCGGACTGAGAGGTTTACACAGGCAAGATGAAGTAGGCTTAGTGTGTGTCCTAAGATGACTTAGTATATGCCAGGCCCAAGGAGGAGTGAATGGTGTTCAGAAAAAGCTGATATTTGGTTGGACATCTTCTATGTGCCAGGAACTTTGCACACGTTGTCTTTGCTATTTCTAGTACAGTCCTGAGTTTCCTAAGTAGACGTTGGTTGCCTTCCCCAAGGTTCTAGAGTGTGCATTCGTCTCACTGGACCTTACACTTCTTCTGCTCTTTCATATGCTTGTCAGTGCAGCCTCTCCCCTCGAGGTTCCATCCAAATGCCATTTGCTTCCAACACACACCCTCCTGTGTCACTCATGTTATACAGATCTCTGCTCACCAGCTCTTATTGGCGGAGCCTTTTCTGAATCCTTCGTACATAATTATGCTTCACCATCCCGTGTTCACCCACCCTGCCTTATTTTTATATCAAATTGTTTCTGCCTAAATGTTGTATTATATGAGTACTTATTCCATGACTAGTCATTTGTCTTCTACACTAGCCTACGTACTTGTTTGGGACAGGGGCCTCATCTGTGGTGTTGATTGCTTCGACTCCGACCCTTAGCAATGCTTGTGTTTGTTGCCACTGGCAAGCTCTTGCCTAACAGATTGGGTGGCAGAGTAGACAGCCACTGAACACACACACACACACACACACACACACACACACACACACACACACACACTTTCTTTTATGGTAACTGGTAATAGTCTCATATCTTTGGAGAAACTGCCTCTTGCATGTTGTATTAATATGTTTCGCACTGCTCTAACAGGTACCCAAGGCTGGGTAACATAAAGGGGCTTGTTCAACTCAACAGTTTAGAGGTTCAAATGTGTGGCGCTAGCACTGGCTAGACTGTGGTAAGGGCGTTGTGGTGGCAGAATCACAATGGCGGAGACCACACTGCAGACTGAGAAGCCAGAGTGCAGGGAATGGCCAGACCCCTTGCAGGAACTGCTGGGAAGACATGAGTCCTATCAAGGCTTCAATCTCTTCAGAGATCATTTCGTCCAAACAGCTCTCTAGGCTTCTCTCCTCCCCCATCTTCCCTTTCTCTAACCCTCCTCCCCCTCCTTCCCTTCCTCCTCTTCTTTTTGGTGTGTCTACATCTCTGTGTGTGCACAGGTGTGCAAGGGACATGACGTGTGTGTGTGGGGGGGTCAGAGGACAACCTCAGGTATTACCCTGTACCTCCTACTCTGAGACAGGATAGCCATCCTGTTCATGCCTGTACACACCTAGCTGACCCTGGAGTATTTGGGGAATCTCCTGACCTCACCCCCATCTCCTGATAGCAGTAGAGTTGCAGTTGTGTGTGCTACAGATCTGACATACGTATCCTACATACCAGATATGACATACATTTCCTACATACATACAGATCTGACATACATTTCTTACATGTATGCACATCTGTCATATATTTCTTACATACATGCAGATCTGATATATGTTTCCTACATACATATAGATCTGACGCGCATTCTGAGGGGCCGGAGTCTGGTTGTCAGGCTGTGTGACAAGCACTTTACACATGGAGCCATCCTCACGCCTCTAGACTTCACGTCTTAAAGGCTCCACTCTTCCCCACATGATCTCAGTGCAAACACGTAGACCCTTGGGTCACCTTTAGCTGTGTCTACACCTTGGCACTTCTTCTTAGCAAACTGATGTGCGGATTCCTAGTTCTAGCCCCATGAATGGGTCATCAGGGCCTTACCTGATTAATGAAGATCATCATCGACCCCTGCAGGAGGGATGTGACCACTTCTGAAGTGCATTGTCCCGGCTCACAGAATTCATCATCTGACTTGGACCTGCTCATGGATCTGTGTGAGATCCTCTGGAGTTGGAGTTACAGCAAGCTGTGAGCTGCATGTCATGGGTGCTGGGTCATCTGGCCCATCTCTCTAATCCTTGAAATAACTTTTAAAATAAAGTACTAAATTGCAATGGTCAATATAACTAAAATACCAATAACAAGCAGAATTTACATTTTAACTATTTTTAAATTTTACTGAGATATCATTGAGTTAATGTTGTTTATATCTAGAGCATATATTTTTGTAAATATATAGTATGTATAAACATACACATACATACACACATATACATATATATTTACCACAATTAATCTTTATCCATTACCTCCCCTGGCTGATATTTTGTGTTTTCTTTAGGTAGTGATTCCATTTATCTACCCACTCAGTAAATTTTTTTCCCAAGTTTATTAAATTATAAAAGTTTCCATTTCTGCCCCTCCTCCCAACACCCTCCCACTTCCCCCACTCCCGCTCCTCCTCCCTCTCCATCCCTAAGAGCAGTCAGGGTTTCCTGCCCTGTGGGAAGTTCAAGCTCCTCCCCCCTCCCTCCAGGTCCAGGAAGGTGAGTGTCCAGACAGACTGGATCCCCAAAATCCAGTATATGCAGAGGAAACAAGTCCCAGTATCATTGTCAATGGCTTTTCAGAAAGACTCCGGGCCAGCCACATTCAGAGAATCTGGCCACATTCAGAGAATCTGGTTGGATCGCGTCCTCTTTCAGTCCCAGTCCAACTGGCCTTGGTAATCTCTCATTAGATCCGTCCCCTTGTATCAGTGGGTGATCGCATCCCTCTCAGTCCTGATTTCCTTTTTCATTTTCTTCCTCCTTCTGCTCCTCATTTGGACCTTGGGGGGCTCAGTCCGGTGCTCCAATGTGGGTCTCCGTCTGTATCGCCATCCATCGTCGGATGAAGGTTCCCTCTGGTCTTGCCTTCTTTGCTCACATTCTCTTTCCTTCTGCTTCTCTTTTGGACCAAGGGAGTTAAATCCAGTGTTCCAATGTGGGTCTCTGTCTCTATCTCCATCCATCGCCAGATGAAGGTTCTATGGTGATAAGCAAAATATTCATCAGTATGGTTATGGGCCAAGGCCGTTTCAGGCACCCTCTCCTCTGTCCAGAGAACAATCTGGGGATCTCTCCTTGGACCTGGGATCCCATTTATAATCAACTCTCCTGTAAACCCTAAAATGACTCCCTTAGTTGAGATATATTCTTCCCTGATCCCATATCCATCCTTTCTCCCTCCCCCCATCCCAGTCCACCGAGCTTTCCCCATTCCTCCCCTACTCCCTTCTCTCTAACCCTCTCCCCTTCCAACAACCCTCCCACCCCCCCATGCACCCGAGGTTACCTGGGACTCTTGTCTATTTCCAATCTCCAGGAGGATAACTACATGATTTTCATCAGGTTCACCTTCTTATTTAGCTTCTCTAGGATCACGAATAATAGGCTCAAAGACCTTTAATTATGGTTAGAATCCACTTATGAGTGAATACATAACATATTCCTCTTTTTGGGTCTAGCTTACCTCACTCGGTAAAGCGTTTTCTATGTCCATCCATTTGCATGCAAAATTCAAGATGTCATTGTTTTTTACCGCTGAGTAAAACTCTAATGTATATATGTTCCATACCTTCTTTAACCATTCTTCTATTGAGGGCACCTAGGTTGTTTCCAGGTTCTGGCTATTACAAATAGTGCTGCTATGAACATAGTTGAACAAATACTTTTGTGGTATGATAGGGCATCTCTTGGGTATATTCCCATGTGGCTAACATAGATAAGGATAATGGGGTAACATAAGTTATAAGAGCTAATAAGTAGCCAGAGCTAAGGGCCAATCAGTTTATAACCTAATGTAGACTCTGTGTGATTTTCCTGGGAACTTGCTGGCTTGTTGGGGTACTGGGTGGGACAGAAACCCCAACAAGCCGGCCCTCATGTTACAAAGATCACAGTGGAGAAAAGCATGTGGGGAATGTGTGTGTGTGTGTGTGTGTGTGTGTGTGTGTGTGTGTGTGTGTTATGCACTCTTTCTAGGAATTTTTGCATGGGTCTGATGCATCCATAACTTATTTATTGGATTAAATATCTTATTTAAAATAGATTGAAAGTCAGCAGGTATGGTGCCTCACTCTTATAGTCTCATCACCTGAGAAAGCTGAGCCAGGAGGATTGCTTTCAGTTCACGGCCAGGCTGGTCTACCTAGTAAGACTCTGATTCAAAAAAGCAAACTAAAAAAAAGGTAAACGAAGAAAATAAAATGGATTGAGTGTTTGATTGATAGTAACTTTACATATAGTAAATTAAACAAATTATCCACTTAGGTTATAGCTATGACTGGACTCTACCCAGAAACTTAAGCTAATTGACGAAGGAAAAATCAAGAAAACCAGGGAAGCAAGTAAATAAGTAGGGAGAGCCCAGGTGCTGCAGTAGAGTCAGAGCTGAGGTCTAAGCAGGGTCTGGAAGACTCTCCCTTCATGAGTGGATTAAAGTGTTCTTAAAGGACTATGCTTAGTTCCCAGGACAGTAGCTTTCATATGAACATGACCTTCTCTTATGTGTTCTCTTGCCCTATGACCACAGGATGCCCTCTGACTATGTGATGCCTATGAGATGCCCTATGATCCTGTGACCCTCTCTCACCACGTCATGCCCTCTGACTACTCCCCCATAGACAGAAATGCCTTACCATGTACTGCTGCCAAACTTTGGCTCTTCCAAGCCTCCAGAATCAGCAAGTAGATTTTTCATGATTATCTAGTCTGCGGTACGCTGTTACAGCAACAGGAAAGGGGCTGGCACGAGAGGTATGAAGGGCCCTGAACTGAAAGTACCCCTGTGTGTAAGCACAAGGGCCAGAGTCCTTGACTGACACTCTCTTTGGAAACTGTAATGCCTTGACTGTGATCAAGCCTAGGGGTCACCGGGTGAGACCTCATTGACTATGGTTAAAACTATATGCTTATGAACTTGGGCAGGAGATGTATGCTTTGCATATAAGAAGGAATGAGTCAATCAAGATATTATGCAAATGTCGCACAGTCTTCAGCTGACCAGAGTCTGAACAGTCCCCTCTACCTTATCCATGTTGTTCTCAGTCATCCCTAATAGACTGCAGTCGAGGTGGAAAATATACACGAACATTGACCAATGGATTCGAGAAATAAAGAGATAATCTCCCCTTTGGAAGTGCAGTAATTTTCTTAAAAATTGAAGGATAAGATAATAACATCCCCATTTTACATTCCCAGCAGCTCCAGGATGGTCACTGACTCACAGTACCTGCTGGTGCCGGCAAAGGAAAGGAAAGCAGCATGAATTTGAGGAAATGGCTCCATTGTCAGTGCTTTCTGAAAAGCTCAAGGACCCGAGTTAAATCCTCACAGCCCACATAAAAAGCCATATGTGACCACGTGATTCCAGAATGGGCAGGCAGAAGCAAACAGGTCTCTGGTGCTCAATGACCAGCCAGTCCGCCCAACCCGATGAGCTCCTGGTTCAGTGAGAGACGCTGTCTTGAAAAATAAGGTGAAGAGCGATTGACAGACACCTGACATTGGTCTCTAGCTTCCATCAGACACACGTGTGCATACCCGTGTGCACAAACACATGCACACATATAAGAGCACACATACAGAAAGCGTACATACACACATACACTAACTATGCAACTCCTAACAGAGTAGACATCTTCTGTGTCATCCCAAAACACTGAGCCTGACAGGACACACATTTGGAACAAACAGCTTTTATGGAGTCCAGGCCAGAGAAGAGCATGCTACTCCCACCGGGGAGACTTAATCAGTGAAACCCAGAGTGTGAGAAAATCACAAGACAATCACCTCTCTTCAATACAAAACTCCAAGGTCAGTGATGGACTGAGGGCTTTCAGATTAAGAGATTTGAGAGACAGCTAATTGCATTATGTAGTTTTCATTTGGGTAATTACACAAGCAAGCTCTAACAAAGAAAAAATGTACCGCAACTTAAACACAAACAGATGATTTTGGCATCCTGGGCTTAGAGAATTACCTCACCCATTAGAATAGAGCCACTGTTCTGACCTCTTTCAGTATGGGTTGATATTGCCTCTTCATGACCTTTTGAGAATGGAATTACACAAGCCGCCTCTCTCTCTCTCTCTCTCTCTCTCTCTCTCTCTCTCTCCTCCCTCTTTCCCTTCTTTCTTTCTTTCTTTCTTTCTTTCTTTCTTTCTTTCTTTCTTTCTTCCTTTTTTTTTCTTTTTTTTAATAGGTAATTTTTTTAATCTTGTTGGTTTGGTTGGTTTTTTGTTTTATTTGTTTTGTTTTGTTTTGTTTTGAGATAGGATTTCTCTGTATAGCCCTGGCTGACCTGGAACTCTCTCTGTAGACCAGACTGCCCTTGAACTCACAGAGATCCACCTGCCTCTGCCTCCCGCATGCTGGGATTAGGGGTGTGCACCACCTCTGATCTCTTTTGCCCAGTTCAATGTCCGTGGAACTCAGTGGCATTGTTGTCACGTAGCAGTCATGACATTAATTATGGGAGTGACTGACTGGCGATTTGAAAGCCATTCTGTATTGAAACAGTGACAATTATTACTTGGCCCTTGCTTTAATGCTATTGTTCTCTTCCTTTATGCAAAACTGTAGAATGGAGCTGTGGGCAGTCCTGCTTTTCATCCTGCCCAGCTCCTGCACGGCTAGCTTAGTCCCAGAAATAACAACACACAAATTGTATTCTTTTAAACACTGCCTGGCCCATTACCTCTAGAGAGTTAGTTACTGGTTAACTCTCACATCTTGATATTAACCCATTTCTAATAATCTGTAGCACCACGAGGTGGTGGCTTACCGGAAAAGATTCAGCATGTCTGACCTGGTGGCTGGCTCCATGGCTTCTGCCTCATTGCCCTCTTCCCAGCATTCTATTCTGTTTACTTCGCCTACCTAATTTTCTGTCCTATCAAAGGGCCAAGGCAGTCTCTTTATTAACCAATAAAACTAACAAAATAGACAGATAACCCTCCTCCATCACAAAACTTTTTCCCCAGATGTTATAAAAATTCACAGAGTAAAAAGTTTAGTCCTAGATCTCAATAAATATGTAGTTTAACTAGGAGATGAACTTAGTCAAGGAAAACGTACACATGGAGAATCCAATAATTCAAGTCATCAGAAGGCCAGGTCACGGGTACTCATTAACCGGCTCATCACCATTATCAGCATTGAAAGAAGAGTCAATGAAACTATCAATTTTTCTTTCTTCTTGGTTTTTTTTTTCAAGACAGGCTTCCTCTGTGTAACCACCTTGGATGTCCTAGAACTCATTTTATTGACCAGGTGGGTCTTGAAATCACTGATATCTGCCTGTCATCTTTGCTCCCCAAGTGCTGGGATTAAAGACATACACCACTACCACCTGGCTGAAAGAAGAGTGAATAATGTGGTGGCCACAAGCAGAGCTAATGAGGGACACGGACATTAAGAGCCATAGAGAACGGGAAAGTGTGGAGATGCATAAAGCCCAAGTGAGAGAATGGCAACAGGCTTTACAGAATTCTGGAATTCTGGACAGAGCAACTCAGTCAACACGCCTGGATTTGTAGGTGGGTGGGATTTGTTGGTTCGTACACCCCCACAACTGTGTTTAGGTATAATTGATTAAAAATAAACTGTCTGTTTTCAATGGTCCCATTCAACTTTAAATATGAGTTTAACGCTGGAGTCATCACCACAATCAAGATATTGAGAATGTCTGTCACCAAAGCATTCTCTCTCCCTACCATAACCCTGCTCCCCCACCCCTTCCATTGCAATGGCTGTGCTGGCAACAGCGACTTTAGGTTGACGACATGCTGCTGCAATACAGTTATTACTCGTTTTTATGGCTGAAATGTTGCAATCGTGCTTTGTTTACGCTTTCGTGAAGTGGACACCAGAGTGATCTCTAGTTTGGGATAGTGCAATTAGAATTAACATTAATATCCATGTGTAAGCATGTGTGTAGAAACATATTCTCACCTATGCAATGGCTAGGTCCTGTGTATGGATGTAGTGATATTTCATTTGTATTTTGATAAATAAAGTTTGCCTGAAGACCAGAGAATAAAACAGCTGCCCTGGTCAGGCTTACAGACCAGGCAGTGGTGACACACACTATTAATCCCAGTACACACGAGTTTGCCACAGAAACCTGGCAGTAGTGGTGCTCGCCTTTAATCCCAGCACTAGAGAGGAGTGTAAGATGGGAGGAGACAGCTTACAGACACAGTCTCATTCTGAGATCCCTGTAGGTAGGATAGCCATTTCAGACTGAGGTAGAGGTAAGAACCAAGGGCTGGCTACTTTGTTTTTCTGACCTTCAGGTTGGACCCCAGTATCTGTCTCTGGGTTTTTATTAACCGTACTATATATGGATGAACCCAGAATGGCAGTGAGGGAAAGAACCAGGTGTTTGACACCCTTCTCTACATTCAATATAGTCAGTGCACGGTCCCTCTTTCTGGTAGGTACATAGCACAAGCTCATAGCCTCTTGACCTGGTTTCCACAATGAGAAACAGTGTCCAACCTCTTCCTGCCCTTGTTTATCTCCTACAAATCTTCATGGGTGGAATATGTGCTCAAGTAATTTGTCCCTTTAGGTGTGGGTCATTTGTCTTCTCACTGAGTTATGAAAGGTATACTTAATCCAGTCTAGATACAAGTCATTATTTCATCACGTGGTTTGAACACAGTTTTTCCCTGGCTCTCCTTTGCATTGTCTCAGCAGTGTTTTCTGAGCTTTAGTATTTACATTCATGCCTAGGACCTATTTCAAGTTAGTTTTAGTCTACCAAGCCTAAGAGGGACTAAGGGTTATTTTTCACTCATGGAAATCTGATACCCTATACTCACCGCTAAATAGGTTGTTGTTGAGCCGTTGAGTGACTTTGTAATATTTGTTCTAATGCAACTGACCGTATAAATAACTACACTTTCTGAATTATTTTTGTTCCATTGATTATTTGCTTATTTTCATGCCAATGCTGCTATGTGATTTTGATTTTAAGAGCTTTGGGTAAGTTTTGAAACTAATAACTGCAAGTCTTCCTTTCCAACATTCATTTTTAAAGGTTTCCTGAGCCAAACTGCGTGTTCTATATACTCTTGAGGATTTAAAAATCAATTTGAAAGCTAATATTCTTTAGAGAATATTTTCTTTTCTAGAACCCTAACTTTATCTTTCTTGAGGAGAATTCTAGTTTTTTTTCTGGGTTCTTCTATGCTTGTATAGGGTTCTGGAGACTTTATCTGGGCGATCACAAGGCAGCCTTCTCAGAGATCACTTCGCTGTTGGTGTCTGAGATCTGGAAAGTACATGTTCTTTTTTTAAGTGTTGATGTGGGTCAAAGGAAAAATGTAATGGTGTAGGAGGTCCTTCTCTATTTGTGCTGCTTTCATTGGTTGAATAAAGAAGCTGCCTTTGCCTTTTGATAGAGCAGCCCTTAGGTGGATGGGGTAGACAGAACAGAATTCTGGGAGGAAGAAGGCAGCTGCCATGGAGTTGCCAGAGTCAGACATGCTGAATCTTTCCCAGTAAGCCACGACCTCATGGTAACACACAGATTAACAGAGATGAGTTAAAACAAGATGGAAGAATTAGCCAAGAAGAGCTAGAACTAATGGCCAGGTAGTGTTTAAATGAAAACAGTTTCTGTGTAATTATTTCGGGGTATAAGCTCAGCCCGCAGCTCCTCCATACTACAATGTAACCTTGGATTCCACATAGGTAAGAAAATGAAACTCATGTTAGTGTCTGTATACACATTCATGTGCCATGTATGCTCCAGGATGTGTAGAAGTGAGATCAACCACATGTGGTCATTCTTCAAGCATTAAACACCTGCTTCTTTGAAACAGGGTCTCTGGCCTCTTAACGGCCTAGAATTCACTTTGGAGGCTAGCTGGCCAGTGAGGTGTCTGTCCCCACTTCTCTGGTACTGGGACCAAATACCTTTCATGGCACACAGCTTTCTCATATGGATTCTAGGAATCAAACTCAGGACCTTGTGCTTCATGACAAGCCCTTTACTGACCATGCATCTCCTTAACCTCTGGTGTTATATTTTCATTGAGAAGATCTCCAACGCTGACATTTAGGAAGCATTTGGGAGTCAACTTTAAAGTGCAAGCTCTTGCTTGTACCCCACAGAGATGTGCTTCTTAAATATCTATACCAAAATGTGAAAGATGACATCTTTATACAATTTCCTGAAGATTCACCAAAAAATTGAAATGTAAACAACACCAGATCAGGAATCTAAAAAGAAGTTTGACTTCTTTTTCATGTCTTCACAGAATCTCTATGCAAATAACATGGCATCATTCTAGGCTCTCATGGCACCCAGGAGATGCTCATAAAAGTCATTCAGCTAGGTCACAGATTAAGGACATTAGTCAAGTGGATATACACTTAACTCTACAAGACAGGAGCTCCCACACAAGTGATAACAGAATCTATGTATTTAGATAAAGAATAACATTAGTGTCACCTTTGTTATGTTATGATTCAGTGAGAAAAGGGGACCATTTCTCCTGGGCTTATTGCTGTTGTTTCACATGGTCTCCTGTGGTCTAGCTGGTTCTCAAGTTCACTGTCTAGCTAAGGCTACCTTTGAGCTCCTGCTCCTCCTGCCTCTTCCTCCCAAGTGCTAGTACTATAGATGTGTGCCACCATGTTGTCTTTTAATACTAGGATAGTGTGGATAATACAGGTGCATTTAGAGTCATCTTTTGATGGGTTTTATGAGTTTAATTCTGCCAATCTACTTTAAATCCAAAAATAAATGTTTTGAATGAAGATATCAAAAATGAAACATTTTAAGTATTTACTAATGACAAATCTTAAGCATTATGGAGTGAGCCGGAATAGTTATGAAGTCATTAAACCCCACAGGTCCTGGTCTGTTTCATGGCTTGTGTGGATGGCTACTGGGTCAAGACAGACTAGGACTTTAAGAGCCTTAGTGCAGTAGCTCCCAACTTTCCTAATGCTGTGACCCTTCAATACAGTTCCTCATGTTGTGGTGATCCCAAAACATAAAATATTATTGTTGCTATTTCATGACTGTAATTTTGCTGCTGGCCTAAACTATAATGTAAATACCTGGTGTGCAGGATATCTGACATGTGAACCCTGTGAAAGAATTGTTCAAACCCCAAAGGGTTACGATTCACAGGTTGAGAACCACTGCCTTGGAGGCCCCCTCTTTCCCATTGATCAGTGTCTCTGCATCAGCTTGGTGGCTCCACAGTTTCCTCTCCTGTCAGTGTGCTCTCTTCAGAATAACTTTAAAAAGAGTTGACAGAGTTGAACAGAGGTTGGAGCATTTCAGGCTCTACCCACATCTTAAGTTTGCTTTCTGGCTGGATCTTGAAACAAAACTGGTTTCTGATTTGCTTTACTCATCAAATGGAGAAACCATCGCCATCTTCCAAGTTTTGTAGCTGTGTCGAAGACCCAGACACAGGAAAGGATACCACAAAGGTCTGTAATCAAAGGCATGAGCGATGTCTCAAAGCTCCCCCAGTTTTCTGTGTGAGTCACTCGTTTCACTTCTTCAGCTCCATCCACCACTGGTTAGCTTGACATCTCTCTTACAATTTAAAAGGTATTGACCCAATGCTATAAATTCTCCTGAGATAACATTTTTTATGCAAGTCGACTCTGTAGTCCATTCCATTTTCCTTGACTTAAAGTTGCAATTAACATAATCTTTCAAATGTCTGTCATTATTATTTTGAGGGTATTTTCATTAAAGTCTATTTATGAGTGGGGTGACTGAATTAGAAAACAGAATGCCAACAAGACAAAATCTCATTTTATGGACATTAACAGTGACACCTATTGTTCTAGGCAAAACACAAAGATACTGTTAACAGAAAATAATAAAGCAAATTATGATTTTCCAGAAGATGTCTGTGAGGTGGACTCTAGTCCTCATCACAGGAGTTTCAGAATCAAAAGGACCTCAAGAGGACCTTGATTCCTCCCATGCTTCTGACAAACCCAGCTTGAGTTTGGACTTGACATTCTTGAGAAGTGGTTTGGTCTGGGGTTACTGGTTTGCTCTAAGTCAGCCCCTCTGCAGCTGTCCTCCTGATCACATGATCATTCCTCCAGCTGGTCTGCTCTAAGTCAGCCCCCTCTGAGCTGTCCTCCTGATCACCTCTCCACTTAGGTCATAAAGAATTTCTCCCATTTGTATGTTTTCCGTAAGGAAGTCCTTCTCAAGCTTGTACAGTGCCTAATATCCACTGGCTCCTTTTCTTTGCATGAGAAAAAGATCCCATTTCTGTCAACTGTCTTTGTTTATTGTGATTTCCTGTCCTACTTACTTTCTTCTGGATTCATAAAGTTTAAAATAAGTTTTTACAGTAAGTAGTTATAAAATAATATCCAGACATTTTTGTTGAATGTATAAGCTAAATTTATAGCTGAAGAAAAATTAACCATAAAATAGAGCAAATATCTCGAACCATGCATTGAAGGTGACCACTAATTTTAGAAAAAGCTGTTGTTTTTGGTTTTTCAGCTTTTCTTGCGGATTAGGAAAAACTGTGAACATGTATTTAATGGTATGAAGTAATGAGTGGTAGAAAGAATGTGTTCAAGATGGGGAGCAAGCAGGAAAGAAAAAGCTACTTCTTGGAATCGAATGGTTGCACATGTGATAGAAACAGCCTTGACTTCCTAAGCCATCATCTTGCAGAATCAAGCACAATAAACAAAGATTACGTTGTTGTGAAACCAAATGTTTATTGAGTAAACTGCTGGATGCATAGGACAGGGAACTCCATAGGTCTCAGGACAGCATTGGTTTATAACAGTGTTATAAAGCCCCAGAAATCGCTACCTTGGAATTCTGCAAGGAAAGCAGTGTCCTTCAGCCATTGTGGGCATTTTCAAAGGCCCATTGCTCTTTCTATGGGAATTGCCAGTAGCTCTACTTGTTATAATTCTGCTGGGGCTTCCCTGTCACTTGGGTACCCTGTCCCTTTAAGAGACAAGCTCCGCCCACCCACAATAACCCCTTCCTGCCTATGCAAGCTGATCTCCTGCCTCCTCTTTCCTCGCTCTCTCCTTTCCCCTCTTCCCCTTCTTTCTTTCTTTTCCTCCTTTCTCTCTCTCTCTCTCTCTCTCTCTCTCTCTCTCTCTCTCTCTCTCCTCTCCATAATCCCCTTACCCTTATATTCTTCCCACATGACACGTGACATATCTGTCTGTCTTCCACCTGCCTGGTCTCCCACCTTCCAGGGGACCTGCCAGGGTCATACTGCAGTAAATCTTTCACTACTGATGGGTGGTTTAACATCTTAAACTGTGCGTCACATCTCTATGGATTCTGGTAACTGAGTGAGGGATCATGAAAAATTTGGCAACATCAAAAGGCTTCTGAATGTACAATAATCAAACTTTAGTTCAAAATATGGCGCATAAGGAGCCTGAGGTGCACCTGGCTGCTCTTGCCCATGTAGCATTAAATGACTTCACCACAGCCTTGGTTCTGGACACAGAGCACACATATGTCCCAGTGAACATGACTCGCAGCACGTCATCCTGATGAATCCTGTCTGAAACACCTCAGCTCAGACCTCAGCATACTGCATGTTCCAGACTGCAGTGTGTTTTCTGTGCATACAAAATTTGCAGCTCTTATGGGAATATAATGACTTAATTATAGGAACCAAGCTTCTTCTATTATTCTACTTGACAAATTAGTGTATCTTTGGATCTTGTTATGCTAGAATGTTTGATTTAAAAAAAAATGTTGTTGAAAATGTTGACTAGAGTTTTACAAGATATCATTAATTTTGGGATTATTTCCATTTTTTTCTGAAATAGCTCTGAACTTTCTTCTGCCATCTTGTATGAGGCATTGGTGTGAAGTTATGCTCTTATTATTGATAATTTCTGAAATCAAAATGTTGATCAACTCTGAAAAAATGTTGATGCTCTGTTTCTTGCAGCATCAAATATCAGCCAAGATTTGTTTATGTAAAGAATAAGCACATTTCTCTTGTGAGTATGCAAAATTGCTTTAATCTCTAAAAGATGTAAATCTCAAAGGATTACTTTAAAATAATGTTTTATGATGTTATTAGTCAATGTTTAATTTTTGTATTTATTTTTATATACCTATAATATATACCTGTGTTTATATTAAACTTATTGAAATGACACCAGGGACAGGATTGAGAACTGTAGGTTCTCAACTGGCTCCCAAATAACCACAGAGATTTGTTATAAGTTATAAATGCTCAGCTGATAGCTTAGGCTCATTACTAACTAGCTCTTGCAACTTAAATTAGCCCATATTTCTTACCTTGTAACACGAGGGGGCCTGTTTGTTGTCTGGTTTTCCCACCTACACCTCCTGCCTGGCCAATCAGCATTTATTCAAAACATGATTGACAGAATACAGACAATTCTCCCACACCATTACCTATACTCTATTATGTGGCAGTGCCATTTTTCAGCATGGTATGTTCATCTCTTGCTTCCTCTGCATCTGGCTGGTAACTCTCCCCTCCTACTTCCCTATATTTATTCTCCTCTTGTCCCTAAGTCTCACCTAACGTCTACCTGCCTGACTGTTGGCCATTTAGTTCTTTATTAAACCAATCCAAGTGACAGATATTCACAATGTAAAAAAGGATTATTACATATCAGAGAACTTAGAATGCAGTCTACCCATGTAAGTAAGACAGAAAACAATGCATGGACCAGTATCAGGGTGATAACTCTGCTAATGTCATCCATTAACTCATTCATCCATCATCCATCTATCCAACCATCCATCCATCCATCATCCATCCATCCATCCATCCATCCATCCATCATCTATCCATCATCCATCCATCCATCCAACCATCCATCCATCCAACCATCCATCCATCATCTATCCATCATCCATCCATCCATCCAACCATCCATCCATCATCTATCCATCATCCATCCATCCATCCATCCATCCGTCCATCCACTTATCCATCTGTCCATCCATCCACCCAACTTTCTTTTGGTTGTTGTTTTTCAGGGAAGGTCTCACTCTACAGTCCTTTGTTGCCTGGAGCTCTTGGTGATTCTCCTGCCTCGGCCTCCACAGTGCTGGGATGACAGGTATGAGACTCACACCAGATCACTTTCACGGTTTAAAAAAAATGATATAACCCTGAACTTGGACTCTTTGGTTCTGCGCTAGAGCTGACGCTGAGCAGGTTTGACTCGAGAGCTACACCACAACATCAGTACAGGGCTGAGCAGTGCCCGGTTTCAGCTCTCAGTTCACTCTGGTTTCTTTTCTCTTCCTGACCTTTTTCACCTTTCACCAGGAAGTTCTTGTGTACTCTGCTTCTTAGCCTTCTCAGAGTGTCACCTCTACTAGGGAACCACAGAAAAGACTTCGGAACTCAAGATGTTGGAGGAACAGTTTTGTGAGGAATGTGAATATGGCAGAGTGCTTGAAAAGCCCCGAGTTCCATCTCAGTCCTGAAAAGAGAGCAAGATCCCAACTGGTAAATCTTCCCAGACAAATAAAAAATGAGAGTTTTCTTTTATGAATATGAGCATGGCAGAATATTAATTTTAATTTTAGTTCTGCTATGTCTACCAGTTTCCCAGGTGACTTTTTAGTTAAATTGTTTGGAGGAGAAGAGTAAAAAGAAAAGAGGATGAGAACGTGACAGAGAAGGGGAAAAGAGAGAGAAAGGAAGAAGGGAAAGAGTGTCAACTCTGCTGGGGTTGTGGGTACATCAAGGAGAACACAGTGGTTCTAAGGGAATGTTAGTCATGACATCATTGGATGCATCACATTCACGTAATCTTGATAGTCTATGTGCTAGAGAGAGACCACCAGTTAGGAAATTCAAAGACTGAATAAGCAGCCACCAAACAATGGGAAAGAAAGTAACAAAAGAAAAAAAAACCATGCTTCATAAATGCAACTAAAAATTACAGCTCTGGGAAGGCAGGCAGAAGCGGCCATTCCAGATATCTGGGTGCATCTCCCTGAGCTCTCAAAAGCATGTCTGCACGCAAGCATGCGCGTGCACGCGCACACACACACACCCCTGGGAGATATTTAGAGAAGGACATGGAAGTCCCGTATCAGAGGAGACACAGAAGCAGAACAAACTGAGACTGCCATCCCATGTATTCTTTCTTGGGCTCTCTGCAGGCGCAGGATAGCAAGACTCACTCTTCTCTTTCTTCCAAAGACATGTCATCTTCGATGCTGTGACATTGCTGGGGATAGCGTGCAGGTGACTGAGGCTGCCTGAACTGTTTCTGAGGGACAGGAGCCAGAGTTCAGTTTTTCCAGTAACCACTGGAGGGCCCCAAAGGTAAGCTTATGGACAACCACTAGGTGTTACTTAAACATTTTTTTTTTTTTTTGAGGGGGTTTGGTTTTTGGCTCCTTCTGAAGTTTGATCAGCTCCAGGCCTTTGGGGAGCTGGCGAATGACTACGGCACTCTTGAAAATGAGAGATGAATAACATTTGGCCGGAACAGACTGAGTCAACTTTGGGCAGAGGTCACATGAGGATCTTGCCACACAGTTCTCTGTGTAACTCTCAGGCCAGTCCGCCCGCGCCAGGCTTTGTGGACATGTCCTAGCCCACACATACCTCCTCAATCACCTGCACCTTGACCCACAGCACTGTACGTGTCACATGCCAACTGCATGGATCACCAGCCCCTCCCTAGTTCCACCCGGACTCTGTCAGCAAGGACTGGATTTACTCCCTGCTGGAGCCCTGAACCATCTCCAGAGGGAATTGCTAGGGTTGTTTTTGTTCTCATTCTATCCTGAAGCAGGGAGCGCTCACAAGAGAGATGAAGGAAGTTTAGGGTCACCGACACATGGGTTTCTCAGTGCTCTGTATCTCCCTCCTGCTGGTTCATAGGCATCCACCCTGCCCGAAGCGTTTGCAGGGGAAAACAGATAATGTGATTCTGAGTGCCACAGGGGAGGTGTGAGCAGTAGAGCTTTGTATCTAAGCAAACTTAGATACAAAGACTCTGAACCCTCCAAACTGCACTAAGAAAGACAGACTAGAGCGTGAGATCAGTCTCAATTACTAAAACTGTGTGTGAGAGTGTGTTTGTGTGTGTAGGTGTGTGTACACGTGTATGTGTGTGTGCACATGTATGTGAGTGTGTGCATGTGTGTGCATATGTGTGTGAGTCTGTGTGTAGGCGTGTGTGCATGTGTGCATGTGTATGAGTATGTGCATGTGTGTGCATATGTGAGAATGTGTGTGTCTGTGTGTGTGCATGCGCAGGCATGTGTGTACAGGTATATGAATGCCTGCAGAGGCCAGAAGAGAACATTGGATATCCTGGAGCTGGAGTTACATGCGGTTACAAATCATCTAATATGAGCACTAGCCGCTGAACCCTGCAAGAGCAATGTGTGTTCTTAACCCTGAGTCATCTCTCCAGTCCTCGACCACATTTTGAGACAGGGTTTCTCACTGGGACCTGGGGCTCATTCATTAGGCTAGACAAGGTGGCTGGCAAACCCTCTGGCTCTATGCCGCCATGCTTGGCTGTTTAACATCTCCTGTAGGGTTAGAACTCTGTCGTGTGCTTGCACGACAACCCCTTGACTTTGTGTTCTGTCTCCCAGGTCCTAACAGAACTTCTGAATGATGTTTTCTCAGGACCTGCCCTGCTAAAAAGCTGATTGTGAATTAGAATGGAAATTTAAATTAGGGCTTTCAAGTCCAAGTTTTAAATATTTCTTCATTGAAAAGCGAATGCCTCTATCTCTACCATTTTGTATGATCTTGGGCCTTGGCTTCCATCAGAAGGATACAGAAAAGAGTAACATTCTTGGGGACCAATCAAATGGCTTTGATTGAACAAAACCTACCAGCCAACTGCTTCCTACTGTCTGTGATTAGCACCAAGAGCCCAAAACAGGGAAGGTGACAGGCTGAACATCAAGAGGAGGGCTCTTGAGTCAACCACAACTTGGAGCTGACCAGAAAAGTGCACTCACTCAGAGACTCTTCAGCAATCCTATCAGTTGAAATAATTGTTGCATTCTAGACATGAAGGGACAGATCCCTGACGAACAAGACACTGACCTGGGCAAATTTATGCTGAGGTCTGTGTGTGTGTGTGTGTGTGTGTGTGTGTGTGTGTGTGTGCTGTGTGTGTGTGTGTAAGCATGCATATTGTCCCCAGAGGCCACTGCCCTCTTCTGTGTCTCCTTCAATTGTTCTCCATTTTACTTTTTTGACACAGGGGTCTCTTACTGAACCCGGAGCTCACTGCCTGGTTAGACTGACTGCCAGCCGGTTCCAGGGGTTTTCCTGCCTCTGTCTTCCCTACACTTGCATTACAGTATACAACATTGAGCTCAGATTTTTTTTCCTTTTTAAACATGGTGCTGGGGATCGAACTCAGTGTTCACGCTTGTGTTGTGTTTTTCCAGCTGAGTCATCGCCTCAGCCCCATAGTGATTTAATATTATGAACCACGAAAGTGAGAGACAAAACTTGAGAGGAGACAGCAGAGTAGACGTCCCTCCTGCCTCAGGTTTAGTAGTTCAGTTACAGTTCAGTTACAGTTCACCATATCCCCACCCATATAGGTCAGACAGCTCTTTCCAGTCTAACAGAGAGAGGTGAGCAGAAGTACTAGTCTATGTGTCTTGGTTCTAATGACAGTTTGTTCCCAACACCAGTCTTGGTAGCTCTTAGAAGCCCATGGCGTGACGCTCTACATATGACCTGGTTCTGCTTGGGTGGCATGGAAAGCTAGCTGGATACCATTTCTCGTCTGAGCCACCCTCACGGCCAAGGGATGGGTGGAAAAGCCTTCAGACATGGCCCCGTATCCAAGCAGCTGTCTGTGCCCTCTACGTAGTAATGACTTAATTCGCTTGCGGAGGAGAGAGGCATGGAATGCCCAGTAAGCTTAGCCTTACTCTGGGTTCAATCTGAGCTAATCGTAGTGTTTCGGGAACATGCCTATGTGGGTTTTTCTCAGTACGGACAGTCGGCAAGTCTGAACACAACTCGCCTGTGTCGACCCACGCAGCTCTGCTTGGGCTCCTGCTCTGCGACATTGCATCATCCTGAGAGGGCTTCGAGGCCCTCCGAGCCAAGTACAATTGGCTAAATGGTAAACACATGCCTTTAGGAAAAAGCATGGATGCTTCTCAAAGGAAGACGGGCTGGAAGCACCGTGGCTACCTCATCTCAAATCCGGAGAGAAATTAATCGCAGAAAAACCTACCTTTTCCAACCATCAATAAGGGTTAAAAATGTCAGCAAATAGCTAAGTAAGGGCGACGAAATACTTCTCTGTAAGGCTTGTGCAGATGCAGGTGAATTGGAGAAACGTCCCCTGCCAGTTTTTGCTTCCTCTGTATCACACACAACACAGTGCCATAGCCTGCTGTGTACAGAGGCTGGGGTTCATAGGAGACCAGAGTCACAGTGGATTCTTTCCACAGTTTACCAGGTCCAAGGCCTGAGGTGGGGGTGGGGGGCAGTGAACATTCTAAGTGTTTACCCTGATGGAAGAAGCAGTTGAAAATCAATGCGAGCTTTGAGCCCCAGATGTAAAACAGGGGGTAGAATTGTTGCCAGGGAGGTAGAAACAGGGCGAATCCCAGATGTCCTCCGTGCTTCCGTTAGAGGGCATTCTTGCCTCGCGGATTCCTGGGTGTGTTCCTCCTCAGAGACTGTTTTCTTCCAAGGCAGGTCTGCATTATAGGTGGTCTGAACTGGCAGACTCCATGCCAAGCACGGCAGGCGAAGCCGAGAGGGGATAATGGGACATTTCTTTCTTCCTGCTTCCACATCAGCGGCGCTGTACACCCAAGGTTAACAGACAGCGGCTTGAGCCAAAGCTGCTCCTGGGCGCCCCCTCCCCTCACAGACCCTGAGTACCGCGCCTCGTACCGCGCCTCGTACCGCGCTTCCATGGACTGCCGGAGCCTCCCCTAGAAGAGGCTGAAATGAGAGAAGGTTGATTCTTCAGAGAGATTCTGTAGATGCAGCCAAGGGACAGGAAGGTGCCTCAAGTCCCAAACAGGGCCTTCTCTCTCCACGGGCAATCACCAGGGCCCCGCGTGTAAGAAAGAAAGCCAAGAAAAAGTTGAACATCTTTTGTGATTCCAGCAAGCCCCAGCACCAGGGGTGTCTCCCGGGCAGAGACTTCCCAAACTGAAGCGGTCACAGTCCAGGCATCTGTATGTACATGGGAACGACGCTCATGGGGAGCCATACACGTAACCTCCTAAAGGAGTACTCAGAACATCGTGGCTCTGGAGTTGTCTGTGGTACGCTCTGTTTTAAAGCCTGGGGCATGAGACCTGCCAATGTCCATTGGTGTGGACAATGATGTTGCTATCACCCGAGGAGGCCTGTCATGACGATGCTCACTACTGCTGAAGTAAGAAGACCTAGATACTGAACGATAGTGGACTGACCACATGTGGTACTGAGTCACAAGTGGGAGAGGATGAAACATGAGACCAGGAAGCTGCCCCTGTCATGCATGCACACACACACACACACACACACACACACACACACACACACACTCGTGTAAAGGTCAACCCTGGGTGTCGTTCCTCAAGTGATGTCCTTGTTTTTGAAGCAGGACCTCTCACTGGCCTGAATCTCACCGATTAGGTTAGGCTGGGCAGTGGAGCCCAGTTATCCTCCTGTCTAAGCTGGGATTGCATGCATGCTGCCCACGTGGAGACTAGACTCAGGTCCCCCTGTTTGAGCAGCATTCACTCGACCCACTGAGTTCCCACCCCAGCTCAACAATAAGGATTTGTTTGTGGGAGCCAGCCTACCAGAGGAGCACCAAGGCAGACTCAAAGTTCATAGACCCGAGAGGGCAGTAGCCGAGATTCACCAGGGTTATATTGTTATGGAGAGCATTTATCTCCAGGTGACTATAGAAAATCATGTCAAGACAGCACTAGGAAAAAGCTTTTATGAGATTCTTAAAGTACAAAACTGGCAGAGGACCCACGAATGTCAAGAGAACTTGGATGACTCAACGTCTCTCTAATGGGCTTATGATGGAGACCCTGGGCAGGAAAATAAAGCCTACAGCAAGAGCACAGGAGGGCAGGGCCCTGAGCTGTACCCTTGGCAAGGTCCTCACGTGTAAAGTCATCATAATTACAGTCCTGGGAGGAAAGAGCCTTGTTCTCTCTCTGCACCCTGTAAGCCCCTAGGTTTACAGCTAAGTCTTCTGGCCTTGCTTTCATTTGGGTTCTGTAGCAACACAGTGCCTTTGGCCCAAACCTCTCCCTTTCTATTTTTAAAAAAGACAGGACTTAGGAGTCCTAGGAAGCCTATAATTGACAGAACGCTTACAGTCATCAAATCCACCCCAAGGCGAGGTTGCAGCCTGGCTCCTGCTGCAGATTTTGATGTCTTACCAGAGCACCAAGGGCTTTCTGTTATGTGCAGCCTGGTCACCATGGTTCCCTGGCTGCTAGGGTTTCACATCTCACCTAATGGAAAGGTGGGCGTGCCCGGAGTATTTTCAGCTTGAGAAACATGGCAGGACTTGCCAGGACAGAACCCTCTGGAACCTCGTGGACTTGGAACTCCAGATAGGATGCCAAATACTTTTTTTTTTTTTGTCTTTGAGGTTCAAGTTCTTTTTAACTTTTGGCACACACAGGACTTCCTGTTTCTCGGGGAGGGGTGAGTTTTAAAAAGGTCCATTGAAAGAACTGCTGAAGAACCTGGATACCCAGTGGTTTTCATAAAACAATATTTTGATATGTTAAGCATAAGCATATCAGAGACATGTGGATTGGATTTTCCTTAAAACACTCAGGGTTTGAGTGCAGGATGCGAGAAGGCAGGCTAGGCACACTTGAGAAATCCAAACACTTGAGAAAGTACTGGGAGGTGTTTAAGTCCAAGCCTATGGGACTGGCCCACCCAGGATGGCAGGAGTAAGCTCACATTTGGACAGACACCTGCTTCCTAAAGCATTGGCCTTTGCATAGGCAGGCTTCTTGTGGCCCAGTTGCTTTGCTGTGATAGGAAACAAAGCATCGCTTGTCCAAACTTGGAGCAGCTCTTTTCCTGTGTTCTTACGAACATGACGAAAAATGATGCCCCTCCTCCCCCATGCTCCATCTCTAACAGGTACTCATGTAGCCCAGGCTGGCCTGGAGCTCCCTATGTAGTTGAAGATGACATTGAGTTTCCCAAGTGCAGAAGATGTGGGTGTGAGCCAGCATAGCTGGTTTATGAATTGCTGGGACCTCCTGACCACGCCAGGACAAACACTCCTCAACCCATCAACTGTGATGCACCTAAAGCCCAAACTGTGCTACTCTGTGTACTTCTTGCAGGAGAACAGATCCTGGTAAAACAATGCAAGCCAGAACTCCAACCCTAATTGGACCGATTGCCAGCAATGGGGATGTCTACCCACTTGCACAGGGCTCTGGCTTCTTACCGATCACATTCCTGTTTCTGTCCCGTGAGATCTTTGCTTAGACCAGAAATAAGAAGTCTCAAAATCAATCAACCAACCAACCAACCAACCAACCAACCAACCAACCAACCAATTAATCCCAAACAAGCCATCCCAGAAGTGTGCTCTTACAACACATAACAATTCCAGTCATTAATGCAAAGTCTCTGATAGATGACACATAACTTCATGGTCCTGAGGGGCTGCCAAGACCAGTGGTCTTCCCTGACACTCACAGTTCACCTTGGGATAATTGCTTTGGAAAGGAAGAACAGAGTTCCAAAGCAGCTCGGAGCCTCCTTTTCAGTAAGTTTAGGATGTACAGAACCAGAAAGACTTTCGTGTGTCCTGTTGGCTCCTTGGAAGACGACATAGGTCTTCTCAGACATTCCTCTTCTCAGGAATGTCTATGTGCTATGTTCCTGGTTATTAATAACCCATCCAGCTTCTTGCAGATCAACGGAGGAATGAAAGAACATTGATGGTTTCTTATGTGTGGATTGATTTGGTTTTGACTGACAGTCAGATGGATCTCCTCAGCCCTTTGTTGATCTTAGGTATTTCTAGAAGTTTCCGCCATGCACTGGGGTTACAAAAAAATAATAGAAAAACTGAAACCAAGATGGTCAGACCTTTCCCAGCAAGCAGGGCTTTGAACTATCTTGAGAGCCAAAGGGGCTTTAGTTGAAAGGATGGGCATCAAAAGAGATAGGGGGAACATTTGGGCTCACCCCCATAATTAAGCTACCTGTACAATTAGTTCCTCAGTTTCCCCATATTCCAGAAAGGAAGCTTTTAAATATTACCAAATAACTTCTGGGAGGATAATACAGAATGCTATAAATTCCTTAAGGGCAAAGATGTCAGATTTTAAAAAGTATAAAATGAGCCACACTATAGAGTTACGGTGGAATCAAGTGCAGCTCAGAGAATGCTGGGAAACTTGCCTTGTTCTTGCTTCCTGGTCGCTTACACATAATAACTATAATTACTTACGCTGTGGTGCCTACCATATGCCAGGTATTTCTAGATTTTTCTATGCATCTTAATTCATTCAGTCTTCACAACGCCATTAATAAGTAGGTTCTTTTATTAACCTGATGGGGAAACCAAGGCACTGATAAGTAGTTTGCTCAGCTGCCAACATACTTTGGCAAAGTCAGGCTTTGAACCCAGGCAGTTAAACGCTTTCATCTCTGTGCTGGACAATCCAATCCCGCCTCTGTTTTTCCTCCTCTGATCTTGAAAATACCCTCATGCCTTTTCCTTCCTCTCATGTATTTTACAAGCAAATAATTATGTTGAAATCACATAAATCACACACAAAAAAACATTCCCCTCTAATTTGCCATGTCTCCATTCGCTGCCAGCATGAGTGTCTTCATACAAACGGGCTTTGTCTTTGTGTGGAAAAGCTACTGTGTAGGCTGAGATGTGGGAGCCGACGATGTTCGCGAGGGGGAAGCAGTTCGTCTCCTTTCATTGAAAGCAGATCCACAGAGTGTCTAGAAAGCAGGGAAAGCTTGCAGACAGCAGCTTCAGTTAGTGGAGAAAGCAATGGAGGAATACCTCCGAGGGCTTGGACTTGGAAAAGCGGGTGAGAGTACCCAAGCCTTCCCTAGGAGTTTTTGCTGCGTGGTTGACAGGCAAAGGCGACTTTCTTTCTGGTCGGGTTGTTTCAGAAGGGCCTTCTTTTGGCATCACCCATACAGACCCTCCTGTTAGTGGTCCAGGCTCTGAGCAGGAGATTGGGAGGCCCCAGGCCCACACCCAGTCTGTCCCCCTTCTCTCTGGCTACAGAGCTTCCACTCAGCAGAGGACACCATGCTTCTGAGCAGAAGCAGGAGGATATCTGGTTACTGTGGGTGCACCTCCCCACCCCGCAAAGCTTCATAAGTAACTCTGTATTTATACAGAGACTACAGGAGGCTAAAAACCTGTGCCACGGCTTCTGAGCGATGCTCCTGTCTTGTGTCCTGGAAAGCTGTGTTGACTTTACAGAAAAGTCTATGCTAAGTTCTGTTTCTATGGAAATACAGCCATTAGGTTAAACAGCAATTGAAAACTATTTAGTGAAAAGGATACCAAATGCCATTCCTTACCATTTTACACTAAATTGTACATTATTATTTTAATTAGAAACTAGAGGGCAATGCTTATGTTTGATTATATGAAATTACACACAGGCACACATATTTGAGAAAGTGGCGTTGATTGGACTGGGTAGCTGGCTACATTGTTTGAGAAGACTTGCTGAATGTCCTTTGCAGCTGCCTGTCCAAGTACTTATGTGACCATAGGAGGTAGAGGTGACATCTCACAGCTGCTTTAGCAATACAAAGTGTCAAACGTACTGGCTGCATTCCCTTCCTTCTTGGAGGACTGTGGACCTGACCAGGGCTAACATTCTCGGGAAGAGAATGCTCTACAGAGGGACACCTGCGGGTAATGTTGCTGAACACACAGCTCTAGAAGGTTCCTGCAGCTGCTGGATGCTATGGAGATGTCCAAAGGAACTAGGTGAGGGGTCTTCCTGACATCATGGGGGCTCTCCTTACAGACCAAGGGTCCAAACACAGGAGCCTAGTGAGGAACTTCTCACAGTCAAACTTTATATCACTCAAAGAGAAACTTGACCTCTAAAGAAAGTCAGGGCTATAATCTGAGCCAGAGCCTCCCATGGCTTAGCAAGCTGCCTGGTCTCTGAGGAAGGAGTGCAGCCCACTCCCCAGGCCCCTACTCGGATTTTTCTTGCTCTCTTTGGACATGGGACCAGCTGTCAGCCTCTATGTCAGCACAGCCATCACAGACAGCTCACAAATAACCCTGAACTTTCATTTGGGAAATCTTCAGTAGCCAGGATCCAAGGCTCATGGAATGGATGAAGCTGTCCTGGATACAACAGCCTCAAACAGGCTGCTGGGGAGCCTCAGTGTGGGACCTCCTCATGTTGGCAAGTCTAGCCAACAGGCCCCCTACTGGCTGTGAAATGCCTCTTGTGAACTTCAGACCCCTACATGATTTTCCCACTTGTTAAATCACTGGTCATGGTGGCTTCACTGTGGAGTCAGGGGTACAGGAAGCAATGAGTCAATCATAGCTTCAGCGCAGAAGGAGAAGCTCTCCAACATCACCCTCTTTCCACTTTTGGTTTCCAGTTGCACATCGTGCCTCCTCCAGCTAGGCCTTCTGAAGCTTCAGGTGCAGAGTCTGCGATTCTAGGAGGTTAAAGAGCTTGTCTGCATAGCTAACACGTTGTCGCATGGTCTCAGGTCCAGAGACGGAAAGTGGAGCATGACCAATCCCCATATACGTGCACATGTGCATGTTAGAGTGTGTATGTTGGTACAAATGTGTACACATGTGTGTATGCTTGTGTGTATTGGCGTTTTGTGCATGTGTGTATGTGTCCATATGGAATGGGTAGGGATGATAATACTTGCCTGGTATCCATCTTCTTTTCAAATAAAGTCTTGTGTTACTTAACACCAGGGTCCCTTCCTAAGGATGCATCATTAGGTGACTGTCACTGTGCACACATTGAGGGGAGTGCTCACCCAAAGAAGGCTATGATGTCACTAAGCCATATAGTCTTAAGGAACTACTTTCATAAACCCATGATATCACAAGACAATATAGGGACTGCTCACATTAAGGACTACCCTCTCATAAGTCTCTGATGTCAGGAGGTACATAGCTTATGGCCATCTTCCTAAAAGGGTATGATATCATGATGCATGATTGCATTCAAATCTAATGGACGAAATCAGAAAAGTAAAACCCAAGCCTTGATTGCTTGGTCCTTGTCCCCAAGCCCTTGCTGGGTTGAAGGTGTCAGTCAACCCCAGCAGTGAGTAAGACAGCGATGTCTTATCCAGATCACGTCTCTAACAGGGACTGACTTTCCCACATCCGTCCAGTCAGCCATGTTATTGAGGCAACAGTTCTATGACAGTGCCTGGTCACAGTACCTACAGTCCAGAACCAAGACACTTTGTTGAGACTGTTTCCTGGTCAAGCATCAACTGTGGTAGCTCCCTTTTCCTCAGATATTTTAGACTCATTTCTGGATATCCTTGGCGCTTGACAAAGATGACCTTTGTCCTTAGAGCCTTTTAAGTTCCAACTTTGCCCCCATTGAGGACATTGCCTGAGTTCTAACCCATGAAACTTTACTGGAAAAATTATGTCTTTAAATTTTTATTTATTTAGTGGGAGGCTGCATACATGTGTGTGCTCGTGTGAATGCAGTGTGCTCACACGTGTGTGAGCCACAGGTTGATGTCAGGTGTGCTCACACCTGCGTGAGCCACAGGTTGATGTCAGGTGTCTTTTATTGATCTTCACTCTATGTTTGAGACAGGGCCTCAGGGATCCTGGAGCTCGCTGCTTCAGGTAGCCTGGCTAGCCTGAGAGACCCTGGGATCACCAGTTCCGGGATTACACATGCTTGCTGTGATGTCATCTGTACACGGGCACTGAGGATCTGAACTCAGAACCTCACACTCATGCAGCAAGCACTTACTCCACTGAGTCATCTCCACAGTTAATCCCTGAGGGACTCAGGTCAAGGACAAATTCATGAATTTGGTGTCTCCTAATCTACTAGAAACAGAGAAGCAGCAACTCCGCTTTTCCCTTGTTGTCCCATTTTCCCACTCCACCCTATTCGTTATTTCCTAGTGGGGAAACAGCTGAAAGAGTAAGATAACTTGTGGGTGAAGATAGTGGTTTACGATGCTGAGTAATGGGGGAGCAGAGTAAATTCCACCTTCACGACTTCGAGAGTAGAGATTTGGGGCCCGATGTGGGCAAACCTTCCTTGAAACTCCAGAGCCTGCAGAATGCATAGGCTCCATTTGAACTTTCCTCTTGAGGGATGGTGAGTGGTAGCAGGGCCGCTGGAACGGGATGACAGGAGAGGGCGGAAGCAGAAACAGCAACAGATACTGGAGAGGGGCAGAGGCATCAAGACTTGGGGCGATCACAGACAGGGATCAGGGAAGAGGGTCAGAAAAGAAAGAACTTAAAGTTTGCCCTCCAATAAATATGTTTAAGCATGTAACTTTGATCCAAGATCGATTTTTTAACTATGCACATTATACTGCTACTGAGGCCACCAATGAAACACAGAATTCGCTAAAGGAGAAGAAGGAAAAAGAGAGATTGATGAGAACCCTGAAGGGATTTGGGATAACAAAATAAAAAGTATCTGGTAAAGGAAGAGTAACACTGACATGCTGGGGGCCTGGAAAGGGAACAGAGAGGATAGCACCCCACATCCTGGATGCTCACTTCTGCAGGGAAGCAGTTTATCATTTGCTGATCCCTCCTGCACCAAACGCATTGTTTCTCAGCGTCTCACTTCATAAACGCAGCTGGCGAAGCCAAGCTTGGCAGGCAGAGTGTCGCAGAAAGCCGGGTCTTTTATTTGGTCTCTTTCTGGATTAGGCTCAATGTTTATTGGCAAAGGAGACAAAGAGAAAAGAAAAGTCATTTTCCACAAACTTCACTTAAAATAGACAGTTATTCTGAGCCCATTCAGCATGAGAAAAAGAAATGATCTTGGAGGTGTTATCATTCATACTCTTACATTTTAAACAGGGGAGTGATCATTCTTTGGCATGTAACTGAGTGGTTTATGTCATACTTTTTTAATACCCTCAACATATCTTTCTTCCTCAAGGTTTAGGAACACACAGCAATTTTCTTTTGATAGCATTTCATCAAGAATAACATGATTGGAACCTTCATTCACACAAGAAGAGACTTAAAGAATGAGGCTTACATGTAATGGATACATTAACATTTTAATTTCGCTCTTCAAACAGTGATGACTTTGAGACACTTGGGAACCTCTGGCATTTCTCAGCACTCCCACTGGTTGCCTGTTCTGACTCAGATATCAATTAGGAAATAATAGAGAAAAAAAACAGAGCATAATTCTGGTTTGTTTCCTAGTGGCTCAAGCACTCTGTGTATTATGACATTCCTGCGGCCATTTCTATGTTCAGAAAGTACTTGAACTCTTGAGCATTTCATGGATTCGAATTTTCGTTCTTAGTCAGTTAACTGGGAACCAAACCATGGGAATTAACTTCTGATGAGGGCAACACTCATCACAAGAGACCCTAGTTCCAATGTCCAAATCACATTGGGCTTTTCTGCAGAGCAATGAGGGCCCACGGAACACAACTAGCATTCCAACTGCAAGATCACTTCACTGTTTAGAATCAGGTCCAACAGCAGATACGATCTTCAGAACATCAGAAATCAGAGCTGGAAGACGAAGGGCAACTTGGCAGTCAGTGTTCTGGCCTTGAACCTGCTTTGGCGTGGGGGGGGGGTAGTGGCGGTCAGATGACTTCATAGCCTCTTTTCTGTGCAGCATTGTTCTTGGGAGGGGATGATTTAATGGGCTAACACATATCTGTGTCTGCCCACTCTGCTGGGCCTTGTATTTGTTATAATTTACTTGGTTACCCTGGGAAGAACAAATAGATTATGTAAGTCCAGAGACACCCTGAGGTCAGCATCTGCAAAGGGCATTTTGAAGGGATGTGGTCAAGAAAGAGAGAGACGGTGGTACATAGGAAATCTGAGCCCACAAGTGCTTTCTAGATGTTTCCAGAGTCAAGTTTGAGGAAAAGTACCAGGATGTAATGTGTCCTGGTGCCGTGGGAGGAAGAGAAACAGGCAGAGGGAAGACCTAGTTTGAACTCTGACTTACAAGCTCCTTTCTAATGACCTCAGCTTTCCACATGGATAATGGGCTCAACAATAATTATCTCATGTCTTTGATGAGGCTGGTTTGAGAATCACAAGAGAGACCATGTTTGCTCATTAAAATGTAAGGTGATATATAAACTAGGGACATTGGAATTTAATAAAATGGTTGGTACACACCGCCAGATAAAAAGTTCTGAGCACACAGAACTCTGCCAAAAACAGCGATGTGTTCTTAAAGTAATTTGGAGAGAGAAGACAAGACATTGACAATAGGAAACGGAGCTCGAGCCCGCAGCAAGGAGAAGCAAGTCTTGCAGGTTCTCATCTTCTCGTTGGCTCAGCCCTGAGCCAAGCAAGCTGGAGACGTGTTCAAAGCCACCACTGGTCTTTCAGATTAAAATGACCCCTAGAAAAACGTTGAAGTTACTTTCTAAACAGTTAGCTATTCGTGAAGATGATTGAAATGTCCAGTTCGTGTTCTTCTGAGCAGCTTCTATAGCCACAAGAGGACTCAGAGAAAAGAGGAAAAGATGTGCAGACAGTCTGTGTCTTTCCTTCAAGAGCTACAGTTCAAAGGGGGAGACGAGGCTGCAAGTGTATCTGGGATTGCCACGGTTAAACAGGCTCAGAAAAATCCCCCCGAAGCTCAGAAAACATCTCACACCACCCACGAAGGCCTGGACCTGGTCTCTTGTGGCAAGCTGGTGTGCACTTCTCTTGTCCATTTTCCAGCTTTTCCTGTTAGCACATGTCGCAACATTGTCAAAATCTATAGAAGCCTCATTTACCTGCCCTGCTTGAGATTCTACGGCCACTCGTAAGAACCCCACAGCACAAGTGACACCGAGTGTCTAAGCCAGAGGAGCCGATAAAGGGGGTGAAATGGGAAACAACTGATTCTCCGTCCTAGTAATACCTCTCTGGTGACTGATGTTTGTGGAATCCTCACCTCATCACCATTATGTTTTCCAAATACTTGAGTGGTTCTTGATTGGTGGTTCTGTTGAAATCCCCCCGCTAGTCTAGATTTTTACCATGAGGGGTGACAGTTCTTATTGATACCCACGACATCCCCCGACCCCAGTCTCCCGCTAATGGTTTCCCGCATTGACTTTCTCACCAGAATGTCAACAGCAAATCCTTCTGAATGATCATAGACCTTAGGTTCCTGCTGGCGTCTGTGCTTAGTCCTCCTTCTTTGGTCTCTTGAAACCTTTCACAGGGACATGTGTGTTGACTTTTGATGACATCTGGTACTCTAGCAGTGATACTCAGATTGAAGAACTTTTTCTCACTTGCTGTTGAGAACATCTGTCAAGCTTCATTTAGTTGGGAGCTCTTTTTGACACCATCTGAACCCCATGTTTTGAACTGTAATAATCCTAACACTGATGCATTATTTCTATGACATCACATGTGACTAGTTGTTGTTTTAAAGATGCACTTTTGGGGCAGTTGAGGATTTAAAAATATCCCAGAAATTTCAGAGACAATCACCTTCCACTATTCAGGTGACCCAGAGAAATTCTTGTTGCCATTCAGCTGTCAGACTAGAGATGTCAACTCTATGCTAAAAATTGCTGGACAGGGAAATGGGGTCTGAAGCCCCATTGGGAACAACATATCTGTATAGCAAAGACACCCTGTCTGCCTTCTCTCTCTGTTCATCTATTGTTATCCGTCCTGTCTGCCAGACCTACACATTTTCTCAGCTCAGGACTTTATTCACAAAGTGAAAGAAGGCCACAAACACAGCAGATGGAATGTAAGTGTGGCATTCACGTGTACACTAAGCCATTTCCATAATGATGACAGTTCTTCATTATTGTGGTTCATTCACCCTCATGTTAAAGACACAGACACAAGCTTGGAGTAGGCTATGCAGACACCTCAATTGCAGTGGGAGGCTGCTCATTGGTTCCCGGCTGCTCAGAACAGAGATAGTCACACAGAAACTATATTATTAAATCACTGTTTGGCCTGTTAGCTCTAGCTTCTTACTGGCTAACTCTTACATATTAATTTAATCCATTTATATTAATCTGTGTATCGCTACGTGGCTGTGGCTTACTGGGTAAAGTTCTGTCTGGCTCTGGCAGGGCTACATGGCTTTTCTCTGCCTCTGCCCTCTTTCTCCCAGCATTCAGTTTAGTTTTCCCCACCTAGCTCTGTTCCCCTATAGCTCTGCTATAGGCCCAAAGCAGTTCCTTTATGAACCAATGATGTTCACAGCATACAAAGGGGAATCCCGCATCACTCAATGACACACAGTGAGCATGCCTGAGGCTGAGACTCTAATGCAGAACTCCTAGCTCCAAACCCCATGCTCTCTCACACGAAATGCTGTCTCTTTCAGCAGAGCAGCAGCTTGGTGACTTCCTGCCTGACCTGTGCTGGAGGAGCACAGCTCCGAGACTGCTGGTACTTGACTCTTTCCGTTGACAGCTGTGATAAGCACAGAAGTCACTCCCCGGATGTCTGGGTGACATCGAGCTTCTGGACTGGTCAGAACATTTCAGAGATCCTTTCCATAAAAGAGAAATGTGCGCCCAGTGATAACTTATAGGAAATATGCAAAGATTTAATTCAGGCATTAGGATATAAGGTAAGGACTGCTTGACATCACTAATCTAACAAAGGCCTGGGAGACAAACTCCACAGCTACTTCATTATCTTTTAAAGACAGGAAACACGGAAGAACCAGAAGGCCAGTAGCATGGGATAGGACAGCGTCCGGGAAGCGGAGGTTTTTCATAGACTCGGACTCTCACAAGCCTTTGACAATGGATTAAGTGAAGGTTCGTTTCTTTCAATGAAGAAGAGATGGAGACGTTAAGGATGTTTTAGAGAAAACTAGGAAAAGTCAGAAGTCACAGTGAGGAGTGGGGAGTGACGCTCTCGGAGGGTGAGCAGGGACAGATGCTGCTCAGTGTAAATGAGCAACTTCATCAGCTCTCTTCAGAGGGATCCGCGTGGGTTTCAGGTTGACCTCGTTTTCTGCAAAGAAGATTCCCTTTCTAAAAAAAAAAAAAAAAAAAGTACATGTAAATCCAGAGTGTTTGCCAGAATCAAACCAAGAGCAGGAAGAATTCCGTTAGCAGACTCAAGCCTGAAAGAAATTGAAGCCCTGACTAACCCTTCCAAAGGCACCGTGAACAGACCGCAGGTCCCGCTCTGGTCTCAGCTGCCCTCTCTTCGGAAGGCCGTAGAGTCAGGTTGAGCTGTAGCTGATTTTACACATTTCCCTAAGGAAATTGAAGTGGAACAAAACCAGAACATCAAAATACTCTCCAAACCCAGTCTGACCCGACCTGATATTTCACTTGGTTTGAATCCCTGGTATGGAAAAAAATGAGTCATAAATATACCAGAAAATTCTGTTACTTCAAAAAGAATTCTATGATAGAGGCCTTAGAAAAACAGACTTTTGTCAAGTGAATAATTGTCTACTGATCTGTTTGTTCTGAAAATGTCTGTTTTTAGGGCTTTGATTGGCTTAAACTACTCGAAGATCTCCAGATTTTAATTCTATGTGTGGCAAAAACCTAGTTCTTCTTTGGTCTCTGACACCTACAACTCTGTCAACAAAATTATCAGGCAGATTATTTTTAATGAAAAGTCATTACATAATTTGGGTTATCAGGGGCATGATTCAATTTCTGCTACCAAAAATATAGAATGAAATAGTCAACATCTTACATTTCCTACAGTAAGAGATTTTAGGAGTTTAGGAAACTATAAAATGAGCCCTTTTAGTTCCACAACTGTGGGTTGACATCCAGTAGAGTTACCCGTGGTGTGGGAGGTTCTGACTGCTCCTTTTCCCTTATTTTTGCAGGGTGAAGCCATGGTTGTGTCCCTTAAATGACCACTAGTTAGCTCTAGGTCCCCACAGCATTCATTTCCTCTACACCCAACACCTCTCATAGACGCAAACAGTATATTCACTTGCTCCTAATCAAAGTGAAAAAGGCCATGCATGGTTCAATTTCTTGGTCTTGGGTTCTGTTTCTTTTAAAATTCCCTTTTTCTTGGCTCTTCGGCTTGTAATTCTTTCACATTTTCACATGCACTCAGAGGCTAATTTAAGCCCATCTCTAACAAGAACAGAAACGTATGGGTTAATATGTTTGCGTGGGAAATGTGGGAGGGAGCATGAGTGCGATCCATGAAGAGCCCACTCATGGAATGTCTTCTCTCCACTGCATCTGTGCTCTGTTCTGGTTAGCTTTCTATCCACTGCACACAATCTAGTCCGTCTGGGAAGAAGGAGCCTCAACTGAAAAACTGCTCCCATCAGACACAAATGTATGTAGTATGTATGTATGTATGCATGTGTATTTGTACTTGTGAACATCTTTGATCTTTGTAGGATGTGTGTAGGTGCAATTCACTTGTTTTCAGCAGCAGACTTCCCAGAGATGAACATGCCAGAACCGGGATTCACACAGGCTTTCTGATGATTCATGGTGAATACTGACTTTAACTGTCTGGAGGCTCAAGTGTACTCGCCTTTTTGTGCCATGGCTCGTTTATGAGAGAACATCTCCTTAGCCTTAGTAGATACTGTCTGTCTGTCTTCACATTTCAACCAGCAGTGAGTCCTACTTTCTCTGTGACCTCAACAGCTCCTGTCAATGATCTGCCCTGTCTAGAGTGCTTCAATCCTGGTTAGTGCACTGCATCCCTGGCTGGTACACAGAGGCCCTGTTCAGTGCACTGCATCCCTGGCTGGTACATAGAGGCCCTGTTCAGTGCACTGCATCCCTGGCTGGTACACAGAGGCCCTGTTCAGTGCACTGCATTCCAGGCTGGTACACAGAGGTCCCGTTGAGGGCACTGCAGCCCTGGTTGGTACACAAAGGCCCTATCCAGGGCACTGCAGCCCTGGTTGGTACACAGAAGTTCTGTCCGGTGCACTGCAGCCCTGGCTGATACACAGAGGTCCTGTTGAGGGCACTGCAGTCCTAGTTAGTTCACAGAGATCCTGTCTAGTGCACTGTGGTCCTGGCCAGTGTACCATAGTCCTGACCAGTGGACAAAGATCCTGGTCAGGGCACTGTGGTCCTTATCAGTACTATAGTCCTGACCAGTACACTGTGGTCCTGACCAGTGCAACACCATCTGGTTAGTGCACAGAGGTGCCATCCAGTACATTGCAGCCTTGGCCAGTGCACAGAGAGATCCTGTCCAGTGAACTAACTGAAGTCCTGACATGTATACTGCAGTCCCAGCCACTATACCATGGTGGTCCTTGACAGTAAGTATTGTCAATGGCATTGTTGTCCTGCCCAGTGCACCGATGTGCCGCCACGCTGTGATATGAATTTGCATTTCCTGGATGATGTTGTGGCTGCATATTCTTGGTGTTCATTGGCCAGGTGACTGCCCCATTCTGTGGCATATGGTTCTGGTTACTTGCTCACTAAATGAACCATCACAGGTGTTTAGGACTTCACCATTCTACCATAAATGCTCTCCCTCATGGCATGTTTCCTCACCTTCTTCACGGTTCTGAGTAATATATTTTCTTTTAATGTGGTTCAATTTATTAGCAATCTCCTTCAATGATAATGTTTTGTATACTCTTCCCTTCCTTAGGTGGTGAGCAGACTCTTCAATACAATGACTTAGAAAACTTTTCTGCCTCCTCTGAGTTTCAGCTGGAATGGATACTTGGTGTGGTGTGAGTGTGATCTATTTCATGGGTATCTGGGGCTTTAAGCACAACTTAAGGAGATGATGATAATTTTCCCAGGGAGGCACAGTACCAACTGTGAGTCTAGCGCTCACATACTTAGATGTGCATCACCCCTGGCCTCTCTGTTGATCCCTGAGACACCACACTGTCTGGGTTGCCATCATTTTGCAGTATGATATATGGGCAAGAGAATCCCCCTTTTCAATTTTCCAAATCAGTCTTAAATACCTTTGGTTTTCTTTAACTTTTGGTGTAAATTGTAGAATCAGCTTGTGATCCACAAAAATTACATGAAAAGGCTTAAGGATTTGAAAGGAGTTGCACAGAGTCGTGAAAATCATTGCAGAGAGAATTAACGCCCTGACAACATGACCCTTTCATTCCCTTCTTCTTTCTCCAGTTTTGATTCTACAAGTCTTCCCTTAGGTATTGCTCTAGGAATTTAAGGTTTTGAAAATTGCCCCGCGCTCGGCCTCGCCCGCAAGAACGACGCGGGACACTTAGGATTCTTCTGCAGTAAAGCTTTATGCGTCTTGAGAGGGAGAGCATAAGCTTACATGGCGGAGACCCAGAATGAGGGGAACCCAGCCCTTATAAAGGAAACAGTCCTCGCTTCTGACGTGTCACTCTTGGATTGGTCCACTGCCCATTATCCCAGATGATGCCTCGGGAGTAGGCAGGGACTCAGCGGTAGAGAGTTAACAAGCACATGCACTGGGATTAAAGGCGTGTGCTACATCACCTTGAACTCACAGAGATCTGCCTGTCTCTGCTTCCCAGGCACTGGGACCAAAGGCGTGTACTACCATGCCTTGAGGTCACAGAGGTCAATCTGCCTCTGCCGCCCAGGCATCAGGACTAAAGGCGTGTACCGCCACACCTTGGGTTCACAGAGGTCAATCTCTACCTTTGTTCCAAGAAGCAATGGAGAATGTGGTCCGGCCCTCCACATATCCCCCTTTTTTTACTTCTTTGCAGAAAGGCAACTCCTTCAGAAGGCAAAGATAGAGGTCGCACTTCCCAGAGCGAAAACATTATAATGGGCTTGCACGGAATCTGCCCCTAGGTTCATGACACCTGGAACCTATCCGGCCTGCCCTCTGCCATTTTTCTGGGAAAGGGAATATACGACAGGAAACCCTTATGCAGGATGACATATCTCTCAGAGAGGGCCATTCTCTGTGCGATGCTCTTCAGCTCGACAACCTTCAGGGCTAGCTAAGCCAAGCACTCCACCCTGTGCAATGGACCACTGTCCTAGGGGTGCAGGAGCTGGTTGGCATAAACCTTACTGCTCCAGCATAGATAACCACACATCGGTAGAGGCCCCTGTTCCAGGGCAGCCAACGCTTGTGCAATAACCACTTTGTCCCTACGATTTTGGGATTTGAGTCAGCAGACCATCCAGAGGAGAAACACTAATCCATAGCATAGGACTGTTCCAAAACATTTCCACCCCCACCCATTCTTTGAAGTAGGGGAATGAGAGACACGGCCCAGGACTGGAGTCCTACGGCCAAGCTTATAAATCATCTCTAGGACGGTAGGGAGGGGGCCCAGAGTCTTATTGGTTGTAAAAAATCGAGGAGACACCGCCATCCTATGGTTGACTGGTAACAGCTTCAGGAAGGCTGAGAGTGTCCTCCATCGATGCTCTGTCATCCATCCGCAAAATGGCAGGAGGAACAGCAGCCAGGTCCTCAGGCGAATCCGTGTGTTGTGGATCACTCTTCACTGTTCGGGTCAATCGCTCTGGCAGCCAGAATGGGCTTTCTTGATCCTGTGGGAAGACACAAACAGCTCCCCTGGATCTCAATAAAATGGGATCCGGGCCTTTCCATTCATTAGAAAGCACGTCTTTCCACTTAACCAAATCTTTGGGCCGCTGCGGATCCGAACAATGTCGTGTTGCAGCATTTTGGCCATTATCATCCAAATTTAAAAAATTTTATAGTGAACAGAGCCATGGCAATGGCCTCTCTTGGCGTTGGGGGCAACTCCTTCATTATTCCCCCTTTTTTCGTTTTTAACAAGAACTGGTATCGGTATAGGCCATGCCCTTGTCATTGTTTAGAGGGTCATCCTTGTTACTTTCTCATCAAGTTTTTTAGTTTAATTTTTTACAAGATAACTAGACAATTGCTTAATAATTAGTCATTGTATCTGGGATCGCAGGGTCGCAATTCTCCAGCTGCATCAAGAAGTCTACCAGAGGCGTGTTGGAAACTATGGGCTTTTTTGCCACAGTCACAGATTTAGCCAATGACCCAATCACCTTAAAAATCTAAGGGCTTTTCGCATCTACCTCCCTGTGGATCCTGAAACATTAGATTTAAAACCAAATAGTTGTAAGCTGCCATGTGGTCGCTGGGGAATTGAACTCATGACCCTTGGAAGAGCAGGCAGCATTCTTAACCCCTAAGCTATCTCTTTAGCTCCTTATTTAGATGGAAAATCTCTTGGGCTAGTAGCCAGCATTGTTCGCCCCGCCCGTTGCCCCAGGCTATTGGTCCGCCTTTGTTACCTAGGATCAGCATAGCTCAGCTCAGCCAAGCGGAACAGAAGCCATTCCAGTCTCAGAGCCCCACATAGTTTTAGGCACATTGCAAGCCTTCTGGCCTGGCAGCTTGTGGCATCTCTCTCATTCTCAGTATTGCTGTGATACCCTCCAGGCCAGGCATCAACTGAGCCAGCGCGAAGTGCCCCCCACCATAGCCATCCAGCAAAGCTCCGCTCCAGCCATCCTCCAGCCGCAGCTGCATTCATTCTGAGTCCAAATTCGGTGCATGGAGTAAAGCAGAATTCAGAAGCAGGCTTGCTGCTCTGAAACCATTGTAAGGACCTCATTTAAACTTTTAGGGAATTTGGGCATCATTAGTCTCTCTCTGACTATTTCCTGCTGAATTGGGCCGTTGCATTTTGGGGGTATACATTACAACATTTCAGGAGGTCTCGGTGATTCAAACCATATAAATCTTAAGTACATCCTTAGGCTCTCATTTTCTGTGGAGATGAAAACAGAACCTCTTTTCCAAAACATCATATCCTTAGGCAAATTCAAATATCTTTCTCCTGTCCGGTACACAAAAGACAACACAAACAACATAACATAAAGCTTTTGACCTTGTAGGTCAGTCTCCCCCATTCTTAGAACCACCGGGGGGTCCTTTTTTCTTATTTCCTTTTCAGTCTCCCCCATTCTTTGAACCACCGGGGGGGGGTCCTTTTTCCTATTTTCTTTTTCTTACAGGCGCGCCTAACCTCTCACTGCACTCAGTTTCTGATATGCTATCCTGGACTTCCTCTAATACATTTTGTCCGTCTGCAACAACAGCCTGGCAGGATTTATCTTCTAAGCAATTTCAAAGTGATAAGAGAACTGCTAAGAAGTACCAAGGCCTCTACGAAACCTTTCCAAGGTGGAGACAAGTCAACCGAAAAGTCCAAGAATAGTCATACCTCTCTGAGCAAACAACCTGCAGTTCTGAATCCTCCTTGTGTCCAAGGGGTCTCCGGCGGTGTGAGCAGTTGTCAGGGTCCCTCAGCGTCCCGAGGGATTCGGCACCAGTTGCCCCGCGCTCGGCCTCGCCCGCAAGAACGACGCGGGACACTTAGGATTCTTCTGCAGTAAAGCTTTATGCGTCTTGAGAGGGAGAGCATAAGCTTACATGGCGGAGACCCAGAATGAGGGGAACCCAGCCCTTATAAAGGAAACAGTCCTCGCTTCTGACGTGTCACTCTTGGATTGGTCCACTGCCCATTATCCCAGATGATGCCTCGGGAGTAGGCAGGGACGCAGCGGTAGAGAGTTAACAAGCACATGCACTGGGATTAAAGGCGTGTGCTACATCACCTTGAACTCACAGAGATCTGCCTGTCTCTGCTTCCCAGGCACTGGGACCAAAGGCGTGTACTACCATGCCTTGAGGTCACAGAGGTCAATCTGCCTCTGCCGCCCAGGCATCAGGACTAAAGGCGTGTACCGCCACACCTTGGGGTCACAGAGGTCAATCTCTACCTTTGTTCCAAGAAGCAATGGAGAATGTGGTCCGGCCCTCCACAGAAAATGATGAATAGCATTTTAAAAATTTAATTTTCAGGGATGAAGGGATGTCTTAGTGGGCAATGGTGCTTGGTCATGGCCACGGGTGTCTGTAACGTCAATGCTGGTCAGGGCAAACAGGACGGTTGCTGGGACTTCCTAGCCATCAGTTTAGCTCCAGGTTCAGTGACAGTCCCTATCTCAGCGGAATGTACTGGAGTGGCAGCCTCCTCTTGCCTCTCCACGTGTACACTAACCCGTGTACAAAGACACACGTTCAGACTCATACCCCCACCCTGTGCCCACCATTCAATTTCCATTCTCATTTTCTGCACTTAACTACAGCACAATTGAAATTTTTCTCTATTGGTCTTTATCCATCAATTTTAGTAAAGTGGATCATCATTGTACTGTGATTATCACCCATAATCACATCAAGTGTGAATACCCAAACATCAGGGTTGTTTTACAATTCTTATTTTTCTTCTCTATTACTGCACTTTCTGAACTCAAGGAGACGCTCTCAGAATCATTACCATTAAGTATGGTGATCACCAATATCCTCGCAGGTGACTTGTGGCGCCTCCATAAGGTTAAACTGTAGCTGGAAGTATTCTCCGTCCTGCTGGGCTCCCTGGATCAGTTTTTCTCCATTTGCCTGTTTCCAGAGCCACCTATGAAATAGCCACTCTGAGGTTTATTATCAGTTAAAATTGTTCGTCAATGTCTTGAACTTCTTACTGGCTAGCTATAACTATCAAACTAACCCATTTCTATTAATTTGTGTACTGCCACAAGGCTGTGGCTTACCAAGCGTGGCATGTTCCTCCTTCAGCAACTTCATGGCCTCTCCTTGACTCTGCCTACTCTCTGTCTCTATTTCTGTTTGGATTTCCTGCCTCTCTTTACTCTGCTAAGCCATTGGCCAAAACAGCTTTACTCATTAACCAGTAAAAAAAGAAACACATATACAGAAGGACATCTCACGCCATTAAACACATTTTCTCATATTCCAAGTTAGCTAGGACTTACAAGTTTCATTAATATAATTGACTTTTTCAAACATTTTTTCTACAAATGCTTAGATAAGTATCATTTTCTCCAATGTTGTTTTACTGTGATGAGCTGCCCTGAAGGGTTTTCTGCAGCTAAATCAGCTTTTCCTTCCTGGCGTGGATGGACTGGCTTGAGCTATGTCAGCCTGAGCCCAGCTCAGTGTCTCTCGCTCCCGCTTCTGTGTGTGGGAGTCAAGTTGGCCCCTGATGTTTCCTCTTCACATCCTTGTCGAGTCTTATTTTCAAGGTTATGTTGGCCTCATAAATTAGAGATGGGACATTTTCCCTATTTTCTGTACTCTGGAAATGACGAGATTTCCTCCTGGATATTTGCTGAAATTCAGGGTAACCTCTTTTGGTCTGAAGATGCGAATGAGCTACGACACTGTCCGTAGTTCTCCCTCCTCCTTTCGTTTTTTGGCAATTTTATGTTTTAGATGGTTTTCTGCCATGTTTTTCATGTACGTTTCAAGGTTCCTTTTCTTTAAGTTGTTTCTAATTTTAGTGACCATATAATTAATAATCCCCACTGGACAGTTTTGAGAGTGGGAGGGATACTATAGATAGCCGAATAATCCAACCTTTGAAATGTTTCTTTATTGACCTAGCATTGATTTTATTATTTCATGGGGCTTGTAAAATGGTTTTATTGAAAGTCCGCTTTCCAGAAAAGAAGGCACTCCATAAAATAGAAATAGTGTGTCGTGTTTTCTTAGCGCACACAACAAACTTGTTTATATATGGGATATGAGTATATAAAATCACCTTAAACATTTATTTATTTAAAAGGTTTTTATTTTTTTTGGTGGCAATGGGGATTGAACCCAGGGTCTTCTCCCTGTTAGGTAAGTGCACTACCACTAAAGTACACTTTTAGTTATTTGTTTAATTTTATTTTATGCGTATGAGGGTTTTGCCTGCATGTGTTCATGTGTACCATGTGCCTGTAGTGCACTTGGTACCGTGTGCCTGTAGTGCCCTTGAAGGTCAGAAGAGGGAATCAGATTCCTGAACCTGGAGTTAGACATGATTGTGAGCTACCATGTGGGTGTTGAGAATCAAGCCCAGGTCCTCTACAAGAGCAGCCAGTGCTCTTAACTGCTTATCCATCTCTCCATTTCTTAACATTAATTTTTGGTAAGATACTTGTCATTTACTTAGTGTTCGGCTATCTTTACCATAAATGTTACTATACCAAAGGATTTGTCTCCTATTAGTATCCTGTTGCTAATTTTTTCACATGATTGCCTTCAGTATCCTTCAAATTTGAATTCTATATTTCTAAGTTTGGAATTATTAACACTTAACACTGATGTTTCTTTGTAGTTTAAAATATTTTTAACTGAGGGAATATTCTTTCTTCAGGCCAACCTCGTAGTAAGTTTCTGGAATACATTTTATTATTTTTTTCGTAATGAAATGTATAAATATTTCAGACTAAATATTTTCACAGGTTCTGTCTTTGTACTTCCACACAGCTCTTTGAAAAAATATTTTTACAAGGAAAAATTAATCAAACAAGTTGTTTTGGTTCGTTTGAGCATTTGCTAAATTTATATGCTACAGAATTGTGGGCCTTTCAACTTCATTACCTCCCATTCAGAATATAAATCTATCCAATTAAAAATGGGAACTGCATCAAAAGAGTCTCATGACAAGTTAAAATACCACAAATCTCAATTATAGTGCTTTTAAAGTTAAGGCTTCTATACCCTTTGAGGTCTCACAGTCTGCTTCTCCTCTCCTCCTCTTCCTCTTCTTCCTTTTTTAAGAAGAAATAACTGCTGTGCATTTCCCATTGAAGCGTCATTGTCTGGCTGCAGTCGGCAACTCTGAGACCTGAAGTTTCATGTTGCTCTTTTATTTCCCCCTGAATTTTCAGTAAAGGTTTCCAACCAGATTTGAAAAAAAAAGCAGGTTTTAGAGGTCTTGTTTACAAAGATCTTCAAAAAGCATTGTGGGACACTGAGGTGGGTTTGCAGATCATGTCCTCAAAGGCGCAAACATTTCAGACACTCGATTGATATCAAATACCAAGGCATCAATGCTGTCCTGCTGTGTCGTTGAGTTTTTTATTATTTAACATCAGGGTCTTTGAAAATACCTTATATTTGGACCAATCATTGTGGAAATCAGGATGGAAGTTTCTTTAAAAACTAAAGCCACAAGACTCTACACCCAAAGGACTCTAAGAAAACATCCTGTAGAGATGTGTGTGTCGGTTGACAGTCCTGGTGCCAGCCAACAGATGGAGCAGATGAAGAAAATGTGGTGGTATATACACAGTGGCGTTTGATTTAATCATAAAGACTGATGAAATAATGTCATTTGCTGAAAAGTAGTATAACTGGAGATAGTCTTAAATAAATAATTAAAATATTTAAATCAGATGCAAAACAAGATCTGCTGTGTGTATGTGATTTAATTTGTGGGCCCCAGAATTCCTTACAGATGTACAAAGTCACACCACACACACACACACACACACACACACACACACACACACACTATACACAACATGAAATCAGAAAGATGAGGGTTGGGGGATGGAACCAACGAGAGAGGAAGGGAAGAGGAAAGGACTAAAAAGAAGGAATATGGGCTAGTACGTGGAATACTTTAACAACATTGTCTATATTAATCCAACAGTACATACCACAAATGTCAACACAAAAGAAAACAGCAGGTTCTTTGGGTATAAATATCAATTATGTGTCAAAACTAATTTCAAATTTAGTAAGAATTTTGTCTTAGATTGGTGTCTGTTTTATTAAGGTTAGTACTTTCACCATAAAGTAACTTCAGTTTTAGAGTTAAACTTTTAACTAAATTTACCATAATATTCACAAAACTTTGGCTTATAGCAAAGGGAATTTTCAAATAAAGGGACTCTAAGTAAAACAGTTGCAGCATCATGGAATTGTCTGATTTTCCTCTGAGCAGTGGGGAGTCAGAAACAGGGTCACACAAAAGTGTCACACAAACAGAAACCAGTTCTCATAGCTGTTTCTTCATAGGTGGATGAGAAAAAAATGTGTATCAACCTATGAGTGGTGTTAATTTGGATCCCTCACTTGACTCAGATGAAAAGTCACACTCTGTAAATGGACACATAGATTCATCCCGCACAGCCTGTTGGGACAACTTGCATCCCCAGAAGAAGCCTTCTTGACAGAAATGACCTTGGATTGCAGCATCTAGACCCTTCTTTGGCAGATTGGCATCAATTGTCAATTCCCATGGATTGTCAGGAATAATACTGAGACCCGACACTGAACAGTATACAAATAGTTTTGCTTTTTTAGTTGTGCTTTTTAAAAAAGTGACAAGTATTCATTTTAATATTCAGAAATATGTATGAGAAATTAAAGTTCTTACTGAGATAGATCAGTTCTTACTGAGACAGACCAGACATTCTCCCCTAAGGTATTTGTCTAGGGTCAAACACTGATAAATCCCTTTGTTAATATAATTCTGTAACCAGATATTTCACCCTGTCTAGTTCCCAAATTTCTCCCCATTGCCAGTTCCCAAATAGCCACTCAGAGGCTTAGCATTAGTCATAATTGTTTGGTCAATTGGCTCAGGCTTATTTCTGGCTAGCTCTTATGTTTAAATTAACCCATTTCTTTTATCTTTTTTATTCTTTTTTATTGATTTTTATTGAGCTCTACATTTTTCTCAGCTCCCCTCCCTGCCCCTCCCTTTCCCTTCAACCCTCCCCCAAGGTCCCGATGCTCCCAATTCACTCAGGAGATCTTGTCTTTTTCTATTAGTTAATATTTTACTACGAGGCTCATGGATTGCTACCTAATATCGTGCTTGTCTGGTGGCTGCTTGCATCTCTTTGACTCTATTCTTTTTCTCCTGTATCTCTGGATTTCCCACCTGACTCTATTCTGCCTGGCTATTGAACAAATTAGCTTCTTTATTAACCAATGGCAGTAAAACATATTCACAGTTTATAGAGAGACATCTTACACCATTTCCCCTTTTCTGTCTAATCAAAAAGGAAGGCTTTAACTTTAACATAGTAAATTTACATGTAACAAAACGGTTATCAAGCAAGAATTACAGTTACATTAGTCTATTTCTATTTGACAAAATTAAAGAAAATACTCTATTATCTATCCTATCTTTGTGAGTTTAAAGTTTCATATCTAATTTATCTTTTATCATAACTAAGGAAAACTGTAATTATATCTATCTAGTCTTCAACTTCATCAAAGACCCTAGGAGGATATATTACCTGAATAACCAAAAAGTGCATTGTAAGCAACTTCCAAACTCTTGAAATGACAATGAGATTATCTGGTTGCCTTGACAGTCACCCAAAGTTCTCCTGTAATGTTGGGATATCTGTCTTCAGCCTACAGGCTTATTAGAGCATCTGGAATATTTCCCAGTGAAGCAGAAAATTTGAAGGATTGTCCCACCTATTTTGGCAAAATTTGTTAGTTGCTGTCTTCTGTGTCTTGAAGAATGTTTGGCAGACTCGTTCATGAAATAGGAACCCTGAAGGACTGTCCCACCTTGTTTTGGCAAGTTCAGCAGTCATGTTCCTGTGGGTCCTACGTATCCAGTTTATACAGCATATTGTCAAGCAGTCCAAGCAAGAACACTTTCCCAAATGGTTAGCCTTGCACATTGAAAGCAAATTCCATAAAGGTTTCTTCAACGTCCATCATCCTTTTTGAAATAATTGGTGCTGCCAGGAGCAGACGTATCTCATACTGAGAAAAGTTAAAGCTCTTAAAACATATAAATGCCATATTCTGTAGGTCTCCGAAGTGTTTGAAGATTGCCTATTCATCTGAATATATCTCTGCATATTTAGAAAATGTAACGTAAGTTTGACTATTATAGATGACTATTAATTTGTATTTCTTAGCTATATATTACATTTTTAATGAACTGTGTAGACACAGTGCCTTAAACAAGAGTAGAAATATGTATACAGCATAACAGAATTGACTTTAAATTTGTATTAGTAAACCAAAATACATACCAATATGAAGTATTTTGAGATTAGCAGTTGTTTTTTGGGCTTAAGTAGATTCAATAATCTACTCCTTTTTAAAAATCACAATAATCTATCCTTGTCCCCCATCATTTCTGTATCATATCTCTCTTCTTTAGAAAGAGATTGACTATGACCATTAACCATTTATGCACAACCCCCCTTAAACAAAAACAAATATTCATAAACAATATTTTGGGAATTTGGGCATAGTTCTTTAGTCTACTTCCTGCTGATTCAGGGTGCTGATAATCTTATGGGGACCCTGAGAAAATCTGATATAATAGCCAAGTGCTGGGAAGTTATAACCTTTGTTGATAGATATCACCTGTCAAGGTCCAGGAGGTCTCCCTTGATGAAATCTGGTCCATTTTAACCTGGAATGAATCCATAGGCTCTTGTTTGTTGTGGAAACAAAAACAGAACTGCTTTTCCAAAGCACTGCATTTTTAAAGTTCCAGTTTGTAAATATATTTTTTTTGATTCTGTTTTAATGTTAAGGCACTTTAAAAATATTTAGGTTTGTATATTTTATCAGTATCACTTTCAATATCAGGCCTCTCAGCAGGTGTTCTTTGTTTTTCAGCAACCAAAACCTTCAAAATCAACACAATCCAGACTCCTTGTGTGTTTCCCATCTTCACATGGCTCTTTTATTTCATATTACTTTTACTGTCTCTTTAAAGATTTTGTTTTATTTTTTAAGCGATTCCATTCCTTTTTTCCATAACTTTCCTTTCTCTCTCAAACCTATGTACATTTTTTCCTATTGTCCATTTTTATTTATTTATTTATTAAAAATTTCCGCCTCCCCCCTGCCTCCCTTTTCTCTCCCCCTCCCCACCTCCCCCTCCCTCTCTAGTCCTAAGAGCAGTCAGGGTTCCCTGCCCCGTGGGAAGTCCAAGATCCTCCCCCTCCATCCAGGTCTATAAAGGTGAGCATCCAAACAAACAAGACTCCCACAAAGTCAGTCCATGCTGTCGAATCAAAACCCAGTGCCATTGTCCTTGGCTTCTCAGTCAGCCTTCATTGCCAGACACATTCAGAGTGTCCAGTTTGATCACATACTCCATCACTCTCAGTCCAGCTGGCCTTGGTGAGATCCCATTAGATTAGTTCCAGTGTCTCAGTGGGTGGACGCACTCCTCGTGGTCCTGACTTCCTTGCTCATGTTCTCCCTCCTTCTGCTCCTCATTTGGACCTTGGGAGCTAAGTCCAGTGCTCCAATGTAGGTCTCTGTATGGCCTGTTTATTTTATCTGAAAACGTCTTTATTGTGTGTTGGAACCAATTGGGTTCCTGGCCTTTAGCTGCTCTTCCTTCCCTACTAGAGCCTTCTAATTGAATTGACTAAAAGCTGTGCTTTGCCTAGAGGATCAGAGTATGGAATTTTCACCTGTTGGCCATTGACTGTAGGGTATTTAAGCCTCCAAGGTGCTATTAAAGGGGGCTTTTGGTACCAGTGATTGAAGGTCTGTGTGTCGGTCTGTCTCTGCGTGAGTATTCGCAACCTCCAGCCCCTTTCCCGAAGCTGGCATTTGGGGTCTAGCGCTTAGAGGGCAGACCAGGTCCCACAGTGTGCGGCAATTGGAGGTCCCTCTGAGATATCGGGAAAGGGAACGCTGAGAGACCACCCTTGGAAGCCCCTCTGAGAGATAAGTAGACAGTGTCGTTCCTGGCAGACAGAGACATATTGAGGAGTAAAGATGGGAGGATCTTTTCTTGGTTCAGAAAAGAGTCGGATGATAGGAAAGAGTTTGATGATTAGTGGAAGATAGTGAGGAGGATTCATCAGAAGAGGAGGAAATCATATGTAAGGAAATAAGAAACCTCTTTAGAAAGCTGAGAAAACGTAGAGTAAAAAAAAAGACTCACATCCAACTTCCTTTGCCCCACCGGCTTATAATAATGAAGGTTGGTGGTCTCAGTTGAGTAGGGGCTCTGGCACTGAACAAAACAAGGAAGTTTGTTTCCGTCCTGTACACATGGTTGCACCAGTGATGGAGGTACCAAATACCAACAACCCAGGGCAAATAATTTGCCAACATTTTGCAATAAAATTTAAAGAAATGAAACAATTAAAGGAAGCTGTAGCTGTATATGGGGCTCAAGCGCCCTTCACAGTGGCCATGGTAGAATCTTTCTCCACTCTGAATTTAACACCAAGTGATTGGCAGCAATTATGTCGTGCTGTCTTATCTGGGGGAGATTATCTCCTATGGCGAGGGGAATATCAGGAAAATTGTAAGCAAACGGCCCAGTTAAATGCTCTAGCAGGTCAAGCTCAATGTAATTTAGATATGTTAACTGGGGCTGGGATTTATGCTGATTTGCAGTAACAAATTCTGTATGATCCAGGAGTATTTGCCCAAATAGCTGCAGCTGCCACTAAAGCTTGGAAGGCCCTATCTAACAAAGCAGCTGGGGATCAATTATCAAAAGTTTTACAAGGACCATCTGAACCATTCCAAGATTATGTAGATAGACTGTTACAAGTAGCAGGTAGATTGTTTGGAGATGAGACAACAGCCATGCCAATAATAAAGCAACTTGTATTTGAAAATTCCAATAGATATTATAAGGAAGCCTTACGTCCTCACAAAACAAAGAGTTTAAATGAATATATAAGGATATGCAGAGATATAGATGGGAATTTCATTCAAGTCCAGGTTATAGCGGCAGCTATTCAAACTCGGAGAAACATACGAGGACAGGGACTGAGGGCCAGAGGCTGTAATTAATTGTTTTAACTGCAGGACTCCTGGTCATTTTCGAAAGGAATGCCCACAGCTGATAATGAAAGGAAGGAGGAAACCTGGAATGTGCCCTACATGCAGAAGGGGAGCACATTGGGCTAAAGATTGCTTCTCTAAAACGGATATAGATGGCAAACCTCTGCCACGTACCATTAATCAACAGCAGGGAAACTGGCAGAGGGCCCTGCTCCAAGGCCCCCAAACCTCAGTGTATGGAGCAATGGCCACGGGACCGCAGGGACGGTACCGCAGCAGAGGCTGTGTCCAGTTCTTTCCACAGAGCAATCCTTTCACATTGCAGACCTTGTCAGAGCCACACCAGGGAGCGCAGGATTGGACCTCTGTGCCTCTGCCAGAGCCGTCTTAACTCCACAAACGAGAGTGCAAGCACTCCCTACAGGAGTATATGGGCCCTTACCACCGGGTACCGTGGGATTTATATTAGGCAGAAGCAGTACCCTTTTAACAGGGATCCGAATACATCCTGTGATAGTAGATGCAGATTATAAAGAGGAGATTAAGGTTTTGACATCTGTACAACAGGGAGTGGTGCTAATTCCTCAAGGCGAGCAGATAGCACAATTAGTGTTGATTCCCAAAGTTCTCAGTCCTTAGGATAGGTCCGATGGAAAGACCTTATTACAGGACAATGGAAGGAACTCACGCCCCTATTGGCTAGGGTGAGAGGAGCTGTTTGTGTTTTTCCTCCAGGAATGGATAAGCCCATTTGGGTACCAGAGCGATATGTTCCGGTCGTGGAAAATGAAGAGAAAGGATCCTGTGATGAGCCTGAGAATGACACCTGTCATTCTCTTGATGAGCCTCCTGGTGAGTCCCAATCAAGCGGAAAGCACTGTGTGAAGCCTGGTAAGGAACCCCCTTGTATTGACCAGTGAGCCAAGCTAGTTCCTTATATTCATCTTTCTATTCCTCAAACTATACAGCTGGAACTGCTTTAAGCAATATGGCGATAGGACAGGCTTCTATTAATCAAACCTTTTCCTTTGTGAACGCTTTATGCTTTGTTACATTTTTGGGGGGCGAGCTAAGAATATTACTTACTTTAAGAGGAATCCTATACAAGTGACTGTAGTTCCTATCTTTCTTTTTTTGGAATATTTCTATGAGAGACCAGGCACTGTTTTAGCTTTCTTTCTTTTTTCTTTCCCTTTCTGTAGTATGAAATAGCACCTTTGAGGGAAAAGGTATTCGTGGTTGTTCTTTCAGAAACTGTGGCCTGAGCGACTGCTGGGATGACCACTCCAGTGCTGTCTTGTTGGTTCAGGTACCAGCCGTCATATCACTGCCAATTACCAAAGAGACTGAGTAAATTGAGATGACCCTGTATCGAGAGAAACGAGATTTTGGATAGACAGCTGCAGTGGTTGCTGTCATTGTGGTGTCTGCTGCTGCAGCCATGGTTGCAGGACTGGCAATGGCACAAACATCATTGGTGTCGGACACCGTGGATAAACTGGCGAAACAAGTCAACGATGCTCTCCAGACTCAGAATGTCCTGAATGTCACATTATATTTGGACTTTAGAATTTAAATCAAGAGACTGCCCTATTGTAAGATCAGGTGGCCTATTATGGCTTGTACAACTAATGTCTTGTTCACACTTTTATCATTCCATGTGTGTGACATCTGTTAATATTGCTAATGCCTCTTATGTGGTGAAACAGCTCAATGGTTACTTGAATAGCCCTTGAAATGTTACAATTATCACACCAGATTGTTGATACCTGTGTGCCCTGTTTTAGCCAAAGGGTTGGTAGAATACCATAGCCCAAGTGGGAGGCTGGGTCCAGTGGTGATTGGGGACCCTATTGCTGGCAATCTTAATGCCTGTTGCCATGGGCATTCATCTCTGAATCCTGTGTAAGATCAGACAACCCATGAGAATGCAGCATATGGTCACTCAGCAAGTCCTTCTGAGTCTGTTGGCCAGTAACTTGAACGGACTCCAGGTTTGGTTGCAAATACCGCACCAACAATGAAGACTCCTCCGTAGACGGGCAACTTCTACAGAAGAGGGCCCGCCTAAGGCAGGGAAGGGGCCTCCCAAAGACGGTTAAGGGTTTACTCTTCTGAGATGACCTAAAATAGGAGGGTCTTCTGTTTTATAAACAATTTAGGGGGAGATGTTGGGACCAATTGGGTTCCTGGCCTTCAGCTGCTCTTCCCGCTAGAGCCTTCTAATAGAAGTTACTAGAAGCTGTGTCTAGCCCAGAGGATCAGAGGATGGGATTTTCACCCGTTGGCCATTGACTGTAGGGTATTTAAGCCTCCAAGGTGCTATTAAAGGGGGCTTTTGGTACCAGTGATTGAAAGTCTGTGTGCCGGTCTGTCTCTGTGTGAGTATTCTCAACCTCCAGCCCCTTTCCCGAAGCTGGCGAACTGGGGTCTACTGCTTAGAGCGCAGACCGGGCCCGTGGTGTGTGGCAGTTGTGTATCGGTAACCATTTTCTGACCAGGAGAGTTTTAAAATGCTAAGCGGACATGGCTAAGACCCAACCCGTAACTTTGGCTGTTGGCTCCACCCTGTTTGGGTTTCCATGGTAGAGGTACATTCACCACCAGCTGTGGGAGCCCTGCTCACCACCCCAACTCTAGGGATGCAATGGGTCCATGCTGCAATCGAGTAGCTTGGGACACACTGCTCACAAACCTCATTCAAGTGCTTCACAGCAGAACCTCTCAAAAAAGCCATCCGTGCCCCCAGCACAAACCAGGAAGCTGTCTCTTAAAGGAGCCCCACATCTGTTTGTGCTGAGCAAACAGTGTCAATCTGAAAAAATATGGTTACCAAGAAGCTGTTCCTGACTCCCATTTTCGTGGGTCTAGAGCCCTCTTTTTTTTTTTTAAACTGTTTCAGATCTCGTGTGAATCCATGCCAGACAGTGGGTGCCATTTGAAACTGGACACTTCTCTCCTGCCTGCCATTTCCCGAATAACTACTCAATGGCTTAATATTATAATTGTTTGACCAATGGCTCAGGCTTATTTCTGGCTAGCTCTTAAGTTTAAATTAACCCACTTATATTAATCTATGTATTGTCACATGGCTGTGGCATTACCTCACATCTTGCTTCTCTGATGCCGCCTCTCACCTCTTCATGGTTCTTTAATATAGGAGGTGTCAAAATTAAGACTTTAAACATGAAAAACTTGAATGAAATGAAAAAAATTAGAAGAACACAAGGAACGCTGTCTTAGGGTTTTACTGCTGTGAAGAGACGCTGTGACCATGCCAACTCTGATAAAGGAAAACATTGAATTGGGGCTGGCTTCCAGCTTCAGAGGCTTAGTACATCATCATAATGGCAGGACATAGCAGCATGCAGGCAGACAGGGTACAGGAAAAGGAGTTCTACATCTTGATCCAGAGGCAGCAGAAGGAGCCTGTGTCCACACTGAGTGTAGCTTGAGACTAGGAGACTTCAAAGCCTGCTCGTGACACACTCCCAACAAGGTCACACCTCCTGACAGTGCCATTCCCTATTGGGCAAGCATTCAAATACATGAGTCTAAGGGGTGAGGGATCATACCTATTCAACCACCATGAAGGCCTAGACTGGAATTAAGGCATTCACTTTGTAGACAGTACCTTCTGATAATTTGCCTTCCTCTACTTCCCTCATCTCTGTCCCCCATGTAGCTCAGGCTGGCTTAGAATTGAGTCAACTGTCCTACATAAACCTTCCAAGTGCTAGTAGTATTCCAGGCAAGAGCCACCACGCCCAGTTCCCTTGTTTTTCTTTTGAGTATGCAACACTTTTGTAATTCTTAATAGATCTGCCACATTCTTCAGGCAGGCCGAGAAATCAGTTTCACAAGGTGTAAAACAAAGTATTTCTCCTTATATTTACCTTCTTTCTTTTTGTAAAGAAAGAATGAAGAGCACTGGGGAGGTGGAACAGTCAGAGAGTATGTCATAAAACTTGAAAACCTGACTTCAGTCTCCAGAACCAATGTAAAATAAGTCAGGTCAGCAGATGAACTGGGAGTGATGGAGCCTGTGATCAAACCAGACTCTCTGAATGTGACTGATAAGGAGGACTGCCTGAGAAGCCAAGGACAATGGCACTGGGATTTGATTCTACTGCATGTACTGGCTTTGTGAGAACCTAGTCTGTTTGGATGCTCACCTTCTTAGAACTGGATGGGAGGGACCTTGGACTTCCCACAGGGTAGGGAACCCTGACTGCTCTTTGGACTGGAGAGGGAGGGGGAGGGGGAATGGAAGGAGGAGGAGGGAAATGGGAGGAAGGGAGGAGGTGAAAAATTTTAATAATAATAATAATAATAATAATAATAAAACCTGAAAAAAAGTCAGGCCAGAACCAATGTAAAATATAGTCAGGCATAATGCCTGTTTGTAATTTCATCACTGGGGAGCAAGGAGAGAAGGGAGGGACAGAGAGAGAGTTCTAAGGATCACTAGTCACCCAGCCTCCCCTAACTAGGAGACCTAGGTCCCAGTGGGAGATAACATCTCAAGAAAGTATCTGGCCTTCACACACATGTTCTGTGCACTTACACACCTATGAAACCACAGGAACACGTATTGAACACACACTAGAGAAAGGAGGAAAGAGAGAGATGGGGGTAGGGGAGCTAAGACACAGAGATTTGGGCATACCCAGAGTCACCTGCTTCTTTAAGTGATGTTTAGAAGGGCCTCACCGCTTCTCATCCTACCAAGCATTTGTGAAAACAGCAGTTGTGTCTGGTACCATGAAGACTTCCTGTGATGTCTTCATAATAAGAATACAATAAATCAGCCTTGGATGCAGATTCCACACTGCTAGCATTCTCAGTGGCAGTTTCTGTGAACTCGGCAGATTTCCAGAAATTACATGATAAAAGAAATAATGTACCAGGCAAAATATTAAAAACCTTAATTCTTGGACTTCTCAGAGCTCCAGGTCAAGTTGACACTGTGTTGTTCTAGCCCTGATTGGCATGGTCCTGGCTCAAGAAAAGCCTCTTGGTGTCATTTCATCACTGCTCTAGGCGACTCAGACCTTCTGGAAGTGGGAGAGGTTGTTACCATTAGGTCTGTCACTGGGCCATCAGAAGACTGCCTCCTAACTTTTCATCAGTGTCTCGAACTGCGCCTCCAGCCGTGAGAACTCTCAGGAAGAGCTGTGTCATCAGTAACCGCTTGTTCCCAGTCAGTCTCACTTTTAAACAAGAAAAAGAAACCCTCCTCTCCCAGGTCTTCACTCCACCCTTAGTTCTTATAGGTAATTCTTGAAATAAAACAAACAAATTCTAAACCCATCCAGGGTCCTTCCAACCCCTATGGGGACTGAGTGTCCCACCTCTGGCAACGAGATTTTGTATTCTTCCCAGCAACCTGGTGATCTTGGGAAAATCTCACACAGGTTCCCATGCCCCACATCCCCAGATTGTGGGGTTGTAGAGAGCTTTGAGTTTTAGTCTCTGCCAAGAGACTCAAGTCTGACCTTGAAGATGAGTCATTTGGACACCACCTACCGGAGGAGGGCTCCGGGACAAATATAGGAACTTCTGAAATCTGCTTGTAAGTTGTTTTTTCCAGATCAAATAAACAAGTCCAAGAAACAGTTATCCAGGCCCCAGAGGAAAATATCATGTAGCCCAGATGCTTTTGTGGCTGGTGAGTGGCTAAATTAGGTTCTTGTTTTGTCTGAGAGCATTTGGGTCTACATAAAAAATTATATACTAGAAGATCTGGTGTCTTGAATCTCTCCAATTATGAAAACTACTAGTCTCATAATGCATCAGCTGCAAAGTATAAACATAAATTAAAATCCAATTTACCAATAAAAACATGTTGCTTACATACTTCGGAAATGCTGGAGCATCAAGCTAAAGCGTGACAACCCTTAAGCCACTGTCAGTAACACTTCTAGAACCTCACAATCATGGCTAATGCTGAAAACTGGAAACCAAAAGCCCTTTATGGCTCTGGGGAAAGTTACACATGACTTGAGACAGTTTGGTCCATTATTCAAACTCATTGTTCAAGAAAAGGACTAATAAAAATACCCAAATAAATCAGAAAAGGACAAACCCATTCCTCTGAGTTCTAGTTTCTTGGAGTGTTCTTCAGAACACTTAATAGGTTTGGGTGTTCCCTTCTCTCCTTCTGTGAAGTTCTAGATTACACGGTCTGGAAATACCCACAAGGAAAGCCAGACTCTACCATCTCAACCCTTCTCAATTCCCAGTCTGCTATTTTTATCTTGTCAACCACTCCAAGGAATGCAGGGTCATCTTCATCTGACTACACCTTCTCCCTTCACACAGGAGTTACCCAAGAAAAGCAAATTTTGCCCTCTTGTCCTTCACATCTTTCTCCTCATTGCCAAAGATGTCTCCCAGATGAGGCCATTGGCTGTCCCTCGGACACCAAGTTTCTGGTATCCCCCGCTTTTCTTCAACTTGTTGAGATGGTTATAATGTCAACTGGAGAGGATCTGGAGTCACTTAGGAGATCAGCTTATGGACATGCATGGGAAGGATTGTCTGGGTTAGGTTAGTTGAGATAAGAAGACCCATACAAAAAAGTGGAGTACCATTGAGTGGGTTGGAGCCCTGGACTAAGCAGAAAGGAGAAAAGAAGTTAGCATCAACATCCACCTCTCTCTGCTTACTGGCTGTAGATGCAATGGGGCTGCACACTCCTGCCCCCATCACTCCTTTAAGCCAAATATAAATAAATCATCCTTCCTTAGGTTGTTTTTATCTGGTGTTTTGGTGTAGCATTGAGATATGTAAGTTAATCTCCTGTCTTATTTTTCTCTGAAGGCTTTCAAACACTCAACCAGTGTTCTGTGATCACACTCAGCAACTATAGCAAGAGAGGAAATTTTGTGCTGAAGTCGAAGAAAAGGGATTAGGGACAGAAACATCAACAGTCACCTCGTGTTCACCTTAGCTTTTGAGAGTTTTCCTCCACAAACCTTGCTTTCTCATTCTACGATGACAGAGTCAAGTGAGATGAATGGAGACTTTTTTTTTTGCTGACCTATGATTTAATAATTCTGTGCTTTCTTCCTTTATTTTTTTATAGAATCTGTATTCATTTTAAGAGAGAACTGGAAATTTTTCCTTGGGGCTTTGCTTCCTCTTAGACTTTAAATTCTCCATGGTGAGAATTCTGGTCATGTAGGAGAGAAATAGAAACAACAGCAGCCCTTCCTGCTTTGGTAGGGCCACTTAAACTTCTGCATGCTGTTTGTTAGGTGCATCATACACGTAAAACATACCCTGTCTCTTCAAAGCTTGTAAACTCATTTCATCTTCACTTCAATTGCTGTGAGAAGAACAGGACCAGTAATGTGAATAAGAGAATTGCTGGACACCTTTCCGCTGCTGTCAATCAATCAGTCAATCAATCAATCAATCAATCAATCAATACTGTCAGCTTGCTTTCCGTTGCTGTCAATGAATACTGTGTACTTTGTTGCCTAAGAGAGAGAAGAAGAGGCCAGGTTCCCATATCCTCTCCAAGGGCATGACTTCCTAAACCTAATTTCCTCCCACCAGGCCTCACCTCCCCAGTGTTAGCTCAGCTCTCTGTAGCTCCACAGTCTTGGAACACATGCCTCTGTGTGCACTTCAGATCTAAATATCATCCATGCCTGGACCCAGACTCCACAGCTGGGAAATGAGAGACAAGCCTAGGCAGGCTAGCCGGACATCCTTAGTCTTATGCAGTGTTGTGGTGAAGACCGTCTCACTTAGGGATGAGGCTTCTTGCTTGTGTTTCTTGCATCATTGACAATGTCTCTTTGTGAGGCCAGGTCTTCATCTGCAGACTCCACACACTACTGTTGGAGCTATAATCCCCATACACACTGCCTTCCCCCTCAATCACATTAATGGGATGAAGACCCATGCACCATCTTCTGCACAGGAATGACATCATGATTTACTTGGTTGTCAATGAGATGAGATTAAGTCACCCCTTGGGCATCAGTGAGACCACGTTTGGGTGTGTCTTTACGGGACTTTTCAGGGAGGTTTAACTAAGGGGACAGGCCTACCTTAAATATGGGCAGCACTATTTAGGGCTTGGGGTACCATGCTGGATAAAAAGAGAGGAAGGAGGTAGCAATCTGAGCATCCATGTTTGTCTCTTTCTGCTTCTTGACTCCTGAGATGTGGGCATGCTCCCTCCACAGAGCTGTGAATCCTTTCTGGGAGCATCCTTCCTTTCCATGATGGAAGCACCTGGAACCCGGAGCTAAAACAAGACCTTCTTCCCTTTGTCTGCTTTGTCAGAGCAGTAAGAATACTAACTCACTAAATACAACTGTTCACAGTCCAGGCCTTGTCCTGAGCGTAGTCTTGCCCCGCACTCTTTTCTAGACATGGAAAAGCTTGACCTCACATATCTACTAGGGTGAAACTGCCTTCTTGATATTTCCTGGTCAAAGAGCAAAGCTCTATTCTCACCTAGTTAGCCAGTTTTTTGCCATGAACCCAGCATTATTGACATGTGAGGTCAAGCCCTTGGACATTGATGGACACATGTTATCAAGAGCAGAACTGCAACTATGCCACCATGAAGGGGATGTTTGGAACTTAAGGCTGTCCTCTGGCCTCAATATACAGGTACACACACATGCGCACACACACATGTACACACACACGCATGCAAACACAGAGACAGGCACTGTGATGGTTTGAATGAAAATGGCCTCCATAAGCTCACAGGGAGTGGAACTATTTAAAAGGATTAGGATGTGTGACCTTGTTGGAGTAGGTCTGATATTAAAATGGAAGTGTGTCACTGGGGTGAACTTTAAGGTTCAAAAGCTCAACCAGGCCCCGTGTCTCCCTAATCTGTTGCCTGTAGAACTCTCAGCTCAACCAGTACTGTGTCTGCCTGCGTGCCTCCATGTTTCCTGCCATGACAATGGATTAAACCTTTGACCTGTAAGCATGCCTCAATTTAATGTTTTCTTTTGTAAGAGTTGCCATGGTCATGGTGTCTCTTCACAGCAATAGAACACTGACTAAGACAGGCATATACATATGTACATACAGACAAGCACACACAGGCAGGCATGCATACATTCATACACAGAGACAAACACACAGAGACAGGCATGCATGCATTCTTATACATAAACAGGCACACACACATGCATACACATATGTACACACATAAAAATTAAGGAAAAGCTCTTTTTATCTCATGAGTTGTCACAAGAATGAACAAGAAATGAGCAAATGTCCAGTTCTCGGTAGGTAGCTGCATGTAGCCCACCCTGGCTTCTCTTACACATGCAAACACTTCTCAGTCAGTCCCAGTGATTGCTCAGGGCTCTTGTAGGGCCGGGACATGTTTGACAGAAAGCTCACCAGTCTCTCATCTCTAGATCACCAGTCCCAGAAAGCTTAACCTCCTGCAGTCCAAAGGCGGGCTTTCCTGAAGCAGGACCAGATGGGGGAAACTGTCTCAGGCAAGGAGACTTTGGTTGGAAACATCCACTTCTAGTACTTGTGGTGCCAACCCTTGCTGGCAAGATGCTCTTTCCAAAAGGGGAACTCCCTTCATGATGGCTAAAGGCAGGAGTCCAGACTTCTCCCTGTCTCTTTCCAGAAAACAAGAATCTCTCAGTTTGTGTTTACAAGAAAAGCATGGGTTTCACCCCGGGTGGAGGTGAAGGGAATGTCACCCTCAGCAGCTCAGGTCCTAGTTGAGGGTGTGGAGATGTTTGGGGTGTGTCTGTGTTTGTATGTGGGGGGCGCCAGTTAGGAGCCACTCTGGAATGATGGCCTCAGAACTGGGGTTTGCCTCTTGCACTGGTACACTGTGTATGTTATGCATAGGGCTTGGAGGATGAGCCAGGAAAAATTCCCTGTGGAGACAGCAGGGCAGCTCTTACTGGCTCGGTCTGGGGAGGTGTTTCTTCCAGGGCCTTGCAGGAGCTGCTGTTGACAGGTTGCTGGGGAGGGCGCTTACAGTTCAGGCTTCCCAGTGGAGAGCAGGAGAGAGCACACAGGAGGGAAAGATGGAAGGCCTTGCTGCTGTGAGGTAGGATGCACCTGCGGCTCTAAGCCTCTGGCTCTAAGGCTCTGCAGCTCTAAGCCTCTGCTTCCCCTAAAGGGCCAATGGGTGTACATTGTGTTCTGACCAGTTAGGACTCACTGGTAGGCTCCTTGCATATGCACCAGACTGTGGCCTTCCAACATCAATTTTCTACAATCCCTTGGATTTCTCACCCAATAGAAGATGACTGAGAATCTGAATTTTGGGCAGTGTGGCTGAAGCTGCTGGAAAACTGGATGGATGAAGGAAGATGTTAAGAACACAATAATTCTCTGGGCAAAGCCAGTGAGGCTAACATGGAATGCTAACACGGATGGTGTGGCCTATCAACTATCTATTGTACTATCTACTCACTGCTGATATGGGATTCCCCTCTGTATGCTGTGAATACCATTGATTAATAAAGAAACTTCTTTGAGCCTATAGCAGAGCAGGGCAGAACAGAAGCAGGCGGAGAAAACTAAACTGAATGCTGGGAGAAAGAAGGGCAGAGTCAAAGAGAAGCCATGGAGCCCCCGCCGGTAGCCACTGCCATGTGGCGATACACAGATTAATGAAGATGGGTTAAATGTATGTGTAAGAGTTAGCCAATAAGACGCTCGAGCTAATGGGCCAAGCAGTGATTTAATTAATACAGTTTCTGTGTGATAATTTCAGGGCTGAGCAGCCAGGAACTAACTACCTCCATACAACATACTATCATTTACATATTATGTATCTATCATATATCTGTGTGCCTATCATTTATCAATCTATTATCTTTTTGTCCATTATCTGTCTATCATATTTTTGCCAGCAGTCTACTATCATCTATTAATCTATCAAATTTATTTACCATATATCTGCCTACCTTCTATCATTTATCTGTTATATATAATCTAGCTATCATCTGTCTACTATCAATAACCTACTATATATTATTTATATGCTATCATTTGCCAGTCTATTTAATCTATCAATTATGTATCTGCTTAGATACTATCACTTATATATTGTATATCCATTTATCATCTATCTGCCTACTATCATGATCTATTATCTGCTTATTATCTACTTATCACCAATCCACTCACTCTAATTATTTTATCATCTATCTATTCTCTTTCCCTGCCTTCTCTGCCTTCTGCCTTCAGGACATTTGGGGACGGGAGCAGTGTCTTTGCACACGTTTCTCTCCCTCCCAGCTCACTGGAGTTCTATGCAGTTTTACTGGGCCAAATTCGATCTAAAAAGCCAACGAACCTCATTGTCACCTTCAGCCACCATACATTCGACCGCACTTACAAATAAAAGTAAGCCCTTCATTTGGTGGAAAGAGGCGACGGGAAACTTATTTTGCTTACCATCGCAATCATACTCGGGAGCACCCTGGAATGAGTGGGGTTCTCTTGCGCTGCCATAGCTCCAGCTCGCCTCCGCCTGCTGGGCAGGCTCTCCCTCTGCATCGCCCCTCTCCCCCTGTTGGCTGAGTTCCCACCTTCATCTTGGCTCCTACAGCTCGATTCCTGGCTGGCTACAGTAAGCCCACATAATATTTTACGCAAATTCCTAAGAACCCCCGATACAAAGCTCGTCGAGGAGGCACGGCTTCATTTCCTTGCGGGAATTAATCATTTACAACTCTAAGAAGCCAGTCCAACTGGAGGGTCCTTGAGCTCAAAAGAAACATTACCAACCTCACTCCAAAAGCAACAGACTTCCCATTCCCCTGCCCTGCCCTGGCCCCCCCAAAGTGCCGTCTCCTCTGGAAATTCCCACTCGTCTCATTTAGAGCTATGCTTACACAAGCTGCCTGGGAATTTCTCCCAGAAAGCCCCCATCGCCCCTTCCCTGTGGGGCCCGATTCCCACAGACCCTTGAGTGGTTTCTCTTGTTGTCTCCATCAACAGCGTGATAAACTTATTGTGGCTGCCCAAAGAGCTGTGGGAACGATTGGGGAATTACTTCTTTGATTTTTTTTTTTCTAAACAAAATTCTGTTTCTCCTCTTGTTAAACGGCTGTTCCCAGAGCAGTTTCTGGGCATGATGGCATTAAAGAGAAAGATGAGATTCTGGCTCCAAGTAAAATCAGAGAAGGCACCAAGCTCTGGCTTTTCAATCAGGGTAATTAAGCTCAGTCAACAGCGCCTTTATCTGCCCCTGATGCCTCATGAATGAGGAAGGTCTTTCCCTACTTTAATTTTTTTTTACAACTAAAGAGAATATGTAAGCACTAGGCTATGTGCTTTTTGCACATAAATGCAACCTCCATGAATACACTGCTCTGGCAAAACAGATTAGAATTTCTCTGTTCTTATTTTCTTTGAGCAAGACCAATAGACTTTAGCATCCTAGCGCCTCAAACTTTTCAGCAAGTTACAAGGATCACTCTCCACGAGCAGTGTGGGTGGTGGTGGTGTGTTATATATTTATCTTCTATCTGGTGAGAACCGACGTTCATTGTCTGTGCTTATAGTTTCAACTATAGGAGTATAAATTCTCCTCCGTCTCAGCCTCATCCCCTTCATGTGTGTAGAACGGAGTCTTGACTAAGCCTGTCAGAGTGGGGTAAACATCATGGACTAGGAACCAGGGGATCTCTCTTCTTGGGTGTGCGGTCATTACTGCGATGTCTCTTTCTGACTTAGGACAGTGTGATCTCACCACTCGTGCCTGAGATATGGTTAACATACATGTGCACACACACACACACACACACACACACACACACACACACATCAGCACAGGAGTCCGAGCTCAATAACACAGAAACGGTCTATGTAGTCAAGGAAGACGTCCTACAAAGAGTAGCTAGATTACAGGTGGACTCCCCGAGTTTTATGGAGAAGATATGCCACTGCTCTTTTTGAGTGGACTCTTTATTTTAATGCTAGATTTTATTCCCTAAAAGTCAGCAAATATAATACAGAGTCTTACACAGGCAGAGTCCAGCCAGGCCTGCTAGCATCTCCCACTCACGTGACAAACTCTTCACAGTGAAAACATGCTACAGGCCACGCTTAGCTCATGTCTTCATTCCTGCCTACCGGTCATCTTTTTCCACCCCAGAGTCCCACCGTGCACAGCACCTTACATGCTTTGTCATGTGACGTGTCTCTCTACCCATAGTGGGGATTCAGGAAGCCCGGGCGTTTGATTACCTCATCGATTTAAGGTGCAAAGCTCAGACACTAGTAGAATGTCCATGTATTCCTGGCATCGGGTTGGCAGAGCACGGTGAGGGGGGGCAGGTTTGGTGGAGGAAGACCCTTAAGTCTGTGTGGCAGCAAGCATGCCTACTACTGCCATGCATGACCTTGGCTGCTGTCAGCCTGGAAGATTCATTTCTCTCCCTTTTCAATGATAGTCTCTTGGAATGAAAGCACTTGAGGAGTGAAGTTGGTTTTATTTTTTACTCTTTGACTCTTTGGGCCTGCTACCCAGCTCCCAAATAAATACCCGGAGACTTATTCTTTATTATGAATGCCTGGCCTTAGGTTGGCTTATTTCTATCCAGCTTTCTTAAACTTAAATTATCCCATCTATCTTTTGCCTCTGGGCTTTTTACCTTTCTCTACTCTGTGTTCCTTTTTTACGTCAACTCCATGGTTGGCTGTGTGGCTGAGTGTCTAACCCCTGGTGTCCTGCTCTACTCCTCCTTTAGCTCCTCCCTCTTCTCCTCTCGCTCACATTTATTTTTTCTAACTGCCAGACCCACCTATTTCTCTCTCCCGTCTAGCCATTGGCCGTTCAGTTCTTCCTTAGACCTCTCAGGGCTAAGAAAGCAATATAGCTGCACAGAGTTAAACAAATTCAACATAAAAAAATGCAACACATCTTTGCATCATTAAACTAAGGTTTCATAGCATAAACGAATATAACACGTTATAAAATAACACTCCACAACAGAGGGGCATCATACCTCCTCAAGAAGGCAACCTAGAGGTTGCCTTTGATTCATTGAACTATAATATGGATGCAATCAGTGTAGATATGATTGTAAGAAATAGTAGGGGGAGGTTGGGCGATGGTGGTGCACACCTTTCAATCCCAGCACTTGGGGGGCAGAGGCAGGTGGATCTCTGGAAGTATGAAGCCAGCCTGGTCTGCAAGAGCTAATTACAGGACAGGCTCCAAAGCTACACAGAGAAAAAAGAAAGTAGCTGAGCATTAGAAGGTGGAAAAGAGAAGTATGAGTTCTCTGGAAACACCGACTGGTTTTCCTAATGGAGTGGAGACTGTTTACTAACTGACCTAACGGTGCTGGAGCAAGCTCAGTCTATAGCGGGTTTGCCATACAAGTGCAAGGACCAAGTCTGCATCCCGGCACACTCAGAAAACGTTGAGTGTGATGATGCACCTCTGTAATCCCTGTGCTAGGACCGTAGGTAGAGTCAGGAGGATTCCATGGGCCCACTGGCAAGCCCATCTAGCTAAGCCAATGAGCAGCAGGTTCACTGAAACTGTCTCAGAAAACAAAATGAAACAAAAAAAACGGCGGTGATCAATTGAGGAGACACCAATGCTGACCTCTGACATTCATCTGCACACAGGTTCATGAGTCTCCTCACACATAAACACACAACACACATGCTGTGGGATAATGCTCTTGTACACTATAAATATTTGTCACTCATACTGGTTTAATAAAACTCTGATTGACCAGACGCCAGGCAGGAAGTTTAAGCAGGGCAACAAGACTAGGAGAATTCTGGGAAGAGGAAAGGCAGAGACACAGCACCAGCCAAATGCAGAGGAAACAAGATGAGAATGCCTTACTGAGAAACAGTACCAAGCCACATGGCTAAACATAGATAAGGATGATGGGTTAATTTGAGTTTCTTGAGCTAGTTGGTAATAAGCCTGAATAATAGGTCAAACAGTTTACAGTTAACATAAGCCTCTGTGTGTTTCTCTGGGACTGAATGACTGCAGGACTAGGCGGGACAGAAACTTCCATGTACACACACACACTTACAGAGAGAAAGAGAAAGAGAAAGAGAAAGAGAAAGAGAAAGAAAGAGAAAGAGAAAGAGAAAGAGAAGGGAGAGAGAGAAGGGAGAGAGAGAGAGAGAGAAAGAGAGAGAGAGAGAGATTACATACCCATGCCTACTCAGGGTATGAACTGTTAACATCCATTATTCACTCAGCGGCCATGCTTCTGTGCTGGTCTCTATCTCTTGAGTCACCAAGTCTCACTGTGTGAAGGAGGGAAAGTTCCACAGCTGTCACCTGTGTTCATCTAGGAACACCATAACAGAATGTTTGTTTTGGGCCTTTTGTGCAAAGAATACCCAGTTCTCTGGATAAGCGCTCTCTTGACTCACCACACAGTGTGCACAGCCCAGCACCATCCTGATGGAGGAGGGTTAACTGTCTATGTGTTACTTTCATTGGTTAATAAAAAAAACTGCCTTGGCCTTTTTGATAGGCCAGCCCTTAGGTGGGTGGAGTAGACAGAACAGAATGCTGGGAGAAAGAAGGCATTGAGGCAGACGCCATGACTCTCCTCTCTGAGACAGACGCAGGTTAGAATCCTCCTGGTAAGCCACCACCTCGTGGTGCTACACAGATTATTAGAAATGGGTTAGATCAATATGTAAGAATTAGCCAATAAGAGGCTACAGATAATGGGCCAAGCAGTGTTTAAAAGAATACAGTTTCCGTGTAATTATTTCAGGGGTAAAGCTAGCTGGGAGGCGGGTGGCAGGAAGCGGCCCACCGCTCCTTCTACACCATCCAAAGAAGATAAGAGGGCAGCTTATATCTATGAACACTTTCCCTGTCAACTCTTACCTGCTACTGGGCATCCAGAATTCTCTCTGGTTTTCTTTGGCCATCATGGGATTCTGACTGCTCCTCCACAGCTCCCGTCTTCGCTTGCTGTCCTGCCTTCTGTAAAGGGATCTGCTTGTCCTGTCTAGACTACATGTCTGTTGTGAGAGTTGGTTTTCGAAAAGCTCAGTTCACCCTGGCTCTGTGAAGATCAACTCCTTTGGGAAATGATGGCTGTCAGCTGTGTCCGCCACGTTCTAACAAGCTGCTGTAACAGAGGCAAGAAAACTGAAGATGGTGGAGGGCAAGGGGAGCCCTGGGGAGCCTGGGGTGCACCTTTCCATGGGCTGCCTCTGGGGACGTAGGGGGTGGGGCTGGTCTGCAGCAGCGACACCTAGAGGAGGTGCTTCTGAGAGTCATGGAAGAGTCTGGACTGAAATGAGCTGGAAAGAGAGGATTCACCTGGGGAAAGGTGAACAGTGGAGAGGAACTAGAGTCTTCACTGATAATCACACACTCCGTTCCACATTCAGTGTGGGGGCCTCTTCTCCGGAAGGCTTCTCTTGAGGTTTTCTCACAAAGGATTTGACGCCTGGAATGGTGATGGTTCATGCCCTCTGTGGAGTAATTTAAAGCCAATTGTAAATCCATACTCCTTTTTAAATTTATATAAACTTTATTTTGTAAAAACACTTAAATAAACAAAACATCACACACCAAAACTTACCAGACCCAAAGCCTGTATAACTTAAACTCAGCAAACATATATATAGTCTGACCAGGCATAGAAGCCTATTGTACCTTCACCTTTACACTTTTAGGATCAAAAATATTTAATACATTTATCTACCGCTAAAACAAACAAAAATCCATGATAGAGTTGGAACTAGAAAGCCAATTAATTACCTTCACATAATCTTTGTTAAGTCATGTCCATTGCATGCACTCAGCCCTTCCTCATCCATCCCTTCTTGTTCTCCTCTTCTTCATTTTTTATTATAATTACATGTACATTTTGTTTACATATATACCCAAATTATTCATTAGAGTTCACATATAAGACAGAATATGTGCTTTTTTTTCTGAGATTGTGTATCCTTTCTTAATAATATTATACAGCTACATCCATCCATTTTACTACAAATTTTTAAGTTCAATTTTCTTTGCAGCACACACACACACACACACACATCAAATTTTCATTGCGTATTCATCTACTGATGGGCAACTAGGTTGATTCCAATTCTCTGCTCCAGGGAGATAAATGGATAACAGAGATAGAGATAAACTCATGTGAGTCTGACGGGTTGGCTTCTGACTGCAGAGAAAACGGTTTCAGTGCTGGGGAAAGGACTTCGGCAGATTGAAGGCCCCCCATACTTGAAAGACCCCCATGTCCACATACTATGTTAAACTCTGCTGAAACTTAACTGAGCCATAGGAAAAAAAAAAAAGCTCCCAGGCTCAGCTAATGACTCTGAGAAATTTAGCTGGGCCATAGAAGGAAAGTTCCCCTGGCCCAGCCGATGCTGAAACAGGATATCTATGGGTTGTAGACTCGCTGACTAGGCTGAGGAGAGGGAGTACCCCACCCCTGAGGCATTCTATAGAAACTGTCAACTTGCTGCAGGGTTCTCTATCTAGCTTTGTGGTTTTTCGGGGAAATTCGGGAATAGACATGGGGCCATTCCCGGGGTGAGCAAAGCCCCCCAGTTTGAGAACCAATGAAATGCTTGTTGCTATGCAACCTCTTATGTAACTCTTAAATCCCTATAAATACATAATGTGCCTTCAGCCGGGCATGCTCAGTAACTTGGTTGCTGTAGCATCCTCAGGCGCCTGTGTATCCATTAAACTGCCTCTTGTTCTTGAATCCAGTGGACTGGTTCTTGGGCAGAGGGCTCCAAGTGAGACCCCCTTGACTTTTGGGGTCTTTCAAGATAACTGAAAGACAGTAGCTTAAGTCTTGCCTCTGTCACATGATTTATAGTTCCTTCTCTCAGGACTGTGGCCAACCCCCTGACAAGAAACAACCTAAGGAAGTACGGAAGGGATTCAAAGAGATTCGAAGAACCATCAAACATCTATTTCTGAACAACAGGTCTGGGTTTTACAGATTAAATTGAGACTTCCTACTCTTGCCTTCGGCCTTCCCAGTCTCCATGCTATTCTGACTGCTTTTGGTGAACTCTGTGTAGGGCCCATCAGGAGAACACTTCCACACATCTGTTATTGTTGCCGCTTCTCTCCCTATGGGCACTGAGTTTGCTAATACCCAAGATAAGTAATCCAGAGATTTAAGAAAAAAAGACACATTTCCTTCAAGGTTGGAATTCTTATCCCACATCACATAGAACAGAAGGCAAAATGTCATGATGGACCAAAGAATTCTGAAGCCCTGGACTCAAAAGGCCCCACCATAAGGCATTTGTGTGGTGTGAGTGGATCATAAAAGATTTGGCAGTGAGGCCACAAGTCCACATGTCTCTAAGACTCAGAAATAAAGAGAGAGAAGGAGGGGGAAAGAAGAAAGACTCGGGGCTGGAGAGATGGCTCAGTGATTATCAGCACTTACTGTTCTGGAGGCCTGAGTTGGGATCCCAGAACCAGAACCTGTATTAGGCTGCTCATAACCACCTTTAACTCCAGCACCAGGAGAGCTGATGCTTTCTTCTGTTTATAATGTGGCCCCATTCCCAGTGCCCTCTGCTTCCTGGTGCTCAGGGCTGTGAGGGAGCAGTCTAGGACTCCTGACTCTGTAGCTTCAGATTTAATAAATACCTGCAGCCATGTCTTTGCTCTGTGACAGACTGTCCTCTCAAACTGTGAGTGAGGATAAACACTCCCCCTGTTAAGCCTTGTCTTGTTGGGTGCTCGGTCACAGCCCTGAGAAAACTAACTGTAAAGCACAAGGCAGAGGCGAGACTCGAGCTGTTATCTTTCAGTCCAATGCCAAAGTTCTTTCTACAACATCAATAAACAGCTTTCTCAGTATGCAGCCACAAGCTAAAATATGAATTACTTATATGTTTGTCTTCATCATTCATTTATTTGTTCATTTGGAGATAACACCTCACATCATAGCCCAGAACGACCTTAAATTCATGATCTTTGTGCCTTAGTCTTCCAAGCACTGGAATTACAGGCAAACACCACCACACTCAACTGCTAGTTACGTTATTTGGAGGAGTTATAAATCAGAGATAAAGATGTGTCCATTTCAGTGTATATTTAATCTTAAACAATCACAAAGTGGAGACCAGGTAAGTCTTCATGCATGAAGAGGGCTTGACTTTGGGTGTAAGGTTGAGAAGCAGGATGGAGCGCAGGAAGAGCATAGGAAGCAGAGAAAGTCTCCACTTCTGCAGAAAGTGTACGGTTAAATCACTGGAAGACGCAGTTCAAGGTGAACATAGAGTTTGCCATTCATGACAACAGCTATTTCCCTCTTAATATTTAGTTTTAAGATTAGGAATCTCTTTGCTGGGTTTGGTTCCATTTTTCTTCTGGTCTTAACTAGTTTAGGCTTCAAGATATAGATCAAATACCCCTCCCTATTTTGAGACCAAGACTATGGGACAAGGGCTCCCTGAGACTTGGCCACTAACAAACGATTTCTCAGAACCTCTGAGAATTTAGCACGTCCTTTAAAGCCTCCGCTCACAATGAACAGTTTGCTGCTTCCACTCACAACTTCCTGCAAACTCCAGGGGCATAGCCAAGATGGGGACGAGAAAGGTGAGGAAATACACAGTAGACAGACTAGAAGGAGATGTGGTAAAGGTGGGGCGTGGAGAAGGAAGTGTGAATGACTCAGATTTCCACCCCACTGTGGATACACTGTGGGTGCTGTTGAGGAGGCCACGTGCACGGGAAAGGGCTTTTCATGACTGCAGCAGACATACGCTCTTCCATGGCAGGAAATAGCAGAATGGAACTAGACTTTCCAAGAGTACAGAACCCAGATATGGCATCAGATGGAATGAAGTTGGAAAAGAAAGGGCTTCCCATAGAGAGCAGTGCCCGTCAGACCATTGCCTGCTCCTTGGCACAAGCTATCGAGGTACAGGATGTGCTTAAAACCCAATGCTGACAGAGAACAGTTCATATAGTTTTCTTTTTTAAGTTGTGGGAGAGTGGGCTTGAACTCATGATCCTCCTGACTTCGCCTTTTAAGTACTGGGATCATTACCACACTCAGTCTCACTGAGAACACTGTAAGAAGGCATCCTGATATCTTAGTTCCATGTCTTGGAAGCATTAAGAAGCCATGAGGAGAGAAATGAGAGGTGGTAATTAGGAAAATGAGTCTCTTTGGAGATTATTGGATCAAAATATAGATGGCCTAATGAAGTGGCTCTCAACTGTAACCCCTCAATTGTGGGGTCAAATAACTCTTCTACAAGGGTCACCTAAGACCATTAGAAAGCATAGATATCTACATTGCAGTTCATAACAGTAGCAAAATTACAGTTGTAAAGTAAGAACAAAAAATAATTTTATGCTTGGGGAATTACCATAACATGGGGAGCTGTATTAAAGGTTTGTGGCATTCGGAAGGTTGAGAACCACTGATCTAATAGATGCATAACCACACAGAGAACTCTCAGACTCCTTCGTATCAACACGTACCCTGAGTGCACATAATTTTCATCAAAGTGAATCGAATCACTTAGAAAGTTAGAAAAGTTACAGAATAGTTTGTAAAAAGTCTTCAAACGATGAGGATTGTATGAATAATATATTTTCTGCATTTAATACCATTTCTGCATTTCAAAGGTGGAACTCCTTGCTCTTTTGATCAATCTCAAACATGGCAGGCTATAGGATAGCCTCCCTGGGCCTTAGAAATCTTATAGTGTGACTGAGTGCGGGCGTTTTGCTAGCCAGAGAAAAGAGGGTAATTTTTATACTCGCTGGTCAGTCAAGGCAGAAGGAAGACTTTGAAGAGGAAACTTCCAGAAGACCAGATGCTGTAAGTTCTGCTCACACCTCTGAGATTGTTAGCATGGACTAGAATGGCCCCTGATTAAGCTCCAGGCTTAGGACGCTCTTCTGCAGGCTCAGGAGATGCTCTGTGGTTATTAAAATCTAGAGTTGATTTTACATGTAGTGAGACAGAACACTCAGTGCACCGAGATGCTACCAAAGTTCTGCCCACGACCCTTGTTCACCCACGCTCAGCAGGTCTGCAGGAGACTAAGATAGTAAAATGCGAATTCGCCATCAGCCTGGGCTACTTAGCAAGACCCTGCCTGTCTCAACTAAACCTCATCAAAGAACAAAGTCCCTGATCAGGAGGCAGAGTTTCACACCCCTGTATTTCAGCACTGGGGAGGCTGAGGTAGAAAAATTGCTTTGAGATTGAGTCCGTCTTGAACAACACAGGGGGTTTCAGGCTGGGATACACAGCAAGATCCTTGTCTCACAGAATGAAACAAACAAACAACACTCTTCATGTATTACCCACATGGCCTCATCCCTCTGTCACGAAGGTTTCTTTCATCTAAAGGCTTTAATTTTAGACTATTCGCCTCCCTTTTCGAGGGGTTAGAGACAGAAAACTGGGTGACCTTTTCAAAGTAGAGGAAATCATTTGAATGCTTGATTAAACCACCTTTGTCAGCAAAGGAGAGTCACATGACATCACTCTCATCCTGCTCTAATGGTATCTTGGGGACCGGTTTCTCTCCACAGAGGCATATATGCACGCACAAACACATATGCCCACAAAGAGACACACACAAGAATGCATACACATTCACACACACACACGTACACACACACACACACACACACACACACACACTCAGAGGACGCTGGCTTACTTGCACACCTAAGTTTCATGCTGTTTTGTAAAATACAGCCCAGGTTTAAAAATCATTGAGACATCAGAAGGTGCATGACTGCTACTTTTTAAATGGGGGAGGCGGGGGAGGAGGCAGCGCGGGCAGCAGATCTAGGAACCTCACTGTGTGAAAAGCCTTCAGGCTCTGGTGAGCAAAGTGTCCTGACTGAATATTTGTGCGACTTTGCTAGAACACACAGCCAGGGTCCCCAAGCTTTCGTGTGAATTCTGGCTGTGAACTTGTGTTAACTCTGGCTTGGGCTCAGAGCTATTTTCAGAACCTTGCAGCGACTTACAGGAAGTACCTTCCCTTTTATTTACATTCAGTATTGTTATTTTAAGTACTTGTTGCACATGGGAGGGCTTTTTCTCCCTGCGTCTTTACCAATAGTGTTTAAAAGTGTGAGCATCCAAGAAAAGTTGTTTTGGTTGATGTTGAGCTCTTCTCAAGAAAATAGAAAATAAAACATTTCAAGTCGGCTTGATTAAGACGCTAGACTGGACGGCTCTTTCCAGCAAAGCTCACAGACTTGGTCAGACGACAGGGTCTCCCTGGACTCCAGGGTGAGCTGTGGCAAAAATCAATAAACAAATAAATAAAGACCAAAGGCTCCATGGAGAGTGGGGGCTCCCTGGCTCTTTCATGAGTAATGAATGTGGCAACCACAGAGACTTGGATCGGGCTGCAGCTCTCAAGTCTGCACACTGAGTCTGAAGCAAGTCAGGGCCCTGTTACACGGGCTTTTAGAGTGTGTGGGGTCAGGAAAAAATGAGGAGAGGGGCCTTGGGCAAAACAGAGGAGATTTAGGAAGGCATGTTTGAGAGGGATTGCTGGGGGCCACCCTACCCCACTCCTTCAATCTGTTTGTGTTAAGGTCTGAATACCCAGAAGCTGCTGTAGAACATAACTAAGTGCCCCAGTGCATCTCCAGAGAAAGAAACTTGTGCTCACAGAGAGCCCACCTGAGGAGGCCATGCCTCTCCAGCCTGCTATGCGGCCTGGGTGGTCTCAGGATCTTGAAGGCGAATGTGTCTCTCTTGAGAAATACACATGAAGTGAACGGAACAGAAGTTGGCACACACACCGGCTTCTCCATTCCATCCCAACCCTGTGTGTTTGCATCAGTACAGGGGAGCTTTCATAGGTCAGCTCCTGCATACACAGTCCTGAATGCCTGTTAGGAGAGAGGTAGGGGAAAGGAAAGAGGGGACAGAACGGCCTGAGAGTACTTGTCCGTGACACGAACCAAGCTGCAGAATCATCATAGTGTCCCCTAGTCGTAAGAGATTGGAAGGATCAGGCAAAACAAACTAACTGCTCTTAAAAAAAAAGTATAGATGTTCTGTTTTTACACTAAAACTATTTGGGGGATACAAATATTAACCTGGGTGAATTACTTCTGCTACCATGACACTTTATACAAAGCAAAACAAAGGAAGAAAAGGTTGATTTGGGTAGAGTCCATCACACAGGAGGGAAGCCATGGCAGCGGGAGCGTGAAGAAGCTGGTCATATTCATCTATGGTCAGGAAGCAGAGAGAGATGGGTAATGGAGCCGAACTCAGTTTCTCTTTTAAGAACATCTTGTTTATTTATTTATTTTGTTGGGGGCAGGTGTGGCTTGCCGCTGCCATCTCTGGAGGTCAGAGGACAGTTTGAGGGAGCTTGTTTTCTCCTTTGACCTTTTGGGTGCCAGGGGTTGAAATTCAGTTTTCAGAGTTGGTGGCAAGTACCTTTGTCCACAGCCATCTCAGCAGCCCCTCATTTTGTCTATCCCATTGGGTACTACCGTCGCATTTAGGGTGAGTCTCCCCGGCACAGTTAAGCTGACTTTTCTGGAAACACATTGTGAGGCATACCAAAGAGGTATGCTTCCATGGTGGTTCTAAATCTGGTCAAGAGGAACTCAACCATTGCATGTAGTTTGCATGAGGACTGACTTTCACAAATGTATTCAGAGAAACTGGGAAGGATGTGGCTTCTACTCTGATGTACGTGAAAAAATGTTTGCTCACTTCTACAACAGATGGCACGGATGCCTAATGAACAGATCACCCTGTGCTGACTGAGGTTTCTGTCCCATCAGGTCCCACAGCCATTCAGTCCCAAAGAAACGCAAAGACTTACATTGTTATAAACTGGTTGGCCTGTTAGCTGAGGATTTCTTATTAAATAACTCTTACATCTTAACCCATAATTCTTGTCTGTGTTACTCACGTGGCTTGGTACCTTTGTCAGTGAGGCATTCTAGTTTTGCTTCCTCCATCTGGGTGACAACTGCAGACTGAGTCTTTCCTCTTCCCAGAATTATCCTGTTCTGGTCGCCCTACCTACTTTCTGCCTGGCTACCGGCCCATCGGCACTTCACTAAACCAGTATAAGTGACAAATCTTTACAGGGTTTAAGACCATTGTCCCACAGCACTCCTCCCCCCTTTTATTCAAAACAGGAACTCTGAACTGAATCTCCTTTGTTTAGCTTTTTTCCTGACCACTATTCATAATAACTTGGAGCCAACATTCTAAACAAAGACAAACATCCATAATCCATTTTTGTGGAAGGTGGACATAGTTTTCTAGGCTACTTCCTGCTGACTGGAGGCATTGAAAATCTTATGAAGACCTAAAGACAATTTAGGATTATGTTCTAGTCCTGACTGGAATATTCTGTGAGGCTTGATCATCTCAGCCAGCAGTCTTGAGGCTGTTCTGGATGTAGAACTCAGAGGAAACTCCAACAGAGATCCTCTGCACTGTTGGATCATCTGGGCCATCCGCTCCTATCGGAGGTCTTCCTTGGTCAAACATTATTTTTCTTAAGCCAGAATGAATCCACAGCCTCTCATTTTCTGTGGAAACAAAAGCAAAACCTCTTTTCCAAAGTAACATATCTTTTGAGTTAAATTTTGAAGTCAAAGCATTTCAAAATACATATGTTGGATTAATTCAGTAACGTTTATAATCAAATGTCTTTTAGCAGCTGTTGCTCCTTCTTTAGTCGTTAAACAATTTAAATACAACACGATAGCATACATTATCCAGACTCTCTGTGTATTTGTCTTTACAGGGCTTTATTTTAAACTCTATTTCATTTATTTTTATTTTTGAGACAGGGTTTCTCTGGTATCTTTGACTATCCTAGAACTCACTCTGTAGACCAGGCTGTCCTTGAATTCACAGAGATCTGCTTGCCTCTGCCTCCCAAGTGGTGGGATTAAAAGTCTGTGCCACCACAGCCAACTACTCTCTTTATTTTTAAGGACTTTCTTTTTATCTCACAAGCCTACATATATTTTTAAATACACTGCAAACCATTTAGAGGTCTTTTTCATCTGAATCTCTTTTTACTGTATCTGTCTCTTTTTCTGACCACAAGTCTTCAATTTGCTAAGCAGTATGGCTAGGATTAAAGCCGTGGCTTTGACAGCTGGATCCACCTCATTCCTTAGCTTTCTGAGAGTCTAGGTTCATGGCAGAGGTACTGGCGGGAATCATGTTTACTGTCACAACTCTATGGAATTTCAAAGTTGTTGCTACCACCAAGAAGCATGCTTTCAGCTATTCATAAACATCAATTAAGTGTTTTGTGGCAGGGCCTCTTAAAAGAGCTGCAAAGTTTCACAGCTAAAGCTGAGTCAGGAGGCCTCTCTTAAATGACATGCACTTGCCTCTAGCAAAGAAAGCAAACCTGAGAAATTGCTTCTACCAATAAACCATGCTTAACTCTGTTCTTTTTATCTAGAATTACTTCCCAAGTTATCTCAGGTTTTATGTGGCTGTAGTTGTGCACGTTGGTGCCATTTGTTAAATGAAGGAAGATGAAAATGCCTCACTGATGAAAGGTACCAAACCACATGGCTAACACAGACAAGAATTATGGGTTAATGTGTAAGAGTTACTTAAAAAGAAAGCCTAAACTAACTTGCCAACCAGTTTATAATTAATGTAGGCCTCTGTGTGCTTCTTTGGGACCGAATGGCTGTGGGACCAGGTAGGAGAGAAACCTCTGTCAACATCCTTGAACCACACATGTACAGCTAAAACAGCTTATGATTCAAGGAAGATATTGAAACTTCTATTAAAAGCAGAGTCACATGGCCCACAGCAAAGACCATTGGAGATAAGCCTTAGGTGAGAGCCAAGGCTAAAGGCAGGTTCCACTACCTTCTCTGGGATTCTGGAATTACTAGGAGTGACTACTTCTTCCCTGAGAGAGAAGTAAAGGCCAGCTGTGCTGGTCATGGGGAGACTCATTACCTACTTGGATGGGAGGTGTTGACCAAGATTTCTGTCCCACCAGGTTCCACATCTATTTAGTTCCAAATAAACACACAGAGGTCTACATTAATCATAAATTGATTGGCCCACTAGCTCAGGATTCTTATTAACTAAATCTCATAACTTACATTAGCCCATAATTCTTACCTGAGTTAGCCACATGGCTTGGTATCTTTTTTTGGCGAGGCAGTCATATCTTGCTTCCTCTGTGGCTGGGTTACTTCCTCTCCAGACTGAGACTTCCTTCTTCCCTGAAATCTCATTGCCCCACCTCTACTTCCTGTGCCCCACCTATACTTCCTGCCTGGCTACTGGCCAATCAGCATTTATTTAAAATCTAATTGACAGGGTACAGACCATTGTCCCACAGCAGGGAGGGACTCTGGGAGTTAAGAAATCAACAGAGGAGGTGGAAAAGAAATGTCTAAAGCACAATTAAGATATTAGAGAAGTCAGGTAAATGTTGAAAACAAAATGAAAAAGCAGCATATTGTCCTGAGTCAGCTGACTTTGTGTTTCTTTGCCATCTAAAACAATTAGGATGTGAGGGGCCTGAGAGTTGGCTCAGCAATGAAAAGTACTCGCTGCTCTTAGAGAGTTTCCTTATTCAATGTCTGGCCCTTACGTTAGGTGATGTACAACCACCTGCTCCAGGGAACTGACAGTCATGCGTACAGAACCCACACAGGTGCACATACATACAACATAACTACAAATAAATATTTTTAGATGAAAATATTTATTTCCATGCTTAATTCAGGATAATGTTCTCATCCATCCTTTGAAGGTCGCAGGGAAGAAAATATACCCATGTGTTAGAAGTCAGAGGAGAACATACCTCTCACCAGGCAGCCTGCAGGGGAAGAAGTCCTGTTGTGTGTTTTCCAGCCCCAGAACAAAGAGTTTGTCTTCAAAGATACCTGTACAAGTGTCCTGCACTAAAGGCTTAACTGGTGGGGGCCCAGTGGTTAATATCAGATCTTCTGTCTCTGGTAGCTATAGACAAAGCTCTGTCCTACCTGGTCATACAGCATTCAGTCCCAAAGAAACACACAGAGGCTTTTATATTAATTATAAACTGCTTGGCCTATTAGCTCAGGTTTATTATTAACAAGCACTTACAACTTAAATTAACCCATAATTCTTATTTAACTATGTGACTTGGTACCTTTTCTCAGTGAGGCATTCTCACCTTGCTTTCTCTGCATCTGGCTGGTGACTGCATCTCTGCATTTCCTCTTCCCAGAATTCTCCTAGTCTGGTTGTCCTGCCTATACTTCCTGCTTAGATACTGGCCAATCAGCATCCTATCAAACTGATACAAGTGACAAATCATTAGCATGTACAAGAGTGTTATACCACAGCAGGTGGTAGGTGTGTGTGTGTTTGTGTGTGTGTGTGTGCATGTGGTGGGGGCAAAGAACAGACATGTATAACTATAGAAAAGGTGACATAGAATGGCAGTGTACTCAAATGTCTCCTTTCTGGCCTGAGCTCTCAGATATAAAGGAGCCTGTTGTGGAGGGCATTGCTTTGAGCACAACAACCATCATCTTCATGGGAGCAGCTGTGGTTTCTTGGAACTGACCCCATTTCTGGGGATGGTTGATATTCCCTCATAGAAGGAGGGGTGGGGGAGAGCCCCCTGAGATTCTGGCTGCTCCCTTCTGCACCTCTCAGTCATCTGTCCTAATTACAGGGGACCTCCAGCTCTGGAGAGGTGGTCATGTGTACAGTGAAGGAAAGATTAAGTTATGAGTGGGCTCCATCTAGGCAACTGCAGAGAAGCCATTGTGGTATCTATGCTGGGGTAAGAGTTTCTGGGGAGATGCTGTGAGGTGACCCCTCACCCACACTCTGTAAGCCCACTGGGCTCATTGGCTCCCCAAGTAGACGACTTTGGTGCTCATTGGCTCCCTAAGGTAGACTTTGGTAGCTTACGTGTGTTTGTTGTGTGTCTCCCTAGGGAAGAAATTCTCCTAACAGAGCTCAGAAACCTGCTTCAGTGAAGGTCCCCCCCCCCCCAGAGGAGGACACCAGCTGGTTTCTTTCCAGTGAGGTGGTTTATAGAAATTTTCATGGGACTGAAATTTTCATGATTCAGAAACTGTATCATGTATTGGCTTGCAAGCCCTAGGCTCTTTTTTCTTTTGTATATAGACCAAGTTTAAGTCCCAAGTGAGATAACAGATGTTCTGAAAAATATTTGACGGGAGTGAACGTATCGTTATGTTTGGAGTTCCAGGCTCTGCTTCTTTACTTGATAATGCGTATGTAAATAAAACCCACAGACACCCTAGTTGGAGAGACACTGGAAGATTGAGCAGGATGCTGCAGGTGTCCAGCCAGGGAAGCAAACTGCAAAGATGTGAGAATGAGAACTTGGTTAAGATCTACTCCATCAACCTGGATCAGACTCTGGGGGCTCTGATACCGTGTGGTTCACTGTGAGCACACTGGGGGAAAGTTCCCAGACAACAATCAGTCCCATCCGGGTGCACCAGGGACGACTTAGAAACTCCTTTACAGAGTACACATGACCAGGAGCGTGAATTCTACAGCTAAAGGATCTAGAATCCAGTGTGGTTCCTGACTGAGATAGCATGGAGGTCGGGAGGCCATAGAGTCCATGTGACATCACCCCTAAGAATGGGTTCTATGAACTGGGAGCTCAAGATAAAAGTCTAGGGAGGGAGAGCCTGGTATAAACATTTTTGGGGATTTGAGTGAAATCTTCCTCTATAGCAAAAGGTGGGTGAGGTCTGCAACCACAGGTAGCAAAAACATCATGAGGTCATTAACAACATCCACTCTCAGCCTTCTGGACAGAAAACAGGTAATTGCTCCCTAGCTTAGCATTCATGTTTTTCTCATGCTCTGTGGTATTACAGATTCCCACAATTCTTAGAGAGTACAGTACTGGTCATCTTTTCAATCTAGTGTTACAAATCACAGCTAATACAATGAGTCAATTAACATAACGTAAGAAAAGCCTCCAAGTTCTTAGAAGTTGAGAACCATACATAAGAACTCACACTGTAGTAGTAAAAATTCCAAGCCCAGCAATTAGAAATAATGACAAATCAAACCTTGTGAGAGAAACAGGGGACTGCAAGGAATGTTTGCTCCCCAGACACATACTAGGGAAGAATTAAGATGAAAGTCCACGTATCTAACTCAAGAAAAAGGGATTAAATACAAGGATGTAGGAGGAAGGGAGCAATAATGACAAAAGCAAATCAGATAATCCCAGGGCTGGAGATGGCTTGGCAGGTAAAAGTACTGACTGCTTTTGCAGGGGAATGGAGTTCAGTTCTCAGCACCCACATGATGGTTCACAACTGTCTGTAACTCCAGTTCTGGGGGATCCCACACCCTCTTCTGGCCTCTGCAGGCAGCCACATGATACAGAGACATATATTCAGGCAAAACACCCATATGCAAAAATGAAAATCAATAAATTTTTTCAATAAATCTTTTTAAAAGTATAAACATCATGCAAAATCTGTGTAATATTAAAGTAGGAGACATTCAATTAATATTAGGAATGAGAAGGCAGTCATCAAAGCTAGCCGCATAGACATTATAGGGACAATAATAAAATAGCAATACTGACTTTATGTCAATAAATTTGAAAAAGAAAAAAAACTGTTCAAATTCTTACAGAACTTTATGCAGTAATAGAAGAAACGGGAGCTCTGCATAGTTACATGACTGCCAAACTGTGTTACGGGAGACTTGTCTGTAATCTGTCAATCATATTTTAAATAAATGATTGGCCAGGCAGGAAGTATAGGCAGGAAAACCAGACAGGAAGTAGAAGTGATGCAATGAGAACAGGAGAATTCTGGGAAGTAGGAAACTCCTTCTACCATTCCTGCCCAGACCACCGAAGAAGCACCATGTGCGCTGACAGCTGAAAAGGAACCAAGTCATATGGCTAACACAGACAAGAATTATGGGTTACTGTAAGATGTAAAAATTAGTTAACAAGAAGCCTGAGCTAATGGGTCAATCAGTTTATAATCTTATGGAGTCCTGTGTGTGATTTTCTTTGGGGCTTGCCAGCTGTGGGGTACTGGGTGGGACAGATACCCCAACAAGCCGGCCCTCATGTTACAAAACTGAGTGCATCCCAGCCTCCCACAGTACTTCATGTTCCACTCCAGGGCTCATCAGTGCATACCATGCCAGATATCTAAGAAGGAACCCGCTTTTGCCCTCATGAATGCTCCCAGAGAGTCGAAATACAGAAACACTTTTAATTTCATTTCCTAAAACAACATAGGCTTGATTCTATCATATGACAAGATATTACAAGCAAGAAAAACCCACTACATACAGACACGCTAGAACAATTAGATGCAATGACTATCTAAAAGATCACAGATCTCAAACTGACTGCACTCAGGTCAGAACTGAATATTTACTTAGTATCAGCAATCAATATATTGTACCTTCACCCTTAAACATGCAGTAAACACAATAGCTGCAGTGACATGGGCATCTCAGCACAGTGCTGCAGTGACATGGACATCTCAGCACACTGTCTGCAGTGACATGGACACCACACTGGCTGCGGTGACATGGGCATATTAGCACACTGGCTGCAGTGACATGGACATCTCAACACACTGGCTGCAGTGACAGGGGCATCTCAGCACAGTGGCTACAGTGACATCAGCATCTCAGCACACTGGCTGCAGTGACAGGGACATCTTAGCACACTGCTGCAGTGACATCAGCGTCTCAGCACGCTGGTGCAGTGACAAACAAAAATCAAATAATTATATATCAGATATATCAAATGATGAAATATTAAAATTTGGCCTAGAAATTGGAAATGAAGTCTTCAAACTCTCATTGTTCACCATCACACAGAATGTAACTGTAGTCAGCCTGGGATGCAAGGAGAGTTTTAAAATGTAGAAACAGCATTTCTCAGAAAAGGCAACATCGTGTTCCTTAATAATCCAAAATTACTGATGGAAGATTCTTTTCGTATCTGCAGAAATAGTTCATTGTAAATATTAAAAACTATATGAAAGATCTTCTAGATGAAAACAAAGAGATTTCAAAAGTACAATCTATACAAAAGACATGGCACATTATTATTTTATGATTTAAGAATTTCATTTACTGATCCATACTATGTAAGAGTAAAACTGGCAAAGTTGAAATAAATGTGCATGCTCCAGTTGCTACTTCTACATGTCAGCACCAAATAAATAGAAAATAAATGCAGTTTCTTTACTCCCCCAGCTGATAAACATCACAAGAGTAAATCAGAGAGAACCAAAATAAATGAAGGGACTGTGACCCTAAGGACTGCAATTCTGCTATGGGCTGACTGGATTAATTACAGAAGAGCATGAGAAAAGACAGCGCAGAATTAGTACAAGGATGAGAACAGACCACTGGAATACATCAGTTAGCTAGGTGAACAATCATATTATACACATCAGTGACAGAAAGGACAATGCAATGTCCTTTTCTCAATTTTTCAATAAAAAGAACTCCAGGCCAAAAAAAAGTCACACATGCATGTACATATTGTAACCCCTTTCGTCAAAATGTGTACCAGTCACAAGTAGCTTCTGTTCTAAATATAAAACAAATAAAAAGTTGTCTAAACTCACCTCGAGAGCGCTAGCCACAAAGAAAATGGTGTGTAATTATTTTAATATCTAAAACTCATATTCTGCAAAATGCACCATCCCGAGTAAGAAGTCGCCCACAGGGCGGCAAAGATCACCAGTCCCTTTAACAGAGGGTCTATGTCTACATGTACATGTCAAATTACATACTACATATGTCATATAAAGCCATTGTGAGTAAATAAAACAGACAAAATGGTAGGATGGACCAAAAGACTCAGGGATCTCACAAAGGAAGATGTCTATCAGTCAGGACAGAAATCTAGGTTACGCCCACAGGACTAAAACAAGGAAGCAGAAAACACTGACAGGGTTGAGAAGAGGCTGCCATATGCACTACTGTAAGCAGAGATGAGTTAGCCCCGCGATTTGGGAAAGCTGAACATGAATGCATGGCATAAAAGTCATAAAAGTCCTAGACAGAGCTCGCAGGAAAGCATGCCCTAAGCTTTACACTCTAGACCGTTCCTAGCTACTTCGTCGGGAATGCTCAAACTGGGAAATGGCTCAAGTATCCATGATTAAAAGGAGAGGAGCTGGAAGGTGGTTCAACAGCTAAGACCTCGTTGCTCCTGAAGAGGACCTGAGTTTCCAACAATCACCTGTAACTTCAGCTCTGGAGTCTCTTCTCCCTTCCGTGGCCACCTGCGCATGTCCCTCCCCACACATATAGCTCTATTTAGTAAGTAAAATTCTTAAAAATAATTAAAGTAAAGGAATGTACATTGAATGTTTGTGTTTTTACACCATGGAATAATGTGTTGTGATCACATTTTTTAAGAAAAATGATGGCAAACAAAAGAAGCCAAACAGGAAAGCGCCCTGTGACTACCTGTGTTTATTAGTGACAAAATTAATCAACGTGCTTGGAAGTCAAAAACAGCGATTGCCATAGGGGCGGAGAAGGGGAGAGAGAAAGTCAGTGCGAGCCCCACTTGGACTTCAGTAATGTTTCTTGCATCTGGACAGAGGTCAGAAGGACTTGGCTGTCCTCTTACAAATGTCGTGGTGTAACGGTGTCCCTTCTGCTTTTCTGGTATGTATATTATATAACCTTAAACTAGCGAATGATTTATAGTATGTCCTGAACCCCAGCAAGGATTTTATTTTTATAGAAGTATTTTTGGCTGGGTTAATTAAAATAAAAGTTGACTGATTTATGTGTTAATTTACCAATGCTTTTTGCGGCTCTTTAAACTACTAAACCCATTTCTTCCTTTCTGCCAAAGTAGGCTTTTCCATGGCCACCCGCTGCCATCACAAACAGCGCCACAGGAGAAGGCATTTTGCTGCTTAGAGACGTTTAAATCGCACAGAACTTTTTAATTACCAAAACCTCTCCTTCGGTTGGCTATAGGCATTGTTTACCTCAAAGCTTTTGATGAGGGAGCAGACTTCAAGAGCTGGGGTAGGAAGTCTGGCAGGTGTTTTGATGCCTGATGCTTGCTTAAAAGCTGTTGTTCCTAGGTGGGATGGCAAATCAGAGAGACCACACTGGAGAAAAGGTCACTGGTTCTCTGACCCAGAGACATGCTGGGAAATGAAACAAGCCACTTCCAAAGGCCAGACGTCCTATGATTCTGCGGCTCTGAGCTCCCCAGAGTGGCGTAATTCAGGGGCACGGAGTATAGGGTGGTGGTTTCCCATGGCACAGGGACAAAGGAGCAGGGAGCTCTTAATAGTACAGAAGTTCATTTAGAGATGACCAAGAACTGACAGTGGGTGGTTGAGACTATAAGGCAAGAATGCCAAGTGTGTGAAACCCCCAGAACTGAGCTATCTAAAAAAGGATTTTTTTCATTTTATTTTTTGTGTACAAATGTTTCAACTGCAAGAGTGTTTGTACATCAAATGCATGCAGTGTCTTCAAAGGCCAGAGAGGGGCACCGGATCCCCTGGACCTAGAGGTACAGGCAGCTGCCAACTGCAATGTGGATGCTATGAACCAAATTCAGATCCTCTAGAAGAGTGGCCAAGGCTGTTGCAACGCTGAGCCATATCTCTAGCTACCCAGAACTGCACTCTCAAAAACAGAAACAAATAAACAAACCCCCAAATGGTAAAGTTTATGTGATGTACGTTTTACTACAATGAAGCTATTTTTTAAAATTCCAAGACTCATTCTTGACACTTAATGGTCCCCACAGCCTCACATTTGGAAAGGTTGGTCCCCAGGTAGTGGAGTTGATATGGGGGACTATGGAGACTTTGGGAGGGGCACCTGACAGGAGGAAGTGGGTACCCTGGGGACTAGGCCCTGGGAGCATATCATCCCTGGTTTTTTGCCCTGCCCTCTGCTTCCTCATCAACCATGACATAAACAATGCCCCAGGCCACATGTTCCCTCCACCATGATGTTCTGCCCAAGAGCATGAGGCCGTACATCCATAGACCAAACTCTATGCAACGGTGAGCCAAAGTCAATCTTTTCATTATCTCCATCAGATAGTTTGCCATAGTAGTGTGAACATCACCAAACACAAGTCTTAAACTCAAAACAGGAAAGATGTTATTGGAAAAACAATGAAGGCATTTTCTTGTTGCATTGTTTCAGAGCAGAGATTAGTTATGAATCAGCCCCATAGAGAATCTGTTTGTCCTGACAATTCACTGACAAACAGAAGATGAGAAGACAAAGAAATAATGAGAAAAATGCTATAGCTAGAACCAAGGAGGCCACACATTTTCTGTTTTAGAGAATAAATTTGTGTTTTGGAATGGAAAGGCAGTTCATAAAACTGTATATTTCATTATAAAAGAAGATGAAATTCAGGTTTAAAGAGAAAAGCATTATTCTGTCCACTAGCATTGCTTCAAATCGCTATGTTAATTGTTAGAAAGTGAGCATCCACCTGCCCCTATGTAACTTTCTTTCACTCTTTCTTTTCCATGCAGAGAACTCTTTAAAACTGACCACATGAGACCCAGACCCAGCTGTCTTAGAACTCACTGTGTAGACCTGACTGTTCTAGAACTCACTGTGTAGACCTAGCTGTTCTAGAACTCACTGTGTAGACCTAGCTGTTCTAGAACTCACTGTGTAGACCTGTGTTGGGATCAATTGGAGTCCTGGCATTCAGCTGCTCTTCCCTGTCCAGAGCCTTCTAATTGAAGTTACTAAAAGCTGTGCCTTCCCTAGAAGATCAGAGGATGGGATTTTCACCTGTTGGCCATTGACTGCTGGGTATTTAAGCCTCCATGGTGCTATTAAAGAAGGGCTTTGTACCAGTGATTAGAGGTCCGTGTCTCTGTCTCTCTATGTGTCTCTGTGTTTCAACCTCCAGCCCCTTGCCTGAAGCTCACTAACTGTATGGTAGCGCATAGAGCACAGATAGGCATTGTGTGCTGCAGACCTGTCTGTCCTGGAACTCATTGTGTAGACCTGTCTGTCCTAGAACTCATTGTGTAGACCTGGGTGTTCTAGAACTCACTGTGTAGACCTGGGTGTTCTAGAACTCAGTGTGTAGACCTGGCTGTCTTGGAACTCTCTGTGTAGACCTGGGTGTTCTAGAACTCTCTATGTAGACCTTGGTGTTCTAGAACTCTCTGTTTACGCCTTGGTGTTCTAGAACTCACTGTGTAGACCTGGGTGTTCTAGAACTCAGTGTGTAGACCTGGCTGTCTTGAAACTCTCTGTGTAGACTAGGGTGTTCTAGAATTATCTATGTAGATCTTGGTGTTCTAGAATTCTCTATTTAGGCCTTGGTGTTCTAGAACTCACTGTGTACTCCTGACTGTCCTAGGACACAGTGTGTATCCCTGGCTGGCTTGAAACTCACTATGTAGACCTGGCTGGACTAGAACTCACAGAGGTCCACCTAGCTCTGCCTCCTGAGTATTGGTGTCAAAGGCATTACCTAACATGCCCAGAAAAAGTTTATATTCTTTATTAGAATATAATCATCATAACCTGTCCTTAAACGTTTGTCTCTTCTTCTCTCACTTTTGACACAACTCATGCCATAGCCACTCCAATTCTGTGATATGATCAATTCCTAGAAAGGTCCTTTCTCTACATGATGCCAGTTCTGACCACAGCACCTCCTCACCCTTCTTTGGGTGACAGGCTTGCATCACCTTTGAAGCAAGTCCATAATCACCGTCTGTGAAACACTCTGTCCCTCATGGTGACCTCCTCCTCTTCCTTGACTCCTCAGTGATTCAGAAAACTCTGGTGGCCTGTACATTTCAACATTTAGACTACAAGAGTTTTCCATGTGGATGTGTACCATTGCGTCTCCTGCCCTAGAACAAAGCCTTCAGCAGACTCTCAGAACCTTGTTGAATATATGAGTGGGTAAGAATGGAAGAATAAACCTTCCTTGGCCATAGCATCAGCTTTTATAGATTTAACTGAGAAAATGCAGAGACTCCTGTTCAAAGACAGGAAAAGTTGTATTAGTTACATGTTTTCTGCGTCTGCGGTAAGACTCCGTGACCATTTTATAGAAAGGTTTCTTCGGGCTGTTATTCCAAAGGGACAGGAGTCAGTCACTGTCACGGAAGGGAAATGTGCAACAGGCAGACAGGGCGCTGAAGTGGCGAGCTGAGAACTCACAGCCCAAACAGGAAGTAGGAAGGAGAGAAGACAAACTAGGAATGGCAAAAACCTTGAAGCCTCAAAGCCCCCCCGAGTGGAGTACTTCCTCTAGCAAGGCTACACCCCGTAAGCTCCCCTAAGAGCACCACCTGTGGGGAATCAGATATTCAAATATTTGAGTGTGTGGCGGACATTCTTGTTCAAGCCACCAGTTAGGTTAATGTCATTCCTAACTAAGAAGGCAGAGTTTTTATTGTGAACTTGTTCGCCCCCCTCCCCCCCCCCCCTGCTAAGTCCAACTTTCCCATGCTGCTGCGTATCCACAGAGCAGGGCTTACTAACGTGACTTACGGCAGTCTTGCTATAATCAATTTACAACAGCTCACTGCTTCAAAGTCGAGAAAATCATAACTTATTCTTGTATATAAAATTAGAACAGTATTTTCCTCTAGTGTTTTTCTTTTTAAATACAATCATTTCTATGTAGAAACCATGTGATAGAAAAGCAATCTGGAATTGTTTCCACACGCAGTCCCCTTATGCTACATCCCTGGAGCCACGAGGATTGGGATACTGGGAGGAAGGAAAGGGTTTTATGCACACACACGTTCATACACAGTACGCTCTTATGTAAACCAGGCAGTGACAAGTTACTTGGATGGCTGGGTCCACTCAACAGAATTGTGCCTTGTGTTTGGAAAAGCGTCAGAACTGTTGGGCTCAAAGGTTTGCCTTGGCATGGGTTCCTTGTAACACCACCCACGTCTCTTCAGTTGCAATAGCCTAATCAGGTCACCTTAATGTTATGAAATAGATCCTCCTCAAAAGAAAAAGGAGATAGGTGGTGTCTACTAAAGAGTAATAGCCAGGACAGAGGAGAAAGTGTATTTTTACCTATGGTCCCATGGGAACATTGTGGAAAGTCATTGGTAGCGTAGACAACACTCCCAAGTCTCTAGTAGTCAGCAGCATTTAGTGAGCATTCCAGCAGGCCAAGGGACAGGAAGACAGATAAAAGCTTGGGCTCTGGGAATGCAGAACTGCGTCTACTTCATACTGGCTCTGTGATAGTCATGTGAATTGATATGTGTGAAGAGCTTTGAATAGCACACCACTGTTGGCAGAGGCTGTTCATTCATTCCCAGCTGCCCAGACTCAAATAGCCACACAGAAACTATATTAAGTGTAATACTGTTTGGCCAATAGCTTAAGCGTATTTCTGGCTAACTTTTATATCTTAAATTAACCCGTTTCCATTATTTTAGATTTTACCATGAGGCTCATGGTTTACTGGCAAGCTTCTGGTGCATCTGTCTCCTGCAGCGGATACATAGCATCCCATTGACTCTGCCTTCTTTCTCCCATCATTCAGTTTAGTTTTCCTGCCTAGCTCTATTCTGCTAAGCCACTGGCCGAAACAGCTTTATTCATTAACCAATAAAAGTAACACATAAACAGAAGAACTTCCTACGCCACACCACACTGCTACCAGCGATTGGAATGTCTGACCCTCTGTAGTGGGGTTACTTCACTGCTTTAGGCTGCCCTGGAGTGTGAGGTAAGAAGGTGATCAACACTTCAACAATGGCCTAGAACCTTGGCAGTTCTTGGTGCTCAGTCTTGCATCCATAAAGCTAAGAAGCAGTGTGCCAGAACAAAAAAACAAACAAACAAACAAACAGCAGCAACAACAACAAAAACGACTACAGAGCCTACCTCTAGATCCCTTAAAGATTTCTGGATCTGTGTCCATTAGCTGTGAGCTGATTTAAGCCCCTGCCCTGTGAGTCCACAAGACCATTTTAAACATGTATCGATATTACCTGGCCATGTCTGGCTCCAGCTTTGGGCCTTATTTCCTTATGTATTTCTCCTCTCCAAAATTCACTCACTATCTCGATTCCTTATGCAGCAAATTCTACTATGAGGATTTCTTACCTGATGGAGTTGTCCTCCTATCTTACGATTCAGGGTTTATGTGTGGCACAAACAGACTTCAGCCATCATATGGCAACAAGCCCTACACTGAGTTCCCAATTGGCGGGAGGAAGCAGCCTGTGTCTGCTTTCCCTCCACCTGTCCTTGGCACTCAGGAAGCGAGAACAGGTCTACATTTGGGCAGTTACAACGTTCTTCCTTCTTACTTAAAAAAAATGAAACAAAGTTAAAGACGTGTTCAACCTTACTTTGCTGTTTTCTTTTCTCTTAGCCAGAGAATATACTTCTTTGCAGCTTTGGGAAAGGTATCGTTTCACAAATAAAGCAAAAGAAGTGAAGACAGCAGCTCCTTTTCTTCTGTCAGGACCAGTATGGAGCATGGGCTGGGCCCTTCCTGAAGGAAGGGTGAGGACCCAGCATGCGCAGCACTGTAGAATCTACTATCACCGCTCAATACTTCCTCACTCCTTCTAGAACTTGAGCTACCATGAAGCAGTTGAAGAATATCCAGTCTTCGCAATGTTGGGGAATCAGACAACAACTTGAATATCAGTTTATGTCAGATACCTAAAATGCTGGATCTAATGCCATAATTTATTGTAAACACACAATTAAATTTGTAAGAACAAAAAGAAATCTATCTCTGTGTCTGTCTCTGTGTGTTAACTGGAGCATATGAGACCTCAAAGCCCACCCCCACAGTGGTACCTCTAGCAAGGTTACACAAGAACCTAGCACTCAAACACATGAGTCTATGGGGGCCACACCATCATAGCCATTATTGTTCAGAATGATGCTTCCAAACATACATTGTCCTCCTGACTATATACGGGAAACTCATGTGACCTTGTCTTTGTGACTGTATACAGCTTGAACTCAAGTGACTTTGGCTCACATGACCTTGCTTAACCTTCAGAATTCCCGCAGAATATAAATTGTCTGCCACCTGAATAACCTTGACTATTTCATGAGACTTTAGACTGCCTCATTTTTGGCTCAACTCACCCAGGGTGGCAACAGTAAGTGAAGAGAAATAACTCAAAAGTAGAGTAGGTCGAGGATTTGGCTTAGACTTCAAAACCTTCCCCTCTTGTTCTTTATGGACTCTAAAGTTACAGAGAGAAAAGCAGTGAGAACCGTAAATAGAGCTGGGGAGGCAGGCAGAAGAATGGCGGGTGGGTGAAATTGTGTATGGTTAGAAATGAGAAAGATCTATTTATATGGGGGGGGGTTGTGCTGGAGTTAACAGTAGTGTGAAGTTTATGCAACATTTTAAGTGTCTTGTACATCTTAAGAGTCATGGAGCCAGGCAGTGGTGGTGTGCACTTTTAATCACAGTACTTGGAAGGCAGAAACAGGTGGATTTCTGTGAGTTAGAGGCCAATCTGGTCTATAGAGTGGGTTTCAGGAAAGCCAGGGCTATACAGAGAAACTCTGTCTTGAAAACAAAACAAAACAACAGAAGAGTCATAAGGCCAGCTAAAGAAACATTATCAACCATGAAAAGTGTTGGGGCTTGTCGGGTGAATCTGAATTACTTTTAATGATAAGAATTTGGAAGGGAATGTTATGAGCATTGTTGAAACATGCAACAATCCTGAATTACAGGCTGGTGACTCACCAGCTCTTGTTGCACCAGGGTGTGACACTCATTCACATCTCAGTGCATACGGCCTATTGTCTCACAGGGATGAGGTGTTTACGGATTCAGCCTCGTTCAAGTCTATCACCCCTTTTGCAAGCATTACGCAAAGGCCATCGATTTGCCTCAAACTATCTTTTCACGCACATTCTCCTGCTTTCTCGTGACTTCAGACTATTGCTCCATCACTGTCTCACACTGCACCTGCAATCTGTTAAAGACACTGCTCACACCCTTACCAGCCTCAACTTACCTTTGGAAGGATTTAGGAAGGCCATTAGTTACTCTTATCACTGTTGTGACAAAACACCTTACAGAAGCAGCTCAAGGGAGAAAGGTGTGCTGTGGCTCACAGTCTGCAGGCCGGGTTAGTCGTGGCAGAATCCTGGGGTAAACTTGTGTCTATCTTGGGGACAGCTGGTTACACTGTGTCTATCTTGGGGACAGCTGGTTACACTGTGTCTATCTTGGGGACAGCTGGGTTACATTGTGTCTATAGCCAGTGTCTTAGTTACTTTTTTATTGACTGGGCATACACCAAGGCATATAAAAGAAAACATTATTTGGCATGGACAGTTTCAGAGGGTTAGCGTTCATGACAGAGGCATGGCATGACATGGCAGCAGGAAAAGCCCAGAGCTCACATCTCCATGAGCAGGATGCAGACAGAAACACACTCGGAGTGATGGAGTCTTTTGAAACTGCAAATCCCATCTCCAGTGATACTTCCTCCAACAAAGCCACTCATCCTAATCCTTTTCAAATAGTTCCATCAACTGAGACCAAACGTTTAAAGCTGTGAGCCTATGGGGCCATTTTCCTTCAAAGCATCACAGCCAGGAAGCAGAGAGAGATGAACCGTGGTGGTTAGCTCACACTCTCCTCTTTATTAGTGCTATGCAGTCTAGGACTCCAGCCATCAGGGTGGTGCCGCCCACATTTAGGGTGGGTCTTCTGACCTGAATTAACCTACTCTAGAAACTCCCTCACAGAAACGTCTAGAAGCTTGTGTCTCAGGTAATTCTAGATCCTGTCAAGTCGGCAAGATCAGACATCAGAGGAAAGAACTTCCTCTTTCTTCTCCCTGTCGTTTGGCCTCTTGGACTTGGAGCATTATCCCTCTTTGCTACGGAGACCTTATTGTCTCTAGAAAAATCTGTCATCTGCATTGGTTTTTGGGTGCTGGTATGCTTTGTGTGGTCTTACCTTGTGATAGTTGGTTGGTCTTGCTAACTTAATGTTATTTAGAATATCCTAGGAGACACAGCTCTGGGCATGCCTGTGAGGGTATCCCCAGAGGACTGAGTGAGGAGGGAAGACCAGTCTCGAAGTGAGTACCTTTCAACAGGGACCAGATATGAAGAGGTGTGAGGAGGCACCGTGGACCTGCCTGCCTCCACTTCTTGCACAAGTGTTTCCAATACCACTGCTGACTTCTCTGATATTAGACCCCAGGGCTCAGTTTCCCATATGGACTCCAGGTTTTAAGCACCATATTGTGACTGGTGAGACACACAGCTTCTGGGCTGAACAGCTGCTGGTTTCTTAGTGTCTGCAGCATGCATTCAGGCACTGCTAACCTACCCAGCTTCTGTCATTTAATTCAATCTAGTACACCCCCTTTTATAATATTCATGTAGTCTATCTCTTCTGATCCTCTGGAGAACTTTGCCTAACATACACTCAAACTTCTGATAGGATTATCCAATCCTATCAATAACGGGATCAATGACAAAACTATCATGAAGACAGACCTAAGGGGAGATAACTTCATGGGTTAGATAAAGGGAGAGTTAATGGCATCTCTAAGTATCTGTGTGTAGCAAATTAATATGTTGCCTAGCCAGGCAGCGTGTCAATTTATATGAAATTCTGAATTATATATAGTATTTTATAATTATATTATAATTTACTTTATAATTGACTACATTAATAGTTATATATGATTCCATTTAATATGGAATTAGAGGAACTTCCTGAAACTGAAGACTGAAGATGTGTCTGTAATATTAATATTTTGCATCAATTATTCAAATTCAAGGAGGTTCTAGCATAGGCTTAGTTCTTCTCTAAGTAAGTGAGCTATGTTTTTAAGGAGCAGACAGGAGTTCCTTTGAGTCCTTTGTCAGAGCCCTAGTCCTGGAAGTTTGAGTCAAAGCAAAAGGAGAGACCCACAGTCGGCTGTCCTCTAGAAACAAATGGTCCTTGCTGTGAAACTCAGAATCGTCTATTTCACGTTAGAGTTATGAACACGGAGTAAGGTTCCACAGAGAAAGATGTGCTCACTTAGAGGTGCAGCAGTCCAGGGAGACTCAGCTGGAAGCAGGGAGACTTTTAGTGCCTTTGGGAGGAGCTCTGAAACCAGGGAGAGGGCCGTGTATCCTGTGGTGGGGACACCAGCGTGGCTTCAGAAAGACCAACTCAGGTGGGACGAGACCTTCCTGTCACTCTGCTTTACTGAGCTCAGAGTCTCAGCACCCAACCCCAGAGTTCCTCCTCGCTGAATCCTTGTCTCTGCAGGTGCAGGTACACAAAGGCTAGAATCCACCCTTTGGGAAAGAGAGACAAACTCAAGTTGTTCCTGGCTCGGAGCAGTGTTTCTCGAGAGGAGCTCTCTACGAGGCTCTCTACTACAAAACACAATTGTCCCGAATAACTGCTATTCAATAGGCTGCACTTAAGTCAGGCATAGTAGCACATGCCTGTAATCCCAACACACAGAAAGCTAAGACAGGAGGTTATCCTGGGACACAAAGTAAGACTTGGGTTTTCGAAAAAAAGCAATAATTAAAATTGAAAAATAAATAAATAAAAGGTTACTCATGTAATCTGTTCGCATTTCTCATCCGACTGTGGCCATTCAGAAAGGGTAGAGTAGGAGGCAGAGTCTCTTCTCTGGCCTGGAAAGGGGTAACATTCTGGTTTTCTGCCTTCCCTTCTACTCTCTGAAAACCCTTTACTCATCAGTATCAGAGATGAGAGAAATAGCAAAGAATTCTATGTTCTGTCTGTTGTGTCACAGTAGAGGAGCATTTGGTGAGAAACTGGGTGGTTCCGGGTGTGGGGCTTACTCTGTGGTACACAAGCCCAGCCTGGGGGCTGTCTATGGGGACATGAGACTGTCAAGGCATGCCTTCAGTGTCTGGTCATCAGAGTTGTCATCCAGCCAGACTCCAAGTTTCTGCCTCCCTGCCCCAGAATGACCCCAAGGCCCCTCTTCCAGAAGAAACTCAGATCTTCCCATTTGCTCACCCATGACTTCTCCCACACACTAGAGGTCAGAAGTGTCGTATTACAAAGATGACTTTATAATCCAGTGGGCTACCACCCTGCAGAGACTCCTGCTGAGATCACCCTCTCAGAAGTCTGTACACTAACCCCCAGAGTCTCAGAAAATGGAAAGTCAGGGTCTTCCCTGGGATGCTGGATCTTAGCTGTCGACAGTATGCCCAGGACAGCACCATTTATCCTAAGTGATAACTTTTTGAAAGAGGTCTTGGGTCTCTAAACACATGTATCTTCCACCCAGCACAGAAGCTACTGGAGTTAGGTAGGCATTCCTTTCCTGGAAACTTGCCTCTCAGGTCCCAAAGAAAGAGAAGAGAATGCTGGGTTACACTGTTAGCGAAGTCAGGATAGTGACCAGCAGAAATAGACTCCTACGCCACGTGAGCCAATTGACTGTAGGTGAGAAGGAAGCAAAACATGAGCAGGGCTGGGATGGAGCTCAGTCTGTGGGGTGCTGGCTCAGTATGCATGGGCTCCTCTGCACCACCAGATTTGCTTACTCTAGATGTGGAGGAGGAGATCAACAATTGAAAACAAAACAAAACAAAACAAAACAAAAAACCAAACAAAAGACACAACAGAAAAGAGATGGGTACCAAGGCCTGAGTCCCCCACTATCAATACTGCAGCCTGACCCCACCTTTATTTCTATTCTGCTCTGACTCCACCCCCATCTCAGCAGGACTGGGGCTGTAAACTCCAAGTGTTTGGGGCTGGACAGATGAAACAGCAGTTAAGGGCACATTCTGCTCTTCTAGGGGACGACAGGAGTGCAGTTCCTAGCATCCACACAGGGACGCTCACAGCTTCCTGTAACTTCAGGTCCAGGGAGTCCAACCCCCTTTTCTGGCATGCAAAACCACTCACAAACATATGGCACATGTTCAGATAAACAAATACACATACACGTAAACGGAAACAAAAATAAATCTTTTTTAAAAATTTCCTAAGTGCTTTAAATTTTGAAATAATTCATTGACAGTGCGAACAGAGGTGAGGGCATGAAGCTGTCTGTGCAGAAGCTGTCTGTAGAACACACAGCAGCGTAGATGCCCCATGGAGGCGGAAGCAGGAATTTCTTGGCATGTGATTTTGTAGATCACAGACAAAAGAGAAACAGAAGAGTAAAAGTTTGAAATGATGTAAAAAGCAAAGCAGGGAGCATGTTCTTAAAAGGTGTCTGACAAAGGAGGGCAGGCATAAAGATTTATGTTACCTAAACGCTATCCAGTGGGGAAAGGAGGAGGCTATCCAGCCTAAACCTCTGGCAGAATGCACTATGACAAGCTTCTGTTTAGCTGGGAACCATTCCTTGGAGGAATAAAACTTTCTTTTCAGGCTTTGAGGGCCTTTAATGAAAGCCTGTCCTCAGCAGAAACAAAACCCTATGGCCCCCTTCACTGTCAGAGTGATTGATTTGGAAACACCTAGAGGATATACCTCTAGGCGTGTCTACAGGCTCTTCCAGAGAGGTTTAGCAGAGGAGACACAGCCCGAGTGTGGGCACACCAGTGAGCTGCGGTCACAGAATGAATCAAAAGAAGAAAGCCAGCTGGTTGCCGGTGCTCCTTTCTCTCTGCTTTGTAGTCTGCCGAGAAGTGAGCAGTTTCAGCTACACACTCCCACTGCCACACAAACTCGGCTGGGCTTTCTCTGCCACGATGGGCTCCAGCCTCTCAGACCGCGAACCAGAGCAGACTTGTTTGGGATGTCTAGTCACAGCCACAGAATGGAGGCAGGTTTCTATGGTGATCGTCCAGGAGGGCACATCAGGGGTCCCATCTGACGGTGCTGATAGTCGGAAATGAACCTCATCCCACTCCCCACACTTCTTACGGAGTGGTTCAACTTTTTACTTCTCCCAGTCACTAACATCAGGTTTGTCTTTGCCAAGAGCAAAGCAACAAGAGGAGCAGAAGCTGCCTGTGGCCACACAGCTCTGTGGTGTTTGTTTAGCTCTGAGGAGTTACACGTCCTGTACCTGACACCAGTTTACCTCAGACTTCCCAGCTTATACTTTGTCTTGCTCCTTAGAGATGTCCAGGGTGGAATCAGACTGGTCAATGAGTGTTTACTGAATGAATGAACAACACCAGCGTGGAGTGCAAGAGTAAAAGAGGAACTCGGTTCCTTGAAAATTCAAAGGAAAGGAAACAGAAATGTTCAAAGGAAGAAAATGGGGAGATGTGGTTAATTGTCCGTGACATCTCAGAACACTGTTTTAGAACATCGCCATGAGCAAATGCAGGAGAATCCCTTAGAACTGTGGTGTCTAATGCTGTGACTCACTCCCAGTCTACAGGCTGAGGCTGGACACAAGACTTTGCTGACAGGCAGTGTGCAGAGGTGCCAGGCTGAGCACGGGGAAGAGGGCAGGGCCTGGGGAAGAGGGCAGGGCCTGGCGAAAGGCTTTTGGAAGAGGAAGCCAGGAGCCACAGGGGGACACAGGAGGCCTCCCGAAGAACATTGTCTCAGACAAGACAAACTGCTCATGGTACTAAAGGGAGAACTGAGGGGCAGGGATGGGGAGCCGCTCAGTTGTAAAACGCCTGTCAAGCACTCGGGAGAACCTGAATCCAATCTCCAGCACCCCCATTAAACAAAGAACTGGTATGGCGGTGCACACTTGTAATCCCAGCAATGAGGAGGCATGGATTGGAGAGCACAGATTTGGCCAGTATTAACTAAATCAGTGAGTCTGTCTCCAATATTAAGGCGGACGTTTCTGAGGACTCTTAGGGAGCAACACTCCAAGATATTTTCTGTCCTACACACATACACACACACACACACACACACACACACACACACACACACACATTAGGAGGAAACAGGTGAATATAAGCTCCCCTCTGCTTCTAGAGTTTTGCAATCTCCAGTTGCGTGGGGGAAGGGTGGGTACTGTATGCACAAAATTGCTGTCAAATGTTTGCATTTAAGTTATCTGTACAGTATTTTAGCACTGGGCCACTGTGCATTGTTCTTCTGTGGTGTTGATGATCATAAGAATCTTTCCTTTTATTGTAGAAGACACAAGAAGTGACAGAAATCGATGTATAACTGCCTATGCCAAGACCCCATGATTCTTGCCCTCAAAGTCCTTAAATGGAGTCTTACCATCCTCGAGATGAGCTTAAAGCTTGGGTGAACCAAGATCCCTTCATGGCTCCTCCTTCCACACCAGTTCAGCCCCTAACCTTCCTGCGGTAATTCTGAAAGTACTCTTTAATTACCAACAGCCCAGCTTAGGGAGTTCGGGGTCTGGAAGAATGATGGAGGGCTAGGTGTCTCCCTCCTGAGGGTGAGGGCTGCTTCAGTTACACTGTCTGGCTGGCATTCGCTCCTCCTGAGCTGAGACCTGCATGGCCATGAACACAGGCTCTTCACAGACACAGGTCTACATGGGGATGTCTTTCCTGTTCCAACATGGAAGCCCCATGAACAAAGCTTCTTGAATTGCTCGGATTCCCTGTTCAGCGGGCAGTGAAGGAATGCTATTCAAACTCTTAACATCTGTTTGCACATTGTCAAGGCATGGCCACCACACCATTCCAGACATGGGTTTTCTGAGAGTCACCCCTTGGCTTAGGCGTGAGGCTTCCAAGGAAAACGTGAGTTGGAAATGAGACCATGTCAAGTGGACACAGTAGCAGCTTTTAAAAAGTGCAACTTCTGAAGCACAGGGTTGGCTTTGCTCTTTAGACATTGGACAGTTTTGGCGTCAAAGACCGGAAACAGGACGTGAGTGTTGGCATGCAGAGTGATGAAGACACATGCAGACCCGCTTCTTCAGACTTTACCATGGCAGGCTTTACCTTCCTTACCTCACACACTTAGCTCTGAAGAGGGTTTCGCTCTCCAGCTTTCTGTCTCAATGTCATTCCAGGAGACTTCAAAATATTAGTCTTAATTTGGTATGATGACCGATGATGATTGTCAATTTGGTGGGATCTGGAATCACCTAGTAAGGGTGGGTGGTACTTTCCAGTGGGTGACCTAACTATCCAGAGGTCAGGGACAGCAGTGTTGCCTGTCTTCCCTCCTTTCTGGGCAGGTGTATCGGTCACTGTTACTGCTGGTGTGGACATCACACTCTGCTAACACCACACTCCGCTGGCCTTCCAACATGCACTAGATACCGGTGGACTCTCCAGGAATATTCCAGGCCGTTAGTTCCAGATTAGGGCCCCTGAGGCATCTACCTTTATCAGCTGAGCAATTATTGGGTTCTCGGCCTCTCCGCTGTGAAAACAGACATTGTTCAAACTACCCAGTCTATCTTATAATCTAATCAAAGACATTACTTTGCAAAATACACAATCACGTTATTGGTTGTGTTCCCGCACAGAACCCTCCCTGCTGTGCAGGCTTCACTGTGGTCTTGTGTTTCAGAAGGTGTCGCCTGTCAGTTTTTCCTTTCACCTATTGCTCGCATACAAACATTTCAGGATTTCTTGTTCTCTCTCTCTCTCTCTCTCTCTCTCTCTCTCTCTCGCTCGCTCTCTCTCTCTCCTTTTTGAGGCAGGGTTTCTCTGTGGCTTTGGAGCCTGTCCTGGAACTTGCTATGTAGACCAGGCTGGCCTCGAACTCATAGAGATCTTCCTGCCTCTGCCTCCCGAGTGCTGGAAATAAATGCATGCACCACAACTGCCCCGCTTTGTTTTCTCTTTTCTACATAAAGAGCTATCCTTTTAGGTATTCCTGGGCCCAAGTTACAATAAAACTCTCTAGAAGACAGGAAACAGTTGCTATCCCTACAATTCTAAATGAGTAATTTGTATCATAATGTAATTTTCATATTTGTCTTTTGCATTTCCTTACAACAAGGTTTAGTGGAACATGCACGGACTTGGATTCAGGTCGTGAATCTCCCGCTCACCCCGCCATGGTGAGTTTGACTGAGCCTATTCCTCTCCAGGCACACAGCTGAGCTCTGACCAAACACACAGATTTCACACTGGAGAGAATTATAGGAGAGTCTCCCCTTACTAATATATAATTCTCTGTGTCGTTTTGGATACAGTGGTTTTATGACTTGTTAGCAAGCGCTTTTCAGGCAATGTGGCACATCGAAATCACTGGGGCATTAAAAAAAATCCAAATCCAAATGTCTGTGCCTCAGTGATTTGGATTCCACTAGTCTGGGGGAGGTCTGAGTTCCAAATCTGTGAATATCGCTGGTGACTCAATGGGCAGCCGGTGTTAAATCTCCTGGATCTCAGATAAGTGAGGATCAGCGATCACCATCCTAAGGAAGGAAAGGAGTCTCAGTGCTGCAACCTCCAGGAGGAAGGAGCCAATGTGTGCGCTTCATAAAGAATCAGTTCATTCATCCGCCCACACCGCTCCACCAGGGCTCCCCCCCCTCCTGCCTCTGCTCCAGTGACGTCACAGAGAGTGAGTCCCTGGGTTCTGTGACAATTAGTATACAGCGTAGTATCGTAGTTCTTAATGCTAGCAATACTTATTTTATTTTATTGTTTTGGTTTTGAGGCTACCTTTTGAGATAGTGTCTCTCTATGTAGCCCAGCCTGGCCTGAAGCTAACGGTATATAGTCCAGGCTGACCTCAAACTCATAGAATACTCCTGCCTCTGCCTCCCAAGTGCTGAGATTATTGACATGGTTCAAAAATTTTAAAAAAAATGTTGTTTAAGACTTATTACCCAGACATACTTCAATATAATAGTCTACAAAATTTGATGTAAAAAAATAAGAGCAATAAAAATTCCTTAAAATAAGTCAAAATAATTATGACCTGTAAATGAAGAGCTGCACCGAGCAGAATCTGTTAAAATGTTGGTGCTTTTTCAATGCATCAACGGGAAAGGAAGTTACATAGGTATTAATGTGTGCACTAAAGAAATTTAAAGCTAACGTGGGACAGACATTCAGAGTTTTCTATCATTTTGAATGGGAAAAAATTCATAGTGTTGTCTTTTGCTTACTGTCCACCCCAGACTCTTATAAACCCCACAGCAATTTGCTGCTGGTATTGGGGGGCCTGCGATTGAGCTGTTCTGTACATAAAAGGTAACCCTACAATGTACAGCAGAACAAACATTTGCCCTGCTGACAGCATCTGATCAGGGGCAAGGCCACAAGGGGAGAGAAAGGGTCCCCTCCCTTATGTAGCTTGTCCAGAGGCCTGGATGCTAGGAGAGTTGATACATTGTGTCAAATGCAACTGTGTGATTATTTTTATTATTACTACTAATAAATTTATCCACTGCGCCAGAGGAGACTGTGGAAGCAACCAAAAATAAGCACTTAGAGGAATTACTGCAGTGTTTGGAAGGGTTTTAAAGCATGTTCAATAGGGCATTTGTTCCAGAACATACACACACATTCACTCACACCAAGGTACACGGTGAAACAGCGTAGGTCTCACACCAAGTGAACCCAACAGGTAGTGTTAAAACACTCAATTTGCTACTAACCATGCTAGACATGGTACGAAATGGGTTATTCTATTTGGCCCTCACAACAACCTAAACATCGCTGGCCCTGTTTCACAGACGGGGAAGCTGAGGTTAGGAGGCCTTAAGTTGCTGATACACAAGACATGGTCCAGGAGTCACAGCGGCATCACCTGGAACCCTATAAAGAAAGTGGGGTGATAGGCTTAGTCCTCCTCCATAGGCGATGATGACGTCATTGTGCTGCCCAGGTCAGAACTGAACTCAGTCACTGGACAGGTCCATCAGGATCTGACATACGTGTCCTAGGAAGCCCATGGCAACATTACTATTTATGAGTGAACTGAATAGACAGGACTGGGGTCCATGAGGTGGCTTAGTCAGTAAGTACTTGCTTTGCAAGCATGAGGACTTGAGTTCAATTCCCGACACCCTCAAAAAGTCAGCATGGTAGCATGTGTTTGTAACCCCACTGCTAAAGACATGAGATCCCTGGAGCTTGCTGGTCAGTCAGGCTCACCTGATTGGTATACTCCAGGATCTGGTGACAGGTTTTGTCTTTTTTAGAAAAGCAAGGTGGGTGGCTCCTGTGGACCAATAGCCAAGCCTCTCTCTCTCTCTCTCTCTCTCTCTCTCTCTCTCTCTCTCTCTCTCTCTCCCTCTCTCTCTCTCTCTCTCTCCCTCTCTCTCTTTATATAGGTGTGCACATATACATACACTCTTCACATAGGCACATACACATGTTATATACACATAGGCGTGCCCGCACGCACGCGCGCGCGTGCGTGCGCGCACACACACACACACACACACACACACAGAGGTAAGACTGAAAATGATCTTTGTGCACACACACATGGACCAGCTCAGTGTGGGGACATAGTGGGGCTGTGCATCCTGCAGAGATGAGGACCACCTCTGCTTTCGTGGCCTTATGTCGCTTTTCTCTGACTCTAAGGACGAGTGGTCCCTGTTGGTCTCCACCTTTTCCTATTCATGACTTTTCACTAAGTCCATGAGCACTGCCAGCCCCCGCTCTTCCCCCCCAAATAAATCTGTGTTCATGTCCTGAAGGACATTCAAACTAAAGGCTATTAGAGCTTGTGTGATCTGCAAGAAGCAAGGCACACCAGCCCTGGTCCCCCAGGGCACATCTCTGAGAACTCATATCAAAATCCAACCACACAGCTCATGGCCCCTCAACTCCTCACCTGATTCTTTCCTCCTGTTCTGCCTTCCTGTGCTGAATCTCTTCCTGTGGTATAGTTTGTTACTGTTGCTGTGTACCGCCTAGAATGTTACAGATCTTCTATAAGTACTGGCCACTTCAAATGTGTGACTCATTTACTCCTTTAGTGCTTTATATAAATTCACATAGGTTTGGCTGCCAAAGTACCAGAAACACCGACATGTCCCAGCCACCCTGACAGAAGCAACTTAGTTGACATCATGATTTCCTTTCATGAGACAAGTGGACTCTTCTCTTTGATTTACTTTGTGAGACAGGGTCTCACGTAACCTAGGGTGGCCTCGAACCCACTGTGTAGCCAAGGATGGTTTTGAACTTCTGATTCTCCTGCCTCTACCTCCCAAATGTTGTGAGTACAGGTGTGTGCCGCCACATCTGATTAGGAAAAAGAATTCTAAAAAGGACCGCTACGATTAACCCTTAGCCAGGAGCCTCTCCCACGCTTGCTCTTTTAGAACCACGGTGAGAGGGAACATGTTCCCTGTCCCTGCTACACACTTGCCATCCGCAGTGTCTGGGGTGCACAGCCAGAAGCTGTGTCTTCTGAGACTCTTTACCCAGGGGTTTAAATGTCTTCCAGGTCCGGGCCGACTTTCCTGGCTCCTGGACGGCCAGACGGACCTTATGAAGTCCACCCATCCTTCAACAAAGGCTGACTCTACAGAAACCCAGATGCCAAGGGTAAAGAAACCTTTAGCAGAGAGAGAGAGAGGGAGGAGGAGAGAGAGAGAACTCTTCACAGTGACTTTCACCGCCTACCACCCATTCGGAGTTCAAAAGCCCGGAAGAATGTGATTATTGTCACTTTGGGCTCATTTCTTTCAGTTATAAGGGATAAATAAGCAATGACCAAGTAGCTGTGAAGTTAATGCGGCCCTTACTACGAGATGAGCAGCTGTTAGGTCAGGAACTGTTCTGAGCCAGGTTCTTAGATGCTCAGAGCTAAGAAATCATAGTTGGTGAGTAGGGCTAAAATCACACCGGTTGGCTTGCTCTCCTGCCTGTCATTTGGCAAATGTGGGCACCAGTCTAGGTGTCCAGGGAATTCTATCCTCTTGAGAGTCCACGACTCTGGGGTTCTAGGTCTCAATAACCTATAATGTTCTCTGGAATATTGTTTGGGTTCAGCTGACCAACATACCAGTCACAGACTGGCATGAAATAACTCCTAATGAAACGTTCAGCTGAGTCCCCACCATGGGCAGCGAGTTCAATCGGTGTCTAACTGTCCTACCTACGAGTCATCAAGTGACTGACAGAAAACGGAAAGCGGTGTGGGTGGATGAACGGTGTTGACAGAGAATATGCAGTCACAGCTAGCGGGTGGCCATTCCAGCAAGGGCCACCATCCTTAGATCTTGGGAATGAGACATACCTGGGAATCCATTCCCGACCAGAGCCGTCTCCACTGGAACCTATTCCCCTAGAGGCTGAATGGAGGCTTCCCACAGTCACCATCCCTGGGAGACAGGCCAAGGCCACCACTGGGAGCCCCAGATAACACGGAGTCTGGGGAGTCCTGGCTCCCTCACCGTTCCCAGAGTGAGTCACGCTTGTGTGGATAGAACTTGATGTTTCAGGAAACTCCTCGTGAGGCTGAATAAGAAATTCCTAAGTGAAAGCCTGGCAGGGTCAGAGGCACTGAAACTTGAGGACTGGGGAGCCTTCAACATAGAATTCCGGCTTTGCCTGGGCTTTAAGGGAGATGGAGCTGGAGAAGGGCTCCAGGGTATCATTTGCCATTTTTGGCTTTGGAGTATGTGGCCAACAACTGCTTACAGCAAGTGGTCTCTTTTCCATTTGTACAGTATCATCACTAAGCCGTGACTGCCACCCCAAACCATCAGACGATTTAAATATCCAGGCACCGCCGTTTCTGATGTCTACTTATGAAGTGTGAGCTAATTCCCTCCTGGTATTTCTGGATGTTTCTCTAAGACTCCTGCTTTGCTCCTTATTACCAAATACTTTTCTGGGAGTTTTATTTACATGGCTTTGGTTAAGGGCCCCCAGACTCCTGTCAATCAGCTAGGTTGGCCTCCAGTGTAGACCATTCTTTCATCATCAGAGCCCTGTTTGGAGCTGGTCTTGCTGTTCTCTAAATGTTCTCTTCACGTCCCCACCACCCAAACACTTCTCTCTTCACTTCACACAAAAACACCCTTGGCGATGTTGACACAGAGTAAGTTACCTTTTTCACAGAGCTTGGGAAATGCTCAAGGAAAAACTTAGTCACTGGCAGAGGCTTCTTTAAACTCTATCACCCGCTCAGTTTCCAGGTAATTACTGCTAACTAAGATGTGTGTGGCCTGAGAGCTTGCTCGGGTTACCTCATCAGAGCAGGCTAAGACCATTCCCAGGGTATTAGAGTTTTCAAGCGGGCGAGGGGTTGCTATTGCTGTGATAAAACGCTGCTGCCAACAAAGCAACCTGGGGAGGAAAGGGTTGATTTCACTCACAGTTCCACGCAACAGTTCATCATGAAAAGCAGTGGGTGCAGGAACTCATGCAGGGCAGAAACCTGCAACAGGAGCTGATGCCAAGGCCATGGATGGGCGCGGTCTACTGGCTTAGTCCCCATGGCTTACTCGGTCTGCTATCTTCCTGGAACCTAGGACCACTGCTAGCCCACCAGTGGCCCCACCCACAGTGGGCGGAACGCTTACCTACAGCCAGATCTTTTCTCAATTGAAGCTCACTCCTCTCCGATGACTCTAGCTTTTGTCAAGTTGACATAGAGCTAGCCAGCACAATAGGTTTGTTAGTAAAAATCGTCTTAGTTCAAGCGTATCCTGCTATCTTCTGCATTTTCAGAATACCTTAGTTTTTAAACTTTTTTTGGGTCATTTGTTTCAGCAGGAAATAGAATTTTTGATTGACAGCCTTCTACGCCAGCATATGTCCTATTGACCTTGAGGGTTTTAATGAGAAATAATCTTGCTGTGGCCTTTATCATGTAGAGAGTGACTTTTGTTTGGTTAAAGGGTCCCTCTGCCTTGACATAGGCAGTCTGACTTTGAGCCATCTAGGTATGAAGCTCATTTAGTTTATTTGGCTTGGAGTTCATTGAGTTTCTTGGATGTGTAGATTAATAATTCTTAATAAACAGGAGAATTTTCCAACTAGTCTGGTGTGGGACCATGATCTGTATTCTGTCAATTATATTTTAAATAATCACTGATTGGCCAGTAGCCAGGCAGGAAGTATAGGTGAGACAACCAGACAGAAAGTAGAGGTAGGTCAATGAGAACAGGAGAATTCTGGGAAGGAGGAAGCCCATTCCTCTGCTTATAAAAGTTAATAAGAAGCCTGAGCTAATGGGCCAATCAGCTTATAGTTAATATAGACCTCTGTGTGATTTCTTTGGGACTTAACAACTATGGGAACCAGGCAGGACAGAAACCCCAACAACACTACTCCTTTATGAGTGGTTCTCAATCTGTGGGTCATGACCCTCTTGGCAAACCTCTATTGCCAAAAATATTTACATTGCAATTCATAACAGTATCAAAATTACAGTTATGAAGTAGCAATAAGAATAATTTTATGGTTGGTGGTCACCACAACATGAGGAACTGTATTAAAGGCTTGTAGCATCAGGAAGGCTGAGAACCACTGCTTTAAATATATTTTGTTCATCTCTTACGATCTGGGACACCTATCATGTGTATCTTGATACATGGTTTTCCTGTTAATATCTTGGCGGTGTTTTATTCCACAGAGGTTCTGTTCATCTTTCTTTCTTTCTTCCTTCTGTCCTCCCTCCCTCCCCCTTCTCTCTCTCTCTCTCTCTCTCTCTCTCTCTCTCTCTCTCTCTCTCCTTTCTCTTTTTTTTTGTTCATCCCTCAGACTGGGAAATGTCAGTTGATCACCTGTCCCCTGGCTCTTCCTTATCTTTATAATCTAATTCTGAGGGCGTTTAGTGATTACTTAATTTCTTTTATCATTTTCAACTTCAGAATTTGAATTTGTTCTTTATATTTTTATTTCTTCAGTGATATTTTCTAGGCAATGAATGGTGTGTGCATTCTTTCCTTCAGTAACTCCACATCAGCTTCCTTTTCAAAGAACTTCTTAAATTGTCCCACACAAAGTCTTTATATAGTACATCTAAAAATGGAGCTTTCTTTTGGTCACTTTCTCTTAATAGATTTTGCATGTTGATGTATGCGTGTCTCATTTTTTGTTAGTTTCAAATATTTAAAAATTTAGATATTTAAAATACCAGGAATTCTCAAAGCCATATCCTGCCACCTCCACATGATTGTCCTTACTATCGAGGAGCACTTTATTGGTTTGGTAACTTTTTTGAAGGAGTTCTGGAAAGTGTATCTTTGTCCCTTTTGGCAGTCAAAGGCTCTACTTGGTTTGCAGAATCATCGGTTAGTAACGGGGCAGCTAGAACAACTTCGTCTCCCAGTGTTTGCTGGTAACTTCTGTGAGAATTTTAATCAGGTTTCAACACTCAACCAGACACCATGCAATTCTACCTTGGTCTGAACTTTCTGCTTCCGCAGACTTTCATATGAGCCACTGGTAAGGCTTCCGATCTTTTGACTTAGCATGCATGCAGCTTTGGCCATGACTAAGCCCTTTACATATGTGTGGCCTCCTAGAGCTGGAGGAGGGTTTCAGAGCTGTGCAAAACTCTCCACAGACGCCTCACCCTTCAATTTTGATTCTTTAGCACTTTCTTTGACCTCTGTTTGTTCTGACTTCCATCCACTTTTTAAGAGACAGGTCCCCTTAGACAACTGTATTTGTGTTTTTGTTTTCTTTTCTCCCCAGTCATCCTAGGAATGAAACTGCACATTCGCAACGAGTGAGCTCAGAGTTAGTTAATATAGAGGCAGCCTGCAAGTGGGGTCTTCCAGGAAACCACTAGGGAGGAGAAATCACAATTCTCTGGGAATGAGGTTTTGAAAACTCTCCAGTCCCATTCCTTCCCTTCCAGTGGTCAGCAGATTGCTGGTTTTCACTGTGATTGTGGGCTGTAAGGCTTCAAAGACCATGGCGTCAGGAAAGGGAAAATTGGACAGTGACAGGCTAAAATGCTACAAATCTCCTCGCCATTGCTGAGGTCCCATTATTTTTCTTGAATAAATGTTCTATATTTTTACAAGCCACAGTTCTGAAAAGATCAATTCTGATTATTTTTTCTTTAATCAGCATTATTATTTCTCCTAGGGAACAAAACATTTTGGGATGTCAGGTCCATCAGGTACACTAATGTAGCTATATCATCTGAGTTTTAGGAAAAAAAATGTGTCACCCAAGTTGACTATAAAATATAATATTGGAAAGGCATAAGTGATAACTGCGTATTCTAATTTTATTCACTATTAAATACAAAAAGACTTTCAGGCAATGATTCGAACAGTCATTTTTAGGACAGAAGTTAATGATGGACATGAAGATATAATAAAATAATACACTTTATTATATCAGCTACTCCTTTTACTCCCCCTAGAGGTAGAGGTGTGGTTTATCATCTTTTATTGGGCTCTGAAAATGTCCTTCTCTTTGCAGAAAACGCTGTCCCTTTTTAAGGTTTGTTCCTCTCCTCTTTGTCCTTCAGGACTCAAGCTGGGTTTTTATCCCTTTAGGAGACAGTGCTGGACAACCAAGCCTGACCAAGTCAGGTGATTCTAAGTGAGTCTGTGACAGCTACATGTGACACCATCAGTTGTATGTCCAATAAATGTTTTATTTCCAATAGAACTTGAGTGTTGGAGTGAGCTATCATCAGCAGATCCAGAAATAATAGAATGAGTCAGGAAGAAGGACAAATCTCAGAGGAAGCAAACTCACTGCTCAGGTGGTAAGGGTCAGGTTTTGAGACTTGAGTTCGGGGGTGGGCAATGTTAGAGTCTGAATCACAGAAAGCAATTTTTATATTAAATGAATCGGAAATTTTGATATCTGAAACTTGAGAATATTTGTTGACTTAAGAATGTCTGGAAAAAAGAGGAGTCAGTACAAGATCATATCTGAGACTCTTTAAGAATAACTCAAAAGATTTATTAAAAAGGAATAAATGAGTTTTCTCCTATAACTTCCTGGGCCTGTGCTTTTAATCAACTGACTGTAGCAAGGCAAGGGGCTTGCATGGGAATTGAAAACAGTGTACGAGGATAAGAGCAGCTACAGAAAAAACAAAACAAAACAATCAATGAGGAGATAGGATAAAGGGGCCTTTCTGGGTTGCTGATGGGACTATAAATTAGTGCAGCCACTATGGAAAATGATATTAAAACACCACAGAAACCTTCAAAGAGAATGACTATGTAACCCAGTTGCACCACTCCTGGATATATATTCAAAGGACACTAAGTCAGCATTCCACAAAGATGATACACACATCCATGTGTATGCTGCACAACTCACCACAGCCAAATAATGAAATCAGCCTTGGTGCTCATCACAGGATGGATGGATGAATGGATGGATGAGTGGATGGATGGATGGATGAGTGGATGGATGATGGATGGATGAGTGGATGTATGGATGAATGATGGATGGATAGATGATGGATGAGTGGATGGATGGATAATGGATGGATGGATGGATGATGGATGGATGGATGATGGATGAGTGGATGGATGATGGATGGATGAATGGATGTATGGATGAATGATGGATGGATGGATGATGGATGAGTGGATGGATGGATGGATAATGGATGGATGGATGGATGATGGATGGATGGATGAATGATGGATGAGTGGATGGATGGATGATGGATGAATGGATGATGGATGGATGATGGATGGATGGATGGATGGATGGATGATGGATGAGTGGATGGATGGATGATGAATGAATGAATGGTTGGATGGATGAGTGGATGGATGGATGTGTTGGTGGGTGGATGAATGGATGATGGATGGAGGGATGAGTGAACGAGTAGATAGATGAAAAGTGGTATATCCCTCAAAAACATTGCTTAGTCATTATAATGAGCAATTCCAAATCATTTGTGGGAAACGAGATGGAACTGGAGATCATGTTAAGGGAAATAAGCCTTACCCAGGAAGCAAAGTATTACGTGTTTCCTTTCATATGTAGAGTTTAAAAAGGCTTGAAAGCAGACCTGTCAGTGATTGAGAAGTATATCAGAGGGAGGAGGTAAATACTATCAACACACATTATGTACAGTTATAAAATGTATCAAAATGAAACAATTTTTTTGTACAACAAATACACATGAATCAAAAGTTAGTTGCTATAGTTTGAATCACATAGAAGTTGCACTTATCCTAACAGCCTGAGGTACTGGGTGATTTAAGGGAAGGATTACACCATCATCAAGGGAGTGGCTTATTTATGATGGGAATAGAGTTTTTTTTTAAGTGTTTCTCCTCATTTCCCTTCTTTCTGTCTCATGTGTCTGCACTGCACCTCCACCACAATAAGACACTACGTGAAGACCCAGGAAAGAGGCTAAGTCAAAACCTTGGACTCAGCAGCCCCCATAATGGTGAGAAACACTTTTCTTTATCAATCATCCAGTTTTCTGTTATTATGGCAGATGGCCTGAGATAGCCATAGAGCATGCATATGTGCACACCCTCCACACACACACACACGCACACACACATACACACACGAGAGAGGGGAGAACACTGAGTGCAGGATGGTGTCTCTATATGCCAACAAATGCCAACCTGTTCCTGGAAAAAAGTACCCAAACCTAGGGAGCTAAGCACAGATCAAACTCCCCTGCAGCCCTCAACAAGACCTCAAGTACTGCACTTTGCTCTCAGACCAAGAAATAGGCATCCATTGTTAAATCCCTCATTCATGATACTTGGTCATTCCAACACCAGGAAATAAATCCTGTTCTCTCACTTCCTTCCCTTGGTGTGGTAATATTCTTTGCATACTTTTCCCCTTTCTCTCCAGGGAGTCACTTCCAGGCTCTCATAGGGGCTGTTCTCTATGATACATTCTTGAGGGAGTCCACCTCCCACTTACATTTCAAGACAGAAAGTTATTCATCTCTCCCTCTGGGTCACTGTGTTGGAGCAGTTGATCGCATCCATGTTTTTCAGAGTCTGTCGTCATTCCTGTATCTCCTTACTTAGTCCATTGAGTTGCCAAAGGGTGTACGGAAATGAGCAGAGGAGGTTTCATGGTTTTAATGAACCGGTTACACTCAGAATTTAAATAGCTTGTTGGTTTCAATGTCATTTTCTTCCTATTGAGAACAAGTAATAGGGTCCTGTGACCCCCAACTTACACTGATCAAAGGGTATGGTCCCCCTGGGGTAAGGCAGAGGAGACCCCATGTTACAGCTGTTACAGATCATAGAGCCCCAGATAGGGCTGGAGAAGATGAGCAGAGAAGTCAAAAGATGAAATATCACATCCCATGCTTTGTTCCAGAAAAGAACATGCTGTCCTCTTTAGAGAGAAGGATGATTGAAAAAGAAGTTCAGCCAGTGGCCATCTGCATTAGAGCGAGACTAAAGCCAACCTGGACATCTCTACCATCCACAGAGTCCTGCCAAGCCACAGAGCCATCTTGGCCTGTCTTCACACAGGCGCTTTGAGTATGCATAGAGTTGCATTAAAAAGACTAAAAGCCAGTTCGTGTTTTCTGTAATTCAAGTCAATACAAGCCACAGTTATCAATGCTTCTACATGGCATGCTCTATGCTCTAACTGCACAGCAACGAAGGAGGACTGAGCCATGCATTATCTGGTTCACATTCTCGTGAGGGATATAATATGTTACGTATACAGTCTGCCAGATTTGAGATATACTAAGAACTAGAATTAAATTGTATTTGCCTTTATGTCTGCAATGTACAGGACCCCACACATAGCACATGCCTGTACACCCTCTCACACGCAGTGGGTCCCTCATCAAAGTTAAATGGCAGGTGTTAATGGGTCAGCTTTATGCTAAATCAGCTTTGTCATCTTGACTGGGTTAGAATGACCTCAGAGACACAGCTCTGGGTGTGGCTGTGAGGATGTCTTCAGGGACCATAGCTGAGGAGGGGAGACCTATTCTGACTGTGGACGACACCATCCCATGGGCAGGAGAATGGGATGGGGAAAAAGAGGAGAAAAGGAGAAAACTGAAGACAGGCATTCGTCTCCTCTACCTCCCAGTCTGCCCAGATTCTCCTTAAAATGTATGCATTTACCATGAAGTACTTCTGCACCCACTGGTGTGGTAGGATTGTGTGTTCCAGGTATGTATGTGAAAATTCCTTCCTTAACTCAGTGTGCAAGCATTAGGGTAGCAGCCTCCTGCTACCATGTGTTGCTATGATACAGTGTACCCTTAGAGCTAAAAGCCATCATTCTGTTAAGTTCCTTTTGGTCAAATATTTCATCACGGAGGTGAGAAAAGTAACTAACTGTTGGCTATAAGAACCCAGAGAAAAGAAACAAGTTTACTCTGCCAGAAGATATCTGCGGAGGGGCCTATGAAGACTGAATTTGGGGCTTAAATGCATTAGCTAAGTTGGTCAAAACGTAGGGGAAAATGGTTGAGACTAAAATTAGTAAAGACAGGCAGGTAAGAAACCATGGCTTGATTTAAATAAAATAATATTTTTCCTCATGTGTGAAAGCATGACAGTCACATGACCATTGAATATCAGGCATGAACCACTGGAGCTGGTTCTAAAGTGTTCGATGAAAGGGAAAGCCTGTGTGTGATCCTACGGGGTTTCCTCAGGAACACGGCAAGGTTCGGCTTATTTTCAGCTAGAGAGAAGCATAATGAAGATGGAGAACTGTCAAGATTCCTTCAGACAGATCCAAAAGTTAACTCAGAAAACACGAGCCTGGGTGCCTAACGCTTGTGCACTGAGTTGAAGGAAGGATTCTTTGCACGCCTGGAACACATAATCCTACCGCACCAGAGGGAGCAGAAGCGCTTCACTGCAAATGTATACCCTTTAAAGAGAATTATTTTGATCATGTGTATGTGTGTTCATGCACATACACATGAGTGCAAGGCCTGTGGAAGCCATAAGAGGGCGCTGAACCTCCCTGAGGTTAGAGTTATGGGCGATTGTGAGCTGCCTGACATGGGTGCTGGGAATTCAGTTCAGAGTCTCTGCAAGACAGACGGCATTTGAAACCCCTGAGCAATATTTTCAGTTCTGCAAATTTGTAATTGTTTAAAATGAACGCACATTCAGGTACATACACAGGAGACACATAGCCAGCTGCATAGAGAGGCTTCTTTTTTTAAAAAATTTTGTTTGCTTTTTGTTTTCAGATTCTAGATTTTTATTTTATTTTTGAAAGTCCTTTGTAGATGAGGTCTAGGAAAATAAATATTGATTATGAATAAACTATTGGGATACTGATGAACAATAGAAATGAATAAATTCAGTTTATATGAAGCAATGTGGATGAGTATGTCAGAACTTACTGTCAAGGATAAAAAGCAGGTTGAAGGAGAAGGATACAGTTTAAAAACTATGTAAAATATAATAAATATGTAATATAGTGTAAAATAGACATAAAATATGTAGGGAGATGTGTGAACATGCAAGGAAATTAGAAACATCAAATTAATCTAAATTTATACAGCTTTTTCTTTGTTGACATATCACAAAGACATTCAAGGATGCATTGGTGCTTGGCTTTTCCTAAACGCTTACGGCAGATGTCTGTGTGGTGTGCTCCCTAAGGGGAAGGAGCTGGGGCATGGCAGTCAGTGGTGAGTCTTAATGCCCACCTGTGGTACATGCCACACTTACTTTTATTTTTCTTGGATTCGTGCTGGCCACCAGACTTTGTATAGTTATATAAGGAAATATTTAAATTTTACCTCGTTGCCTATGTCATTTTTTCTTATTTTTAAATTTGAGTTAAAATGTCCTCTAGGATAATTGAAAAACTTGCCATGCTTCCTTCTTTCTTTTTTTTTTTTTTAGATTTTTATTTTAAACATTTTCAATGATTTTTATTTTAGGTGTTTCTGCCTTAAGCCCAATAGAAGCATTTTCAACATGAAAATAATATTTTAACATGTATTTTTATGCTTGTGATATTTTAAATAGTTGGATTTATTTTAATCATCTCATTTTTCTATTTGTTATATTCTATTTTACATTAACTATTTCTTCTATGCTTGGCTAGTACTAAAATGATTGGAACAGATATTCTAGATCTTAGTCAAAAGACAGGGAAGTGATTGGTGAGCTTGGCTATGATTATTTTCTTGTTTCTAAACCTTGCACCATTAGCACTTCCGCTGCTTTAAACAGAAATAGTTCTGGACATTTCTACCCCTAATTATTTCCCACAGAATCATAAACTCACTCAATTTTATCCTCCCTCTTCCCAAAACTTGGAAAGAAGGTTGGAATGCTTAAAGCATCCTTCATCTTATCCTTGTATTTTTTTGAGATTATAATATAATTACATCATTTCATTCTTTCCTTTCCTCCCTCCAACCCTTCCCACATACCTGCTTCTATTTTCTTTCAAAGTCTTTATCTTCTTTTCCATTAATTATTGTTATGTGTATGTTATATGTACATTGTATATACATATTGTACACATGGACATCTCTAAGTTCAACCTGCACCTTCTGTGTAACGTTACCAGTATGTGTGTTTTTAGGGCCGATCAATGACCAATTAGTCATTGATTGGTGTTGAGTGACCAATTGATGTACCCTTCTGTCTCCCCTGCTCTCAGCATTCCCTCATTGCCTGCAGATGTCTGTGTACGGGTCTGTTCCGCATCCTTTGGCATGTTTATTGTTATTACCCTTGTTCAGTTCATGTTTGGGCAGTCATGGTGGTAAAAGTTTATGGGTGTAGCTTCTGACATTACCAGGAGACAAACTCCCCACCTTCTGGCTCTTACAATCTTTCTGTGCCTCGTCCATAGCGCTCTCTGAGCCTTAGGTGTGGCAGGAGTCTCCTTGACAAGGGCCCGGACCTGGAGGAGAAGGTACAAGGTCTGTCTGGCTGTAGAGAGGGTTGGACGCAGCACAGAAGGGCTGCATGGAAACTTCCAAAATTATTTTGGAAATTTTTTATTTTCATTTTGGTTGAAAAATAATAAATGTGTGTATTTGTGGAATACAACATGCATATTCTTATTGCATTTGGCTGATGTCGTCAACAAACCCATCACGTTGACAGTGTATCTTACTGTGGTAAGAATGTCAGAATCTGTGCCAGCCATCTTTAAGCTGTATGACTATATGCTGCATCCTCACACGAGGAAATATGTCACTTCGAGTCTTTACCCTCACCCCTGCTTCCCCCTTCTCTCCATTGTCTATGATAACCTCCTTCCTACTTTTTGTTCCTTTAAAAAACGTTTATATATAAGTAAGATCAGACGACAATATTCTTTTCATGGCTTATTTCCTTAGACTAATGTCCTCCGACTGCATCCATATTGTCAAATACAATAGATAGTTTTCTTTTTAAAGACTGTGTATGTGTCACTGTGTGTCGCTGCCACATTTTCTTTGCTCACTAGTCTGTGAATGAACTCTCAGGGTGCATGGATGCTGTGAAGGATCCTGGAGTAAACTTGGTGGGGCTGACAGGGCAGCTGCCCCCATGCAGAAGAGAGACTGCTGGCTCATGTGATGGCAGATGTCACGCGAGGAGCCTCTCCAATAAATGTGCAGCTGGACTCGCTTGCCTTCCCACTAACAGAACACAGGAGGTTCCTGTTCTTCACATTCTCGGCAACTCTCTGTGTGAGTGCGCGCACACACACGTGCGTGTGTAGGGGAGTATTCACATGCCACAGTGCATGTAAAGTGTCAGAGAACAATCTGGGTGTCTCTACCTTATTTGAAGAAAAGGCCTCTGTGTTGTTCCCCACGGTACGTCCCCTAACTGGCCCCAAGTGCCCAAGGGTCCTCCTGTCTATGCCTCGCATCTCACCATAAGAGAGCAGGGATTGCAAACACACATTATTGTGCCCAGCTTTGCACTGATTCTTGGGATTCTATCTTAGGTGCTCACACTAAAAATAATACAAGCAACAGCATAAAAGACCCACAGAACTCCAAGGTGTGAACACTCTCTCCTCTAGTTGCAGGGACTCTTGTCTTCTGCACAAGAGTGGAGTGCAGAGTGTGGCTTGGACGGCCTTCAAGGGGTTGTTGATGGAGCTAGTATCCTTCCTCCTTCTTACCTTCAGCTCACCACAAAAGCAATTGGATTTCTGAAGTTTGACAATTTCCAAAGACGCTCTTCATCAGAACTCTTGGAGACCCTCAACAATCATTAAAACACAGATAATTAAAAATTGTTGGAAGTGAACTGTGTTCTTTGCTTTATAGAAGCCTTTCAGTTTCGGGAGGTCCCATTTATTAATTGTTTCTCTGTGTCTGTGCTGCTGGGGTTCTGTTTAGGGAGTGGTCTCCTGTGCCAATGAGTTCAAGTGTTCTTCCCACTTTCTCTTCTATGAGGTTCAGTGTGACTGGCTTTATGTTGAGGTCTTTGATTCATTTGGACTTGAGTTTTGTACATGGTGATAGATATGGATCTATTTTTGTTTTTCTACATGTTGGTATCCAGTTATGCCAGCACACTTGTTAAATATACTATCTTTCTTCCTTTTGATATTTTTTTGCTTCTTTGTCAAAAATCAGGTGTTCGAAGGTATGTGGATTAATATTCAGGTCTTTGATTCAGTTCCATTGGCCCTCCTGTCGGTTCTTATGCCAATACCAGGCTGTTTTCAGTACTGTAGCTCTATAGTAGAGTTTGAAGTCAGGGATTGTGATACCTCCAGAAATTCTTTTATTGTACAGGATTGTTTTGGTTATTCTGGGTTTTTTGTTTTTCCATATGAACTTGAGTATTGTTCTTTTGAGGTATGTGAAGAATTTTTCTGGGATTTAAACGGGCATTGCATTGAATCTATGCAAAAGATTGCTTTTGATAAGACTGCCATTTTTACTATGCTATTTCTACCTACTCAAGAGCATGGGAGATCTTTCCAGTTTCTGGTGTCTTCTTCAATTTCTCTCTTCAAAGATTTAAAGTTTTTGTCATACAAGTCTTCAAATGACAGCCTACAGAATGGAAAAAGATCTTCACTAACTCCACATCAGATAAAGATCTGATCTCCAAAATATACAAAGAACTTGAGAAATTGGTCATCAAAAGAACAAATAGTTCAATAAAAAATGGAGTACAGACCTAAACAGAGAACTCTCAACAGAGGAATCTAAAATGGCTGAAAGACACTTAAGGAAATGTTCAACATCCTTAGTCATCAGAGAAGTGCAAATCAAAACAACTCTGAGATTCCATCTTACACCTCTAAGAATGGCTAAGAACTAAAACACTGATGACAACTTATGCTGGAGAGGTTGTGGGGAAAAGGGAACACTTCTGCATTGCTGGTGGGAATGCAAGCTGGTACAGCCTCTTTGGATGTCAGTGTGGTGCTTTCTCTGAGAATTAGGAAACAGCCTTCCTCAAGATCCAGTAATACTACTTTTGGGTATATATCCAAAGGATGCTCAATCGTGCTACAAGGGCATGTGCTCAAATATGTTCATAACAGCCTTGTTTGTCATAGCCAGAACCTGGAAATAACCTAAATGCCCCCTGACCAAAGAATGGATAAGGAAAATGTGGTACATTTACACAATAGAGTACTATACAGAAGAAAAAAAGTAATGACATCTTGAATTTTGCAGGCAAATAGATGGAACTAGAAAACATCATTTTGAGTGAGGTAACCCAGACACAGAAAGACAATTATCACATGTACTCACTCATAAGAGGTTTTTAAACATAAAGCAAAGAAAACCAGCCTACAAATCACAATCCCAGAGAACCTAGACAACAATGAGAACTCTAAGAGAGACATACATGAATGTAAGCTACATGGGTAGTATAAAAAGACAAGATCTCCTGAGTAAATTGGGAGCATGGGGACTTTAGGGAAGGGTTGGAGGGGAGGGGAGAGGCAGGGAGGAGAACAGAGAAAAATATAGAGCTCAATAAAAATCAATAAAAAATTTTTAAAAAAGGAATTATTGGAAGTGAAGAAATGAGAACTGCTTTGAAATATCACAATGGTAGCATAGTAACCCACCTCTGACTAGCCTTTCCACAGGTAAATACTAACATTCCAGTTACTTTCAAAGTATTTGTCTTCTTTCAGAAATTATTTCTATTGTTTTAGGAGAAGAGAAAAATAACATTTGTTTGTGTCCTCTAATCCTCTATTTCCATCAAGGCCATTTATTAAAGTTATCTCCCTACATTTCCTACTGTTCCACTCTCTTGTTGGCAACAAACACTGTGTTAATCTGACACCCTTTCAAACCATACCTTGGCAGAGATCTGCAGACAAGTTGGGCAAAAACAGTGGTTGCAAAGTCAAATTATAATTTTTTTTTAAAAAAATTCTCGTAAAATGGGTGTGGTGGAGTAAAACTTTAATTCCAGCACGTGGTGGACAAAGGCAGATGAATCTCTATGAGTTCAAAGCTAACCTACTCTACATAGTGAGTGGGCCAGCCAGGGCTACATAGTGAGACTGTCTCAAAACAAAACCGCCCTTCTAATCCCTAGGCGGAGAATGGATGTGGCTATCTTCACTGCAATGGGATTTCAAGTAGACAGCAGCATATGTAGCCTTCAATATGGATGCTGGGGGTTCACCTAGGTCTTCATGCTTACTCCAATGTCTTACCAGACATCTTCATGTTGATTCTCTTCATCTTCGGATGCTAACATCTCACTCAAAGCACAGCAGCTGGCGACTGCTCCAGGAGTTTTCTTGTATGTGCAGACATCACTTATAAATATCTGAGGGTTGCTATGGTCTTCTACTAGCAATGACTCCTCAGGGAAGAGCAAGAGTAATTAAAGCAGGAGATTTGGGGAAAAAGCATTTTAATAAAAAAGATGATCATTTTACTGAAAGGGCTATGTGTATTCTGCCAGTAAGGAAGAGCTGTGAATTAATCTAATTGACTCTTATTAAGATCTCTGGAGTTTTGCACTTAAATAGAAAAGGTAGTAGAAATGGTAATTGCTAAAAATTGAGGAGTAGAAAGGCTGACATGCTCACAGAGTAGCACTTAGAACCCAGGCTTCCCCAGGACAGGGAGCAGGGTGGTAAAGCTCACGGGAAGGGCCTTGCTGCACGCTGACCTTCAGGAGGATGTGTCCAAGAGCTTGAAATGATGATATGTGCAATCCAAAACATGTGAACCTAGAAGCTGTCCCATCCCAAGCAGTAACAAGATCTCTCAGAGAAAAATACCCAGAATAAATATCTTATTGCTCAACGCAATTCCTCAAAGCATCTTCAAGGGTTTTTAAAATTATATTCCAAGTCCTTGATGCAAAAGTTGGCATGGTGTTAAAACCAGTTCAGTGGAGTGAGGGCCTACCCGTAATCCTGTTTCAGGATCCAGAGCTCCTGGTCATAGCTATTTCCTTCTTGTGGTCTTCATACATCAAGATGGCTAGTTATTTTTAATATATTTTGGAAAGTCAAGTAAAGTATTTAAGGTATTGCTACAATATATTAATCCTCTTCCTTCATATTACACATATTTGGGGGAGAAAAATCACTCAATGTTCTCCCCCTTTTCCCTTAGGAGAGGCTGACTCAAAGGCTCCTTTCAGCTGACCTTCTTCTCAGACAGATCTCAACATTGTATGCCCAGCAATGAAGGCTCCCTGGCTCCCACACCTTTACTACTCCCTTGACAGGGAGATTTCCTGGGCACCTATTTATGCCTCCCTGTCTTTGCTCACACCTAGTTTTTGGTGATCTACATTAGCTGTGTAATCATAAACTCCAACTTCATAACACACTACAGGAAACAGACACACGAGAGGCAATCCAGGACTTTGGATTACCGGCAGTTAGCCATTCATTCTAAGCAGAAAAGCAAGAGAAATACTAACGTATATTGTGGATTTACTGCATGGGATGAAAAAAAATGAAATGCTTACAAAAACACAGGCTTAGACATCTAGAATGTTGCAATGAGGACATACATTAGATGTTGTGTGGTTTTATTTTTACTGTCATTTTACAGATGAAGACAGCATCTTCCTGACACTTGAGGACTATAGCAAGAGTCACACGTGAGTTCCCATGAGTGGTCAGGGTCTGATACTGGTGGATTTTCTGCATACGGTCTGATTGCTGTTACTGTTTAACGTTCCTTCAAGGCGCATGTACTGAAGGCTGGATCTCAAGCCTGTGTTCCTGGGAAGTAGGTAGAGCCTAAACAGAAGAACGTGAAGCCAGTGGAAGTGAACCCTGGCATAGCTGTAGCCTTCAGCCCTTCACTCTCTCTGCTTCCTGGCAGTGCAGAAATGAACAGCTTTGCTCCACTGTGCACATCACATTCTCAGCCCCACTGAGCAGAGTAAGAATGAACCAGAACCCCAGAAACTGAAGCCTCCAGTAAGGCTCCCACCCCTTTCAATTGATTTGCTGCAATGAAGCATGATTAATAAAAACACAGTCAGATATTAGGACTCAACCTGAAGATCCAAAAAACAAAGTAGCCAATCACCAGCTCTTACCTCGACCTCAGTCTAAAGTGGCGATTCTGCCTCCAGGAATCTCAGAATGAGACTGTGTCTGAGAGCTGTCTCATACCATTTTATGATCCACTCTAGTGCTGGGATTAAAGGCCTGTACCACTGGGATCAAAGGCATGTACTGTCCGGTTTCTAAAACAACTAGTGTGGCTACTGGATTAAAGGTGTGTGTCACCACTGCCTGGTCTGTAAGTCTGACCAGTGGGGCGTTTTTACCCTCTGATCTTCAGGCAAACTTTATTTATTAAAATGTAAATGAAATGACACTACATTTCCCCTTTTGTCTAAAATAAAAAAGAAGACTATGACTAATATAAGATAAACTATATACAATAACTATATAATATATAAGGCAATAAATATATCAACAATGTCTAGTCCATTTGCATTTGACATATTCGGGAAAATACTTCATATCTATTCTATCTTGGTGAGTCCAAAGTCTTGTATCTAATTTACTTTCTATCATAACTTGCTTTCTGCATCAGGTAAACCAGGAAGTGTTAGTTGGCAAGGAGCCAGGCAGGAAGTATATACAGGGCAGCCAGACTAGAGGGATTCTGGGAGGAGAAAAGGCTCAGCCTAGAGTCACAACCCAGACACAGAGGAAGCAAGATGAGAATGCTGCAGTGATAAAAGGTACCAAGCTATGTGGCTAAACATAGACAAGAATTATGGGTTAATTTATTTTGTAAAAGTGAGTTAATAATAAGCCTGAGCTACTAGGCCAAACAGTTTATAATTAATATAAGCCTTTCTGTTTCTTTGGGACTGAATAGCTGTGGGACTAGGCTGGACAGAAACTTCCATCCACACTACAATATTTATTAAGTAGCTAACCACACTCACTATGATGCATTCGTTCTAAAACTGCTCCAGATAAAACTTTGATGGAAAAGTTTCCAGGAGGGCTTTTCCAAAGAAGCAAAAAAAAATATTTTTTGACACTATATCATGAGCTTTCCCAGCATGAATCTGTGTTCTGCTTACTCATATTGGCTAAGATTGGAGAAAATACCTGTATAAAATTATGCCCATCTATATCCCTTTTTAGACATTGTCTCAGTAAGCAAATTCCATTTTCACTTAATTTTGCCCAGTAGAATCCCCCATCAAAATTATTTAATTCATTCCAGCTCTTGAGATAAAGAGTGAGGAGGTAGACTGGGAAAGGCCTTTGCCAAGTGTTCATCAGATGAGAGGTAAGTATCTAGCAAACATAAAGACCTGAAAAAATTACTGCCCCCAGTCATCCAATAAATAAGTGAACAAGAGAATTTAGAAAACAAATTTCAATTTATTTTATTTTTTATGTGTACAAGTTTTTGCTTGCATATATGTCTGTACATCATGTATGTATCTAGTGCCTACAGAAGCCAGAAAGAGGGCATCAATGTCCCTAGATACAGGCAATTGAAAGTCACCATGTAGTAGCTGGAAACTGAACCTGGGTCTTCTGAAAGAGTCTCCTCTCTAGCCCCAACACAAACAGTCTTTAAAATAAAAAGCACAAATGGCTATTAAATGTTAACATATTTGACATCTTTTTGTTTGTTTTTTTCGAGGTAGGGTTTCTTTGTAGTTCTGACTGTCCTAGAACTCATTCTGTAGATCAGGCTGGCCTTGAACTCATAGAGATTTGCCTGCCTCGGCTTCTTCCCGAGTGCTGGAGTGCTGGGATTAAAGGCGTGCACCACCACTGCCCTGAAGGCCGAAAATGGATGCCCCAACGATACAGAGGAACTTTGGGTCACTGTCCAGGCAGCGAGATGTCTCTGTCATTTCTAGAGTTTTGGAAGTTGCTTACTTCTTGTTTACTTATGTAATATTATATCCTTCTGGAGTCTTTGATGGAGTTGAAGAATGGATAGTCATAGTTATAGTTTTCCATTATTATGATAAAGATATAGCTATAGATATTGTGACTGTAATTCTTGCTTGATAACTGTTTTGTTATATGTAATTTTACTATGTTAAAATGAAAGCCTTTCTTTTTTGTTTAAACAGAAAAAGGGGAAATGATGGAGGAGGGTTATCTGTCTATTGTGTTATTTTCATTGGTCAATAAAGAGACTGCCTTGGCCCTTTGATAGGACAGAAAATTAGGTAGGTGGAGTAAACAGAATAGAATGCTGGGAAGAGCGCTATGAGGCAGATGTCATGGAGCCAGCCACCAGGTCAGATATGCTGAATCTTTCCCGGTAAGCCACACCTCGTGGTGTGATACAGATTATTAGAAATGGGTTAATCAAGATGTGAGAGTTAGCCAGTAACTAACTCTGTAGAGATAATGGGCCAGGCAGTATTTAAATGAATACAACTTATGTGTTATTATTTCTGGGGCTAAGCTAGCTGTGCGGGAGCTGGGCAGGATGAAAAGCAGGCCTGCCCGCAACTCCTTATTACAAATCACGCAAATGAGTGCCAAGGTTGTGCATGCTTGTTCACAATCTAAAACCTTACATAAATATATATGCAAGTTAAGTGTGGCCCCCAGGCTCCTGACTAGGTTCCAAAGCGTGCCTTGGGGTATAGAATTGAGCTCAGAATTCTCAGCTGCTTCTTCTGAGGTCCATTTTTGGTGCCTTCTCTGTTCTGTTTTGTCTTCTGGGGCCACACTACTCTGAAGTGTACCCTTAGGATTTGATCTCACCATTCGAGACAGCCAATCAACGAAAGGGCAAAAGAAAGTAAGTTGTTTATTCTACTTCAAGGTCTTCTATTAAAACCAATTTTAAATGCCTTCATTTGGTAATCATTGAATAAACAGAAGGCAAAGAGGTGGACACATTCCCTCAACTTTCAAATTCTTCATAGGAAAGTTTACCTTCCAAAATGGTTGGCCTTGTGAATGTAAGGTTGAGCGTCATTTATTCTCTGATCACCCACTTGGCAGACTCCGCTAGCTGGCTCCCAAGTCCCTGGAAGAAAGCCTATAAAAACACTCAAAATTGATTTTGCAGTTTCTGTGCCAAAGATCATGCATTAGAGTCATAAAAGGGACTTTCTGACAGTCAATCAGAACCCATTGTCCTCACGGTCTACCCTCTGTCCTACTGTATTTAGCTAAGGTGTTTTCAGGTCCACGTCAGCTGGGTCGCAGACATTCAGGTATAGCCAGTTTGAGACCAGGTTCTCCAGAACTGGTACTGTTTCAAGAACGTGTGTGAAAAAGAAAGAGGAAAGAAACCAGCAGCAACAGAGAGCGAACGAGCAATCAAGGGCACCAGTGAGGACTTCTGTTGCTACAGAGCCTGAAGTTGCGTTCATTTTCACAGGCTGTGACGTTCTCACGGCCTTACCGCACAATAAAGTGAGGGCTCAGATGGATTTGTTCTTAGAAAAGACATACCTGGATTGGAGCAAGAAAATCCATGAAAAGTAGTTAACACTCTTCAATTTTTTTTCAAACCATCTAGAAAAGCAAACTGGAACAGTTAGGGAATGCAGTGGGAATCAGCAGGAAGGAGGAGCTGGTATGTGGAAGGCTTTATGGATAAGCAATATTTCAGACTGACCTCAAGAGACACCGGTGAAGTTTTCAGGCTGATAAAGAAGGAGGAGAGAGAACAGGAAATCGGGCATCTTGGAAGCTTTGACCTAGTTATGTGGCTTTAGCCTTAAGTTCCAGAGATAAAAAGTGATTGAGATGCGCGTGAGGGCATTGGATGAGGAGCTTCTGAGGCCCCCATCCTGACTGTCACTGCATTCTGTCAGAGACTCTGCTTTCTGAGAAAAGCCTTGCTGTAGCTTGGGTCTACGGTTGAAAGGCTTATGTGTTGAAAACGTAGGCCCTACTTTGTGACTTTGAGAGTTGGAAGAAACTTTATGAGGTGAGGCCTCCTAGGACATGTTTAGATGGCTGGAGATGTGGCCTAGGAGAGGATTTAGAGTGCTGGTTCTTTGATGTAAGAAGTTTAGCTGCCATGTGGGCCTAAAGCACCAGGGCCAGTTAACCATAGATGGAAACCTTTGCAACCAGGAACCAAATCAAGTTTCTATCCTTACAAGTTGATTATTTTCAGTATTTTACTAATTACTGAAAGCTGACTAACCAGGTCCCCAGTCAACAACTAGCAGGAAACTAATTTTCCCTCACTCATATGAAAGCAAAGAACAATTGGAGCAGCGTGAGGCTGAGAGCGTCTCTTTCTCGGTTAGGTTTCAGTGAGAGGAGGCAGCTGGCCAGCACTTGGATTTCACTTTAGCGAGACCCTAAGTGAAGGACTTGCTATAAGTCCTTTGTGCTGGAATCACAGTGACTATAAGATCATAAATATATGTAAAATGGAGCAACTGTTTCGCTAGTTCATTACACACCCATAGTAAAGTGAATACAGAACTTCTAGGAAACGTAAAATCGCTCAAACCTTCCCTAGTTGTGGGTAGGCAGACACAAGGATAGAGGGACATGTAGGTAGGAGAAAATCAGGGGGCTGAGACACGATGGGAGAGAAATCTGATCTCTGGGTCTGACGATGGTTAATGACAAAGGTGACAATAACAATTTCGTTTTGGACAATGAGTGCTTGTCAAGGTGGCAAGCACAGATTAACAGGGGAGGTGACAGACAAGAATCAAGTTAGATCTGCACGGGAATAGATTTAGAAGGTGGCTACAGGGCTTATTCAGTGATGGTGGTGTGGTGGGGAGATAAGAGAGGAAAACGGTCAAGAGCTTTACATTGTGAAGCCCACACTGGCCAATGTGGAGGAAAACTCGGAGAAGGAGATCAAATCTCTTCCTCTCAGCAGAGTGTGAATTATGGGAATTTTGGATTTGGGAAATGGCGTGTGTACCTTTCTTCTTGCTGAGGCAAAATGGCCAGACAAAAGCAGCTAAGAGAAGAAAGGTTTTATTTTGGCTCAGGGGTTAAGAAGAGGGATAGTGCATCATGGCAGGAACGACAGGCTGAAAGGAGCATAGAGTGTCTGGTCATCTCAGAGTCAGGACGCAGAGAGGCAAATGCTGGTGCTTGTTGGATTTCTCCTTTTTATTCAGTCTGAGACCCAGCCCATGGGGATGGCACTACCAACATTAGTGTTATGTCTTCCCTCCTCAATTAAACCTTTCTGGAACCCCACCTCCCCAGACTCACAGATGATGTGGGAGTCCCCTCTGTGTGCTGTGATTACCATTAGTGAATAAAGAAACTGCTTTTGACCTATAGCAAGGCAGAACTTAGGTAGGCAGGGAAATCTAGGCTGAATACTGGGGAAAAGAAGGGCAGCATCAGAGAGATGCCATGGAGCCTCCGCCAGAGATAGACGTGATGTAGGTGGGTCTTCTTTCTATTTGTTGCTTTCATTGGTTAATTAATAAAGAAACTGCTTGGCCTGATAGGTCAGAACATAGGTAGGTGGAGTAGTCAGAATAGAATGCTGGGAAGAAGGGAAATGAGGCAGACGCCATACTTCTCCTGCCCAAGATGGACATGGGTTAGAATCCTCCTGGTAAGCCATGACCTTGTGGTGGCATACAGATTATTGGATATGGGTTAATCAAGGTGTGAGAGTTAGCCAATAAGGGGCTGGAGACAATGGGCCAGACAGTGTTTAAAAGAATACAGTTTCCGTGTAATTATTTCAGGTAAAGCTAGCCAGGAGGCAGGCGGCAGGAAGCGGCCCGCCATTCCTTTTACATAGACATGCTGAAACTTTGCTGGTAGGCCACAACCTCATGGTGATGCACAGATGAATGGAGATGGCCTAAATTAAGATACAAGAGTTAGCCATTAAAAAGCTAGAGCTAATGGGCCAAGCAATGCTTTAAATAATATGGTTTCTGTGTGATTATTTTGGGGTTAAGTGGCCAGGAACCAACCAGCAGCCCTTCAACACACAGACATGCCCAGCAGCATGTCACCTAGGTAATTCCTCATCCAGTCAAGCTGACACCACAGTTAGACAACCCAGCTTGTGTCAGCTGTTGGCAGCATTTCTGAGTAGTTAAGAGAGACTGCTATAAATTGCTCTTAACAAGCAATTAAGACACAGTGAAGAAGCAAAGTGGAAGCTGAAGACTGATTTGGAGCAATATCAGTGAAGCTGAGGACACAGAAATACATAACTTAAGAAGAATACATGTGCGGAATACGGTGATGGAGTTCTAGAGAATTCCAGCATTTAACTCATTAAGTTAAAATGAGAACCAGGAAACAAAGAGGGGATTATAAGAGGGTAAATGTGGAAGATACCATCATGGGAACGAATAGAGGAGGGTTTGTCAAGGGGTTGAAGGTTGGGAAGGGGAAATAGGCAAGATTTCCTGAGAAAAGTGGGACTGTGGTGGGGAGAAGAGAGGGAAGAAGGGGGTGGTATAGGGAGAAAGAGGGGGAAGGTTAGGGAAATAGGGTGGTTGAGATGGGGGAAGGACAGAGAGGGAGAGCAAGAAAAGAGGTATCTTGATTGAGGGAGCCATTATGGGCTAGTACAGAACCTGTCACGATGGAAATTCCCAGGAATCCACAAAGATGACCCCAGCTAAGACCCTAAGCAATAGTGGAGAGGGTGCCTGATCTGGCCTTGCCCTGTAATCATCCAGCAACTGGTGGAAGCAGATGCAGAGATCCACAGTTAAGCTCTGGGCCAAACTCCTGGAGTCCAGTCAAAGAGGGGGAGGGACGGTGATAATATGAGCAAAGGGGTCACGACCATGATGGGGAAACCCACAGAAACAGCTGACCTGAGCTAGTGGGAGCTCACTGACTCCAGACTGACAGGAGGGGAGCCTTCATAGAATCAAACTAGGCCCTCTGAATGTGGGTGACAGTTATGTGGCTTGGGCAGACTGTGGGGACACTGACAGTGGGACTAGAATTCATCCCTAGTGCTTGAACTGGCCTTTTGGAGCCCATTCTCTTTGGAGGGATAAACCTTGCTCAACCTTAATATAGGTAGAGGGCATTGGTTCTGTCTCAAGATGATGTGCCAGACCCTCTCAGAGGAAAGCCTTATCCTTTCTGAGAAGTGGATAGGGGTGGGGTGGGGGAAGGTGGGAGGAGCAAGAGGAGGAGAGGAGTAGGAACTGGGGTTGGTGTGTCAGATGAGAAAAGATTGCTTGAAAAAAAAATGTAAAGTTCATAAAAAAAGGAAGTTGGATGTTGCTAAGCATGACCTGGAAAGTGAGTGGGCACTGGGGAGAAGTCCTACAGGCAAGTGCACACTGCTGACACCCAAGAGTTTAGCTTCAGTAATAAAAGTCTTCGAGGACACAGGGCAGGGAAGGGAGAAGGTAAAACCAGGTTTCTCTGGGTTTTGTAAAGTGATAGGATCAACAGAGCATAGAGAAGTGTGTACATCTTTGTTTATTACATCATTGTTGGCAATAACTGAGCTACGGAACCAAGCTAGGTATCCATCAACAGAGAAGTGAAGTAAGGACAGGTGGGTTATATACCCGATGGCATTTCTTGTTGCCACTAATATTAAATTCTACTGTTTGTTTGAAAGTAGATGCAGCAGGAGAATGCCATATTAAGTAAATTAGATCAGTTCCAGGAAGACAAATATTATGTTTTCTCTTATTTATGCAGTCTAGATCTTATAACGATACATAAAGTCATGTATGTATATGTGTTGTGAAAACAGAAATGAAGCTGTCTGAGGGACAAAGGGAGCTAATAGAGGAGAAGGAGAAAAGAGAGGGCCCAGGAACACAAGTAGGAATGTGAGCAGCACACAGTACATGCATGTATAAACACTTATGTACTTGAAAAATAATGAATGAATGGTTGGTGGAGGAAGACTAGAAACCACAGAGATTTCAAGGTCTTCTTTTAAATAATTGGGCAAAAAGGAGAGAATAAATTAAATAGAAAAGAAGAAAAAACTGAGACATTTAAAGTAATCCACAAGATGGATTTGTGAAACATGTATCCAAGACTTGTATCTTAGTGATATGAAAACCCTTCACGACCTGTTCATGGAAAAGATATCACCAAATTTAAAGCAACCAAAATATTCTAACAGACATTTTGCCAGAGAATTTAAACCAGTGGCCAAAAAGCACATGAAATGATGCTGAACGCCAATCACCACTAGAGGAGCAAATCAGCTAGGAGGAGCACCTTCATAAGCACCAGAAGATGGACTGAGAGGGAGGTTGGAAAAGGAACATCGGCAGCCACGTGGGGAAACTGGAGCTTTCAAACAGTAACAGTAGGCTGGGCTGCTGACGTGGTTGCTGTAGCTGAGGGAGAGGTCAACCCTGTGTGTGTCAAACCTGACAACAGCTTAGATAATTACACTTAGGATTACCGCATGACTCAGCCATTTCATGTGTAGACCCAAGAAAGCTCATACCCATACAGAAACACAACCCTGGATATGAAAGCAGCATTGCTCCCAAAAGCCAAAGATGGAGGGAACCCAAACATCCATGTGGCCCTAAGAAGGAGTTAAGTATTTATATATGAAGCAGTGCGGATGAATCTTGAAAGCAGATGTCCAGTTGGAGAATGCTAACATGGAAAAAGGCCACAGGTTATGAGATTCCCTTCAGAGGGAAGTCCTGGATGAGGGTTAGACACAGAACGTTTTGTTTGACCTGGTGATGGGGACGTTTCAAAGGACCGGGAAATGTTAGGTACAGGCTACAGATTTCCCTTTGAAAATGCTCCAAAATGAACATAGTAACAACCATATCCTGAGAACACGTATGCGTGAACAGTTCAGCATGCAAATTATATCTGAATAAATCAGTTTTTCAAAAAGAAAGTTGAGGGCAGTTTAATGTAGAGAAGATCAGTGAGAGAGCCCAGCGTGTTTGTGCTCCGGGAGAGAGTTGGTAGCTGTTGTCATGATGGATAGCCAGGGAGATAACTGAGTCCTCGGGAAGCTGGGACTCTGCTTGTTCTGAACATCACTGACAATCAGTTCCAGCAAAAATACCTAATGAAATTGACTCCTTTGAACATGAAACTGGCTTTCTCTTATTGGAAAATTAATTTTTGAGCTACACAAATTCTCTCAATGGTGATGGACAAATGAGGTGTTATTCTAACTAGAGAAATAATGGTTACCAAAGAGTATCTTTTTACAAAATTATTTTTTATTCCTGAGACTTTGAGGGATTTTTTTTCTGGCTACGAAAAAAGACAAGGGGAAAAAAAAATCAAATCTCATGATTCCCATATAGTTGCTAACCACATCTGGGCTAGCTTTAGCTATCTGAAAATCTAAATTATCTTGCTAGATTTTAAAACAGCATAACTTCTGGTACTCTGTTTCAGCCAAATTAATTTCTGCCGCCATTTTCTCCTTTCTGCCTTGTGCTGGCATTGTTAATTGCTTTTATTTACTGTCCGCAGGGTACTTTTCAATGCCTGAGGTTGTAGCATAGAGTCTGGCTGTTACAGACATGTCTAAACTTGGTAAACACTTGCTGGCAAAACCCCAGAGGAGCAGCAGAAATGTTTATTTTATGATTTATTAAAATTCACTGGATGCAGATTAATTTTTGCTTGCTCAATCTTTGCTATTGTATCACCTGCTATTAAGTGGGAAGAGCAACTGGGAAGGGCTTTGTTTTGCTTAGGTTACCAAGGTCTATCAAAATGGTTTCAAAGTGCCTAAAGTTTTTTTAACTGGAACGATCTAATTTCAAATGGTCCCTCAGACAGGTTCTTCACACAGGGTGTCCAGATGTCTTGGGTGAGAAGTAACTATCACACTTCTCAAAAAAAAAAAAAGGCAGGGACCTTTGGGAACTTGGCTGTGGCTCAGTCCATTAAGGGAAATAACTTTCCAATCCTCTACCAAGGACCAAGGAAAACGGCCGGCTGGATTCTGAGTATGGGAACCAGCAGCTGAGCCTTCCACACTTGGGAAGCCAGGAAAAACAGCTAGTCTGGCTCTGCAGGGGCAAGCCAGATCTGAGCGGACCCGTGGAAAGAAGAACCACGGCACGGGTTAGATTCTGAGAAGCGCACCATCAGATGCTCGTCCTGGATGTTTCGTCTGATTTGACTGATGCTTCATGTCCAGATTATGTAGTTTTCCCCAAGTTAAAACAAACAAGATAAAGATAAGAGGAGAGGATGAACGAAGAACCCTATTTTAGCAAAAAACAGTGAGTTTGGTGTCTACTGGTTCTGCGAAGGCTCCAGAGACAAAGATTCCCCTTTAGACCTGTCTGCAACGTCCTGGCGCCTAAACTCTCTCTAGCTGTCAGGTCGGAACAGAATGGGACTGAGGAAACTGGGTTCTAGGACGTTTCGCACTTGAAACTGCAGCCACAGTCGGAGTCAGCACTGGGAGCATGTTCACACAAAGTTCGAAATCTTTATTTATTCTTAGGCCATTAGCAGCCGAGCGACTTCTGTAAGGCCAGCTGCTTTTGCTTTGTTCCCCACTATGATGCATTTTCCAGCATCAGATGATGGCACAAGTTAGTCTCAGAACACAAAATCCTGCTACCAGCTGTTGATAGAAAAATATTCCTGAACAGATCTCATCCAGTTTGATAGTGTCAGACTCTGAGCATCAAGGGAGCGTTACTCCAGTGTTGGGTGCTCCTCTTTCTCTCTCTTCCTCCCCTTTCCTGTCATCTAAAATTGCCTTGTCAGTTGATAAACTACCCCTGACTATTATCAATATATAAGATATTTTTCTTTGTGGAGCGCTAAACAGGATGAGACCATTCTCTTTTTCGGCAAAGAACTGATCATTTTCTGTGAAAGACAAGGCTCTACCCCATGAATTAGACAGCTGTGGGTTTTCAGGACTTTCATCCTGCCATTGCTAACAGCTTATTGATCGCCTTCAGTGAGACAGTCGTCATGTTAGACGTTAGACCCTCGGGGGAACAGTAATGAGCAAAGTAGTAATGTTTCCTGTGCTTCTGGAGTGTGGTGTTGAGGAAGAAGGCAGATGGTGACGAAATAAATGCCAAACCAAGCTTTCATCCAATGGGAGGGTAGAGAGAACGCCATAGAGGAGATACCTGCAAGGTTTCATCCAATAGAAGGGTAGGGAGAACGTCATAGAGGAGATACCTGCAAGCTTTCATCCAATAGGAGGGTAGGGAGAACACCCTAGAGGAGGGAGTGGGCAGTGCTGTAGAAAGCCAATGAGGCATCGGCTTGGGATGCAAAAGATACGGGTGTTTCCTATAGGCTGGAAAGTTGCATTTGATGCACATACATCCAGTGTCAGGAGCAAAATTAGGGAGAGGGGCTGTTCAAAAGTGTTAGAAAAACATAGTGTGAATCTGTTTGCCTAGATGGGAGACACTGCTCACTTACAAAGCTTCTCCTACAGCGAGCTGCTTCAGAAAAAGACCAGGCGCTGAGGTGAGGCTGGCATCATGTCGGGGTCACATGGTGGAGCGTGCTCACCTCACAGGGGACAGGAAGTAGAGACAGGCTTAGCTGCAGGTGTGGGGACAAGGTTGATCTCTGTTTGCAGAGCACCGGCTCACACCTCCTAACAAGGCTACACCTCCTGGTCACACCTCTTCTCAATAGGAGACCAGTGGTAGGTCAAACTATGAATGGAGGACTCCTGGGATCTACCCGCTTCCCCGCAGCTCTCCCTCTGGGTGTTGCTTACCCACAAGACCATGTCCTCAGGAGCAGAGTCTTCAGGAAGGGGAAATTTATTTTCGGATGATGACATAGACCAACTCTTTTTTTTTTCTGAAGAGAATGGAATCTATTCCTTTACTGCGCATGTGTTAAGGTGATACCTTTGGACTTTTAGCTGTAAAATGGGATGAAGAGCAGAACTCAGCAGAAATGTAATGTGTCACTCAAAGAAGTACACAGAGGATCGCAGAGATATCTCAGCAGTTAAGAGCACTTGAGACTCTTCTGAAGAACTTGATTCAGGTCTCAGGGCCCACGTGGTAGTGGGTCACAACCAACTGCAACTCCAGTTCCAGGAGATTGGTTCTACGTCCTCTTCTGGCCTGCTTGGTCACCAGGCATGTACATGGTACACATACATACAAGGAGACAAATGCTCGTCCTCAGAAAAACAACTAGATATTTAAGATAAATAAGTAAATAGATATATTAGAGTCCTGTGTGGAAGGAGACAGAGTTGATTCCCCGGCCCTGTATATCGTGCCGGGGTTCTGAGGACTCTGTGAACTCCAGTGAACAGCATATTTTAAAAGAGAGGAAGGTTAAAGCCTAGAGACATGAAGGGACTCTAGGGGCTGACCGCCCAGATGTCCAGCTTCCCAGGCCAGAGCTCTTCACTGTTTCAGGGAGCCGGTTGCTCTTCCCAAAGCTGGTGTTTATTTAGGAAACTGATAGTCTTCTTGCAGCTGGGCTTGCCCGGCCCCTAATGGCCTTATGTGGCTGAACAGCAGGCGGAGGAAAGATTCCTTCCTGTGGGTGAGAGCAGTTGGGAGTAGGCTGTCAGGGTCAGGACTCCAGACAGACCTTCTCAGTGCCCATCCTAGACTCTATCCTGTGCGTGAGAAAAATCAAAGAACTCTTTTGGGAAAGAACACGAGGATCCGAGGAGGGGCCACTCAGGAAAGACTTCATTCCAAGAGAAAGGCCAGCCAAGGTGCACTCACTGGGGTTAAAATGCTCCAACCAGGTCTGGGAGAGAAAGCACGGACTGTGGCTCTGTCCCCTCTGCCTCCCAGCCACTTCCATTGCTGAGTAAAGGACAATGAGAGGTGTCTCTGTCTCTGTCACCTCTGGGGGAGGGACACTAAGTGTGGGGAGGGTCTGCCAGCCTCAGCACCATGGGCTGGGCAGTGGTAGAGACAACCTGAGGAGATTGTAACCGAGTGTTAGCACTTGGCTTCAGATAGGACATTACCAATGCTGCAACAGCAGTAAGTAGGATTGTCTTGGCATCTGGTATCTCCACTGTCACCTTTACCTTGGCATCATAGAGGGTAAGAAATGGGCACAAGTGATGAGGCATGCTTGTGGCGTTTATGTGGGTGATCCTTGGTGTCATTAGTTTAGAAAATGGATTTCCTTATTGTGAGAGATGGTAAATTCTTTTGCTAACTATAATTCTTCTACAGGTAAAAAACAAGTATGAATTTCATTCTATTGTAAAAGTTATCTTTCTATTATCTGGAATGTAAACAACGTGATGGTCTGGGTTTAAATCCCAGCATTGCAGACATTGAGTGTGGTAGGCCAACCTGTAATCCCAGCACCCAGACGACAGGGTAGGGAGAGCAGAAGTTCAAGGTCATGCTCAGCTATACCAACTTCAAGGGCCAGGCTGGGTTACCTGAGACTCTGCCTTAAACTAGAACATTTATCTCTGCACCCGGTGAAAATCTGCTCAGAGTTTGGTCACCGGATGAGTTCATGTTTGCGAGCAACAGTTTCTGCAGAATCAGATCTCAAAAGTCAGAGAAGTCTGGACTGATTGGTCGCCTTCAGCTGTGACTAGACAAGTCAGTTTTCAAGTGCTGATACACAGCAAGGGTTCTAGGTTGGCCACAAAGCAACTGTTTAGGTTTGTTTTGAAAAAGACCTTGAGAAATTCATTTACTTTTCACCATCTGACAGTTTTATCTTTAAAGCTAGAGATTGTGGGGCTGGAGAGATGGCTCCAAGTTCAGACCAATTGCTGGCTTTGCAGAGGAACCAGGTTCAGTTCCCAGCGCTCACATGGTGACTCACAATAGCCTGTTTGTGTAGTTCCAGAGAATCTGACGCCCTCTTCTGACCTATATGAGCAGTGCAGGCACACAGGCAGACAGACTCATACAAAACAACACTACTTAAAAGAGATCATGGTTGACCCTTAGCTAGTCTTTCTGGAATTCTGATCAAATACTGTTGGGTAAGATAAGATATGCTTGCCTTTAACACCAGGATGCACCTATACTACACTACACTACACACACACACACACATACACACAAATACACACACAAAGATGCACAAACAGAGTTTGCAGCACTGTTTCCCATTCTGTTTGTCACTATACTAATATGTTCAAGACACAGGACTTTGTTGTAACATGAGGGCCAGTGTGTTGGGGTTTCTGCTGTCCTGTCCAGTTCCCCATAGCCAGCAAGCCCCAAAGAAAATCACTCAGAGATCCATAAATTATAAAACTGATTGGCCCATTAGCTCAGGCTTCTTATTAGCTCTTGTACCTTATATTAACCCATTATTCTTATCTATGTTAGCCACATGACTCAGTACCTTTCTCAGTGGGGCAGGCCACATCTTGCTTCTTTGGAGTCTGGGCATGAGTAGGCGGAGCTTCCTGCTTCCCAGAATACTCCTGTTCTCATCTCCCCACCTCTACTTCCTGTCTGGTTGACCCACCTATACTTACTGCCTGGCCAATCAGCATATATTTAAAACATGATTGACAGAATACAGACAATTCTACAACACCACTTTGTAGTAGCATTTCAGGTGTATTTTAATAAATAAAGACTGCCTGAAGATCTGAGTAAAACAGTCCCACTGGTCAGCCTTACAGATCAGGTTATGGTAACACACACCTTTAATCCCAGTAGCCACCCTAGTTGCTATAGAAATTGGGTGGTGTATGCCTTTAATCCCACTGGTGCATGCCTTTGATCCCAGCCCTAGAGAGGAATATAAGATGGGGTGAAATAGCTCTCAGGGACAGTCTCCTGTAATTCCTGGAGGCAAAATCACCATTTGAGACTGAGGTTGAGGTATGAGCCAGAGGTTGGCTGTTTTGCTTTTTAGATCTTCAGGTTGAACTCCAATTCCTGACCCTGAGTTTTCATTAATCATGTTTCAGGTCTTCAGTTAGGTTGATATTCAATCAAAGAACAGCTGGTCCTACTGACTCAGAACCTTACGTCATAAAAATAACTCCATAATTTATTGTCTATGGTAATAACATAAAGGTCACTACAATCCTATGAGCGAATGGTCCAGAACTATAACTCCAAGCAGAAAACACATTTAAAGACACTATGGCCTCCTCAGTGTCTCTGACTTCCAGCTGGAGACGCTCTGTGGCAAATCTGCATTGTGAGCAGGCGATTGACCCAGTCCTCTCTGAAGCTCTCTGGCGTAGAAGGAATTTCTTATGCAAAGCTAATGCAGGGGGCGCACACTCATAGGAGCTGATGGCACGACCTTCTCGTTGAGAGTTCACTGGCTAATTCCAGTCTGGTGTCAGTTCGGAAAGTCTCTGAGCATCACAGTCTCTTCGCCCTATGGTCCTAGCCACTGCAAGCCATGGTGAAAACTCACAAAGCCCACACGAGTTTCCTTCCAGAACTTTACATTGCTTGTATTCTTTGCCAGTATCCGAGAGGAGCACAGTAGAGAATTCTCATCTAACTCACCTATTTTCCAGAATGTGCAATGAATCTGTTTACAGTACCCGACAGTTTACAAATCTGCTAATGGACCATTCACTTAGACTATCAAAAATAAATAAAAATGTATTATGGAGTCATGCCCCTTCATGGCCATCATTGAACGATGAGATTTCAATTGCCTAGAAAAATGCTCTACAAGATGCAGACATTTTTAAACTGTTGTTTTTCAAGGGTCGACTTGGGAATCCAGGGGCATGAGCTGGAGATCACATGGGTCTGCGCAGTTCAGTGTAGATGGAAGGCGGAGATTAGCAGAGATGGAGCAGCAAAGAAACAAAGCAAGGAGTGGAACCACGGCCATTCCCGGGGTGCTGCTGGTGTCCTAACAGGGAATCCACCACAGATCTTCTATCCTCCGCCCACACACCTATGCTGAAGCCCAGAGCCGCACCTCCTGCCCTCTTCCGGAATAAGCAAGTCTTTCTGATTATTGTCCAACCACCCCTTTCCTCAGAAGGGCTGGTGTGTGTGAGTTATGTATAACAAAATCAGCTCCATGAAGACATAGCCAGCGCTTCCCCTGCTGTCAGGACTTCTCAGAACTCCGAGAAGGGTAGGACTTAACACATGCTCACTATCCTGGTGGTGCAATTGGTTCACGTCGCTTAGCCTTCCACCCCCTTACCCAGAACATTTCTGGAGCCTTCCCCCTTCTTTGGCTTCTTTCAGATATTTGGAAAGTGAAGTTCAACACTGTCATCATGGCTGCCTTCGACACTCGATTGAGAAAAGGGTCTGCAGCCCACCTACGCTTTGCTTTTTGCTTGGTTATTGACTACAACTCTGCCCCCGCCTCCTCTCTCATCTTGGCTTTTTGACCTCAGTAGAAATTTTTGCGTCTGTTGACAAAGATAATGGTAGAGAAGAAGCTTCATTCCTACAGGACAGAAGAGAACTAACATGAACTGTGTGGAGCAGGTGATGAAACCGAAAGAAGTTCTCTGAATTACGAGGAAGGAAGGAGAGACAGCCAGCTAGGGCTGGAGATTGAAAAGAAGATAAACAAGGTTTGCTGTTCCTCTGCAGGGGCAGCTGGTGAGGATGGCCGCCCGGCCCAGTCCATACTCTGCTTTTCCTCTCAACCAACACAGAGAAATATGTATCCAGAAGCTTCTGCTAAAAATGCCAGAAGTTATATTCTCTGACAGGTTATAAACTTATGTCAAGAAACAAAACAGGTTCAGGGGAGTTGGCTCAGTCTAATTTGAGAGGGCATGGGCGCATAGAACACGGAGCTGGAGTAGAGAGGAGGCAGGGTAGAAATGGTGTAACTAGAAAAATATAACACAAATGAAATTCTCAAAATGTAAACAAGTGTTTAAAAAGTGTCATCAAAGAGAAATAATCAAATAAAACAAAAGTCCAGGTGTGGTTGCACACACCCATAATTCCAGTGCTGGAGGAATCTGAGACAAGCTAGCTAACAGGCGTGATTGAACCCATGAGCCCCAGGTTCCACAAGAGACCCTGTCTCAATACAGCAAGGTAAACAATTCAGAAGAATAACAAACATGTAAACACATATGCATGCACACACATGCATGCATGCACATACCAAACAAACAAAAAACATGCTCCAACTCTTGGGTAGACATACATTGTTTTGAGACCATCTCCTTCCTTTCTCATTTTGGTGGTTTATTCTTTAAATAACACATCTGTGTTACGATTTTTCTTCACTGTAACGCTGCTTCTTTTATGAGTTAATTGAATATGACAGTTCTATTCTATTTTTCAGCTCCCAAGGTCACTTAAGGATGGTGATGTAGAGTTCTTGTATTCAGTGCTCAGCCTTTGAATTACTACCTCAGTTTTGCTGCTTTTAACCAAGTGAGACTCTTGGCACCCTTATCGGCAACATGGGATTTAGTTTATAGGTACTGAGGGGGGAACTAAAAATTAAATTAAATTATGAATAAAGGAAGTTTTCTCTCCAACTTATTTTCTGTATTAATGGCAATTCTACAATTTTCAATTAGTGAAAAGAAAATCAAAACCCATCCTATAGAGAGGTGGGATCAGTAAGATACTGATCAATTTATAAGTGACATTGGTAACGAAGCTGATAAAATTAGGAATGAGTTCAAGAAGATGAGGAGGAGAAATGTGTCCTAAAGGTTGGACTCACAGGAAGGATGGACGACAGCTACTGCGGAGAAAGGCAGCGTTGCACAGGAAGGCTGGGACCTGCCTCTCTGACACATGAGGCTTTAGGTCCAAAATGCCTCCTCACTGAGAGACAAAGCTACCCCAGACGGAGCTGGTTTTATGACTGTGCATGCGGATAGCTCCATCGCAGACTCAGGGTGCACTCCCGTTCTCAGATGGACTTTTATACTAGATCACCTGACCACCCTCCCGACATATCTAGCTTTGCAGGGCTGGCTAGGAACCCTGGAACCCCAACAAGGCACAAGTGTGCCCGGTTTAGATGCCCCGTGTTGGCTGCCCACAAGGTTTTGCACCCATGCAGAGTAGACACTTGCTACAGAAATGAACTCCTGATTATTTCACCATCTTTTCCGAGAAAGTGAAGTCTTGTTCCACCCAGCACTTGCCTCTACAGGACACAGATGTGCTCAGACTGCTGGCAGTCTCTCCCATGTGCCACCTGCCTGCCAGCTAGAGAAAGCTGAGACTCCAGAGCAGCCACTGTGGGAAATGCACCCCCAACAAAAACCAGGCTGGAGGCAGCCTGACTCCATCCGCATACAGAACACTCTCAAATAGCTAGTTGTCTCTTTTTATTGGTACAATGATATGTCTTGTCCCACTGTCTTGGTCCCCTGTCTAAAGAAAGCCAAATGAATGGATTAAGTAAAAGTATCGCAAGGCATTCATTTAATAATTAGAATTACATAATACATAATGAACACGCCACCAGAGAAGATAATTCCAGTGGGGACAGAATGAAGAGCTAGGGACCGGAATGTTACAGGAATACTGGTTTTCTTTTTCAAATAATCAGAGAGTCTATGTGCCGTGACTGTATAGAATGCATCGCTCATCCACCCCACTAAGCTCACCGGCTCTCACGTGGCAAGCATTTTGGTAAAGTGCTGGAGATATGGAATATAAGACATAGCCCTCCATTCTAAGAATGTAATGATTGTAGGTGGAGGCTATACACATAATAATTTAATATAATATAATATATTAAATTTATACATAATATAATATATTATATTATTACAGCTGGGGCCAGTAATTGGAAGAGAGAAAACTAAAATGGGAATTGGGAGGTGCTATGTGTTCTGCTCACGGGTGTCACTGTCTTCCTTTGAGGAGCCAGCAGTTGAGCGAGCATTTTGAGATGAGTAGTTCACCAGCTGAAGAGATGGATGCTTCCCTGCTGAAGGGAGGGTCTTAAAAGAAGCCCTGCTCACAGATGAGCTTTGTGGGACCCGAGAAGCTATGGGGTGGGACAGAGCACAGTAAGACAGGGCAGGGGAAGGTAGGACAGGAAGATATACCCTCCTGTCTTCCTTTGGTTAAGAATCATGGGTTTGGGGGCTAAAACATGGTTCAGAAGGTAAGAGCACTTACTGCTTTTGTAGAGGACCTGAGTTCAGTTCTGATCACCCACATGGTGACTTAAAACAATTCATTAACATTAACTCCACTTCCAGAGGATCCAACACCGCCTTCTCCATGAGTACCAGACATGATATACATACACATAAACAGGCAAAATAAGTGTATGTATAAAATAAAACAAAAAGTCAATTTTTTAAAAAAAAAGAATCTTGTGTTTGACATTTTTAGGTGTTAAAGGTTCGTGATCTGGATTGTATTTTTTCCATTTTCCCCACTTCCTTGTAGTAGGGAAACAGGCAGAAGTGTGTCTTTAGAGAGTTAAGTTATAAAGAAAAGGAGTGGGCTCAAGAAAGGAGAGAGAGTGGCGGGGAAAGAATGTTTTGCCACAGAGATCCTACTTGGTCAATAACTGTTGCATATACAAAGACTGAGGCAAGAAAGACAAAAAGGAAGGGTTCAAAGAATGTACTTAGGCACAGGATATGAAATGGTTAATAACTGGACTCAAATGTTGTGATTGAAGAAGTTCATAACATAAGGATTTCCAGCCTAAGTAACCAGACAGCCATTCACTGCACTGGAACCTGGGAAGGAGCTCGCTCAGAAGGGACTGCAGTGAGCGAGTCCCTTCTGGCACATGTCAAAGGGACAGGACGTCAATAAGGCATCCAAGACAACCCATCTTTTAGGGAAGTAGAAACAGGCAGGAGGGCTTGTAAAAGCCGGGGGAGGGAGGCTGAAAACATTCTTTTGGTGGTCACTGGTGTAAGAGGAAGTTTTGAGGTTGTGAGTGTGGTTGAAGTCATCTGGCAGGATCCTAATGCACTCTGCATTTGTGGGAGGGAAACAGAAGCTGCAAGGGCGATGCTCTCCAGGTGAGTGTGCTGCGATCAGACTCTCCAGGTGAGTGTGCAATCAGACTCTCCAAGTGAGTGTGCAATCAGACGTGCCAAGCTGGGGCAGGGTGACTTGGTGGTCAAGAGCACTGGTTGCTTGTGCAGAGGACCGGAGTTTTGTTTCTTACACATTGGGTGGCTCACAACTGCCTGTCACTCTAGCTTCAGGAGAGCTAGTACCTTCTTCCAGCCTCTCTGAGCTTCTGTACAACATGTAACACATACACACAGAGAGACAGAGAGAGGGAGAGAGAGAGAGAGAGAGAGAGAGAGAGAGAGAGAGAGAGAGAGACTCACACATATCCACATAAATGAAAATAGTGAATGTTTAAAAAAGATACCAATTCTGCAAAGAAGTCACGTGAGGACAGAAGTTTCTTTGGAACTTGTTAATTACCGACCATCTCAGTAAATCCCATCGCATGGATGGAGCGGAAGCTAAATCGTAGCTGGTTAAGAGTGAAAGAAAGGTGGGGGAACAAAGAGCAATGACACGGAGATTTCTGGAAAGAGTAAGCTGAAAAGGAACATTTGGCATGTGTGTAGCCAGCAGAAAACTCTGAGAGCAGGGCCCAGCAAAACCTGAATGAGAACCGTGCCCACAAGCCAGCCCATGGACTTCTGCTGTGTCTAGCAGTGTGGACCAGCCTACATTGCAGCGTTGTGGGGACAGAACAGTGGCCGACACTGACTAACTCTATAGCGGGATCTGCTTGGGTGGGGACGATGTGTTTTGTTTCTACGACAAAAACAATTGCGAACTTCTGAACCATTTATAGTTCTTTTCCCTCCATAAGCTCTTCAAGTTAACAGGGAAAAATAAAGTTTCTAAATAAAGGCTTCCCTTAAGATTGTGTTTTTCACTTGCCAAGCCAAACGAACCAGATCTTTTGTTTCTCCAGCGAGCTCACTTCCCAAGAAAAATACACCTGCAAACACCAGGGGCCAGGTTTTCCCCACCCTGACCCTTAAAGCAATGTTGGGGAGGGGGGGGTGACACTTCCACATTGTGCTGTGCTCAGGGTTAGCCAAGAAGGTGAAGTAGGGCTAACCTAAAGCAATCAAACCATTCTTTTCACTTTGGGGATGAAGTAATTGCTCCCTTCTTTGCTCCCAAAGATGTTCGGCCTGGAAGCGATGTCTCCAATGTCTTCCTGGAGGGTACAGCGTGGCTCAGCAGCTGCCAGTCATCACGGGCTCACGGTTGTCATGACAGCTATCGTCTGTGCCATTCAATTATCTGCCTGGCCTCTCACAGCAGCCATTCTTCCATGGCTCCAGAAGAAGAGAACTCTTCACATTTTACACGCATCTTGGAGACACTGATTCCCCAAGAGCAAAATACAGGCACTTTATTGTGAAGCTCTGGCATGCAAGCTTCATAAAATTCCAAACAACAGAAACCTTACCCAGTGTGTTTTATTTTGGAACTTTGGGGTTTTGAAGAAAAAAAATGAGAGCGAGGGAAAGAGAACTAAGAGGGGTCATTCTTGAGATTATTCTGGTTTTTAGAAGTTCTTATCCACCTAGATGTGGTTAGCTGGTGGCGAGTTTCTGTAGTTATAAAGGGAAAATAAAGGCAGCTAACAATGTCTGGATGTCTGCTCGCATGCTAGGCAGCAGGAAAAGGTCCTCATTTGCCTTCTGGGAGGACCCCTGCGAGTCCTCTGCTCTTCCCAGGGGGTATGAGTAGAAACTGAGGCTTACCGTCAAATAGCTCGCTCCTGATGTAAAGCTAGCGTGTGGCAGAGCAGAAAACTGATCCATGCCTGTCTGAACAGCCACTACCCCTTTCTGGTGTCGTCTGCAGGCATTTCTTTAGGTATTCGTCTGAAAACCAACACAACACAATAAAGTACCGTGTGAAAGTGGACAGCAGGGGGAAGAGACATCCATCATGTACTGCAGATGCTTCCCAAAAACGACCGACATTCTTGGCAGTGCGATTTTCCATTGCCTTTCCTCTTTCTTCCCAGAGGGTCCTTCACTTACGATAGCACTGCCCACACCCAACAATAGCACTGCCCACCCTCCTCCTCTCTCGCTCGGTCCAGCTCCATCTAGTCCAGTTCATGCTCTTTTCCCCACTCAGCCAGCTGGCAGTGTGCAGTTGGTCAGCAAACAGCTCTTCTCTGGTTTCAGAAACGGTTGGGCACGTGGTTGCTCTTGTCAATGCTGTGAACCTTGACCCAGCGCCTGTCTGCATCCAGCCTCATTTGTATTGGTACTCATCATAAGCTGAGGCTTATCCCAAGATGCAGGAAGAAAGTGCTGAGTTTTGGATGAGCAGAAGTCTACTTTATCTAAGTCCTTCTGATGGAAGTGGAGGGAGAAAACATACAAAAGAAAAATAAAAATGAAATATGCAACCGAGTCACCAGCACACCACTTAAGATGGGTCCACAGATTTCTGACAAATGAAGATCTACTTAAGCCAACCTCAAGGAACCCCTGCTGTCACCTACTACTTGGGCTATGTGGAAGCCCAGCAGAGGCCAGTGTAGCTCATCACAATGGGCAATGTGGTGACCCCTAATGCTGTCACCTCAAAGCTCCTGGTACTCAGTACCTGTTTCCACTCTGCCCAAGCCATTGCTCACATTTGCAGGGATGGAAGCTTTCAAGACTCAATCCCCACAGGACGGGTTCCCTGTCAAGTACTAATAAATGTCAAAGCCAGACGATGGGCCTCTGTGTGTAGCTACAGTTTCAAGTCTCTTGGCCCTTGGTTCAGCCTTGTTTGCTGGATGTTTATTGCTGAAGAAAAAAAAATATGTAAGACATTTACTCTTTCAACTTTCTTAGCACAGGGTCCTCTTTGTTTAAAACACCTAGAATGCCTTTTGAAGTTTCAGAATTCACTTCCAGAGATGAGAAAACAGGAAACAATCACGAATAAAACTTGTCCCTCCCCTTCCTTCTCCTCTCCTCCTCTTCCCCTCCCCTCTCCATCTTCTCTTCTTCCTCTTCCCTTCCCTTCCCTTCCCTTCCCTTCCCTTCCCTTCCCTTCCCTTCCCTTCCCTTCCCTTCCCTTCTCCTTCCTTCCTTCCTTCCTTCCTTCCTTCCTTCCTTCCTTCCTTCCTTCCTTCCTTTCTCCCTTTTCTCCTTTTCCCCCCTTTCTTTTGGCTTTTCTGTGACTGTGTCTTACTCTGCAGCTCAGGTCGGTCTCAAGCCTGCAGCGTTCACCTGCCAGTGTCCTGCGTTCGGGATCATAGGAGGGACCTCCATGCCTGCTCTCTCTGATTTTTTAAAATAAGCTCAAGCCACCTCCCTCTGATGTCTCTACAGGAGACCTCTCTACTACACAGAAGTCCAGTTTGGCCTGGATGCCCCCTGTCTCCCTGCTCTCTCTGTTCTTGGCTCCCCCATGCCAGCTGCTGCCATCTGTCCATTGCCACCGGCCAGCTACCCCCAGCAGCTTCTGGCCACTAGCCACCTCTGCTTCCACAGCACTTGTGGTTGAGCTAAGTTCTGACTGAATGGTGAGCAACCTAGTGATTGGAGTCTGACTCGGACAGATGCCCCCTGGCCTGGGTCACACGCCGGTTGGAAGGGCTGCATGGAGCCTGTTCTGATAGAGTGAACTTCTTGAGCCCACCTGGAGGGGGTACTATGCTCCACCTTCTAATGACTATTTTAAGATTTGTTTATTTTACTTTGTGTGTATAAAGGTTTTGCCTGCATTTATGTATAACTGTCCTGTGCCCACGGAAGAGAGAAACTAGAGTTGCAGATGATTTTGACCCACCATGTAGATGCTGGAGAATTACCAACAATGCCCAGCCTTGGATATGTCAGAAAGGCCAAACCCATGCTTCTACATGGCTCTTTTTCCTCACCCCATGTATTTTCCATGGTTGCCCCAAGGGAAACACTTCATACATTAGCTTGTTGCAGCCACCTTAAATGTGGGCTACTGGGCATTTCATCACTCAGGAATACAAAACTTCTGTGAAGGAATGAAATGGAACTTTCCTTTAGGAGACCGAATCGATAGGCTATGGGGAAATATCAGAATTACTATATATATCTACAGCTCTGAAAATAGGAACACATTTGTGGAAGTGTTCGGCACACAGCTGGTGGTAAAAGCTGAATAAGCTAGGTGGGGTAGCTCACAGCTGGAATTCTAGCACCTGCAGCCAGATGTGAGCATTGCTGCAGATTTGAGGCCAGCCTGGGCTACAAGGCTACCACTAAAAGCAAGACCCCCTCAAATAAATAAATAATAATAAATACAGTTATATACATGGATGGATGGATGGACGGACGGATGGACAGATGGATGGATGGACGGATATGATAAAAAAAACAGTCACAAAAATGAATGAATAAACCAATGAGATGGGGAAGGAAGGCTATGTCACGTAATTTTTCTAGGATCTAAACTATAGACAATGCAGACAGATTAATTAGGGTTGAATACATTCTATGGGGGGTCTCTGTTCTACATTTGTTTACAATAGCAGTTATTAATTGATATAACCTATGGAATTAATTGAGAAGAACCTAAAATGGTTGAGCAGCCTTAGTCAGTTCCACAGAAGCCCCAATCATAGCTCTCTATATTGATGAAGATGGTTTCAGACATAAACCCCCAGTTTCCCAAGACCATACTAGATCATAAATATACCCTTGGGCATGTATTACCAACTTGACTGGATTTGGAATTACCTAGGAGACACACCTCTTTGTGCTTGTGGGGTGTTTCCATGGAGCTTAGACCTCCTGAGGAGGGAAGATCTCTTCTGAATGTAGGTGGGATCATCCCCATCACTAGAAGTTAGCCTGAATTAAAACGAAGAAAAGGAGAGAGCTGTGTGAACATTGGCATCCATCACTATTTGTGACTAGCTAATTCATGCTCCGATTGTCATGTCTTCTCCATCAGGATGGACTCTACCATTAAACCATGAGCTGAAATAAACCATCTTTCTCTAAGATGCTTCTTGTTGGGTATTTGGTCACAGCAGTGAGAAAAATAACTAGTAGCTATATCCTGGGCTTTTTCTATTAATGAGTTAGGGAGTAGGACAGGATGGGGGCTGGAATAGACCTGACAACACAGGAGATGCAAACTTAGCTCCAGATAAAGCAGACAGAAACTTCATTTATTATCACAGGTACCTATTCTGCCTTTGCTTCGCCAGTAGGGGTAGCTGCTGAGCTACCAAAATAGAGTTTTTCCACTCTGGTGGAGGTTTCAAGACCTGCTACATAGCTTTCAGTTTGTCTTCAGGTGTGTGGCCAGAAGCCCTGTGCCTGCCGGCCACGCAGAAATGACCACCACTGCATTACCAGGTCAGATCTGTTTCACTCATACTGTTTCTTCCTGTGGAACTTTATATCTTCCCTCCTCTTCGAAGTTCAGATCAGATATGGCCTTCCCTTACTAGCCAGCCTGGGACAGAACATGGAGCAAATCTTCCGCTAGACAACATGCCATGTCTTTCCTCTATCTATCTATCTATCTATCTATCTATCTATCTATCTATCTATCTATCTATCTATCTATCTATCTATCACCTGTCAATCACATGTCTATCTACTTATCTACTATCTGTCTATCCATCTGCCTATCTGCCTAACTATCTATCTGTCTGTCTATCTATCTATCTATCTATCTATCTATCTATCTATCTATCTATCTATCTTTCATTTATCTATCATCTATCACTTATCTATTATTTGTCTCTCAATCCCTCATCTGTCTATCTATATCTATCTGCGCCATTCTCATTGATTTTTAATCTCTCTCTATGAAATGTAAGGTTCCTGGGGACAAGTTCATAAGAATCCGCTACGGCTCCTGCTACTTAGACACCATGGCTAAGGAGGAGAATACCAGCAGGGGTTCATATTTAGGGTTGCTCAAGGAATTGTATTTTGTGTAGTGCTATGTCCGCTCATGGACAACAGGATTTTCAGGTCCAATCCTTCATCTGGTGAGTGAGAAGTTACCATTACTGCCCTCCGTGAGCAAGCGACCGCTAAAGTGAGCTGACTGATTCCAGACCGAGATAGCTTCCAGATGGAGACAGTGTCTTCCTTGTTCTCAGGATAAAAGAGGCAAGGGAATTAAACATCCCCACTGAAAACACATCTCAAGAGGATTTTCTGGTGTGCCTTTGTCTGGGGCTGATGAGAGTTGTCATCCTGAGTAGAGGACCCTTTTCTGAGCCAGTGAGCTGGCAGGCTAATCACAATGTGGACTGTGGATCATCCCTGACTTTTTTTTATAGTCAAGTAGCCTCAATGAGAGGCAGGCAGACAGACAGACAGACAAAGAGAGATAGACAGAGAAAGAGAGAGAGTATTCTGTCAATAGGGAGAATTTCTACCCCAGAATTAAGATTTTTCTATGTTTTATGTGAAAAGGCATGGATTAGCTAGGCATGGATGATTCCCCAAAGACTTGTCTTTTACTAGAAAGAACTTTGTAAATGTTAATAGGTACTAGAAATGCTGGAAGCAGATTTGCTCTGGGCCCAGAGACATAAAATAATCATCACTTTGTTTATCTGATTTTAAATGGGTTTAGTATTGATTTGCCTGATATGAATTCCAAATTCCCGCTACTTTGGGAGAGGCATCCAAACCCACTGCTTTTGATTCCTGGGAGTTTCCTGCATAGGGAACGTCCTTTGCAATTCTGCACTAAGTGGGGAGCGGAGTATACATGAGAGAGAACGGCCAGACTTCCCCGTCTGTGCGTCTTCCTTGCTTCCAACCCCAAACCCTGGAGACGATTTTCCACTGCAGCTGGCTCCCCAGGGTGTGGCTCCAGTTCAGCTCCTGTTCAAAGGGAAGAATTCAAATGAATGGAGGTCTGGAGTCAACTTAAATGCAAAGCACAGACCTAGCCGTTGTCAGAGAACCTGTCTTGATGGTGTGAATTCCCGAGCACACGGACATGAGCATGGCATAGTGTTCAGGTGAAAATGACATTAGGAACTTCTGGCCCTGCTTCGAAGTGGAGGCCGGATCAGACAGGGCGGGGCAGCGCTAAAAATAGGTTCCTACTTTCCAATATCGACAGCAACATGTCTTCTCTGCCACAATCGCTACTATGAACCATTTTAATTCTCTATGTATTTAATGAAATCTACTTATTTAGTGTGTCTATGTGTGGCACATGTGGAGGGCAGAGGACATCTTAAAAGAGTCCTTTCCCTCCTTCCACCACGTGGATCCTGGAGAGTCAACTCAAGTCATCAAGCTTGGTGGCAACCATCATTACCCTTTGATCTATCTTGCAGGCCCAATTCTAAACTTTGAGTATATAACACAGCGTGCATGTAGCAAGCCTGGCCATGATGTCATTAAACATTCAACTGTCAGCTATGGGCCAAGATTATTCTAGCTACTGCTGGGCAACTTCCCAGAATAAAGTGGGGCAGAGTCCTCACACTTGTGGGATTTGAGATGCTGTTGTATAGCGGTCCAGATGCTTGCAACCAGCAAGTCTGTCCAACGGATTGGAGTATGAGCTAGAATTTAGTCCTTGCCGCAGGGCTTCATTGAAGAATCTGGATCCACCTTTTCACCTCAAAATGCATTCAGAGTCTCTGGAAGTGGGAAATGATGGTCATACACACAGTTCTTACTTATGTCAGACAGATGTCACCAGCTGAGGGCAGAAACTAAACTTGGAGGACAGGGTCCGTTATTCAAAGAATGAAGATTTTTAGTTCGGTGTATTTCTAAGTCTGTTTGCCATTTTCCTTTCTTGGTGATTGTTGAGGGGTGAACTATTGTCCAAAACCATACACAGTGATATTTCCAGTACCACAGAAGGAGTCCTAACGTAGATATGGTGTCTCTACAGAGGTATTCAAGTTAAAACGAGATTGGGATGGGCGCTAATCCATTATGATGGGTGTCCTTACAGAAAGGAGAAATGTGAACTCTGACACAGATGCATTGGGGGAGACAGCACTAAGAACGCAGTACTGACCCCCAACTTTCAATGCCTGGCACAACCAAAGCTGAAAGAGCAGTGTGGAGGGGTCACTGCCACGCCCTGAGAAGGGACAAGCCACGTTGACATCTTGGTTTTGAACTCCCCAGCCGCAGAGCAGCTAGACAGTGAGTGCCTGTGATTTACGCTGCCCAGCTTGGGGATGCCATCACAGAAACAAGTGTAAAATCCTAATGTATAAATTTACTTCGTGTCCCTGTAAAGTAGAAACACTTCCCCTTATGAGGAAACCACACATTATATCAGAGACGAAGGAAGGAACTATTTTGATTCCATCTGTCTCCCCATCTCCAAATTGATAAGGAACACCAGGAGTAAACTCCTGAACTTTCCCTTCTGTGAGGCCTCTACCTTTGAAATCCACTGTGCAAGGTCCTCTATTCTGTGCACACAGAATAATGTATGAAGTCAGAAGAAGTTGGAGTGACTTTGATTTGTGCAATTCTACTCATTGTATCTTGTGGTCAATTGAATTATTGGGGTCAACTGACTTAGAGTCATAAACCAATGTCCAGCCTAGCCATGTGCATGAGCAGTAAAAGACGGACACTATGTCAATCTATTGGGTTGAGAAGGGTTTTGGATGGCAGGAAATCTCTGGTACACACCAAATGGTCTTTGTGGTTTTGTTGAATTGCCAAGTTTGGACCTAATGAGACTAGAAAAAGATTCCCACCGTACAAATCCAAAGTGGAGGAGATGTAGGAGGTGAGCAGAAGTGAGATGTCTTGACAATGGACTCCATGTGGCAGGGTGGTTTACAGTGACATCAGAACCGTGAAGCTGTGGATATTGAGGTTCCCAGGAAACTCCTAGCTACTGACTGTATCCGGCCACTGTTTGGGTTTTAAGTTTTCAAGTGACCACATTGAGCCATCATGTTCTAGGCTTCTATGACTTTCCAAATGCCACCAGCCTTGCTTTGAAGCCTACACTGAGTATCAGTGTTTCCTCCCATTCTGCTCAACAAGTCACTTCCTTGAATGACTCTCCGTGAATAAGAGGCAGAACCTGTAGGCTTAAATTGCCTTAATTTGAAATACGAACAAAGGTTCATTCATACCAAATAGGGTATTGGTGGCGGTCCAAAGGAACAGTTCACCCAAGTCTAGTTTGTAGAACCAACAGACTCACTGGGCTTACAAGACCGTGACTGAGGAGGTATAGGCATGTGAGTGACCCCTATTCTGCTACATCTCCAAAATGTCCCAGCCCAACATTGGTGCTAATTTCCTGAAAGTTGCATTGATTGGAGTCCCCTCTGAGATACCTGTACACTCCAGCACCTCTGAGATCATACAAAGTTAGGGAAGAATCATGTGCAACTGAAAAACAAGCCCAACGTGGTGAGGGGCTGTGCTGCTCTAACCGAACTGGCAATCACCACATCCTGCCGAGAGGACAGCATTGCAGCCCCGGGCTGTGTCATTGACCCAGCACATCTGGACTGAGCAGTTGCTTGGTAAATAGTTTAGTGGGTTCTACAAGTGTACAAAGAAAATGAAAACGAAGACAGAACATTTTTACTTTGAACTCGTTCATTCCTGTTGACTTCCCTAGGGAAAGTTCACACAATGGTCTACTCAAAGCTTCTCTGAGGGCGATCACTGTGGACTCATCTTTCCTTAATTTCCATTGTTTTTCTTTCACAGAGGAACATGATTGTTAAGTGTGCGGCATTGTGGAAAATATATTTAACCTTCATATATTTGATTTCCTTGCATGTAATAATGTGATAAGGATAATCTCAGCACCAATGATTTTTTTAAAAAAACAGGAATGCCTAGAACAGTCTCTGGTAAATGCCATAATGATCACTATGTAAGAATCTTTTGCTGGGATTGGTGGCACACACCTTTAATCCCAGGAGTTCTGTAAAATGAGGCAGAAGGATCACAAATGACTCTGTATCAAAGTTGCTGTTTTGTTCTGTTTGTTTTAATTATAGGAACTGGGGAGACAGTCCAGCTGGGAAAGTGCTTGCTTTGCAAACATTAGGACCTGAGTTAGTTCCCCAGAACCCACATAAAAATGTTCGATTTGGTGGTGCTTGTAATCTCAGCACTAGAGAGGCAGAGACAGGTGGATCCTTGGGGATCTCTGGCCACTCAGCCTAACGTACTTGGTGAGTTCCAAATCAATGAAGGACCCTGCTTCAAAAATGTAGATGGTACTGAGGAATGAGACTGGGGTTTCCCTCTGACTGCCACATTCAAGTACATTCATGCACACAGGCATATCTGCACAGACATGAACAGGCACACACAAAATTAATCAATCAATAAAAAATAATACAAAAGGGGTTGGTAATTTAACTCGGTGATAGGGCTAGGTTCATCCCCCAATACTGCAAAAGAAGAAAGGAATTTACTCCAGGTGTTAATCTACTGGTGACTAAGTATAAGGAACCCCATTGTAGAAAATAAGTTTAAACTGGATTTACGAGGCTCCCCAAGCTGATGAAAAGGGGAAGAAAATGGGCCACTGTTGATATGTGTATCTTCACATCAGAAAGTTCAGGCAAGGAGGTGTTTTGTGGTGAAACGTTCTTTCTTACCAGGGAAGCGGCATGTGTGTATATTAGCTCACACAGAGCCTCTAGGGACAGCCCTTGAGGTGGATGGTCAGAAGCCACACGCCTGTGGATTCTCCCAGTCTCTCCACCCTCGACAACTCACAGCCACTCTCATTCCCCGTGGTCTAACCTCAGTTTCTCTAACTCCCCTTTAATGAAGTCCAGTGGTTTCATATCATCAGATTGATGGGAGAAGTGTGAACAGAGGTTAGGAAGTGGAAGTGTTCCTCCTGTGGGGAGAACCACAGGCTGTCAAACCTTAAAAAGAAAGAGGAATGCAGAGTGTTTGGACTTTTCAGGGTTGTGCTAACTTGGAAATCTTGAATGCAATAAAAGTGGATACCAGAATATTTACAAGTCATCATTTATTGATATATAAGTTAAGGCTTGAGCGTTGACAAATGGGGAGGAAGGGGACTGGGTCATCACGAACAACAGTCTGCTTCAGGATCCTCTTTCCCTTTCTACTTAGAAAGAACATAGGTCAGCATTCACGAAGGACGTCAGCAGTGTGGACACAGAGGACATGGTGGCCCCTCCAGAGCTGTCTTCCTGTGGACGTGCTCGGGCAGCGTTCTGCTGTTGCGAATTGCTGTAGGAAAACCCTCTTCTTGCTGCCACTTGACCCCAGCAAACACAAGTCTCAGAATGGCACAGCACACTGCAGGGCCAGAACTCAGGGGACCCTCCAGCATTTCCCTGCTTTCTCAACTGGTTTTGGAGACAAAGAAACAAGGTTTAAAGAGATTGGGTGACTGTCCAGCAACTAGCTGGGACTGGTGCCCAGCTTCTCTGTCTGATGTTGAGACTTAGATCCGACATCCCATCCAAAGCCCACAGGGCTCCATTGGGCATCCGCTGGAATTCTCCTAGAAAAACAGAAACTTTAAGTAGCTCAGTTATCCACAAAGATAGGTGGTAGTGACTCCGTGAAGAGGTGGGCATGATTTTTTTCTTCCTTTACTCTCAGAGACATTCTTAAAACAACAACAACAACAAATCACTTGAGTGAAGAGGTGTACAGCAGCAATACCAGCCTTTAAGAGACTGACAAGGGACTACTGCTGCAAGTGTGAGGCTAGCCTCAGCTAACCTCAGCTAGCCTCAGCTACATAAAAAGCTCCAGATTATCCACGTTATAGAGCAAGACCCTGTCTTAACCATCTCCTCCTCCCTCCTCCACCTCAAAAAAAAAAAAGAAAAGAAAAAGAAAAAGAAAAAAGAAAAATAAAGGAAAACAAAATTGCTAAATTTTCTTTGGCACTGGAAGAATAAAGCGGCACTGAAGGAAAGTGGTCTCAAAGAACCTTCCATTTAGGAAGCATTCCTAAATTTTCCTGTCTGAACACTCTCAACATTTAAACGAAGCAATCCATGGATCTTCCGAAAAGTCCAGTCTTGCTTTGATCCAGTTATGAATTATTTCTCCCCTAATTTACTTCATTCCATCTCATCCTTATCCCAGCTCAAATGACCTTCTGTTAAATAAAACTAATCCTTCTTTCTGATTCCCTCTGGAAGATCATGGCTTGCAGATTTCCAATCATTTTAAATACTTTCCACCATAACCTCTCCGGCAACTCCACATCCTTCTTAAATTGTCTTCCTTCTGAGCAGACGTAAAATTCCACTTGAAGAGTTCCCGGGAAGGAGAGGAGACGGTGATTCATGCACAGGGCACATCTCATACAAATACAAATAAGGAGCTCTTGGTAACCTCCTGCCTCAGGGAGAGATGGACTGGGAACCCTGCTGGACTCGGGCTGACCCTGGCTCCCATCCACACACACTCAAACCCTGACCCTTCATTCCATCCTCCATTGGAATCTTAACTCCCAAAATAAGTTGAGGGACCATCAAAATAAAGAGTGTTTGAGGGAAGTATTCAGAATTCCATAGACTAATGTTTCAGGATTTCTCCCCCACCCCCTGCCCCAAATCTTAGCCAATAATTAAGCATAAAATTGAGCTCTGGGTTTCCTGGAAGCAATGCAACAGGAAAAAAAACTTTTAAAAGTACTTTAAACACTGCTCTGCTCAAGTAGGGGAAGAAGGTATCTTCATTCTAAGTTTCCAGTCAATAATCAGACAGTTCAACAAATTCTCATCCTCAGGAGCCAAGCACTTCAGTGGTAGGCACCATTTCTTACTGTTGCTTTATCAATAATTTTAATTGAATATATTAATCTCTCTGGATTGTCAGAAATCATTTCTTAGGTCTTCAGATTGCCTGCAGACATAAGACCTACACCAGCGTCCTCCTTGTGCTGACTTTCCAGGGTTGAGTGTTGCATACTCTTGGTTCTTCACATGGGCTCTGACAATACTTGAACACTTCCAACTACAGAGAAGCTGCCAGGATTCCCTGCAGACTTGTTTAACCTGTGCCCAAGCCGCACACACAGCCCATAGTAATTAAGGCTGAGGAGTGCTGGGACATAGACCCTGACCCCTCCAGACCCCCCAGTGGCCTTGGGTGACTTCAAACACCCCTGATAACAGCAAACATCTGAAGAACCAGCGTGCTCAATTCACAAAATTTCTGACCATCTTATTTTTGTTGTAAATTGACTTTAAACCTTCTAACTACTTCAGTTCTTTGCTTTCATAAGCCATATCAATAAGAAACAAAGTGTTTAAGAATATACAATTTAAAAAGGCATGATGCAAAATAACAATATTTTAAATTTTAAAAATTATTTTACTTATTTATTTATTTGCTTTTTTGTCATAGAGTGTGTAGTTTTAGGTTGGAAAGACAAATTCTTCCAAGAACATCATGTACACTTACCATAAAGAAGAATAAAATTGGGTCATCTTATTGAAAGACAAGCTTCTTAGTAGAATAGAAAGATGATTTAAATGCAAAGTAGTAAGTGCTGAGGAAGGTCCTGGTGGTCTCCGTGGTTCAGCATCTGTCATAGCAGGAAACTTGTTCTAAAGTTCAATGTTCTAGGACAAGGTCCTGAGAGAGGGTCCTGCCATATAAAGGTAGAGTTTGAAAATGACTGTCAGCCTGTATCATAGGTAGTGGCTTCATAAATCACTGTAGGTATAAAGGGTAGAAATATAAAGACACAGCCCAGTAACCAGAAGCTAAGCTTGGACACCAAATGGCCCCGGGACTACCTGAGAGAGCCCAAAGTCATGGCAGCCAGGGATGTGCAGATTCCAGGCACTGTGAAGGAAAGCCTTGCTGGGCCTGTGCTCCACACAGGAAAAGGCATAAAGGGAGTTCAGAGATGGCCAACAAGGGCTAATGGAGAAAAATACTGGGTCTCCAAAGGGTGGCTTGTCGTTGGACAGTGTGGCAGACACCAAACCCAACATGGTTAAAAACCAACCGGGAGCTGGGGAAGTCAAGATGGGGTGGGTAAAAATGAGAGATCCAACTGGGGTTCTCAAGATTGTAGGACAAGCGCTTTACTGACCCAGCCATCTCCCCAAACCTTGATTTATTCTTTTAAATAATCTAAAACATTAATGCTATATGCCACCGTAAAATAAATCCTTTGAAATGATTTAAATTTCTTTTGAAAATGTTTAGATGTCAAGTTGACAATCTGTCAGAGAGAATATTTTTAAACTTGTGACGTCCCCTCCAAATCACAAGAGCTGCTTTGACAACCGCTGTTTTATCGCCTGTACCCAATCACCTCTGGTGTCTGCCACCCATCAAAGATCATCCTTAGCCACTGTAAAGTTGCATTAGCAAAGTTCTTTCTTTTAAAAAATCATTACATCTATTTGCATATGTCACGGTACACATGGAACCCAGAGGATAACTTACAGGAGTCTATTCTTTTTTGGCAACACGTCGATTCCAAGATTCGATAACGCTTTCATGTAATTATTCAGATTTAGAATTGCAAAACTTCCCATTCATAATGAAAGGTATCTCCAAGACACACCGTTTCAAGGTATGACTCATAACAACCATACGGCTGTCCACTAGGCCAGTTCAGCTTAGATGCTCTTGCCTCAGTCAACTGGTTCCAAAAGTTTTCCCTCGAACCACTGGCACAGGAGGTCATTCTGTATTTGTGCTATTTTCATTGGTTAATAAAGAAAACTGCTTTGGCCTTTTGATAGGGCAGAACTTAGATAGGCGGGGGAAAGAGAACTAAATTCTGGGAGGAAGAAAGCAGGGTCAGAGCTGCCACCATGGAGCTGCTGAATCTTTCCCGGTAAGCCACGACCTTATGGTGACATACAGATTATTAGAAATGGGTTGAACCGAGATGTGAGAGTTAGTCAATAAGAGGCTAGAGATAATGGGCCAGGCAGTAATTCAATTAATACAATTTCTGTGTGATTATTTTGGGTATAAGCTAGCCGGGCAGCGGGACGCGGCCTGCTCACCTCATACTAAAAATGAATACAATTTCTGTGTAATTATTTTGAGGTTAAGCTAGCTGGGCAGTGGACACAGCCCGCCGCTTGTCCTACAACAAACCACAGACAGAACTAGCCACTTCCTACCAGACCTTCACAGTCCGTGAGGGTCTTTCCCACCATGAGCAAAGCCCATGCTGCTGGACACAGTGGGGCCAGGACAAGATTGGCTAGAGAGGTGGGGGTTGGTTCAGAATGCCCCAAACTGCTCCATCTGGCTCGCTTTCCTGATGCAGTCATATCTAAGAAATGAGTGAAGACGTCAAATGGAATCTGAATCACTCTCCATCCAAGGCCATCAGATGCACAGACACACACTTCGTCTTGATTTGTTTGTTTTTGAGACAGGATCTCACTTAGCCCAGAGTGCCCTTGAGCTCACTGTACAATGAGGACGCCCTTTAACTTCTGTTCTTCCTGCTTCTATCTCTTGACTGCTGGGATTGCAGGTGACACAAAACACAACATCCACCCATTTTATGTGACTCTGGGGCTCAAACACAGGGCTTCATGCATGCTAGGCAAGGGCTTTACCAAACGAGCTACACCCCCAGCCCTATCCACCTCTTGCAAAGCTGCTTGTTTGATCAGCTCTGACACATCCCAGCCATTGCCCAAGCTGGTTTGGAAGCTCAAGCCAAAGAGAAGTTCTCCATCGTGCTGGACTTCCAACCCTAAGGCAGACATTCTTTGTCCTGTTTGCGAGGGGCTGGTGAGCGCCACGAATTTGGGTTCCCTTCCACTCCCCAAGTCTGAACATTTGCTGGATCAAGAATGAGGCAGGAAGGACGTGAGGGGAACGCACACATATGCTTGTATTCACCACGCATCTCAGAAGGAACTTCACAGGGCTCAGGTCGCCTGGGTCTTACTAATCAATTTCGTGCTGTGGGCTGTTTGCACAGCACTTTGAGTGCATCTCTAATAAATTAAAATGGGCTCAAGTGGTAAAACATACCGAAGATACAGTGAGCAGTCTGCAAGCCGCACAGAGAAGCCATTATGCTAAAAGGAAGTAGGAAAAGCAATCGTAAAAGTTTGAAAAATTATGCAATAACTGTGTGCTCGCTGCCCATCTGTATCCATTACAATGATCTACTTCATAGACATATAAATAGAATGGGGAAGTCTCGGATCTGCCGTGTGCTCCGACTTCAGTGGGCGAAATTCAATTAGCGTCTTCAATAAAGCAAACTTGATGGATGCCAACATTTGTCTGTGTGCCTCTTTATCCACTTTCAAAGCTACTCATTGAGTTGATTTCCCCTTTCTTCCCGTTTTCCTTCCCCAAAAGTCTCTTTTGTGGTGAGACAAGAAAGGACAATTGCTTGGGTCTGCGGGGGTGGGGGTGGCACCACGCTTGGTAGGAGCATTAAATTCTGCAGTCCCACCTTCCCTGAGCACTCCACTGAGCTCCGCCAGGGCAACATCCTGTGGAGTGTTTGCCAAAGAAAAGGACCACACAGATAAGACCGTAAAATTGCCAGGAACTCAGTACAGGTTTTACAACATGCATGCTGATCAAAAGGGCTTAACCAAGATGGGTTTTAATCATATTTGGGCACTGGAGAGTTCTCAGGTTCAAAGAAGTGGTCTGTGTCTTGTTTCGTTTTGGCAAAGCGCTCTTTTCTTCAATCACTTCAGAAAAACAAGGCAGAACAGCAAAGCTGTGATCGGCTCAGTCACTCTGTGCAAGCCAAACACACCACCTTGAGGGGCCTTTCTCTCACATTGGGCCCTATATGTTTGTGAATATTTTCAGTTGGACATGCTTATTTAAACATTTACCATTTTTGAAGCTAAGCCACTTCAAATTGTGCTGCGATCCATACAAATGAGGAAGCGAAAAAGCTTAGCTGTGTCTGTTATGATTTTGTAATGCTCAATATCAAACTATGTAGCAAAAGTTTTTAAAAACCCTAAAGGCAGAAGTTCTGGCTGTAGTGTGAAGGAACACTGTGGCCTAGGGAACAGTGGAGCATTGACAACCCTCGCCCTGCAAAGTGAAAATGTCAGGTGAGATAAACTTGCCTCATGGGGTAGACAATGCCTTGCTCTTCTTCCTCTCCCCCTTCCATTCCTCTTCCTTTTGTACCCATTCCTCACTCACTTCCTCTCCCCCCGTGCTCAGAGGCGAGAAAGCACAGGTAGTTTGAAGGCTCCCTAGCTAAGCTGACACGGGGTAACCTCAGTCTGGGAAGACAGCTTACTCAGAAGGACACAGGTACCTCAGAACACTCTCTTTCTGGGCATTCCTTCTAAGAACCTACCACTTCTTAAAGGAGAAGAAAGGGGAATTTAATATTTATTTAGTTATCAAACATTGTGTAGAAAAATAATGACCACCTGTAAGTAGTAAAAACACATTGGGCTGCTGAGGTTGTTGAGGGGCAGCCTAACCCAAACGTGCCACCGAACAGTAACTTGGGGACAGATGGGGACCTGCACACACCCAAAGTCTACCCTTAGCTTACCCCAGCAGTGGAAGGGGTGAGGAGGTAACAGAAGACACGGAGTGTGTCTGCTATTTACCATTTAGAAGGTTTTACATAGTAGCCAGACATGAAGTCAAATGAAGAAAGGCTTGGAAATTAGACCCTTTTCCTATTCTGAACCCCAAATTGTTCCTCCCCACTCTCTGTGTGTGTATGTGTGTGTTCCCACACACAGTTACATTTACCCATGAACACATAATGCAGAGGTCAGTTGCCCTATTCTCTGACTCCATCTTATTCTCTTGAGACAGGGGTTCTTTTCTGGGGCCTCTGCAAGCCTACTGTCTCTGCCTTCCACGGTGCCTGAGCGACAGGTACTCCCGGCCATGTCCCACTTGGGACTGACAGAGGACGGAACGTCAGTGCATGCTTGAACAGCAAGCTCTGTTGCCTGCCGAGCTGTCTTCCCAGCCACTCTGTAGTCTTATTTTATTTAAATTTTGAGAGTCAGTCTTGAGAGAACTGTAAATGAAGCAGAAAGGAGGGATTTTCCAGTAAAGAGTTTATAAAACATAATTTAAGAGATTATGGGATGGACAGAGACTGGGAAGGATGGGAGTGAGGAGAGAAGGAGGCAAATAGTCCTCCGAGAAGCTGGTACTTCAAGTTGACATGTGAAGTTTCTGTCCCAAATGGGTCTTTAGAGAGGACCTAGGATACTTGGACACAAGACAGTCAGGGAAACTCAGGGCAATGAAGGATGAGGAGACAGATGGACTGGGAAGGAGCAGAGGAAGGTGGCAGGATGCTCATGGTTCTGATGTCTAAAGTCTGAGTAGAAAGATTCGCTTGGATGATACGCTGAATCTGTTCTGTGGGTATGTTGACCCACCCAGTCAATCAGGAAGGCTCAAGGTGGACCACGTAACCACTAATCACATGAGGAAAATGCAGCTTTCTCTACGGAGTCACTGACATGCTGTTTAACTCTTTGGAAGCAGCTAATAAGCATCTGTAGAGCCTCATTCTTGCTCTTGGAAGATCTCAGAGTGGCTCCATACCCTCTTTATAGCTAAAAGTGACTTCCATCTTCCCCTACACTTGTCTTTGCTTCCTAAAGATGAGATGTTTATGTCTGGTAACAGTCCCCAAGCTAAGCATCTATTCACCACAAAGTCGGCTTGAGCCATGGGTATCGGGTGCTCTTTCTTCAGCATCCTCCATAGGGCAATTGGCTGAGCATCATGGAGAAATGCAGATGTATTCCATTCACACCTTGATTAATGCCTTCAGAACACCTTGCAGGACTAGGCTTCTCTAAGTGTCCCTGAATAAGATACTTGAGGCTAATATAATGAGGAACTCCAATTGTTGTTTATGACAGTTCTCAATTTGGAAGGTAAAAGCTTCCTCTTCCTACTTATTCTCCTTCCCTTACTCCTCCTCCTTGCCTCCTGGTTAGAGTATTTGGCAAAGAAACATGCATTCTCATTTTGTAACATCCAGGAAGTGGAAAAAAAGACAGAAAGGATCAGGTTTCCATATCTCATTCAAAACTTTCTAATGAGGATCTGCCTCCTAAATATTCCATCACTTCCTAGTGATGGGCTCTGAGGGCCAATCCCATATGGAACATCCAAAACCTATCTGAAAGACACCCAGACCCTCAGTTCAGCCAATGTGCACTTTATCAATATGTAATACTATCATGTTTTTGTTTGGATTTAGTTATTATCTTTGTAAAAGTCGTGCAAGTATTTTAATGTTACAAAAGGGTAAGGACAGATGAGTGAGGCTGTAAGAAGGGGTTCAGACCTGAAAAGGAAAGTAGACTATGTGTTGCCTAGGTTAACAAAGACGTACAGGTATAGAACATCACCCATGATGTGTGTTGCCTAGGCTAACAAAGGCGTACAGGTTTAGAACATCACCCATGATGTGTGTTGCCTAGGCTAACAAAGGCGTACAGGTTTAGAACATCACCCATGATGTGTGTTGCCTAGGCTAACAAAGGCGTACAGGTTTAGAACATCACCCATGATGTGTGTTGCCTAGGCTAACAAAGGCGTACAGGTTTAGAACATCACCCATGATGTGTGTTGCCTAGGCTAACAAAGGCGTACAGGTTTAGAACATCACCCATGATGTGTGTTGCCTAGGCTAACAAAGGCGTATAGGTTTAGAACATCACCCATGATGTGTGTTGCCTAGGCTAACAAAGGCGTACAGGTTTAGAACATCATCCATGATGTGTGTTGCCTAGGCTAACAAAGGCGTACAGGTTTAGAACATCATCCATGATGTGTGTTGCCTAGGCTAACAAAAGCATACAGCCTAGACTAACAAAAGTGTACCGGTATAGAATGTCTCCCATGATGTCCTAGAATCACAGTACTTGGAGGAACTAGTGTGCAGGTGGTTAACATTTTGTTTTGTTCTGTCCAGATAAGTGACATAGGAACAACTTAAGGACACTCAGAAGAAGGCGTTCCACTGGGACAAGAGAAGGCAGGGCAGCTGGGGGCAGATAGAGGGGAGTGTCGGGGCACAGCTGGATGCCGGGGCACAGATGGCTAGGTACTTGTTCCTTTTTGCTTATTTTGGCACCCCAGCCTACATTCAGGGTGAGTCCTCTACCCTCAGCTAAAGTTCTTGGGAAATTCCATCAAAAACAATCTATGAACGTCAATTTTAGCTGTTAACTTGACACAATCTAGAATCACAATCTAGAATCACCTGGGAAGGGATTTGAAATGAGGAACTATTTAGATCATGATAGTCCCAGGACATGTCTGTGGGGTGGTTATATTGATTATCTTAATTGAAGCAGGTAGACTTGTATGTTGGTGACACCATTCCCTAGGAAGAAGATCCTGGACAGTATTACGAATGGAAAAAATAATCTAAGAACAAGCAAGCATGAATTAGTTTATCACTCTCTGTTCTCGACGATGAATGTAACAGACTAATTGCTTCAAGTCCCTACCACCTTGACTTCGCTATCATGGTGGACAACAAGGTGGAGCTCTGAGCCAAATGAGTCTTTTCTCCTTTAGTTGTTTTGGCAAAGCAACAGGAAACAAACTAAGACAACACCCAAAGTCCTGCCTTACTAGTTAGTACCCTGGGTGTTTCTTAATCCCATCAAGTCGACAATCCTTACAAAAGGGACAATGGTCATAACTGGGCAACCATAGAAGGTTTGTCACTAGGAAGCCTGGGGTTTCTCTACAAGAAACTAAAGTCATTGAAATATTTTAAATAAAGAAGTAGTTGACTCTTTTTTTTTCTTTTTGGGAGAGGTCTATAGTGCAGAATTCAAAACCACAGATCCGACTGACAGCAGATCCTTCAACACCAGGTGATATATAATGACTTGTGTTCAGATAATAGGGTTAGACTTATGGAATGGATAGACATAGCATTAGCTGAGAAAGTTCTATATATTTTTTGACTCATTAGCCACAAAAGTGAATAAAAGGAGGGATGGTTGGGCCTCCTCAGAGAAGACTCTCTGGGTGAACACTGAAAAGTGCCAATTAGGACAAAGGTTAGAAACTCGGTGGTACCTGCCCTTCCCCTCCTAATTTGTCCTGGGAGTCACAGGGAACTTAACATCATCTCCAAGCAGACCGTAACCTCTTTGGGGCCAGATACTCTGTCGTGGTTTCCTGGATGACCATTTGGTTTTCAATGCTCTAAAATTTTACAAGTTTCTAATCCCCCACAGGGTCTATAATTATAGCAGGACTCGAGCCGTAGCGTTCAATTAGATGGTCAGTGCAGTGAGTGCTGTGGATGGTGACTCAAAACACGGCGCTGGATCCTTCCCAGTGTCAGTGCCTCAACTCCTCTTCATCAAGTGCAATTACCACTGGGGTTCTTTTCATAGTAAATTGAACATGGAAACACTGTCTTTGCTGTCAAGACATATTCCCATTTGTCTTCCTAATGAAAGGGCCAATCCCGCTTCCTGCTCAGGACTATGATGAGGGATGGCCATGCATGCCCAGGGCATGACTGACAGCCAGCGTGTAACAGCTCCCATCATAGATCATGTGCACAGGGTAGGCGTGACCACCCGTCGGCTAACCACACCAGATGCCTCTAGATCTGGCAAAGGGGGCTGGAAAGCTCCCTGCGTTGGGTTCTGATGTGAGTGCCTGCACACTTTTTGGTTTCAGGCTGGAAGGATCTTGTGGTGCCTCTGGCCTGGCCAAACCCAGGAAGAACTGAACTCGCTAAAGTTTAAAAACAAACCAAAGTTGTTTGGAACCTTTCCAGAGGATTCATGTTGTGTCTGAGGGAGAAGGAGGACATGGGTTCATCTCTGACCAGACATGAAGGCCAGGCAGCAGGAACACACAAACAGAGGCAGGCAATTCCATGAAAGGGACACATCCTCTCAATGGGTCTTAGGATATTCTCACAAGGTAGCCCCTGTGGGGAGCCCAGAGAAATTCCATGAAGCCTCCCTTCCTTCAGTTCCCTTTCTTATTAGGTTGCCATAGGGATTGGTGTTTATGAACAAACTGTCAGGCAGCTCATGAGGAACATTCTGGATGGAAGCTAGGGTACTATGCCCTGGACTTGAACAGCCCATGGAGGCTGAACTGCTTCTGGCTCTACATCTACATGGCCCTGGCCCATGGTGGGCCCTGGAGCGGTCCCCAAGGCAACCAATTACTTGCAACCATCTGGACCACCTGTGGGGTGACTGACTCACAGCCTCTGAAAGTGGCAATCAGAAATTGGCTAAATCAAACCAATGACCAAAAATGAACCTAATGGCCAAGACCGAAGCTTCCAGAACAACCCACCAGGGTGCCATTGCCTACAAATTAAATTGAAATCATAGAAAATAATTACAGAATTATCTCGACCTGACAGTCACTGAGTCACTATGTTGTCCCACCCTCTAATGTTTTCACAAGGGAAAAGAGGCACCAAGATTGTTATTAGCTATCCAAGGTCAGCAAGCACCCTGTACAGACCTCCCTGGTCCTGCTCAGTGCTGAGATGTGTACACACACACACACGTAAACACCATGCATACATACACATGCATGTGCCACGTATACACAGACACACATACAAACCCAAAACCACACACATATACGCATCCACACAACATGCACACACACATCATACATACACACATATACACACACCATGCACACACAGATACGCATATAAACACAAATACCATTCATGAATACACATATATACAAGATGCACATATACACAGGTATACACAAAAAGACATACACATACTCAAGCACACACAACACCACACATACAATCACACACATACACTCGAGCACACACACAGTCACACATACAAACACACAGGCATACACTCAAGCACACACATACATACAAACACACACATGCCATGTACACAGAAATATACAATGTGGATAACTGGAAAAGTCACCTTTAAAAAGAACTTTCACTATAGATTAGGAGAAACAAGTTATTGTCAAGTTTGCTTTGGTCTGTAGAACTGCTTCCCAATGCTCTACCACTGGGGCATACCTCCCAGTTCAGTCCTTGTCTTATTTTTCAATTTTGAGACAAGGTCTCACTAAATTGTCCATGCTGATGTTCAACTTGCTCAGGTTCCCCGACAATCTTAAAGAATCGGTTCTTTAATGCACGAAGAAACACTGAGTGAGCCTTCATCCCAGCAGGTCTACCCACACAAGGAGTTCAGACATGCAAGAATAAACAAATTAATTTACTTAGGAAGGGGAAAGACGGAGACTCCTGGTCTTTGAGGTTCAAAGGCTGTATATGTTCTGTACGAGGAAAATAAGAGACAACAGCGACACAATTCACCCGAGACACAGCCGCCCCAGATGGTCCCTCTGTCGTGAGTCTCACATGCAAGGACTGGAGGAGACAGCTGCCCCACACCATTGCCTGCATACTGCCGTCTTGGCTCTTCGAAGGACTTGTTTTCCAGATGATCCATTTCTCCAACTCCTCCCCCGTAGAACTCTGCTCTTCCCATGAAGTTCTGCACGTGTGGCCACATCTCTTCCCTGTCCTCAGGGTCAGTTTCTTGAAAGTAGGGCCCATGTGCTTTACCTCTCTTGTGACAAATGTCTCAAAAAGAATCCTATTCAGTCTGTATCCTATTTCTGACATGCATAATTACCTGGAGCTTTCAAGGGTCACACACATGTTGGGAATCTCTGTCCCTGAGAACTATGACAGTATCAGATCTTAAAGATTTGGGGACAGTGGGACTCCAGGTACTACCCAGCTGACTCATTGTATACAGAATGGCAAATACCGTCATCATAAGACTCATTATTCTCTCTTAAAAAATAAGGAGAGTATTTGCCTCACATATTACATGTTGCATGAATCAAAAACATGTTATAACATATATGAAGGTGCTTTTTAGTTGAATATGCAACTTATGCTTAGAATGTTAGAGATTTTTCTCATGTTTAAAATTCAACATGTGATCATTGTATTCTCTGAGTCTTTAAAACACAGTGAACAAAATGTAAAGTAGAAACAGGAGTCTGTATCATATTTTATTCACTTGGTGTTGTGTTATGTTCTATGTACAAAGTGTCTATTTGAAACAATATTGAAGTCCCATCTTATTAAAGAGTTTTAATATTGTTTCAAATAGATGCTGTGATTGGCAGAAGCCAGCCTGGGTCATAAGTCAGCTGTTGTCTGAAAATTGCCATGTGGGGAATTATTCTTCTCATCTGGCAGCCCTGTGGTATTGCAAAATCAGAGACTTCATTTTCATCCAAACCCAGGCTTCCCCTTCCACACAGGCCGCATGGCCATGACATGGTGGTCTAAATCTGCGGTCCTACTCACGGAATCCTCATTTTCTCCATCTCCTGTGCTTGGATGTTCTGCATTCATGGCTTAAACTCACTTAAATAGAGTTCATTTCTAAACTGACTATAGTGCCAGAGAGCAGCTCCTTTGTGGCTCAAATTGTCTTTTTACACACAGAGAAGCATTGGACAATTGGCCTAAATTGTATAACCTGAAATACAAAAGAAATCATCTGACCATTTAAATTTTTTTGTTTATGAATTTATTTTTACTTTCTGAAGAACTTGTTTCTTCTGAGATTGTTAGCAAGGGATCCAAACTGGAACATAACAAAAAGTCATCCTACTGTGTTCAGCTGAAATAAAACCAGCACGGGAAGGAAAGCAGTGTTCTGCCACAGCTCCGCTCTACTCTCGCTGGACAAGACATCTCAACTCTGTAACTAAGATCCTGGAGTGAAAGACTTTGTGATACCAGATTCCTCCTCTGGTGCTCAGTGGAGCTCCGAGAGCAGGGAGGTGGTCAGTGTTAAAACTCAAGGCAACACCCTTCTCCACATTTCAAAGCATTCTAGATGGGTTCTTTCTTCTTTCAATAAATGGATGATAGGTGATAGATTAGACAGACAGATGATAGATAGATAGATAGATAGATAGATAGATAGATAGATAATATGTATATATACACACACATACACACATAAATATAATGAATGGATAACAGATGACAAAGGGAGATAAGAAGACAGGAAGATGATAGTTTATGGAAGTTAGGATGATAAATATTACTCATATGTTTATGTATTTGAACACTCCGTGCCTAGCTGGTGGCATAGTTTGGCGGAAGTTATGGAACTTTCTGTGGTGCAGCCTGGCTGGAAGACCTACATCACTGGTGGCAGGCTTTGAGGGCTTATTAACCTACTCTACTTCGGGCTTACTCTCTCTGTTTTCTGTGTGCAGATGGAATGCGTCCAGACATCTGCCCCTACCATGTACTGCCATGCCTTCCCTACCTTCGCAGACTCTGGCCCTCTGGAACTGCAAGCCAAGATAAATTAAGCTGTTTTTTTTTTTTGTAATGAATTTTGTCATAGCAATAGAAAAGGAATGAATACATGGTTGTTATATAGATGGGTGATAGATAGATTACAGATGGAGATACATAGATCATAGATCAGAGAGACAGATGATAAAGAAATAACAGAAAGACAGGGGGTGGGGAAGAAGGGAGGGAGGGAGGAGAGATAACTATTTCAAGTTTCTAAGACAGAAAAGAAGATGGGAATATCTGTGACTGAATGAAGTGTCTGACAACAATGAACAATTTGTGGCTACTTCAGCATCACTTTCAGCATCACTTTTTGATGCCCAAGTTTGTGTCTGGCAGTCAGGCAGCACCTTTTTGGTGGTGCATTTGATACACAGGACTGTGCTTTTGATAGAAAGTTGAGTTCATCAGGAACAGTGTCAAGGAAGTTCTAGAGCCATGTACACATGCAGGTGAGCTATGTGCACATATGGGTGAGCCTTCTGTACACACGGGTGAGCTATGTGCACATATGGGTGAGCCTTATGTACACACAGGTGAGCTATGTGTATGTGTGGGTGAGCCTTATGTACACACAGGTGAGCTATGTGCACATGTGGGTGAGCCTTGTATACATGTGGGTGAGCTATGTGCACATATGGGTGAGCCTTCTGTACACACGGGTGAGCTATGTGCACATATGGGTGAGCCTTATGTACACACAGGTGAGCTATGTGTATGTGTGGGTGAGCCTTGTATACATGTGGGTGAGCTATGTGCACATATGGGTGAGCCTTATGTACACACGGGTGAGCTATGTGTATGTGTGGGTGAGCCTTGTATACATGTGGGTGAGCTATGTGCACATATGGGTGAGCCTTATGTACACACGGGTGAGCTATGTGTATGTGTGGGTGAGCCTTATGCAACATGGGTGAGCTATGTGCACATATGGGTGAGCCTTATGTACACACGGGTGAGCTATGTGCACATGTGGGTGAGCCTTCTGTACACACGGGTGAGCTATGTGCACATATGGGTGAGCCTTATGTACACACAGGTGAGCTATGTGTATGTGTGGGTGAGCCTTATGTACACACAGGTGAGCTATGTGCACGTGTGGGTGAGCCTTATGCAACATGGGTGAGCATGTTAGGCAAGTGCTCTACTTCAGAGCTATGTTTTAAGGGTGGATTTTATGATTTGTGAGATATATCTCAATATAACCTTGTATCTCCCTAAACATGGACAATTAACATCATTTGGTGTGTTCATCCACTGTTGGCAAGTCTTCTTTGATAAAGTGTTTCTTGAAATCTTGGCCCTCTTATTGAGCCCTGATAGTTCTTCATGCATATAAAATACAACTTCTTACAAGAATACATTCTGGAATATTTACTGCACTATCTCTCCAGGTTGATTATTCACCATCTACTGTAAATGGAGGTTTCTCTGTCCCACCCTGTCCCACAGCCATTTCTAAATATTCACTCCAGTGTTTAATATTAATTATGAATGTTTGGCCTATAGTTCAGGCTTATTACTAAATGTACTTAAATTAACCCATTTTTATTAATCTATATATTGCCACATGGTCATGGTTTTTGCTGGTCTGCTGGCATCTTGTTTCTTGGGTATCTGGCTTGTGTTTCCCACAATTCTGCCCTTCTTTCTCCCTATATTCAGTTTGACTTTCCTTCCTAGCTATATTCTGTCTTGCTATAGGCCAAAATAGTTTTAGCATCAACCAATGAGAGCAACATATATTCACACTGTACAGAAATGTTAACCCATAGCATTTCCCCTTTCTGTCTAATCAAAAATGAAGGTTTCAACTTCAACATAGTAAAATTACAGACAATAAAACATCTATCAAATAAGAATAACAGTTGCAATATCTAATCTATTTGTGGGCTGGAGAGTTGTCTCAGTAGTCAAGAGCACTGCCTGTTCTCCCAAAGGTCCTGAGTTCAATTCCTAGAAACCACATGATGGCTCACAAACATCTGTAATGAGATCAGATTTGGTGCCTTCTTGATGAAGAGACTACCTAATCTTCAACTCCATCAAAGAAGTGATGACATTATCTGAGCAAGCAGAAAGTGTAAACAAATGACTTCCAAAAGCTGTGAAAAATATCTGACAAAATTTCTTGTTAGGCAGGAAATTTTGAAGGACTATCCTAACCTCTTTTTGACAAAGCTCAGCTGTCATGTTTTGTGTCCTGCTGTCAGCAATTGAGGCAAGGGAAATTTTTTTTTTGCTCATATGGCTAACTTTCGCCATAAAGAGAAGAAACCCCATACAGAGGCTCTTCAATGCCTATGATCTTTTCTGGAGTGCATTGGTGCTGTCAGGAACAGATGTGTCTCACTGTCATGAAAAGTATAAATTATCAAAACATTTTAAATTCCATATTCTATAGATCTTTGAAATATTTGAAGAATACCTATTTATCTGAAAAATATCTTTGCATATCTAGAAAACCTAACTAACATGATTATAAGTTTGACTATTATAGATGACTAACCGTAATTTTGTGAATTTGAATTTTTAAATCATGCCTTACCTTTTAAATAGAGTTGTCAAAACACAATACTATAAACAAGAGTAAAAATATACATATGGCATAAAATTAACCTCAAATTTATATCAATAAACTAAAATCCTACTAATGTAAAATATTGTTGTTTTTGGATTAAAGTAGATTCAATAATCTATCCTTTTATCCTATTTTAATATCACATCCCTTTCTTCTTTTAGAAAGAGAATGATCATGACAAATAACAATTTATAACCAACCCCTTTTAAATGAGAAAAATTATAAATATTTTGGGAATTTGGGTGTAGTTCTCTATACTACTTCCTGCAGATTGGTGGGTACTGGTCATCTTCCAAGGACCCTGAGAAAATTTAGAATTATGGCCAAGTTCTGACATAGAGGCTAGCTTACATCAGTCAGCTGTTCTGGGTGTAGAACTCAGAGAAAACTGCAACAGAGGTGCTTGGAAATGTTGAGTCATCTGTTCCCATAGGAGATTTTTCAGGGGATCTTTCTTTATCAAACCATTTTAACCTGGAAGGAATCCACAGCCTCTCATTTTCTCTGGAAATAAAAACAAAACCTTCCTTTCCCAAAACAACATTTTTAAAATTTATATATTTGTTTAATTTAGTAGCTTTTACAATTAGATGTCTCTCAGCAGTTAGCTCATTAACAGTCCGAAAATACAAATAAAATACAATATGCATAATCCAGTTTCTCTGTGTATTTTCCATCTTTACATGATTATTATAAATTTTATTACTCATTTTTTCAAGGATTTTACTTTATCTTTCAATTACTCTTTAATCTATGACTGCCACCATCCTTTTTCCTCTCTTCAAAGCCTACACACAATTTTTAAGCACACTATGACCCTTCTAGAGTTCTTTGTGTCTGAATGTGTCCTTATTGTGTATCTATATTGGTTTTTGATTGTATTAGACAGACCCTAAAACTGTTATGTTACCTGTCTATACTGTTCATCTTAGGACCACAAACCCCAATCAACTCTTCCTTATCAGGACCTCACCAAGGGGTCATCCTTGTCACTAGCATGAAACTGTTTGGCCTATAGTTCAGGCTTATTACTCACTAGCTCATACATTTAAATTAACCCATTTCTATTAATCTGTGCATTGCCACGTGGCTGCGGCATTACCAGTCTGCCTAACTTACAAATAAAGTGTAATCTCAGAATCCTTTCAGTGATTTTGGGTGTGAGCCTTAGCCTTTAATGCCTGACCCATCTCTCTAGCACAACATCCACAATCTTCATATGAACATGTAGAGCACAGCATTTATACTTATATTTAGAGAATAAAAATATCAAAACTTATAATTAAAAGAATATTCTGCAAGAAGCACTGGCATACGGGAACTGGAGAGAGAGCCGTTAAGAGAACCCACATATAGTACCTTACAGACATCTGTCACTATAGTTCCATGGAAACTGGCCTCCTCTGGTGCATGCACGTGGTGCACAGACATACATGCAGGCAAAACACCCCATACACCCAAAATAACAAAATAAAAAATAAAAATGATAACGTATGTTATCATTCACAGTTTGCCTGGTTTTCTGTTTGCTTGCCCCAGTTCATATCCACATGAGAAACAGCTATAGATAACACGTGATTTGAGGACTGTCAGTCAGTGTACAAATCTGAGATTATCAGCTCTTTGCCCAATGTCACGGAAACCACCCGTACTGCCTGATTATAATCATATCTACACGAAAAGGACACATAATAGAGGGTTAAATTATGTGGTAGACTGAAATAACCCTAGAAATTTAGAAGCAATGGAGCGTGGTGCCAAATGAAGGCCTCAGGAAAGACTGACAAGAGCAGTAGGCCTGGTAAATCTGAGCTTTGCCAGAGCTTTTTCTAAATTTCTGGAGCCCCCGTATGCACTGCTCCCACTTCAAAAGTGAGAGGGAGACGGAAGTGCCAGAGAGGCACAACATCAGTGCCTGCTCAGCCTTCATCTGCCCAGCTCTTGGGTACTCGCCTGGCATCCCTGTGGTGTGTAGCTAGGACAGATCTAGGGACAGGAGAAGGTCCACCAGTCCCACAGGTACTACAAGGAGCATGGGAAATTTCTTGGCCAAGGACTTGAAATTATTTTCTTTTAATACCCCTAAAGAAAGTGAAAACATTCATTACTAATTTAGTACTTAATGTTTATAACTCGTTTGAAAATGTTATTAAGAACACTTGAGAATCATGGCATGCCCCAAAACACTCACAATAAAACATGCCTGGAATTCTTGGTTCTTAAATTCCTGAACATAGCTATTTCAGAAACAAGAAATAGCTTGGGACACAGGAGCTGAAAGTCCTGCAGGTCACCAGGAGCAGGAAGTGGCTGAGATGACCAGCTTCACCTGTACCCTGAACATGGTCCAAAATGTCTTAACAGTTTTCCTAACTTCTTAGGATGGAGTAAGAAAGAAGAAAAAAGCAATCATATCTGCGTGACCTCATGAGAACATGAGTTGCTCAAACAGACACTTGAGTATGGCATGGAGGAAAGCAGGTACTTCCCAAGGTTGGACTCTAAGCTGAGAGTGCAGACACACTCTACAATCCCAGCACTTCAAAGGCTGAGACAAGAGGGAGTTCATGGTCAAAGCCATCCTGGGCTACATAGTGAGAGCCTGTCTCAACAAAACAAAATGAGTCTGTAATCTGAGTGCCCGTTTGTGCTCCCTATGTCCCCCCCACTGCTCACCTCTATTCCAGCCCTGACAGTGCTGGCAGGGGACTATGTCTGAGTAAGTCTGTGAGGGGTTTCCAGAGGAGCTTGTGGGGCACATCTACTGGATGCCCGCAGGGCTGATGGGACAGATAAGGCTGGCACACTGCCTACTCTGGAGCCTTCAGCCTCTGAGTCACACCAGGTCTTCCTTGTTTTGCAGACCTTCTACTTGGACAAGCAACACCATCAACTTTTTTTAGTTTTAGATAGCCACTTTAGGACCTAGCCCCCAAAACACGTGCATCAGTTCCCCCAGAACTGATGCACTCTTTCTCTCTCTCTCTGTCTCTCTGTCTTTCTCTCTCTGGAAAACCCTAACATAGTAACCAAATGCTCCCTGCATTCAGCCGTGAATTGTCAAAAATACGCTCATGTCAAATTAGATTCTTACACGAGCTAAAAACAGATAATTTAAATATATTTTCAACAACTAAAGTCCATACTCCCCTCAATACAACAGATACTGACCAAGGAGCATTTTGTCCTAGAAACTGAAGGGACACAGGGCAAAAAGCAAACTGTGTCTCCAAAATGCTGGCAGGAGCAAGGGATTCTGTGTGGATAACAAAGATAGCAAAGGCCTGTGGGTATGTGTGTGGCATCTGAGTTGAGTAAGGAGGAAGGTAAAGTGGGCATATGCCAATAGGAAGGGAAATCTCAGTGATGAACCAGGTGGGGTACAAAGAGCTGTTCTTAAGGGATGTCACGAGTGGGCAGTCTGAGACCAAGATCAAGAGACCGTCTGTCACCCCCATGGAAATGACTCTTTCAAGAGGACAGGAAGGAACTCTCACAGGCACAGTCATGTGTGAAGAAAGGCAAAACTACGAAGAGGCAAAACCAGCTTGAGATTTGAACACACTGGCTCAGCGCCTATCCTAGTCTTTGAAACAAACTGTGGCATCATAACATTTTCCTAAACTTTAAGCTATGAAGTTGTAAACCAAAAAAATAACTACTTAACCACAAAATATAACAGACTAAATTCCACTTCCCCTGAAAAAAATAACAAATAGTTCCAGAGTTCATCTTAGGGAAAGAATGGTCATTTTTAGGAAAATAACCTTATTAAATGTTTGAGGAAGGAAAGTGCAGCCCTGGGGACATGGACTAGATACTGTTAACAATGGGAAAGCCAAACTCTGGCCAAGAAGTTGAGTGTCAGTCACTTGGGGGCAAACAGGGGAGAAGGCAGAGTGCTGGTTGGCTAGAGGTATGTTCTATCTAGAAAGCAAGGGTAGATATCCCCCCCCCCCAGTTAAAATTAACTCTGGCGCTTCTCTGCAGCCTTTCAACAAACACCCCGGATCTCCCCACACCTGATCGTTACTAATGAACACCACTTGTTTGGAAGGATCGGTGCTTAGAGAGGAGCTACATGGGAAGGGGTTACCATCTGGGCTATGAGGTGAGCATCAGCGATGGCAGAGACCACAGTAAGGTGTGGCAGAGATAAACGGTAGCATCAACACAACCACCTTACAGCATCCAGGCATTCTGGGGAAGCACCAGCCTCCTTAGGCTTCCTGCGGGCCAAGGGACCTAGGCTCATGTCCAGGTCTGTGAGGAGCAGGATGCTCTTTCCTCCTCTATTGGGATCCTCTTTAGATGAGCTTCTCCTTTATTCTAGATCTTTAATCCATTGGTCACTCTCCTGCTTCCTCCATGGGAAGAGCTGAGCTGCTGTGGTTGATGGTTTGATTGCCTTGGTGGTGGTACATGCAAACACAGACATCTGTGTGTGATGGAGCCTCCCAGGACGGTCCCTTTCAGGATTTAGGAACATGCTCTGCTTCCTGCTTCCACCCTGGAACTCAGGAGCTCATACGGCTTTTCTTTTTAACAGAAGTTTCTTTCTTGTAGAGCCCCATCAGTCTCACAGAGATCCATCATCATTCTCCTAGCCCGGTGCTCAGCTCCACATCCCAGTGGTGGGTGGGTGGGTGAGTGAGAAGCCATTGTGCAAAACCATACAGACCCTGAGTTAGTCACTGGCAGAAGGGAGTCATGCCTTTCCCTGCGCTGGGTTTGGGCTGGTAAGGTTGGGGCTCAGGAAGACAGAAATCATCACCGTGGTTGGGAGGATGGGATGAGAAATCCATGATACAAATCAGTCATTGTGCAGTGAGGCAAAAATGTACCCCCAAGCCAGGCTGCACGTAATCTCCTGAGGTTAACAAAAGGAATGCCATGACGGAGAAGATGGAAATCTACAAGAATGAGGTTCCCCAGAGCCAGACTTGTCATCCTTTCTGCTTTCATCTCCTCTAAAATTGGCTCATTACACTGCCGAGAAAATACACCATAGAATGAAGTTATGTTCCAAAAAAGATTTTTTTTTTAAAAAAAAAAAAAGGTATCACCTTGAGCGTACTTTACACAGGGCACGGTTTTGTATACGAAAGCAGTTAAGTCAGCTTAGCCGCTAGCTGGATCCACGCAAGTGGCCGCCCTCTTTGTTGGAAGATAGCTCTGTGATTTCATTTGAATGTGCTCGTGTAAACATGTGTTATCATCTTAAACAGTTTATTCAGACAGGCTGCTGCGGGCATCTTCTGCCCTCCGTGACTCCACTGTGTTCCCTTGTGTTGTTGCCTATTGCTCAACAAGCAGGTGGTGAGGATGATAATACTTGAAAGGAGACTTACATTCTCCCCGGCTTGCCACAGTGCTGTAGGGCAGGATAGAGAGCCAGGACGGGAACTGCTATAAACAGTGGGTTTGCACACCTGTGTCAGTGACACCCACCTACAGCACGGCGAGTGAGGGACTCTTCTGCACACAAGCACCACCTGCTGAGATTCTACTCTGCAGATATGAACGACAAGGCACCAGGTTCTCAGGAGGTGAGCTAAGGAACCAGGTCTACTGTGGTAGCGCATGCTTCCCACTCCCTCCGTGTCTCCTTGAGTGAACGTTCCTCCCATAAGGTTGGAGCACGGGCTTAGTTGTTATAATCTGACACCCTAAATAAAGAATACATACAGGTGTGAGTGGCAGATTTTCTGCAGAGTTCTGGCCATTGGCTGGGGAGAAGGGAGCGTCGCTGTGAAGTTACACGTGCCCCAGTGAACTGTGGGCAAGTTCAAGGGGCTTGAAGCAAGGGAAGTTATTAACGATAACATTAGGAGGATTGCATCAGATATTTTGGAAAAATAGTCCTTGGCCACAATGATTAATACCACGAGTAGCGTCAGTCCAGAGCTAAACTGACATTTGTGTGGGCAGAAGTACTTTTGGGGCCAGAGGCATTTTGGGACCAGCAGCACCTGTAATACCAGCATTAAAGTGACTGAGATAGATAGGAACTGAGGAGATGCCACCATGTTAAAGTCAGTGTGGGGACCAGAGTTCCGATCCCAATAACCCACACGATATGTCAGGTGGGTGTGGTGGCTGTCTGTAATTCCAGCTCTGGAAAGAGGAGACAGGGGATCCCCAGAGCAAGCTGGCTAGGAGAAAGCATCATGCTGCCAAGCTCTGGGTTTGATTGAGGGACTCTGGCTCAATGAATAATGTGAAAGCAATATTGAAGATGATTTCTGGAATGAACCTTGGGCCTCTGAGAAAATATTTATGCACAGACATGCACACACAAGTGATCTTTCTCTTTCTCTCTCTCTCTCTCTCTCTCTCTCTCTCTCTCTCACACACACACACACACACACACACACACACACACGTGAAAATAGAAAAAGACAAAATGAAGAGAGAGAGACAGGAAGACTGCAGAGTTGGAAGCAACCCTGGACTATGATGTAAAACACCGTTTCAAAGGGAAAACTCAATCAACAATTGATGAAACATTCTTTGGTGTTTGGCTGCTGTGGCCTGTGATTCAGGCAGAGTCTCATGAGTCACTCACTATCAGATAACCGCTGTAGGAGACCTTCCTTCCTAAACTCTGGACTGCACTCAAGTTCTGTTTGTGGGGTTGACACCTTTCTTTGTGACGTGTGACATTTCTTTCATAAGCTCCTTACTTCAAGTTCATTTTTCTCAACCCCAAGCCAGCTGGCCTGAGCCACACCAACTGCAAAAAGGTGGGCATGGCCAAACAAAAACAGCCGGATCCAGGATTCAGTGCACCCAGAAGGAGGGGGCTGTGGACTGCACAGGTCATGTGACTAGAAGATTTACACGTGGGGTGTTAGCAGAAGTTGGTCTATAGTGTGACGAGCACATGCATCAACAGGAGAAGTGGAGTCAGAGGGGGCAGGGAAAGGGGAGAGACTTACATTGCTTTAAGTTCTGTAGTCATTCAAGATTGAAATTCTGCCTCCTTTATCATCTCAGGGGTGTGAGCTGGTGGGCATTCTGCATCACTTTAACCACGGCCAGAGAGAGTTGGAGCTCCACAGCTGAGCTCACAGAAATTCAAACAAACGCATCCTTCCCCAGGAGGTTACACACTTAAGGAAGAAAAGTTAAGGCACACTGACACCTGTCACATGCCAGGACACTCCAGGACAGCATTCTCACAAGTGTCCCAGCAGCAGGCAGAGTACTCCGGTTCATGGATAGGCAGTTCCTGCTGGCTGGACAACATTACCCATCTTCATCTGTGGCTAAGTTTAGAATATCATAAACGGTCATGGGAATGGTTGTTTAGTCCTAAGAAAGTCTTATCTCAAAGTCTGATGGTGTTCCTTCCACTGGCTATGGCCAGATGCTCTTCAACCATAGCTAAGGCATGTCTGGCTCAGCAGGTAGCTGAGTTTCAATGTCATAAAATATCAAAATGAGCCCTCAAGTACACCTTACCTTTGGGTTCTCTAATCATATTGGAAAATAAATTCTTAAGATTTCTGGCTGACTGTTCTATACTTCATAAAGCTTTCGCATGTATTGCCAAGCCTTGTGGATAGAGGGACGAATTCAGTTCCTCAAGAAGTGCAAGTTTTGCTTCTTTTGCTAAAGTTGTGCCAACCCTGGGTGCTGGCATTCTTACAGAGTCATAACTGATTTGACAGGTAGACGTCCTTCATCCTTATTGGGAGACCCAGCATTTCTAATCTACTAGCTAATTATGTTTACATATGTGAAATGGTCAGATTTTCCTCCTTCTCACCCTTGACTCCCTCCCTACTCCCTTCCACACTTCCTTCCCATGTGGTTCTCTCTATATATCTAGTCCCCAAACCAGAATTTGAACAGATATAGAAACTGGAGCCAGCTGTGAGATGGGGATGGGGCGGACAGGAAGTAAAGAGGATACAAAGAAGAAAAGAGCCACCATGCCCCAAAGGCCTCAAGCCTTCAGTAAAGATGGGACAATGACTCTTAAAGGCTGGTGAATGAGGTAGACTGGACCTTCAAAGTCAGGAGAAGCTAGTCATGGTGGCATATGACTGCAACCCCAGCATTTGGGAAGCTGAGGCACAAGGGTTACAAGTTCAAGGCAAGGCCAGTCTGGGTTACATGGTGAAATCCTGTGTAGAAAACAAAACAAAACAACAAGAACAATTGCAACTAAGGACTGGTAGAATGTTTGTCTAGCTTGTCCAAGGCCCAACATCACAGTGAGCGAGCAAGCAAGGATGAAAGAATAGATGATTGACAGGCATAAAGACAGATCAATAGATAATATAGATGATAGACAGGTGATAGCTAATAGATGATTGATAGGTAGATGATAGATAATAGATAGAATAAGATAGATAGACAGACACACAGGATAAAGGAAAGGAGGCAAAAGTGAGGGAGGGAAGGTGCAGGTGGGAAAGAAGGAATGAAGGAAGGAAGAAAAGAAGGAAGAAGGAAGGGAAGGACCAGGCCAGAGATGAACTGTTTCAGGTTGACCACCCAGGAACTGAAAATAACTATGGACTCTATATCTTTTTATTTGAAAATCCTTTTTGGAATTGGAAGATATCTCCCAGTGTGTAAAAGTCCATCTGCACCAAACAGGACCAATTTTGTAACTGTGTCTGCCTTCATGGGTTGATACCCAAAGCTGTTTTGTCTTAAGAAACCCTTCTCTGAAGGAAGGTCTGTACGGCTGGTGCTTTCTCTCCCGTCAGAAGGTTGAGCAGATCATGCTGTAGGAAAAGTTGGAGAAAAAGGTCATGTGGGTTGGCACTAGGTCTTGGTACAAACCATCCAAGAGGAAAGCAGTAGCCGGTGTCTCTATGTGTCCAGTGCATGCCGTGATTATCCAATTATAAATGAAATGAATGTGTCTGAGAGGTTGGCTTCAATATTTTCGATTTAACCCTTTCATATAAAACAATTTTCAATAAAATATATGCCCTCCCCCAGAGTTTATTTGAAAATGTGTAAGTGTCAAGCACATAGCATGGGACACTGAATAAGAATGCACAGCAAATGCTGGTCACGGTGACAGCTATAAAACAGACAGGAAACCAGAGCAACAGTAAATTAGGACACTGATACAAGGAAGCCCTCGCTGTAAGAGAACACAAACAGGACAGCTATTGAGGCAGACTCCCGGCTCCCCTCAAGGATTTCTGATGCAATAACCTCAAAGGGGCCATGGCTGCATTCCCAGTCCCTTCCTTAATGCCTCTGCCACAGGTTTTGGGACAATATCCTGAAAACCCGGGACTTACATACATCTTCCTCTTCTTGGGAGACAGCTGCCTCCAGAAAATTTGCAGTTTGATTACTCACACTGATTCCCAGCCCTGCCTGTATCTGGGTGACTCACCTTGTTCAATCTTAGAGATCTGTAAAGAGTGTTCACTGGCTTTGTGGATAAAAGCTCAATGCTCCAATATCAACTTTATATACAATATAGGAAAGAATGTGGCTCCCATGGAATTAACTCTCGACTAGTTCAGAACCAGGGAGAGGAAACAGAGTGGCACCAGGAGCCTCCATCACAGCATTTCCCAAATTGAAACCCAGGAATAGCGTGACTATCTAGAAAGCCCAGTTGTATTCACTGTGTATATACATATATATATATATATATATATATATATATATATATATATATATATATATGGAATGTTTAAAAGCAGTCAGTGGCTCTCTGTCCTAATAAGTCATCTCAAGTAATAAAAAATAAGTATCTATGGAACTATGAAAACATTAACCTATCGAGATGGTCAGAAACATGAAGGAGTATGTCCACGTGTTGAAGTAAATTCTTGCTCACAGTTCCCATTGCTGGAGGTCTACGACTGTGCCATTTGATGATGGGGACACTTTGAAGCATGCTATCATTAGACAACGTCAGCTTTGTTCAAGTATCAGACGATACCTAGAGACACCTGTGACATCACCATGGGAAACCTATCATCTCCGAGCTCTGTCCCTCACCTAAATCTTTTTATGTGGTACATGACTATGTTTAAATATAGTAAGAGTGTCCTAGCTCAGTGGTCAAGCTAATGGTTACTTAAATCTCCTTAATATTAGGCTGCAAATAGGGGTATCACATCATTTTAGAAAAGTGTGTGATATCCCCCAGGTGACCCTTGCTTCCAAGTCATTTGGCACACACGCTCAGCTGCCCACAGCTGAAACCTGAGCTTTCATCTGTGATGTTCAACTGACCCAGCTCACAGTTGGCTCTTTTGATCTTAGGAGTCAATGGAGAAATATATTTTGAAATCTAATTCTACTAAAAAATGTTGTGGCATAGGAAACTATAATTATCTTGGCACTAAGCATAGCCATTAGGGGAATCTATGGATTGCCCTGATAATTTTTCATGTTCGCTGAGAATTTTCTATTGCTCAAACAAATGGATCTTTGTATGACATCATGGCAGCTTCGATCACTTGGCAGAAAAGGTGGAGAAAACACCATCTCCCCATCTTATTCGGTTCATTTGCAGCACTGCAAGAGTGATATTCAGACACCCTGGGATGAGTGTGGGGCCAATGCTTCCCTATGATCTGAGCAGCAAATCCTAAAAGTATGAGATTATCTAAGTAACTTATCTAAGAAGCAGGCTACCTATGAAAAGCAAGAATCAAGGCCCCGGGTCTCCTTGGCTTTCTTTACACTATGAGTGAGCCCACTGTGAATACTGATCTCTAGAATTGTAACCGATACTTTATGAGAAATTCATTGACTATGCTTTTCACTGATATTAATGCTACAGGAAAATCATTTCAAAGACAGCTCTTCCCTCAGACCTCTGTCTCTGATCCTGCCCTGTATCCGGTCACAGACCCTCCACCCAGGAGAATCTTCCTTAGCATCCTATTCCCCAGAACACAGGGCCAGGGGGCCCTGGACAGGCAGGCTTTGGCAGGTTTCCCTGACATTCTTTTCCCCCATGACTTTCCACTCTTTATCAATATGATAACAGAAGATCTCAAGTTGCCCTTTCCCCATGCTTTTACTTTATCAGGAAGACTTCTCTGTCTCATGCAACATGCATTAAGTAAGTCTGTGTGCTTTTCTCTTGCTTTTCCAAAGGGCTCTCACCAACAGAACTTAAGAAGGAGAAGAGGAAAATAGGTTTGCCTTGTCATTTTATATTCAAGAAAGTAAATTATGGACTTTCCACATGTATAGAGTGCCTGTTCTAGATACTTCGCATCCACACAGCCTCCTACATTGTGTGACCTGCTGGGACCAGGCTTTCCCGCTCAGAATGGATGGCAGAGTCACCCTCACAGCTGTGTCATTCACTCATGACTACTTAGTAATTCACTACAGTCAACATTTAGTGGACTTTTAAGTTGTTTTACTTTGGGCTCTTATGAATAGTGTGAAGGGTGATTAATTCATTGATAAATTTTGATGTTATTGTTTTATGTTTGCTTTGAGATAAGGAGAAGCCCAGAATAGTCTCCAACTTACGATTCTCCGGCCTCTGTCTTCAGAGTTCTGGGATAACAGGCTGTGAGATCTGACTGAAAGTGTGTTTTTTAAAGTCACTCAAGTGCAATACACACATGTGCGCGCGCGCGCGCGCACGCACGCACGCACACACACACACACACACACCCCTACACATTTCTATCTTAGGCTAATCTGTACATACAATTCCAGGGCTTTCCTGGTGGAGAAAGCGACAGAAGCTTAAGTTTTTACTTCTTTAAAACTTGCCACAGTTGGCTTTGTCTCTCATTAAAGATAGATACAAATAACATCTAGGAAGTAAAACGGATTTACTAAACTCAGATATGGAATCATTGGGATTTCTAATGAGAAGAAGGAATCCATGCCATCACCAATCAAGTCTGAGTCTGGAGATGTCAAACAACTTTTTTGAGATGTTTTCTTGACTTTCCAGTGTTGAGTGGCTTGAATGTGATGTGATGCTCTCGGGCTTAACAATAATGACTAAAGCTGTCCTGCATCACAAAATGAAGGCAAATCATGTTTATCTGAAATCTTGAAATGAAACCATTGAGAGCTATTTGTTAAGTGTTTTGCAAGCTTCCAGAGACACACCCCTGAGGTGATAAAAGAGTTGGAGCTTAGAGCATCTGATCAGGCGCTATTGACGCCGTCCCCTTCCAGGCTTTAGCCCCAACACTGGGTACTGGAGATGGGTCCCCTGTGGCAGGCTCTGAGCTCATTTCACAGTTCTGGGACCTCAGCTGCAACTGGAGAAGCCTGGGGTGGGTGGTCCCTCCTCCCAGACTCATCCCTCAGTGAGAGTCAGGATGACCTCAGCTGTCACACCCAGTCCAGCCCAGCCCTTCTGCCTGGACCAGGATGGAACCAGATGGCTCTGCACTTTGGGCTGGGGAATAAAGCATCCCTGTTCTAAAAGCTCTGACCTTTTGTTGTTGTTCTGTTCTTCTAAAGAAGAAGATAGATTTCCCATCTTTGTGTTCTGTAATCCGAGCTATCAAATCTCATTGTCTTTGATATTTCCCTCTTGAAAGGTGCAATTGAAGAGGGGGTGGATTTTCATTGTTCCTGTGTACCTTACCATTGCTGTCCTGTCACCTACCTCTCCTTATGTACACACACACACACACACACACACACACACACACACAAAACTGCAGTTGCACTTAACAATGTAATCCATGAGACTATCTGCACACAATGTATTTATTCCATGAATGTTTTGGACCACATGACTCTCCTGAGTTGAGAAGTTCCATGGCCTATCACCCTGTTCTCTCCTGACCTACCCTGGCCCTGTTTCTCAGATCAAAGCATGGAATGTTGGCTCTTCTGTATGTCCCCTATTCCTTTGAATTTATTTGGACCAGAATGTTTCCTACTAAAATATGTCTCAGACTTAATATTTCTTATACCCTGCATATTGTACATGAGTTTGTTCTAGAAGTTTCTAGAGATTCTTCCATAATTCTCCCTTCCCTTCTTTCATGTCACTCTGACTCCTTGACTTTTAGAGCTTATGCTATCTATAAACTGGATCCATTCAATAAATATCTGAGACCATTAAAATGCCCATGTGTTTAAATTATTTAATACTAAAACTCTAAAAGAATTTTTTTTTAAAAAAAATTATGTTTGGCTAGAGAGATTTCTCAGTGACTACACTCTTCCAGGGTACCTGTTTCAATTCCCAGGACACACAAGTCAGTTCTCAAACATCTGTAATTCTAATTCTGGAGTATCTGATGCCCTCTTCTGGCATTAGCACACACATGGTACAAAGACAAACATACAGATTCATAAACACTCATACACATAAAAATTAAAATGTTTCAAATCTACAAATTAATGAAAGATAAGGAAATGAAAAAAATCTCAGTGACTAAGAGGCTTGCTCCTCCAGGGGACCCATGCTGAGCAGCTCACAACTGCTTGTAATTTCAACTTCAGGGAATTTGTGGTCTCTTTTGGCCTCCAAGGACACCAGCACGCACAGTTTTAGATTTCTGGGGCATCTTACAGAGACGGAAAGGCAAACCAAGACAGGGGCATCTGACCTTCAACAGACGGGAGCTTGATTACGTGGCGAGGAACCATAGCCTTGCCAATGGGAAACTGAGTCTTATGTTCCATTCCCAAAATGACTGAAGAGAGAATGCCTCTGGGAAAAGATGGCGGCACCCCTTTAAAGGGCCGGAAATGATTGTTGTACACTTCCTCCCATAGCCCCACCCTCTGGCCGCAAGGCAAGCTGGGAAGTATAGTCTTTTAAGAGGAAACTATCCCAAAGTGTTGTGAGCCACCTTGTGCTAGTACTTAAACCTAAGTCCTCTAAAAGAGTAGTCAGTGCTCCTAAGCTCTGAGACCTCTCTCCAGCCCCAATTTCCCACTTTTTGAACTGAGAAGCAGAAGTAGCCTTTTTTTTTTCTTGAAGTCACTGAAAATCACAACCACCTCTTTCTCAGCTTGTCTCGGAGCCCCGCATACATGAATTTGGCCCCCCTAAGACTGATTGCTGCCTTAGACATGACATTTGTACATAGCAATGAAGACCCAGGGACACATCTGTAGTCGTCTGGCTGAGGTCATGAGGCAGCCGTCAGCTGCTCAGCACTCCAAGTACATGGTTTAATAAGCCTGCCTTGTGGTCAGTAGTGAAGTCAGTGATTATAGAGTAATTGCAGTGTGGGTTTCAGAGCTAACCCTGGCCGCAAAGCCTTGATGCTTCAGTGCTCCATGGCATCCACCTTGTCTTCTAAAGTGAGCCAGAGGTGATTTCTGCTGATTATAACTGGGAATACTTCCTAAAGTGCTACCCAATCCTG